>NC_066373.1:5175974-6428474 GCF_013377495.2 Cygnus atratus
CCACAGCAAGTGGAATCTCCTGGAGATGGCCATTATATTGATTAGCTGGAGCGCCCTGACAGTGTTTGTGAAGCGCACAATCCTCGGGACTCGAGACATCAGCTACTACCAGGAACACAAAGAGGAGTAAGTACTAATGCTAGCAACTACTACGCTAGCTCCTAGCTGCAGTGCCCTCTTCTGAATCAAGAAGCCCTTCTGCTACAGGACATCCAGCCAGCTAGTGCATAATCTGCCTCGTTACCTGCTGTAAAGAAACATTGGGTAGAGGACAATAATGGCTTATTTTATACAGAATGGAAAATAATAACGTTTTCTAAAAACTGGTCACAGCTGCATAGCACCAGTAAGCCCATCCCCTTCAATATTCACATGCATGAAAGAACCTGTCTTCCTTTCTGAGTCGGAATTTGATAGCAAGGTTGTACCAGCTACCTTTAACCTATGACTTCCTAAAAATGAACAGTTTGTGGGTTACAGCCTGGAGCCTCTATCAGTTTTAGCTAATGCTCTTAAAAGAAAAAAAAATATATAAATTTAAAAAATACTGTCCTATGCGACTGAGCTTTTTGTGTGCACGCAGCAGGAAGCTCAGACAGGAACTCAAGCAAAAACTCAGCTTAACTCTCCACTGAAAATTAGTTCAGAGTGAGTGGCTTTTCCAGATTTTATGTATTCAAAGGCTCCTATGTGCATGGTCTAATACATTTTTTCTTTGTTTGTAACAGCTGCGTAAGCTTTAACGAAACAGCGAGAGCTGATGCAGTTCTTGGCTACCTGATTGCTTTCCTAGTGCTCCTCTCCACAGTGAAACTGTGGCATCTGCTGCGGCTCAACCCTAAACTAAACATGATCACTTCGACTCTAAGGAGGGCTTGGGGGGACATCTCTGGATTCATCACTGTTATCGCAATCATGTTCCTCGCCTATTCCATCGCTGTGAGTGTGACTGTGGGTTCTGTTGTCTGCAGTCTGCATCTAGGTATTGCCAGGTTAAATCAATTATTTCTGAATGGTGACAGTGACGTGGCTTTGAAATGTAAAACTGAATAAAGCTGCCTATCTAAATCTTCGGTTAGAAGCCTGGAGCCTAATTCTTTGCATGAGTGAAAGAAGTGACAATATCCACTTGCCTGTTTCTTTGCAAACTGAATTTTAGTACAAAAATGGAACACTGGGACAAAAAAAAAAAAAAAGAAAAAGATTCTCCGTGTGCAACAGGAGTAACAGAGCAAAGTACAGGAAAAATCATTTTCTGGATAAAGCTCAAACTGGGGAGAGTACACAGAGTACCATTTGCTGTTTGTCTGCTTTTTAGGTGGGAAATAATTATTTTTCTGAATATTTTCCTCTATTTGAGGAATAATAATTACTATGCAAACAAAATGTTCTTTTAATTCTAATGAGATCAGAGAATTATTGGACTGCAACTATGTATGTACATTTACTGTTTTATTTGAAATGTTTTGTGTAAAATTTCTGGCAGAGGGCTATGGGAAATTTGGCATACCTCAATTGCCAAACCACTGAAAAGCTTAAGTGAAAATCATCTGGACCAAAGGAAAAACGTAATGTGAAAGGCAGTCCTGTGACAAACAAGACGTGAGGCAGCTTCATCCTGCCCGATTTCTCATCATCATAGCATTCATTAGCTGATCTTGCAGCATGCACTCTGATTATGATGTAAGATGTGCCTTGTTTCCTCTGCAGACAAACCTGATATTTGGCTGGAAGCTCTACTCTTACAAAACTCTCTTTGATTCAGCAGAGACCATGGTCAGTCTTCAGCTGGGAATCTTCAACTACGAGGAGGTACCCCCTCTGATTTTGAGAAGTTTATCGCTGTGCAATTAGCATCTCAGCTATCAAATGTGCTTTGAACCAGCAAACAGAAGGACTTTCAGTTAGTGCTAGATATGTATCTAATTTTGCAAGCGCCACAGCCTCCTAAAGCAGCCACATTTACTCATTAAATTAAGAAAAAGAGTGAAATATATCTTACATCCCATTCTGAACGTCAGTAGATTCATAGTGAACTTTTCATTGAGCAAGCTGCTTACATTTTAACTAGATATGTTACTTGTTGACTACAGGAAAACTTTTGAGATAATTTTCTTAGAAAGCTACAGAAAGAAATGTCAGCAATGCCCTTGCATTTGTTCTGAACACGTACCCATCATCTTCTCAAGAAAGGCAATGCCTACCATAAGCGAACTTCGTTACATTTATTTTTATTATTCTTGACTTTTTCATTAAGTTCTTTCAAATATTACATTATCCTCTGAATGCCTCTGTGGGTTAAGCTCAGACATCTGACTGTGAGGTCCATAGTGGATGTTTTTAGACCATGAATCCAACAGGGTATGGGTAGCTTTGAAGATCAGTAACTGGGCATAACATTTTCAGCTCTACATCCCACCCAAGTTGTTAATCACAAAAAATATATTCCTATGTTATAGCTTACACCAAAATGAGGTTTTTAAATTTCTATACAACCCTTATTTGATATGTGTCCATGACAGTCTGACTGGGCTTCTGCGTAAAGACTGCTAAATAAAAACACACAGAGAAACACACATATTTTACCTATGCTTTGCTAGCTAGGTCATGATGGAGCTTCAGCTGTTAGTTTTTTGGATAAACCATCTCCACACTTATCAAGTTTCAAATCACATAGAACTTTCATACCATTACATTCAAATGCAAACTTAAAAAAAAAAGACTTCCCATATTCACTTATCATGTATATAAAATATTCCATTATCTTTGTACTATATTGTATCAAATTCAAAAGTGACTAAAGGAGAAAATGTATTTTTATATATATAATGTATATATACCATAATTTATTAGCCAGAAGGATTTTCAGAGACCAACTGCTGTGTTAACTGCTCATATGTATTCTCTTTTTAAAAACCAAAATGTGATGTCTTACCTTATTAATACTACAGATCTTGGACTACAATCCAATTTTAGGCTCCTTCTTAATTGGATCCTGCATCATTTTCATGACATTTGTGGTGCTGAATCTCTTCATTTCAGTGATTCTGGTTGCTTTCAGTGAGGAGCAGAAGCACTACCAGGTGTGTTCATCTAAGCTCTTCTGCTGTTCTTTAACATTTATCATGTAGTGCTTACTCACAATTTAGGTATTCCACCACCTGATGATACCCATGTAAACTCAGTCCTACTTTTAAGAAGTCAACATTTACTCATAAAGCACACTTCAGATTTTCCAGAATTACACCATCCATTCCTGTTCAGGCGAGTCTCTGTTCAGATTTAGTATAAGATCCGTAGCCTTCTGTTCACATACTAAACCCAGTAAGAAGGTTTTAGACTTCTGCCCCAGCTCCACTGAAATCAGTACCAAAACAGCTACCGACTTGATGAGGACTTTACAGAGCCTTTTGACAATGCCACTGAGTGCCTGATCTTTTCAAGCTGTTGGTAGCATGGTGTGAAATTCAGGAGGGCACTACAGTACAAAATCCCTCTGTATTTTATATAAATTCAGTGGAGAAGAAAAAAATGTTGTTAACAGAAAACAAGATATATTTGGTCTTTCTCATTTACTTCATCTAGAAATAGTGGGTGGCCAGATGCATATACCAGTAGCTGCATGGTAGCCAGCTAGTGAACTCCAGGCTCCAGAAAGCAGAATCTCCATCGTCTCTGACAGAGCCAAAGTTTCTTCTGTAATGTAGAAACCCCCAGGCTACCTGGGACTTTTGTCTTTGATAAATATGTTTGCATGATGTTTTGCTTCAGCAGTTATTTGTGCTCTGTTTAAAGTGAAAATTGAGTTATTTGGCATCAAGTAGTTTTTCTCTTGCAGTTTTCTCTAGCTTCAGCAGAGGCTGTATTTGATTCTAGTCTGTCCAGCCTAGTAAATTATTTCTTGTCATTATTTCAGGCTTCAGAAGAGGAGGAGATTGTGGATCTAATGCTAATGAAACTTTTCAGTTTCTTTGGGATTAAATGCAAGAAGGAAGAAAAGCCTGCCAGTAATGATCAACTGAAGTAATCTGTCAACAATTCACCGATAACCATAATGAAGAGCTTCTTTGTTTGTGGGCAAGCGGTTTTACTTTTTAACTATCAGCTGCAGCGGCTAGACTTAGGTCATCGTGCTTCTGATTGAAACACCATAGCCTCCAACACAAACTGTTGTTGATTGATGTTGTAACAAAGTGTTAGATTAAGACGTTGTATGAAACGTAAGATAAAGTATCCTATGCGTACTTACAGTAGGCCTGACATCTGTATTTAATAAACACCGAGTGTTTGTTGCACTGCTGGCTCAAACCGCTTGCTTTTTGTCAAGTGCGCAGCCCTGGCAGATGGCGGCCAGGTCACCCCCTGTCTCCCCAGAGAAGGAGCAGCCACCGGGGCTTTACTGTACGTCCCTGGGGCTTCCCTGCCTTCATCCCTCCAGCCACACAAGGCTGAGAGCCCGAGGCAGCCCCGTTCTCCACACCGAACCAACTCCGCGACTTTACCACAGCCGATTCGCCGTGAAGAAATGGCGGCCCCGCCCGCCGCCGTAAGGCACCGCCCCGGCCCAGGGCGCCCGGCAAAGATGGCGTGGTTGGCGGTGCGGCGGCTCGGGCCGGCCCTGGCGCCCCGCTGCCCTCGCCTCACGCTGCGGCCGCCCGCGGCGCGGAGCATGGCCACCAGCTCGCTGGCGCTGTCCGGTGAGTTGCGGGAGGGAGCGGGTGGTAGAGGTCGCTGGGCTGGGTGAGCGGCTCCGGGGGCTTTAGGGCGGCCCGGTGCCTGTTGTCCCTTCCCCCGGGGCTCGGGAGCGGGGGCGCCGCCGCTGTGGGGCAGCCCTAGGGTCCCGGTGCGGGCGGGATGTGCAGAGGGCCGTTCGCTCGCTGCACCTGCTTGCAGCGAGGGATGAGGGCTGGGGTGACATGTCTGCCCCGGGCACGGCGTGGGGTTTAAATGGCAGCCTGCTTCTGGGTCTGCTGGTGTGCCAGGGGGCCGGTGCGGCCCCACAAGATGGCTGGAGCCCACAGGGTGCAGCCGCTGCTGTGCCATGGTTCTGTCAGCGCAGGTTTCTGGTGCTGCTCCAGTTCCTTGCTCCACAAAGAGTTGGGGGGCAGCTGCTGCTCTGCCTTGGTTCTTGCAGCACAGGTTTCTGGTGCTGCTCCAATTCCTCGCTCCACAAGGAGCCGGTTCGCTGCCCTTAGCTGGCAGGGAGCTGGGCGAGCTCCTCGCCATGCTGCTTCAGTGGCCTCGTCCCCTCCTGGCCCCAGCTGGAGGCTTTGCAGAGCGGGCAGCGGGCCTGGTGAAGGCACGGGTCACTCCTTGATGTGTTACGCTGGAGCAGCTTGTCAGAGCATCCAAACAGTGCCAGTGGCAAAAGGAAAAAGGGGCAAAGAAAGCATGGGTAGGGAGGGCAGGCCTGCAGCAGCCCTGCGGTTAGACCAGTGCAGGCCATCGGGAAATCTGAGCCAAATTTCAGGACCTGGGGCCTGTGCACGCTGAAGAAGGTCGGATTGGCCTCACTGGTACCTGGGCAGCGTGGCTATGGGAGCGTTACGGTGGGCCTCTGCCCTGCTGCGTGGTGCCCTTTTGCACGTGGATTTACCTCGTTGCCCCTGACGGTATCTGCTGCTGTCGAAACTGCCTTTGAATGGAAGTTAGCCACAGAAGTCTGAAACACAGACCATGGTACTCTAGGCAATGGAAATGCAGAACAAGTAGGAGAACAGGAGAATATGCTGTGGAAGCAATGACTGCCACTAAGAATGGGCAATAATTTCTCTTCTATATAGCCTTATAACCTAGCTGTTTAACTACTGTCTGCTCTAAGTGAAATAAATAGCATTTATTAGTCATTATTTGCAAACTAGATGGGACAAGAGCTAAGCTTTTTTCACTATTCCAGCTGTTTAATATACCCATTGCCTTCTATAGATATAACTTGAAGAAATAACATAAATTATGCTTTTGTTTTAGGCAGAGAGGAAAAATTTTGTATGCCTGTTTGTGGAGGTGTGAGTTTTCCTTCACTCTTCAGGTATATATTTATGAAATATTTAATAGAGGCAGGATAAACTAAATGAAGGTCTGAACTTAGAATATGCTAGTTAAGCTGAAACTAAAGTCATGTTGAAATGAATGAAGCTAGAGTAAATTTAGCTCCTCTTCTGAAAAAGAACACTCACAGAAGAGATTTGGTGTGCTTTTGACATCTCACATCCGTTATTTTGATTTATTTGATGTGCTGATGGCATAAGCTCAAAGTTCAGTTTTTGAGATTACTTATTAACTCTTTCTAATTTGACCTGGACTTTACTTACAGTGGGTTTTGCTACATGATTAGAATTTTTAATTTTTCACTTTTTTTTTTTTTAAATGTCCTATGAGAAGCGTATGTGCTCTTCTAGCTGTTGAGAACATTTTACTGCTTTGTTTCAAATTGATCATGGGTGTCTCTCTTTTTTTTTTTTAATCTTGCCTTGTACACAAATCTTATACAATATTTTTGTCCTACATAAAAAGATACTGGCTGGTTTCTTCATGACACACATAACATTCATGTTCAGCTTGGGCTTGATGTTCTGGGTTGTTCTCTGTTCTCATGGTTCGTTGCTCATTTCCAATGAAATTCCTATTGCCCATGGGTTTAATATATTGACCTAAATTGATTTGAAAGACATTTAATTTCTTTTGTTCATTAGAACATGTCCTGAGAGATTTATGCGGATACCAATAATGCTAGCTGAAATTGTAGCTTTTTTTTTTAAAGTGGTATTGCATGGAAAAACCCTTATCTTTGCTTATCTTTTTACTCAAAGAGTTTTGTATGCTGTACTTACAAAAAAGCATGTTGTGCTACCACCATAAATATAAATGCATATCAAACTTGAGCCATCTTAAAAGACAAACCATTTTTTCACTACAACTGAAACAGCTTGAAACATTACTGACTTAGTTAAGGATTTTAGCAGATCTAAAGAAAACTGCTTTCCTTCATACACAGGCTTAGAAAAGAAACGAGGCTTTGTAGAAGCTGAATTTCTTTAGGGGTTACAAGGAGGTCAACCTAGAAGAAAGGCCCAAGAAGAGAATTTTGGACTCAGAGGGAAGGTCCAGCTGCACCGCTCAGGCACTAATCTCACAGGAAGCTCTCTTTAAGAAGTTATCTTCTTCAACTTCTGGAACATCCCCTGTGCGATTGGACAGGTGCTATAAGTGAACATTAAAGAGAAAGGAAAGAAAAAATATCTGGGGAAAATCTGGACATGAGGAAAAGGATGAAGCAGGCTGAAAGCACTCTCAGAGTAAGAAGAAATATTAGGAATAAAAATACCTGTTTCAATTACTACTTTTGAAGATTTTCCATATGTCTTTATATAAAGAACTGGCTCTAGCAAAAGTTAATATGAGCAGCCCTGAATCTAACAGATCTAAAATATATTCAGAATTGTAAGATTGCTGTGAAGAGATCTAACAGGGTCTTAAATGTGCATATTTAAAATTATTTAGAATAACTACTGTGTTGTTCTAATAGTATTAACAGCAAATTCTTTTAAGTAACCGTTATCTGTTTGAATGGTCTTATTAATTTGACCTGTACTAATTGTGCTTAATTTAATGTTGGCACTGATCTATGTAAAATAGGAGAAATAGACTGTATAGGAAATGTCGGGGGATGGAAGGGAATCAGCCACTTAAACTTTGCAAGGTTAAAATGTAAAGGTTAAACTTAAAGGTTGCAACTTCATTTCAGCTGGTGGCTCTATTTAAGTACATTGAATGAGATGCTGTAATGCTGACACTGTTTCAAACTAACACGTCTTTTACACTGGCGTTTTCAGGAATAATAAAGTTGTTGGCAGAAATAAGCACTAAATATGCTTGAAAAGACCCTAAGCTATCATAGAAAAGCATAAGTGTGACCAAAGTACACGTATATGCTTTGGATTTATATTTTACATTTGAACTAAACTATTCCTTTTATTCCTGTAGTTCATCATTCTCTAGATGATTGCAAAGGAACTAGTAATACTTTCAGGCATAATCCTCCCCAGTGAGCTTTACTGTGTCACTAAGCATGTCATGAGCAGAATAAAATGCTTCCATAAATTTTAGTTGCTGCTTTGAATGTTTTCTGGGAGGTAGTGGTGGTGGGGGGAACAAAACGTTGGGGGGAAAATAAAACAAAAGGGTTAATACCTTTAGTGTATTGTATTTAAGCAAGCAGCATGCCGCTTATTTCTGAAATATCAAGTTTGTTTCATTTTAGCCCGCAAATTCACAGACAAGCATGAATGGATATCAGTTGAAAATGGCATTGGAACAGTAGGAATCAGCAATTTTGCACAGGTATCGATAACCCCCCTTTCTTTTCCTACCCAAGTGTGTAATATTTACTTACACATACCTGCTCTTGCCCTTGCTCTTTGGATAGTTACTGTTTCTTTTTTATTGTTGTAATTGCATATGCTATATCCACAGAACGAGATTTTGGGACTTGGAGTTATCACATTATTTGAAAAGTGAATGCTGTTTCAGCATTCTGATAAATTCTTAATCACTTTAGATCAAGCTTATAGAGAGCTGAATGTGATGAGAAAGTTACTGGTTCAGCTGAATTTAAAAGCTCTTTTATTACTTCAGGTCTTACAGGCCCGAGGAGTAAGTGACTCTGTTAAGAGGCTACCATGCACTTTTTAGGTCAAGTTCCACTTGAACGTGAATGTGGTGCAGTTCTTTTGGCTAAAGAACAATTGTGAATAGAAGTATAACATGGTATATTTTTCTCATTTTATAATAGTGGGGGGGATCTCCTTGGATTTTTTTTTGTTTTGTTTTGCTTTGGTGCATGTACTTGATTTGGAGTAGTCATAGGCAAATTCAGGACAGAGATTTACTATATGTGAAACTTCAAAAAATCTAGCGTGAGAAGCTATCAATGAAGTGCAATTAGTGGTTTTTAGGATAAACAGCATTTCCGGTCATGTTTTCTGCAAATAACACCACTGCTCTATAAGGTCCCTAGGCTTTTGTGAGACAGGGTACATTGCTCACTGTAGAGGTACAAGCCTGTTCCGGTTGAGCTGATTCTTATGGTGATAAGGCTCCTTATTCACTTGGTAAGGACAAACTGTATGCTTCCAGCTGTCTAGTTGTCCCTGTTCCTGGGGAGAAATCACTGCTTTTGCTTTCAAATTACACTAAAAGAAAATTCTTTGTGCCTTGTGCCAAAAGCCTAATTCCCTAAAATCACTGGCAACTTTGTCCTTTAAAACCGTTGTTGCGCTAGCTGGCATTGAGGAGATAAGCAGATGTTCTCTCTCGTTCTGCATGATGAAATCTGTATATAAGCCTTGTAACTCAGCCCGAGGGTTATTAACACTGTAATAGATAATTAATTAGGCATTTGGGTCACCTAACATTTTTTCAAGTGAAATGTTTAAAAAGAGTGACAAATACACAATACTTAAATGATATCTGTGTTTAGAGAGGGAGATAACCTGTTTACATTGGTTCTAGAGTTACTGTATCAGATCTCTCCTACCTGTAGTTTCCTTAGTATGTGCCTTGATGCATTTGTTTTTCTTTTAAGGAAGCACTAGGAGATGTTGTTTACTGTAGTCTTCCAGAAATTGGGACAAAATTGAGTAAACATGGTAAGTTTCAGCTCTAGTTTCTAATGATACTCATTCTACTCATCCTACTCTCCCTTTCTTAAGTCAAATTTTATCAAGTAATCTTTATGTTCATTAATACCGTTATACATCTTCTGGATGCAAAATAAATTCAGGTATTTGTATGACTAGACACAACAGTTTTCAAATACTCATTGGCGTACCACCCGTGATAGCAGAAAGTATTTATTTTTAAAACTGTGAAGACCTTTACTTAAAAATCAACTATTTTAGATATATTTTTGTAATAATTCTGTCTATACTCTGCTTTTAAAACACAGGCTTTGATTTGGACTTGCTTGTGTGTAGGCTGGCTTATCTGTGATTTTGCAGTTATACGTTTCATGAGTGACTTGTTCTGAAACACTCAGATTTAATTGATAGCAAACTCTAATTTTTCTGCGCATATACACAATAATTTATGTGTATCGGTTGTGTCATTAGCAACTTACAAATTGTTACATTCTTAATCATCCAGTTTTTGCAGTTTTCAGTGTTAAAGAGTGTTTTGTTTCACTGTTAAGAGTGAACATTAACAGGTAGAAAGGAAAAGCCTACCCCTGCGGTGCACAGAGCACTGCCTTGCTAGTGTATGAAAAGATTGTTGTTAACTGCAGACACTGTTGAAGAAAAGTGTAAATTTACCGAGGTAAAGTAGCAGGCCTTTCTTTTGCCATCCTTCTTGTGTAACAGGTCTGTGTCAAGCTGTTCAGGCCAAATCTGTTACATCACATTGAATGGTGAATGTTTGACAGAAGTTTTTTCTGTTTAGGGTTTTAGTTAACGAACCTGTAGTTTTGATTTATCTGAAGGAATTTCATTTCCATTTACTTCTCTTTTCTGCCCGTTCTGGCGTTACTCTAACTCCAAGTTTTCCCAGAACATGCTGTTCTCTGAGTCCCTGTGCTGATGCCTATCTGCTTTTTGGACAGCTCCATGTTCCTCCGGCCTCAGCCTTGTTTGTTTATGGTTCAGAGCTACTCTGGCTAACGTTGCTCCAGGCACTGTTTCCATATGAAACAGGAAAAAAAGGAAGAGCAGCTGGGTGGTTCCAGTGTGGCGCTTCTGAATACTAATGAGTGTTTTCCAGTGAGTGCAAGTGTACCATTTGATGGGGTTTTTGAAGAACAAGGGAGGCTCCTGAAATTGTGGCTATTTTGTAACCAAACTATGCATAAAAAGGTCTAAATTGTAGATAGGTGGTTTATTTAGACATCTTGACGCAATAGTTGGATGTAGTTCCTTCTAACTCTGCGTCATATCATGCTGTAGGGCTTTTGCCAAAGGATTAGCCAAATGTAAGAAATTTCCATTCCTTTTGTAACAGCCAGCTAGCCAGTATTACACAAGTCCCCCACAATAACTGAGGAGTATAAACGTCAAATTTAGTACTGCTGATCATTTCATAAAGTTGGTAACTTCAACCTCTTTGGTAGTTTTCCTTGCTCAACATAAAGGCCTTTTACTGGTAGGCCATCACTAGAATGACTGAAACTAAATTGCTTTGTGTGTTCCGCTCAAAAGCATCAAATCACGTTCTGTGTTTCAGATGAGTTTGGAGCTCTGGAAAGTGTGAAAGCTGCTAGTGAACTCTACTCTCCTCTCACAGGAGAAGTGACTGACATTAATGCTGCCCTTGCCGATAATCCAGGGCTCGTCAATAAATCTTGTTATCAAGATGGTAAGATGTCATGGTTTTTATCTTTCAATAAAGAACACCACCTGGATCCTGGCAGTCTTGCTTGCTAACACAAATAGGTCTGTGATTCCTAGTTCTTCCAGTTTAATGGTATGGAGGCTTAAAATGGAATATATTGAATGTAGTTCAAGCACAATAAAATTTATAGCATAAAAAACACTATTGTGGTCTTGTCTTGTTGATAATTTATTTTCAAGGTGTTCTTTTCAGACATAGACTGGTTTCATTTAAATCTCTTTCCCTTGATTGCATTTCTCTTTTTTTGATCCTGTAACAAGTCATGATCCTGGGCAGTCAGGGTCTTTTGCTCTTCCTATACAGCCTCTCTTTAACACCAGTGCCAGAGACAGTACCAAATTAGATAACTGATTTGACTTAAAAGGCCACTTCAGGCTGTTTGTTTTTAAAAGTATTGAAACACTGTTTTGCTGCACAGGAAGTCCTGTTGATTCTGTTACAGAGCTTGTAGGAGTATCTTTCTAAGGAAGTAACGTGAATGAATCTTTGGTTATAGGATATTAGCAACTGTTTTTTCTTTTAAATTTCCTAACTACAGGTTGGCTTATCAAGATGACTGTGGAAAACCCTGCTGAACTTGATGAACTGATGAATGAAGATGCCTATGAGAAATACATAAAATCCATCGAGGACTGAGCTGGAATAATCAAATAAACCCATATAAAATATTTCAACGTAGTTTGTCATCAATTAATGAGGTAGAAAATATCCAGTTTTGGCAGCGTGAAAAATATCACTTACGTTCACATATGCAGACCATAAATAATTGCAGTGATAAAATGTTTAACATATGCATACCTGCAAGGGATTTTTATTCTAGATTGTCTGATTTATGTAACTTCAGGATGTAAAAAAAACAACAGTGCCTCTCTAACCTCCTAGTATTTTGTACTAATTATAGCTGCAGAGATGATACCAAAAGAAAAGCTATATCAACTACCTCTTTGCATGATTTTTGTTTACTTCTTTGAGTAGTGAAATAAAGAAGGAAAACATAAAGGATTAATAAATTCTGTAATCAACTAGTTCTGCCTTTCCAAAGGTATAGTCCTTGTTTTCTGTTTTACTGTGCTTTCTTACAATGCAGAACTCATGCACTGATCATTTATCAAGGTTCTTGACTGGATTGTTTAGTTTTTTTTTTTTGTCTGGACTAAGTAAACACTACATATGTCACAAGCAATTAAGGAGTTCTACATCTTGTGCCTAGCAATTGTGGTGATTTCACAAGAATAAATACTTTTTGAAAATGGTGTGATAGTAATAGTTCGACATACTCTGTAGTAATGTGCGTCGTGGGGATCAAGTGGGCATGCTGCTGTAATGAGGACATAAAAGGAATGAGACTCAAACTTTCCTTTTGCAAACCAGTAAATTAAATCAGCTGATTCCATTAGACTTAATATTCAATGAATCCACAAATGTGCACTCAAAGTGATGTGACATCTAAAGGTACGTTTGAGTTGTACGGACCTGTATTTTAGGAAAATAGTACAGCAGAGGTTTGGACTACAACTTTTTCCTACAATTTTAAAATGGTTATTAGAAGCTAAGCACAAAATGGGAGAGAAAACCAAGTACCTTTCAGTCAATCTAACAGGAAGCAGGTAGATGTTTAATCCATATAAGGTGACAAAGGTACAATTCCTATTCCTTTGGAAGTTACTTTCAAAAGCACGACCCTTCTAAACAACTGAAACACACAGTAAGTTATACAAAAACCTCTTTGTCAAAATTCCTAGTGCATAAAGTTGTAGGGCTTTCTTTTAAGATGTAAAAAGATTTAAAAACTTATCAATTATTCACAGTATCATGCAGTATTCATGGCAGTAGCACAGTCAGGGCCATAGGGCTAAGAGCTTGACCCTTGCCTGTGTTAGACTCCCTGATGTCAGGTTAGGGCTGCAACCTCCCTGTATGGTTTCTGGAGGGAAAGCTTATTTCAAAGTGGAGTTCAGGCAAACAGGTACAAATGCATGGAACTTCCAATTTGGTAACGTTTCTTCTCCCAACTCTTCTAAAAAGATGAGCAATGATACCTAGGCACTTTTCCTGTGTGGTTTAATACTCTGTTTAGGTATTCTGCAGCTATTTAGGCTAAGGGATATCTACTGAAGCAAATAATTTTGTATCTTTCTATAATCCATTCAACTACCTGAATTATAGTGCCAAAGTGATGCGTTGTCTCTTGTTTGATGCGTACTCCCCAAGCCGTGCTCCCAGTTTTCAAATAATCCTAAAACCTCACTACATTCATCATCAGGAGGAACTTTCAGCCAGACCAGCGTGCCTGGGTTGGAGCCAGACTGCAACGCCATAAGTGCAAGTTTGCTAACGTCAACCTGTAATGAATGCCTTTCATCAAAATAAAATGAAAGAGTGAACGTGTTTTAGTTGTGAACTATGACACAATTCTAAATGCTGTATAAACTGGGGAAAAAAATAAACATGCTTACCAGTGCATTCCTATAGAAAATGAATAAAGGAGATGATTTTTTTTACAAAATAACCACTTTATCTGTGGCCTCTTAAATCTTGATCCTGAGCTTGAGGACTTAACACTAACAATTACTGGAAACTAAACATTATAGACTCAGTAGATGAGATTACTTTTAGGGGAAATCATAATTTCCATACTTCTCCCACAATCAATAATCTTGTCTCTGTATAACATAGAGGTTAATAATATTAACAACTTTCCCCTTACCAATGCTTCATTTCTGTTTCACAGACACCAACCCCTTTCTCTCTCAGATTGTCTAACTGAATAATAAAAACTTTTATTCAATCCATATTTAGTTTTGAAGATTTTTATCAAAAGCAGTCCTAAAAAGATTGCTTACCTAAAATTTTGCCTTTTTGAAACTGCAAATTGCTGCCTTTCCCAATGAATCATGACCTATCATGAATGTAAATGCAAATCATGTAATTGTTATTCTGATCAGAGGGGAAAAGTGAATCAATGGCATCAAGCTAAAAGAACAAAACCACATTAATCATAACACTTGGTGTTTTGAAGTGGTGCCATCCCACTACTGCTATGGCTGTGTAGGTTGTACATCATGAGTTCAGGCAACATTACACAGATGTCTCAAACTACCATTGTACACAGCTAGTGAGCCACCAGCTAATTTTGGTAATAAAGATGTTGCATCAAATAGGTTAGTACCATATCTAGCATAGTAAGTATTGGAAATTTGTTTGTATGAAAATATTATTCTAATTCATCAGCAGACTGTGGTGAACATAAAATAAGGACAATGTCAACGTCACTGTCATTAAATTAACAGTACAATTACCTAAGCAGCTCTGATGATTAGATTAGGAGTGTGGCAGATCTGTTTCTAATTCTCCCCCTAACTGGTGTCTCCAGAGAGTTGATGTCCTGTGGATCAGGTACCTCTCTGCTTTTTCTTTGTACTGGCAGATTGGGAATTTGTGTTCTGTAGTAATGGCTCCCGTCACAGAATTTTAATATGCCAAGTGGACATTTAAATGACATAACATCTAACTTCTTGTCACACTGGTCATATGAATAAACAGAGCTGCACCAATAAATCAATCCAGAATGACACCCAGTTCTTCAACTGAGAGTGTGAGGTTTTTCTGTTGTGGTGCTGGGAGACATCACACAGCAAGAGACAATGGAAGTTTCACCACATGCATGACTTATTTTGGAGAAGGAAAAACGAAGAATAGTGCCTAATTCACTAATAACACAAGTTCACTAGTGGGCAGAATGTTCCAGGCTGTCAAAGGATGAGGTGCAGATTTAAATCATTTCAAGTTAAAAAAGAAATAATTGTACAATTTCACCACACGGTGGCACTCAAAATGTTAGAGATGGTACAGTGGAAAGGTAAGGACATGGAAGTGAGGCCAGCCTGTTTTTCTAGCTCAGCTGCTTGTCTGAGGGACACAGCAGTGACTCAGCTTTAGTGTCATTTAATTCCCTAGGTCAATTTCATGATCAGAAAAAATACTAAGAATATCGAAAATCTTCATAAACCACTCCTCACAGAACTGTATGTAACAAGAATTCACTTGAACCCCATTATATTGTATCCCTCATCTTACCACCTTTCTTCTCCCACAGTTCCCCGTTCCTGCAGCATCTCTTGTCAGGCTGTCAAGACGAGGCATTTGGCCAGGGAGAAGGCTATATGTGCAGTTTAAAATTTTACGGAGTTCTAAGTATTATGCCATCCACTAAGTCATTGGGAGCCTTTCAAATAACCTAGCAGAGTCTGACTGGTAGCTTTGGCAAAGAAAAACGTTCTTCCATCAATGCAACAGGCAAAACTGCTTTTAACATTAATGAAGCTGTATCAGTCTTAGAGAGAATGCAAAATTCACCTACATAATACATAATACATGCCCCTTCTATGGAGAAGAGACATTGTTTTATGTGGTGAAAAGAAACTGGGCTGATGGAAAACTGAACACCTTTGGGAAAGCCATTCCAGGGGAATTTGACCTTATGGATGTAAGGCAACATGGAAAGAATATTGAGCAGGCAGTGCCAATCAGTGTAAATTACTAGCAAGATATGCTCTAGTTGGCATGAGCCAAACTGTGAGAACAGCCTAGGAGCATCCTCAGTGTAATTCTTTGCTTTCCCCTGACTGTTTGAGACACAGTCCTTGAGGGACAGCCCTTGGCAGAGGAATTTAATCTGTGGTATCTGTATCGGGTAGTTACCCTTGCAATATTGATACCCCTCTCTTCCTGACAAGGCATAATTCAGACACATCAGACCTGATCTATTTTAATGCAGTACAAGTGTCGTACATCCTCTGCTATTAGGCTGTTTTATTTGTCATTTGTTTATACTGTTTAATTATTTATGCTATTGAATGTGTTTTGCTCAGAGATGTATTTTAATGGAGGTGCAGTACTTCTACCTTTCTCTAACCATGAAAGTCAATCCACGAGATAGGAGGATGAGTCTGCATGAGTACTTCTGTTCTTCAGCCATTACCCCCTCCCTTCTTCATTGCAGGGGTCTGGATCAAGAGAAAATGACAGAGAATTAAGTATTGTTTGCAGCTCCTGCCTGTTCTGACCTCCCCCAGTTGTGCCACAGCTGGTAAGTACAGTCAGCTCAGCTACAACTGAAACATTTTTGTCAGCTTTCTGTTAGTCTGAGAGGCATTTCCTCAATCAGTTTACCTGGTAAATACGTTAGCCAACAAAGAATAGAATACAGATGTTCAAAACCTTGGAAGGAATTTGTCTACTTCCCATGTTTTCCCTATGTCTAAAGAGGTAACATGCACATCCCTGTGCCTATGCGACCTAAGGTAGTATTTCTGGCAGAGAATCTAACAGTCTTGAAAAGGGGCAGCCTTTAGAGCTAGCATAGCCAGCCCCTTCCTCCTTTCTACTATACCTGTACACATGGAGAGCTGCAAGGAAGAACAGGCAGTCATTCTGAGGTCAGAAAAAGCAAATTTGGATGAGTCCTTGAGATTAATTTAGCTAACACCTGGATAGTCTCAATTCTGCATCACCACTGAAAGAAAAAGTATGTGCCCATTAAAGAAACAGCTCTATTACAGCTAGTGCTCAGCATATATGGGGCTTAGAAACCTTCCTCCTAGACCAAGAGGTCCTTCAGCAGTGGAAAATCTAAACCATTATTTTAAAAAAAAAAAGCACAATTGTATTCATGTATCTCACACCTTCCCTCTATGAGAGCCACTCTCTCACCACCTGAAATACTGCAGTTTCTGCACCACCTACCGCCTAGCGCAGGCTTTTGGCAGCTGAATACCAAATTGCACAGACTGCTCCAATTGTTGCTGGTGACCATAGCAATGCAAAACTGGGAAGGATTAAAGCCACAGGCAACTGAAGTGCAAGCATCCCTGTCTGAACTACAGACTGCTACACTGGCTATCTTTGAAACTGCGCCGAGATACAAGACTGTAAAGATAGCTACCTATGTTTATGCCAACTGATAATCCCATCTTATCTTCCTGAGAGCTGATTGCACTTCAGGAGACCAGACTTCCAACCCAACTCAGCATACAACAGCTTCCAGAGAGAATATTCTGAACAGAGACTGCTTGAAGACATGCAGGCTTGAAAACCTGGCCTGAAAGCTGAATATTTGTCTTTGGATGTGCAGGCACATCACCCAAAGCATTCCTACGTGCACTACGGATGAATCAGAACATAGTTGTTTGTTGGTTAAAAAAAAGAGGTTTATATATGCTTGCAATTTGTATCATTAATCTTTAATGACAGCAAGAAGCTACAGGTTTATAAATATATATTTTTTCATTATTGTGACAACCAGTGACTAGATGCAGTTTTGGTGGAAAATAATCTGAAATACTGTAAGGCTAGGTAAGTTACAAGGCATTACTAGAAAAAGTTGATTTTGAACTTTTGGTGATATCACAGTATTGTTACAAATATTAGAAACAAACATTACTTAGTGAAATACAAACATTGCAGAAGAAACTGCAACCAAAAGTAACTTACTCGTAAAGTTTACAGTTAAGAAACAAATTCTTACTTTTTTTTCCAACAAAGTCAAGGTAAATCGAAGAAACAACAATAAAAGCTTGCACGTAAGGAGCCCACTCTTGAACAGACAGCATCTCCATTACCAAGAGAAACAATTTACCACTGTGCAGGAGGAGTTAGGTTTGTTTAAACCTCTTCAAGAACCTTAATTTTTTTGTCGCACATTTTTTTGTTAGCTTTCCTGCACTGCAACGTGGATTCCAGTCCTGATCAACTTTAAAAACATATATATATATTAGCTTTCTGAGTTTAAAAGTATAATACAATTTGGTTTATTTCTAAGATACAGGAATACAAAATTTTAAAACTCACAACACTAACACAGTGTTTTCTCCTGGAAGGTGACTAGAGAAAAGTATAACGCATGAGACTTGCATAATTGTATGAAATATTATCTTGCTACTGTTACTTGGAGTATGCTTATGATTTAGTGAAGTCAGATTGCACAAAAAAAGAGCCTAAAAATATAACACCATTTAAGACATAATTTCCTTAATGACACTTTAACAGAATATTCTACACACAACACAACGATACAGCAACCATAGCAATCAAGTCAATCGCTAAAAAAACAGGTGCACCATAATATTGCATAGAAAGAAATCCCTGGTATAAATACACTTGCACTGGAGACTAGGACTTTTTTCCTGCCTTACTAAATCAACAGACGTAAGTTTTTAAAAAGCACATCTGACATTTGACATTTTTCTTGGCTATATTCTTTGGAATTACTAGTGCATATGTTATTTCAAGCACAGTTTTATTCTGCATGCTATTGTTTAATATTAAAAAAAAAAAAAAAAACACAAACCGAGAGGAAAGCTGTTTGCCTATCTCCCCCTAAAAATGAAATGTAAAATGTAAAATAATTGTCTAATGTTGCGTGACAATACAATCAGACCTTTCTCAAAAACAGAAAGCTCAAACAAAACTCAGAATAGCTGAATGAAGAGAATATCCATACAAGATAGGAAACTCCTGGGTTAAAAAAACCTGCCTGTAAAATAATTTAAAAGCAATATTCAAAAGCTGGATAAAGAAAGAGTCGAACCTCAGGAACAACCAATAGTTTAATTCCCTTTGATTGTGGAAGACCTACATTCAAGTCCATACACTGATTAAAGAAGTACTCTTACCACCTAACTATTTTGGGACAATTCTCTCATATAAGCTAAACCTGAGAAATCCTTCCTATTGAAACACATACGTTTCCCTGAACATGCTCCATTTTGAAAAATGTCGCCATCTTTCATTAAAAAATCGTGATCCGCTCTACATAAGGCTATTTTTTTTTTTTTACTTTACAGCAAAATTGACTACATTTACTTCCTATATTAAACTATATATGCTCATAAAATGTTAATTTTGGTGCTCACAAAGTTTTTAATTTCAGTAGGTAATCCTTCCATATATTCAGAACATGTACACATGAAATGCATACAGGAAACAGAATTACAGATGACTTGCCAAAAGGCCATGCAGTATATAATTGGAAGGTAGATGTCATTTTCTTTAGATATTCTCTATAGTGAACACTTTAATCCCATGATACAAACTGTGCAGAGAGATCAAGTCCAACTATAAGTTTTAGCTATATGCATTATGCAGCATCAGGTAAATAACAGTAAAAGCTGTAAAGACCATCATGTCTACACAAATAAATTTAATAAAAAACTAGAATTTCTGGTTTCAGATAGAATATATATTTAGAATATCTGTGTAAGTGGTGAATATATACAATAAATATATTTTGTTATATTAACTATGGTCACAGTTTTTTTACCTAGCTAAATAATTTCAGAGGTGTACCAGGAAGACGCGGTTCTGACAGTAACTTCTTTCACTGTAGTATGGGAAAATATGATCAAATTCTTCTGGCTGTTACAGGTGCAGGACTTCTGGCACAGCTGAAAGAGTGTCAGGAATTAGAATTGATTATTAGATTTTTAGTATAAATTTCATTTTAATGAGAACGCCATAGCTGGACTTTTGGTGGGAGCGTGAAGGAACAAATGAGATTTCTTCCTAGGAAATGTTGAAAGGCACATAAAGATTTCAATGTATAGTTAATAATATGTTAAAAAGCAGATTCTGAGTATTTCTGTCGGTTACTTTATGTTTAAAATACAGAATTAGATGTTTGCCTGTTGGCGCTACTGAAAAACATTTCACGTATCTGTAGAGATCACGCATATGCATGAACAGACAGCTGTTTGTTCAAGTGATGCACCTTCCCCTCACATACACTGCAATAACAAAACGTGTGCACTTGCTCTGCTATTTAATACGATACTGAGGCACACACATTCACAACAAAAAGTTATTTGCAAATGGTAAAAGGAGAAAATAATTAGCCTGAAGTAATGTACATTTATTGAAAATGAGCATAACATTTCAATTATTCTTTACACTAATGAATAGTAACGTGGTTAGCTAGCTGAAATTCAGTTTACAGTCACTTAATTGTTTTGATCCCTGCTAGGGCTTCTATTGATTAGGGTAGATTTCACAAATATTGCCATAAGAGGCATGGAACCACATGCAAAAACTCTATCAGTTTAAATGTGCACCAGCAAACGTGAATGTGCATCAGACACACAGTACGATTTGACTTACTGTAGGAAGTATCACTATTGCACATAAAATAAGATGGCACGTTTCATAAAGCTACAACTTTGTACAATAAATGGCAGACAGGTTTTTACACCTCCAAAGACATAATGAATGTGATTATGAATAATTCACTTAAAAGTGAAGTACGCTACCTAAGGATTATTGCCTTGCCTACACCTTCTAGCATCACTTGGAAAGGAAGGTGGCATGGGCTTTATCCATGCAAATAAAAACAACTGAGCTGTCATTTTTTCCAGAAAAAAAGATTGGCTTGAAGAATTTGTATCCTGAAACATAATTCAAATATTTTACTTTGCCTTCTAAAGTTAACTTTGTGGAACTATGTTCTTTAGAAATGTGTTTAAAAAAAAAAAAAGTTGTCTTGCTCCTTCTTCCATTAAAATTACTGATGCCCTGCCAACTTGAGAAGTACCCTGTTCAGCACAGGCTTTTCTCCTCAAAGTTATCATTTATGTAGATTGTAAGTTCTATTTGGGATTTTTATTTTATTTCACTTCCATTTATACAATGCTTCTAGCAAACCCCGCCTAAATAGCATCAGGCTGAAAACTAAAGGACTGGAAACCATACATGGATGCTGCCAGTGGAAAAAGTACTCGCAGTCAGTGCACCTAGACATGTTTTTGGAAATCTTGAGAAGAAATTAATGTGATAGAAGTGAAACTGTAATCAAAGCAGTGCAGCTTCAGCATATATCACTGATAGGTTTCTGTTAGAACACCTCACACTTCTTCCAAAGATGTCATCAGTAGCATCCTCCACTCAAAGCTGGCCGGGCCAACCTCACCTTTCGAGGCTTTAAATGGAGGTGTTTTTAAGTGCTTCCAGAAGACCAGGTCTTCTACTGGAGTTGAACGTGTATCACTGATAATCTGTGATCAAGCTCAAGCCCATAGTTACCCACGAAACTGAGTGTTGAACTAAACATCAGCTTAATTGCTTAAAAGCTCAGGAGTCAGCTTTCCAAAACATTCTTCTGGTGTATTACATCCTCAAAAGGTTTAATATTCAGATGTATATTGGACAAAGGGGTTAAACGTTCATAAACACATTATAGCATTGGTTAACCTAAAGCGCACAGAAACTACTTCTTTTCCCTCATATGACATCATTAAGATGCTTCAGAAAAACTGTTGCTGCTTTAGTACATGGGTAAGAAAGGCCAAGCAAAAAAATGTTTTGGAAAGCTCTAACACATAAATAAGGTGTTTGGCTGCATTTCCACCGTATTTCAAAGTGCTTTCAAATGGAGACAAGTTCGCTTCCTTCTCTCCAGTATTAAGGCTCTCATAACAAACTAGGTTTAACTAGAAGACACTTGGGCTTTCTTTATCAAACATACTACTTAATATGCATTAATCACGAACAGTTTAAGACCCAAGTTCTGCAATTCTATCTTTATAGATGTGTGCTAGTGATACATAGGGTTACTTCAATACAAGATCAGGGCCTTAATATTCTAAAATGTGAAATACTCAGTAGGTGCTGACAGTATATTTCTTTTATATTCTATTTCTATGAAGATCACATTGATCAGAAAACTTGTTGGGGAACTAAAACCAAGCTACCAATACTACAGGAAGGCTACAGTTGGTATGATTTCTATTAAACCAGAAAAAGCGGTATAGAGAAATTAAATTAAATGCTCTTTTCCCATCAACTTGCCAGACCATTTTTTCCAGAATTCACAGGTTTAATTATTCTGACTCAAACAGACCCTCAGGAGACAAAAGTGCTCTCAATTCCCACTGAAGTTGAAAGGTTCCATGAGAACCTGGCATTAATCAAGCTGTTTGGGATACTTAACCCTCACAAGGAGCACAAAGAATACAGTTAGAATTACACTTCACTCCTAAACAATCTACAAAAGGTCCAAAATGTTGAATGCCTGATCCTACAGCCCTTCATAATAGGAAGATGACACCAGCATTTGTTCTGCCACTCTCAGAAGTCATCTTTGTAGAAGTCCCTCACCTGCAAACGCAAACGTGCCTAAATCCTGGAAAGCCAGCACCCAGATTTGGCACCAGCACAACCTGTATTCAGCCAAACTCCTGAAAAAGCAAGTTTAAAAAGGAAAATGCTGTTCTCTGCTAGTAACATCCAAAATAGATCTTTGAGGGCAGAAGTCAACATACTCTGCAATTTCAATGTTTTTTATTGGTACATCTCTACTTCTATGCAAAGGTACTACTTTTCCTCAATCTGACTGACTACATATAGCTAGCCTTGTGAAATCCGCCACTTTCCGGAATTATTCTAAAAATCTGGAACGTTTTGTTTTGCAAAAGGCAAGCTCCTGCCCTTATACCTTAGCATAACAACTTCAATTAGACTGTTAACAGAAATAAAACTGGAAATGTTGCTTGGGATGCAAACCAAAATTATGGATTCAATTCCTGTCACCTCTAATTCTTTGGTGCAACTTCAGGACTATCCTGCCAACCTGATCATGAGCAGCTTTATGGGAACAACCCTACTGAAACAAGCATGACAGATCTTTACAATGTATCACGTGGATTTTAAAACAAAGTGCTTGCTTTATAAAACCTGTTAGTAGGCTGTATTTCCATTACTACGTGACACTATTTTTCTTAGCATTTTTCTAAATACGCTTGAATATATGAAACAGGGTTCAAAATTTTAAAACTTTAATCTTTGCTACAAACCCATCGGCCATTTTTACAGCATGAGAAATACAGCCATACCTGGGGGTATCTCTTTTGGGGTTCAACACCACCATCTGTCCCCTGCAATTAACATGAGTGACTGCGTCCGCGTGGACGCTGGGGTCTGTGGGGTCTGGGAAGGGACCCAGCACCTCAACGGAGCCAGGCTTGGTGAGGTGGGCTGAGGAAAGAGGATGGGTGCCCAGGGCAGTGCTGCCTGTGTTTCCAGAACCCAGTGCTGTGGGCACAGCACCCAGGAAGATCTGTTTGCACCAGTGGATCCTGATTTTCACTGATAAGTCCTGCAAATATTGACAGCCTCCCTCCCCTCATTCCAGACCCTCACTGTGCAGCAGCTTTGGTCACGAGCTCGAGGCGGAAAACACCGCACACACTGCTGCTGTGGGACTTAACACCTCGCACCCAGCCTTCGTCCTGACTGGAGCCTGAACGCTTATCCATACGCGGCGTTAATAAGATAGAAAAGATAAATAATTTATCTGTAAACGGAATTCAAAAAAATATCTTCTGGCCGCTTACGAAGAAGCTTCTGGAAAGGTGGGCTGGGTGGGGCTGCGGTTGGGACGGCGGGAAGGGTGAGGTGAGGTGAGGCGAAGCCGGAGGGTGCTGGGGCGGCTCTGTGAGGCGAGGCGAGGCCGGAGAGTGCCATGGCTGTCCCGTGAGGCGAGCTGCAGCCGGAGGGCGCTGGGGCCGTCCTGTGAGGTGAAACAGGGTGCCGCGGCCGCCCTGTGAGGCGAGTCCGGAGGGTGCCGGGTCCCCCTCAGATGAAGTGGATCCAGGCGGTGCTGTCGGGGTCCTGCGGCGGGCAGACGGCGGCCGGGGACAGCGGCCGGCCCCGCAGGCGGTAGTTGGCGCCGCCGTTGTTGTCCCAGTACTCGGCGCCGGCCACGCGGTAGCGGACGGCAAACTCCAGCGTGGCGTGGGCGGTGACGGCGGCGCCGAGGGGCAGGTGGAAGGCGAAGCGGTCGGTGCTGCCGTCGGGGGGGCCGGAGGGCTGGTAGGCGGCGGGCACCTCGGCGCAGCTGGCCCAGCGGTTGAGCGTGTAGCGCACCGACACGGCCTTCTCGTAGGCCAGGTTGAGGACGCGCACGGCGCCGCGCAGCCCCGCCGGCTCTGCCCGCACCCACTCCAGCCTCACCTTGTGCTGCCGAACCCGCTCCGCGAAGCCGGGGCTGGCGCCGGGCTGCGGAGGGAAGAGCGGCTCCAGGAGCGGCGGCGGCGGCCCGAAGAGCACCGGCTCCAGCTCGCCCAGCGCCGGAGGCTTCCTGGTCTTGAGGAGGTCGGCGGGGCGCGGAGGCGGCGGTACCCGCGGCAGGTCGGCCTGGCAGAAGTGGCGCACGGAGGTGAGCTCCAGGCCGAGCGAGTCGGCGAAGCGAACCGTCTTGCGGCGCGCCGGGCTCTGCTGCAGCGCCGGCCGCAGGCTGCGGTCGCCGGGCGTGGGCAGCGACTTGGCCCGGCGGCGCTGCGTGGGGCTGGGCGGCACGGCGGGCACCGACGGCTCCCGGCCCCGGGGCGCCGCCGGGGGCTTCTCGGCCGCCGCTTCCCGCACCACGGGCGGCGGCGGCGGCGGTGGAGGAGGAGGAGGATCGCCGTCGGGGCTGCAGCCGCCCTTGCACTGCTCGGCCAGGCTGCCATAGAGGCAGGCGCTGCAGCTGAAGTTGCGCGGCAGGTAGAGCCGGGGCGGCGGGGCGGGCACGGCGCTGTGCAGGGAGCCGGCTTTATCCATCGGGGCGGATGGCGACGGGGGCTAGCGCCCTGCTCGCCGCCTCAGCCCGGCGGCCTCCCCGCTGCGGCCGGCCCCGGGGCCCGCCGGTGGGTGCGGGATGCGCCGCCGCTCGTCATCCTCCTGCCCCCATCGCCTCCTCGGAGCGCGGCCCCGGCTGCTGCCACCGCTCTGCGGCTGCCCTCGCTCTCCTCCTCCTCTTCTTCCTCCTCCTCCTCTTCTTCCTCCTCTTCTTCCTCCTCCTCCTCCTCCGCCTCCGCGCTGCGTTCTGGGTCTTTCCCGGAGGATCTCACCCAGCAGGAGGAGGCGGGCAGGATTCCCCGCTTACGGTTCATTGCGGCGCTCTTCCCCGTCCGACCCGTTACAGAAATAGCTGCTGAAAGGAAGAGGCAAAAGGCTCTGGCAGATTAGAAGGGGGCGATAAGGAACGGCTGGCTCGCGAGCTGGAGCCCGCAGTGTACATTTAAAGGAAGAAATCCAGCTAATCCGCTATAATGCGATTAGGGTGCATCTGCCGAATAAAATACACCTGCCAGAGCCCGGCTACAGATTGCCATCTGTAGGGAAAACAGCTCCGGTCTAGACGCGGAGGGCTGATGAAGAAAACACAAACAGCGTTTGTTCTTTTCAGAAGGTTATTTAATAATTGCCAGGCAATATTCAAATGAATTAGAAGTAATGAAAACCAGACCTGGTGCGGGCAGTTCAAGGAGCTAACAGACTAGTTTAGCAAGCCGCTTCATTCCAGTCTTTCCGTAATCTGGTGCTCATTTTTAATTAGTAAATTGCATTAAAAGCAATGATCCTGCCAAAGGCTGAGCCTGAACTGTGTTGACATCTGATTCTCATTTAACTTCTGAGCAGGAGCTTTTACACCTTCGTCATTTTATTTGCAGCACTCGGTGTTCCTTTGCAAGTCTAGGCAGTGGAAATAACGGCTGATGGGATTACCAACGGGACAAGTGAGCCCGGTAAGGACCAAGAGTTTAAAAAAAGCCACCAGGACACAGGGAAAAGCTTCCTGTTGTCTTATATTAAAGCTATTGGCTTTAATTCCTTTCTTAGTAGGTAAGAAAATAATTCCTATGTTATTTCCACTGAGTCCCAAATCTTTTTAATGGCACATGGTTCATAAGTAGGGAATGAAAAAAATATGCCCAGCAGTGTTGAATTTGACAATGTTATACTTCCCAATGATTTGTGGTGGCATTCTCTTAAATTCACAGGATGATCACAATTTTTGAAAAGTCAAATAGTAGTAACATAAAGAATTACATCTGAATTCACTACCACAGGATCTTATAACTGTCTTACATGTACTTTAACTCATACTACAGGAAGGATTCATTAGGCCGCTTTTCCATGCTTCCCTCACAAAAATGAGCATTTCAAGAAAACGTGAACTCATGCTTGGTTTTCATCTGCTCATATTAATTTAGGGGAGAAAAAGAACTGACCCAAATAGTTGTTGAAACAGGCTTTAAGGCTGCATCCTTTAAAATGCTTTTAGTAATTTATCTGTCACAATGAAAACACTTGATTCTTTTTTTTTTTTTGCTAATGTTAACTTCACTTTTAAACCAGTGGACAGTGAGAAATTTATTACATTGATGTGTAAAGTCTTTGTGTTTTTAAGCTATTGTGAAACTATCAGGACTAATAAGTTAAAGTGGCTTAAACCTGATTTCATATAGGAAGGCTTTTCAGTCAGTTTTGGACACGTCTGTGGTATATACTGGCAACAAGACTGGGGTAAGTTAGTTTCTGCTGTATTTTACACAATAGGGATGCTTCAGCAGTGTTCAGCTTCCCCTCTTCTGGTAACTTTAGTTGCCTAACTTCTTCTTGTCATAAACTTGTGTAATACTCCTGTTTTTTGGCCTTTTCAAGCCTCTTGTTGCAGCCCAGAACCTTGGTAATATTTTGTGGAAAAACAAAACAAAACAAAACAAAAACACAACAACCAACTCCTTTCTTCACTGGTGATTGTAAGCCATGTAGCTCATGTGAGTGAGTTAAAAATGTAGATTCCCCAAAGTCAGTAAACCAAAGACTGGCATAAAAAGTGAGAAAATCCTGTGATAAGAAAACAAAAATATAACACAGTGAGCTTTGGACTAGCGAGGTCAAAGCAGCATGAGATGCAGATGGACAACCACATAAACTGATTAATGTAATGAGAATGCTTCAGAAATTTCAGTTCATCATTTTTTTTCCTGTCTCTTTTTTTTTTTTGCAAAAGAAGGAGTAGAGGGAGACTTCATATAAATGAATGCCCACTGTAAAAAAAATCACAGAATATCCTTGTGGAGTAGAGTTAAAGAAAGCCTTTTACAGGGAATGGGAATTAAATGGTAACTAAATCATCAAAACATCAGTTTACCAGTTAATCCTGGAGGTGCTCAAATTTTCACCTGTGATTTCCCCCAGTGACCTCAAGCTCTGGCACACACAGGCACCTCAGCCCTGTCTCTCTTGAGCACTGTCACCATGTAAACTCACCAGGAATACCAGGATCCACCGCAGAAGTATTTCTCACTGTAATTTTCTTGATCTAAACATTCTGCTCATGTTGTTCTGAATGTACCATAGGGGTTGCGCTGCTGCTTTTTTTACGCTTTTGCTCATTTCCAAACAGTGAGGCTGTGGGGACATGTACCACATCTTTCACTTCTGAAGGTGTCTTTATTACTAGGCTGGCCTTGCTCTTCCTTTGAATTTAAGAAAGATGTGGTAAATTAAACAGTTTGAGGCACTGAAATTTAACAAACATACACAGAAATTCCCTCAAATAGCCCGTAGCCTTGTGCTGTGATGTGGAAAGTGTGGCAAGAGTTTGTAATGGGAAGCGTCAGACACCTTCACTTCTAACAGGAAATTCTTTCAGCTTTGCCTGCTGTAAATAATTGTACACAACAAATGCTAACATTCTTAGAAGTGAGCAAGCACTACCACATATGCAAAAACTATGGCTTAATATATGCAGTGGTAGGCACCCGTATACCACCTCCTCTCTATTTAGTTCACAGAATTACGAACATGTAAGTTTAAAAGTCTGTTGTTTTACATTGCTAGCTACATTAAGGACATTATCCAAGGCTCTTTTCTAAATATTAACGTCAGCAGCAATTTGATAATGAAATAATTAGTTCTGACATAGCTAGCCCTTCGAAAGCAATACCCTCTACCTTTTCACTGGAAAATAGTATTTTTATGACAAGACAATTTTGAAGGTTCCCGCAGGACTAGATCAGTCGTCATGTAAATCGTTGAGCTCTGCAGTGTTGCATAAGAAAAGAAAAGGTGTTACATTAAAATTAGTCTCCATTGACTGAGGAAATGGCAATCAGGCATTGTTTTTATTCCTACAGCCTCCTCTCCTTTGGCAGATTTAAATAGCACAACCGTAGAATAAAATTTTGTCGTAATAACATTGTCCTACTAACTTTTTGTAGACCAATCACTGCATCTTCCAGCTGGCATCAAAAATTTTAAAGACAGCCTCTTGTTCTGCCTGTGTAGCACTGAGTGACCCTGACATTTCCGCAGTGCCAAACTGCATTTAAAATCAGTCTGATGCTTGAGAATTTCCAGCTAACCAAACGGAACCTGGTCCTCTCTTTTAATACCATTTAAACAATGTGGAGAGCAAAACTGATTCAAATCACTGAAGGCAATGAACTGGGAGCTTTCTTCTGTTGCATTTATTTATTGTCTTGACCCCAGGTAATCTAGGAGAAAGCAGATGCTGGTGCTGGGGAGCATTAAGCAGAACTACGATGGAACCATTAATAGGGGAGGAGTGTCTGAGTGCTGGGGCTTATCCAAAGTGGCCGCTGTCACATGTCTGCTCCAACTTTCCAGAACAAGTTTATTTTTAGTAATGAGAATTGTCGGGAGATAAAAGGGATGTAAAGGCGAAGTGCATTACGATTACATCAGCTTTTGAGATGAAATTGTGACTCAGTACGTGAATTCAAAAGGTCAGCTTCTACTCTCATTTACATCTGTGCAGCTCTTCTGATGCTGATGAACTATGTAGGTGTTACACTCAAATATCACCCAAGAGTTTAATGATTTTATGTGACTACATGAATCTGGCACTGATATTTACATTCACAGTTTGTAAGCCTTGAATGATCCATTTGTTCTGCATGCATATATTTAAAAAAAAAGACACCCCCCCACACCATTTCATGTTAGTGAATAACTCAGACCTCTAATTTTCCCTGAGAAAATATCTTAGTCAAATCTCAGAGAAATGCCAGATTAGAACTGGGTAATATATCTGAGCGAGGCATAAAAAATTGAAGTATTCTGTTAAAGAACAATTTGAATTATATTGATCTTTAATAGCAAATATTACCTTCTCCTAACCAGGATGTGCAGTCTTTAACTATGAGGATGCAAGCTGTGTGATTCACGGAGTTGTATCCAGGATGTTTGGTCTCAGAGATCAGTGAATGTTTTCCACAGGACTGCATGTTCTGACCAGCAGAGCTGTGACACTTTGAAGGGTAACTTTGTGGCTGGTTTGTGGGTTGCTTTTTTTGCTTTTTACTTTAAATATCAAGATGCAAAGAAACCTATAGTAATAACAAGAACATAGAATACTAAGAGTTTACCTCAGTTCACGACCTTGTGAATCTGCCTTCTGTACGTCTTGAAGCTCACACACAATTTTATTAGTTAAGCATTAACCACCTCTGTTGACTTAAGTGATTGGCTTAAGACTTCAGGAAAGTGTGTAAGCTATAAAAAGCCCAAAATTAAGAATGCAATGGAAAAAGCAAAGAAAAAAAAAAAAAAAGGATCTGTCATTTTTCGGAGAAGATGATAAAGAGCATTCCACTTAAAGTATATTTTCTCATACAAATAGTTCTGCTCTTTTTAAACAGATTGCTTGTTTTCAACAAGGATAAGTAACAGCAGTGCTGAGACTCTTTTGGTCCTAAAACTTTTAATGTAGAATTTCATGAAAAGATCTGAATAAATGCACTTTGGGATGTCCCCAAATCCCATTTTCTGCTAAGAGTGTTGCCAACTGTCTTAATGCCGTCCTATAAAATAAACACAGGACTGTTTCTAGCAACTGCAAATGGTCTCAGTAGTGCTTGCTAATGATTCTAGGAATTAAAACATGCACCTCACATCCTTGATTTTAATTTTTACATTTTTCAAATTTAAAGGTCTTTTGGTCAGGCAGCGATTCATTATAAGTGATGAATTGTAATAGATTATTTAGATTCATGGTATTGTAAGATCAGTTTGTCTCCTCATTTTGTATTTGTTTCTTCATCACTTTTTCTTTCATTTCCTCTATTTGGCCATTTCACATCCATTTTCCTCCTGCACACAACTCTTGCCCTATTCATGTTTTTAGACTTTATATAGACTCCCTCCTTCCTCAGTGTGCATTCAGCACTTTGCTTTGGTTTTTCCCCCTTTCAAGCTACCTGGTTCTGTCGTTTCTCCCATTTGTGGTTCTTGGCTGCCCGTCCAAGCCCTCTGAAGGGCTTCAGAGCCCATTCCCACTTGGCATCTCCAGCCACCTCAGCTTCAGGTACGAACACCCACATCCACCTACAGGTGTGTATTTCCCATCCACACCCTCCCCCCCCCCCCAGCATCCACGGGAGAAGCCCAGCTCGGAAGGGAGGCCCGGAGCTGAGGGGCAGCCGCCGTCCCCGCCTCGTTTCCTCACAGACAGATCCCCCCGGGGACCTCCCCTCGGGGGCCCGGCGCCATTTTCCCGCCCGGGGCGTTGCCGTGGCGACGTCCCCTCAGGCGGCGGTGGCGGGGCCGGGGCCGGGCGGGATGCGGGACGCGGGTGGCGGCTGTGGCGGCGGGGGGCGGCGGGCGGTGCGGGCCCTGCTGCGCCTCAGCGACCGCGGCGCCGCCCCGGAGAGCCGGGCCCCGGGCTGCGGCTGGGAGGAGGCCGTGAGTTTTACGGCAGAGTGAATCTTTGACGTTATTTTATAGGGGGTTGGGGCTTTTTATACTCGTTTTTACACGCAGAGTGAAGAAAAAAAGGCATCTGCTTCTCTGAGATGCTGAAGGAGTGACCAGTGCTGACCTGTGACACATAAATGCGTCAGAGGTTACACTTGTCTCTTATCTCTGATGGTAAAACGGAAAGTCTGTGCGGAAGGATTATGATAACTCTCAGTTCCTTCTTTCAGTTCAGGAGTTCTTTTCATTTTTTTTTTTTCAGTTCAGGTGTATGCAACACAACAGACTAGGCCTGCTTAGGAATTAAGCTCCTTGTTTTGTACTCAGAAATAACATTGCTGTGTTCATTTACATCAGCCAAGACTATTCCTCCTACGTTTTCCTTACAATGCTCTACCTTGTCTTAGATTTAACATGTTTCTCCATTACCAGGTGCAAGGCTGGGGTACCGCCGATCCACTTGCTTGCTTTCAGCTGCAAAAACAGATCAAGAAATCAAAGGCAAGTGAAACTTCCAACAATTGCCTGCTTTGCTTAGACATGTTGCAAGCTACTGACAAATGTTCAGGCCAAGAAGTCAAGACTACAAGAAATCAATCAAAATCAGAAAGCAAGTTAAGCGTAGAGGCTGATACTGCTTCAGAAGAGATTTCAATCTATTCTAGTAAGTCTAACTGTTCTACAACATATGGCAGTAAAACAGAAATACGTAACAAAAAGGTACACTCTTTCAGAACATGCCAGGGTGAAAAGAAGAACCTGCCAATAAAAGAATACTGTATGTGGAACCTAGAAGATGTGAAAAATCCAGATGCTGTAAAGCATAAAACGATAAAACCCCAGGCACTTGATGTGCTTGATCCAAATGGCTGTGAATCTTTGACTTCAAAATCTTCACAAGTACTTCCACCTGTGAAACATGCCACTCCCAAGGATACTTCAGACCCTTCCTGGAAGAACAAGCAAGCCATTATCCTTCTGAACACACTCAATGGTACTTCAGTTGAGATTGCTTCCTGCAGTCATGACGCTAAAGGAACAGAGCAAAAGGGTAAAAAAGGAGCTGACACCATGAATGATAAAATGAAGGAAAAAGGAGAAATTCATGAACCATCAGCATTTTTCTCAAGTCATTCAGAGGTCTCCCTCCTGCAGGAAGATCCTGAACAGTTATCCTGGGACTGTGCTCTTACATCTGACAGAAGTATTGCAACCATTCCTAATCCTATTGCTTCCAAAAAGAACATTCATCACGCTTGTATGCAGGTTCCACACACAAAAGGAATACAATACACAAAACATGACATCCGAGGCTCTTTAACCTACAATGCCAGGAACAGGTATGCTGAGGTCAAGGAAGGAAACAAATCAAAAATGCAGGCGGCTCCCCTGCTTTCTGGACTATTACCTTCCCTAAAGGCCACTCACACTGCAAGAGCTGAACTGCCACCTAGACTGAACTAACACTTCTATATTGTAATCTCATGCCTTTTTTTTTTCCTTGTTAACTTATGGGGAAAAAAAATAAAACTTCCTTGTGAGCCACTGGGATATTTGTAGTTTTTTAAAATGCTATTAATAGCATAAGCTGATGAATGCCAATTATTTTCACATAGGTTTAGTTTCTTCCTGACCACAAGATAGATCCATTAGTCTTAACAGCTTATTCTGGGGATGAAGTGCAGCCTCTTCATTTAGATTCACTCTGAATGACTACTGTAGCCTACTGTGATAATTACGTATTTGATACTGCTGATCACTGAAACAATGTCTAACTATAAGAACATTCTACTCTGCAAGGCCTTTAATAATACCCTTAAAACAGTGCTAAATCCTACTGAGCTTCACAGACAAACGTTTGCATACATTCCTTGCTAATTTGGCACCTAGAAGAAACAGAAATGATCTGGAAAGCAGACAGTGGTGAGACTGACAGTCATTTACAATGTTTGTTCTTGTTTAAAGTAGATTTATTTTTTAATCCTGTTTTCTTTGCTTGTTTCTGTTTAATAGATGTGTATTCATGTATTCTTGTTTCATCTCATCATACTAAGTAGGGCTTCCAGATCAAGTTCTGTTTTGTTTTTGTGTTAAACAAAAAGCAAATTAAAAACCAGCGGTCTTTCCATAGAGACATCAGTAACTGCAATTCAATTGTAGCAGCTTTTTCCCCACAAAGAGCATGTTCCTTCACATTCAGGACAGATTCACTGCAACTTACCCTTCCCCTCTTCTGATGCTTTGATTAAGATTCGGAGTAGGGAAAGATAATATCAGTGCAAGACCCCAGTAGGATATAGTTTAAAACAGAACTTTACATTGAGGAATTCCATAGCTTTTTAGATTTATATCTTTACGAATTAAGCATGTGCATAAATGTAAAGTTTTTAGCAGTTTTTAGCAGTTTTCTGGCCTCAACTTGTTAATTGTGTTCAAGTATCCAAACATCACAGCTAGAGAATAATCACCTTCCAGACGTGTAGTTTCAGAGGAAGAAAAGAAAAAAAGATGACAAATATTCTGTGTACCTAAATAAACTATTGTGTGTTTATTCCTTTAAAAAAGGGAAGGATGATGTGGTTTTCTCTCTTCCCCCAGTACTGAAGTGACATGACCTCCAGAGAAGAACAGAGGAGTTGAGCGCTAGTGTTAAGTAACAATTCCAAGCTGTTCGCTTTGTCTCATAACGTTATTCTTCTGGGAATTGCTTAGGGAAATCTAGAAACCTTTTAGAACAGTAATTTGTATAGCAGGTGTGTAACAATTCTTTAAGCATGTACAGCGGCGTATCAGCTTGAGGTGCAGAGCCCTTGCACTGGAGGTTAGAACAGGGCCTCCATTTGGAGGGCAGTAAACTTGATTTTTCAAGCTACAGCACCTCTGTATGGGAGGGGAGTGCCACCTACTGAATGGCTAACAAAATAAGCACTTCTACCAGAAATAGCACAAAGTTGCTCTCAAGGTGTCTTCCGCACTCCTTCACTCTTCTTGAAGAAGAAAAGCTAAGTATTTCAATCTGAAATGGTAGTATTTTTTTGTACCTGTTTGCTATTTTGTTGTGAATCAAGAAGGAAAATTCTAAAGGTGTTGCTTTGGACAAACATATAATGTGATTATTGTTCAAAAAGTGAACAAGACGTCCCTCTGTTCAAATCTTGACAATGTAGTGGTACAGTTTCTCAGTGTTCTTGTCAATGACCTATTTCAACTGTTTTTGCCCAACAAATAGCTACAAAAATTTACTATCTCCCCACTACAGTATTTCCCTCAAAAGTTTTAGCGTAGTTACATTTATAGCAGTCGTGTAACGGATCTTTGATAAGTATGCACAACGATATATCAGCTTAAGATATGGAAAATGAGACATCAGGAGAAATTCACTCTACATAGATTCATACAGGACAGTAAGTATCAATGCTTTGTATTACCTCTACTTAATAAATTACTTAGATTTCATAAAGTGCCTGTATCATAAATTATGTTGCTTTTATGTTGCAAAGTCAATTTATATATACCTTAGGGAAGAATGTATCAATAAGGTTTTGTTTCAATGTGATGCTTTTGTGATATTAAAGAAACAGAGCAGTCAGTGATTTTAGAATAGGGAAATAGGGTAAGTGGGAATATTAATTTCCATTCATATTTTGATGCAGAAGAGTTATCCTTATAGCTGCTACTAAGATCTATACGCGTCTTTTATCTCTTTCAAAACTCTAGGTAACTGAAAATCTCCAGCAATGATTTTTTGCAGTCAAGATCTTAGTTGTTAATTTCCAGGAAACATACTTTTTTTGTAGTAGTAGTAGTAACTTTTGCCTTACCTGTTATTCAATCATAGTGCTGCAATTACTCATTCTGACAGAACAGAGACATCCTCTAACAAACCATATTCTTCACTTCTTTGTCCCCTTCCCTCTCACTTCTCTTTTGGCAGTGTCTTTTCCAGTCCTGTGCTTCATATTTAAATATAAAATACAAGCTCTCCAGTGGAAGGATCCTTCACAAACAGTCCCAAGATAAGTAACTTGAGTCCACTTATACTTGTTTCAAGTCCTCTGTTTTTCACTACATAGAAAATTCAAATGTAAATGCATCTATGAAATTAATAACATTAATAACGGTGAGGAAGGAAAGATAGTCTCTCCCACTCAGAGAACAGAAAATATTGCTGCTTCAGCAAGCAAACTGAAAAATGAACTGCATTATCAGTTAACAGTAAGTAAAGCCAAACGTTCATTATAGTGCTTACAAGATGCAGCCACTGCAGACAGCTAACCTATTCTTTATAGAAAAAAAAGTTCAAAGTTGAACCTAAAAATTATATTTCCACTAGTAACTAATGCAGAACTTCTGTACTTTGTTTCACAGGTAAAAGTCTTGGGCAGAGATGCTCCTTTCATTGCCATCAGGTACAAACCAAGTCCCCACTCCCCCAAATACCAGTAAGCAAAATTGTTACTTACAATATGGTTGTAGTAGCTCATGGAGACTTGGCCCAGTCAACCGAGTTTACAGGAGATTCAATTAAAAACTAATTGCAATTTAATCGCCAGCAAATCTCCTGCAAGAAACGATCTTTCCAGGAGGGGAACATTTCTAGCCTACCATAGCAAACCTTTCCATTGTGCTCCCTTAACAAATGGCTTTAAAGAAGAAAGGGATACTGGCCAATTTTGTTCTGCTCACACTTCTCAGGACAAACAGAAGGATTTGCCAAGAAAGGGGTGTAACAAAAGTCACCCAGCAAAGCTGCTAAGTAAAGAATTGGAACAGAAAGATACAAATTCACAACACTTCAGTCATGATAAACATAATTAAGTTATGTGACCTTGAAGACACTGGGTTCTTCTACCCCAGGAAACAGCAGCTTCTTGTTTACATGCAGATTCTCTCAAGAATAAAACCATTCCTGCTTAGGGAAAGGAAATAAACTTAAGTGCTAGATCAACTGGGAGTGTTTCCTGCATTCAAGGTGCCAAAACAAAACAAGCGAAAGGGAATTGGTAACAACAGTGTAAAAATACAATGAGAGAACACCTGAAAGCTAAATCAATGCTTCTGTCTTTTTGTCTTAGGTCCAGACTTCCAAGGGACTGACTCCAGAGAACACTTTGTCAAATCCTGAAGCCAGAAAGAAAATCTGCCTCTCTTAAATTCAATTGTTTTGACAGAATGCAATCAATCAGCTTGCCAACAAGCAATTTCTTTAAGTGAAGGAAATTCAGAATCTAAACACAAACTGATCCGGGGATGCTTTTACTGCCAACAGAAATAACAGTAAGTTCTCAGCAACACCAAACAAGAAAGTAGTTCAAAAACACGTGGGGCTGATCTCTGAACAGCTATCGGCTTCTTCTCGATCTGTTCTTAATCAAGAGTCAGAATTTGTCCTGCCTTTTAGACTGCCTAGCCATCTTTGCAAGTTTCATGAGGACAGTCTGTTCAAAGTAGCTGACTTTTGTCCACAGGCGAAATCTGCTCTATCTGAATAACAAGCCTGAAATAACTCAACCCAAACTAAGCAGAATATAATTCCTACAGCAGGAATAGCCTGTTATTCCTGCAAGGGTAGTCAGTTCCTAATACACTGACTCTTTCAAAGATAACTTTAAATGCTCTGAATGGGAATTTACTTTCTAGATACTTACCACATACTGCCCCCTGGAAATACCTTCTATATTTTGCTACCACTGGGGCTGAATGCTGCCTCACACACTTACCTCAGTGTCTGATGGCACTGAAAACAGCAGCCTGGTACACCACAGAGAGCGTTTCAGTTGTGACTATAGCTGCTGTAATAGCACAGATGAACTTTCAGTCACAGAGCATCTGGTCGTTCACCTACTCTGAATTAATATGGAAGTCTGAATTAATATGGAAGTTGACAAGATACACAAGTAAAAATTCAAACATTTTATATTCTCCAACAGAGAATGGTGGGATCATTATTATTAAGCATGGGGACTATACAGAAGGGGACAAGTATCATCCATGCTAGCATAATAGTATTAATTTTTAATAGTATTTTTAATACTATTTTCTCAATTACATACACCATATTGCAAAATAATATGGGCTATTAGAGAAGATTGTGATTTTCTAGCAGGGTACTTTGAAAGCTATTAGTCACAAAGCAGTTAATTTCTGCTTAGGACTTGAGAGATCTTGAAAATTACAGGAGTAGATGAGAGTGAAGAACTTAAAGTAATCCTTCTGTCCTGACAGTCTGCTGTAGAAGAAAGGCACATCAGTGAGCTGCAACTGGAAAGGTATTCCATTGTGCATGCAAGATAATTTAAATTTTGCATTCATTGCTAAGAAGTTTGAGGTGGAGCACCACTACTGCTGCCAGCCTGGATGCTGCTGGTCAAAAGAACCCAGCCCCAGCTACAGACATCCAAGTCAGCACAGAAGTCTATGCACAGGCTCAGCTAAAGAAGAGAACGTCTCTAATGGGTGTTCCAGGTTCATAAAATGTAGCACCTTGTTATTCTGATTACATTTGTGTTTTAAGTTTAAGCTTCCTAGGATTCATTGGGAAGTAGGAGTACATAACAAAACTCAACTTTTTTGCAGCCTCTGGAGATCAAGGACTGATACTGTAAGATCGCTGTAAGTTACAAAACCTCTACCAAACCAAAAGATAACCAGCTTTCAAAAGGTAAGATGTTAAGGAGGAATGGGTGGTACTTCCTAACAGGCACTGTATGCCCAGGCCTCTAGAGGAGATCACAGCCATTAAAACAGAAAGCAAAAATTGGTTGAAGTTAACTTTATTCCAAAATATGTATAATTTACAGGACTAAATAAGTGCTTCATTTGTGAACAAAATGTTTCAATACTTGTGAATAACTTACTAGTAGATTTGTGTAACACTTCAGTTTCCAACATCGGGAAATATGAAACAGTATTTTGGCACAGGATTTTCTCTGCATGCATTAATATACTTGAATGTTTCACAATTGTTAGGACAACATTCCTTCTTTGGGATTGTCACTTGTAAAACAGGTATAAGAAATGAGAACTTGCTTTTCTCTGCTCGTTGCAAGTTTATTGGCTTACATAGCAAGAATCATACATGAACATCCTTTGAAAACTAAATTTGTCCACTAGATCAAAATCCCACCAGTGATGAGAAAACACATTTTAAGGTCATTTTCCAGACGTATTAACTCACACATGCTTTGGGAAAGGCTCACCCGTGAGACGTATTACTCATCCATCCCAAATAGTTACAAGTTTAAATTAGATCATAATCAGTTCTTGAGTTCTGTAAGCTGGAAATAAAGGCTATCTTTCATATCTAGCTTTATTTTATCATAGATGCATTTGCAAATATCTGTAAAATAGAATATTATCAGTCTAGCTCTGCATGCGAGTGCTTGAAGCATGCATGTAAAGCATTACTTGTTGTAAAATGGATGCTGCATGGTCTACATCATCACAAGTCATCTATTATATTCCATCGCTAGTTATGTTGAAGACACTCCTGAAAAGCCAGTATATGAAAAAGAATCAGAAGTAAAGGACTTCTGTTGTTCAACTAGAGATCAGCAGCTCCTTCGGGAATTTCCACTGTTTCAGGCTGTCTGATTACATTTTCGGTGAAGCAGAAGAGTCGCACACGAGACAAACATAACATCACCCTGACTGCAAGGCAATGCAGAGTTGAACGACGTAGTTCCTTCATGCTCTTCATTGCATAGCAATGGCAATTTAAACAAGAAAATGCAATCATGCTCTAAGCAGCAAATCCTTCTAGCACTCATTTTGATTCGCATCAACCGTAAAAACAAACAAAAAGACAGTAACAAAAGGAACAGAATATGCAGGTTTGCACCATGCATTGAAGCAGCAACCCTATCCTCATAGTGTTCATACAAAATCATTAATGGAGGTCTGTTTACAGTAGATCTATTCTATTAGGAACTCAAGTATAGCAGCACCTTAAAACAAACATGAATGAAAATGCTTACAAGGCCCACAGCATTAAAAACATTTTGGTGTGAATGTATTTGGAAGAGTATGTTGTACATTAAGGTCATGTTTAAAAAAAAACAACACAAAACATTTCAAAAATAGCTTAAAGGAAGCTACACAGCCTTCACAATAAAGGCAAGTAAGTTTGGTGAATTGTCATGAATTGTCATTTCAGTAACATGCTATTTTGCAAGTTGAGCACCTTATGTTGATTCACTGTGTATTATATTTGTCTTACTTATCCCATATTTGAAAAGTTATTTAAAAACAAACAAAAAAACCTCAAGATCTCTAAGATCACAATCCTGTCAACGCTTACATCTCTTTTCCAAGCCTCACAAAGATCAATTTACATCTGACTAACCATGTGAGCGTGTTACCAGGATAAAGATTTAAAACAGTGGAAGGCCGTCACCTTTCTTTGTTCCATTGCTTCTACACTCTCAGGGTACATATGGCTAACAGGGAAATTTAACCTTTTGTTTTCAACAGAAAACATGACTGAGAGTGTGCCTTGGAATAAAATTTTGAAAGGAGTGTTGATTACATACATAAGTTACAGGTGCTGAGATGGTTAACAAGACAAGGTCTCCTAAGGCTGTCTTTACAGCTTTTTAAGTTAAACAGCTGTATTATTATTATTATTATTTTAAGATTTCATGTCATTTGGAAGTGAGAAGTTTCTAGACACAAACAGCTTTGCATAGCTAAGAACATGTGTCGTTAATAAACTGACTTTAAACTAGCAATGTCTTTTAAGCTGACAGGAAGAGCTAGGGGAAGGATTCGCTCCCTACTCAAAGCAGAAGCAAGTATTTACAAGAGTATTAGGGGAAATAGACGTAACCCTAACTCCTAAAGTAGAAGAAACTTATCTACTCTCATACAAGCTTTTAGCATCAAGTGACAAACAAACAAATATGGAAGGCAACAAGACAGGACTTATATTCTGGCTGCTTTGTGCTTCTCATAGAATGCACGTCCCAAATTTGCTTATGTTTCATTTCTGATTTTTCATATGCCTTCGAAGTGGAATGTATTTAACTTTTATAAGTCAGTGTTCTCTCAGAAGCGGAAAGTTTCAAGCAGAACCACTCAATTTTGCCTACACATGTACACAATTGTATTATTCTTAAACACCACAAAACTAAGTTCTGCTAAAATGTATCTGTGACTTATGAATATCTTCAGCTATCTGAAAAAGTGTAAGACACTGATACGTTTATTTTGAAATTGCTTGGAACAAGTTGGATCCATTAGACAGCACAGCTAGCGAATACACCTTTCCTGACCAATTCTTAACAGATTGCTGTAGTCTCAGTGAGGCTGAAATTATAGTAAACTGAAGGCAAGATTAAAGTTTCTGACAACCTGATGATCCAGAAGTCCCGTGAAGTCTTTGGAAACAGTATTACCACTAGTAATTTGTCAGGCTCTATAGGCATTTTCACTTGTTTTCTGGAGCACCAACTATCCTTCCCAGAGACAAAAGACTGAACTTGCTGAAGCAGCAGTTGATACACAATGGTAAATCTCAGGCTAACTTTCTCCTTAAGCACTATAGAAAAGCTCAAGCCAAACTACCAAACTACTGACTAATCCAGTTTTAGAGTAGTATTACACAGACATCCAGATTGAGATCCAGTAATTGCAGCATAACATAATTAAGCAGGAAATGCAAAGAGTAAGCACAAGTAATATTAGTATCACTTCCAGATAAAAATATGTGCTAAGAGGCTGTGGAGAATCTGATGTTACTTTTTGTATAGCGGTTCAAGTGGCAGTAGAGGATACAAAAGAGAATTAGCAAAATAGTAAGTCGCTACTGATCAATACTTACAATAGAGACAGTGCCTCGAAAATCAAATCAGAGACAAACTGCAGAAAAAGGGAGATAAGTATCATTTCAGTACTACCAAGAAATAGTTCTGATTGAAATTTATTTTGAAAACAATGGCCAAAATAGAAAATTAACCATTTAAAAGAATCTGTTTAATTTTTAAGAGTAAGTAGTATTGATCAACAATTTTTCAGATCAGGTTTCAATAGGTATCCTGTGGGATTCAGGAACTATGAACAGTCTGTTTTAGTCTTTGCATTTACACAAAAATAATTAACGTATCCAAAATAAGGGACATATGCCACCAGTGTAGGATCCAAACTTGTTTCTTTTATGGGGAACCAAACTTCTGAAAAAAATACATTAATTTAGGGAAGCAGCTCACTGACAAAAAATGTGGGTACATTTAATGATTTTTTAATACTTTCAATAAGTAACTTCATGTTGTAGTATTGTGTTCATCTAATTAAAGTTCAAACTTTTAAACTGATGAGGAAAGGAAATGGTATTTGCATGTTCTAACAAAACACAAACTTATAAATAATTTTAATTACAAAACACAATAAATGAGTAACAGTCATACTGTAAGACTGTCCACAAAAAATCCCCCCCCCCTTTTTTTTTTCTGAGAATCACTGATGTTAAAAGGTTTGGCTTACACCTTAACAACATGGTGATTCTCATTTGGATTTGTAAATTAGCTTCAAAGTCCTTGAAATGCCAGCTGGTCTCTCAGAAGGCTGAAACTCAAAGCCTCCCATAATTCTGTTCCTCATCGCTACAGTCCTTCTCTTGCAGAAACAGACCAGCTTTCTATATTCAGAGGTAACAAAGTTTCTCACTTCTGCCTTCTACAGCTGGGGAAAATAGTCTTCCCCAACTCTCAATTCCCTTTATCTCAGTAACCTAGGAATCAGATTTATAGCAGCTCGTGTCAGTCTAGACAACTCGCACACTGACGATGAAGAAGCCTCCGCATGCAGAAGCGCTCTCTGCTATTCCAGCCAGGGGGAAGAACGGAAAAGGAAAAACACTTCTGAAGCCCAAAGATGTAACACGACTAGACAAACACTGCAATGCAATAAATTAACTCAGTTTTGTCATTTACCTTATTTCTCAATTTCAAAGCAGGCAGGTAAACACAAATCAGTCATACCTTACAAAATAAAGAATTAAAAGCTATGTCTTCCTTTTCCAGTATATCCCACCCTCAAGATTAGAACTGTAGACCTCGTGAAAACTGGTGGGACTTTCCCCAAAGCAAAATTCTTGTACTTTCCCTTGGAAGTACAGTATTTATTTATGCAGTTTCTTCAGCTAGTGCCTGGAAGTGTCTGAACACCCACCTAGAAATGCTGAAAAACTAAAAAGGCAATGCATCCATGGTTTCAGGCCTTTTTTTTTTTTTCCTCCTCTCTCCCCAGGAGGAAAATGGAAGTTTCAAGGTTGAAGAGATGATCTCCAGCATCAGTTGAGATACTTATTAGTGTGTTGACTTAACTATGGCAATTTAAAGAGTAGTGGGAAGAGAGAATAAAATGGGAAGGTATTGCTCATTTTCAACAAAACAAGCTAGCTGCACTGGATGAGTAACCAAACTCCCACATCCTTGAGCTGAGGATATGGAGCTGCACACAAAGTGTAGTGAGTCTTCAAAAACTAAGGCTTAGACGAACATCTACTGGTGGGCTGCCTAGTAAATACACAGCCAATAACTCTCCTCTCATAATAGAGGAGTAAAATCTGTTACGGGCCCAGGAATTTGACACAAAAATGTTTTGCTTTTCATTAAGGTAACAGAAACTAAAACTTGCCCAGGACAAAACCAGAGGCCTACATTTTGCAAGTATTTTAAGGAGACAAAAATCAGTTAAGGCCGAATTCCAGCATACATTCACAACTGGCTTACATTTTTCATGTAAATGCATCTACTGCCAGTATGGTACCAGGGGTAAAATAAACATAAAATCGAGGGGTCACATGTTTCTCCTTGACAAATCAGTCTGAGTTTTTGGTTACACTCAGCAAACCCTCCAAAAGCTGCAGGCACCACCAGCTGCAGATCCATGTGCAAAAGCAAAACACACCTCCTCTTCCCAAAGGGTTTTGGTGAGCTGATCTTGCAGCTCGGTTGTACAGAGCTCAGTCTGCTTTGTTTCTGGAAGCAGAAGTCCAAATTCCAAAACCAGTAGAGTAGGTGCAGGAGTATCTTAGAGAATTTAATTTCTCACCTTTAATGGTTTTTGTTAAGGTAGTGGAAATATAAACCATTATAACATTTCCCATCTCATATCTTGGTAGAGGCTAGGGGAACTTCAGCAAAAACAAATTATTCCAGTTTTTGAGGCACAAGCATTATAACATTTGCATCTAACACTCAGAAATAATTTAAGCAGATCTCTCCTGAAGACTCTAAAAATATTTTAAGTCCCGTTTATTACACTAGCTAAAAGGACAACATATTTTTCTCTGTAATTATGTATTCTAAGTAATTTTCCTACCATTCAAAGGGCATCAGTGCAACCTGGGGAAAAAAACCTACTGCTCTCTACATTTTTTCTTTTAAAAAAACTCAATGTTCAATAATTCAAGAGTCTATGTATATCTAAGCCTGTCAGACAGGTGTTTGGAAAACTTATACAGGAGAAAGAACTGTGAAGGCATGAAGTAAAAGACGACAATACAGCTTATTACGTTCATTCCAGATTTAAAATACAAGCTACTAAAAAAAAGTAAACAGAAGTAGCTTACACTAAGAGAATCCTCCCCCGTAAGTTCAGGGAAGCATCTGAATTGGACAGGTCAGGTTTTGGTCCAGCACAACGGAACCCTATATATAAGCCAGAAATAGATATATATGGGACACCTTGGAAAGTTCTTCCGTTTTAACGAAGCAGTATCGGCTTTGTAAAGTCTGAGCAAAAAACATAGGCACCACAAACTTTTGTTTAAGGTTCAAACTTACATTAATGTTATGCCCTCCCCCACCCCTCTTTATGCACACATAGTGTATGTTGAAGTTACATACTCAACAAAGTACCTTCAGCATGAAAAGTCTCTTAGGCCATCTGCACGCAGTAACTACATTCAACAATGCAAAATGGGTGACTTGGTCAATCTCTCTCTCTCCCACCCCAATAATTTAATTTCAAACCACACAAAACAGTTTTGTGACACAGTACTCAATGGCTGGGCTTGTCAGAGCTCTGAAACAAGGAGCACAGCTCTTCACAGGTCTGTGTTTCTACCGAACTGAACTGGGACTCCATTGTATTCCAGGCTAAGTCAGCCAGAAGAAAGTCATCCATTGCTGTCTGTGTCTCGTTGCTGGTAAGGAATAAATTCCCCAGATTCTCAAAGCAGCTGTCCATAGTCTGTGTTTCAGCGCTATTGAGCTGGACTTTGCTTTCTATGCTCTGATTAGGTATGTTTTTAGTGGCAGGATATACTTCTGTCTGGGTTTCTGTATCCGATGAGTCAGTACTCATGGAGAAACTAGACTGCTTCAGAATGCTTCCTAAAGGCAGGTGGGTATTACTGTCCAAGAAGAAATTCAAGTCTGTCTGTGTCTGCGTATCAAACATCTCCAAACCTAAGAAGTTAGAATTTCCTCTGCAGCTATACGATTGAGTGGCACTGTCTGAAAATAAGAAATCAGTCTGAGTTTCAATGTCCAGCGACTCCAAAACTGGCTCAGAGTTTAGGGTACCAAGCTCACTCTCTTCAGTCTGAGTTTGGATATTGGATGCTGAAAAGAACTCTTCAATGTCAAAGTCTATTCCTGTGCTCTGTGATGGACCAGATGGCAGATGTGTGTCAGCATTAGAGCTAGTCTCGGACAAAAGGCCACGATTATCCAGGGTCTGGCCAGACATGTTTCCTGAAAAGATATTTTCCAGATCACTTAGCAAGTCCATTGTCTGCGTTTGATTATCCATCGTATTTTGAGGTGGAAGTATATTAGTCTGGGTATTAAAGCCGATAAGGGATTCAGACTTCACTGTATCTTGATTGAGGCTCTTGCAATTACTCCTCTGCAGCAAGGCTTGATCTATATTTGCAGCCATTAAGTTGTTTTCTGGAAGCTCAATCTGAGTAGAAACATTATATGATGGATGAACATTGTCAAAGATGTCACCGCACATTACAGCCTGGTCCATTTGCACTCTTCCATCAATGGAGTCCTGTGTTCTGTTGGTTTGAGTCTCTCTAGAAATGCCACATGTAGGGAAACAAGCCTGACTGAAATCATCAGTCTGAGCAGCTATGGATGAAGTCAGTTTGGAAGCAGGCAGCAGCGTCTGCGTTTGTACACTGATGGGTAGTGAAACCTGTGAACTAAATGACAGATCTGTCTGAGAGCAAGAAGACACAGAAGAATCAGGAGTCCAGGCTGCAGCCGGCACAAAGTTCTGTGAAATATAAGATAAGTCAGTCTGTACATTTATTGAAGAAATGTTACTCTTATGACAACCATTCCCTGGTTCTTGACCTGGGCTATTTGGTGCAACCTTGTCCAAGTCAACTTGCACACCAGTACTTACTGGTTCGTTATCACCAGAATTTGTTACTTTTGAGACAGGCATAGTGTCTTTAAATACAAGCGTTTCTGCCTCCAGTGCTGGAATCAGAATCCCTACAGACTGAGGCAAGAAATGAACGGTACTTAAAACTGAACCTTGATTATCAACAGCCACTACAACAGGTTTGACAGAAGAATCTGTTGCAGACACATACACAGGCAAGTGAGCGAGCTGCATCACTGGAAGTTTAACCAAAGCCACCTTGGGCTTTGGCAAAAGCATCTTCGGTGTACATTTTGGCTGTACTTGCTTCGTGAAGTTAGAATTGCAGGAACCTTCAAAAGAGGCCACTAGTTTCACTTCAGATGACTCCAATTCCTGAGTGCCAGGATTACTATTATGTGTATCGATGAGTGCTTTATTTGCTTTCTCTGCCAACTGCTGATTATGTACGGAGGTTTCCATTTTCCTTTTCTTACTAGGAGGATCCCTGTGAATATGAGATCAATAATTTATATTCTCTTCAAGCATAAAACATCTGCCTTCCATGTTTTGAGTCACTGCATTGAAAACAAACTCACGTCCCAGAGGAGGCTGGAGATGACAGGACAACCAATCCTGATTAACATACCAAAAAACCTCCATGCACTTCAGTTTTGTAAAATTTCATTCCTTACCCTCCCATTTATAAAAAAAAAAAAAAAAAAGAAATTACTTTTTTTTAATGAAGACCTATGTTCTAAACGGAGGTTGAGGTTTAGAAGCTTTTTTTCCCCTTTGTATGTTAAGCACTCTGATTTGAAGATGTTTACTCTGTTATTTTGATGTGAACTCTGACTGAGTATCGATGAAACAGAGTTTATAAAATCAGCACACAGGTAAAGGTCTCTCATGGAAACAGGATACAATTAGCACTCCTTCACACAAAATTTTGCAGCAGTTCAATCAAAGGAAGACAGGCTAGGCCTCAGGAAACAGACTGTCCTTTACGAAATATATATACACACCTTAAGACAACTATGAATCAAAATATGTATATATAGCTTTTTTTTTTTTTTTTTTTTTAAGAGAAGAATCCACTAAAACTTACAAAGGTGACTAGACTATTCAGGAAAAACTCAACTGCATTGCACACCATTTACCAGCTGTAAACATTTCCAAATCATCTCTACTTTCACAGAACTGTAAAAGCACTTCCGACAAGCGTTAGCAGTAACTCACTGTTTTATATACAAGGAAAACTGAAAATTGATCTTATTGATTAGACAATCATCACTGCCTGAAACAAAACAGAAACTGCTAAAAGCAACAAAACAAAGGAACTGCTGGAGAGTTAAAACAATGTGAGCCAATCTCAAAAGTAATCAACAGAAAGGAGACAAAAAGCCAGTACGTGGGACACCGAGGACTCGGGGATGAATACAAATAGCATTATTTTAATTGATTCTCTTTTACCTGTGCTCCGCAGGAATTTCGTGGCCAGTTCTGTAAATATGAGACAATAATGCTGGCCTGCTGGCATACGGGCACCCACAAGTACACCGGAAAGTCTTGCCACAGTCCTCTATGTGCCGTTTCAAATACCATTCTGTACCATAGGAGTTACTACATTTATCACATTTGTGCTTCTTTTCAGCATGCATCTTCATAAAGTGCTACAATACACAATGAAAAGTAAACATTAGCCTTCAGCTAAGTTAAAGATGATTTAGAGGAAATATTTACATTTTTTCTTTATTTGTTAAATAGTACTGAAGAGTAGAATTAGAATCTTTTGAAGTCTCATTAGGAAAAGTTACGAGCTTAAAGAATTGAATGGAAACCATTAAAGTTTGTAAATCTGCTTGTACTATGTGCATCTTACAATATATACTACCTTTGAGTTAAGAAAACTTGAGATTGAATAGAAAAGTTTCATTGCCCAAGCTGGAGTACAGGCGACTAGTGGAATGTAACAATTAACAAGTTTTTATTTGCACGTATTTTGTGTATACACAAAATTCATACTATTTTCAGCTCTCTAAGCTGTGAGAATGATCTCCTGGGAGGTGCCTGATCATATTAGCTCTTTATCAGCAGCTTTCACCACTTCAAAATGCAGATAAAAATGTATGTGCCCTAATGCCATAGGAATTTTCTTATTGACATTAATGAACTAAAGATGAATCTTGCCAAAGAGTGTAGCAAGTACATGTTGCAACATGGAGACACTCCTGAGGATCTACAACTGAGCAAAGAGTTTCCAGTCAAACAAGTCAACTTCAGAGCAAACATCAGAACTTTTCATTTATGGCACCAAGTGCTAGATATCCACCTCCTAGGAGCCAGGCTACCACAGGTGACCAGAGAAGAGTGGGTTTTTAATCACTCACAATGAAACAAGTCACACAGAACTCTATCCATGTAGAGTTTCTGCATATACTTATATATACTGGGTGGCTTTGCTCATATCCAAATGCAAGTGTATGCTCTCTGGAGATGAGATGGTCAGTATCGAATCGATATAAGAATAATACTTTAGGAAAAAGGATTACCTGTTTCACAAGAGAAAATTGGGAAAATGGTCTGTTTGGTCCTCTAGGGCAGCCTTCGATAGGACAGCAGTAGAATTTCTGTGGAGTTTTCAACCCCTTCCTTATTGGTGCATTAAATTTTCCATCCTGAAAAAGAATAAATTGGGAAATTGACAACAATTCTACAGGTCTGCACATTAAAGGCACTGTTCAGAATATACATCAACTTTGGCTCAATTAGTTTATGCAGTGGAAAGATATAGGAATAGAATTTTCCACGTGTGGATGCTACCTTGCAAATTTATCAGAAATACATCAGAATTACGAAGCAAAATAACAACAAGCTCTACAGAGCACCGGTACTGTACTATTCTACCAAGATATTTGCTTGAGGTTGCAAGTTATACCCATCTTTTGTGTTATTCGAGCCAAAAAGCTTTCCCTACATGCACTACACTACACTGCCAATTCAATGTGGTTTTATTTGTTAGTAGCACAGTCTACTTGAAGCTCTGTTAAAATAAGTCATATATTGTATAACACAATTTTCTGACACTAGAATTTTGCTGGCACTGTTTAGGGTTGACCTGCAATAAAATGAAGAATGCAAGTACATACTGTCACTTAATTCAGATCATAAACCAAAACTCACCTCTTCTATGAAACTAACAACTGGTATGCTAACTCTGAACCTCCAAATATGAAGCAACTGATATACCTGTGCATTCCAATAATATATATAATTTACCTCACTGACTTTATCGCATGCATACAACAGAAGAACATAACTGACTCAAAAAGGACCTCAGAAATACATATAAAAAAGACACACTGATGGGATCATCTGGATTGCTCAACAACAAAGAACCATTCCTATTGAGGACACAGCCATGGAAACCAGACAAGACACATCCCTCTAGACATAACCAAACTGAAAGGGTCTCAGTGGAAGCATCAAATAAGTGTCCTAGCCAAAAAAAAAAAAAAAAAAAAAAAAAAAAGGCAAACTATTAGCAAAAAACTGGTGCTCAGAGTAGCTGAGTCTCCTTCCATCGTGAGGCTGAGTAGAGGCCGACCAAGTCCCCAGAGCCAGTTAAAGCAGGCCAGCAGGCCATGATGCATCTCCAAGATCATTACTCAGGTGCGAGTTATTGGAGCATGCCCTAATTGAGCTCTGCGTCTGCTTTTCCTCAGCGCGATAACAATCGGAGTACGCACGGGAAGTGCTGAAATGTTGATTTCGTACCACCGACTCCCTAACTACGTTCTCTGGGCAGATCTCCAGCTGCTCCTGCTTACACAGGTTAGACCATCCGTAAGGAATCCGCAACGTGCAGCAGTACGATCAGGTGAAGTAAACACGGAGTACTCACAACAGCTGCCAGAGCAGAGGGGCTCACTGTTTAACCCGCTCTCCTTACTCAGCTACAGCCATAACCCAACAGCTCTGGGTTCTGAGCTACTGGAACCTCGTTTTTTGAAGAAAACCTCTTCTACTTCACCTGCACTTCAGGAATACCACAAAGCAGATTAGTGGGACACTTCAAAGATGCTTTTTTAACTCAAACCTCTCTCCTCTCAATCTAAGATACTCTATGTAAAATATACCTGAAATATCACTTACATTTGCACATGCTCAACACTGCAACTTGCTGACACCGCCACAAGTTCATTTGGATTAATGATGTCTTGTACTCAAAAAAGGAAAGTTTAGAGTCTCTTGATCAAAAACGGTCAGCTGCCAGTTCACATACACACGAAAACCCACCACCAGACTCTCTAAAAATGGAGTTTCTATGCAATGTTTTAACATTTTAAGCACCTTTCTGTACGCACCGCAGCTTTTCCCTTGGACAAACCATTCATAAACAGACAGGTTTTTATCTCTGCAGAAAAATTTTTGTGAAATTTAGTTGTTCCAGCCCCACTGCGTGCAATTACACTTGTTGACCCCGAATTTACCCAGAAACAATTTTACCAGATGCGACGAACCCAAGTATGCAGGAGGAATAAAAGGTTTACCTTTAATTCAAAACTACATTTGGTCTCTCCCACTGCAGATGAAATCACCAAGCTTAGTAAGCAGCAATTTGAGTTGCTTAGAAGCGTGTTATATTTAATGTTACAATCTAATAAATAACAAGGTAATATGTTCAGGCACTTAACATGTAAACCAGTGTCAGATTTTTAAAAACTACCCAAGTACTAATACGGAGAATAAACCCAAGTGTTTAAAAGCTATGTATACACAAGCGATGCATTTTTTCAGTAAAGAGAAGGGCATTTAGCCTTACTATAAAAACCTAGTGTGGTAGTGTAATATTTGCATTTGGGTAACCGACCCAAAGCGCGAGCTGCCCTTTCCTGTCCACCACTGGCTACAGTCTCCTTGCTATCACTGCAATCCACTGAACCCTCTCGTTTACATCAATTCCTCTAGCTGCATTTTTAAAACACACACAAGTCTTCCCCTTCTCTCCCTACAAGAATACAGACAAAATATTCAAAAACTTTTCAAGCCTAATAAAATGCCAGTTTCTAGCCATTGTCCTCATTTGTTCATTGGTTTATTTAAGCTAAGGAGCCAGAAAACAAGCAGCTAGAAATCAACACTTCATCATATCTTCTTTGTTAGGCCAAACAAGCCAAGTTCTTCTAATTTCCCTTTGTCAGACACCCTTGCCATTCATCATCCTTAGCTGCCCTTTTCTACACCTCTTTGGGGTTTGTTTTAGCTTATTTGAATCAAATTTCTGCCCGGCAGCAGAGACGGAAGATATCATTCTGAAATATTTCAGGCTCATCCTTCTCACAGCAGCACTACCCTAAAGGCTCCTATGCCTGTGACCAGGTAATTTCTGTGAGCGTTTCCCATCTCAGTTACTTCTGTTACAAACCAGGACTGGTCAATTCTGTTACCAGTTCACAGAACTACGACTTTGTATCACCACACAAGACCCTGTTTTTACAGGATCATCTCACTTTCTTATGTAAATGCAGTCTTCTGCAGTTACAATACCTCATCACTTTTGTTATTATAAGATATTATTGGTACTAACTGTATTAATGGCAATTAACCACGTCAACCTCCCTTCTCTTCAGCACTACGACATCATCTTCTTCCCCAGCACTTCTTTACTAGCTCATTTGCTAAGCCCTATTTTCACTAATACCTCGTGTATCACTAACAAACACAAGCTACTAAGTTCTTTTAGTCTTGGCAATCAGGTCTTTCCTAAACTGTACTTGGTGTCTGCTGCATATGCTCGGAGTACGAGCTCAAAACTTAAAGGATGTCTGCTGAACCTGAACAACCGCTTTAAGCTTCCTTTGTGCCTCTGCTCGTAGATACATGCAAGATACAATGAATAAATAAGACAGAAGTTGTTAGTGAATATCACATTTCTACTCATTTTTTCCCCCACTACTTTCAAGCGGAAACTGAAATAGTAAAATTGACAGCAAACATTAATGAGGAAATCTAGTGTGAATATGGAAATAGAGCGACTGGAGAGAGGAGACTGCAAGAATCCTTGAGACTATTTCCTTTTGTCCATCATGAGCTGAAACACATTGTTGACGCTAATTCACCATTTTACTAAACAAACGTTTGTTGTTTACAGGCTGTAGCTACATTCTCAGAAAGCAGCTGGGAATGCTACTCTTGAAGTTGTCCGGGAATAGCATTCATCCTCACACATCCCGCATTGTCATTTGGAGAAAAATAAGGGCATCGTTATGAAATGCCCACACTCAAAAACACGCGGGCTCAGCTGGAGCCCCCCCCCCCCGCCTCCTCTCCCCAACCATACTACATGTTCTCAGCCGTACAACAGCAACGAGGGCGTTCCTCCCAAATGGCATCCACGGGGTTTTGTTGCTGTTATTCAGACATGAAAAAAAATATAAATTAAGATCAGCCCAACTATAACACTCAGTGTTTGGATTATGGTGTTGCTGTTATTCAGGCATTACAAAAATAAATCATAGAATCATTAAGGTTGGAAAAGGCCTCCAAGATCATCTGGTCCAGCCATCATCCTACTGTCAATGTCACCCACAGAACTGTGTCCCGAAGCACCACGTCCAGCCTTTCTTTTCCTTGAACACCCCCAGGGACGGGGACGCCACCACTTTCAGCCCAATTTTAACACTGAGCGTTTGGATTATGATGTTGCTGTTACTGAGGCATTAAAAATTAAATAAAAATGAAATCAGCCCAACTCTTACACTCAGCATTTGGACTGTGATGTTGCCGTTACTGAGGCATTAAAAAATAAATACAATCAGCTTAACTGTAACACTCAGCGTTTGGATGGTGATGCTGACTGATACGGGTGGGAGATGTGGTATGTGGCAGATCACAGGCGGGACCCTGCCTTACTGCAGAAAGGCAATGAAAAAGTGAAATATAAGCACTGAGCGTCCAAGAACTTCACGTTACCGCAGCCGTGCCCAACGCCGGCACAGCAGCGGTTATTTAGCGGCGTTCTCCACACCACCGCTCGCACACGCGCTCACCCAGAGCCCTGCACCCGCTTTTTCCACAAGGGGGGGATTTAAAGGAGGGGGCGGCGGCAGGACCCGAGGCCTCCCTTCCCCTTCCCCTCCCTCCCGTCAGCGCAGGGCCGCGTGCCGCCAGGCCGGGCCGAGCCCCCCGCCGTGAGGAGCCCGCGGCCCCGCTCCCCCCCCTCCCTCCCTCGGGCGGGCGGTACCTGCAGGCGGTGCGCCTTGCTGAGGTGCATGCTGAGCGCCGGGCTGTTGGGCAGCACCTTGCCGCAGCCGGGCACGGTGCACAGGATGTTGGTGCGCACCTGGCACAGCTCCGTCACCGACGGCCGCACCAGCTCCAGGGCGGGAGCCGCCTCCCCGCCGCCGGCCGGCGGCAGCGGCTGCCCCGGCCCCGCGCCCCGCCGCGCCGCCGCCATCTTGGTGTCAGGTGCTCGGCCAGCGCTTCCGCCGCGCGGCGCCGCCCCGCCCCGCCGTCACTGCCCCCCGGTGTGACGTCACGCCCGCTGTCGTTACGTCACGCCCGCTGCCGTTACGTCACGCCCCGCAGGGGGCAGTCGCAAAGGCCCCGTCGTTGACACCCGTTTGTGGCCGAAAGGGAAAACGTTACCCGGGTGTTCGCGTGCTAGGGGCTGCGGCCTGGCAGTCCCCCCCCTGCGACGCTGTTTTTCTGCTCTCCCAGCCTCTTCGTTGCAGAGAAAGTTGCTGTGATTAATAAATAGTTGTCTGCTTGCCTGGAAGTTCGGTGTAACAGCCCTGGTTACAGGAAAGTTGTCTGAAAATGAGCGACCAACTTTTACATTGTCCCAAAAGGCAGCGCAGGCTGGCTTTTCCAGAAGCAGACCGCAGGCAAGGTACTTAAAGTGCTTTAGAGAACCGTGAAACCTTACGGTAAATCCTTGTCTCAGGCTTTAATTTATTTGGGAGAGCACGTGGCAGGAGGAACACTGCGCAGCCTGAAATGCACAGCAGAAGCTTAATGGGTCCGACTCCTGGAATGGAGTTTGAGGAGGTAAGCGTGAGACACTGATTGCCAACGCTTAATGGATGTAGGCTTCTGTGTCACACAAAACCTGGACTTGTTTCAGACACCTAATGCTGTGCTAAGTATTTGGTCAAGATGACATTGAAATCACAGGTGGAAGTGCTAAAAAAAATCTGTCACTGGCGGGTATTCCTAACTTCTTACACACTATATAGAGATGGCAAAATCAGAAATCTGGTATCTGCTATGTCATGTTTCAGTAAGCCATGCCAAACAAACTTCTAGGAGAGGACTTTGTTTACACATTTATTTACAGTTTGAAATGAAAAAAACATTTCCATGCAACCTTTGAAAACAGTTACGCTCTGCCATGAAGGTTTTTTGAGAGACTGTCTCTTCATATCAACATATCTGAAGTGAATTGGAAATCCATGGACACAAAGGACCCGCACAATAAGCTTCCAGGTAACAGAATTAAGAAACAAATATACATTCACTGTAACTGAATCTTCAGACCAAAGCTATATCTTATATTAGAAATAATACAGCAAGTTACATAAAAATATCTATATATAACAAATTACTGTTTACCAGAGCTAAAGAACTCCACTGTAAAGCCATTGGTTGCATCACTGAATGTTGCCATCTCCGTTCTGCAATCCTTACGTCCCCACGCTCAAAAAAGTGGCAGCATGCAAAGATTGCAGAAGGATCAAGTCTTCAATGAAAAACACACTCTAAAACACGGAATATCTCAAAAGAAAATTATTGCCAATTTCACTGTATTCCTCTAAGATAATATTTCATGAGATTAATACCAATAGCTATAATTTTTAAATTAAGTATTTATTGTTGGCTATTGCCCTTGGTGAGTAAAAACACTGAATTTGAATTAAAATGCAGTAAAGCTAGATGGAAACTTCTCACTGATTTCTTCATTCCCAGAGTCTCTTCTAGCCCATGCCCTGCAATCATCTTTAAACATAATTTTCATTTACTAAGACAAAAACATGCCTGGCCTGAAGCAGACTCGTAGTTCCACTTATTTGAATGGGATTGTTCACGTATTTAAAATGGCGCACGTGTTCCGTTTCATCGCTGCACTGCAGCAAAAATAAGAAGGCCACCTACACTACCGTAGCCATCTATACCCGTGACAGTAAACTGAACAGCTACACACGTCTTACTGTATCTGTATTAGGCTTTAGCTTCTAATAGCAAATACAGGTAAGAGCACTCATCACATTTAAATTTAAAATGATCATGATTTAAACTTCACAAATACCGGCTTTTTATTTTTTAAGGGCTAGCCTGAAGCCAGAAACAAAAAGCTTTTAAGGGAATATCAAAAGAATAAGTTAGAATTTTAAAATCTTAAATTTTATTATTATTTAGATTAATATCAGTAACAAACAAATTGTGTATTTCGATATGAAAAAAATTCTGTTTAAATTAAGGGCTTACAAAGCTTCCTGGAAGGACACCCTTCCTCTCTCTAATTTTAAAATAATTCCTAGCTTTATGTGGTATGCACGTGAGTAGTGGCGAAAGAGGGGCATCAGCCATACCTGTAGAGAGAAACAGATAATTATAGCTTAACTCAGCCAATATTTACCTTTCATAATTGTCACATAATTGAAAACACAGCTTGAGTATCTACATGTAAACTGTTAAGAATAAACAGGTATGTGTTTAGATGTGAGGTTTTATAGTGGTAACATTTTTATTGTACCAAATTTCTATGCATTTCTAAACCATGCAGACTCTCTTATACAAGGTACAAGAAGCAAGTAAAATGATTAAAATATTTCCGTGGATTTTTCCTGCATTTTACAGAGTTGGAACACTTACCTGCTGGCGCCAAGGATTTCAGTGATTCTAGAAGATCTGGGCTAGAAAACTTGACCAGACATCGGAATGGCTCTCTTCTCTCCAAAACATCCATTTTAGGATCACTTTTAAACATTGTCTCAAGCTGTTAACACAAAATTTCCAGGCAGCATAAGAAATGCGTGCATTTTATGCGCTTGTTATCCAAATGGTGTAATATTTGGGGAATCATAGAATCATTTACATTGGAAAAGAAATTGCATTGTCTGTATGACATGACACACTCAGAGGCAAAAACTGTACAGCTGTATGCCAAATAGCTTGTACATCACTGTGAGTAGTTACAGCTGTAAGTAACATTTCAACTCAGTTACAATAGACATATTTAATTTTTATCTTCAAACTTTTTGAGTCAAGTACAAAAGTGATTACTAGCCAACGAGGTCACAAAGACGTTCTGCAAGTTTCAGCATACTAAGTGTTTATGAAACTACTGTTATCTCTGAAATTATCAAATGAGTTTGAACAGGTTAACAATGAGGTAGAAGAATCACCTTTTTTTTTTTTTTTTTTAATTATTTCTTAATGGTAACATGATTCTAGTTGGAGAAATATTTTGTTAATAAAAACAGAGGGTGCCACCCTGTGGTAAACAGTTCTCTGGTGGAAGTGACAGCCAGTTCAAGAACACAGCAAATCATTAAGAATCTCTCAGAGTTTCCAATGTATCTGTTTATCAGATAAAATCAGCATTATCCGTGAAGTTAAATGATGGTGTTATATGTAACGTGAGCTTTAAATGTACTTCGAGTAACCATCATTTCTCATGCCTCAAAACATAACAGGTTTAAGTCTAGCTTTACTACAAAACCAAGTCAAAATGCATAATTAACAAGGTTGAAAGACTGAAACATGATCTAGCGTTCTGACCAAGTCTCAATGCAAATCTGTTTCTAATGCTAGTTTTAACTGATTTATTTTAAAATGTCTTCCTTGAAGTTTGAATAAATACCGTATTTATTATTTGCAATTTAACGTAGCTATAACTATATTAAAATTACAGAAAAATAAAGCAAAATTTATTTACTTCACTACCTTATATTGTGCAAATTCGAGTTTGGGTTGGGGACCATCACCAAAAACTTCCCGATTCACTCTCTGTATTCTTTCTTTCTCACTTTTGTCTTCTTGAATTATCCTTACATCCACTGCAGGGGAAAAAGCAGGGAAGCAAAGAGGAAAAAAATATAATCAGAAACACAAACCAAAAAAAAGACAACCATTCCAGCTGATATAAATATTACTTTTCAGATCAGGTGAATGCTCAAACAAAAAATTGGAAATAATTTTAAAGAATTCATCAGTATCTGTTTCATAAGGTAGTTGTTTGCATCACGTGTATTCTCATTCCTTACCAAGAAAGAAAACAAGCTAATAGGAAAGGAAATACTGCTGATTGCATATTCTTGCTTTCATAAACATGCGTCCAATGACAGTCACAGGGAAAATATTTGCCTCTCCTAGTGATACCCATATTATCCAGGGATGGATAATATGTCAATATAACACAAGCACATTCCCTATTATGAATCTCATTTCATAAGCCAGATATTTTAAAGTGCAAACCTTACAACTAATGACATTCAAACTATTTAATTTCAAATACACATACCATTTTCCGTGGCTACATTCTTTTCTTGTTTTGGATAGTGGGTCTGGAAGTTCTGGGGAAAAATGAAAAGGAAAAAAAAAAATAATTTAGTTCACTTCTGCTTTTAGAGGTTTTAGCTGAAAAGAACTTTCCAGATTTCTTTTCACTTCTTGTTCTGCAAGTGAGTATTCCAATTTTTGACTACAAGAGTACAAAGCCTAGCTTTATTTTGAGTAAACAATCCCCATCCCACGATATTTGTGAACATTTCCCTAATTACAAGCATTACATGGGTGAGCAGAGTAAGCGTCCATTCTAACAGCTTCCAAATCATTACTCTAAGAAGCCTAATGAAACAATGCTAAAAAGTCCTAGGATTGAATTGGTCAGGCACATAGACTAAGTTTAACCATCAGGAATAATAAAGAGTAAGTGGGATACCAAGTAATTACATCACCACTGTAATGTTACCTTAATGAAAAGCTGTCCACCTCAGTAGTTCAATATTATTGTAACTTGATGATCTCTTGGAAGAGGTGAATTTTTCCCCTGCTAGGGGGTGAGAACTAGGCCTGAAACAAAAAGCAAGACTCGTCTTAGGATGTACTTGTGAAGCGGCTCACCTGGCTATATCTCTTAAACACAATATCTTTAAGGGAGTTTAAACAATGACTTCGAAGCTCCATTTCACGGATGTCATGGTAATTGGAAGCAACAATCAGTGCCTTTAAATAAAAATTAAAATTGTTTTAACATCAGCTTTAATTATCACTGTGTTTATAGTATAGAAAAAGATAGTATTTCTAGACATTGAGATGTTTTTGTTTCAAGGGGAGCAACTGCTCTTTAACTAGCAGGACTCATGTCTGAAAGATGTTGCATAGATGCTTACAAAGGTTAAGTTAATCTACAAAGCATTCAGGGGATTAACCAAATAATCAGATAGCCTTATCAGATAAAAATACATAAATAAATAAAGCAGATTAATAAAATAATGAAATCACTACTACAGGCATCTGCTAAACAGATGAAGAAGACTACAAACACTGATCATCACGATTTTATGGAAAAAGTTAGTAACATTGCCTGATGAGCTCATGCATTTAATTCTTGACATTGTTTAACTTCAAGAACTGTTAACTATGTTGATTTAACTTCAACTTCTGTAAGACAATTTAACTGAATATTGCCTAACATTTGATTAAAATAGAATAATTTAAGATCAGCAAAAATCACAATAAACTGAGTTTATTCATGATGCACATTCTAAAGGTCACAAAGATAGAGTCGTGTCCCCCCACTCTTTTTTTTTAAATTCAAGACCTAAGGGGAGAAAAATCTCATGCAAATTAAAAGATTTCATTAAGTGACCAATCTTTACCCTTCCTTTTAGAAGCTAACAGAATTATAGATCCACAAGACTGTGGTGGAGTCAGGGTCTACACAGTTTTGTTCTCTACCTGACATAGCAGAGGTAAGTTGCTCTTAAGCACAGAGACAGAAATGAAGACGTAGGGAGTCTGTGAATGGTATACAACGTAGCTGGTTTTGTACTGGTTTGGTTTTGTATATGGTGTTCCCCAGGCAATTCTAATCCAGATTGCATTATCCTCATATTCGCGAAAGCTGATGGTGACCTGAATAGAAAAAGAAAAGTTTTGCTTGAAATGCAAAATGCACATTCAGGTGTCCAGAAAAATTAAATCATTAAGCCTGCAATCACAAGACCCAACACAACATACTATACCACTGCTTGAATAAGAAACAAATCCCACTAGTGTGGTAAGGATTGTATTTAAATCAAATTTCCACAGGAAAATGATAATCTCACAAAAAGAAAAAGTCACCTTTCAAACTGTACTATGGCTTATTTTGCCCCTTCAGAAGAACACGTATATCAATGGGAACTGAAATAACTTATTACAAAAATCCCGATTCTGTCTTTTGGGAAAAGAGCAACACAACAAAAACGTGTCTATTTAAATGGAGGACAAGTAGCAATATTTCAAATGTCTGATATTTGAGAAACTAAACTTTTGATCAGCTTAGCTATTTTAGACCTGAACATATTATTTACCACTGTTCAGTGGCAATGCACAGTCAGAATTTTGCGGAGTATTCCTTTTCCTGTTCTTGTAGAATTGCACCTCAGTTACTGTTACTTTCAGCTGCTTTCTACGTTGACTCAGTCTGGGAGACAACAGTGGGAACACTTCCTTAACAAAAAAAAAATTGCTTTGACGGAGGCACGCAGTCAAGCTCTTTGTACAAGTAGGTTGGAAACTGTTTGAACATGTGGACCAATATCACCTCTCAAAGTTTTTTGTAAAGGAGGCTTTTTTTTCCCCTTTCTTTAAATGAAAATACTGCAAATCTTATTTGAGCTTTATGAACTAAATATGATTACTTGTTAGTCTGATTTGTATTTGTTGCCCTCTACTGTTTGCCAGTGAGAATACTTTGTGTCAAGAAGTGATTAATTATTCAGAGGCATTCTTCTGCTCCCTGGCTTTAACAAAGCAATTAAGCTAAAGGAAAGACTTCTACAAATTGCTCAGTAAAAACAGTAAGATTATAGCACCTCCTTTCAAGATTTTTCTTATCATGCTCATTTTTGTAGTCTTGAAACTGCTTCTTGCTATTGACAGAGATCTTTCAGTCATTGTAATATAAAATGTCACAGCTAAGTTCTCACAACCATCACAAAATGTCACTTTAAAATCAGAAACTATTTTTAATGCCGTATTTTAAGGCAAACTCATATTTTATTTCACTCCAGCATAACTGTAAATTTAATAAAACAAATACGCAATAAATTTTTCCTATTTCTCATGCACTTCTTATCATTCTTACTATTCCCAAATGAATAATTCCATTTCATTTTGATGCAGATTGTAAGAAAAAAAAAAAGTATCTCACTAATCTTATGGAAACAATCCACTAACACCCAACCTGTGCAACAAATTTAGAATGGATTTTTTTCTTACATTTTTCAAAGCTGATTGAAGTCGTCTTTTAAACTTTTTTTTGAAATTTGTAAAGTCAAACAAGTCTGTTTCTTCCCCTGTTAAACAAGAAAATAAGTTCTGTTTATAAAAAAAAAAGATATCACAGAATTCTGTTTATAAGAACTAGTTAAGAGATATTTTCACAGTTTTGCTGAAACAATATTAAGGAGAAAAATGCTGACGTTGCATAGCCTTTTTAGAAGATCTGTATATTAAATGAGCCTCATTATTGATACATATGTAGGGTTATATATGTTACTATTTGATTAGTAATTACTTTCCAATAATTGCTAGAAAGATTAAAATTAAAAGTATTTGAAAAATATTAAAGATAAATCCGTAACAGACTATATTTTTATTTAAAAGATATGGTATGAGGCAGCACTGCAGTAAGCTGCTAAGGACAGTAATAGCAAGGAAAGGTACTTTACCTGTTTTTTTCATCTGGTAAACACTCCACACTCTTTTGTTGGGATAGATGTTGTTGTCTAGGAAAAACAGGAATTGGTCAATAACATCATCTATCATCAAAAAGTAATTAAAAGAACAAATCATTTTCCACTTTTATGACCAGGTCATTACTTCCGATAAGTCAGTATAATTTATTCAGCATTCTTAACTACCATCAATAGCAAACCTAAAAGCCAAATACTTTTTTAATTAAAAGAGATAGGAAGATCTCTTGTAATTTAGTTAAGCAACTAATAAAGGATATTTAATGTTTTAAAGAAGCACTTGACCTAAAACAACCAAGTGTCAATCTAAACTAAAACTGAGAAGTGCAGAGTGTTATATAAGCCAATGATTCTTCTAATCAAGATAGGAATTAGTATTGGAGTGAAATTTCCACACGGAGTATTTGCTGACAGTTTTTGGCCATGTCATGCCCTATTGGAGCAAAATGTTAACTTATTTTAGGGTTCAGTGCAAACTGGAGAAATCTCTACGTTTATAGCTGTGTTCTGGGTGTAACTTACTGCAGTTGACATCTATTTAGAATTTAGGAGAAACAGACACGCTTTGTTGATTTAGAACTTTGGAAATTAAAAAAAAAAAGGTCAGATTCAATAGGATTAATCTAAAATGTCATCTTTTTCCAACAAACGCATCCATGCCTTATTAAGGCACTTGCCATGTAATTAAAGGAGTTAGCAAGTTATTCAATAAAAGGAAAAAGGAAGTTATTTTTATTCATTTTTACTTACAAATTATGTCCAGAATGGCTGCTTGCTTTATGTCTGCAGAATTTTCCTGGAATGAAAAATGACAGAGCATGGTGACTGTCCTGCATTTCCAGAACGCTCTATTGCGCTATTTGACATGAAAAATCTCAGGACAGGTAGTTTAAATCACATTGCACTTAGGTCCACAGCATCCACGCTCTCCTCTAAGACATCAAAGATGGTCCCAATACATACAATACGGTTTTGAGATATCAATAATGAAAGCTATTTTGGCAGGGTTAAGTGTTTCTTCTGCAGCAATAGCAAGAACATCGTCCTTCTAGTCTGATGTACAAGCAATTAGAAAGTAAAATTAAGGGGTGTTAATGACGGTATGCAAAGTTGACTAGTATTTCACTGTTGGGAATTTTAACATGCTTGGTTCTTCATTTAATGTTTACAGCATAAAAAGATGTAAGAAACTATGACACTACTTGTTATAGACAAGTATTTCAAAAACATACAGTTCTAAAATTCTGATCCTAAGAATAACTTAGTAATTAATTTAATCCTTTTGTGGCAAATAATCTCAGTATGAAATTCAAAGAGAACTATACAAAAGCTACAGAATTTAAGATGTATCAATATTAACTGTATCTGTCACATCTGGGTTATGATACTATATATAGTCCTGTTACACCAGAGTCAGAGTACAGAAGTAGCAGATCAGAAAACTTTTCTGCTTGCAGTGCGCAGAATGGAAATAGTGCTAGACAAGGAAATTTTTCAAGAAATTGAACTTATGAAAATCCTCCCCAAAAAACAAGCAAGTGACATTAAAATGGGAGTGAAAACAAAACAAAAACAAACAACAACAAACAAAAACACAAGAAACCCCACAAACCTGTCTATGTTTAATTCACAAGGAGCAGCATGGAAATTTAGAACACTCAAGTGTCAGCCCAGGTATATATAGCCCCAGAGAGCTCTAGACAGAACCATTGAATATACAAAACTGTGGAAGTCCTCAAAATTTTATATTTATATGAGCTAATGGCGAGTATATGCTTACACAGCAAAATAATCACAGAATCGTCTAGGTTGGAAGAGACCTCCAAGATCATCTAGTCCAACCTCTGTCCTAACACTAACAAGCCCTCCACTAAACCATATCACTAAGGACTACATCTAAACGTCTTTTAAAGACCTCCAGGGATGGTGACTCCACCACCTCCCTGGGCAGTCCATTCCAATGCCTAACAACCCTTTCAGTAAAGAAGTTCTTCCCAATATCCAACCTAAACCTCCCCTGGTGCAACTTTAGCCCATTCCCCCTCGTCCTGTCACCAGGCACGTGGGAGAATAGACCAACCCCCACCTCTCTACAGCCTCTTTTAAGGTACCTATGGAGAGCGATGAGGTCTCCCCTGTGCCTCCTCTTCTCCAGGCTAAACAATCCCAGCTCCCTCAGCCGCTCCTCGTAAGACTTGAATGATAATCATAAGAATGATTATAGCATGTTTGATCATTCCTACAGCACTAAAGATGCTATACAGGAGGCTCCAGCAGACAGAAACTAGTGCTGTTACTACCTGTATTAAAGAGATTTTCACTAGCATTATATAAAGAGTAGACATCTCAATCAACGCCTTCATTTTATAGTTTAGAAACATCCTCATTTTTTAATGAGCTGACACTGTGATCTTAAACTACCTCATGCACCTCATGGCTCCAAACACGTACTTCCATGTTCAGTAAGGGCCAACCCTGCACTCCTACCAACCGTGCAAAACTAAGGCTGTTACTAGCTTAGCTTGACATTTCCCAGCCTACAACCTATTACTTAATGCTAGATTATGGCCAAATAAAATCCATTTTAACCACTGGCGTTCCAACACGTGCTCTGCCGGTCGCTGACGGGCAGCCCCCAGGAGCAGGATTACCTCACAGAGCTGCACAACCTCCTGAGAAATGCTCTCTTTGGTCTGACGGAAGTTTATAGCGCTCAGCTGGGTCTCGGACAGAAAGCCCCATTTCCGCAGCACGCCCATGATTTCATCGCGGGGGATTTTCAGCACGGTCCTGCGGATGTACTCTGCGACGACCTCATCCATGACGAAAAACACCTGAAAAATTGAAAGATTAAAGGAAATATTAAATATTTCACCCGTGAGGGGGGCGTGGGGGGGGGGGGGGAGTGCTGAGGGCTCTGAGCAGCGCCGGCCGGCCCCGCTCCTGTCAGGGCAGGGGGCAGGAGCCCGGCGCTACGGCTCACCCGTTGCGCCTCAGGCAGCGGGCGCAAGGGGGGCACGCAATGCCGCCCACTGCAGCACCACTGGCAGCAGCAGTAGCAATAGCAGCAGTAGCTACAGTAGCAGCAGCAGCACTAGTAGCGCGCCCGCCTCGCGCCCCGCCAACCGCCGCCCGCCTTTCGAAGCACCCAATCAGACGCCGCGGCGCGCTCGGGAGGGCCAATGGCAGGAAGCCCCGCTCCGCGCGGCCCCTTCCCGCCGGGCGCACTGAGGCGGCTTCCGGCCGGGATCGAGGCGGGGGCGGTGCTGTGGGGCGGCGCTGGGGGGCTCGGCCCTGGGGAGCGGAGTAAGTGAGGGGGTGGCTCTGAGGGGAGAGGCTCTGAGGAGAGGCTCCTTTATAGGAAAGAGGGGCCTGTGGGGAAGTGTCTTTGCGCAGCTCGGCCTGAGGAGCCGTGTCCTTGTCCTGGTCCTGGCCTGTGCTGGGGCCGGCCTCTGGGTGCCCCTGCTCGCCTCACGCCTTCAGTCCCGGCTCGAGGAGGGCTCCCCGTAGCCCCGTTGTTCTGTCAGGGAGCAAGGGACTGCCCGTCACAGCTCCCTGGGCTTTGCCTCCCGTGCCCCCGCAGTACTTTAAGGACTCCTGGGAGTGTTGAGAGCCACGGGCTGAAAGCAGTGTGGGGTGTCTCTGGGCCTCTTCGGCGTAAGTGCTGGTAATTAGGGGCAGCAGCGCCTTTCTCCTTATAGCGGAGGTGTGTAACGCTAGCAGCGTTTGCCTTCTGCCAACTGCTGTGCAGCTTCCTTGAGCAGCTCCTGGTGCTCAAGGGATGAGGCGTTGTGCTCTGATGGGAGCGTGGTCCTCTTCATCTGTTTCTCTCACGAGTGGGAAAATGCTTGTACAGTAGGCAAGGAAATTCTGCTAGTTATTAAATTTTGGTCATCTTACCTGCCTGATTGGGAAGAGAATGAAATAGCAATGAAGTGAAGCCTGGTCTGGTGGAGGCAACTGAAGTACAAGAGCAGCTTGCACAAAACAGGAATTTGTCAACAGGGCCTCATCTTTTGGCATGCTTTAATTTTATACTCCCTGGGTCTTGTCGTTCTTGTCCGAATAGTCTTATTTTCCTTCTGAAATCTAATGTAATAGGTCTGTTAATAGCACAATCTTGCAGTCCAGTTTACCTAAACGCCTGAAAACTATGGATGAATGCTCTTCTTGTAAGAAAATATGCATTTGCGCAATTGGAGCTGTAGTAGCAAGATAGTGCTGCAATTAGTCTGCCGAGGAACGTGATCTGTAACTCTCCACTTGGTCTCTTTTTATAAGGACTCTTGAATTTGGAGAAGAAGAACGTGGGGTTTATGTATACAGGACAGCCAAGCTGATCATGATCAGTAGCTTTTGAGTATCTAAGAATAAAATGTGATCCTTCATAGTGGGAAGGCAGCAGGAATAGAAGGAGATCACATCTATAATCTCTTGTGATGTAGTGATGTATTGTACAGTGTAACTTACTGCATATTGTAATAAAAATATACCATTAGTTGTACCTTTGCTACACTGATGCTTGTTGTATGAATAAATCCTTAGGTAATCGATAAGAGACGAAAATGCCCTATTGTGCTTTAGTTGATCTATTACTTTAGTCAGAAATGAAACAGTGGAAATTACTTGGTATTCAATTTGGTGTGCAGCTTGTTTCATTCATTAGGACTAACGCCTTCTTTACTTGCTTTGGTAAGTGTGAAATTGGGTACGATCTCACTTTAACAGGCATTTACTGCTAAGAGTAATGGGAAGGATGTTTAATTGTGGGCAGAAGGCGGTCATGAAAAAGTTAAAATGAATTTCAATCTTGTTTGTCAGACTATTTTCTTATTCTTTAGGCTCAGAGAAAGTAATAGAATCTATAAAGAAAATTTTAATGTGGTATCATTCCCCCACACCCCTTTTTTGTGTTTCCTTGCTGCTTACAAGCCTTCAAAAATATGTATCTAAATTATTAATCCCCCTCCATTCTAATATATGATATTGGAAAACCAGTGTGTGGTTTTGAAGACTGAAGTTTAAGAGATCATGACTACTTTTTATAAGATTTAGCCAAAAGTTATTTATTAAAGTGAAGGTGTTTATTCACCATATAATTTATTGGAAATGTTGGCAAGCTAAGGGTCATTCTCAGCGTGCCTACTGGCAACGTAAGAGTAGCAGCATAGAATGACACTAGAATACCCTGATCTAGAAGATGTTAACTGTTACTGAAAGCTGAAAACAGGGTCCTTAGATCAGAGTTCCCCAGGTTTTTGAATTCATGTTAATCAACTGTGATTTCTCACTTCATTGAATCTTCTGAGTACTCTGAGCTATCATCAGAAACATTCATAAGTTCATGTCTATGACTGATAATACTAGGAATGCAGAAATTGTGATCAAATGATCCAGTAAAAGGGGACAATGTTGTGTAACTGAGAACTTGGGACCAAAATGTGAGGGCTTACTCGACTTGGACAGTGAAATAAAGTGCAAAATGAATGTTACCCATGGGATACAGTGGTTTTCTAGGAGTTTGTAGGTCTGCTTGCCTTTCCCTCCTCTGTTAGTATATTCTTGGTCGCAGTGCTGCCCTGTGGGTGTTACTTGAGTGTGTGCAGCAAATGTAAGCGTTTTGTGGTGCTGTAGAAAGCTCAGTGCTTCGGGTTAAGGATCGTAGTGAGTAATGATAAGGATGCAGTTAGCTGCAGCTTTCATCTTCAGTGTTGACAAACAAGGATTTGCGTTTTACTTTTATTAGTCTTTTTTTCGTGATCACTGTGTGAATTTCTGCTTCTTTTTTTCTTTACTATTGTCTTTGGAAACTTGGAAAAAATAAATAAATGACTTACACGTGCAACTTTTTAAATGGAAAAAATTGCAAAATTTGGTTTAAAAAAAATAGCCTTTTAACACATTCTAATGAAATATGGAAAAAATCTGAGGAAAACGTTTGCCTAAATTGAAACTTCAATAGTTTTCTCCTAAACATGGAAATATTAAGCATTAGGGTAATCAGTGAGCTTAAAAAGGCAACCTCATCTACTTTTCCTTCTACTTCAGGGAACTGATTGGTCTTCATTATGGGAGATTCTGGGAAAAGGAGAAAGAAACTGTATTCTTTTCTTCCCTGGATTCCTGATGTGCTGGTCTTACGCTTCATTTGGGAAAGGAGAGGGAATGTACAAAGCCCCTTCCTTCTCCCCACGTCTAGATATTTCCTGTAAGGAGGTCAGGAGGAGAAGCTAGCGACTGGAGAGCAACAAGCACTTCATCCTAGATCTTGTTGTCTTAACAGACGTGTGAGTGAAGTGCACGCGGTGTTCTTGGCCTCTTCTTTTGGGACAGCGTTTTGGTTCCCGGCTACTGGCTAGGTATCTGCAATTCCATAATACTTGCACATTCCTTCTGTGCATTAAAAATCAATATTTGACATATTGAACAAGTGTGTAGATAGGTTTAAAGATTAGGGATGGGTGTCAATTCTCAATAATTTATATGTTGGTTCCTATTAGGAAGTCTTTAGTGATTTGATATACATAGTACTCAAGATGGCTTGTGCGAGGATTATCTTCCAGGTATTATTTTTCTAAGCAAAAAGTGTCATCACTGGAAATTAAGTATCATTGTCAGAGATGCTAAGGCTTTTGATTCTTTAAAAATCTGTTTTATATTGGAAACCATAAAGCTAGAACATCCTTTATTTTCCTCGCTTTAAGATGAACTGCACTTTTAATTCTTTTTTTCCCTGAAGGATAGTGTAGATTTAGAAACTGGTTGAGGAAGTTGACAAAAGCAATCATCTTTATCCATCTCTTCCACCTTCAGAGGCTAATAGTTTATAGAAATTTGCAGTTAGGTCTTAGTTCTTACAACACTTCAACCAAATCATTTAGCTAAATTTATACTGTAATTTTTAACAGGGAAGGACAAACTGCAGAATTCAGAATCTCATATAAAACACATTGAAGGGCAGAACGCTTTTTTGCAACCCAATGAAATATGTCCGTGTGTTTGTGTAGAAGGTTCATCTAAATACTTCTCTCCAAATATTTGCTTCAGATATTAATGTTTGCTTAGCATTCTACAGTCCATTTTCCTCTTAAAATAATTGCTGTATTTTCCTAATATTTTTCCTCTACTTTACTGCTAATATTTCTTCTACAGCAATTTCATGTTTATGCTGACATTCTTTATCCAGCATTTCGGTTAATAGTTTCCTCAGAGTGATTTATATGGCTTTTTCCCAGTCTTTCTGCTTATTTTTTTAGTACTTTTTCATACTTAGTGTCCTTATGAGCTATCACCTATATAAAATTCTGTCCATGTGGACTTAAATTTTAGTAAGATGGCAACTTGCTATTTTCATTTTATGTTACAGCATTATTAAAAAGCAACTAAGGAAACTAACAGCTCGTACTCTCCTTTATCATACATATTTTTGTTACCCTTGAAACTCTTTTTCTCTTTTAGTCATTCCCCTCTGGCAAAAATATTTTAGCCTTATGTGATCATTCGTAGATTGCTGGCTCACCTGACACTCCTAAACATAAATATAATATTTAGCACTGATAACACTGTTCAGTCGTGAACTTCAAAAGTACTTGAAGGCTCCAGGTAAGCCTTCCATGACCTCTGTAAGATGTCTTATTTTAATCCCTGGTAGCCTACATGAACTGCATGCTGTATCTGGTAACAACTGGAAAGATCTTAATATTTGAGTGTAACATGAAAAATAAAGTAAGGGGCACTGACCTATGTGTGAACTGGTGTGGCTTCTTGGTCTTGTGACCTGTACGAGGTGCCATTGGGGATTCATTTGAGTCAGGTGTCATTAGAAGGCTTTTAACTGATGAAATACAACTGTGGTAATTGCTACCTATTTGTGGCATTGATAGCTTTTCTGAGAAACCTTTGTGCGCATGGCAGTGATTTCTAATCTTAGTTTAGAAAGAATGATTTTCCTTGAAATGCTCCCTTTGACTTTCTAGCACGTGGTGATGTGCATGTTGCCTGTTTCTCTAGAGCGTTACCCTTGCTTTCTTCTTCCGAGACAGCCAGCTCAGATGACGGTTTTAGGAAGAGCAGTCAGAGGCTGAATGATAAAGAGGTTTAATAATCAACCGGGTTCGTACGTGTTAAAGTAATGTGCAGTCATTGAGCAGGTCACCCTCTCAAGGGAATGCTAACTTTGGTGCTATCAAAAATTCTACTGATAAATTTAAAGCATATTGACTTTGTGCAGTGTGCAATCAAAAGCTGGTGGCAATAACACAGCAGGGTTCTTAATCACTTTGCTGTTACAGTCATGCTCCTGCTGTCATATTTCTAAAGGCTCGTTTGTTAATTTATTGAATTGAATGCTGAAGCAACTCGCGTGGTTTCCAGCTTCTGTGCTAGGAGTGCGCGTAGCGTAATGTTAGACTTCCCGATAGCATGGGGGAGAGTCTTGAAATAAATGACTGGAAGTCTGTGCGGCATGATGCCGAATGTATTCTCGTGGGTCTCCAGAGGCTTGTAAACTTGTTTGGATTTTTAAAATTTTGTTTGCTTGTGGGAATATAATTCTTGTTAAGCAGAACGCATGATGGGAAATACTGAGTAAATTAGTGTAGATAGCTCCTCAAGCCAAATATATTACTTGAGTATTCTAGGAATAGAAGAGTAGATCGTAGCTGCCAGCACCGCAGCTGAACATTGGAAGTTTGCAATTGTAAAATCTGACCTCTGACTACTCATGTTTAGATTGTTTAGTTGGAATGTTAAAATAGCGATGACTGCTTTAGTACAAGGTGTAGCGGTATTTGCCTGATGCTTGCAGCTAGCAAGCTGCTCTCTTTGGGAGGAGGGGGAATGAAAAAAACACTGAATAAACAAGCCAAAAGAGATCTATTTAACTCAGTGGCAGTGTGGTTAATACAAGGAGAATTTTGTCAAGATGTCTACTTGTCCTACTACAAACTGGACGTTTTTACTTCCCTCCCTGGTACAGTGATCTTCTGCAACAAAGTTGTCATATTACTTCGGTCATTGTTATATCACATTATCATCCCTTGCAACAAAAGATCTTGAAAATTACTTCTGGGAATATGTATATTTTTAAATGGAATGTAAATAATTTTAAAATAATATTTTTAAAAATAATATATTTAAAAAAAATCTCAAATTTGCTCCTGCCTCATAGAGCCCTGCAGAAGAGGACCTGGGGGTCCTGGCTGACATGAAGTTAAACATGATTTAGCAGTGCACCCTTGCGGCAATAAAAGCTAACAGCATATTGGGCTGCATTAGAAGCGTACCTAGCAGATCAAGGGTAGTTACTATTCCCCTCTTCTTGGCGTTCTTGAGGCCACATGTGAAATACTGCGTTCAGCCTTTTTGATCACAAAAAGTTTAACTGAGAGTTTATATTCTAATATTTGGGCTCTGCAGATAAACAAAAGGCATGTGCTGGTTTTACTTACCTTACCTGTGTAATATGAACTTTGCGTGTTAAGCAGCATTTTTTATTTTTTTGTATAATAATATGTGATAATTTCTGAAGTGGTCAACTTGAACTCTTATTTATACTTTTTTATACTTATACATATTTTAATATTGTTTAATCTTCTCAGATTCTTGGCCTTGAACTACTAACATCATTGCTACCTAAGATGCATCCAGACCTGTCTCCTCATCTGCACACTGAAGAATGTAACCTAATTATCAGTCTGCTCAAGAAATGTCACAAGGAGGTAAGGAGTTCTGAGCAGAGAAAAGAGTGGGTGGGATGGGAAATGAATGTCAGATAAATTAGTGAGAGTATTATATGATCATAGAGAGAAAAACCTCCTTTAGGCAGATCAGCCAGGAAATGTAACTAGTATACTTTCACTGGAGAGGTATCTGACAACTGCATGTAAAACTTTGTCCGTGATGTCACTAGGAAATAAAATAAAACTTTAAATTTTCTGTGCTAGTGCTTGACAACTATGGACCTATCTAATAAAAATAAATAATTTCTGTGCCTTTTAGTACTCTGTGCATGCGTGTTTCTCTCTCAAAAAAGGCAACTTCAAATGCTGTCTTTTTGTATGCTTGCAGCATTTCTGTATTCCAGCTGTCCGCAGGCCAGATGAGTTAGTCTATTTATAAGCAGATGCGTCGACGGGGATCAGGGCGTGCAGCATGCCTTACGTTCAGTGCTTGGAAAGCTAAATGTGAATGGATACTTTACTTCTTAGTAGGCACCTACTAGGATGTAAAATAGCAAATTGTCTTGAGGCAGCTACAGCTCCTTCATTGGTTCAAGACAGAAACTTCCTCTCCCTCATTTAGCAGCCTTTTTAAAAATTTGATCAGTAGTAAACTTCAGATGTAGAAGAGTCAGCCCCTGCATTGAAAGTTATCTGCAGCATTGTTGCGTTATTATTTATAATACCCAGTTCTCCGAGTTACTCTAAATACATGTTCTGTGCAGATATATTTATGTATTAGTACATGAAAAGTTAGTTTAATTTTATTTTCCATGTGGACAAAAGTATATTTAAATGTTGGATATGAATACAATATACAATGGCTTATAAGATCACATGTAATCTACAGTATTTTCACCTCCATGTTCAGATATGTTTATAATTTTTCATAATGTGGTTATCTGTTTTGATCAGAACTCTAAATTTATCTTTCCAAAAGTCATTACAGAAAGAAAAACAAGGCTGACAATACATGAAATGAGTGAAGAAGTTTGGGTGAAAGAGGGATAACATTTTTGAAGATCTGATTTTAAAGTAGCTAAACTAACGTATAAAAAACTTTAGTAGTACCTATTTTTTATGATTTCTACATGACGACAATACAGAGAACAGTTTTAATTGCAAAATCCAGTTTTAAGGAGTATACTGTACTGGGTTTGTTCAGCAATTTTATTTTGTTGATCTTTGTTACTGCAATGTTTTGAAATGTAAGCAACCTTGGATCTGCTAATGACGTCTCACACAGCATTTCTTACACAATTGTCTTTCTGTTCCTATGCTCTACGTAGATCTTTTAAACCTAAGATACAGAGTTCTTGGGTAGAACATCTCCAAATTTTAAAATCAAAAGGTATATTAATTGTAAGGTTTGTCTTTCTTGAGTTCTATAGTTTTAGTTTTCCTAAAAATGTTGCTTTAGGCAACTTGAGAGGTTGTAGTGAATTTCTTTTTATTAATCTTTTCTTAGTTGAATTTTTTTTAAACAACATTAATGTTGTACAGGTGCTTAGTAGCTAGAATTAAGCTTGAAGACTCTTTGTACATTAACTACTATGGTATCAAAAGGATTGCCAAATCTAGTGACTGCCACTGTCAGTTAAGAGGGCAATAAAACTCTGATAGGCAATATATATTTAAAATGTCTTGAATTTTCATAATTGCGAAAACAGCCAATCAGGAAAGAAACTACACTCAGATTTGTCCTGCTTGTTGGTACATACATAGTTGGGCTTCCTATGTGTTGACCTGAATCTACAAATACTCATTTACTATTTGAAAGTAACGGCTGACTATTTTTTTTTTTAAATGAATGTTAATATACATGTATTTTTAATGTAGTTTATTAGACTACCTTGAGTTTAATAGAGAGCTGGAACTGAAAGTGATTCAAAGGATTCTGTGACCAATTTGACTTAGGAAGGTATTAGGAACAGCAATAATACAGTCATGCACATGATTATATTCTCTTGTTTTGGTTTGAAGTTCATCTTTTTACATGAAGAGGAATTGCTTTTGTCAGTCTTGTTTTTGCCTATGAGAACATATTTGTGCTGGTGCTCTCAGAACAGAAGGAGTGAAGATGGCTTCTTTCACAACCATTTAAAAGGAAGCAATAAGTTTTTGTTTAAAATTGAAAGGAAATGTACTGAAATAGTGTTTTGAAATTGAAGTCACTGAAATCTGAAGAGTGTGATCTTAATTATAGTTATCAGTGACTACCTGCTGTTTTGTCAAAATGCTGAAATGGCCTTCAGCATTCATTATATATGAAGATCCTTCATGTATAATTTAAATTAATGTTCCTGAGGGGTGGAAAGCCTTATCTTGAATTGTATGTCCAGTATTTGCATTTTCACAAAAGTCAGTTTGATTTATTTTATTCCTAATCTAGGGCCTGCCCATTATATCAAGTCTTAGATCTAGTGGAGAGAGGTTAATGGCATTCCTATTCGATGTCATTATTTTGATTATTTTTTTTAACAGCTCTGCTCTTATGCCAAGTGCGTGCCTTAAAAAGACTTATTTTTATAGATGGCAGCTGAAAGAAATGCATATTGTCTTGCACTCATATCACTGTAATGGGAGTAATAACTATTTTTGGAAAAACAATTCCCCCCCCTCATAATCTGAGCCAAAAAGAGTTGACAGTTTAGGAGTCTGCCTAAATAGATGTGGATTCAACTCACTGTATGCACTAGTAAGAGTGGAGTTAGCTTGAAATGTGGAGTGCTCATCTTGAAATTGGACATACTAGTGTGAGAATAGAATAAAATATTAAATCTGCATTGGCTAAAATATAAATGTTTTAGAAGCAAGATTAGCTTGAAGTAAAGTGACCATTTATCACATGCAACTGCTTCGGTGTCATCTGATGCCCTTTATAAAGCAGAGAGGTATAAACAAGCTAATTATAGCGCTGCCATAGTTAAGTGTCTGTCATAAACTTTATTAACCCACTCCTAAATTCAGTCATGTTCTATTGGCTGACATCTGTCTTTGCCCACTATTTGAACTCTTAATAGTGTTCAGCGTGTTTCTATAAATCCATCTAGGCTCTCATCAGCTACAGAAATGTGCATCAGTTTCCCTAATGAAAACTAGGTAACACTTAAGTATGCTCAAGGCCTATAGTTGAGCTGCGTCATAAAGATGATAAATGCATCCTTTTCAACTTTGATATTTGGAGAAACATTAACCATCCCGTTTTTATACTAGTTTTAATGTTTCAGTCACTTAAGTCTAGTGGCTGCATCTTTTGGACCCACAACACATTCTTCACATAGCAGGGATAACGAAGCACCGAGTTCTTTGCCTCCAGGATGCCTGGAAATCTTCCTATGTCTTTGTAAGTCACAAATGAATTCAGAACGCCGAGTTTTTGTATGTTAACGAAGCCAGTGCTAATTGTAAGACTGATTCCTAGATCAATAAAATGTATGCTCTACATTTAGACTTAATGGCTCCAGTGTAGGTATCATATTTCAGTCTGATAATACAACATGGTGAGTACCTTAAACTTTCAGCAAGATAGGGATGCTTCAAATGATGTTTAGAAGTACCTAACGTCTAGCTACTCAGTAAAAAAAAAAAGTTACAAAAGCATAATTTTTCAGGAAAAGAGAAGTGGAAAAGACAGCCAGGATATATTGCAAAATCCAAGTGACTTTTAAGAAGCTTAGGGCTTCAGAGGAAGAAACCTTTGAATTATATTTTTTTTTTTTCTTCTCCCTAACTTATTAGCACAACATTTTGAAATTTTTTGGCCATTGCAATGATATTGACCGTGAGATGCGGAAGTGCCTAAAGAAAGAGGTAAGAAATAAACAAGTTAATAAAAGTTAAATATTTAATACAAGAAATTTTAAAGTCCGTGCAATAGAAATTATTGTGTTTTACTAAGTAGTACAAAGCAATAAATAGGCCTTGATTTGATATGTAAGCACATTCTGGAGCGAGCTCTTGAAACCTCAATTATACTTTCACCTGACAAATTTACCTAAAAAAAAATTTGCATGAACAAGGCCCAAAATGATGTTGAGATCAATGGAACATGCATCTCTGCCTTTGCTTGCTACTTTTGGCAAGATTTGACATGGGAAGTAACAACTGGGATCACAGAGGATGCTGTTACAGTCAGTATTTTCCTGTGAAGATGTAAATATATGTGCCGATGAGATTTCCTTACAGGTTTTACTATTTCACTGTTTTTCTTGTCAGATTAAAAATCTTGAAATAATTGCAGAGTACAGTTCAGAATGATTGCTTCTTGCACAAAACTTTGTGCAATAATCACTTCTTGTATTTCATGAAACCGGGTGGAAGTCTCAGATACATCATTAACACGTAGTGCAGCTTGGGTGGGTCTCAGATGCATCATTACATGTTGTGCAGTTTGGGTGGGTATCTGGCTTTAACAAATGGCATGGACTATTTTTGGAGATACAAAAATAACCAAATACTTAATTTTAACCAAGCAAATACTGCAAATAGAAACTGACACTTCACAGGTTCCTTCTAGCCAGAACAGTTCGGGCCCCTCTCTTGCTGCTCCTCCCTCGTTTGGTCTGTGGGAATTAATTTCATCTATACTTGTGTCAAATACCATTTTTCACCCTGTAAAAACTGTAGCACGGATTTGGAAAACAAAGTTCCTTTCCTTGTGACCTAATGTTTTTTTCTTCCATTGAAGCCGTTATATTAAAAAGACTTCTTGAAGGCTATGTTTGTCTGCCTTCTTAAAATATACATTAGTATGGTATTACTATAAAGAACCTGAAAGGTTGTTCACAAGCATAGAATAGGTACAAATGAAATTTCTGAAGATCCATTGTTCTCATTCTACTTTAAAAAAAAAAAAAAAGGGTTAGTGAAAAAATAGACTAAAAAAATAGTCTGACAACAAATTCATTTTTCAGAAGGCAGACACACTTGCATTAGTTCATATCTTTTAAAAGCAAAAGAGCCTGACCAGTGCTTTAGAACAGCACCAATGCAACTTTTTTCCTAGTTCGTATGAGAAGTGTAGCTGTCATACTTAAGATGGATATGTAATTAACTTCCTCCGTAAGATTAACTGATAAGATTAGCTGAATCTTCTTTATTAGAATGTTCTAATACTATTTAGCTTAATAAACTCAAACTTAGAAACAAGTATTTTAGTCAAATAAATGTTAATTTTGAAGCAAAAATGAACGAATATAGAGATATCAACATGAACTGCATTTCTAATATATCAAATATACTGTTTCTGTTCCTGAGTAATAAGTCTACATTTTTAAATTTGACTTATCTGTTTAATGATAATAGCTGATCTATTATTTACCTTATCTTTCTTCCAGTATGAAGCAAACAGGGTCAAGAACCAGGAGACACGACGGAGAATAATTAATGCTAATAAAAACTCTGAGAAGTGAGCTGTACTGTAGCTGGACAGCTGCATCTTGATAGTGACACTCGCATAAAAGTTGACAGAATATTTCTTTCAGATCACCACTGTTGAACCTATTGTTTGTGACATGATGGAAAAATAAATGTACTTAAAACATACTTATTCCTACAAAGTCTAACTGAATGTGGAAAAAAAATGAAAATAATAAATGATCACCCATAAGTTAATTTTTGACCTTGAAAAGAAAAATATTGTGGCAATTCTTTGTTCTGGCATAGTTTTGTTATGACTGTTAAGTAACGATGAATCAGTGTGTGTAGAGTATTATGCACTCAGAGCTGCTATATTCCCAGCCTTGTGTTGAGTTGCATTTATTCCTTCATGTTTAGCAGTTTTTCATTTTTTTTCCTGCAAAACACTGAATGACTTTTCATTCGCTCCTTGTAATGTTGTGATAACACTGCTTAAATGAATTATTAAAAATAAATTTTAAAGCGACATGGATTAAAATTGGAAGTGGCCTATCAAGCAATAATTGGAGCTCTGGTATTTTTATTGGAACCAAAATCATGAAGTGACCATCTTCTGTTGAGAATATTAAGAAGTCTTTAGAAACTCAGAATGGACATTTTTCAGGGGTTTACAGAGCATCGCCTTGATTTTATGCTGAGCGTAATCAGTGTATGCTGAGTAATGTTGAAGAGGAGCGCTGCCAAAAATACAAGCTACGTTGTTCTTCCACATACGCTTGTTCTAAGGGGGAAGTCAAGTTATGTGCAGTGTGCTCTAGGTGATCCTGCTTGGCAGGAGGGTTGGACTAGGTGATCTTCAGATGCCCCCTCCAACCTCAGCCATTGCAGTGATAGAACTGCTTTTCTGCGAGTCTACTTATTTTTAAATGACTGTTCTGTTTTGCCTAGCAAAAAAAAGCTATTAAAAATCAGTTTTATTGAGCTAAATATAAGTGTCTTGAACGCTTTTGAAGAAAGAGTGCCTATTCTCCAATGAATTCTACAGTTTGTTATAAGAACCATTGTTGATGCACAAAGTTATTCATGCATCTATTTTTTTTGGAACAAAGCTATATTTTGTGTTCTATTTTGAAAGATTACTTAGAAGAATTTTACTTATTTTTCAATACCTGGATGGATCTGGTTAAATCGGTAAAAACTTGACCACAAGTGTATCCTTGTAGAAGGTGAGAGAGAGAATTCCAAGAAAAACTGAAACAACTACTGCTGCATGTTTTGATGTGCTCTCTGTGTTGTTAGAATAAGTAAATGATGCATTATGTGAATTAAACACTTGAGTGGTTGGAAGTGGTGCAGTCTTTTTGTGGGTGTTCTAAGAACGCTCTTGAAGACTTTATGGTGAAGCTCCCAAACTGGGAACACTGAATCTTTGATCCTTCTTCCATTTGTGATGACAAAAATGTGCTTCAGGCAAGCTATTAAATAGGATTGGTGTTGCCTGTAATCTATAAATAAATAGAGAATTGTCCTAAAGATTAGGTTGAGAAGCTGGTATCTGAGTGCGAAAGCACTGAAGTTTTCTTTTTTCTTCTTCCATCAGCTTCTGTGAGTCCAGATCTTCCACTAAATAGCAATAAAATAATAATCTAAACCACATAACATAGCTCATTAGTCACAATCATATTTCCAAAGATTAGTGTGCTTAACAAATGAAAGCCCAAGTTTCTTGCACAATTTATATTGATGCTTTAAACTACACTTAACAATAAATATATTTTACAGATAAGCTTTGTGTAATGAAAGTATGATCACATTCATCTTTCTGGTTTTCTTTGCTAATTCTGTATGAGTGTGATTTGAGACCACCCCACACTCCTGTGGTTTTCTACCTTTTTTTTTTTTTGGGGGGGGGGGGGGTTATATTGCAAAGTTGAACATGAGGCTGAGAAGTACTAGTGTAATAATATTTACAATTTATCTGCTGGGGAAAGAGGGTAAGGGTTAAATGGTAAATATGGGTTGTTTTTGTTTGCTTCCTGAAGTGAACTGAGTAGTGATTAGGGGACATGTTGGGTGAAATAAACGTTATTTATAAGGACTTTGAAGCCAACTTGTTGTGATGTCTGTTATACCATAGAGATGTTTTCTCCCCGTTGTTCTTTCTGAAAGAGTAACTTTAAGAGAGAAGAAAAGAAATTTGATGGGGCTTTCTGTTGCATCATGTGAGAAGTTCTTAGGCGTTTCTTGTAGGAAAATGAAGAAGGGGGGAGTAAAAGCAGAGGGCAAACAGCAGCTACGATACAGACCTGGCCAGAGCAGTGAGGTTTTCAGATCCAAGAGCCAACACAAGTCTGCAGAATTCAAGGATGGGAGGAGTACACAGCAAGAGGGTGATAGCACTACCCAGTAAAATCCTTTCAGCTCTACCAGAGACACCTGGTAACTGTGCTACCAGCGGTAAAAATCTGCTGCTTTATTGCTCACGTTTGTTTCCAACTACTCCAGAAAAGAACCTAGTGTGAAGCCATAAAAGAGGACATTAGCAGCAGGGTGGTAAAGAAGTTCTTAGAGTATGCTATTTCATTGGTGTATCTCTTCCTCAAACTGGGTGGACTTTGTCTTGCTGGGAAATCAAATGCTGATATCTTTTCCTTTTCTTTCAGTAGAAGGAAAGTCTACTGACCAGCACCGGCACAATGTACGTACAGCAGGGCTAGTTCCTGCTCTGGTGTTAAACTCTGCCTGCAAAGAGCACTGTACTGGTGATCAATTCTATGGGGAATAGTTTAAAACATTACTTGTCTGTCAGGGGAAATTAATGAGAATTATATTCCAGTGAGTGCTCAGCAGCCAGCTTGCTGTAAATTAACTTAGTACACCATCTGCAGCGAGTGCCCTGGTGCAGCAAAGCTTGCTTTGCCCCACAAACAATACCAGAGCATAAGCAGCACCTATTGCATGTGTGTCCGTGAGCTCCATGCTGATACGGAGATAAGAATTCGGTACATCGCTGTTTATCCAATTTAACTTTGATCTGTGCTTTCCTGTAGTTAATTTAGTAATTAAGTTGGTAAGCTGTAATATTGGCTTTCATGTATGTGATTATTTATACTGTTTTACACCTCATCCCATGTATGACCTCCATCCTTTTTGCCTAGTTTTTTGGACTTTTAAATGTTTGAATTGAAGGGCCAAAATGTGCCATGTCTGCATGGTTCTTGTATAAAGGACAGGATATACAAATATCCTGTATATACAACAGGATTTGAACCTGATTTTACTGTTAAGCCTGCAGCATTATCTGAATGTTAATATATTATGAATACAGTGTTTGTCTTTTCCCTTTTTCACTCTGGTTGGTAACACCCTCAGGTAATTATGGCAGAGCCATTTGTTGCAGATAAAGACTATCTGTAGTTTCTAGATGTTGCAGGAGAACCTAGGTTGAGTTGAGCTGACCATTTTTACAGTTTGGGTGAGGACTGTAGTCCTGCAAGTGTTCCGGCCCTCGTCATTTTCTCAGCTGATACACTGGCTATTCGAGCAGTTAGGGTAATTGCTCACAAACAGTGATAAGTCGATAGTGAATTTTATAGCTATGCATAACTTCCTGAAAATGAGGGTGCACTCAGAATCCGGTAAGAAATGTAGTCTTGATACACACCGCACAGGAATGATTAATATGAGTAACTATAAAACTGAAGTATGCAGTTGAAAAGTTGGAATTATGCATATTCTGAATCATTGTAATGAGTATTTCTAATGTTATTTATACACTTTGCTTTTAGCTTTACACATGAATAGTGACTTAAACAGTCAGGGGGTTCTTAGTGCTGGCACTGCCCATGCTTTAAAAGAATGCGTAACATCTAATGTAAAATCTGTCTGATATAAATGAAAACATGGTATGGAATACCTAAAATGATGTAAACAAAGTGAAAAGTATTTCAGAATCTGACAATTTAATTGAAAATTAATTATTAACACTTGTGCTTAAGCAAAGGGATTCTCTGCTTGGACAAAATAATGGATTTTAGGACTGTAGATTTACGTTACACATTCAGTGTTATTAACATTCACTGGAGTGAAATATCACGGCAAATCTTAATTGTCCCATGACAACCTTGGCTTATTTTATAGAAACTTGCACTTGTAATTCACTAATGTGAATTCTACTTTGCCTAATACAAGTAGGAGGAAACGTCTTCTTTGCTGGAGGTGTTTGTGTCACTCAGGATAAACAGGCGTTTGGTCTAACGGTGCTCCATGGTAGCCATGCTTGCTAAGCAGCAGAGCCTGCTTGTGGAAATTAAGGTCTACTAAGAAAAACTTTCAAGCGATTACTAAAATCACATTATTTTTAGCCTAACAATGGTTCTTGGGAACTGTCATGCTTTATTCTTTTGGTCTGTTGGTGACATTTCAGAGGCTGGGGACTTCGATATGGAGCAGATATGTCAGCCAATGGGACCTGTTTGTGTTTTTTTTTGTTTTGTTTTGTATTGTTTTGGTTTTTTTTCCAAACAAAAGGTAAGCATGCAGAAAGATCTTTTGGGGGATTCGTTATCTGTAAAAGATCTCACCGATGGCTTTACAAAACTTATCCCCAGAGCAGTACTCAGCCATCTAGAATCTGATGATTTGTTTTGGCTTGGGAAAAATTGTCAAATGTCTTAAAGAATAGAGATGCGTGTGACTAAGTTATATTATGGGAACCTAGATAAACCATCCAGTCCTTACATTAAGGTTTGCTGACCATGGGGTCACCCAAGTACTCCGAGGATGTTATCGGTGACATCACTGTTGATGCCAAGTTTTCTTGCACAATCCCACCTTATTATCACCCACTTTTTTTTTTTTTTTTTTTTAAATCACGTTGCTCCCAGAACAGCACGGTTGAAATAAGCAGATTTGGTTGGTCTTTGTTGTCCTCAGTGTTTCACAGGGCCGTGGCACAGCCCTGGAAACCACACCAATCGTGTAAATAATCCTCGCTGGTTGGTTTGGTAGCTTTAGAAGACTACACCTCGCTCCCTCCCAACCCCCGGATTTGTAGTTAGAGCTATAACAGGTATTTTGGAAAGAGCACCGAGGTGCCTGGTGCAGGTGCTCCTCTTTTCCAAAGTTCAGCTAGATACTTGAACTGGCTGACACACCCGGCTCCAAAAGCCGCCAGGATTGTAAGGTCGTTCTCAAAGACAGCTGGCAGTGTTGCAGTTTATTTTATTAGTGATTCATTTCGGATAGCATTGTGGCCTAGCTGTTAGTTTGTCGCTTGCTTTGTGTGCTACAATACTACAATGTTTCATCGAATAGCACTGGAGACTTTAAGTGTGATTCATGAAGTAATCCAATGGAGCTGTCTGTGGGAATTGAAAATTCTACCTTTTAATTCTTTCATTTTTCTGCAGCTTTCACAGCTAAATATTTTTGTGGGTTATTTTGCTGTATTTTGGTTTGCTTCCTATTCTCACATTGCTAGTAATGAACATTTATAGTACTTCAGGTGTAAGAGGTGTTAGGCAGCTGTGGTTCCAAGCAGCCCATGTGATCACATTCAATCAGTGTTAAATGCATGCTACTGAATAGTTGTCTTTGGGATGCTGATGGTCCCAATTTAATTTAAACTTCACCCCATTAGTGCTTCCAAAAAACCTCAGCGGAAAACAAATCAAAAATCAAATACCCAAATAAGGAATTCCAAATGGAATAACAGATTTTTTGTAATTAGTCCATAGTGTCTTCATTTAGGTGAGTATACAAGTGTGTGGTATGCAACAGCAAACGGTCCTGAACCTGGCTGCTGTTCACTCTCACACAGCTAGCAGAAAGCGCCCTTGGAGAACGGGTTTTCAGATCCAAGACATTTTCGTGATAAGAGGGTTCTTATATTTTAACTTTGCCCTTACTGTGATGCTGCTGTGTTGCTGTGGGTTCTGTTTTGCAGCATGGCCAACAACAGAAAGAAACCTCAAACTCTCCTCTGCAGCTTCTTGGTATTCAAAATGGAAACTCTTAAATCATCTCCTAGCTCTACCAAGAGCAAAACATTCTTCCTTGAATTTTTCAGTGCTGGGCTTGTGTTCAAGGGTTTCTGTGCTTGGGGCTGTGTTCAAGGTGAGGGGGAAAATGATGTAGTTGAGCTAAATCTCATTGGGAAGTTGCGTATTATTGCAAGAAGTCATGCCTCAAGTGGAAACACTTACATGGCCAGTACTCACTGGAGGTGTTCTAATGCTGCGTCTGCTTTTTAGGTCTTACCACGTGTTAAAAGATACTGCATACAGGAGTTGTGCATTGCACGTTATGCTGGGAAACAAGAGAGGCCATACCTGCAAGTGAAGTGAGAATTCTCACTTTAAGCAGAACAGCAGACAGGGAGCCTCGGCTATGAAAAAATCTCGGTTGTGTGGGTTGAGTATCTGGGGAAGAACTTGAGGAGGGTCTTTATAGGGGCTTTTATTTATGGCTTGGTGGGGCTGGCATTGTTTGTGGCTGTAGATCAACAGGGGGCAGTTTTAGCATATTGCTGTGCTCTTCAGCTGAAGTTTCCTTAAGCCCTAACACCAAAAATGGTGCTTAGTGATGTAAGTCGTGCCTGGCAAGCGTAGGTCATATAAACCTTGGTCCCTGCTGTGTCCTTTCCTTGGTTGTTGTGTTGCCGTCTGTTTGTAGCCAAGAGGGTTCCAGAGACTGCACAGCAGTTCTTGTTTTATGTGAGTTATTAGGAAGGGAGAAGAGGAAAAATTAAAGGCAGCAGTGTAGGATTGTTGAAATTAGTAGTAGTGGTCCAAAGCTACTTTTGAAGTTGGGTTGTGCGTGTAAGCATATTTAAGGATATGTGTCTGTATAAATATATAAAAACAAATACAACAGTGAAAGAAAGGAAATGGCAAATTTAACCATTTCAGTATTTTTCCTTAAACAACAATAACAATTTATTATAAAGAATACCAGCATTTCGACTTGATCAGGAATGACAAGTAATGCAACTTATTCTTGATGTTGCCATAAACTCTTGTAAGTAATTATAGCTCGCTGTCCAAAGTTAAATCACGTTATTATCATCTTCTTTTCAGCTTCCTATCAAAGTGGTAGTGAATAAATGCTTCTACATAGCCCCTTGGGGTCTGTGGTGTATTACAGAGAGACAGCATCTAGCAGATACAGATAAAAATAGCCTGGGGAAACCTCAAGTCTATCAAGACTCCTAGATTTTAGCGAGTGATGGATCTAAAACGAAGACACGGACTTAAACATCTGTGAACTTAAGTTCAGATTCAGATCTGTTTTTATTTTACAGCTTCCCCTTATCTCTGTAAGCAGAACCAAAACCGTGGTTTCAAGTCTTTCTCCTCCTGAGGATGAGATTTATGGGCTTGAAATGGAACCCAAATTTGGTGTTTTACGCGTTTGCTAGTCTTATTTTTTTAATATATTTTTTTAATGGAACAAAATAGGAAAGCTACCTTAGCAGCTGGCTATTTAGTGTTTTACCATAGCTAAATTAGGATTCTCAATTTAAATGTAAAACTGGTCCTTAGGAAGGGGAAGAACACAAGATGCTGCCCTGAGACAGTTGGCAGGTGGCAGGTTCACGTAGCATTTTCCTGAAAACTGACACTCCTTGATCTTGACTTGAAGCCTCGTAGTGGAATGATAACAAATTATTCCTGTTGGGCAGAGACCGCTTACAGCACAGGACAACAGTTACAAAGAAAGCGCGTGAAGGAATCAGATCAGATACACTAGAGATTGTCTGTTATAAGCAAGTATGTAGATGGAATTTGAAACTGCAGCTGATTTTCTGCAGAAATTGTATTCTATTACATTATTTTCACAGCAATATTTGAGACATCTTTCCATTAGATAACTTTTGAAATTGTTTTAAAAAAGTGTTCTTTTGTTCTTTTTGGTTTACAAATAGACAGTGGAGCCTGGCTAGTAGTTTTAGTTTGCGTGGTTGTGGGGAATTGTTTAATTCTCCATTCTGAGTCCTCTTTCCCTAGGTCAGCAGCCAGCAGTGAGGAACATTAAGTAAAAATAAAACTCCTATTTTTAGTTCAGCTACATAATGTCCTATTTATATTGCTGAAATTTCAGCTAGTACCTGGCCCCTTTCAGTTCAATGAAACATCTCTCCTCCATTAGTCCTCATCGCTCTTTTTCTCATACCTGCCCCACTTGATTCTTTTGCAGCTATTTTTATCGGTTTGGTGATGCTTTTCCGGCAGGGCTCTGTGCTGACAGCTATCAATTCAAGAGATTCGTCTCCAAGGAAGGGCAAGTAGCAGCTAGCAGGCAATACGCAAAATTTGGCATAATTGATCCTCAAAATTTAACACGGTGGAATTTTATTTTGAGAAAAAAAAAAAAAGCTGCAATCATAATGATGTATCAGTCTCTGCAACATCCAGATAAATTTCTCCTTCTGGTTTCAATCCCTCATGACTACTGAAAACAAGGTCCTTTAACTTCATTTTCCTCAGGATGATACATGACAGTCATTTTCTTCTTTCCCCATTTGTTTTGTATAACTCTTACACAGCTCACCGTATTAACAAGAGACCAGCGAGAGGGAGAGGAAGAGGAACATTCACACAAACATCTCATGGTTAGCCAGTAAACTGGCTACTATTTGGAAGAGAAATTGATAAAAATGTGTTAAAAACCTCGGAGTCTAGCAGAAGGCTGGTGTTTTGGCAGGTAAAAGATGGCCCTCAGCACACGACCTGAGAAAAAATGCATTTGCAAAAGCAGTTGTTGCCCTGACCGTGATCTTGGAGATAAGGCAGCCACTGTAACAACAAGAATAGCTCCAAAATACGTTTGTCAGCTTGAGGAGTTACAAGGAAATGTTGATGTGCCACTGGGCATTGTTCCGCTGCCATCAGAGTGGGCTGCAAAATGGCAATATCACTTGGGTTAAGCCAAGACTAATGCAGAAAAACTCCTAGTTACACCCTGTAATTCACCAGAGACCAGGCACCAAAAATAACTTTTAAAAAACATTTTATTTATTTCCTCCGTCTGATGTATCTTGCTTGGAAGAAAGGAAATGACTTGTAAACCTACTGCTTTTCAACCGGGTTGAGTCATGCTGGAGACTGACGAGGAGCTGGACGGGGGCGGCGGAGGAGGGAATGCAATTCTGGTAATGTGAAGACCTTGTCATTGTGTGGCAAAGTTTGAGTTTTAAGAGCCATCATTATGCTTGAGAGAAATCTTTGCACAATGTGTGTGAGACATGCATGATGCCAGATGTACTGTGCTGGAAGAGATGGAGCAAGTAGTTTGCCAGGCACGGCTGGTGTATTATAACGGGTAGCAAAGCCTGATGGCCAAAACGGCTGTTCTTGGGGAAAATGGGGGGCTGCTTTCAAACGACAAAAACCAATGTAAACCCGCAACTTAAAAAGTGAACAACAAACCCTCTAACCCATGCTGCTTCACAAAATTCGGTGTTAGAGGTACAGAACACTTTTTATAAGTAGGTTCCATTTATAAATAGCTCCATATTGCCATGAAATTTCAGGTATCTTCAGAACAACAAAAAAGCTACTGTTTGTGAGTTCCCCATTTCACCTCCTTATTTGAATACAGATCTAAAGAGAATTTCTCCTTCTCAGAGAGCTCAATAGTTTTTTTGTTTGTTTGTTTGTTTTTTTCCTTCTTTAATATGCATGTTTTTATATCAGAAGCAATGACAAATGAAAAATAACAGGTACAAATACAGGAAAAAGTACATACTGCTGCTCTGTCTCAAAACCTCCATCAGTAGTTGGGTAAAAGACTCCTTTTGGAGAGAAGGACGGTGGTTGGGAGGAGGTTAGGTGGGATAAATGTGTAATTCTGTTGTCAGATTCGGTATTGCAGACCTGAGGTGGAGACTGTGCTGAGTTTATGGTGGCTTCCTGGGTAAAGAAATCCCCATTTTTAACCTTCTTTACCTTTAACGAGTTCTGATAACTTCATGTCTTGTAGCAAACATCCGAGTTATTCATTAAATGACTAATATTCTTGTACTTTATACAGTCATAAATAATGTGTGTTAGATGTGACCATTCCTGGCAGAGCTCCGAACTCTGTTTCTGCAAATAAACATTTGTTTGCCTTCTACTTAATAACAATTGAGGGAACGAAGATACTGCTGTAGTATTTTTGCAAATAGTTGGAGTGTTTACTCCAACATTTTCCCAAATTGTTATTTTTTAGTGACAAGCACCCGCCTCTTTCCTGATTTCCCATCCTCCCCTCACCTTTCACTTTGAGCAGAATCCTTTCCAAAGCATTCGGTTGGATCTGACCCAAGTACAAATACGTTAAATTACGCCATTGTTCTGTTTTTCCTGAAGTTTTTTTTTCCTTTGTCTAATGCAAACCCATTTGATGCTGTCTTCTTGGCTTTGTGGTACGCAGTGTGTAAATGTACCATAGCCTTTCAATAATTTCTGCATGTTTAATTTCAGTATCTCTTTTTCTTTTCGTAAACTTTGCAAACAGTTCCAAATGGGTGAATTTTGTAGACATGGTGCATTACTTGTTTCTGGCACCGTAAAAGCCAACTTAGTATAGCTACATCTGCATTTGCGATTAAACATCTGCATTTAGAGGCTGGTTTAAGACAGGAGAAGAGTGATGAGGTAATACCCTTCATTCATGTTAGAGAAGGACACTGGAGCCAAACTTTTATTTGAACTGTATGAAAAGCAGGTATTGTTCTAGAGCACAAAATGTGACAATAAAATAGGAATAGGTGGCTTGCTTTTGCACGCATGCGTTCTGCCTGCTGTGAATGAGAGGTCATGGCTGACAATGAAGCCAGTGTGTAAAAACAGTTTGTGTCCCTGTGTCCTTGATCTAAGGTCCTTAGTGCACTGAGCATGGTTAAAGTATTTGTCCATCAGCAGAATATTTACAAAAATGGTGAATAGTTGTTTATGGTGGTGCTCAAGCTTGTCTGTTTCTTGGACGTTACCAGAGTAGACTGGTTTTGTGCACATCTGTTGGATTGTATTAACCAGCCCATCAAATTAAACTCTGGGTGAAGTTCTACCACGAAGGTACTAACGAACCTGGTGGTGACGCAGAACCCAGTAATTTTTGAAGGTGGTCAATCCCTGCTTTGATCTCTCTCTTCCCCTGCCACTTTTCCTTCAAAGGCTGTCAAAGAGTGACCCATCAAAGCAATCTGACAAAGGGCGGCAGCAGCAGCAAATTGACAGTCTGGAAGAAGATGGTCAGGGAAACCATTGCTGAAATACTGACCCGTGTTGGTCTACCTATAGAAAATAGAGCTAGAAACGTTAATTCAGAAAAAAAGTAAATCATGAAGGAGTGCTGAGACAAATCTGGTTTTCCTGAGTAGACCTGGGTTCTGGAAATCGGAATGATTGTTGTAATTGGCAAGAACAATCGTGCAATTGCATTTTGCGAACTAGCTGAGAAAACATCATTTCATGGAAGGCAGAGCAAGGTATGAGTTTACATGTTTCAGAAAGCCATTCTTGGCACCGCTGAACATCATTTTACCTGTGTATAAACAATAAAGCATGAGGGCCAGAAGAAAGGCATGCATGGACCTCTGAGCATGTACAGAATCTGTTTTTCTTCAAAGGACTGGGCATCCTAAGGTCATTAAAATGCCATAAAATCTTCATTTTTGAACACAGTTTTGGACCTCCTGTGTAACAAGAGGCAAAACCAGAGGTGAACAGACAGGACTTAGAAAAGACAGCCCCCAAATCTCCGTGTGATGGTCTAAACACTGAGTTCTTCTCTGGCATGCTGCTGCCCTTTAACTTGAAATGGGGCATGGAATAGGTGACTGGCCTGGGCTTCCTGAGCTCTCTACTGACCTGGACGCTTTTTAAGTCTTGGTTTTGATCATTCGGCATTCTCTAACCCGTTTTCCTATCTCTAAACCCTCTTAGGGAGAAAAAAAAAAAAGTCTAATCCATATTGTGGATTTCTGCTTCTGCATGAATATTTTGTGTTCTTGAGCTCATTGCTCTCGAGGAGTACACTTGAAGGAGAAGGCAACACAGATGTATTTGTCCCTCTTGTCCCAAATGCCTAGTCATTAAAATGCACCAGCCTTAGCAAGCTCTATGTGAATTTTTTGTAATATTTTGGGACAATAATATTTCCTAAGTGATTGAAGTGCAGCACGGGCTGATAGGATCAAAAAACACTTCTCCAGAAAAACTTCTAGTTGGTTAGGCAGGCTTTTTCCCTCAAGAGTAGTTCTGAACCTGGTCTTTCTTTGGACCCTTCGTTTGCCACTAATTCATGTTTTTCATTTGTGTCAGTAGGATTTATCTGCTCTGATGGTGATGTCCCAAGCTCTGCAGGTTTTTGCTTCAGTTGGATAAGTAGAGAAAAGTGATAAAATTAACAAGTGTATGCCTCCTTTACTTCAGCTGTGGCAAAATCCAATTGCTCCATCAATTTGAGTGACAGCTTTGGACAAGAAATTATCATGTTTATTTTCCTCCCAGTAATCTTGCTCATTGTTAAAGGACAGGTGAGTAGATACTGTTTCTCTGCTGCTAGTGTTCATGACAGCATAGAAAATCAGCTTTAAGTAGGTGTGTTTTAGAAATGTATGTTTTTCAGTCCTTGTCAGGGATTGGAATTTGTTGGCTGTTATGGTTTTAGTTGCTAGTTAACATATTTTGGGATTTTTTTTTATTCCTGGGACCTGTCACAGATACCTGTGGGTCATTGAGTGCTCTGTGTATGTTTTCCATGGTAAAGATTAATACGAGCGTTAGACCTGTACACAAACTCCTATTTGTCATCCTTTTGGTTTGAAGTGAGAACTGACCATTGAATCCGAAAGTTGCCATCCTGTTTGAAAGCAGTTAAACTGAATTTATACAATTTATTTTACAGAGAAATAAAATTAAAGCAGATAAAGATCCTCTTCACTACTGCTGTCAAATTCTCTGTTAATGGTGGCACACAAAGAAGAGGATGAACGTTTTATTTGTTGTTTCTTTACTGCTAACATGAAGCTGTTACTCTTGATTAGGATTTAAAGCAGTGACTTTCCTAGGAAATTATTCATGATTTGATATTTACTACCTTGAGTGCCTAATTTGTATGCGTTCTCATGAATTTTATCCTTTTCTAAACTCTTAGATGTGTCCTTTTCCCCTTTTTCTGTATCTCCATTACTGTATATAAACATAAACAAACACAAATTAAGATATTAATTAGGTTTTGATAACAGTATTTGCAATAGGAACCCTCCGTTGCCTGATGGTTTGAGCAGTAAATGCCACGTAATGGTGTTACAACTAAGACTTTCCACACTAGTGTGATCTGTTTTGATTTTCAGGGAGATTTAACATCTTTGAGGTCTTCCTTGCTGCTTTTCCCTCTGAAATTTTCCTAAATTCTGGACAAAGGGGCCCTTTTTGGACAATCAGCCCAAGTTCCGTGAAGGAGTTTCTGCATTCCCCTCCAAGTGCTCTCATCTCACGGCCTTATTAACCTTTAAGACAGAACTTTTCTCGTGCAATGGTGCATAACCACAGAGGCCAACCCTTATAACCTCTCTGTTCTTATTAGGTAAGAAACTTTAACAAGTGTTAGGTCTTCTGTGCCTTGGCTCTTTGTCTCAGCGCTGTTCTCTCTCCCAGCGCACCGCAGCTTGTAGCAGTGCTGAGCCACGCTGATACGGTCAGCGAAACTCCTGTGGCTGCTGCAGGAGCCGTGCACGTGGCCGTGCTCACCTCTGTCCCCGTCCCATCTGCTGCTTCCAGACGTGTGGGGTCCTGAGCGGGGTAAGCGGATTTCCTTGGGTGGTTGTGCCTGGTGTGTGATTTTTCCCTACTTCTGCTTGAGCTGGTGGTGATTACAGAGGCAACAAAGCATCTCATTGACAGTCATCCTGGAAGAATTGTGCTGTTTTCTTTATTAAGCTGAGTTTATAAGACAGAGACTGGGGTGGGCTTAGTTCAAGTAAGTTAGAACAGCCTGGAGGGTTTTCGGTGCTATACCAGCAATCTCCTGTGTACCAATGGCAGCATCCCTACTGCACTGTAAATCGCTGGGTAGCTCAGCATACCTTTTATTTAGCCGAATATAAATAAACAGCAGGATACTTGAAAGAAATAACACTCCAGAGAAAACACAATCCTCGTGCAATTAGAGCATTTCTATTTAGATAATTGCTCACTGAAATTATAAGCTTGGATCTAATCCTCAAAGGATACAGAAAATTGGCAGTTCCAGGATGATCTGCTTCTTTCACTCTTTTTTTCCCTTCCTAATACATAAGTATCTTTGTTTCTCAAACCCTAAATGCTGTTTGGTTGGGGTTTTTTTTTGGCCTTTTTTTCTGCTATGGTGAGAGTGATACCGAAAATGATGGAATAGCAAAGGATGCCCTGGAGATAATCTAATTTTTGAGGGAATCTGTGGAGAAGAGTGATAACAAGCATGGTAATATACTGCTGTTTGAAAGAAAAACATGACCTCATGCAGTTACAGAGGGGCTTGCCCTAATTATGAGTGCAGACAAGGTGGTCACCAGGGTGTTGGTGAGACAGGCAGCGATCCCTGCAAATGAGTATTTACCTCAGTGAGACCGTTCTCTCTTACCCTCTTTCTGAGGGAGCCATGGTCACTGTGAATGTATATATATTTTATATTTCTAAGAAATGTACCATGGTGCTTAGACAAGGAGGTAAAAATAAAGTTCTGTTCCTGACTCTTACTGACTTTGGATGTGAGTTTAGGAAGGTGGACTCCCTTTCTTTGCATCTTTTCCCATCTCTTCATAGTGGGTATTACCAGCCATGGGTAGACTGCTTTGAGTTACTTTACATACTTTTTTTTTTCTTTCCTTCTCTGTTTGTAGATAGATATCTATTTTTAATCCTTAAAATTTGTGTTAAACTGAGATTCTCTAAAGCCAGAAAACTGGAAATGCAAAGATGCTTCCCTGTTAGACAGCTCATGAGAGGGCTCTGAAAAAACAGTGTTTGACCCAGAAAGAGAGCGTTTTCAAATACCAGTATGTAAAAAAATAAAATAAAATCCCCTATAATCCATGTTACGGCTTTGTTCAGTTGTGTTTTCTTAAGTGTTTCCTCAATTCTCTGTTTGCAACTCATTTTATGAGACATTTTTGCACTTGCAGTTTTATAGAAACACTTGCTGCCTTGAACACCTGCCAGAGAGTAGATTTGTACGAATGGAACTAGAATAAAGAATTTAGAACACATTGCAGTTCATAAGATTAAAATCAGAAGTTTTGAAAATAACGTTTCAACACAGATAAATTATAGAAAAATGATCAAATTTGTTGACAAAGCAAAATGTGAAGCCAGTAAAGCAGTATAGGAATTACCCTTACTAGTATTGAAAACTAACACTGTATTTATATGAGAAAACTCCAGATCAGAAAAGTCAAACGTTGTCTTGTGTATGACTGAGAAATGCTCACTGGCTAGAGTAATAAAATAAGCCCTGAACTTTTTGCATGTGCAGTTTCTTTCTGCATATTCCAGAGCTCAGATTTTTTTCACAAATCTAGGGAAAAATGGGTGTGTAACCATACACAGTTTCTGTGCACTAGGCCTCTTCCCCAGCTCTTTAACGTTTTAGGGAAGGGAAAGGGAGTGGGTGTGAAAGTATGGGGGCAGTTGGAGAAGCCACCCTGTAAATGGTATGGGATTGTGTCATTCTGCTTCATAAAGGACATCCTCAAACCGTCGCTCACTCCTTAATCCTACTTCTGCATAACGCATATTCATCTAATCTGTTCTTGGTTCTCCACGTGATGCCCACCACCGAACACCACAGAGAGGCTCGCTGAATTTCTCTCCTTTTCGGGACTGCTGTGAGTTAGATCCTCGGGGCCTTGCCCTACTCTTTTGTCCAAACCCGGAAGTTCTGGGGGCAGGAGAACGAGGTGAAACTACTTATTTTCCTTCCGCCCTAGAGTGTGATGGCACATATCGGTTCCAGTCTAGCATAAAGTAAAGCGCACAGCTTTTGCCTCAAAGGACTGTTTTTATTGATTTGGATTTGGTAAAATATAGAAACAGTCTGCTCAGTATTCTCCCCGTTCGTGGTCTCTTTGACACTCCCAAATGGGCGCAGAGAAAACCCGCAACAATTGAAGATTATTCTGAGCTGAGGAAATGCTTGTTGACAAATTTCCTTGATTTTAATTTTCAGTCATGCTGTTAGATCAAGGCACAGCAGACTTAATGGCTGATGAAGTCATCCACATTTTCCTTTGTTGCTTGTGGTCTGCTGAATGTTCGCTTGTATTACTGCAGGACGAGAGTTTATGAAGTTAATGTGTTGTTATCAAAGCCGTTTACTGGGGCCATTATACACCTCTTTTTTTCTCCTTTTTAGCAGTCAGCCATCTGCAAGAGCTATTCATTGTAGCCAAATGATTGTGATAGCGTTCAGTTGGGGCATAAACAACAGCAGAGCTGCTTTCATTAGCAAAGGGCATGCAGAATCAATGGCTGGGGCTGATTCCTTCATTCTTAAACTTGTATCAGTGCAATTCATATTTAAGTGGTTAAAGCGGTTAACTTCTGATTTACGTGAGCTCAAGTGAAAGCAGATACAGGTCCATGGACTGGCACTAATCATGTTGATGGGAAACCATTTACATTACTGCCAAACCTTTTTTAAATTTATTATCATTACAGTGGCAGTGAACAAAAGCCAGAGTAAATCATAAATTTCACTATCTGTAATAGGTGAGAAACTGAGGAGTCTTCTAGTGGCAGCCCCAAATTAATTCTCAACAGTCATTTATCTTCATTGTTTTCTACAGAGATTGGCTGAATGTTTTTAATACACATAGCTTTATATGAGCACTGATTATAAAATCTTGTTACTTTTCTTGGTGTTAAAACACTCTTCGCTGGTTGTATAGTATTTGTCCCAGACAGAAAAACAGCAGAAGGGGCTCCCGTGTAGTTTTCATTCCAGTAGCTTTTCAAAGACTATTAAAAAAAATAAAATCTCATGAATCTGAATTTAGGCGGCTAGATTGCTGCATTTCTGTGGGGAGTATATCGCAGATGAAGCAGGCTTTCTCAGGGGGGGATTATACCTCATTACTTGGGCGAGGTAATTGGTAGTGCAAACCCCATGGAAGCATCGGCTTCGTCTGCAGACACAAGATACCTGAGCTGTCCGGAATAACCTCATTTTCTGGTCTTAAAAAAAGAGACACTTGTGCATTTAAACGTGAATTTAACTGGGGTGTGTCTATGTGTTGCTGAAGGAAATGATTCCACGTTTTGCCCTACTGAATGCTGGCAGGACTCACACCTCCTGTGCCACCTCGTGCTACCTGCCCGCGTGCCGAGGGGCTCTCAGCAATGAGGAGCACTTGCAGGGAGCGTGGCACGAAAAAAGCTGACCTTGGACGGGTCTGCACGGGGCAGCTTTAGGGAATGGATTAAATTCGTCCTCAGAAAACTTCCCCAGAATGCATTAAAACTTTAGTTAGTTTTTCTGACTAAAGAACAATGTCACTTGGTGAGATTGGTATCTGCAGTGGGCAGGAGGAAATTGAAGAGCTCTGAAGGTTTTCATCTGAGCTTGTTACCATTGTGTTGCAGAAATGCAGTTGCCATAGCTAAGGTGTAATTAGCTTTTAAGGTAATATTATAGTGATTTTGAATGAGCTTCCCTAAAATATGGAGCAGCTCTACCTTTTTGTTTTGTTTTGTTTCCACAATAAGACAGTGCATTAAAAAAAAAATGCTCTCACATACACTAGCATGCATGTGCTCTCACACTTGATTTTTTTTTTTTTTTAACCAAGCAAACAATGAAACATAAATGCAGGACAAATATTGTAATTGTGATATGCATGAGCAATAAGTGTAATTTTGAACATGACAGTAGTATCTGTTGTGCTCCAAAGCAGAAAAACCACATCTTTCCTGCACTGACAGAAGCAATAGTAAAAGTTAAAACATCATTTCTCAGGTTCTATAAACCAAACTGACTGATGTGCTGTCTGCTGAAATATACATTGCCTCAAAATTGATGCTGCTGTTATTTTTTATATGTCTAAATTTTAGTGATTTGTCTTCCTTAAAGACAGAGAGAAGAGGTGGGGGGAAGAGATTCCCAGCATCTGCCCATAATGACGAATTCTTTTTATTCTGTATTTCAAATCTTTCTTGATCAAAACCATGCCATTCTCTGAACTGCGTCTCAAGAAGGAAAAGTAGTTTTCAGCCTCGAAGGCAAGAATTAAACAGCTTGCCCTAGAGGGCTTTAAAACTAATAGCAAGGGTGAACATGCTTGTAATTACTCATTCTGGTGTTTTAGGGTTGGAAAATGTAAAGTAAAACAATCTGAATTGTCTTTCTAAATTGTTGCACAGTGAAAGATTTTCTTGTCATGAGAAGGAAAAGGATAGGAGATCATGAACCTAACAGAGAGGAAGACCCGGGATGGTTTAAAACTGTCTTGCAATATAGTTAGTTTACTCTTTTCTGGGCCATTACTTGTGAGTTTTATCCATTGGAGAGGAAGCATAATATTTCTCAAGTGAGATAAATTAGCCCTTCTCCTCTCTGCCATTTATATGTTGAAGCTCTGAAGCCATGGCTTCCTGCTGACTTTACTCCAGGATACAGCAAGACCCCAGCTGGAGAGGCCCTTCCCCTGCTTTTCCCCTTCCCCAATTTTTGCCTTGTTCAATAAAAAGTCATTATTTGTCTGCTTAGCATCCTGTGATGCCTAAGGGGGTCAGTTAAGTGCTGCTCCTTGCATGAGGGAGAGGAGGAGTGGGTCGGAGGGGGAAGGGCAGGGGACACATTTCCAACTTTCATTAGCCTAAATTTTTCTGAGTACGCTAATCTGGTCTGTTTGGCTGAAGAGGTTTTTGGTGCCATTGGAAGCGAGCAGCTGGGAGCTGCAGTGAAGGGGCAGCAACCTGCACAGCTGAGATGTCGACCAGTGTCTGGGAGAAAGCCTTCCACCAGCACAGCTATTTGCAAGGTGGGTATTTATCCACACCCCCAGGTCCTCTCTGCAGAGCTGAGCTAATAAACTAATAAAACAGATGCCTGCGTACAAAGCCTTAGATATGTGTTGCTGAAAGCTTTTCATGTTTATATTTTATTATCTTGTATTATATGTTATTCTTTTCTATTTGGCAGATAAAGGATCTTAGACTATTGGAATAGAAAGCACAAGGAAGGGTTAATATGTCTCAGGAAAGTATACTGGCTCTTGAATGCACTGTCAGTTAAAGGATTAGCAAAGATCTTATTTCATAGTTGCAAGACAAATTTGATAATACACCGCTCTTTATTTTCTTTTTTTCCCATTGGTTGAATGACTGATTTCTTCAGGAATTAATACATACATCTTCCTTCTCTTCCCATTTCATGATCAAAGCCACTGAGGATCCACAGGAAGATGAACAGAGAAGAGCTGGTGGCAGAGGCCGTGTGCGGTGGTATTGCCAGTCTAGTGTCCTTAGTTCTTAATTAAGTAGTGATTGAGGATGCATGGCATTGTCTTAACAAGAAGGATGGATTCAAATTAAAACAAACCATCAGCTCTAAATTCTTTTTCTCCAGTTCTCCCTCTCTCATTTTTGGAGGAAACCTGGGTAAGGATGAGTGCTGAATCCCTCTGCAGTGCCGAGCTGTTCAGCCAGGAGCTGGGTGAAGGTGCCATCTGCCTCCGCTCTGGCATGGGTGATGTTGGACATCCCTGGCTGCCCCGTGCCACTTCGATGCAGAGCAAACCTGTTCATTTTCAAAGATTGGGAGCAATGTCCTTAAACAGCAATACATGGAGTGTGTTCCTTTATGGGGCACGGGCTGTGGGAGTATGATTTGTACTTACACCTTGAGTTCTCCATCCTGTTAGAAGGCAAGGCAGTAGTCCAATCTGTTATGAAAGTTCTTATTACAAAACTGTCATTGCAAGAGATGAGTACACATAGAAAAGAAAACACACTTAGGGCAGGTAAAAAATTTGCCAAGGAGATTTTCTTAGATCTTCACCTTCATCACCCTCTTTGTTGTCATTGTTTTCTTCATGATTTTCTTTTTCCGAAAAGTTTGTAAAATGACAAGAGCACAGCACTTGGAAAATAAAACTTGGATAAACGATTATCTAATGCAGCAGAAACTGACATTAAAATATTACAGAAACAAGTTTTATTTGCTGAAGCAGAGTCTTCGGGGCAGATCATAGCAACTGAAGTTGGTTATTTAGCCTTTTGGAGAACTGGTGATACTTTATGATGGGAGATCAGAAGCATTATTGAAATATGATAAAAATCAGCTGCACATTCTGAAATTAGCAACGTTATTTCTTCTGGCTGTTTCATTTTTCCTAGGGTTCAGTACCTTCTACAGGGTAGTGCACACTGGAGGACCTTTGAAATGAAAACATCCTAGGTTCGATATTTGTGTCATGCCCACAGGAGAAAAAATATTTCGGTATAAGTATATAATAAGCAAGATTCTCCACAAATGTAAATTACTGCAGCTCTGCTTATTTTAGTAGATCATACTATATAACGTGCAATTTAGGGATCTGATTTGTTCTTTACAATATTTAATGCCATGTATATTTCCATCCATCTTTCTTGCAGCTTAACTAAAAAACGAGCAAATATCTATGTTAAAAAAAATCCCACCAGAAGGATTTTGTTTGAGCAGTTTGTGAGAGGAGGAATAACCAACTATTGTATTTAAGCTTCTGCATTGTACTTGCAGTGAAAATAACAGAAGTCTTAGCCTGGATCATGTATCGGTTTTAAAATAGAGAAACCTAGTTTGAGAAATTGATGTGATCTCAGCCTCCTGCTGGGTTCACTCACACCTGTAACAGAATATTGAGCGTTGATATGCTTGGGTACATCAGTGCTTTTGGGCAGATGATACAGACTGGTAAAAATCTGGTACCGTTTCTCACAGATCAGTAAGAAGTTGGGTGAACAATTTTTACAGGATGTACTTTTGCCTTTAATTGTATAAAAATGTTGAGAATGCTGTAGTTACTCTCATGGAAACTGTCTGCTGTGGTGTCATTCTCATCTACCCCACCTCTGAAATTCTGAAGAAAAAGTACGTAAATGTGTCAGCTGAGCTGCATTTGTGATCTCGTAAGTGCTGTGAACAGCTCAGATTCTTCTCAGTGTACCTGTCTGAATATTTGTGCCTCCCAGTAGATCCAGTGATGGGCAACTGGCTGTGCCATGAGGCTTCGGTCTAAGTGCTGCCGAAAAGACCACGAGATCTGAATACAGGAAACTTCAGGGCATGTCAGAAAGGGAAAGAAGAAAGGTTATAGTACATGAGGACTAAGGAGGCTTAAAAAAAAAAAAAAAAAAGCTGAGTTTTTTCTTGTGGTTATAGGATTTGTTACAGTGATTCTTGCACATGAATGCATGCATTCACGACCGCCTTTGGATGTACATAAGCAGTACACATACTTTTCCGTTCTGCGTTATGCCTCCTCCTCCTCCTCTCGGCGGTAGTGAAAACTGTTCCTGCAGATGCTGGCAACAACCGTGTGTGGAGACTGAAGCAAGGAAGCCAGGGCTTTGAGTAATAAATGCACACTTATCCGGTAGCGTGTGTGTTTTCCGAGGTACTTAGAGTTCAAAAAGAGTAACTTATTTTGGGAGTTTTCAGCATTGCTTCGTGGTTAATTCCTTTTCTGTATCAGCAAGAATTCATGTCTAGCTCTTGCTCCACATGTACCTGAGTGAGGGGGATAGTAACATAAGCTCTGTTAAGAAAGGTGGTGTCATAGGGAAGATCTGCTCGGTTAAATATTCCGCAGCCTGTTCTGCAGTGCTCAGTAGATGCATGAGTCCTAGTTTGTGCTTGCCCCATGAAAAAGCTGAAGCTTTGGTTGCTGCTTTCCAGTTTACTGTAGGGTTGTATGTCAGCTGAGTTGAACGTCGAGTGTGGTATCCCTTCCGTAGATCTTTTATGCACGTTTTAGGCTGGATATTAGGAGAAATGTCGTTACTGAAAGGGTTGTGGGGCATTGGGACAGGCTGCCCAGGGAGGTGGCTGAGTCACTGTCCCCGGCGGGCTTCAGGAAACGTGGAGATGTAGAACCTGCAGCACGGTGTAGTGATGGACTTGTCAGTACTAGGTTGAAGGTTGGACTAGATGATCTTAGAGGTCTTTTCCAACCTGAATGATTCTAGAAAATGTTGAAAAAAATATTTCCAAATTTGCTAGAAAAGTCGCAATTTCAAGGCTGACATTTGTGAATTAACTTCCTGTACATTAAATGGCCAGCAGCTTGGTAGTTTGTTCTTTTATGTTTTTTTTCCAGTGGCTTGGTACAACATTCAGACTCAGCCATGTAGACAAGCTGATGAATTCCTTCAGAGGCTTTCTGCTCTAACATATTTGTCTTGTAATCATTTTTTTCAAAATGGTCTGAGAAATGTGTGAGTGCTATTCGCCTTCTACAAGTAATAAGCTGAAACAAGCAAAGTTAATGACAGTTTATACTAACACTGGTTGCCTAGATAGGGACATCGGGGACCTAAGTTACAGCTTTCAGCCACCAAATGGTATGTTATGATCAGGGAACAGCTTCCACGGCAGGTAGGCAGCATGCAGAACCGCCGTACCCAAGGACCTCCAGTCAGAAGCTCTGAAATTGTGGAACAGTCTGATTCAAAAGATTTTTCAGCCGTGAGGAAGTAAAGCAGAGATGGGGACGAAATCAGTTTCCTAGATGCGATGTTCAGGTGTCCTAACACGAGGCTGTCCTCTTTTCGCTTGCCTTTCTCTTTGCACTGCCACCCCTTTTGTTTCAGATGTGCTTGTGGACTTCAGCAATGCCGTAAGAGGAACCAGCCTTTTTCTCCAAACAGACCAAGCCCAGCGTGTAGCCGTCCTGAGCAGCAGGGAGGATGGAAAAGAACAGTATGGACTTCCACCACCAAGGGCCATATTATACTGCATACTCTATGGGATGTTTCCACAAGTGCCAGTTCTGCTGGCACCTTGCATAGCACTTCCAAGTTCTTTGCTTTCCTTCCCTCCTGCAAAGTCTTATCCTGCCAAATTGTGTTTTAGTTCTCTTCCCTATTTATCTCCTGTTCTCCCCCATCTAGACAGACTACTGGCACGAATGTTTCAAGTCTGGCAAAGACATTATCACCCGAAAACAGAGTTGCAGTGCTGTGCCCTACCTTGGTAGGGCTGCAAAGCCAGGAGGATTTCTGTAGCAGAGCTGTAGCTTGCTGAGCTGCTGCCGTGCAATACCCGAGCATGTTTTTGTGAGAGGCTTTGTTGGGTTTCCTGTGTAATGATTTGTTTACTTACAGCATAAAGCAAATAATAAGGCTGAGTACCGCTCCTAAATGGAACCAGAGTAACCTTGTGTAACCTCTTATTACTTTCTGTGATAAAACCTCTGTAATAGACAGGCTTGCTCCATGAGCTCATACCTCGTTCTAGAGGCTGGCCCTGCAACAAGAACGTTTAACTGCTTAAGCAAAGCTGCTCTTAGCTCAGAGTGTGGAAGACATGTTTGTTTTTTTTTGTCTCAAGATGTGCAAAATCCGGTCTTCGCTGCTGAGCCTGTGTGGTTATATGTTGTATGTAGTCTCATACATAAAACATGCTACCGTGTTGACTCTGCATATGCCTATAAAACAAGACTGCTTAGTGGGAGCTTTGGCTATATTTATAGCCCTCTATTTTCTTCAGTGCATAAGAATAACCAGGCATCCTGTCTTTTTATTTTTTAGCAGCAAGTTCTCCACCTATTCAGAGATTTTACTGTGTCATTTATATCAATGTTTTAACTGTAGGAACAAACGCTGTGTGTATCTGGCCACTGCTCTAAGAGCTGTGCTGCGGCCTTACTCAGTGACACGGAGGAGATAATTTTTTTGTACAAGTACCCTTTGGCAATTCCTGCTGACAGAGGTAACAATAGGAAATGATGATATTTTAATGGAGGTCAATATTTCAAAAATATCAAGTATATTGTAGTGAAATTTTGCAGTTGTCCACAGAGCATCCCAAAGGCATATTTAGGGTGCATTAAACCCCAAATGTTTTGTGTTTGTTTTAAAACTCTTATGAAAGATAGAGCACAGTAGAAGGGAAACTTGTCCATGAAGTGTGGTTTTGTTTGCCGTGCACGCAGCAGACTGTCTGTAGCTTGTATTTCCCTTTTCCGGAGCAGATTGCCTCGACTTGCGCGCTTGCAAAATGTGCAAGTACAGTTGAGCATCTGTAGCCCTTAGGTTTCAATCTGTGGATGTTCTTGTTCGTGTGTGTAAGCTGGGAGCTGCAAAGTAAAGCTCAGAGATCCGTGTGCCCAGCTGTGCAGACACGTGATACAGTTTTGGTGGTCTGAACACCCGTGGTATCTCTTAAATGTAACAGAGAGAGGGATGACTTGACATTGTTGAAACGCGTTACTGGAAGGGGAGAAATGTTGAAGGCTGTTAATAGCTTTACTTTCCTTCCCCCATGTGAATTATGTATGTTGTAATAAAAGACCAAGTGTATGTTGGGAAGAATGAGTAATTGAATGAACTGTCATATCTCCTTCCCACTCACCAGCTTGTGAGATCCAGCTCGGGACCGTTAGCGGTGATCTCAGCTGCGGGGCAGTAGATGTGAAGTTCACAGCTCATCTAGCACACTCACAGTTAAAAATGTTTGCTCCTTGCTTCAAAGGCATCACTATGAGCTCTCACACGAGGATTCCAGTAGACCTCATAAAAAGTCACAGTCTGTGAATTGCAAACACAAAAGGGAAAAGGCTCGGTAAATAAAACTGCACTTGAGTCTTGCAAGTAGTTCTAGAGATATTCAGCCTTTGATTTATGCAGTTGATATTTTCAGGTGTATTCCTCTCAAGTGTAACTTCCATCATAGGTCATACTAAAAGAGCTGGAGTTCTTCAGTACAAGAGTTAAAATAGCTCAATCAGCAAGGAAGCAAAGTTTTCAGGTTTGCAATGACAGGCTGGATGGAGTAAGTAATTTCTTCTAAAAGTAACTTTCCCTGGGTGTGATGTATTTTAAAGCGTGTTTGGTAATGAATGCTATAGTTAAATTGAGACTTGCATGGTAAGCCTGTTTTATAAACTCATTTCTATTCAGCAGATATTTTTTATCTTCCTAGGAGATGATTTTGTATGACTTTAGATTTTGAGCAAGACTGCAAAATCTTTCCTCTATTCTGTCCAAGCTTCTTATCTACATTCAGCCCAAATAATATTTTCTGAGTGTTTTTAATATTCATCAGGGTCACGAGCCAAACCACATTACCGATCTCTTTGGACATTTTGTTCCCCAAAATTTCACCCCCTTTCATTCTTGTGGCCTCCCTCCTTGTCCCTGCTTTCGTTGCTGTTTCCCAGGGAGGCCTCTCTCTGCCTTGGATACATTTCTTCTGAACTGGGAACTGGTTTTGCTCTCCTGCAAAAGAAAAAACATAGAGAGCTTAGAAATTCCACAGCAGTATTAAAAATAAAGGCAAGGTCTAAAAAGCCTTCAGTGATGCAACTGATGTCGTTTGATTTTCTGAGGTTTCCTGAAAAAGACAGGAAAATCAGGACTTCGCATGCCTATGATAAGATGTTTTAGGAAACCTCTGCTTCCCTATATGCTTTTTTCCTTAAGGTTAGAGAGATATCCAGTATTCTTGAGAAATACCAAAGTGTGATTCAACCAAAAAAAATTGCATCGTATTTTAAATTCATAATCCCTGGTAATAGAAGTTTCACTCGTTTAGAAATCACAGAATCACCATTTAATAAGGAAAATTTATGTAGCTTTTGTATATCTCAAATGAGCACATAGTTCTTAGGTAAGTAGAAAACATTACATTAAACTTATGTGTACATATGTTGAAAACCAAAAAGAAAACTGACAATCTTTCATAAACAGAAGTTTGATTAATTTAATACTAATGTTTCCTAATCTCCTGCTCTTCTGAGAATCACTTTTAACAGGATATTGATTCTGTTTACAAAAAAAGAACCAGTTTATTAATATAAAATTGGAATTGTGCCCAGATGGAAATATGTACTGCCTTGCAGCTATCTGTCTTATATTGGAGCTGAATGCTGAGGTTCACCCACCATCCACAAGCAGTGTCTGACTTTACAGTAAAGGACTTTGGGGACTTTTTTCATTTGTTTTTCTTCCTATATATCCTTGGTAGATTTTCCGTAGAGATTACATGACTGGTATCTGCTGAAGGTGTTGTCCAGTGCAAGTTAAAGTGTCTAGGTTTTCAGCAGGAGATCCCGAGCTCTAAACCTGACATTTCTAATGTGGAAATCAGCCTAAGCTTTGTCACGGGTCTCAGTCTAGATAGAGGTATGCCTCTAGGAGGGATTTGTAGACACCATTTGTACAATATGCATTATTTATTTGCAAATGTAATTGTTCAGTGACTAATTTCTCAGTCACTTTATTTTGCATTTTATTAAATTTCTAGCTCCACACTTATCTCATATGTGGCTGAATCGTTAGTCTGTGTGGTGTTTTTTTTTTCAGAGGAAACTTCATACCTCAGAAAAATATAGTCATGCAAATGTAGAGTGGTATGTTTGTATGGAACAAAAATACAGCTCCATTCCCCTCTGGTATCTGAGCTTTTTAAAAATATATATATTTTTATTGTCTCTCTTTTGCCTTGATCAGTTGACCACTTTTGGAGCTTAGCACAGGAATTCGGTTGGAAGAGGAAACTGGTAGTGAAGCAAGGTGCTTCATTGATCCAATCTGGTTTAGGCAATTTCAGTGACAATACCTAAATATCTTTGCAGTTTGAGACTAGAACCAGTTCAGATGTCACACTGCAGGTTTTGCTGGAGCAGAGAATTGAACCTGCATTTTGTACAGCAGGCATACCACCACCTTAACACGCTTCCTTGTTTTCTCTCTGTAAGCTGGCTTTCAAATACAATGATATTGGTATTGATGCATTTAGAAATGCACGTATGCCCACAAGAAAATAAATACTAGATTGTAGCTAACATATATTGTAAACAAGGGAGAAGAAATTGCATCTGCTGGGATGTGGCTGAGTTCAGCTCTATTGGCTGGAGTTTAATTTGGGGAAAAATTTCTCATAAATATGATTAAAGAATATAATAGAGCATCTAATATTTGTCTGGTAAATGACTGGTTGTGTACGAAAACCTCTCAGTCTTCCACCCTCACAGGTCATTTAAACTCCATCATTCCTTGGGGTTTTAAAATTGCTTTGAGTATTTTTAAAAGGGGCTGTTGGGTGGAGGTGAGTGGGCAGTGCTCCTCTTGAGCTGCAATAGCCTCTTGTTTAAAATCCCTAATTCATCGCTCTTCCTGTTGGAAACTTGAAGACCTGAGTCTGTGAGCTAAATCTACATAGGGAATTTAGGTCTTACATTGGCCCGCATTGCAATGCCTGAGCCTTGAGGTTAAGTGATCCACAGCAAGTTTGGTGCTGAGGTATCTGCACAGGTTAGATGTCTGAGCAGGGGATCTGTAACCAAGCAGGAAAACTCAATAAAATTGCGAAAAGCTCACTGGAGAACAGTAGGTAGTATCTCTTCATTGTCATAGCTTTTTTTTTTCTTTTTTTTTTTTCTTTTTTTCCCCCAGATTATGGAATGTGGAAGCTGTAGCTGTGGTACCCTGACCTGCTCGGTGGATGAATCTACCTCCTGCAACATCCAAAGGTACACCCCAGACAGTGAACAGCACACTTACCAGTGACGAAAGGCTTTCTCTGAACCTCCTATTAAAAAGGTTTTGCTCTGCAAAGAGCCGTTAGATGGTCAGTAGGCCAGGGAGAGAAGAAGCCTATGGCTGTGGCTGAGGGATTGGGGCATTTGCCTGGGAGAGCAGGAGTGAGCTTCCAGCTCTGCTCCAGCAGCGTGGCTTTGTGCATCGGCACAGCTGGAAAACAAGCTGCTGGGCGCCTTGGGCAGGCGAGTCCTGGGCAGTGTGGTGACTAACTAGAGGTGGATTTGGGCAAAAGCAAGGCAGAGAACTGAGCAGCAGCAGATGCAACCTAATCTTTATTTCTTGGCTGGCGCTGCTGCTCAGTGGTCTCCTGGATGACTCAGTTACCCGGTGAAATCAGCCTTCTGAATCCGAAGGAAAAAAGCCGCTTTTATGACACGGGTAGGCTCTTCCCTGGTAATCTGTTCACAAGATAGAACATTAACCTGCTGCAAATCATCCTCCTATAATATAAATGTCATCTTCCTTAATGTTCAAAGTGCGGATTTTACACAGTGAAAACTGGGAATTCTTGCCGAATAGAAATGTTCTTATTTTAGAGCATTAATTGAGTTGCAGGTTGAGAGCCTCACTGCAAGCATGTGGGGTTTGCTTTTTGTACTTTGTTGGTTGTAATTCCTTTCATAGCAGTTGAAGATGACCTATTTTTGTAGCGTATCAGGTCAGATTTGAATCTAAAAAATGTCCCATTCTTCTTGGCAAATGAAAGAGACCTTCCTCCTGTTTTAAAAAGTTAGCTATTTCTATGCATATAACCCGCGGTCTGCTGCTTTCATTAAAAACAGAAACAATCCGTGATGTTATGTCTTATAGATCATATGCGGGTAGAACATAGGCAAAACTAATCCAAGCCTCCTCACCTCTAATATCTCAGTCCAGCTCTGTTTTGTAAAGTGATTTGAGGACTTACTTTCAAAAAAAGGTTCTTAATTTCATGTTTTTAAACATGTAGATGTTACACATGAGAAAAACACGACTGTCTGGTAGCTGTGTCACTGCACACATGCTCAAAATGCGGCCTCAGCTCAGAAAAGTGGGAAGTTTTGGTTTTTAAAAGATTGTCACAATTCTAAATCAACAGAGTTTGCCTGAACACAGAGAAAAATTGCCAGTGAAGACACAGAAGACGAGTTCTCCAAAGCAGTTGTGTGAATTTGGTACCTAATTTCCATTAATGCAAATTTTGAAAAAATTACATGAGGAGAGGCCCTATTTCCTTTGACTTGGAAGGAGCCCCTCGATGCCATCGTAATGGTAGTCTTAAAAACATGTGAAATGGTGGCCTCAAGAAATCTGAGGGTTTTGATGGTGCAGAAATATGCCCTGTTGGTTTGCAAATCATAAAATAATTTAGGCTGCAGTGGCCTGCCAAGCTTTCATTTAACACAGATTAAAAATAAAATTTCAAATTACTGTGTACATGTATAAAGTATCTGTCATCATAGTGATGTATGAATGTTACTTCAGCTTAGATTTAAGAACAAGCAGCACCTTTTCTGGAACCAGGGCCCATGTTCACAGCAGCCTATTGTTAATTAGTCTTAAAAACACCAACGGCTCTTACTGTGGGGTATAAAGGTACTGTGAGCTACTCTGGGACACGTTATAGTGTCAGGTAGTTACTGCATTTATACCACAAGTAGAGAACTCCTATCAGCAGAAAGAGGAGCTGTTAGAAAATCAAAATGTCTCTGTACTTGGTGTCATGCGTTATCTTCTAAAGATAATAATGTAAGTACATTATCAACATTTTTCACTCCAGTAGATTTTATTTCGTTTCTGCTATGATTGCAGTTTTGTGGGACTGCATTTCAACTTCATCCTTACACTTTTTATTCCCCTGACCCTTTTATCTTCATTAACATAGTTTTCAGTTTTAAGTATTAGCAATTTCTTGTGGTTGTAATTAATCCTGACTGTGCTGACTTTCTTTTCCTTACTGCACTTTTTGCTTACACACAGACTTCTGCCTACCTAGCCATATCTAGCCTTAGCAAAACGTTTTGGTGCCTCCGCTACCAAGTTCACTCTCGCCTTGAATGCCTTGCCATTTGCAGAGTCGTGTTGGGAACAGGTTTCTGCTGTGTCACCCACTGCCTGTTCAGCGCATGGGCTTCCTGACAAGCTCTTCCTTGTTTCCTTGGGGGTTTTTCATTATGACTATGCAGAAGAGCTGCTGGCATGACTGCTACTGTGTATTAATTTGTTCTTTCGTTAAGAATATGAATCAAAAAAAAATATTTTTTCATTTCAGTCCCTTTACAGTGGAAATCCTTGGTGCTTGTGGCTTGTCTTTTTCAGTGTTTTAAATATCTTCTTTTTTTTTTTTTCTTTTAACTTGTGTAGCTCCTGTTAGAGAAGGTGTGCTTTCCAACAAGAGCCCCTCCTCTGTGACCTAGAGCTGTCTCGCAGCCTGCCTGCAGCATGGCCACTGGGCAGTGGACGTTGGAATCCTTTCTGGTCTTAAAGGGATTTGCATAGTGCATGAAAATTAAATGCAGTCTATTGCTGAATATTTTTGCACTTTTTTTAAGTAATTACATATTATTATAGTGCTATTTAAATACAACCTGACTAAAGCTTTTATTAGTACTTTACTACTTAATTAACAACTATTGCTGAAAACAGTCTCTGTACTAAGATTTATTCCTGCTTAAGCATCCATCCTGATGAAATCTGTCTCCCCATTTGAAGGAATATTTGACATTCTGTGGGATGTTTTTTCTTGGCTGTTTCTTGAAAGTGAGCCACTTATTTAGTGCCGAGTATCTGAAATTATTTAAAACACTCCATGCTTATGCTTTCTGCATAAAAATTGCAGAGATATATAAATAAAATTCTCAACAATAATTCACATCCTTATCTGGGTGAAGAGCCTGTATACAACGTTTCCAAGTTGTAAAGTGTTCAGATTCTTCTGCTGCTAAATCAGCAATTGCATCTGTCTTGTGGTACCACTTCTTGTGCCGTTTCGTTGGGTCTCTTACTTCCCCACCTTACTTGCAAAGAGTGTAACCTGGTATAACCTGTAGGTGTTATTTCCCACACTGGGGAGTGTACACAAAGAAGGAGTTTGGATGTAGAAGTGCAGGAACAGGCAAATCATGGTCTGTTTGTAACTGGTAAATTTTTTAAGACTTTTTTTTGGCGGAGGAGTGCTGGGTGTATGGAGCAGTGCTCTGGAGCTCGGTAGGATTCCTGGGAATTAGTGCTGGGGTGATGCTGGAAGATTTCTTAGAGCTTTCAGCATACAGGAAAGATGTGTCATGATTTCCTTCCATAAACTGCAAGCCTAATACTGCAAGCTGACGATCTTTTACATTCCTCTTCCCTTATGAATTTCAGATGGAGGAATTTACCATCATACCCAGGAAATTTGCTTTAAGAACTGGAGTTCTGCAGAACCTGATTCTGTTTTCACACTTGTGTAAGCCAAGTGGGAGCCAAGACAGGATCACTCACAGTAACTGATGTTGGTTTCCCATCAGAGTTATTCTTTGGTCATACTTCTGTATTGCCAGTCCAGTCCTGTATTTCCGTGAGGTGCTGGTGGAAAGGCATGCAGCGTTTGAAGAGATAACCACCTTGGTGCTGTGTGCCTCGGAGGGAGGCTGCCATCTTTGAAGCGTCCTAGGTTTTTATCCACTGGCTGAGCTCACGGTCAGCTCAAATGTATCTTTGGTGCAGATTTGGCTGCCTCATCTAAAGCTTCTGCTACGGGTGCTACTGCCTGGAGGAGGGACAGGGCTGAGGGTTGGGGTAAAAGTCCTTTCAGTCCCCCAACAGGGTTTGGCAGGGCTCCTCTCCTAATGCCACAGGCGATGGTTGTCTCTAAACTTTGGGCTTAGGCTTTACAAGAGCTGATAGATGGGAGAAAAATTCTGTCATAGATCTGACTGGGGAAGCCAACTGTGAGTATTTCTACCTGGCCACACATCAGATGGCTGTACAAACTAGTTTCATGGTCCAGCCTTAATCCAGGGCAGGACGAACAGTAACACTAAGTGGGTGTTACCAGCCCTGAGTTGAATTCCTGCAGAAGATGGCTCAGGCTGTGGGGTTCAGTGGGGCAACCTGTGAAGAAATTACTAATTTGTGTCGGCGTTTGTAGGATTGAGCAGCGTGAGGCACAGCCCAGGTAGCTGTTCTCAGCCTTTAGCTGGAAGCCATATCTGTGCATTAATGGGGTAGCTGGAAGGATAATTACCCTTACCTAGCACTGTGAAGGCAATAACTAGAGGCTTTTTTCCCCCCCTTTCCCTCCCCTCCTCCACAGGTGTCCACTGTGGTTTATACACCTGCGAAGAGTGAGTGAGAAAGTCGGTATAAAATGCTGCCATTCTGGTTTGGCAGTGTTTAACAACCTTGTAAATGAGTGTTGAGATTTTCAGGTGGAGGATCAGGTCCTCTTTCAAGTCTTTTTTAATTTTTTTAATCCTCAATCTTTTTGTCCTTTTTTTTTTTTTTTTTTTTTTTAATCCTGAATAGAAAATCAAGGGTGATCTTGCAAAGTGATGCTTCAGTGGGGAATTTCTGAAGAGGGATTAATTTAAAAATGATTTCGGAAATCTCATGATTTCATCAAACACTCCACCAGAATACTGTGAAGCAAAGCAGCATGCACAGATATTCCTTTGGGAATATGACAGATCAGTTGAACTGTGTTTTTGGTAGGAAAATGGACTCCTTTTTCTGTCTGTGCAAGTATTTAGTGTTATAGATTATAATGCCCTCATGAAACCCTTCTGAACTCAGCCTTGGAGGGATGTCAGTGGGAGTTTTGTCAGAGGAAGGATTGTAGGGCTGGACTGATGCATGTTCATGAACCTCTTTTCTATCAGTTTGCTGATTACTATTTTCTTAAGCACTTCTCCTTCATTAACATTTGAGAACCTCTGTAAGTCGGAGGAATACTGAGATGGTTTCCTGTACTAGTGGAGAGTAAAATCCATTATTATTTTTTTTCTTTTTATAAGGTGTTTTCATTCTGTTTGTAAGAAAAGCGTTGTCTGGAGTGAGGGTTAAATGCATTCTTGACACTTGATTCCCTGCCCTGGCTGCTGACTCACCAGTCGGTTGGCACGGGGCCACCGAGGTTGTGGTGGGTGTTTGCCGAGCACTCGGATCACGCATGGAGTGCTGTCGGATCTTCTCGTACCTAACTGAAATGGCTAGGAAAAGCTTTAGCCCTTCACATTGGCTGTATTGCAGCCTATTTCCTCCTGGTTCGCTTTTTAGCCTTTCAGTGGATGGTAGCATAAGTGGCTTTATTTTAGGAAATTTTACGTAGCGAGGACCTGTGTCTGTGTTCCAGCTGCTGACAGCCACGTCTGGAAGACGAATCTTACCAGTGTGTTTGGAGGTATTTCTTTCCAATGGGCATGACATTGGCATACAGGAAAATATGTTTATCTTTTATCCTGTTACATGTAAGTACATGAAAAAGAAAAGGTCCTGTTTTTCCGGTCTGGCTAATCCAGGCACAGCGTGGTGCTGGAGACAGCATGGATGTTATGATCATGTTGTCCATTGCTGTTTTTGGATGAGCCTGGCCACTGGCATAAGAAACTTAGAGGTTGCTTTATAGTTAGAAACTTACAGTTCTCTGGACTTCATGCCAGGAGCAGCCCTGCGCAGAGCAGTGATGCAAGGTCGTTGTGTCAGGAAATCCCACAGAGGGCTGGACCACTGATATTATTAAGGCTTGTTTTAAGAAATAAAGGGAGGATTAGGGTCGAGCAATTGCTGACGCCATACCCTACACGGCAAGCAGTGGGCATGCCGCTGCCTATCAGCAAAGCCGTGCTCATTTGACCCCTACCCCTGGAACAGCAGGGAGTCCCTTGGCAGCACGGCTGGTTGCAGGTTCAAGTGGTTGTTCATTATAAGCCTAATGGCAAAAAGTGGCCTTGGAGGGAATTGTGTGCTGGAGTCTGAGTCCCTGACAAACTGCTCACTGCAGCTGCATACAAAATAAACAAATGAGAGGCTAAGATATTGCAGATCTTGAATAATTGGGCACAGGAAGAGTTTTATGTGAAAGCCTTTATCCATTTAAAGAACCTCTTGTACAAAATGAATACCCTAGAGCCTGGTAGGTAACACAGGTAATCACTAACCAAAAGGCTGGCAGGACAGCAGTATGAAAATGCTGATCTTTTAGGAGTGATAGAAATTGTAGCACTTAGAAACACGTTTCTGGATTACTGTACATAGCTTACTTCTAGATAATAGTAATTAACTTAATCCTAACAAGTCCAGTTTGCTACTTACTGTTTAAATCATTTTTCATTATAGAACCTCTAATGTCACATGCAGCTTTTTATCTAATGCCTTAGGAGGCAGTGTTAGTCCGATAGCCTCTGTTTCAAACATGACCCTTAATTGCAAAGAGCATTTTCATTTTTATAGTTGTGCACCAACATATTTCTATGACCGATGAATGACATGAGTTATATAGCCATCCAGAATTCAAATTAATAAACATGACTGAAAAGTTGAAGGAGGTTAAAACATAGTAGAGAACTTCTTCCTACTAACAAGAATCAGTGATGAAATTGCAAATGTTTAACTTCATTAAAAAATTCTTAGCCAGTGGTGTTAAATTTTGACAAAAAGCTGTGGAGCTCTGCCTCATGTGTCACATTATTTTTCAAAGAACATGACTACCAGATATTCCCAGCGCTGTTATGGTGAAGGAGTTGGCAGTAGTGTCTGTCAGCCACTGGGCTGGAGCTAGAAGTAACTGAAGTCGGAAGGAGGATCTCCATTGATGTTGGTGGATTTTGACTTAGATTACTGATTTGTTCCAGTGCCAGGAAGTGATCAAGGAAAAGCAATATTGTTAAACTGAGGAGTTTTCAAGTTACTTCTGCATTACCGTCTTCTGCTGTGTCTGGTTTGTGTACTGTGGGGAAGGCGTTGTAGGGGCCACAGGTTTCCAGTGAGGTCCCGACAACGCCGTTTTTTCTAGGAATGGGAAATGAGGTCATTCAGACAGTGCTGTGTCTGTCACTGCAGCCACATGGCCTCTCCTTGTGGAAGGAGGATGTTTGCTTATTACATGGAAATTCACTGAAGGATAGGTGAAAATGTAATTGCTAGAATTGCTCCTGACTCATTAAGTAGCATTACTATTTTTGCACCAAGTTGGATGAGGATGGCATTCTGTGAATTGTGTCATGTTAAAATATGTTGTGGAGCTCACAATAATTAACCCCCCTCCCCAAACAATTAGGGTCACTTTCCAATACCATATAGCTGGAGATTATGTATGTGTTTAGATATTCCTGTGGAACCAGCCTGCAGCAGGAACCTAGTTCTTATAACGGTAGAGGCTTTGCATAAAGTCTCCGTTGCTTCTTGTGCGTTTCTGGTCCTTGCTTCGTGCTCTGTGTTAAGTCATTTATTCCCTAATAAACAATAAATGTTTCCTTTTTCTGAAATGAAAATTCCTTTCTTTCTCCCATAGCACTTCTTGACAGTTCCAGGTGAAAATTACCATGTCAGGCCAAATGGACTTAATAATTGGTATCCAGCAAAGCTCTGAAGGGCTCTATTTTTACTGTACCTCTGTAATGAGCAAATTTTGTAAAACTGAGGAGAGTATAAATTAAGGCAAAGTGTTACTAGCACAATTTAAATAGTTTGAATTCTAGCGCAGGTTGTTACTCTGGTTTTCTTAGTAATTTGAAACTCTCCATGCTATGACAGTAGGTTGTTTTTGTGGAAAAGTCAGACAGAAGAGTCTTAAACAGATGCATCACATAATTAAATTGTACGATCTTCTGGTCTTCTTACAGGAAAAACAGGGCACAAGGGAGAGGTGAATTTCACCCTTTGACTTTCTCCTCCTCGACCAAACGTCCTTCAAGATCAGCCCCTGAGACTTGATTTGCTTTCAGTGCCCCCCGCCTTTAAAATGGCATTCTCCCGCTTTTCTCATGTGCTTGCACTTGCTGATTCAAAGCCTCTCCTTGTCCTTTCCATATGCAATATTGTTCCTGTCTGTTAATCAGAACCCAAAATGAGAAATGGTGTATTGTAGTTTATGTAGTGTTTTGGCCTGTTTGAGTACTTTCGAGATCTTAAAGGAAGTAGGATGGCTGCCTGCCTGTTCTTTTCTATGTGCAATTCATAAACTAATCTGTTGTCTAATTAGTGTTGCAGTCCCCTTTAAATACACTGACTTACTGGGTTCTTCTGTTGGTACATGAATTTACAACCACAAGGACCAACACTTACCTTGCTAATTAAAAACTGAATTTGTAATATTTAAGTGGATTTTTAATATTAAAGATTTTTTACTTTCCATTAAAATGATCTATTTAAAAATAAAATGTTGGCATTCTGTGTTAAGATCAAACCTTACCAATAAAATGTTTAGATGAGGAAGGTGTCATAACTCCTTCAGCATGTGCACATCACTTACAGTCGAGTGTAAACTCGAATTAATTCATGACAAGAGTCATTATAATAAATAATTGGATTTGTTGATAGTGAAGCAAGACTAAATTGCCTAACCCTCTGCTCTAAATAGCTGACCACAGTTTTTACTAACAGTGTCTGTCGTGTTAGAGCTAACCAATGTAATTTTTAGAACATGGTTGTTGTCCTTTGAGTCAGGTGTATGTAATTGTTTCAGCTCTTGCTGTATAGGTGGTTTGGATAATGCTGTCTCCCTGTAAAAATACCCTTCCTTTTCTGCCCCAGGACAAGTTTCATAGCTACTCTTCCAGTCATGGGCAGTACATGATTGGAAACACCACTCAGGGATGCTTAAAGCCAAACAAAGGGGGTTCTGGCTGAATTCAGACCTCCTTGGCAGACAGCACTTCAAATGCAAATTCACTTCTGTGGGGCCAAAACTCTGGATGCAGTAGGTGGTTCTGAGTAGATATGCTCTAGGTGACATGTACATGTCAATAGTGGAACTGATAGTGGTGTAGAAGGTGTCCTAGAAATACAGTTATAAGACAGTCCTCGGTGGTTTTCTTGGGTTTGATCATGAAATGGTAAGATTGATCATGATGAATGGTTTCTGGGAATTTTTATTGAAGCATTTTCTACTGCCTTCTTTTTTTTTGCCACAAAAAATAGTTTTAAATTTAATTTCTCTTTTAAAAAGCTCCTTGTATGCTTACTTTCTTGAAAAGGCAAGAGCCTGTGAACAGTTTTAGCATATATAATGCAATATAATATGTAATGTTTGAGTCTGTGGCTACTACTTATCACATTCAATCCGATTACATAAAGCTGGAAATCACTGCAGTGAAATGAAGTTTCAATGTTTTTATTCAAAGCAGCTTCTCACAATGTATAAATACTGCATATTAACACACATGAAAAATACAACTTCTAAGGCACCCAGAAATGTGTCCATACACTAGTTACAGGACCATCAACAAATAAATTGTGTACAATTTGATCTAGACAGTCAATATTTGATATATCAGAAGATACAAGTCCCTCAGTACTGTACCAGTTTCAGAAAATATTTACAACACTGTGATATAGGGGTGCCTGTACCCTTATAATATTATAATATGTACTCATTACAAATATTAGAAACTGTTTTAGTCTGTTCCATGGCATTCTGACAAAATAACTTAAGGGCCTAATTTGCAAAGTTCTACAATTAATTACTTGTGCAAGTTCTGAAAATAAATTTACATTGACATAATTTGTGAATTTTTGGTTCTTTGCTTCATCTCAGAGGTTTGGTAATAAGCCTTACCAATAGACATGCCATCCTAGCTGAACGTCACTCCTTTCCCAATAGGTCAGTGGATACATCTTTTCCCCTTACACTCGACGTAGATGAGAATACAGTGTTCGTAGCAGAAAGAGACTATTTGATCTTCAGTACAAATGTCAAAGTAGTTCACTGGCTAAGGAACTAATGCTTTGTTAGAATAATGCAATTCTTTGGTCCTTTGTTTTCATGGAAGGCATAATATTTTTATTCACTAAAAATTCAAATCCCATCCGTGAGTAAGCAAGCTAGTGAATGACTTTCAGTGTAGTATTTAAAGTAGCAGTAAAGAGATTTAATATGGCTTAAAACATACGGTTAATTGGGCAGACACAGATAACACATCTAGGATAGCGAGTACCCAAATGTACTATGATTAAGATTGTCTATAAGTCTCTTATGTAAACTTCTTTAGTGTCTCCTAACGAGTGGTGGCTTTAGCCAGATTTGACTTTTATAGACCCAGCCACACAAAGCCTGAGATTAAACTACTGTGGTTGGGAGCACAAATGCACAGTTTATATATAACAAAGCCCACGCTGTCTAGTCTAACTATGTTGTTCAAATAAACAACCCGTATTATCCTTTTCACAAGAAAAACTTAAGGCCCTGTACTCTGATTTGCTAACTTTCTTACAGCAATTATTTGGGGAAGTCCTTAGTACTACATAAGAATTATGTAGCTTTAAAGATTTCTTGTACCTAATGGTAAGGCTTATTCACAAATGCAATACATTTATAAATTACATTTAAAACTGTAAATGCTGGCAAAATAATTAAAAAAATAATAACAAAACAAAACAAACCTCAAACAAAATGGTCTGTTTATCCCTAACATTAAAAGAGCATTATATTCTAATGAAAAAACTATTGGCACAAAACCATTATATTATAGATTAAAAGAACAGTTAATAGTAGTGAAAAAGATTGCCTAAAACGCATACCCTAACCTACCACAGAAATATAAAAGTTTATATTCTGAAAATATATACTGTATTAAAGTTTGTAAGCTTATTCATTTAAACAGAAATGTACTGAAATAGTAAACTAAGCAACACTTATCTACAGCAAAAATATACATGCAGGACAACACAAAATAAATTGCTTACCTTTAATATCTACAAATGCAAAACTGTAGATTTTTAAAGATTGTACAAAACAATTTACACAAGAATAAAATAACATACTTAACAACAAATTGCATTTATAATCTTAAATACTGTGAATATTAGTAAAGGTACCCAGACTAATATGTACAGTACATTGAAATATCTGAATACCTAGTAAGGACAGGAACACAAGAGAAAATTGACTCTGATCTTTAAATACTGGAAAAGAAGCTTTTGACATTATCATTCTTTTCTTGAAGGGAAAATAGATTCCATGAAAACTAGACTGTAACTGTATAGATATGAATAATTAAAAGTGTTAACTATGGTTAACGCTTGCTTTAATGGAAAAATAATTATAGAAAATGTATTTCAACCATTCCTTTGTCATAAAAAATGCTAAGATACAGACATTTGAAAAATCAGATGAAATGATGCGCTTTAAAGGTCTAACGACTTATGATTCTTCTTTGAAAATCTCACATAGAAAGCATACCTTCACATTGCTGAGCAATTTTCCCATATTTATCTACAAAAACCAAGCATAGTATTGAAATAAACTTCCTAACATCTTATTAACAATGACTAGGAGATATGGCTCTCTGGACAGGAAGAAAGGAAATAAAGGAAATTGAGGAATCATGGTATTTTCATTGCTTTTTTTTTATGTTTTTAACTTCTGAAGTCATATGCTGGAGGCCTGATTGTGCAAACCCTTGTGCAGGTGAGTGGTTTTCCCTTGCGTAACCCCTCTGCTCCGACCGGGAGCGCTGTCCTGGTGCCTCAGCGCTGCCGCGGCTCCGGGGCATTGCTGGCAGCTTGTGGAAATAAGTGAGTATTGGCATAAAATGGGTGGGCTATCTGTCACCTCAGATGGTGCTTGGGAGAGCATCGTGTCAGACATTTCTAAAGGAGTTACCTGTTTTGATAGGAGTTCTTGGAAATACTTAAACAGGCTGGTTAGAAGGCAGATTTTGTCTTTTAATGAAGAAGTTCCATGAGAACTCCTGCCTTCGGGGTAATGATTTCCTTAAAATTCAGCGGTACAATTAGGCCATAGAAACAGCACTTTTAATTATTTGTGGAACAAGAAATGTTATAAAGATGTGTTGAGGCTCCTGCTTCTTGTAATCACCTGTTAGCTAACTTTACAAAGGCTTTGTTGAAACTCTTCATGGAAAGACCGGGAGGGACAAGACCTAACAGCCTTGTTTGCAGAGCGGAAACCATAAGCGACACACTGAGCTCAAGGATGGAGAGCAAGTGCAGAAATTACAAAGCAAAAAAAATGTGCAAAGCTTCTGCTTCAAGAGGCTTTAATTTGGGCGTGCTAAAATGGCAGCTGAAGTCATGGAGCACGCTCGGGTTAGTTCCTTGTTAATTGCTTTGCTGGCAAGGAAGAAAGGAGAGGGATCCAGTGTTCCCAAGTCAGTCAGTGCCACTGAGAAGTCCTAGGATCACTTTCTAAAAAAGCAGATTAGGTTTCTCTTGTTCATAGCAGCCTGTTTTTACGGATAGCTATGAGCTGCTGTAGCCAGGTGGTGGGGTGGCCAGATGTGGAGAGCCAGGAGAAGCCAAACAAAGCCTCTCCCTCCCCTTAGCTCGATACCTAGCACCGTGTATATACACTGCTGGCCCACACCCAAAGGCCTCCAGAGCAGGAATTGTCTCACACCTGAGGAGTCAGGCAACTAGACTAAGGCTCATAAGGATTGGTTTTCAGACTTCAGACCAAAAGGGATGCCTAAACCTGAAGAACAGTACGATGCCAAGTGACGGCACCACTCACCCTGTTACTGACATCCGGCTAACAGGAATATAGTAAACGTAAATGAAGCATCTTGTTGGCAAGCCCTTCAGTGCTCCTCAAGAAGGCAGAAAGTGAAGAGAGACTTAGGGGGGACTCACTATTTCAGAATCCACATTTTTTTTTCTCTTAACCCTGGCAAATGAATCAGTTCCATGATTTTTGTACAATTTTACACATACAGGAGCACGCCCGTGGCTGTTTCTTGCAGTGTCCACAGCATGCTGTGTGTTTTCCATATACTCTTTATTTTTCTACATATTTTGCTGCTAAAAATGTGTTTGCATTCTCATGTGATACCATTAATTTGGTCAAGGGAAGTATGAAAATAAGATCAGTGATCAATAAACAGCTGAATATGAACACAAAATAAATAAGTTAAATAAATTTAACAAAGAAAAAAAATCCTAGTAGTTTTTTGTAAACCTAACTTTACATATTATACATATAAATTACCAGATTTTTCCATTACACTGTTAGAACTTAGAAAAAAAATAATTAAAACATTTCAAAAGTGTGGTGTTTGGGTCTACAAAATATTACGCTGACCCGGTTCTTAGATTGAGCCCTCTGTGTCAGCCCAGATGTGTCGCGACAGCAAGGATAAGTTAAGAAGGACAGACAAAATACCTCCTCACCGATGGCGTGCCCTATTGGGCCTTGGGGGGTGCTTCTCAGCACATGGAATGTATACTTCTTTCGGGATGAGCGTGTGAAAGATGCAGCCCTCTGTAGAAATTATGTGCACTGAACAAGCCTGCCTACGTCTCGGTTACACGAAATCAAACCAGCTACAAGCAGCCGTGTAGCTCACAAGGAAATCGACACAACCATATGCAGTAGGGTACACTGTCACAAATTCCTCAATGATGCATTGCCTCTGCTTTTCAAACACAGGTAATGTTTGACTCTGGTCACAACTGGAGCATTTTCTGTTGAAGTCAGGCCAAGACATCAGACTTCATAAATTTTGTCTTGCAAGTAGCTGAATAATGAATCCAGTCCTTTGGAAGAACTCCACAGCTGTTTTAGCATCTGACACTCTTTCTCGTTCACATCTTCAAGGCCGGATTTCAGGAAGCTCCGCACGAGACACTTGGACTCTTCCAATACCTAAAGCCAAAACATCGCTCAGTATTTTATTCTAAATCTGACAAACTTATTATGGATAATGGTGTGAACAGCATTTTATACTACAGACACTGTTTTCCAATCTAAATAACCCTTTTGGGCACAGAAATCAGAACTGGTTTACAGCTATAACCCCACTGGCTGATGGAGGTTTGTGCATTAGTGCCAACATTTTTAAGGAATGAGGGATTCTGAAGGGCCTGGGTTTATTGAAGGTCCGCTATGCAGAACTCCCTCCTGTTGAAAATGTGATCCCTTGAAATGAAAATGTTTTCTGTAAAGTAGTCTTTAAGGCTATGGAGGATGGAAAGCCAAATGTGGATGTCCGCCTTTAACAGTTGTTCTCCATGCATCATTTCCGTACCAGAACAGAAATGAGGAGGAATGGGCTTTTACTGCAAATACCTTTAGAGTTTATTTTCTTAAATGCTTATAAGAGTGAAATATTTAATATCAGAAGGGCATTTAGTGAAAAAAGCACCCCCTGACTGTGTTCTGGAGGTAGATTTGCTTAGCATAATGCAATCAGTCACAAGAAATCACTGGAGTTTTTCCATCGGAAAGCCCAGTCTCAGGTCTTTCATAGTTGCTGCAGGTTCCTGAAGGCATGAACAACTCTAGTTTCTCCCAGAACCATTTTTGAACCCAATGAGATTGCCTCCTGTAAATTTATTTTCTAATATATAATGCAAATATGTATCTCACAAGGAGCCCAACTAGCCAAACAAAACTATAATAATTCATAAACTGCTGAATTTTGGGGACAGAAGATTTAATTTAAAACTAATACAGCCCTAATGGTTAAAGGAGAGGCAGCCTTGTCGACACCTACAAATTAAGCCCAGTTCCTATCTGTTTTAGGTTTCAACAATATTAATCCAGAATAATATTTCTGTAACTCAAGTAAATGGCATTGACTGTAAATAGCGGGGCCTGCGCATTTTTTTTCTCTGTTTGTGAACAAGTATCCACAGCGACTTGGGATGAGCTCCTCACATGCACTGTTTTTGTGACTTCAGCCTGGTTGGCACTGAGGATCTCAGGGAGTAAACCTGGTCTTGGAGAGTTTTAATTCTCGTCCTAGTCCACAAGTTAGCACTGCTCTTTCCAACAGGTCTCAGGAGAAGATTTCCTTGGCAGCCAATAGCCGTGAAAGAAAGAAAAATGCTCAGTAAGGCCCAGAGGTTTTCCCAACTCATAATGCACATTATATCAGTGTGATCAAATAAGCTTATGCTACATTTCCAGAGTTTCATTCTGAATGTCTTCGGTGAGATCTAATCTACACTTCATTTAATTAAAAATCTCCTGTGTCTCTACCTTCTCTTTTACAACAGATCTTTTAAATGAAACTAAGGGATGCCAAGAGAGTTTCAGGCATAAGAAGTATAAAAAGAAATGGTAGCAATTTGCACTTCAGTTAGTGCAGTTTTACTGCAGCCTGTATCATGTTCTTCACTGCATTTTTTTAAAACAAGGATGTGCCTGGAATGGGAGCATAGCTGCCTGAAGGGGAGAACCTTAGAAAGTAAAAATAGGAAAGGATTTTCTTTCAACTTCTATATACACAACAGGGCAGTCATAATACTGCGGCCAGAGTGCATGCAAATCCCCCGTGTCTGAATCCCGTCGCAGTGGATGTTAGCTGGCACTACCCCTCCCTTTGGGTGCTCACGTAGGACGTTGTGTGGAGTCAGGAACTAGGCAGGTGCACAAGAGAAGGCAGTCAGCTGAAACATAGCGGGCCAGGACAGTGTGAAAGGCAAATAGATTTTCTTCCTGGCCCTGCAGAGACTTCCTAGTATAGTTGCATTGTTTCAGACTCTCTTCATGAAAGAAACCTGTGCTGAAATTCCCTTTCAAAATCTGTGGCAGGGGCGGCTCCACACATTGAATAAATGTGGAGATGGGGAAGTGAAAGCCCTCCCTGCCCCTGAAAAATTGGAATCTCCATGAGACTGCTGATCCCGATCCTGATTTTCTGTTGCTAGCCCTCTTCCACGGTTATGGCTGAGGACCTGCTTTCTGACATGATAAGCCTCGGGAGCACACCTTACCTCTGCAAAGCGTAACTTAGTCACAAAGCAGTTGGACTCCTTACCACTGCACTGCAGGACGCCATTTCCTTCACCCGCAGCATCACTTCTTGGCTAAACGTTGTTGGCCAGAATACTTGGGACACTAGTCCTCTGCTGCAGGCTTCCTGCGCTGTCAGCTTTCTCCCACAGAACAACATTTCATTTGCCTGTGAAACCAAAAGATGACTTGAGATCTTGGGTCAAAATTCCTTTTTCCTTAATTTTCCATGATTCCTTTTTGCTTTAAAATTTTCTTCCACACCTGCCTGTTATTTTGCAAGATTAAATTTACAAATGGTTTGCTGTATCTTTCCATACTGCAAAATACTTCAAAAGGAGTTTTGGTAGCTATTTAAGGACTGTGCAGGTGGCCAGAGCACAGCATGGGTTTCACATAAGTGAAATGTGCTGGCATGCATGATGAATCCGTATTGCTGATTTTATGAGAGTAAATGTCGGTGATACAGCATTACTGTGCCGAGTCATGGAACAGAGCATGAAATACTTTGTGGGGCAAATTCTGCATTGTTATTCTGGTAAAAACTAAGCAGCCTTACTGGAATTACTAGGGATCTACTTTAGGGAAGCAGATAACAGAATCCAGCTCTGTTACTGTGCAGTGCTAACGCAACACAAAGTATTCTGCAGCATCATTCTGCTAATGCGTTTCTTCCCTTTTCTACCATAATCTTGACAATTTTTGCTTTTTCAAACTGTGTTCAGTCTTTCTTGCATACAGTATGTGCAATTTATTGAATTCAGAGATCATTTTGTGAAAAGAAATTGGTAGGCATTAGATGAACTTTCCATGGATTACATTTCCATCTATGACAATTCAGAGAAACAGTTGTTTTCTGTTTTAATTTTTAAAGAGAGAAAGAACAGCATGAATTTAAAAAAGGTTCTTCAGCAGTTTTAGGTGGAAAACCTTACCAGTGCAACACCCAGAATTTGTGGGAATGTGTAAGATGAGCAGCCAGCTGGAGTGAGTCGGATTGTTGCATATGGTGTCTGAAACCATGCCTTCTCACTTGCCCAAACGATATCACATAGTGGCAAAATAGAAGCTCCTAACCCAAGAGCAGGGCCGTTGATAGCAACCACAATTGGCTTCTTAAACTGAATAAAAGCTTTAACAAAATCCCTAAAATAAAAAAATAAAAGAAAGATCTTGAATACAGAAGTAACACTTAGATGAATTCCCGAGCTTAAAAGTATTTAATCTGAAAACAAATCAGAACCACAGATGAACACAATAAATGCCATGGCCCATTTTTATGAGGTCAGAATTGCAAGATATTTTCTACTTCACACACACAAAATGACTCTCATACTTAGCTATTTAATCATTCAGAGTACCTGGCATATTAAATACTTTTGCATATGTTGTGTACGAACTGGCTAATTGGAATGGACTGACTGCTGTGCTTTGGCAGAATGGTGTGGTTAGGGTCAGTGTTACTTGTAGACCAGTAACTCATGAGTTTGTACATAGTGCTTCTCCGTTTGCTCCAGAATGGCTCGTATGGACTCTGATGGTCTGGTTTGGCCAACTTGATGAACATATAGCATGAAGGACAAGAAACCGTAGGAGTATTGTTGAGTATTTATGTTTTCAAGAAGTTCTTTTAAAAATCTTATCTCAAAGGTTACTGCAAGTCCCATCAGTGGCTTGGGAGACAGTGAATGCTCATGGCACACCCGCTGAAAGAACAAGACCCCCAGAGGGGATTCAGAGAGAAAGAGAAATGTTTGAGCAGGAAAGAATTTCATGAGAGGTCTGTTGGGTCTTCATTGCACTTGACTTGGGCAGAGGCATAACGAAGTAGATACCCTTGCCCACCTACAACTGAAAATGTGAAGCAATGGGAAATAACAGGGAAGTAAATGTGATCCAATTCATCTGGATGAATGAATTGGAACATATTAAATTCTGTGTACTGAGGAGATACTTGAAATAAGTCACCTACCAGAAACTGTGGAAAGACATCTGTTGAGTGGAACAGCCTATACACCAATTAGGAAAAAAACGAGTGTAACTGAGGGCAAATTCTGGGCTCCAGCAGCTCAGCGCACAGCAGGTATATGAAGGCAAACAAGATGCTCAGTTATTTTAGAAAAGAGACATATATAAATCAAGCTCAGAACAAAAGAGGTTATTCTGTTCCAGCCTTGGGTATTTATTAGATCCAGAGTGCATCGTTGCTGACTGATTTGAGGAAAGAATGTGATTTTTTGTCAAAGGTGCCCTTCAATGAGTTGCAGATCTCTCCCTGAGGTCATGAGGACCAAGACTCGTGCTTCTGGGAACAGGAGGTGTGCCTTGCAGGTCGGAGTGCTGATTTGGCAAAAAAGATAAGTATTTTATTGGACCGAAGTGCAAGGACTTTGGCTATATTTTAAATGGAAACAAAGAGTCTGATGTCTCTTAAGCATTAAGTGTTCAATGACTGAGTTCTGTTTTTTAAGCCATCTAGTAAGGATTTGATTTTTGACTTTGAGAAAATAGTCATGGGAATAAAAGAGAAGATCAGAGAAAAGACAAAGTGGCTGAAATAAGGAACACCGTATGTATGTGTTCAAAACGATCTCTAGAGGACGGCAGGGTTATGGAGAGTTGAAGTTCATTTTTGTTTGCAGAAGCAATGCTGTTCCCTTGTCTTGTTATTTCTTGTTTATGGGCTTGAGTAGTGACTGCGGATCACTGCACCTGATTAATTCCAGAGTTTTGAGATCCGTAGTAATGTCATCAACTCTGCTAGTAGGACTACGCATGGGAAAGAGGGGTGTAACAAATGATAGGCAAAAAGAACAAGCAATATGGCTAAGTGATGGCAGCAGATCTGAGGACCATGTGGAGGCAGAAGAAGATTTGTGGAGAAAAGCAGAAAGCAAGTGGAACCTGGAAGTGACTGTGGAAGAGAGATTAGTGGTGTGGAGAGGAAACAGGGAGATGATGGGCAGGAGGAACAAAGCAGAACATGTTAATGAAGGGGAAGGGATGAAGGAAATGTGAAATCTTCATATGAGTGAGCAAGGAAGGAAGGCCTGGAGGTGGGGTGAAAGTGGAGCAGATCATTGGGAAGACTGAGCCTCTGTCACAAGGGGAGGATGGGGAACAGAGTATGGCACACCGGATGGCTATGGAACATACCACCTATAGGATGGAATGGAAAGCTAAAATATTGGGAGCTTACAAGGGGAAAAAATGCCTGTATTTGGTCTGCAGAAGCTGCACTCCACTTATCGGTGTTCCCTGCTTAGGACATCACTGTTTCAGTGAGTTCTCTGTCCTCAGAACCTGGCATGTTCCTGTGCCTCCAAACCAGAAGTTCACGTGTAGCTGCTGGCATAGAAGATCCTTGTTTCAATTCAAGGAAGTCTTTGAAAAGGACTGAAAGTTGTAATTGTTGCTTGACAGCAGAACCTGAAGCTTGAAGGTAGGAAAGTGTCATGTACAGAAGGCTTTGTTTTCGCTAGAGGAGGTCTGGAAAGCTGACCGTCAGACACACTTTGGGATGCCTCTGCATTGTTGCAGTGCTGCAGTCAGGGCTCATAAACATGTCCAAGTCTGTAAAGAAGCTCAGCAAGTAAGGTCGTCTGTCCTTTCTTCTGACCATACCCAGAATTTTACATATCGGGTCCTGTCCTGGTACCTGTCTGGTGGTGCGACAAGGCACGCTGGTGCTGGGAATGCTTCCCACGAGTCTCTTGAGTGCAGGACTCTGCAGGCCATGCATGTGTAGCTGCTGTGCAGTCATCTGTCTGCCTTTTCCCTGCTGCAGGAGTGCAATGCCAGGCACGTGTCTGGATGGTGGCTGGAGAGAAGCAGCAGCACCACGCATCTGTGAGCTGCAAGCCCCAAAGGCAGCGGATGAGGACGGGGGCCAAAGGAATACATCGTTCGTGTGAGATGAGATTTGGTGGGTATTTAAACTTTAGTTTTGACTTGTGGTCAGTATACGGGATCCGCAGTTTAGAAAGGGAAAACACATGGTAATGAAGACTTTAATTTCATGTTTGTAGAAGCATGCTACTCTAACTTGATGTAGAGCAGTGAAGGCAGAGATGCGTTAATGTGTTTGAGGACATCCTAGCCACTGAAAAAGGGAAGCCTACATTTTTACTATTCTTATTATAGTGTATTTTCCATGAGTTGAGTCCTTTTTCACAGAAAGCACAGACAGTGCTAAATGGAAAACGTAGTGTATTGTTTCCAGAAGTACAATAAAAATCTATTTCCAGTGGGCCTGAAGCCGACATTCTTGACGAGAAGTACATTGTACGAGCACTTCAGGAGCGTTTAGTGAGCCCAAGGACAGGAAAACAGTCTTGCAGTCTGACTTACTGTCATTTAAATGTTGAATCGGTAACTATACCTGTGTATTAAATGTGTGTAGGTAATTGTGTACATATATAACAATACCTTTCTACACAATATTTACACAAATAGTATTAAATTTGTGTCTTTTCAGGGAGTGCGAGTGTGCCTGTGTTTTCAAACAAGAATACTGATTTTCTTCCCTCCCATTTTCTTTTTTTTTTTTTTGGTTCTGCATTTTTAAAAATGCCTCGTATTTAAGAAATACTTAGGATGCATCCTTCAAAGGGATTTTTTTTTTAATATCACTAAGTGATACTCAAGCATAGCTAAAGTGTTAAAAACAGGTCATGATTTATTATGTTTAAGAAGTACATTTTAATTCTTTCAAAATATTTTGAGAATTTCAAAAGTATTAAAGTGAGAATCAAAACTGATCTGCATTACTTGTAACCGAGATAATTGGTGGTTAACACATCACATAACAACTGTACCTACTCTCATATTTTATAAATACATCCAAAATACATGTCCATTGTAAGACAAATTCTTTAATGTTCCTTCATAGATTTGTTAGAATTTGCTGCTTAAAATTTTAAAGCTCTCAGAAGAATCGTATTTGTAGGAAGTAAAAAATTAAAGAGACCAAACCCTCTGCTGGTACAGACTGGTGAAATACCACTGACTTCAGTGGGGTGATGTTGATTTAAACTGGAAGATCTGCCAAATATGAATAAAGTATACCTTGTGGATAATGGAAAGATTTGGTGATGTATTGTGCAGATTGATTTGTAGACTGCATGTCATAAACCCTGGATTTCTATTAAGGTAACATGATATATATATATATAAGGAAAGTCACATTTTAGTTATGAAAATAAAACTACATTTGCATATATATTAAGTAATTTAAATTTAAGAAAGAGTGGAGACCCTTCTAATAAGGTTCTGAAATACAGTGGAAAACTGCTGTTTCAACAGAATATGACTAAACCATGGATTCCCATTTGTACTGAAATTCATTAAAATGATGAACATTAAAACAAGTAAAATATCTGCCTTTCAGGAACCACTTTAGAAAATGAAGCAATAGCGAATTTGGAAAAACAACAACAAAGTTGTATTTGAATTTGGAGGATTAATTTGAAGTATTAAATACAGAGAAGTGGAATAAAATAAATCCCTGTGGATAGTTAGCACTGGAATAAATGTGCTTTCTTTTGTAATAAGGAAAGGTCCAAGGTTCTTACTAAACAAATTTGTAGGACTATAATTAGAAGGCAATCAACACTTAAATATACAACATTTTTGGACCTGATAAATATCTTTATAATCACACACTGCATTTCATAATTTAGAGATCATAGGTAAGCTTGGGTCACCTTATAGCTTCTGCAATCCTAGTGCTTTCCTTTCTTCTGTCATTGGATAACCTGCCAATTAAATATGAGTAATCTAGGCCACTACAGAATACACTTCCCACTGCGCTGAGAAGTAAGAGTTTACTGTCATCAGCTGATGCATTGCACAATGCTCTCCGAACTTCCTTCATGATCTGTGGATAAAGAAAAGTAAACAATTCGACATGCATGCCGTTGCAATATCATTTCCCTACTTTTACAAACCTTATTGATTTTGAGAGACTTAAATTTTGGGCACTATTAATACTTACATCAATGATATATATTTATATAATTTTAATAGAATGATAACACTGAGAGTTTGCAAAATATTTTGTCTTTGGAAGTGCTTTGTAGATGCTTATTAATTTAAAGAGGTTTTAGAGCTTGGCTGTTCTTTGCTTGTTCTATGGGAAATTCTAGCTAGCTTATGCTATTTGCTTACAATTTAATAATTTCAAATACCACTTTTTTGTTTTCAAAATTCAGTGTACATCACTGTAACACAACAATAGCCTTTAAACCTCAACAGGTTGTAAATAAAATCTGTAAAACCCATCTTTCAGTTCTTCAACTGCTTTGGTTTGTATGGCTTGAACCAGAGCGAGGTAGCACAAGAGGACATCGTATACAACATCATGACAAATATATTATTCATTTTTCTGCGGTCAGTGATATTGTTACAGCCTACAAAAGTTAGAACAAAAATGCCACTAGAGAGAGAGACATTTTTACACTCTGATTTAGGACTGGATCAAGCTATTAATCACACCATAAATCAAACTAATCAAAATCTGTATGGGATTGAGCTGCTGCTATTGTAAGAAAATAGCCTTTCATCTGAGTACAATTGTTTTCTTAATGATTTTTAAAAGGAAATGTTATTTCATGAACTTCTGATGAGCAACTTGTCACAGTTCAGCACAGTTCGTAAGCTGTAATCGGTTTAAGCAATTTGAGCTTCCCCTCTTCTCGTCAGTGCTTTGCTCTTTGCTTCAGTAGGGCCCTGATTTCACCTAGTGTGGCACTGCCTGGGCTTGAACATCCTCGTGTGTTCAAGCACCTCCTATGCACAGGGCCCTGCTCAGCCAATTTTTTCTCATTTGCTCTCAGAGTAAATTTAAGTAAAAGACAGCACAAGGTGGATGGGGCATCAAATTTGGTTTCTCCGAGAGAAAACCAAGATTTTTAGCTTGTGATTATTTCTGTTCACTACCTTCTTTTTTCCCCCAAAAAATCTTTAGATCTCCAAAGTGCTGTATTTAAGAAACACAGAAGTTTTATTTTTACTCTTCTAAATAGGTAGACTTCTATTAGAAATGTTGTGGTTTCTGCGAACAAGTTTGAACTTGTATGTTCATGCCATGGAGTGCGGTGCTACCTGTCTGCTTTCCATACGTTTGCATAAAAACACCCCGTTGTTACTGGCTGCTGAGGCTGGGACGTGAGAAAGCAGGTGGTGAATTCTAGGTGCTTTACTACACGTGCTTTACTTTTACACGTGCACTTCGGAGTTGCTGCACTACTGAGTATGTGGCAGTGGGTGGAAGTGAAGCAATTAAAAGCAGCAGAATGTGGATGTGCATTAGAAATTCTTGTGCAGGTACAAAAATGGCATTAGGAATATTGCAAGTACTGGTTCTTCTAAGAATCTGAGAAGCTGTTTAGCCCTCAGTTGGTAAAAATATAGGCAAAACTGCACATTTTGTAAAGGGCAAACAAAGGCAAAAAAACCCAACAAATCTCTGTCCAAAGTTGAAAAAGAAACTTTAGAAGGTGGTAGATATTAGAAATAAAAAATACATATTTTGATTTTCTTAGTTCCATGTGAGTGCAAGATTGCCTGTCCCCAGAATCTGCTCTTTCTTAGGGAAGGCGTATAAATAATATCACAGACTAACACTCAAACATTTTTATGTACACTGAGGAGCTCTGCCACGAAGTGGTACTCTGTTCACTGAGTTCCCCTTCTGTTCCCCTTCCTGCAGTGACATTTGCTTATGTGCCACCTCTTTGATGTTACCGCTGCTATCCTTCAAACACATCCCTACCACTACAACCCTGGCTCCTTTTTATCTTACCCCTTAGTGATTTGGATTGCTAAAGCCATCTTAGAGTTGGTACACCAAAATTTGGAGCAGAGATTTTGCTACCTTTAGGAAGAACCAATATTCTCCTGTCACTGTTTTTTCAGTGTTTTGGAGAGAGGGATATTGAAGGTCCATTTGTAGGAATTGATTTCTGGCATATGGTTGAAAATGGGGAGGCTCTGACAATGTTCTGGAGAGTATTTTTGAGCAGGAGTGGAATTTTATTTCCACTGCTTCCCTAATTTCTAGCAAAAGAAAACAGCATGACAAAATGGAAAAACGTAATGTAGAAGTGTTTTCGATCTCCAAAAGATTTTTTTGTTTGTTTGTTTTGTTTCTGGAAATATCTGTAAGTTTGATGTTAATGCCATTATTAAAAGGTGCTCAGAGCTCACTGGAATATACTGAATCCAGTGAAGTCAGTTGTCACTCCCTTGTTCTGTGACATGACTCCTTGGCTGTGCCGCCCCAAATTCACCTGGTTACCTTGTCGTCTTGTCCCTCAGCCTATCTGCATCCAGCCTGCTGTGCTCTGTTGCTTCTGAATGCCTTGGCACCGTGGCTTTCAGCACTGATTATTTAGGTATGGATATTTCCCTGTAGATGTTTATACGATTACAGCAAAGCTACTAACAATAAAATACGATAAAAGAGACTGTTTGGGTTTAGGGTTAGAGAACTGTGTATTAAACTGCACTACTCTAAATATAATTTTGGTTCAGAACCTGCTCTCTGTGTTTAAGTATGAATTTCTATTTAATGAAGCAATGAATTCAGTTTACATATAGAGAGATGCTATGTGTTTTAGTTCCATTTCTTTATCAGATTCTAAGCTCTTTTTCTCTCTTCCACAGTACTTAAGCCTTCCTTCATTTTGGTATAACTGTGGCATTTGTCCAATTAATTTTTTTTCTTTCTGTAGTGGACCAGACCTAATGCCACTATTTGCAGGGCTCCACAGCAGTATTCTCCAGTTCCAAGCTTTTTTTTTTTTTTTAATTAGTTTTTTTTAATGTCCTTTTAGGCAATTATCACTTGTGGGGGCAGTATTTTTATTTGCATTTATTTGAATAACATTTATGAAGAAGCTTTATACAAAACAGTATGGCCCAGTCCTTCAGCTTATGAAAATCTATCAGCTTATAAATTCAGACCAACCCTAATGCTCCACTTACTGATTTATTGAAACCCAAATATATAATAAAATTATCACTTTCTCAAAAGTTGCTCATTTTTTTTAATCCTGTCAAGAAAACAAGTTGGTTAGTCCTTTAATAGGACACCTTGTATTGCAAAACAAACATAAAATGTTTAATGGTTTCATTAAACTTCTAAAAGTTTATTTTAATGCCTTTCACAGGACAGAGGAAGTTTTAAAAGGCATTTGGTGCCCTTTGCTTTCAATATCGCTTACATTCTGGGGAAATCAGGAAGCTGGGAATTTATCACCTTAATTATACAAAGTGTCTTCAACAGAAGTCTCTCGTTTATATAAATAGAAATACTAGATTAAAAGGTTAACTTCTCTGAATCTCTGAGGATTTGTTATTGATATCCTTACAGGTAAATATTCTGTAAATATTACAGTAAAACAAAATTTTAAAGCCATTCAGTTGTTCTTGGAGCCTCTTCCTCAATTGTGCCTTTTTACACAAATGCACTTTTTGTTACTCACTGGCTCTTTATGCAAACAGATTCTGAGTCCTTTCTGTTTGACAAACAGAGGAGTTACGAACCTGTAAGGTTGGCTTCAGGCATAAGTGTGGCCAAAGAAATAATTTGTCTTTGTATGTGAGCAAAAATACAGAAAACAGTAAAATTGTATCTGCTCCCCCACCTTTTTTATTTTAAAAAGTCAGAAAAGTTGTAAGTAAGGAAAAGCGAAGGCAAAGCAGTGCTCCAAAATGCACCTGGTAGAACTTTAAACCCTTCGGTTCTCATGGCTAGAAATTTGAAACCTGCCTCTTTTGTAGGTGAACTGTACTTGAGGTAGTTATATCCATCTTCAGTGCACACATTAGCTGTTTGGGGTACGTTTTGTGTTTAATTCAGTGGAATATTAATTCCTATCTGTATTAATAATATGCCGTAAAAACAGTGGAAGGGTCCATTTAATTGAAACAGAACTTGCAATGTGCTTAGATAAAACAGCAGCAGCATCAAAATTGGAGAATGAACTTCAGAAGCAGCAAAAGGCCTGTGAGAGACAATGCCCCAATGGAAGCAGTAATGATGAAATATTTTTGCATATCTGCTTTAGAAATTAATTTTAAAAGTGGCAAGCCCGAGCCACTGCAAAACCAAACCAAAACCAAACCAAAACAAAACAATCAAAAAACCAAGCTATGCCATTTCATGACACTGGCTTGAAAGTTTTATAAGGTCTTGTAAAATGTAAGGAAGGATTTCTATAGTCCCTGTACATTTTGTAGAAAAATCTCAATTACTGTAGCGGCACTGAGCCAACTTCGGTTGGCGCAAATGCTGCTGGAAGAGCCTTGACACATTTTGTGCTAAACCACAGGTGTGATGTGGTTACCAAAATGTAGGATGAAGATTCAGGTAGACTTTTCTAAGCCTTTTATTTTTTATTTTTTTTTCCTTGTAGAAGTAAGTTTCCTGGCCACAAGTACAGTATCATGTCAGTGATAAGGAGGCAAAGTTTTGTTTTGAGTCAGCTTTGACATGCAGAACACTGTGCCGTAATTCTAAAGTTCTTAGTTACTTTAATTAAAGTGAAATTGAAGCAGAAATAGCAGAGGGCAACGGATGAACAAAATGATTGGATTCCATCTGAAGATTAAGGTAAAACCCAAAGGGAAGCAGTGGAGCAGGGGTGTTTACAGGTGAGAGTGATTTCTTATGAGATTAATTTTATAATGATTGTGGGCAATGCACACCTTTCCCTTTTTTTATTTATTTTTTCCTAATGTGGATGGCTGAGAATAACCAGACCGCTATTTTGACCACACTGAGTCAACCTGCTCTCTGCAAGTTAATCATTTTCTATTTGGCAAACATAATTTACTGAATGTTTAATCGAGCTTGAAGTTAGCGTTTCTTTTGGCAAAATGAAACACACTCTCTTACATCTTGTAGGAGTTTGGGGTTTGTGCCTTTCTATTCAGTGGTGCTGTAAGGGGCCAAAATAAAATTGTTGGACCTTCCCTGAACTACTCCGTCAGTTTATCTTAGGTCATGGGTGACAAACTGTAGGGACAGCACATTCAACATACTCCTTTCAGTTTCTTAAATTTTTGCTGAATTTACCAACATGGGAGGTGCTGGATTTTGTGGCGAGTGCCCAAGGGCTGCAGCCTGGAGCGAGGCCAAATAAGCAGTTTCATGGTTGCCAGCAAGCAGCCTTCAGAGGCTAACAGCTTTCAATTGCTCTCAGCCTGGATGAGTTTTAAACAGACAAGTGCAGAGAGCTCATTACCTTGATTAATTCCTGGCTATCCAGATTCTGGTCAGTAAAGTAGTTCTTTGAAATGTATTTCCGAGTTGTCAAATGAGCTCCCATAAAGGTTCTAGAAATAGTCAATGCTGGTGATGCAAGGAGAGGACTATTACGTGCTCATCATTTATTCTTAGGCAGAGGTGGGCTCCAGGCATATTGAAAGTTTTCAAAGAACGAAACAGATTGGTTTGGCAGACCTGAAGAGCTTGAATTAATTCATTGGGCAGTGCATTTGAACGCTGCTGATGTGGAACAGCACAGCCAGCAGTGTAAAGATATGTCTGTTCAGCCTGAACATGCTAAGTCCTTGATTTCCTACCTTTTTTCAGGCCCTTGAGCTCTTCATTTAAATTACCTGCAGTGTCAATTAGTGGCAATTAATACATGGATGGAATGATGGATTTGATGCAATCATCTAGCGTGTTTTTAGGGACTAGTATTAAAAGCAGGTGTTTGGTGTTCTGAGTTAATTACTGAGATAGTCCTTTTAAATATTAAATAGACTAAAAACTAGGAGCGATAAAGGTATGTACCGACAGTTTTAACTATTTAGTATAATTCTAGGTATTAAAGTCCATGTGTATGTGTGCATTTGGGAAGGTGGAGTCAAATTTAGGGCCCACAGCTTCTCAGCCCTTCCTGTGACCACGTAGTACAAGCTACAAGCCTGACCGTAAGTGTATAATGTTTTGGAACAAGGGAATTCATTAGTATCGTGTATATATTGAACATCTTTATGCAATTCAGCTGAGACTAGAACCCTTAATTGGCAAAGATTTCATAACTAAAGATTTCATAAAGTGATTCAGAAAACAAGCAATTAGGGATTGAGGTATAGTTTTACTGTTACTGTTTCAGGATATAACCTCAAATACCTTCATATGCAACAACTGGAGCACTGTTTAAATTAATATAACGAAAGAGACCAGATTTCTACTAAGGACGGTAAATATCAATTACTTCAGCATGTGAACAACAGCTTCATACAGCTCCATGCTGGAAGTACAGACTGTCATTCCTTTCCTTCCTTCCAGTTTTCAGTTTCAGACATGCCAATTCAAAATCAATTTCCATTGCATTTTTTTCAATAGAAATCCCAACCATGGAAAAATTAAATATAACTGAACTCCATAATTTCTTTTTTAAGATAATAAATCAGCATGAAAATACATAGAATACAGCTCAACTGCAGTGTTTCCAGATAACCCACACATCAGCATGGTTTCTTTGGCTTTTAGGGCTACATGCTTACCTCTGGGGTCAGTGCATTGTTATCTGAAGTCTGACTTGAGAGCAAAATATGTGTGAAACCATCTTCTTTCCGGACTACAATGTCCCTGAACCGGCAGTTACTTTCATTTTGACGCACGCTGTATCTCAGTCTCTTATCGAAGACATAATCTTTTTCCCCATCTAGTTTCCTTTTCACAGTGCTGTGTAGATTCAAGCTGCCATTGGCCAGAGAAGAACCTTTCAGATGGAAATAATCAGAGCATAATTATGTCTATACTTTCAAAGAAATGGAGTCATACTTTTTATTAGTTTAAACATAATGCAATATTTACAATAGCCTCTACATGATAAGTTTGGTAAATCAGAAATATGCCTGTCTAGTCAAATATGGCCTCAAGCCATTCCTATTATTCTTTAAAGCCTGTATATTCCAACACGCAGTTCCTTTTTGTTCTCTGATCAGACAACCACTGGGTCAAATGACTTGTAGCATGTGGGACTGGTACTCTTAATGGGATTCAGCTCTGCTTTGAAGATGAAAGCAGTTGTATCACGGTCTGTCCTATCACTTTGGGGTGACCCCTGAATTCATTAGGAAATTCGAATTCAGCTTTGGACAAACTTGACAAGGCAAGTTTCATCCAAATTCCATCTTTCAAAGTTACATTTTCTTTCTTTTATGATGACCAAAAAGAAAAGTGATTATGAAATGATAATTTTAACACAGGTTGTCTCTCATTGCACATCTCTATGTGATGGCAAGTTAGGGGAGTTCTTACTGAGCTGATAGATACCACAACTGGATTTCCCTTCCCTCTACCCATATGGTTAGCATTAGAAGTAGCAGTTAGCCATCACTGATCTGATCCCAAGCTTCTCCTCATTACATTTTGCAGTCACAATAATAAGCTGACTTCTGACTAACAGATACGATGTTGATATTGGACCTCGTATATTGAAAGGATTAATGCCGATGCCATTTTGGAGGGTATCCAGCATTAGGAAAAAAAACACAGAACTATGAAAATAAAGACAAAAGTTCCTTCTGAAACATAAATGAGAGTAATAACAGTTTATGCTGTAAAAGCAGGTTATTTTGACATACAGTTTGTATGACCTGTATGTTATTATTTTGCTCATCTTTGCAGTTCCGTTGCAATAGGCAATGCGTCGGAAAATCTTTACAAGATTTCTATGCAAGACTCCTTTTCTAATTATAGAAGTTTCACACAATTGCCATTAAAAGTAAAGCAGGGAGAGGTTATTGATGAACAGGGAGGAACAGGGATTAAAGCCACTCTGTTCATTGAAATAGTTTCCAAATGTTTTTGTTTGTTTGTTTGTTTAAATAGACGTAAAGCTACAATACTCCCTCTTAGAGAAAGGCTAAGATGCAAACCTTGCCAATGCAAACTAATTCCAGCATCTGGGATGAAACAGCTGAGAATTTTTAAAGGGGAGATGACATGAATAGAACATAATTTAAATTTTATAGCTTAAATGACCACTCTCCAATTAAAAATGCTCTGTTGGAGTGCAATTGAATGGTAAATTCATAACAGATCACTCTCTAAAGCAAAACCAGTTACCTTCCATTTATGTCAGCTACGTTTCAACTTGATGTTTGTGTAGCTAACTGAATGGTCTGGTGGCTCACAATTGGCAATGGCCTGTGGAATTGTTCAGTAGGTGAAATACCCGTGTACACCCTGCAGTTATGATATGTGATGTTAAAAATATGTAGAGTGCTTCAGAGTAATTATTCAGAGTACTTAACTGGTACCTCCCTTGGCTTCTTCATAGAATGGGTGTGCATGGTGTACACACACATCTACATACAGAAATGTATGTTTGTTAAAAAGTCTGCTATTTCTGTCAGTCATGAAACTCTTTTCATAGTTAAACTAAGAGATCCCATCCAAAACATTGTCCTTATTGTAATAAAGAGAGGATTTAACTGGTGCAAATGAATGTCTGTGACAAATTAGGTTAAATCATCAATTTGAAAAAAAAAAGTATTTGAAGCCAGCCAAATTTGAAAATTTCAAGAATTGAAATAATTAGTATAATATAGCGAAACAAATTAACTATTTGATTTGGGTAGACATGCAGATATTATATTTTTATCTACTCAGTCCTTACTATATTGCTTGACCCAGCAACAAACTACTAGGATATGAAGAGGTAAAACTCCCAGAAAAGTATAAAGAACTTATAAAACCAGAGGCATGAATGAACATTAAGTGGAATATGTGTCCGACTAACTGTACTGATAATCTACCTAGCATAGAAGATTAAGCTACATCTATTTTAAATACAGACACTAAGAGAATGGTAGAAGATTAATTCACACAGCTAATCCAGATCAGCAAAAAGCCTCACAGAAATAATTTTTCATTTTTTTTGTCACATTCTTCCTTGTTCGAGTAATGTAGTTGGTCTGTAAATTAAACATATGATGTAAGAAATTATAGATCTTATCTGTATTCTAACTGCCTGCACGCCAGCTGACAAAAACTTAACCTTGGCAGAGAAATATCTAAATTAAATTTGAGAGAAACGTAAATGGAAAAGCACAATTTCCAAGAATGGATGATTAACAGAACAAGATGCAGTGAGTAAATTGTTGTCTCAGTGTATACAGTGCATCCTTGTAATCTTGTTTAATCTGATAAACCGGAGAAAATGATCAGCAAAATCCAAAGACAACACTCCTGCGAGATCAGGCCAATTTAGCATGTCTGCTGCAGAGATGTGATGGAGCTACTGAAGCCTTGCTCTGGAGCCACTAAAGCATCCAGATTGTCTTTGCATGAGCTTTAATAGTTAGCACCTGCTTAAAGCACACAAGGGTTACAGTACCTCAGCATGTCAGAATGAAAAATGGCTGAGTCAGGAAACAAGAGGCCTTCAAAAAGCAATCTGTAATGCATGTGAAATAAATTACGGACATCACGAATTAAGTGAGGAGGCTTTAGGTACTTCTAAACGTGGTTTACCGGCTTAGCAGTGAGTATATGATGCTCAGTCCAAGTACAAATTGGAAGCAGAAAATAATTCTTCCTGTACGGGGAGAGTAATGTAATCATTAACGTTTTTGTGAAGGTACCTAAACACATACCAGTATTTAGAAGTTTCAGTATTTCTTAAGGGAACTTAAGACATTTCCACACCACTGGTGCATGCAGTACTCCTCCGAAAATGGCAATAATGGATGCTACTTAAGGAGGACACCCAAGTTGGCCACTTTCTGCAGTCCTTTGCCCTAATATCATCCCTCATATTGGACAAGAATATGAGAAGACTGATCCTTCCCATTTCCTTCAGTATTTCCTCGTGGACCTTTCCATGGATTTCTCTAATCCCTTTCTGAGCCTGTTGATGCTGTCTGTCTCTGCAGCCTCCTGTGGTATGAGTTTGAGAAGTTTAGTAACCACTACACAGAGGAGAATTTCCTTTCATCTGCGCTTTTATCTGATGTTCCACCAGTTTCAGTGAGGGGTCTCTAGTTCGGCTATTGAGGGATTTAACGCACAACAGTTCCACATTTATTTTACCAGAGGCCTTGGTGATGTTATAAACTTTGATCACATCCCCTCTCAGCCTCCCTCTCTCCAAAAGGAAAACTCTTTTGTTTTGTAATCCACGACATCGTCTGAGCTGCCGGTCCCTGTACCTTGTACTGCACTACCACCAAAGGGAAGGACATGTCACGATGTTCCCGTTGCTGCCGTTGGAACGGGAAGGTGCCTAAAGACTCCAGATCACTCTGGGGTTCTGTTATACTGGGCACTGCAGGAAACAGATCAGAAATTTGTAGTCTAAAAAAAATGAGGCAGACAAAGAGTAGGAGATGAGAGAGCAGAAAACGTGCAGTGAGCCTCAGATCCATCCCTCTGGGCTTTCGAGGACTCGGATCTCCCCATCTCCTTCCCCTGTTCTGCTGTTTCCACTCCAAGAGACAACAGACACCTCAACCCACCTTTACTTTCTGATCCTTTTTTTCTGATTTTCATCACAGCTCCCCATTCGGTGTGAGGGAGCAGTCTCTGTGCCACCACTTGGTGCTGGCACTAGGGTACCAGCCGGCAGCCACACCATGAGCAACTGCTCTAGCTGGAAAAAACCTTCCTGCAAAACCTTCCTTAATTTTCCAACAGATCGGGTTCATCTTGTAGGCTCAAGAGTACTGAAAGGGGAGGGGATGGGGATAACGACCAGGATGTCGTGGGAAGAAGGGCTGGGCTGCTCCTTTTGTTAGCAGCACGCATTTATGCTGACCGAAAAGGAGCTATGGGTTTCATTTTTCTAGGTGAAATCAACCACATTCCCTTATTCTGCCTGGTAAAACAGCTTGGCATTCCTCTCAGTCTTTCCAACAGCCTTTCTCTGCCTCCTTTCTGTCTTTCTTGTGGGCAATGGTTAATACTGTACATACTTAAAGGCAGTGCTCTGGTGATAATTTACTAATAATTTCAGACTTCTTCAGCTAAGGGAGCATCTGTAAGATATCTAAAAGCAATGGGTTTTTATGCAAACTGAGAAAGCAAGCATATTTGGTTGTCTCTTACTGCCAGTATTTCTCCAGAATAAATAAAACAGAACAAGCTAAAAAAACAAGAGGAAACAGTGACTAAGTTCATAGAGAAAATTTAAATTAAGGGCACCATGAGACTACAAAGATTTTCGTAATGGAGAAAAACAGTGGTTAGTGATACATGACAAGCAAAAATTCTTCAGCAGATGGCACAGAAATAGAGCGATGTAGGAAAGGAGAGAGGAAATTAAAAGGGGCTGGTTTTTGATGCTGTCAAGAGACCTGACAAAACAATCACTCTCAATTACAATGTATGGAGAGAAACGGCGAGGTGATAACAGGAGACAACAAATGTCACCAGAAGGAATGCTATTGTTAGCTCCTGAGAGCATTGGTGGATGTTCTCCTGCAGAGGTTTTCAACATGTTCCCATTTGCAGACCCTTAAATAACTGTCAGTAAAGATGACTGCCCTCCTTCTGAAGGGAAGTGCAGATGTCAGGAGAGGTTTTATACAAGAGGTCTGTCCCAGCTCCAGCACGTTGGGGTTCTTGGCCTCCACTAGGGCGCGAATAATTTCATGCAAACATCTGTAGATGTACACACATCTTTCTGGGGTAAATTGCCTGTTCGTGAGAGTTTTATCTATGGGTTGAGCAGGAAACAATTATCCCCAAGAGGATGTACAAAACCAAACACAAATTGGTGGAAGTCTGTCCGAGCCACCAAAAACTAGTTTTCAAATAGTTATTTGTTTCAACAGAGCTGACAGCATGCAGGGCATACCACAGGCAAACAGAAAAGATATTTTTTGATTAGCTGTAGTATGTAGGGTAGTTGTTATATTGCTTGGCTCCATACACTGGGAGTCAAACATCAGTATAATGCAAAGGAATACTGGTTCTGGCTGATGGTTTTTGGAGTCTTTCACTTGTACTCTTCGTCTCTAGACCAACTGAACTTAAAATTTCTAAATACACTTCCTGTGCGCTCGTACACTTAGCTGCGAAATGAGGCTGCCATTTGTTTGGGCTTCATACAGGCAAGCTCAAAACTGACACAGATGTCTGCTTTGTAGGATCCTGCACGGGGCTGCCCGGGAGCCGCAGGGTCCGGGAGCCAAACCCAGGTCCTCTGGGCTCCAGCTTTGTTCTACATATAGCGACTAGGAGCCCTGCGAGCGCTGGTGGGGCACGCTGGGCTTTCAGCCTCCAGACTCGGTGGCAGACAGCCTGAAACCTCTGGCATAGCTGGCTGCCTCCAAGCTAAACGTGGGAGTCCTGCCAAGCAGACTGCCACAGAGCTCCAGGTCTCGGGGGACGGAGCCTTGGGACCTTGGCTCAGATCTAGAGAAAGTTTTGAAACACAAGATGTTTGGAGCAGACCTTCTGTTATTCAATAAGTTGGCATTTTTTGTCTGAAACTTTCTTCATTTGTGATTTGTAAAATTTCAGAGCAGTTTTAGTGTGACATCTACCCTGATTAAAACAGGGCTGTGGCTCTAACTGACATATGGCAGGGGCATGCTGGCATCCTCTGCACCACTTCTCTGCGAGGGTGAGTGCTGAGGAGTTCATAAATTGTTGGAACTGGTGAGGAGTAGTGCGAGGCTCTCTGATCTGACATTAAAATGATGCAAATTCTTATAGCAGGAAACATGCCTTCTCAAGCTCTAGGAAAAAGAGCTAGTGATTTTATTTTGACCACTTGCTCTTGGTAGTCTCATCTACCCTCTTTGTAGCTTTCTCTCTCCACTGTGCATGTGCTGAGTATCACAGAGCAAGACGGGAAGCATTAGCTGCTAGGCCAGGAGCCCTCTGTACATGGCCAAACTCTGGGCTGCTTTGGCACAGCAGTTTTCTACTGAGCACTCTTAAAGGGATTGTTTGGACAGGGCTGGTGGATACCATTCACTGGGTTCTGTGGGGACAAACGGCAGGCTCATTTGACCTTACAGTCCTTTGTAGCCCTTTGGTTCTTCATTAAAAAAAACCCTCTGCATTATGGGAATTAATGCACTGTAAAGACGCATTTTATATCAGAACTTCCACAATTCATAACATATAACAAATGCATTAAAAAATCATTAGAACCAATGAGAAAGCAAAGAAAATCACTTTATACACACCTGTAGTTAGATATGCAAGTCTTTTTAGGGAAGCACCTAACTTTTTAAGTAGACTCATGTGAGCTCAAATCGATAAAAACCCAGAATCCTGAGCTCTCAGTTGTAAGTGTCATTGACATCATCTGGGCCGCTCACACATTTAAAGCTGGCCATACATTTTGCTAGCGTGCTTTTAAGAAGATACTTGATGCCTGAATTGCAGCAGTTGTAAGATGCAAGTATGAAGACTATGCAAAGACAGCTCTACTTCCCAAATCCAGTAGCATTTTCTAGGTTGCCAGTAGGGCAGAAAATGGAAAGCTGAGTGATATAATTTATGTTGACTTCTGAAAAGTTTTTGGCAGGGCGATTCACAAGAAGCTGTTAAGGAAATGAGTGCTATCATGGGCTACGGAAAGTGGCTAATAGAAATAAATAATTGGAACAAATGGTTACTTTTCATCATGTCAAATGTTTAGGAGTTGGCTGCCCCAAGGACCTGCAGAAGGATTAGTTTACTTCTTGTATGTATTAATGAAGTGGGAAGAGAAGTATGAGAGGAAAATTTGAAGAGAATACCAAATAAGTAGAGTAAAATCGAGGAAAGATTTTGAAGAGCTTCACTGAGTCATAACAAAAAGGTGAATTGGCAACAGTAAAGCAGATTAAATGCATAATGAAAGGAATCATACATATAGCTGTGTTCTAAATTAACTGCAACCAGCAAGAAAAATAATGAAGAGCAACTGTGTATCACTCAATGAAAAGCTTTATGCAGTGCGTAACAGCGGAAAAAATCATACGCAAAAGACTGTGTTGCCACTATATCAGTAAGCAGGAGGAAATCATTTGGAAAGGCTCCGGCTGTTTTTAAAAGGTATTAAAAAAACAACACCAAAACCAACACGTACCAAAAGTAAAGGTCAAAAAAACCCAAACCCCCAAACATAACAAAACAAAACAAAAAATACAACCAAACAATCATGAACTTGATCAAATTAAATATGGATGCGAGGAACTTTCTGCCACAAAGCATCATCAAGGCTGTAAGTTTGGTGGGATGAAAAAAGATTGTACATATATAGGTAATGAGAAGCCACACAATTGCATTAAACTGCACAATATTTTATAGATAACATAAATTTATGTTCTCTGAGAACCTATTCTTTGAGAACTAAGCCAGTCAGTAACTAGAGGGATTAGGAAGAAATTTTTCCTGTAGGCAAATTGCCTCATTCACTTCAAGGCTGTTTGTACCTTCCAGTAATGTCAGTAATGTGTCTTGCAAGTTCTGGTGTTCCTAGTCACTGCCAAACACGAGGCTCTGGAAGGTCTGAGTATTCCTCCACACTGACTACATTAATCCTTAAGAACCTGAATGTTACCCAGACATACTTACCAGGATACTGATAGTATAGAAAAACAAAGTTTCAGCATTATACATACCTCGGTTGTCATTCCTACTACATGCCTTGTCAGCATTGCCCCATAAGGGCTTCCTACTGGCAAGACCTGCAACAAAGCCCACACTGCTTTGTGCCACTCCGTGGGAAATGGAAGAAGCCAACTGACAAAAAAATGCCACAGTGTACTGGGAAAGGGGCGTGAAACTTGGTTATGTGCTTCTCACCACACCCCTTGTGTAGCCTGACAATGATTTTTCCATGAGTGGACTCTTTGCTTGCAGTTTCTGCAGTTACCCCCCCCTCAAAAGACGGTAGTTGTTTAAATCACATACCAATTCCGTTCACAACAGGTGAGTCGTTACTGACTTCCAACACGCTGGGCAAATTTTGTTCTCCTTCATGATCATTTATATCCATGTTTTGCTGTTGTGAGCCATTCCCAAAATGTCTAGAATCTTTTTCATGACTGCCATCTCCATTCTGCAGACCATTATGTGGCTTTTTCAGTGGCATGATCTGTAAACCGCTGGGAGTAGTTCGGTAAGTTACAGTTTTAGCAGCCCTGTCATTAGCAGCTGCTGGCTTTGCTGCGTATCCTCTTTTCTGTTTTTGAAGAGAGGGATTAATTCTCTTCCTTTTGTGTGCTGACCCTTTAGCCTTCCCAGATTCAGAAGGTCTATGTGATATTTTCTCAACAGATGACCCTCGACTTTCCCGTAAAAATTTTGGAGTGCTGGCCTGTTTCCCATGTCTTGATCGCTTTTCTCTAGTAACATGTAGTCCATTGAACTCGTCAATAAATTCCTCACAATGTAGGAGATGATGTTCGGGTTCCCAGGTGTCTTCGTTGCTTCCGTAGCCTTTCCATCTGATGAGATATTCCCATTTGCCCTTCTTGTTCTTCCTTTTGTCTACAATCCTCTCCACCTAAAAAAAAAATAATCAAAAAAGTATCATATTAGAAAGAAAAGCAGTTTGGTCATGAGAAATGTATTCTTCATTTGCAGCTAGGAAGGCCTCCTTGACATTGTAAAGCAGCTTTAGTATTCATGAGATTCAGCTCCTACAACACGGTGCCTAAAATATGAAATGACTCCGACACTGAAAGCCTACCCAGGCTAGCCAAAAGGCAGCAACCTATTTTCCTGATTAAAGCTTATCTTAATTTCATAGGATGCAGTCCAACACTATATTCCCGTTGGATCCTATATATACCACGCTGCGTGCTGATGAGGACCTAATTGCTGTGTATATAGCCGCTCGACATAACGGTTAGGGATCGGAGTTACATGTTTCTGTTCAACAAAGAATTCCCAGGAACGGACCTGGCAACACATGAGAGGAATGCAGTAGCCCTGGCGGTATTTTGACAGCAAGGCCATTTTCCCTTCTAAAAATATTAAGAAGAGACATAAAACGCCTGATCAAACCTGAGCTGGGAACCTGCAAGAGCCAAAATGTGAAAAAACAAGAGAGACCCTGAAGATCAGTACTGAAGGCATGATTTCTTTAAAAATCTGTTTGTAAAATGAGCCTGCTACTGCTACATTCCTCAGCTACCTCTTGTCTGAAAGAGCTGGATAAAGCATCTTTTGCTATACTGTCAGCTCCTGAGCATTCTCCTGAATTCACACACAGATTAGGTACCTGTAAATGCCTTCTTTGTGTCTTGAAGCTATCCTGAACAGAGAACCATTAGAACAAATTACATTATTTTTACACCAAAAAATGATTGCCATTACTGCCATCTGAGCGTGAATTAACAGTACCATGCTGCTGTGGACAGCAGACCGTGCAACTAGGGAAGTCTTTGTGCTATCCCAGCACTGGCAAGGTCTCAGCTAGAGGGAGAGTGCATATGAGAACCCAAGCACAATTAGTGATCTATATTGGCTTGTGAGTGAAACTCAAAGAGAATTGTTTTTGAGAAGAGGGGAAACGTAACAACAATCCTAAGTGAGGTAGGGATAGAGGTGCAAAGGTAGAAGTAAATGATTCTGTGTGGATTGGACAGCAAGTCACAGGTTTAAATGGCATCAGGTGACATGTAGACAACCCATTAGGAAAATCTTTGTGATGGTAAAAATAATTAAGCACTAGATAGATAGCTTTAGGAAGGTATAGAGGGTTTTAGAAGAAACAACTTTTGTCAGACCAACATCTGCCATGAGTAGAAACTGTTGGAAAATGGAGTATGGTTAGAAAACCTTTTGTGGTCTCTCCCAAGTTTTATTTTCTGATTTTTTTTATTTTTTTTTAACTTCTTGAAAGTGTGGCTTATGAGGAATACAGATGCGACTAGTGAAAAAAACACATTATTGTTAAACAAAAGCACCGTTATTAATTTAGAAGAAATAAATAAATAGATAGCTAATGTAAGAGTTTTCACTGCTCATCAAAGAAAAAATGTCTCATGTAAAGAACAACAGTGGAATCTGTATGGAGAATTTAACCTTGGAGAAGGGCAATCACAGCGGTGTAAGTAATTGTTCTTTTTAGGTCCCCTGTTAGAGCAAACCAATGGATTAATTCTGTCTGTTCACTGGCTGGAACTGTACATTCATAGCAATCTTGGTGGGTTCCCCAAAGGCGTCTGAATGTAATTAGCAACTAAACATTATACTTCCATCTCGATTCATTTACCTGGGAACTGTGCTAAGATATCTGGGTCTGAGTCATAGTGGCCAGCTTCCCTCCATTTCCAGGGCACTCAGCTGCAGCATCCCAAACAGCTCATCCCTGTGCTCTGTCTTATCAAATATCTGCATAGAACCACTGTAGAAGCAAAGCAAGGAATCATCTGTACTCTGAATTTAGCACAGTCCCCTTCAGGATTGCTCAGTGTGGCAAAACAATTAACTGGAGCTCAGTCTAGGAAGTTTGAGATCATTTGTCTGAAAAGAGGAAAAGTACTCACAGAAAAATGAACTGTCTTTTTGTGTCCTCATTTTGGGACGAGTGGCTTTCAATTGTTGAACTAATAGACTTACTCTGATCTTGTGGACTTCACAGGGATCAGCTGTCCAAATTATCCCTGGCTTTGAAATACTTCTCATCCTCCTGTCTGGGACCAGCCGGTAAGACTACATCAACCTGTGGAACTCCGTAGTGGCCTGTGGTTGTCTGCGGATTTGTTACTTTAATTACTGCAGCTCAGTATACCAAGGAGCAAAACATATATATATAAATATATCCTGGGGAAAAAATTAAATTGCTGCTAAACTCAGTAGACCACAGCTATCATTAGTGCAGAGAATTTGGTTTAGCACTCTTCTGCTTGTACGAGCTACACAATGCATGCGCTTCCCCCTTATTTAATTGAGGATTTCAGGCTTGGAACACAAGCTCTGTGTCAGGTTGATGCTACCTCGGAGTATCTTAGGTATTTCTTTTGATGGATTGCACCAGTTGTGTTGCCCTACTTGCTCACTGAAGGAAGAGCCTCAGAACAGATGGACAAATAACTTGCCATTTTCAGAATCATGTACAAAAACATCTCTTCAACCTCACCTTTTTTTGCTCATACACGTTTAAATTTATCTATACTCTTTACCCATTTTCACATTGTTGCTCTACTACAAGGAGGAAAAGTAAAGGGAAGAAGTTCCTTGGAAATTTTATTTATTTTTTTATTTTGGAAAACACAAAATTATTTTGGTGATGAGACATTATGCATTTCAATTAAGAGGATAAAAGGAAAAAAACACGAGTAGTCTTTGTTCCTGGAAACAAAATACTGGCAACGGAGAATGTGATTAACCAGTTCAAAACAACACATCATGAGGGGACAACAGAAGTATTTATGAAATTGGGTCAAATTTAATAAACGGTTTCAGAAAAGATATTCAGAAGGCAAATATATTTGGGAGAGACTAAGCATTTCATTACAGCGTTTTCAGAATAAAGCTATCAGTGTTTCACTTCAAATTTAAATAAATAAAACTAAGATGAAAAGGTTAAAGAGGAACTAAGTAACCTAAAGACAAAATGTTTTGTTTCTGATCAACCCCATTTTCAGTTTATTGTTTTTCTGGGGAGAAAATGAAAAAAAAAAATGTGGGTTGATCCAAACTTATTTGTTGTCATTGAGTTTTTTGGTTCAGCCATCAAAACCACTGGCTTGACTAATGATGCATAAAAAGTCTGAGTAGATATTTACCTCGTCCTCATTACTGCCTCATTGTTCATTACTGAGTGCATTTGTGGGTAGCATCAAACATGCTTGACCTCTAAACATGGTCTCTTTTCTCTCTCGCGGCTTTAAGTTCTCCATTGATTTTTATCCCCTTCAGAGTGCCACTGTGTTTTTTTACTGCATATAGTGAAGTGCTTTAGCGTGAGCATAAATATCAGTTTGTTACCCACACCTGGTACAGTCTGTCCCATTTTCCTTCTATTCACAGTCCATAGTAATAATGAATAGCCTTTCTGCATTTACTTCACGTTATACAAGTTCATATGAGTTTTCTTAATGAGAAGTAATTCTGTGACAGCTAGTGAATAATAGAAATAATACTTTCATTCGTTTCCTAGAATAAACAATACATGGTCTTGGGAATATGCAGAAAATACCTACAGCTTCTGTGTCTGATTTTCCATTTCCCCTCTGTTCTGTCTTTAATGACAACTGAATAAAATCTTCCTAAAAGTGACTTTGGTAAAGTCACTTGGTTTGCCAAATTTGGTCACATTTGGTTTGCCAAATCCTTGAATTCACTATATGTGGTTTGGAAAGTGAGTAAAGTCTAATAAAACAAAAATGACTGCAGAAAAAGTGTAATGGAGGGGTATCACAGTTAGGAGAGTGCTAGAACTGACATATCCCATTACTTGCCTGGACTCTGTCTCTCTCTCCATCTCTACTAATTCTGGGTGATTTGGGGAGCTGATATGTCACTATATAAATATGTTTAAAGAAAACAAATAAAATAAGACAATAGCATCTGTGCAAGTGCACTTACAACATACTCTTTAGCTTCCAAGCAGTCTTAAACCTAACAGTATGCACAACTGCAGAAACTAGAATGAAAGTCATTAATGAAATCTTTTTGTTTAAAAATTTTACATTCTAAACTTACTGTGAAATTAAAAAAAAAATCCCAGACAAGTATGGTACAAATATGTAGAGCTTCATAAACTCAGTGATATGATCTGGTGATCAAGTGCACATTTTCCTTCTTCACAAGATTCAGGGTCAAAATCACCCATTTAACCACAGTGTTATTGCGATAGGGCAATTACCGTTCAATTATTTCTATAGATACAATTGCAAAATCAGAGCACTGTATACTCATCTCACAGTTCACAGCAGCTCTACAGAACATACAAAAAATCTTTATGCTCCCAGAAAATCACCTTCTGGGAGATCAGTCAACTTGCAGAAAGGTTTGGAAGACTGAGTATCTGCTCAGTGATTTCCAAAATACAAGTCATGGCTTCTTTATCCATGCATACCTATGTAAACAATTTAAACTGTAATCTGTGATGCTCAGATGGTCTCTTTGAGCATATAGCACAGAGCAGCAGACTGATTTCATGACACACTAGAAAAACTGCTTTTCATTACTCTAAATTACAGCCCTTGTACTGTTTTATAGATATATATTTTTTTCTATGGAGATCTTTGTCCCGTGTTGTGCTTCAGGCTGTTGGAAGGGATGTAGATGTGTTTTTGAAGAAGGTGCCAAGTAAAGAAAGGCAGTAAGACTTCTGAGAGAGATAAATGCCATCTGATTCAGCAAGTTTGTTTTCTGAAAATTCATTATTGCCCTAACTTCCTCCTTTTTGTAACCTCCTCTTGAAGAAATAATGTAATCGTTAGCTTTAATATCTCGCTTGCTTGGATTTGTGACTTGTGTTTCTCTTGTATTTTTATTCAATTTCTCAAAAAAACTACCAATCAGAGCATTTGTTTCAGATGTAAGAAAAATATGGGAGCGTATCTTCTGAAAGGGTCGGTATCCATGTTAGTAAAATAATGCTAGAATGGATGCTCAGTCTCTCCTCAGCATCTCATCCACAGTTTAAAAACAGAGTAGATCCAGTTAATATGCCAGCTACAAATCCCCCCTGGTAGTAAATTTGTATAGTTACCTGGAAGGAAATGAAAATGAAAGGGCTAGATACTCACAAAAATAAATGAGAAGACATTCCTGATCTGAATTATTCACAGGCAAAACCTCAATTGACATCTTCCCAGGAAGATGTTGATGTCAAGAAGACACTGCTTTTTATTCTCTTCCCTTTTTCTCTTTGTAAGCATATGAATTTCTAATTTTTTAATATCTTCTCAGGATCAGAAGAGGTGTTTAACATGCTAGTGAAATTCTACAACTTTTGTATTTTCACTGGAAAAAAAACTGTGAGTCTCATATTAAACTCAAGCTACTGCTTTAGGTATACATGTCCTCCAACACATGGACACGAAGGCAGACGAAGAAAATGCTGTTCAAACACCTGTTGCTCTTCTCTGGGTGTTGGATCTTCGTGTCCTGATGGACAGCAGCGCTGCGCAGGCTGCCTGCTCCGTGCGTCGGTGTCCCGGTTATCTGGGAGAGCAGAAGGACACCGCCAGCCATGTTTTACAGGGGTGAGGAGGCAATTCGAAATTACTGCTACAAGTGCTCTTTTCACATTCCTAAGACTTTTCTGGACCCAGCATTTTGCCTGCCTAAGTACAGTCTGTTAACTATCTACCCTGGCATCCAGATATTTTAAAGAAACTGAAACAAGCCGAGCTCTATGCTTCCACGTGCAATGTGATTTCCGCTTTGTGTAAGAGGTCTTCTGGCAGAAGAAGCTCGCCTTTATTACCAGTTTAGATAAAACAAAGCCCTGGCTGATAGCCTGCAGAGAAGCAACCAGCCACAGCTTCCATGCAGGCCCGTATCTGTAGTGGCTTTACACCGTTTTTCTTGGAAGCCCCACCTTTCTCTGAAATGCAGTCTCATTCAAACTGAAACTCTGCTCTGGCCTCTCAGTTGTTCATTTCTGGAAACTGCCCTGGTGCCACATCTCCAGCTCCACACCCAGTCTGTTTGCTCCTTTGACCTTATTTGTCCCTCTGGCTACCTCTGCTAACAGAACCCATTGCCATGCCCTTGCCTGCTGTATTTTTGTTTGTTGCAGTTTCTCCTGGTTATAGTCTCATCCCTCTTGGTCTCTTAGAGCCATTCTCCCCCGCCATGTAACTTTAAGGATATAATCTAAATCACTTTTTTTTTATTAGCATATTGAAGTGTATGTGCATAAACCGTACTTGTGGTGGATGTGCCAGAATCATTGTGGGTGTTTGAGCAGGTAGGAGCAATAATACACCCAAGGATCTTCCACTGGAAGAAGGGGATTTTTGTATGAACCTGTACTGTTTCTTGATAAAGGACTGGAAAAGGAAAATTAAAAAATGATGCAGGGACCAGGAAGGGACTTCCTGATCAGCATGTCCCTGTCATTGCAGGCAATTGCATCATATAAACTGTTTCTTGTTGCACACGTTAATGATGCCAAACAAATTTCTGCCCTGGGCTTGTTATTGATAGGTTGCATAGCAAACAGATGGCAGTTCTGCAATGTAATCATTTTGTAAAAAATACTGAAAGTTTCCACTTGGAAAACAAATCAGTTTTCTAAGGTGCAAAGGTGCCCTAAAAAAATAGAGAAGCTCTTTAGCAGTGGGCTAAGGTAATCTTGACCATGCTCCATACACGTAAGAAGAGCGGTACTTCTCCCTCTGCAGTCCAGCTGTGCACCCGTGTCGCCTAAAGAATGGGTTGTACAAAGGGTGGCAGACCTCTTCAGGTCTGTCCTCAGGAAATGGTTTAAATCCCTTTTACTTAGAAACAGTAATCAACACATTCAACGTGGAAATCCAGACATCATGGGGGTTTCTACTTGTTTTAAAGTGTAACGATGAATTTCATTTATCAAGTCATCATTTTCTTTTCTATAGTAAATTAGCTCATGATTGGTTTTCAGTGTTTGCATTTCTTAAGGAAAGGAAAACAAGAAGCAGGGCATACCAAATGTCCTTTACGTTAGAAATTAAAGTCAGTTCTTTCAGAATGAATCCCATAGTTCTATCTAGAACAGTTGATTTTGATAAAGAACGCTTACTTTTATTTCAGTAGTAAAGTGCAGCTGGTGATTTTTACTATAATGCTCAATTTGTTTTGCACATTATAGTGCACACTTTAAATTTGGAAATAACATATTTTCCTGGTGTGTAGATTAACAAAGGAAAAAATAGATGTTCTTCTTATTTACTGCCACAAGTGAGATAGATGTGGATGAAGTTTGCTTGAAGCAGAACTGTTCTTGTAAAGTCTATTGCTGTGGCAAGCACAGATGACTAAAAGATGAATGAGAAATCTAAATGCAAGGAGACAAAATATTTTGCGAAGCTCTACAAAGAGCTGGTTGTTTTGGACACATGTATGGCTCTCAGCTTTCTACACTGTGGATTATGTCCTGGGCTGTTTCTCTGCTGAATTCAGTGAGGTTCTCCAGTTTTATACCACCTCAGAGTTTGTGTGTGGGGAAGGTGCGTATTTGTCAGAGAAGATGAGTTCAGAACAAGCAAAACCTAGTAAGGTCCTGATTCTGCCAATGCTTTCTTTAAGGGATATCAGCAGGATTATGCCCAATTTACTCAGGTGCACATAAAATCAAAGTAGGAATCCCTGGGACTTAAACCATGAGATTTTTTAAATTTTTATTTAAAAAGCAGTTTATAGGAACAGGGAGAGGACTTGAAGAGACTCTAAGCAAACCAGTGTTTATATGAACATATCATGGTTCTTTCAGTAAAACTGGCTGGAATGTGTTAAAGATACGTTTCTAAAGAGATAGAGAACTGTGTATGCAGTATTTAAAAAATAAAAATAAGGCTATCTTGACTATCGCTAACACTAGCGCTTTTCACCAACACTAAATAAGTCCAGAAATTCAGGAATTGTTAATTTATGTAAAAGATGAACCTGAAATCATTAGATTGAATTAATGCTGTCTGTCTTCTTTTATGTTCATTTTCATTTTGTTCTCCCGTTACCTTGTTCAGTTCTAGCTTATTTTGGTGTTCTGTTGTACCGTTCACTCACTCTTTTTCTCCACCATATGGACTTCATTCAAATTCAACTCAAGGCCAGGACTTCAGTTCAGCATGTTTAAATGCATCCCAAAGCTTAGCCAGAAGTGAAGATCCCACAAAAAAAATAATACAAAGGTTCAGCTATAATACACTATAAATAAATATTTGAACTACTCTGCTGTACTACCACTCGGTGACTCATTGCTTTACAAATGCCACTGGTACAACTGTCATAAAATAAACCACATCTTCTTGTGTGGTAGGTAGAAAAATATTTTCTTATCCCATTTACAGAAAAGCGGTAGACTTGAGCATGAAAAAGTGAAGCCTGGTTTTTGAGGAGCTGTTTGCCACTCTGTGGTTTCCATAGGTGCTGGGGACTCAGGATTTCACTGTGGGCATGAGCTTCAGCTGCTCAGAGAGGCTTTACCAACCTCATACTGTGTGATGCCTGGGAAGAACTGTCCAAGCGCAGCCAGTTGGCTTTGCAAAGGTTTTGTGCCGTGGGGACGATGGGTGACACCAAGAGGGTGCAGCCTACTGAGGGACACCAGGGCTCACAAGGTGACTGTGGCCAGCTATGTGTTCATTGTACACCACCCTCGCCTTGCTGAAGTACTGTAAGCATTGCAGAACTGAGCTCTACAGCGATCTTTGAAAGAGGACGATCTAATAGCTTTGCAGATATTTTTGAGGAACTTGCCCTTTATTGCAATATCTTGGGAAAAATTAAAGCTCTGTTTTGGAAAACATGTGAAATGGACAATCAGAGCAGGTGTCAGGTAGTTACTCCAATATAAGGGATATGGAACAGCAATTTTGGGGTATGGTGTGTAAAGGGACAGAATACATTTTCTAGCTGCTGTATACAGGGAGACACAAGTATCTTTGAAATGATCGGATTTGATGGGCAGCAACCCAAACAATCCCCAACCTATGGGCCTGAATGTGCGTAAGGATGGTATTCCCTCCATCGTGACTGAGACAGGAGGGAGAAGAAAATGAAGAACTCTGTCCGTGTTGTATTAACGGCTGGGCAGGGACGAGGAGATGTCAGAAAGATAAATCATACATCCGCTTCGTGCTTTCTATCCAAACCAGAATAGGAGGCAACTGGCTTGGAGCGTCCATATAGCAAAGGCAGTGACAGTCACATTTGTGAGCAATACCACCCAGGAAGAGGCTTTGGAAGGAAAGAGCTAAAAATAGACAACTTTGTACAATATACTAGAAGGTTGAGGGGCAATCCTCTGAATGAAAAGCTGAAGTAGCAGTTTGTAAAGTAGTAGGATAATGAGAGAAGCAAAGTCACAAAACATAAAGGTGTTCAGAACTCAGTAGAATTCGTCATTTTCCTGGTTACACAAATGAAGGCAATGTGATGGCAGAATACAGAAGTGAGCCAAAAAGAAAGGTAGAGCACAAGGAGGAATAAAGAAACATGCTTTAGGCGACTGTAATGCCATGTATCCAGGATACCAGTGCAACATCACGGAAGGATGGCACATACAGGTTCAAAAATTAGCTGTGGAACAGTAATTATCAAAAGGAAGAATAATACACCACTGTCCCCTCAGAAATAGCATTCAGATGAGTAGGGTCAGCAGACCAAACTGTTACCTTAATTATTACATCGGTTTTCAGTGCAGCTTGAATTTGTGTTCCAGATCTGGGTTGTGCCCAGAGTAAAACTGGCTTACTGCTGGTGCCTGGAAGGAACAAGCTCTCTTACGGACTGTAATATAGGCAGTTACGAAAGCTGTCAACATTCTTCAGACTGATGCATTTAAAAACATCTGAGAGCACCTAGCTAGAAATCTGCATTTAAAAAGTGGGGACGGAGCTCTAAAAGTGGAAATGTGAAGGAATAAAAGGGTTTGAGCAACTGGACAGACTCTGTGCGGGGAGGACGCCAGCTCACAGCATGGATGAAAGGCACACAGGGATGAAACCCATCCCTGCATGTACGAATGGGCCGAGGCTGTGCCAGGCCAGGCCGAGCACACCGTGCCCACAGCATGCTCAGGGCCGCGGGCCTCCACGCATTGCCCCTGGCAGTGGTGAGCCCCCGGGGGCTGCTGCCAAAGCGACAACCCCAGGCTGCCTGTCCACTGTTCCTAAATCCTCCTGGAAGCTGACTTGCCTTGCCGTCGGTGACTCCTGTCTCAGCCTTGGTAATTCACCCAAGCCACAGAGGTGTTAAGTGGTGAGACCCCCGTTACTCTTGGTGATAGGGTTTCAGCCCTGCGTTAGCCGTACTTCCAGCCACAGGGGTTGTGGCAGACTGGAATCCTGCACTCCTTCCTGAGAGATCCCAAGCAGCAACATGGCGGTTTCTCTGGCAGAGGCACAGATCCTGCCATCTTGTTCAAAACGCCTGTCGGCTCACTGTAGGGTACTGCAGAGGCATGGGCCACCTCTCGGTGCTGTCAGCTACCATCTCTTTCTGTTGGTAGGTCATGCGGATCTCTCAAGCTTCAGGGGGAGACTGGAACTCTGATGAAGCTGAGGAACCATTTAGAAACGTCTGTGCTTGAAGCAGTATCGAATATGTAAGTAGTGAATATATTAGTGGGGAAATTTTCCATCCATTTGTTAGTCAGATTCCTAACTTGGTGGCTGTCGTAATGCCTCAGCTGCTCCTGGATGCATTTACAGCAATGGTGAGGCAAAGGGCTTTGTTCCCTGGGCCTCTGTAGAATGGGGCACTATATGTTTATAAATGTAGGGTTTTTAGATTTATTCCCTACATTCGTCTCACTGGGATTAGACTAGTATATGTTCTCTCCGTGGCACTATGCCAGTCACAGACTGAGGCTGTGAAGGCTGCAGCTGTCTGCTTATTATTAATTGAGAGTCAGTGCAGAGACCAACACACACGGGTTGGTGCTCCAACACCCATACTGTTTTCCACATAGTTTATGAATGGAAGTTTAAATTCACAATTTAGTATAAGAAACCTCTAGGTCACATTTAATACTAAGGTTCCACTTGCAAATGGTTTATGAAATTACAGAAAGGAGTTTTAACAAATGCCTAATAAGTTATTAGAGACTCTCATGAATCTTGCACCTAATTAATCTTCTAATGAGTCTGTGATAGTCTTGTGGTATTCCCACAGTCATCCCTAACACAAACTATACATATCGTCCAATACTGGAACAGGTGTCCGGAGAGGCTTTGGAATATTCATCCTTGGAGATACTCAGATCTTGCCTGAACAAGACCACGAGTAACGTAATTAAGTTGGTGCTGCTTGCAAGAAGGGGGTTGAACCAGATGGCCTCCAAAAGTCCCTTCCAACCTACGCTATTCCAAGAATCAGTGAAACATAGGTTTTGCCAAAAATATTTACTGATTTATTAATTCTTTTCTACTTGAAAAAGCGGCTGAATTTAGGAAACAGAGTTCTATTCAGTCTGTGGAAATGGGCACATAAACTGACTCAGTTACGCTGAGTTTAGATTTACCAGGCTGCTGGAAGGGAGTTTCCCATAAGCAGCTCTGAACTTCCTTCTTTCCTTGACCTGATATCATCAGGGATTGTTGACTCGCAGGTCATACAGCAAGAGCAGTCTGCTCTCTGAGATGTACTCGGGAGAGATGGGTTGGAGGACCAAGGTCAGCTTGATCACAACGTTAAAAGTAACTTAGTCATTAAATTGGCATTTTTTAATACCAAGATACATTGTGAAGTAAATATCCCCATTTATGGTCACACCTGTGCATTTTCACTCTTTGTATGAGCATTCACTATTTATGGTATGAGCAGGACAAGCAAATGTGTGGTAAATTGGGGGGTGAACGAACAACACGTGGCATGATAGCAGCTATAAATTTGCTCTTCATCCAATGTGAAGGAAATAAAGCCAGCCTGAATCCAAGAGGGAGAAGTTGCTTGCTGTACTTTATCACAAAGATAGGAGGAATCATGCTAATAAAAATGTACTTGTAATTCTCATCCTGGAGGTTTGTGCAGATACAGTAAGAGAACATAGCACAGAATGCTTAGGTGGGGCTCGAAAGCCTGGGCTTGTTTCAAGTCACCACCTCAACTGCTCACTTCATCTTTATATGCTTTATCTGAAATGATCACCTCCTCTGTAAAGTGATTTCAGGTCTGGTGTTGAAAATGGGAAAGGTGCACTGAAATAATTTTTATGTACAGCAGTCTGAAAAATGAAAATTTTGATGAAGCAAATCTGTTTAAAATGGGAAAATAGATTGTTTAACTTACATTGAATTTCTGCATTTAGTGTTTGTGCTAGCTGCTGCTTGTACTTAGCAGTTTTGTAGTAGATTACCCAATGTAATGTCCCTAGCATACTTGGGGAGGGGTAAGAGACTCATAAGATGAATACAGATTTTATTTTGCTGGGAAAAAGAATGTGCCTGGGTTAGATGGCTCTGGAATTACATAACAAATTTCTGATCATGCCAACCTGTCCTTGTCTCCAAGGAGCAGTTGTGTACAAAGGCATACATAGAAAAAACAATGTAGAAATAAACAGAAACACAATGGAAGAGTGTTATATTCTTACTACTTCAACAAGAACACTGATAAACATTGGGGAAAGCATTACTTTTATTATGCTTGTCAGCTGTAGCCTAATAATAGAACAAAAACCTAATCTTTTTGGAGTATTTCATGGGTATTAACTAAACTTGAAATCTAGAACACAACTAAGCTTGTCTTCTAGATATGGAGGAAAAGTATTTTATGTAGATATTTTGAAGATTTCAAGATGGTATGCACATGACTAAAGTGTTTAGTTTGATTCCAAGGAAACAAAAAACTTTTGGTGGTCATGGAAAAAGGATTTAAACAAACTGACAGTTTCCGATAATTGAAGAATCCCTAGAGAGTAGTATGTTTTTGCCCAATTAGTACTCTGAAACATTATTTTCATAGTTACAAAGCACCATGCAAATCTATCCTACTAATCCATGGATACTAATGATCATTACTATTATTTAATAGCATGACAGGTGGAGCCTGGAGCTACGAACACTTTAAATATATATTATGCCATAAAGTTTTACTTGTTCTTAAAATTAAATGGTCAGAATATGTTGATCAGAAAATCTAGTATAGAGTGTCTGTCACATCAGTGCTAATGATTGCTAGTGTGCTCCAAAACCAATGATGTCAGTTTTGTAGTATAAAAATTTGGTGTTATTCTGGAAAAGACCTTGCCCTTGGCTGCTGAATGTCACATGCAGTGTTCTGAATATGCACTGTGCAGTACAGGGCAAATCCAAAATGTGCATTACCGTATGCTACATTATCTTTACAATTTCTGCTTTGTTGACTCTGTTAATGTACACAATTACAGACAGTCAGTGCAAATTTTAAAAGGCAAGTTCACACCCGTGAATTACTTTTAAAGGGAATCTGAGATACTTTACAACACGTGTAAGGATATATGCTAGTTAGATGACAGCCACTGGGGAAAACTGAATGGAGCGTTCTTCAGTTTCCCTCTAAACTGCTGGAGTCTTCTGAAGGTGACAGTGAGGGAGAACAAAGCATATGAGTCACCTCTACATCTCCTACATTTTCTTGGAAATGCTTCTTACTCACATGAGCACTCTTGGGTGCTAAGTAACTTCCCCAGATGGACATATAATATAACGTAATTTTTATTCAAGATAATCAAAATGTCGGAAAATCTCTTGACTTTCAACTGTTTGGTGATGTACTTTCTTAATTTTTAAATAACCTTCTTAATACCACATGTATTAATAATGGAGAGTCCTGTCCAATTTTCAACATAAGAATCTATTTGGCTTCAATTTCTTATAGTAGATTTTTGGAGAGCAGAGAGATTTTTCAGGCTCTCTTCTAACTCTGAGTTTGTATTTTAGGATCTAGGTTCTTTCCTGTCTAATGCCTATCTAGTTAGAGGATGTGTAATCAGCAATATGAGATCTAACTATGCAGGTAGTTGTAGGCATTGCTCAATGAATGGCATCCTCTGATAATCTACATATGCTGCAGGCACAGTGAGAAAATTCGTAATTCTGAAGAATTAGATTCTGAAATTGTTTGTGACAGTATGAAGTAGTAAAAATGCTGCCACGTGAGAGTGATATGCACTTTATAGTATATTCACACATGAGAACTTATTCTTGACCAGTTGGTCACCATGCTTTCTTAAAACTCTAGGTATTTAACCATTTTTTAAAATACAAAGCTAATAATATCCTGTTCATCAGATATTCTCATAATAATGGTGAAATACTCTGCATGTTTGAGCTTGAGCTTTCCAACATTTTAAGCTTGCATTTCTAGCATAAATTTACTGCATAGCATAAGCTAAAATTAAAAATAGAAGACTAATAAAATAAGAATGATCTTCCAGAATGAATGGCATATGATACCAACAATATTTTTCTCTGTCACCAGTGTTGCCTTTTTTGCTAAACAATTGGGCTGTGGCTATAAAACTTTTGGGGATGTAGTGTCTTGATAACATTTTGAAAAACGGTAGAGTACAGATCTAGAATAAGTTTTATATGCCACGGCACAGAAGTACCACTGCTGCTGGAGTGACATTGTTCATTTAAGAGGCACCCATGTTTCTCTTGTGTGATGGCCCAGACTTGATTATTTATCTGTCACAGCATTACTTACAGGCTCACAGATTGATAGATTTGAAGGCCAGAAGGGACGAGTCTATCCATCTAGCCTGTCTTGGGTAACACAGGAATGGTTTACATTCAGCAGTTCCGTACCGGGTCCCAAGTTTTGATGTAGTTAAGCCACATCTATTAGAAAACCATCACACCTTGATTTGAAGAAATTCACAGAAAGTGCGCCATTACTGTTAGGGAAACTTCCTAAGTGCCATAAGTAAAATGCTATAACCTTTATGTTAAAAAGTGTATCTAATTTCTAATTTTTGTAGGGTAAACTTCCAGCCACTGGCACCTTTTATATCTCCGTTAGCTGATTTAATTCTCCAAACCTTAAATCCTGCAGAGTGGTTGGCAGCTAACTGCACAGGTGGTCTCCACATTTCTTTAGGTTTTGTAGAATTTTGGTGCTAAAATGGTGGCTGTGTCTAAAATTTGGAGTTGCTTCAGAAGCCATATTCTAAAACTTCGTCACAAACGCTAGAGCTCATTAATGTGTTTGAAGTTCAAATTAACTTATTGCATATAATTTTGAGGGAAAACATTTTTATGCAATAACTGCATTCAGAAGGCCAACACAAGACAACTTGTTTTCTTTGTGAAGCGTGTACCTCTTAAAGATGGGACGGCTGTGACTAAAGACAAAGGCAAAATTAAATAAAAGGAAGATATGCAGGGTGCTCAGTTCCATGCCCCAGTTTTATTCCCGCTATGCAAAAATTTCACTACTTATTGTCTTAAATCTGTACCCATGTGTTCAGTCATATGGCCAAAGAGAACAGCTTCCCCCTGTGCTATACTGGATTATTGCATACAACTATATAATTGCCCACATCTGTCTACAAACTGCTTTACATCCACATAAATCTGTACCCCTTCTTGCTGAAACAGGACAGGAATATTCTCATCTGTTTGTGAAAAATTCAAATGCCAGATATTTATCTGAATTTATTTTGAGTCATAATAACAGGTAGTACAAACCTTACAAAGAAGTCATATCTAAAAGTTACATATGCTGTAAAAATTTAGTAATCTGCCTTTAAAAATGAAATTCTCAGTGTTTGATTTTTTAAAAGCACATGCTATGAATGCAAAAATACTAATTAAACCAATTAAAACACTTTAGGAGTACTCTGAAAGCAGGCACATAAAGTACTAATCAAATGTAAGGAAAGACTTTAAATACTTTGAATTTGCTGGTTTGTACATATATTTTTTTACCATAGATAAGTACATTAAAGCCTTTTTATCTTGAGAGTTGCAAGGATTAGTATCCTTTGTGTGTGCCTGAAAATAAGACAGGAGTTGGTTTTGCTGACCTGAGAAATCATTTACTAGGCATGATTCACCAAAAATTTGTTGTGGGAACTGAAGAAGTAACAGAATTTTCTTCTCAACCTCAAACTTATTAAATCGTTTGTTGAGACTGTCGGGGTATGTAAAAGAACTGCTGTCACTTTAGAGCAGACAGAACCAAAAATTACACGATTTCCTCAAATGAAATTAATGACTAGTGAATCAATTTCCATTAAAATAACCCAGTTCTGCATTTCAGAGATCAGGGAACTCTATGGGGTAAATTCAGCCAGTAGTTTGCATTATTGGTACATGAGCTCACTGGGCCAGGGCAGCTGAGTAGGAAAGAGATTTTCTTTCACTGATTAAGTACAGAAGCGACACTTCCCTGTCCTTCGAATCCTTTTGTTGCCTATATGAAAGCTGTACATATTGAGCTTAATTTTGAGGCCATGGACTCAGGTGTGGGCAACTTCCCCATGCATGGAAGAGAGGCCATGGGGTGCCAGAGAGCCGGGGATGGGCAGCAGGGCTGGTGGATGGCTTCCTAAAGACGAGGCCAGCAACATCCAGGGAAATTCCATGGAGCAAGATGAAGGAATGGGAGAAGATGGGATGGAAAATGGATGGAGCAGCGTTAAGCACAGAAGAAGTGCCTTGGAGCTTGCAGAGTAGAACAAGTGGTTTGGGGTTAGGAATGACCTTGAAATCACTGTACATACTGCCTAAATTATGTGTCCCTGCTGGTGAAGAAAGTGACTGCATTAGCCATATGTCACATGGAAGATTTACTACTTTCTTAAGCTACAAACACAAAAATAGAGCAGCACAGATCTATCATAAGGAAAGATACCACAGCAAGATGTGTGTTCTGGGACATCATCATTTTCCTGAAAGAGCACCATCACCTCTTGCACTATAAGGATTATGGAGAGATGTGAATATTTTCATTTAAGGGCCAGGCCCTCAGGTATGTTTTGTTTCTAGACACCTGAAAACTTTTTCAAAATGTTTCATAAAAAAGAAAGGAAACATGGCTTTATCAAACAGCAGTATAGCAATATATTTTTAATATATCTGTAAATTACATGTTCCCCTAAGTAATGCTAGCACCTAGCATATCAGATCTTTCCCTAATTATCTGTGTCAAAAGCTGCAAATTATGTCTTGGTAGAAGTCACAAAGTATTACACCAGTGGTAGATTCTGGTGCGTTATTTAAACAGTGCTATCCTCATAGCTACGTACAACCAAATCTCTCCAGCATTGTAATGAGCAAGGTAAACTTGGTCACTTAGAGTCCTGTTTTGTTAAATGACTTTTATAAAAATATGCAGCCCCAGGGCTTTTAATTTTCTTGGTATATCTACCATACTTATCAGCTTTTGGTATTAAAGCATATTGGAATAATTTTATAAAGGTTATTTTTTTTTTTTAGTTTTTGAATGTTACAAAGTAGACATTCCCCAAATATATAATTTACAATTCATGTCCATTAATGAGGCTGTCCTGTAGCCAGAAAACATGTGTGATAGTACATTCCTTTTAAAACCATGCCAGTTCACCACCCCGAGTCATTTTTAGGTTTCTGTGATGAATGTTTTTTTCTGCAGAGGAGGCCTCAGAGTCTGCTGGCTGGCTGGGTCTTTCCTCCAGTGTATTTTCAGTCCTAACCACTATGGGAGTTGGGCATCAGCAATCCTTTCCAGAAGCAACCTTTAAATTTAGGACCAGGAGGGGAGAACCCTGCTCATTTTAAGACAGTCTGATCCAGATATCCATTTCTCTTGATGGGAGTGATTACATGATATGGCTGTCTGTGATGAAGAGTTGATAGCCATGACTGTAGAATTAATGATTTCTTTCCATCCTGTTTTCCTAAAAGTGAGATAAATGGTGCTGCAATGAATTTTGCCCTTTGAAGGTCAGTGTATATCCTGCACATGAAACAAATCCTTGCCGTTCATGTTTTAGAAGAACAATATTAACATTCATGAATGTTTCAACTTCAGCCATGTGATGAGCTTGGTTAACAGAAGTGCCAGCTGTCTACCTTCTTGGGGTACGTATTGCATTTCACAGAGCAAAGCAGTTTGTTTCTACATGAGGTTTACCTTCTGTGAACGTCTGCGAACAGGGTGACCTGGGGCAGTGGAAGCCATTTGCAGTACAATGTCATTTAAGCTCTGCTCAGAGAAGTCTGATCACCTTGATGCTGCAAACAGCTGCGAAATAAAGCAGGTGAACTCTTACACCAGGGTCACTGATGTTGCTGAGATTGGTGCAGCATGGGGCTGGCGCAGTTTTTCAGAGCTCCACAGTGTACTTGGTTCAAAGGTCGGGTTGAGAGCACTGCTTTGCAGGACTGAGAACTCCAGAGAAGCTCTCGGTCCTATATAGGATTTATTAAGCTCATTAAAATAACACCCAGTCCTAAATGAGCCGCAGCTTTGCTTAGCCTCTGTTGTGGCTCTTGCAGCTCACAGAGTGTGATTGCCTTGCACAATAGCAGCGAGAAGCCACAGATCGAAAGCAGCTGCCTCCATGTTTGAAAAGGGGAACGTTCTCCTCACAGCTCGCAGTTTCTGTCCCAGACGTGCTGCAGCTACTGGTTTACCCCAGTCAGAGACGTCTCTGTTTGAGTCAGAGCTTCGTGAAACCTTCTCAGAAATGGAGCTGAAGACCAGTCACTTCAAAAGAAAAAAACCCAACACACAACAAAATGACTGTAGAATGCTCTTGGTTCATCCTGTCTCACTCAGAGGCACTGTATCTGTTACTGCAAAGCCGTATTACGCTCCTCTATAATCAGAGGGGGAATGATAAGGGAGGCCTTGCTCTCAGTCCTCCTGCGAGATCTGAGGCCGCTCACGCAGCTCCTCGGCTAGCCCCGAGGCTTACTTCCAAATCTTGAATAAGTGATACATCAAATATTAAATATCCAGTAGGCAATCCCCAGATATCCCCTCGCTGCCTGTACGTGTATGTATTTAAATACACATCCAAACCAGACCTTGGTGATTTTCAGTCCTAGACAACACACTCAGTGCCCAACTCTGCACTTGGAAAGAGCAGCTGCCGTGAGCCCGCGACTCACCAGCAGTGCTTGTGATTTTTGGGTGGCCATAGGAGCAACAGCAGCTGGACGTGAAGTGAGAAAGGTGTTTAGGAAAGTTCTGTTAGAGCTGTTCTGAGCTGCAATAAAACCCAGAATTTATTTGGGAATCTAGAACTTCTGCAGAAGTTAGGTTAAGCTAGAAATTATATCAAGCACTTAAGGTATTCCGTCTTGGCTTGGGATGAAACAGCATTTAAGAGCGTTCTCCTTGGTTTGTGTACTGTACTTTGGACACATACCTTGAGATGGACTATAGAAAATCAATGGGTGTATACACTAAGAGCAATGGAGATTGTATATCCAAAGTAAAAGGGACACATTTACACACTTTAATTTGTCATTAAACAAGACTCCTTTTCCTTAATACTAAGTAGGCTACAAGAGGAGCAGTTAATAGCACAGGAGAAAAAACTGCATCATTCATGGTAAAAATGGAAGGTCCAGTTCACGTTAAAAAAAGACCTGCCTTTGTCTTCTAAACACAGCAGGTTGTCAGCGGTATTTGATATGAGTAAATGAAGCACAAAAAATAACAGCAGCACAGTTGCAGAACAATTCAAATCACAGCTCACAGCAGCTTGTCAATAAGTGGTAACCATGCACACACTTCAATATTTGATACCACTTCTAAGAGTGAGAAATGTGCTACCCCTGGCACTCACTGGAAACACTCTAAGTAATGTCACGTCAAAGAGCCAAAGCGTAGGACGGTCAAACAATGCAGGAAAAAGATCCAGCATCCTTTGTGTAGACTGATGGCAAAGCGAGGGGATATGTTATTCAGTTGGGAGAAACAGGAGTCTTCCATCACGGCAATGCTCCCATCCCTGGCAGTGTCCAAGTCCAGGCTGGATGGGGCTGTGGGCAGCCTGGGCTGCTGGGAGGGGTCCGTCAGCTCCCCCGAAAGAGCAAACGTCCCGCTAGTGTGTACACAGTGGCACAACAGCTTCTAAAATAATAAAAACCTGCTGCCAAAGAGGTGAAGCTGATACCTGTTGCTTCTTTCAGTTTCCTGTTAATTTCGTCATTGTTTCCATAGCATGGTGTGTTTTGCCAACCATACATTGTGTATTACTATGCATTATTATTATTTATCTGTAGCATATAGCAGTATTAGGTAAGTAATAGTTACTGTTTGGGTAAAACACTGTCATGCTCCCTGTCATCTCTACTAATCATCTTTTTGCTATTACAGTACATCAGTTCTGATATTTCCACACAGAAGTAAATTACAAGCCAGTGGTAACACTGAATTACACAAGACTGGAAGTTGCTTTTCAACTTTTCACATTTTGGGATTATGAACAACTTGAGCTTGTGCACCCAGCCTCTGTTACAGTCCAGCCTGCAGTTACTGCAGCAAAATAGTGTCATTCCATTATCAGTCATAACCACTAAGACTTATTCCTTCATGAACTTCCAGCTTATTTCCCCTGTAGACACGTGGAAACATTTTAGTACATAAATGTAGCTTACCCTACAATTCCATGTACTTATTGTGTGATCCAAAACTTCTCCACCTCCTTTCCTATATGGATTTTAATACCTGAATCGTATTCCTATTTAATTTAAAGCCATGCTGTTATGCCCTACAGTTAGCGAACCTAGAAGGTTGTTACTTCCTCTGCTTATTTAGAGGCAAATTCAACCACTTCTCATCCAAAGGCAGCTTTCTTATGGTCTATCCTCCTAAATCCATGCGTTCATTGCTGCATTGGACTCAACTATTCCTTCCTTACATTAATCAGCAAAAAAAACCTTGTGAGCAACATCTTTGCATTCTGAGTCTCAAAATCCATTTATGAGCCCAGTAAGCATTACTGTGCATTTTGTTTCTCTAAGAGTCGTATTTAGCAGGAATTCCCCAGTACCTCTCCTCTGAGATTTCCTGTGCTAAACCACCTGATAACCTATTGCAAAAAGATTTCTGAAAAACAAATTAATCTGGTGTATTAATGTGATAATGTGATTTTATATTTTGCAACAGTCCCTTCTCCAAAAAAGGGAAATGATTTAACAGTTAAAAAAAAATATTAGAGCAAATACCAACTGTGTAACATTTCAATTGAAGTTCATTAGCATAATCATGCAAATGTTACAAAGTAGTCTCAAAAAACTATATAACGTCATATTGTTTTGTAATTCCCCTCTTATTACTAAGAGCAGTAAGATATATAAGCAAGGCTCTCTCCTTTGTAGTTAGCCTGACATCTGAGAACAGTTTAAAATACCACTTCTCACTGCAGTGAGTGCTAAGCGATGTCAAGAAAAAGTTAATATTTGTATATATGAAAGAATATAACAAGTTGAGCTCATCAGTTAAAGATTAGACTGTTCATATCTAAGCATATTAGTAATCACCATTTCTGGGAAAAAAACACACACACAAAACAAAGAAAAAAAAATACACATAGCAACTTTGTGTGTTTGTTAGATGTTAGTGGCTTTTTAATATATATTCAGGCGAGTCCTTAAAGATTGATGAGCATTAACAATCCTGTACAGCACTGAGGAAGCCTATGAAGATTATTGAAAAATGTACATAGAGAAAAGTTGTGAATGCTTGTGGATGCTGAGCTGCTTTTCTTTTGAAAGTGAAAGCTATTTTTATTCATAAGAAACATTTAATCACATTAATATGACTTTCTAATAATACTGACTTAAGAAATTGCCTGATTCTATGCATTTACTCAAGTGTTTTTTAGTATATCCTTATCCCTTTACCCCAGTTCTTACACACAGCCATGGCAGTGAGCCAACGCTTCGTTTTTATTCTGCGTGTTTGTTTTGATGTTACTTCATCACCTCCTCCATCCTCCTAGTCTTCTGTTTGCTCCTTCCACCTGTTGTATCTTGTTGGGAGCCTGGACTGAGAAGTTTCTAAAACAGAAAATGACCTTTTCTGCATCAGGGAGTGACCCACTATTCTGATTTGTCCTTTAGTTTGTAAGGATACTAATTAGCAATGATTAGCAATTAGAATACCAGAACACAACTTGTAAGGCAAGTATGTTTGTGATCTCTACAGACCACATCAACATCTTAATCAATACCCATGTTTGTTTAATGACTGTGGTATGTACGAACCTAAGAAGTACCACACAAGGTCAGACTAGAGGTCCACTAGCTCCACGCTGTGTATATTCTGATAGAAATTAATACTGGATGCTTAGGAAAATAGAATCTATAGAGTAAATGCTGCCCTTGCTCTTCCCTCCTGGCTTCTTATAATTAGCAGTTTAAGGATTTCTTTGTACTGAAAGGTATAAAGGGATCTATCCTCCAAGAAGCTGCTTTACCATTCTTCGAAACCGTTTACAGTTTTGACTTCTGCAACACCCTGTGACAAAGAGTTCCACGATTTAACTACTGTGAAGTAGTTCTTTGTCTCAGCCCTCTGCCTGATCGTTTCATTTGCTGCATGCCTTTTCTTGCGCAATGAGAAATAGCATTCATCACTGGATTAACTAATCATCCTCCATTTGTCTTTTCCACAGTCCTCCACAATTCATATCTTCCACAATCTCTTCTTCTGCCAGCCAGAAAGTTGCCATAAGGTGTCTTTTCACTGACAGCCACTCTGCGCCTCGCAATGCCCCAGTTGCCCTTCTGCCTTCCTTTCTGAACTGGGTGCAGCTCTGCAGATGTGAAAGCACAACGGTATTCCCCAGTGACACGAAGATGACCATCTTCTGTTTCGTTCTCAATGGCGTTTATAATAACACACAGAATTCTGCTTGCCTGAGGTTTACCTCCGATAAGCAGCACTCTGGCCCCATGCTCTGGGCACCCTTTCAGAGCTGGAACACATTTTCCGGTTTCGTTTCACCTTAAGGGAGCGTGGTCAGTGCTCTGCAAGGCTGTTCTGTGATGCAGACGCAGGTGTGAGGTCATGGAAAGACTCACTTCAAAAGCAGGCACCTGACCCAAATTAAAATACTAATGTAGACACACCCAAAGCCTTTCCACAACAATTCCAAGATATCTCCTGAATAGTAACGGCTTCTTCAGGGCTCATTGTTATGCAGGTATAGTCAGGATTAGTTTTCCTTTGATGATTAGCTTGCATTTATAAACACTGAATTTCAGCTGCTGCCATCCAGCTCTTCACTGCCAACCTTTCTTTTGACAGTGCTAATAATAATTTATAGATTATCAGCAACAAATGTGGTTACTTCAAATAGCAGAGGAGTCTGTTGTACAACACAGGTCCTGGTACTGGTATTTGGAAACTCTGTCATGACCACCCTTCACTGCTTCCTCTCCGCGATCTAGGCTGCCCAAGAGATGACCAACCCTTTGGGACCACAGCTTTGTTTCATTAGCTCCTGGGGGTTCTTACCAAAAGGGTTTTTAAAAAAACATTTACAGTGGCCATAGCCATTCCTATCCACTTGTTCATTGACTCCAGGAGTTCTGTGAGATGTGACCTACCTCTAAAAATTTGTGGTAACTCTTCTCCAAAACAAGGCATGTTCACATGTATCTGCTGATTCTCTCTCTTTCTCCAGGTGCTACTACTTTGCATACAATGGAGCTCAGACTTGGGGACCGCAGTCCCCTGTACCCCTTCTTAATTCATCGGGTGCTGAGCCCCTGTCAGTAGCTACATGTTTATAAGATGATTTCAAATAAAAACCACAAATCTAAATTAACGCAGTGAAGCGCCTTATAGAAGAGAATATCCTCATTGTCCTTCTTTTGCCCTTCTGAAGGAATGGGCAGTGACTTTTGTGGGTGGCCCTTGAGAAATCTAGCAAAGCCCGAGTGGGACAACTGCTGTTTTTTAAAGAAAAGTGTACGATAGATGTTTTCAATACTGGTTTTGTTTTAGTGCTGTGCTGTAGTCTACTGATCATGTTGCTACCATTAGGAGTCATCTTTCTTTGGTAAGCCAGAAGAATATTTTCTTTCCTACACAGATCCACCATATCAAATTATCGTGCAAGTTTTTAGAAATATAACAGATTTCCAACAATATTTTACATTATGACTGATAATGAGACAGTATTGAAATCTACATGTTCTCTATGTAATAGAACAGACTGAAGTGTGTTTCCTTTCAGCTCTGCTGAAACAAAGAGTGTGATGGTGTTATTCAATGGGCCAAAAGGACAATTTTCATTTTGTCAAAACCAGAATATTTTCATTTGCATAAACATGAAGTGAGACAGCTTCTATATACCCCACTATCGGTTGCCCTACACTGCAAATATTTTATGTTAAATAGTTTGATGTATTCTGTCCTAATAATTTAGGCATCAGAAACAATGAAATAGTTAATAAATATATATCTTTTTTGCCAATGTCAAAATGCCAGTGTCACAAAACATGTTGCAGAAGTTTTCTGAAAAATATATGGGTAAGGAGGAACAACAAAAAGGGATTGCACTGATGAAAACGTACAGAGCCGAGAAACTGTAATACTGCTAAAAGTCAAATGAATGGACAAAGAAATGCTATTTACAGCATAGCTGGCCATGACAATTACTCCATTGATTAAAAAAAAAAAAGCCAATTTATTTCAATATTAGATCACATTTAAATTTTGCCATTATTTAAACTAGTCTCTCTCTAAATATTTTAACTTTCAGAAACAATAACTAAACAATGAGTTTACTGCCAGCTTTTAATTTTGAACCAAAGACCAAAGCCAAAGTAAAACACTGTATTTGTCATTCAGAAAGCATTACAAACATTTATCTTTAATTGTTTTAATCTTCTGTTAGCTATAAACCCTGAAATTGGTCAATGAAGGGAAGCACGTTTAGTGCCATGGCTTTGCTTAGGGGGAAAGTCTTCGCATGTTTAAGCCTTTGAGGGTGATACAGAGCATATTTTCAGTAGTCTTTCCAAACAGGAGCATTCTTGTAACATGCATCTTGAGATAAACTACACTTGATCCAGATAAAGCACTTTGTAACGATCAGGATTGTAAGAAAATTGGAACATGCATAAGAAATCGATTGGTGTTCGCTATCCCAAAATACACCCAGCAGTTTCCAGTGTAATAAGGAAGTTGGAGTAGTGGTAACAGTGACGTTGTAGGTAAACAAGACAGTCATTATGGGCAGTGTAATGTTCCATATGCAGCTCGATGCTGGAATTTCTTACTAAGATAATGAATATTGCTGGAGTTATCCAGTTATGCTTTTGAAACTCACTCAGCATCATTTATTTAGAGAAATGCAAGACCCATGCAGAAGGCACCTCAGGTTAACTGTTTTTTGTTGGCACTATACCTCCATTTAATGTATCGTCCAGTTTAGGATTAAAGAATACTGTCTGCACTGCAAATTGTACCTAATTTGGACAGTCCTGTAAACTTCCATCAGGCAGTAAGATTTCTACCTGCTGTGAACAATGCTGCTCACAGGTTACCTTATTTGGGCTACAGTTGGCTTCAAAAAATTGACTTTCTTAACAATTCAATGACAACATGTAGGTAAATAGCTGAGTCTTCAAAATACTCGTTAGTAAACCTTTTCCACTTAAAAAAAAAAAAAAAACAAAAAAAAAAACAAGACAAATAAAAGAAAGAAAGGTGTTAATTACAGATGACCAGATGCTCAGCTGGTGGGAACAAACCCAGCATTACCAAAGCCAGCATTGCATCCATGGCCTCTCATTCTACAGCAGGAGCAGATGCTTAACTCTATTCTACATCCCCCAGATCCTACCTCAAGCCACTGCCTTCTGCTTGTAAAATGTCTTGTTTCTTCAGCATGGGACTGTTATGTCAATAAAGAGGTTGATTTAAATTGGGAAATGATAGTGTTTACTTAAATAGACTGGTTTTTTTGCAAGTCACCTCTGCTTTAGAAAGTACATGCATGAAACACTTTAACATAGATTTCTGCTTTCCAGTAGAGTTCTGTAAGCAGGCTTGTGTCTCTTCTAGAAATGACTCAATTGAAAGAGATGCGAGATGGAAACAATAGTGCTCAAAAACCTACATTTGTAAACCTCACTTTTGTAAAACAAAGATTATTTTTTATGGTCCGCATCTGCAAACCAAACCCAGCATCCAAAAGTTGAGTTCTCTGATTTGCATGTCTCCACATGTAATAACAACTCAGTAGGCCAGACCGTGCCATTACTGTCTTCAAGTGTTGACTTTGCTGGTACCTGAGTGCAGGTATAAGTGAGAGATGTTGCAACTCACCTGGAAATAAATTATCTTTCTGGTGGATCACATAAGCTGAAGTAAACGGCGGCTCATTCTTACACAGCTAGATTTAACTGAAACCTGTCACTGAGGTGGACGAGCCTCCTTTCAATGGGCATTGTATCATTTCAGTAAGAAGATAGCATTTTTTAAAACGTCACTTTCCCAAACAGAGCAATACTTTAATGCAAAAATTGCTCAGTTTAAAGAGTGACTTTATTACTGTGATCCAGAAATATATGCATGTGACAGTCCCCTTCAGAGACTGAGCTATAATCTTTAGATCACTTACCTACAGTGGTGTAATATAATCTGACACCATGTTAAAAGAAGACTTCAGATTTTGACATCGTTGTCACTGTCTAATTGTGTTTATTATATATAAAACCCAAAAATATTAAATAAAGAAGAGCATCAAAGTCAGCTTCATGAGCATCTCTATGATACTGATAATTGATTCATATATTCATCAATAAAATAAAATTTTATTGCACTCATCAGGATGCTCTGTGTTAGGAAAAATAAAGTTAGGTACACTGTTCATACTGATTTTTTTTCCTTTCAAGCCATCTTACACACTTTTAATAGCAGAACCTTTGTGAAAGAACTATTAGTATTAAGATAATGTGGGAACTAAATTCAAGATGGAGAATACAAAATATTACTTCAAGTCACTGACAACAACTTAAATGTGAATCAACAAATTTGGTATTTAAGAGTAAATACATTACCCTTTCTGTTGGTTACCAGAATTGAAAAGGATTTCCTATCAACACATCCAACGATGTATTTAAATCATAAAGCAAAATAGGGCTGTCTTCCTAAAGGCCACTATGAATAAATACCCTTTTGTGAGTCCTTTATTTTTAGTTTGCTATTTCTAAGGAATATGCAGCATAGCTCTTTAATATTTAACAGGTCATCTCTTACAAGAAAGAAAAAAGAAAAAAAAAAAAAAAAGGAAAGGAATATTCCATGACTCTCTTACCTGCCCAGAAAAGCTTGAAGTCATAAGAATATGGAATTCAAGCAATTCAAAACTAGTATTTTATATAGCCTGGAAATTACACTGAAGTACACATACATTCGTTACTGTTAAAGAAAAATAAATATATATTTACTTAAAAATAAAAACATTGAAACTAATACCTACCTTCTAACGTTTAATGGAAGTAACTCTCTTTTGATGTAAAATGTCTTGGTTCTAATACACAAATCTAGAACTGACTACCAGTAAACAGAACTCCCAATGGGTGTTCTTTAGCTCCTGGAATAAATAGGCAACTGCATTATGGTTCTAAAAGAAATTTTATCAGAGGTATTTCAGGTGATCAGAAGTTATTTTTAATTAGAGAAAGGCACCCAGTTAACCAAACGCTGAGGTTATTTTGTTCGTGGTCTTATTTTGCATTAATATACAGATACTCAGTGAATTCATCTTTAATTTGGAAAGGTTAAAAAGTTTTTTAAAGATCTTAGCAGTAAAAAAAAAAAATAAATGGATGAACTGTCAGGATTAATACGCACATCTATTTCCAAAACTTAAAATTTTACACTCAAGTTCCTTGAGTGCCACCAACATACAAGAAGTTAGCAGAAGTAATACAAAGTGTACTTTTAAAATGTGCTTTATCATGACTCCTAAATCAAGATTGGCTGTAACAAACATAATTTTGCAGCCAGTATTAAAGACTCTCAGTTGCAGAGGTATTTATTATTGTTGACTTGTTTGCTGAGGTTCAGTAAGAATCCTTGAAGGACTCAGATATTACTAATGGAGTCAAAAGGGAATCAGAAGTGTAGTACAACTGTGGGATGTTACCATAAGCCCAATGGGATAATACCAACGGCCCCAATGTATTTCAAGCTGAAGTCCTGAAGCTGTTCAGGGGTCATCTACATAACATTTTACTTGTGCAGCAGGACAGAAAAGAGTGGTGTATCCAAGCAAAAAAGGTGTCAGCTCTGAAGGCACTTCATCTCACCTGCTAACTGGTACAGAACATCCCAGTTTTAAGAGGTTCTTTCTAATGTGTGCCTCTGATGAGGTTGGTTGTTGGGGACAGGAAGGTACAAGGAGGCCATGCCAAGTCATTTTTTAAATGAAACCACCATCTACAAACTTGCAACTTATTACATATACAAACTCTTCCAGCTTTCTTGACATTTCCTATGACCTCAGTCATGGAGAACTTCACAGTGGAGATGTGAAGTGTAGCTGGATTGATAACCTAAGACTTGCACATACTTTTTTCCCCAACGTGTCCGACATGTAGATGAAGATTTTACACCAGGACCAGCTGAGAAGGTTGTATTTCAGACACCTCAAACAAGAAATGCATAGCCATGCTTCCACTTACCTGTTCTGGTGGATACAGTTCTACCATATGACACAAAGATAAGCAAAAGTAGTTCACATGAAGGAACAAAGAAAGGAAGTGATTCAGAGGCTTCAAACCACAACACTAACAATTCACATTCATCCATATGAATGCCTGCAGAATACCGGGCATAAAACTGCCTGCAACCTGGGCTAAGAGCCTGCCCTCTCACAGAACACCTCCACACCAGGTTACTGCTTGAGCAACACCACCTGTATGCCAAGCAGCAGTACTCAACGCACAGCCCACATCCAACTGCCAAATGCCATCACCTTATAATAAGGCAAAGATCATTTAAAAAAAAAAAAAGTAGATGTAGATTTTTAAAATAATGAGTAGGAGCTAGAACAGCGCGGCTACCATTAACCCAAGAGGTGTTAGTTTTATTTCTTTTCAGAACTAACCAAAACATCTCGTGAAAACTTAGACAAGACCAGACAAAGATCCTCTACACATCCCAGCAGTTACTAATACAAAATTGTATCACTAAGTTTTTCTGGTCAAAGTTGTTCTACACAGAACTCCCACTGGCTACACTGGAGTCCAGACAGCAATACAGTTGACATGCAATAGCCTTAAAATTACAAAGTAACATGACAGAGATCGCAAAATGGTGGGGAAAAGGTCAATGGTACTATTCAAATCATCATGTGCTTCTGATCATTTAACACCACTTAGGAGAGCGTAAGTGCTTTCCACTTCAAAGGTCTGTGTCCCACTCAGTAAAATAAAGTCCTAATAGAGCAGTGTCATCCCGTAACTATGACCTTTGTCAGGGACTTTGAAAGACCGCGACGAAGTACAACACATCTACATGAAACCTGCTGGATCCTCCAGTTCTTGCTCTAAGAATCTACACCAGATCACCAACCAGACTCAAAGTCCGACCACGTCCGCCGCAGCGGTTACTGCACACCCAAGCACACGCCGATGCCTGGGCAGCGCCTGAGCACCAGCTGGAAGGTGATCGGCTCCCAGACCTCGAACCACGCACTCTGGACACCCAGGGCACGAGTGGCCGTGTCACCAGGAATTGTGGAGCCCCGTGGGGTGCTCTAGACCAAGATCTGGTGTGGGACATCCCGTCCTTTCTGCTCTTCTTGGATGGCAGAGCTCCACGCCGGTTCCATTTGCTGGAGCTGGGTATTTAAAACACCTGGGGTCCGCTCCCTCTCATTTTTTAATCCCTGCTTCCTCCCTTCTTCTCCGGCACGCTCAGGGCAGCCAGACTCGTTCTCGGAGTCCGGGCACTACAACTGGGTGCCCGAGGCCAAAATCCGGCCGGGGCCAGCCTCCTTTCCCCCTCCTGCCCCCGACCTGGGCTGCGGCGGGCCGGGGGCACCCCACCTCGCCCCCCGGCCGGAGCGGGGCCGCGCAGAACTTGGCGGGGCCGGGGCCGCCCCGCAGAGCTCCACAAAGCCCCGCACGGCCCCGCAGCTCCGCACGGCCCCATACAGCCCCGCAAAGCCCCGCGCCCCCGGCCGCCGCCCCCCGGGGGCGAGGTGAGGCGACCTGGCGTCGGCTCCTGCACTTTGCACGGCGGGCGCGGAGCCGCCTCCATCCCTGCGCCTCCCGGCAGCGCCAGGGCGCATTTTTTCGCACTAATCTGCACATTCAGCACGTCCAGAGCGCCTGCGACTTTACCTGGACTTTCTCCACTCTCCGGGCTCATCGCACTGCGATCACCTCCCCATCCTACCGCTAACTCTCGCTCTCCTTCACTCCTTCCTCCTTCCCTCTCGCAAGGCCTGCTAAGACCGAGCCCGATGGAAAGTAGAGAGAGAGAAAGAGAAAGAGAGAGGCAGAGGGAAGGGAGGGCAGCCACTCCATCCCTCCCTCCCCCCCCCCGGCACACACGCCAGCCCTTTTCCCCCCACCCCAGCCCTTCCCTCGGCGATTTCCTCCGCTCTTCGGGAACTAAGGGGGCTCCCAAACGCTGCCCTCCGCGGCGCCCCCCCGCCGCCCGCCCGCCCCGCGGCCCCCCGCTACCTCGTAGAGGTCCCCCGAAGCCATGCTGGGGTGCGGGACCGGGCTTCTCCGCGCCGTCTCCCCTTCTCTCCACCTCTCCCGCTCCCCCTTCTCTCTGTTGAGTAAACTGTGTTTTGCAGAATGACAGGCTTCGGGGCTGGCTGTGCGCAGAATCAGAGGCGAGGAGAGGCAGAGAGGCAGGCGGCGGGGCTGGCGTAACCACCAGCAGCAGCAGCAGCAGCAGCAGCAGCAGCTCGGGCGCACAGCGCCCAGAGCCGCGTCTCCCCCGCGGCGGGGCCGGCACCCACTTCCTCGCACCCCCCTCCCCGGCCTCGCCCGACGCCCCCTTGCCCGCCCGGGGGGGCCCCGGCACGGCTCCCCCCTTACCCCCCGCCAGGGAAAGTCCCGGGGCCGTTCGGAGGGCGGCCTCCTCTTTTGCTTTCCTTCCCCCCCCCCCCTTTCACCCCCCGCCCCTTTTCTCCTTCTTTCCGAGCCGGGAGCGCTTCAAACTCTTTCCGCGGCCAAAATTAATAAATAAATTAATTAATAAAAAAATAAAAATGGAGGGGGGGGCGGGGGGGGAACCAGAGGCGGCGCGGCGGGCCGGGCCCACGCCGCCCGCCCAAGGTCACGGCGCGGTGTGCGGGGAGCCTCGGGCGGCCCCGGCCGCCACCTTTCCGCCCCCTCGGCGCCTCATGGCCGCCCCACCCACCCCACGGCCGTCGGCGAGGAAAATGGAGGTGGCAGGGATCCTTCCGACAGTCCCCCTCGCCCCCCGAGGAAGGTTGCAGCTCCGGGGAGGATGGCGGGGTTCTGGCCCCATTTTGCACCCGCCCTGAACCAGGCGATGAGGAGCCTTCTCCCCGCGCCCTTTCAGCCATTTTGCAAATTAGCTGGCCCTCTCCACGAAATGGAAGCCACTGACCTCCCGCCACTTGGTCTTCGTGCAGGAGCATGCGGCGGTCAGCCCTCCCATGCAGCATGGAGCTGGTGGCCGCCTCCATCTCAGAACCTTCTGGGCCTTCTCCTCAGAGGTGTCCTCCTCAAGTGCTGCCGCCATGGGGCTGCCCACATGGAGATGCCATGGCCTCCTCGTGGCCCAGCGTGGTGGCCTCCATGAGGCACATCTCTTGCATGAAGGCGCTCCGTGAAGGAAGGGGGCCCGTTTCTCTGGAGGTTTCTCAAGTAGCAAGGCGTTTTCCTGCAGTTTCATGGCTGTATGTTGTGAGAGATTTGTTTCACCAGGTAAAGTGCGAGTGTCCTCTCAATATTAGGTTTCTTGGTATGAAGGAGTGAAGTTGGGCTTTGCCCTGGTCAGCTCTTCACGTTTTAGCTTCACAATGATCCTGCTGTAGTAGTTTTTACTGGCTTTTAGACTCCATGTTTTCACCTTAATAACTAATGTATAACTAGTAGTCATTGCTTCAGAGTTTGGGAGCGATGCTGAACGCTGTGCTTGGTTGTGGCTTTTGTTCATCTTCATTTTATTGGCATTTCTCATGTTTTGCATTCAGTCCTTCTTGTAACATTGCACTCCACGTTAATGTGAGACTTGGCACCATCCACACTATTATCTGAGTAGCAGATTGGAGTCAGTTATTGAGGGTAATATAGTAAGTTTGAGTATGGTTAATATATGTCGCTGGTATGGAGCACTGAATTATTTGTGAAATTTCATTTATGACCCCTCAATTCCAGCAAGTTCCAAGTGGGGTAGAGCCAAAGACTCTTCCAACTGAGAGGATTCTTACTTGAAATATCGATATTGGTTGGATATTTTTAACGTTGTCACCCTTTGTCATGAAAGTAGGAAATAACGCATGCACATATAGGCTTTGATTGACCCAATCTCCTGAACTGTGAATATTACCTCTGGTGATTATGAACTTGCTAGCTAACCAGTTTAGTATTGACTTACAGTTCAATAAAAACTATCTTATAGTAGTTTGGAGCTTAAAGACATTTATGGTTCATGTGGTCTACAGGATGGTGCAATAATGTTGAATTCCTAAGGACAAGCAACTCTGCTTATGTAAAACGTACCTGTTATCTTAACTAAAGTACCTGGAGGATTTTTCTCTGCTTGCCAATTTGCCGGCAATATTTGGATTTTTGAGACTTGATATTGAGGAGTAAAATGTTGAAAGGATTAAGAAATGCTGTAAACTACTCATGCCTTTAGACATTTTAACAATTAGCGCAGCAAAAAGTTCTTAATTCATAATAAATGCATTACATAAAAATCACACCCCATAGTTTCATCTTGAGAAATACATTATTGTGTCTTATAGTAAACTGAATTTTATTTTTACATTAGCAAATCACCTCTTCATGGTTCTCATTGAGCAAAATATTCCTTCAGTAAGTAGATGAGCAGACATTTTAATACATTTCTCTTTAGAACCTGTTTTATTACACCTACTGTTTTGGTGCTTTCTTCAGCCGTAAACGAAATGGCAGTCAAGCCCCATGAGTCATTTTTCAGATATGCTCTTTAATATCCCTTCTCTGAAATTGTTGCCTGTCCTTGTAGTATCAGCTCACTCCAAAGATGTCTTGAATGAATTAAAGAATGTCCCATCCCAAGCTGTAGAAGAATATATGTCTTCTCTTTCAAGACAGGTCTAATAACCAGACAGTTCTTTCTTGGCTTTGGTGCTATTCTGCTCTCAGATGACTAAAATTAGAACAACCAACCTTGCACCATGTTGGAAGAAATATCCGTGAGCTGGTGGTCTATATTTTTGAAAAGTGTGTTTACATTGCATGGTGTTTAGATTATGTTAACGCTGTCAATAGTGTTGCTGTAAGATTTACAACCCAAACAAATATTAGTTTGGGAGTTTTGAAAAGATGAATGCTTTAGTAAATACTTTGAAGAGGGGAAACATCTTTTTCCTGATTACTCATTCCTTGTTTTAGAGTACACAGTCTCTTGGGATGCAGTGGTGTGTGAGTCAATAGTGAGGAGCAAAAAGAGGGCTTTTGCGATTGTCAAATATGGGAAAAGTTAATTGTGGTTTCAGTGTATTTCCCTGCCGTTTAGCAGAAGATAAGGTTTTAAGTTTTTAAAAAAATCCGACTGACCTTCATTTGTCCATCAGGTCTCTAATGTAACTAGTCAAGTCATGCAGCATATCTCTGAGACTTCTGGAAAAAATAGAAATAATTAAATTTATTACCTATTTTTTGAAAAAAATCTCTGGTGAGAGATTTTCTGGAAATAAATATTTACCAATTTTAATTGTCTTTAAAAGTCAATATCTTTACTATAAAATGAAATTACAAAAATCTGGATTTTGCAACACAAATTACGAATTCTAAACGGAATGTTTTTGCTAAATATGTGATTATGCATTACTCTTATTGTTTTGCTGCCTTCTCCTATTTCCCATCCCAAGAGAGTAATGCAAGCAAGGGAGACATTCCAAGTGTGATACGTCACATTTGAACACTTCTTTGGGTTTGGTTGATGCTCTTGTTTCCACTACTTTAATTACAGGAATTATCTCTCAGATTGAATAAACTTAAAAACGAAACTATTATATTTCAGAAAGCTAAAATACTGTTATCATAACTGTGCCATTGATTTGTTATTGACTGTTTAGTCAGTCTGTCCAGTGCTATGCAAATGCTATAGATATTGTGCAGTCACTGATACACTTCCCCCTAGGAGCATACAGTCTAATAGTGCATTTTGGCAGCAAGCTCTAAGAAGAGTCACTGTAAAGGACTGCATTATGTCTTCAAGAGTAAGCCAAATGATGGGAGACGATAATTTGGAAAACAAAGGAGTCGAGAGAAATCCTGTATTAGGTGGCAGGGAGGTATTAAAATTAAATGAGAGAAGGGTGAAAACAAGACGTGGGTGAGAGGAAGGAGAGAAGGACAAGGAGCCAAAGGTGAATGCAAGGAGAAAGCTGTGTGAAGCCTTGGCTGCACAAAAAAAAAATGAATATTTTAGTACCAGCAACTGGATGTGAAGCAGGGAGTACAGTAACACAATATCTGTCTCCAACCAAAGAAGGAAGGATGACCAGAACACACAAAAAAACGTCAGTCAGGGTAAAAATGAAAGAAAGTTTTAGTGAGTTCATGAAGGAAGAGCTGGCAGGAAATGGTGAGTATCTACAGCAGGAAGAGGAGAGTCACTTATGACACCACTGTTCTGCCTGCGTGATAGGCAGCATGATGGACTTCCTAGGGTTTGGTGCACGACGGACTTCCTAGGGTTTGGTGCTGTGATGCTGTGTGGCTCTTGGGGCCGAAAGATCTAGAATACTCCAGGGAAGCTATCAGGAAGATTATCAAAGATAAGTCATATAGGAGTTGCCAAATAAGATGAGGAAGTCTTTACCATAGAGATAATACCTAAAAATCAGAGAATAGATGAACATGAAAGGAAACTAGGAAAGCACCATTTTTTTTAATAATCGATTTATATATTTTGTGGCAAGAAGTAAAAAGCCCAAGATGTTTTGCACTGTGCCATGCTGTCTTTGAAAGCAAACAAGTAGTTGTGATCATTTGATTCTGATGCTGAATTAATGTCTTCCTCCAAACTCTTCTTTGGATCTTATAACATGCAATTACCTATCATCAAGAGGAAGCATTTGAAACAGAATCTGAAATGACACAGTATAATGAAGCAAACAATAATGTATACAAAACACAGTGATGTTATTTGTTAGTGTACACCAAATGCCACAGAAGAGAACCTTTTGGGTGTTGAAAGGATGTTTTATAGCAGCTGTCCTGAAAACCATTTTTACTTCCCACAAACAGAACAGATTCTGTTTTCGTAAGTATGGCCAATATAATTTTGCTTCATTCTGGGAAGGGGAAAAAATGAAACTTTGACCAAGAGTGTGTGGAAAAATGGATGCCAACTAAGATGCATGGAAGAAGACGTAAATATCTGTCATGGTTAATACTTCATATGGGAATCCATATGGTGCAGTGTGTGTATGTGTCATTATCTATCTGGACTTAGAATATAAGTAAGTCCTGTTGCTTAGTACATAGGTGCTTGTCAGTTAATTTCGATGGGAAATATTTCATATTAGGTATAGTGTGTGCCCTGGTTCTGTGAGCTGATTCCTGTGATTTATTGATTTTAACAGATTTCCGTGCAAGTATGAGGATCAACTCATTGCAGTCAGCTTGACATCACGTGAGAAAAAACTGCCTTAAGAATGAAGGCATGGGATGGTGTGTCATAGGAGAAGGAACAGAGATAGTGTATATGAATGTCAGGAAAAAAAGAAAGTACGGAAATTACCCTGCTAGAGGAGACTTCGCTGTCAAAAGTGTTTCCCTAAACCAGTACAAGCAGTGTTCTGTAACTGCAGTCATTGAAAAGAGCAAGAAGAAAACCTGGTAGTAAGACTTACCAGATAGAAGTGGCTCAGAATTGGCTTCTGGTGTGAGTCAGCAAAGGTATGTTTTCCGTGAATTATTGTCACAGCCACATAACAGCCATTGTAGAGGATGCTTTACCAGAACACATACTTGGTCTGGAACATAAATGGCCATGTAGGACCTCACTGAAAGAACATGGAAATGAATGGAAGTGTTCTTTTGGCCTTTATGATTTTGGGTGCCTTCCACAGCTGTTCACCTCTCCTTTTCTGGTTCCTCTTGCCGTCCTGTTTTGTCATTTACAATTTCATTTTATGAAACTGAACCATGTCTGACAACAAGGACTGAAGCTAATCATTGTTGTGTCTTTTCTTATATTGAAAATTAAGATAGCTTTGTCTTTGGCTGAACACATTGGTTCTTTGCCAGTACCTCCCAAAGACACTAAAAATAACATCTTTCCCTGTTCTGCTCCCTCTTGTTTGCAAATGCTGTTCTTCCACCTGACATGTGGTCATAGATAGTAGAAAGGTACCCGAACGGTCCTTTTAAAACCAAAAGAGCTGCTAACTTTGACTAGTGATTAAAAAAAAAAAAAAGGGATCTACATGTGGGAAAGTGTAGATCATGTAGAAATAAATTTCATATGGGAACTCTCTTTCAAAATTGGCAGTACAACAGTTTTCAACAGATTTAGGAAGTCATCGTATACATTAAGTGGGAGAAAATGACAAGTGTTATTTTCTTATATTCCTGTATATCTTGAACATCAGGTAAGAATCCATGGTAAGACACATTGGGTTTTGGTCTCATTTTTATGTGGGTAGAAACAGAAGTGTGAAGTAGATAACTCAAGTGCTTTGTTCTGTTAAGCAAAAAATGGAGTTGTGTGAATACCTAAGAGTGTTAGAAGTTGTAATGCAACGTGGGACTTGAAACTTGGACAGTGCCAATTAAAGGAAGTTGGGTCAAGTTTTATCAGTGCTATCTGGACAAGCTGCATAAGAATCCTTATAAAGAAACCACTGAAAGAAATATATGTATATATACATATATATATATAAAGAAAACACTGAAATAACTGAAAAATTCTCTTAAGAGGAAACACCTGACAAATTCAGTATTATTTACATATGAAGTATATATAATATTCGGTGATCATGGTATATTACAGCATATTAGTAAGCTAATTGATATATTTCCCTGAAATTTTGTGCTATTAAAATTGCACTGAGCTAACAATATCTACTAATATACAAATATGCAGGGTTTTAAGGTGTACTTGTGTATATTTGTATGTTAAGCAATACTATGTTTTGTGTTTTTTTAAATCATGGACTCATTTTGGGTCTCTGTATTTGCCACTCACAAAACATCCTCTGTATAGCTAGGCTATTCATGAGGGCAGCACAATGAGAAGCAGTAACTCTGAATGGTTATAGTAATAACTCTGAAACCATGCAAGGACAGATAACAATTCAGAAAACTAGAAGACTTCTTCCTTACTAATGAGGGGAAATATGGAGTCTGATCTATTTATGAAAAGGATTAATTACATAAAGTCAATACTTGTGAGGGTGGAGAACCTGAAGCTAGAAGTCCAAGTGCCTCCACGTCCATTTTTCTATGTTTATGTGCAAAAAACATAATACACCAAAGTGTTTCAAAAATACGTATGTTTATTAGAGAATCACAGAATAATGGATATTGGAGAAAAACCTCCTTAGATCATCTAGTCCATCTCAAAGCAGGATCAACCAGAATGCATTTGCTCAGAACCTTCTCCACTTGTGTTTTGAACATCTTCTTCAAGGATGGAGATTCTTCAGCCTGTCTGAGCAACTTGTTCCAGTGTTCAACCACCCTCACAGTAAAAAAAAAAAAAAAAAAAAAAAAAAAAAATTTTTACATAAGATTAAATGGATATTTAAATTAGAATTCATAAAGCTATATTTAATCAGTTTATTTTATGAGATTTTCAAAATACTTTCCAAAATAAGAAACATTAGTATCTTGAACATGATGGTCTAAAAAATGAAATGTAACAAGGTACGATGATTCTCCAGATCATAGCAAGCTGCATAGTCAGGGACAAAATCCATGTCACAACTCTCAGGCTCTTGCTCCAGGAATTGATTAAATTATATGTGGCATTGTTTCTGATTACATTCTTTAAGCAGGGACTTCTTTCTGCAGTTACAGGATTCTTGGGACCTGGATATTATGTTGGATTTCATTCAATAAAATGCATATATGTTATATTTGAGTATTCTAACACAGCTTAAAATATTATCAAGTGCTAGTAAAGGATTAGCTACTCTTTGCCTGGAAATGTAAGACTTTTAGATCTTGACAAAATGGGAAAAGCCTATTGTAGTCCAGGGAGAAGTAATGTTAATTTTGTCTGATGGGCATTCATAAATTCTTTCTAATGTTACTAGTGACATACTTTTTGAAAATGAATGTATTTACAAAAAAATTGCTGAGGAGTATGAAAGTTAAAATGTAAAGGATTTATTTTTTTTAAATTTTCCTAAGATGTTTTACGTTTTGAAATAATATATATTATGGTGGCTTATAGTACAATCAGCACTTTTAAAATATGTCATACGTGTCAATTATTTGTAATTATAGATACCTTTAAACACAAGCTAGTGGAACTCTCCATTTACATACAAGGGCTGTTGTTGGGTTTCATAATATCTCTAAGAAGAGAATTATACCCACTGTGAATGAATATACAACAGGCTACATTACAGTACGTACCTAACTATGCTAATCCTTAGGACTGCTTTTTAGGGTAGGGGCTATAAACCAGGCCTTATGGGACCCAGTATTTGCATTGCATTTATTTGCAGAAGTACACTTCAAAAGCATACTTATGCATTTTTTGACAACATGCAAAACAGCAATTTCTAGTTCTTAGACATTATTCTGATTTTTGTATACTTTCATTTTTATTCTAAGGCGTTAAACATTCTTAACTGTAGAAATGTTAAGAATTTAACTTTATCAGTTGTAGCACCAGAGAAACTATTAAAAGTTCGAACTCCTTTTACGGTACTGATTTACAAATAAGGAACCATTTACCTTCATTTTAGTGTCTCTACCAGGCTGCGTCAGTATAGATGAGCTGGCAGCCAGCCCACTCGTGGTAGGCATGGACTAGTCCACAGCCTCCATAACAGGGCTTTCTTAAACCATGATGGATGGACCTAAAGTGAGAGTTAAAAGAAGTAAATGAGAAAGCCTCGTTTTAATGCGAAAGACTGATTCACTTACCAGTGTGAATTCTTGAAAAGTCAGGGAAGGGTAAAACCTATGTAGAGAGGAGTATCAGGTCTGTACCTTTGCACTGAAACTCAGATTTCTTACCCAGTCTGGTTGGAACAAAGCAAGTTGGAGCGTATTAAAAGCCACAGCCTGAAAGCAGGCATTTCAGTGAATTTAAAGTAATGACTTCAGTGTAGCAACAGCAATTCACCTTCCCTGAAATTCTGGCCTGGAGTCTAACTGGAAGTAAATCATATCTCAGTAGGAACCAAAGAGGTGACTTGCTCCCAGCTCACCTCATCACTTAGTATTACTGTGTGTGATATTAGTTCTATAATAATGCATTAATTTTACTTCTTTCACTGTTCTCTTGGCAACATGTTACTTCTGGTTCAGAGTTTCCTGAAAGCAGAAGCTGTATTTTTGTTGCAGTTTGGCATTCTGGTCAGTTGTAGTTGTAATTCTCATTGACTTACATTACTTTGTGTTCCCTCTCTGGTTAAACGGACCAAAGCAAATAAGCCTATCTAAGCTTACTGTATGGATTTAACAGCTGAGTTTTGTCTGTTTGTCAGCTCATGCAGCATATTATTTGTAAGTATATTGTATAGATAATTTTTCATACAGGACTGTGCTGAATATTGATGATAGTATCATCGGATAACAAGCTTGTTTTGCTTTGTGTTACGTTGGACAGCCTCTCAGTTACACTTGTTGGTGCACAAAACAGTCCATTCTCATTTAATTCTGGGTAATAACAGACAATTTTCTATTCTGATTTTAATGACAATGCAGTTTCAGAACGTGGCAACTAAGAATCCCTTTGAAAAGGGCTCCCCAGTTCCACCCAGAAGGAGGTGGGTCTAGATGGACCTCCAGATGTTGTTTTCACGCTCTCATATTCTGTAAAACCAGAGGAAAAGATCTGAGATTTTCTGCTTGATCTCTAACTGAAGTTCTAAGGATTTTACTCCTTGAAATTGCAACTGTTAACATCATGTCAGTACATAGTTATTCGAAATAAAAGTGTTCAAATTACCTTGTGTGGGTGGAGGTAATCTGTGCAGCCTTGAACTGCAAATAGTAATTAAAAAGGGTGGTAGCAGGATGTATCCTGGGCAAGAGCTCTTGCTCTCTGCGCTGCTGTGTGCTCTCTGCTCGCTGCGTTGTGTACCAGTGCAACTGTAGCTGGAGGAGGGCTGGAAGTAAGTAAACTGGTGAGAAAATCATGATTGCCCGTGGTTGTGATGATGCTGTGTACCACTCAAATGTGATTTCCAGCAAGTAGACCATACATACAGCTGGGCGTTTATAATTTCTGAGTGGCTAGAATCTATTTTCTACATCTTCATGTTCGTTCACATGCCTTTATATTTAGGTTTCAAGCTATATCAAAGTCCATCTCTTGAACTTTTCTCGAATGCTAGCAATACAAGTCCGTCACAGGGCAGGGCAACCCAAAGACACGATTGCTTGATGGCTGCCTGATGATTCTTGTATGTGCTCGCCAGCTTTTGGCATTTGGAAAGTGGTAGGGCTGGCAAATGTGCTTGGACAGTCTTTGTGCCTTAGTGGTCTTGGCGCTGTGTGGTTAGCAGCAGCTGCAATTTGAAAACGAGTTTCTTGGAGGCTTTAGGACGTGGTAAGCCTGTTGCAAGGGGTAGGTTCCCTGGTTCCTGAAAGGAGCACAGCCAGTGCTTGAACTGAGAGCTGTCCTGACTGTCCCACAGAGTGTGTAGCAGACTGTGTGCTACCCTCCCATGCATCTGCACAGGGATTGAGTTGTAGTCACAGTGTAAGAGGGAAGAGAATCCTAGTGGTAAGGTCTGCCTGCTCTCTTCCAAGCAGATCTTGCTAGTTTTCCATGTTTCACCGGGTAGCTTGGGCCGCTACCTGCTTCTCTCTTGGGCTTCTCCTGATGGAGAAGAAAGTTCTTGGGACTGGTGATGCCAAAACAGTGCGATGTCCAACAGGGTGCAAATGCCAGGAGCCGGGACTGATTCAGCCAATGCTATGGCAAAGGTGCTGCCTTGCTTCTGACTTGGGTCACAGCTGTGCAGTGTCCAAAACAAGGCAGTTGCCTTTCCGTGCACATACCAGCTGCCCCGTGCCACCTCCCTTCCTTTCAGCAAGCATCATCCCCTTGTTGCCCCATCTGCAAATCCTGTGCTGACCCACCCATATGTCTCACCAGGGCCAGCAGTGCATCTGGGCGTGGTGCTGCCTGCTGTGATGTACTTCTTGTAGGTCATGGTCATGTTGGGCTGTGCTCTGTGCTTGACTCGTTTGTGTGATTGCTTCAGAGGTGGTGACAGGAGCAGAGGGAGAGCTGCCCTTGCCCCTTGCCCCTTACTCACGCAGCCAGTCATGCTCAGTATTTGCCTCCTTGCCAACTCTACCCATGCAATCGCTTGAAAGACTGAAAAAGCAGTTAACGTGGAGGAAGGCTCATAAAAAAGCAGTCTGCTCCCTGTTAGAAAAGGAAGCTATGCCTGTGAAGTGAGTTTTGGAGTCTTGAGTTTCAGGTCTAAATGAACTGTTACCCATGTCATAAAAACCAGCCACTTTTTCTGGCAGTCTCAAAAGGCTAACAGTGGGTATAAAAAGGGAATTTCTGTGCCATCGTAAGTGGTGGTCTGCTTAGCCCAAAGGTTATGCTGTCTTTTCTTGAGAAATCCATTATTATGTCTCGGTCCTTGTGGTTGTTAGCTGTCACCTTTGTTGGACAGTAAAATTCCTAACAGGGCAAACCTTGCCCTTCCTTTCACCAGCCCAACAAGATAGAAGGAACTGAGTGCATGAGCTGGCTGCTTTTAGCTGCATTGGTAGGTGGCACCCTCCAAAGCACCTTTTCTTCTTCTCATTTATAAGACATATTTCTACAAAACATAGTGAGGAATATTAATTAATGCATGTAGCTGGTATGTGCATTAATTTCAAATATAATAGACATATTGAGCTATCTCCCTTCAGGAAGTACAGATCAGAGTATTAATTTCTCTCAATAGCATTCATGAGTGAGCACTGGCATGGAGGAAATTTCATATGTGGGCAGAGAACATTTTCCACAGTAACACTGTTGTGTCCAGAAAGTTAGAAAAAGAAACTTTATTTCTTGTCAGAAGACAGAGACTACAGACATCAGGAGTTGTTACTGTAACAAAAGGGAGCAGTAACAGATAAAACTTTTCTAACTTGGCTGAAGTTTTAAACCCAGTAACTGAACAGCTACATTAGCAGCTGCTCCTTTGGCCTGTCCTTGGTCTTGAAAGCCAGGCACGACATGGCGGCCTTAAAGGCTCTTATAATATACTCCCAGCTCTCTTTTAAGTAGAAATTACTCTATATTACTAAAAGGTAGTCCATCACTTTAGAATTCAGATGACCCAAGGAGGGAAGAAAAGTGGGTATGTGTCAAAGGAGAGGTACCAACCTTACCCTTGGCCTAAGCTGGTCTGTGGAATGTAATGTTTACACAGGTTTCTTCCTGGATAGAAGGTATTGCTACTGACGTACTGTGGTAGCTTCAGAATGTATTTTATAAAGTTCGGCTGAGCCACAACAGTGACACATTGTACTTGATAAAGCTAGATATAAAGGATTAATTTTCTAGTTTGTGTCTTTCTTTCTGTGTGCCCATGATAGATGACATGACAAGAGAGTCCCAAATGCACTCTGAATACTAAATCATTCATAAATGCCGTTGATCAGTATTCACCTTTCAGGATGGCAAATGCACTGATTCCCTTGATCTCACTTTTTTTCTCCAGTGCTTCTCGGCAATGGACTTAGATGAGGAACGGTGGAGCAGCGCTGAGGCTCCTCTCCCCGCTCCAGGGCATCAGATGTGTTCGCTGTGCGAGACAGAGATGTGGCACCTCTCAGATCTATCATCTTGAAATTCCTTTACAGGGAAAAGTTCAGGGTAGAATTTATAATGAAATTTACTGAGTAGAACACAAACAAAAACCAAACCAAAAAAACACCCACCAAAATCACCCAAAAACTAACACCCTGAAAAAAAAGAGAGAGAAAAGACGTAGAATTAAAATTCTTTCACTCAGCTCAATGCTAGTTCGTTCATCCAACACTTTGTGTTACTAACTTTTAGATGTTCACAGTTTCCGAGTTTCTAGACTTTTAACTAATCTCATCATTAAGGAGCTTTTTCTAGTATGTAAGCTAATGTTCCTTTTGCGTTTTTTGCATCAAAATCATGCTGACTCACCAAATGTGATTATATCGTGTTTGTTTTTTTTTTTTTCTTTCCCATTTTGGTGTTGTATTTTTCACATTTCTTTTCCCAGAAGTATGTTAATTGTATCCATGGAAGTCCATGGATGATACAATTGTACTAATCTTTGTGTGGTATTGTAGCCTGTAACTTAACTTTCAGGACACATCCACCCCCTTTGGATTTAGCTAAAAGCTTCTGGAAAATTGAGACTGATTTCAGTGGCTTTTGACTGGACACTTAAGAACACACTGTAGCATAAGGATCTAAAAAAGACTTGTTTTGTTCAACATAGAAGGAGGAAAAACTGAGAGATGGGGGAAGAAATGCAAGACATAAAAAAGAGCTTTTTAAGCTAAAGAGCAGTATTTGTTTATGGAAAAAAATGGGTCTAAAACTGGCCATTAATATATTCTGGCTGGAAATCAGAAGAAGGTTCATGAATTGTCTGAGGTTCTGGAACAAGCTATGAGTGAGGTAGGTAAGGGATTCAGAAAAAGAATGGCTGCTTTTAAGGTAGAGCTCAATACTTTGAAAAGAGTTATATAACACGGTGCCTACGGACTGCATCTGATGACTCAGGAGAACCCTTCCAGTCCGTGTTCCTAAATTTTCCTGAGCAATTCAAGCAAAAAAAAAAAAAAAAAAGAAAGAAAATGTCAATTTTAAACAATTTGTAACTCAGCTCAGCCTGAGTACAAGTTAATGGCATAAAGAAAAGGCACTTTTTTTTAGCTTAAGGGCATTCTGCCTTCTGTATTTTAAAGGCCTGTGGCAAACCATGGCAGCATGTCAAAATAGTCATAAGAATCTTTTAAAATATAAGGGTTTAGACATTACAAATGTGGGATCTGCTAATAGCAGTAATGGTTAGTGTCTTTTACAAAAGTTCTGGATTAGACAAGATAACTTGGGGGACATGGAAAACCAAGTTCCGTTCTCATTGTGTGTTGAGGGAAACATTGGTATAAGGGAAAATGGGTTAAGGGAAAATGAATTGTGCTAACGAGAATTATTTGTGGCCCAGGACTGGTCTGTAGCAATTACATGTGCAGTACCCAAGCATTGTGGAGAGGCTTAACTGCACAAGGAGTTGTAAGAGACGTTCTTCTTCGTTAATTTGTTGGTAAAAAGCTTCATACATTTTGCAGATAAATGGTGTTGTGTGTCCAGACCGTTGGTTCAGTAACTAAATTCTCCCTTTCCTCTGTTGACACACATACTTTTTTAGTGCTGTAAATGTAGAACTCCACAGTAAGGCTGTGAAAACCAGGAGAAGATACGTTAAGCCATGTTCTTGTTCGCAAGCTTTCCTTTCGGTATTTGAGATTTTCTTATGCAGCAGGCTCACTAGAAACTCTTGCTTTGGCCTAGATTAATCCCTACAAGCGGAATACAAATTACTTTGTACTCGTGGATTAAGAGTCGGTTAACGAGGACAGCTGCTATTACCTCGGCAGCGTGGCTGAATTTCCTATGAGCCAAAGGCCTCTCCGAGAGGGCACTCCTCACCTGCAATCTTGAGAGCAAAACCTATCTGAGAAATGGCTTGTCGGTGCATTTTCTTCCTGGTCTAATCACATTCCTCCTGAGTCAGCAAAACCCACTGTGGGACTTCAGCAGCTATTTCTGGGTCCCTGAAGGGAGGTGGGGATTGCAGGAAGCTTGCAGCGTTGCTCTGCTACTACTAGCAAATTTATCAGTGTCAGTGGTTTCCAGACTCTTAGTCTGAACATTAAAACTAGTAGTTGCAAGTAGGACGTTTTTCATCAAAACTTTTTTTTTTTTTTTCTGGAAAGAAAATGGCTTTTCAATTAAATAGTACTTTTGGGAATGGGGAGTAACAACTTTTGTTGGTACATTTTTTCTTTTCTTAGAATATGAAAACATCCAAATGTTCTCAATTCTGATAATCCAAAACATGTTTTATACAGACCCCCCCCCTCCTGATTTTAATAAAATGTCTTTGTATGTGATTAAAACTTTCCATGAAAGAAAAAATCTAGCTTCCCAGCTGCCTCTTCCCTGTACTGTTTGGCTTTCCACAGGTGGAGCTTGTCTGAGGGAGTTTTGAATCCCTTACAGCTGCCATAAGTAGGGTAAAATATTTTTTTTTTATTGCAATATTTGTTGAGTGTCTATCCTTGCTTGGTGTTAGCCAACACTTACAAAGACACATTAAAAAAATGTTTCTGTTCTTGTGTAGTGTAGTACTGGCATTTTCTATAGTGAAAAGGTTAGCGTTTTAGTATGCTACATTTCTATGTAAAGAATATTCCAACTTTCAACTAAAATGTGCTAAAACAATGCTGGGTTGTCTTTTAACATCCATTACTAACTATTCGAATTCTCCAAAGTGCAGGAGGATACTTTATGCTGCTAATGACTGACTGACCTTTATATTAACACCACTTCGAAGACAGTTTAGTGGCTTACCTCTTTAGTGAAATTAATAAATTCAGGGGTTCCATTAATAAGTATTTTGATCCATAGTTCTGCTTTAAAACATAATTATATGTTACTCACCATGTTCCTTATACTCCACTGTGTTCTGTCTCTTCATTCAAAAGCTGGCCTGCGATGTAGTCGTATTTCCATTCTTTCTTTCATCCCTAAAGCCACATCTTGAAATCAGTGGGGCCACATCATGGAACAGAAAAGTATTTGGCACTGCATCGTCTGAGAGTCCTGTCTCTCCATACATTGTTCTTACTGTAACTGCAAAACATATGTCCCATTAGTTCTGTGGGGGAAATATCAAGTAGGATGTAGAACGTCGACTACAGTATTGGGGGAGAGCAGCACGGCAAAGGTGGCCTCTTGAATAAATGCTGGGACCTGATGACCCGCCACTGGCATTGCTGGTCCAGCTTTCCAAATGGTGGTGAAATTCTGACACCAAGTACACGACAGACATTGGTTGCTTCCTGCTGTAAGACTTAACACTTTTCTTTCTAAAGCTGTGATATTTCTCTCGCCTGTTCTTTTTTTAGAAGACTGGTGTTTGAGAATATGCTGAATACATTTCCCCTTTTTTCATGTTAGCAACTAAGTCTCTCATTGAGCTTTCAGGCAAGCAAGAAGGTACTTAGGCGTTTAAATGTAATCATCATTGTTATGTGAGAAGAACTGGGATAGAAAGTTTTAATTCATCTGCAACTACTTATCCAAAACACTTTGTCAAGTCTTTCCTGCAAAGAAGCTGCAACAGTCATGAGTCAGCAGTGCGTCCTGAATGACTCAGCAGTTTCTGATTATGGTATTGTAGCAAAACGGGTGCAGTTGGAAAGAAAAGGCAGCAGAAATGAAAGCATGTGACTTCAGTATTAGCACAGGTTCTTGGTGTGGACAAAATGTCATCCACAGACTGTTACACCCTCTGCCTTCACAAAAGGCCGAGGGAGGCGGTTATGTGGAGATTTCCTGCTCCGATGTCACCACTCTGCGTCTGTGATTGCAGTCTGCCATGTTGCATCTCTGGTGATGTTTTCTGCAGCACTGATTTCTGCCAAACAGAGCAACCTGGTTCGTGCACACAGTTTCTCACACAGGGATATCACCTTGTGTTTGTGAGCATCACCACCCGTTTGTCTGCATGAGGCAGGGAGACTCGTGCACCCAAATGGATTTCACGCTTGTCAGTTTAGTCACTTGTATATGTAGGTTCCAGCATGCCGAGCTTGAAGGGATTTGGCTATGAGATGTGCATATACTATGGTGTAGTTGCAAGTTGAAAACTAATTTCACTACTGGTATGTGTATTTTAAGCATTGGTTCCAAAAAAGGCAGAATTTCTTAGGTGTATCTAAGTATTTTCTATTTAGTGTTACTTACCATTGCACAAGGCAAACCAATGATTGTGATCCATGGTGTTTCTCCTTCCTTTTGCATCTGCTGTGACTCTAACACTTGGTATCTACCATCACAAACACTTACTTTGGAAAGTATAACTATATTACAAGAAAGGCCAACTGCATTAAATTGTTATGGAACAGCGTTTTTGTTGAAGCCCATGCCTTTTCATTTTAAAGCTTACATGATGACATCAAAGATCAATAAATGGTTAATGTGTTATATTTCAGTGGTGAGGAAAGAGCAGATTAAGAACTGTTATAAAAAGCAATTGTACTTTTTCAATGGTTACAGCTTTGCATTTTGACTTGGGGTATTACTTATGCAATTGCCATATTCCCATGACTCCGTCATAAAGAAGTTGTGAAATTCAGTAGTGTATCCTGGCCAGGTAAATAAATGGGGACAAAATATTATAATGGCTTTCACATTTCGTATCCTATGTGTTTTATCTCAGATAAATAGTCTCGATAAATGTTACAGTATATGCATGCATGCCACAGATATTGTATTTGATTCCTAATGGGTCATAAAGTGCCTTTTGCAGACCTTCAAGGAAATGTTAGTCTGTTCTATGGAAAATATATTTCAGTACTAAATTTACTTTAAACCACTTTGCCCTACTGAAACTGTCTTAAATTTCTAAATTGTGTGGATACTAAAATTTATGTTTGGGGTTGATCTGACTTAGTTACAAAGATCTTAATTCCACTGAAGGGAAGTAGCACAAGTGGGTTTCTCTGCATCCTGTTGCATTTTAAGATGTTCAATATTATATTAACATAGGAATAATATCAATACCTGTTATAAGCTGCATGAATTTTACAATTTTTAAGTTATAAAACAAAAGTAATTTACAATATTGCAGACGAGTAAATTTAAATTATGTTACAGAGGTCTCTCTATATTGAATGGATTCTTCACTGTTGTTTAACACAGTTGATGCCTTAAGCGATGTGACTGATAATATAAACGAAAATGATGGTGTTAAAACAGAGGATAGAGGCAGCATCAGCTTTGATCACTTGAATATGAACTTATATAAAGTTTTGTGTTAATACAGTAAATGAGAATAATATTTAGCTAAAGTAGCTTTTCATCGTTTTTTTGACTCAAGTCACAAGTTGGTGTATTAACCCTTAAATCAACTTGGGAAGTTATAGAAAAGTTGAAAGTCTACCTTTGTAAAGTAATATTCCGTAAGTGATACCTTTGAAATAAGTCTGTTTCATCTAAGACCAGAGTTTGGTAAATCTGAAAAAAGAGGAGCTGTTAATTCTAAGTAGAATACGGCACTTGTTGATATAACCAAACGTAGAGTTACATCTAGATGACAGTGTTAGTTTTGCATTTATTTTAGTATTTAGGATGATGCAGTCCCAGATGATTCTGTTTATGTATAATGGAAAGTTCTTGTATGTTGCTGAGACAAGGCTCGTACATCATTTCTCTTAGTTGTTCCATACAGTTTAGTACAAGAATAACTAGTTAATGTTTGCAAGATGTTGGTAAATCTTAGAATCTAAGTTAATTAAGAATCATCATATTTATTTGTTACATGTTACTGAGGATTACATATGCATTATAGCTATGGTCTTTGATTTGTTTTTGATCGTAATTTATCTTTGAGCTAAAGAAAGTGGATGGTTAAAATGTCAGTTTAGTGAAGCTGGAGCTGAAGTCTTCAACTGGGCTCCATCCAGAATGCCAAGAAACTCCAAGGGAGTTTTCCTCAACTTGTAGGAGGTAGTAGAAAGTTATTTAATATTCAGGATCTGTCAATGCTGAAGAAGAACTTAAAGCATATAGTAATATTTGGCTTAATATTTGTGAGGAAAAGTGCGATGACAACCAGCCAGAATGTCCATGGCTGCTGCTTAGACCTGGTGTTAGCTCAGGGAACCGCTGGGACCCGTCCACTTCCAGCAACATTTTTGAATGACTTCCCGTCAAATGAAATGGGATGGAGCCAGATCGTTCATCAGAAATATATCAGTATATTTTTCAAGCAGTAAATTTCAGTAAGTGATAGGAGAATTACACAGAAAAAAAGGCATGGGAATATACTTGGGCACATAAATGCAGTCACCTTCATATTAAAATTCTTTTATCCAAAAACTGGAGTCTAAGCGAGTTAATTATCCTGTTAAGTCAGCTCAGGTATCCAACAGACTCTCAGAAAAATCTGTTCAGCATCAAAATTAAAACAGTAAAGAGGTACAGAAGCGAGCACTGACAACTGAACCTACCTTGATCCTTTTCCCCTTTTCCCCCAGGAGCTCTCAAAAGAAGGCTGACAAGGTAGCTGCCATCACTTTTGCTACTTAGCCAGAACGGCGATTTACCTGCGCGGCTGTTGCTAGACATGATCTGTTCCACCACGCAAGAGCAATTTGTTTAAAGCCTGTCAGAAGTTCACTACTCTAATAAGAGAGTGATCCCTGTAACCTGCAGTAAGAGTAATTAAAGATTTAAGTGTTACAAACTTTTGTGTGTCCTACACACACGTTCTAGAAATAATTTATGTACACAAAACTGCCTCAGACTGACTCCCTTGAGGTCGGTGATGTATTTCCATTCCCATAGTGAGGTTAAGACTTCATAAGAGGGAGTGATAAAAATCAGAATTAAAATGTGAATTGTAGGGAGACTTGTGCCCTCTCCAGAGATAATGTAGTAATTGTTACCCTGTAAAAGGCAGGATAAAATGGAAAAATGTCCAACTACTTGTGCTATCAGTGTTTCAAAGCAGATCCTCAGAGACTGTTTTTCTAACAAGTGGAAGTAATCTTTTTTTTCCCTATTTAAAATTACTTTAAAGATTTTTTTTTTCAGTTGTGAAGAATTAAGAGAGGCTCTGTTGCTTTTTCTTCAGCAAACAAACAAGTGTCTCACCATAGTCTACACGCCTCTGCACGTGGTGCTCCACCAAACATCATGTGTGTGTGTCCACATGGACACTGTGCTGGGGAAGAAGAGGTTGTACACAAAGCTGTTTTTGAAAAGGCATGAGCCATCTGCCTGGACTCACAGACCTTTCATCACAGCAGTGATCCATCGAGTATGCTCTTCTGTTCTTAACAAGTCCTGAAAGTCAGGAAGCCAGTGACTCAAAATCTTCTGTATGGAATGCCCTGACTAAAGGATTTTATGAGGTGCATAATGTCTGTGCTTCCTACCTACCAGGTTGACTTTTGCAGCTCAAAGTCTGGCACGCCGACACATCAGCAGCTAAACATCTCTCAAGGGCTGAGACCAAGGGGTTTTCAAACTTCGCCCCACCTTTTTGTAGCTGAGATGTATAATGAACAGGGAGGCCAGGGAACACCGAGTTTTAGAAAGCAAGTTTTGCCTGTTCAGGTTAGTTAATTCGGTCATGTTTTCTTCATCTCTTTTAACAGAGAACATACAAGCTGTTGCCTTGAATTTTCTGACCTAATAGACAAGCAATTTGTTGGTCTTTCCAGTCGTTAATAGGGGGCTTTATGTGAGGTATCAATCACTGCTTTAGTGCTGTAAAGATTTGTCACGCGTCCTTAGAAAGATTTAGGAACTGTAATTTCTAAGTTGTTAATTGCTTTTTTCCAAGAACTATATGCCTCTGGGCCTGCCTTTCTTTTTTTAGTGTAGACAGTTCTGAGAGTTTTGAAGTTTTTCCTTGCATTAAATTTTGAAGAGTTCTATCCTGAGTTGGTGGAAAACAAATTGCTTACTTGTTGTTATAGCTAATAGTTTCAAACTGTGTGTATTGCATTTGAGAAAGACATGGATAGAGAAATTTCTAAAGTGTCATATCCCATTACAGTGTGAAATTCTATGAAAGTTAAAGCACATTGAAAAATTGCATTGTCTTCCCCAGCATTTAGTTTGAAGACAGGCAGACCTCACAAAAATGTCAAAATTCAGTGAACTCCATATTAAATGTAATGAGCTTTTGGCTTTGGTACTGCCAGAATTGCTGGCAGATGGAAATGCTATTTAAAGCCTTCATAGGACCTTTCTACTATTTTCTGGTGCAAGTTTTTTCAAGAATGGTTAATACACATGGACAGTTTGTTGTTAAGTCAATGCTGTCATTTAGCTTAAATAGACATTCACAGTATTTAGCTCTTTAATGTACTTCAGACAATCAATCATAAACCTTTTCAGGGTCCTGTTTGCTAGGCTGAACCGAAGTTCATTCAGTTTTCTTGTGGAAGATAAGGTCTGCCTTTCCCATTCATCTTAGTAATGATTTTCTGTGCTTGATTCAGTTTGTGTTCATTTTTCTTGAATGGGGACTGCCGAGGCTATGCATAATGCTGGGACAGGAGTGATTCCAGTATCTTGTGGAGTGACAGAATGAAAACGTTTCACCTGCTGTCTGCTAACCTTGAACCCCAGACTCACAGAATTGTTGAGACTGGAAGAGGCTTGGAGAAATCAGAGTCCGACCTCCCTACTCGAAGCAGGGTCAGCATATCAGCCAACTGATGATCAGTCAGCTCAACGTGTCAGCGTAATTCTTGGTAGTCATTGGGGAAAAAAAAAAAGAAAACTGGGTATTGAGAAAAAATCCGGAAAAAAATAACGAAAACAGAAAGCATTATAATGTCACTGCATATGGTGCATTTGATCCATAAAACTGTATATAAAGTTTGGTTCTGTGTGTTAAAGGAAATGCAGTAGAACTCCAGAAGCTGCAGAGGAAAATCATGGAAACGGAATTCCCTGCCTTTTGTTGTAGGAGTCTGGACTGAAAACATAGTATTTAATGAATTTTTAAGTGTTGCATTTCTTTCCTTTTTTTTTTCTTTTTTGGATTGAAGACTCATTGCAAAACTGACTTGCACATGATGGAAACCATTGGAATTATTTCCTCCCGAAGAGAATAAAAGCAATGCGCAAGTAGAGCCCGTGAGTTTACTGGCATTAATTATATGGTAGTGATATTTTGTGTGTGACAGAAGAATAAATTCATGCGTTTATCAGTGGCATTTATATTAGCATTCTTTTCCATGGAAGATCCGTAGGTGACAAAATATTGATGTTTCTTAAGCTATTATTGTTTTATTATGGCATTGATGTTATTAATATACTGTTATGCTAATGTATTGCTAGGGTTTGTGTCTCAGAGGTTCATCCACAAAATATACACTGAATGTAGAGAATGTGCGAAGTACGGAATTGTTAGATTCACTGAGCTTCTGTATTACATATGTGAGAAGTTAATTTTACTATATATATTGATATACATTTATACATATCCAAAAAACTCAGAAAAGAATTGTGCAGTTCCTACTCAACCAGTGAACTCTTTTTATGAAATGGAGAGCAGAATCCGTATGGGATTTTTGAGTAGCAGAACTTCCAGTTCACCATTTCTTACTGCTTTGCAGTGACTATATTTATTTGAATATATGTTCAGCGTCAAAAGCTTATCACTTTTGCTATAGGTCACTGCATTCCTGGGTTATTTTGCTGAAGGTAGCTGCCCTTCTGTGACGTCCACAAGCAGATTACAAGTTAGCCCTATAAATTGGCCTTTATCTAGCTGCTTTATTGTTAATATCGATAATAAGGAACAAATATTAATTTTTCCTTCACTTCTTGAAGTAGTCAGTTCAGAATGGGAATCCTGCATTACCTTGCTGCCTGCCACAGTGTTTTCATAGCATCTTCCCACCTGCTGTTTGAGATGCTTTGGATCAGTCCCCTGATGATGCTCCTACGCTGGGAAAGAGAAACCCATAAAGTTGCTTGAAGGAGGGACAGAGCTGATTAAATGACTGTAAACAACCTGATCAGAGAGGCTGAAAAATATTTTCCATACTCTCATCAAATATAAAGCCATTTGCACAAAAGGTATCAAGCATAGAGGAAATACGACTTGACTCATCTGCTTCATTTTTTTCAAAAGGTCCGCAGTCCAACATAAGCGAGGTGAATTCTGATCAGCAGGTACACTTATCTAGGGTCTTGGAGAAGGGATTTGTCATGAAGTTGCCTGAAATGCAAAGCCATGGTGCTAGAATAATGCCGTAATGGAAGATCAAACTCATTCTTTCTGGTACATTAGCCTAATTTTTGTAATGCCTTCCCATGTGCATATAAGATCCTTGATGCATGGAGCGATGCTGGCATAAGTTATTAGCTCTGTGCCCCAATTTGTTTGTTCATCCTGGATAGTCATAAAATATGTTTGTTTCAGACTAAAGCTTCTGCTTTCTAATTAGATGATACTGAACTATTTTGTTTGCTTGCTTTTGTTGCTGTTGTGTATTTTTTATATAAGAATATTTGGGGGAAGAAGCTAAGTTTTTGGTCTTTTAAAATCATCTTTTCAAGAATAAGGGCTTGGAATCCATTGCAAATACCTAGCTGTCTACGTCAGCATGTAATTGTTGACATTGCTTGTTTGTGATAGCAAACCAGTTAGTAAAAGACTTGGAGCATAAGCTTTGTGATAGATATTTCCAAAACTGTGGTGATCGGTATTTACTGTTAAGTCTGGCAATGTGTTATAAATTAATGATGACTCAATTTTTCCCTTTAAATTCATTCATCAGAATGTCCAAATTAGATTATACTGACTCCAGGCTTTTGCTTTAACAGACTGCAAACCCCTGTGGAAAAATGCTGTGAAATTTAATAGGAACAAGAATAGTAAGATTCTACAAGAATTTAATAAAGTCCCATGGAAACTTTTAGAATTACCATAGAAATGAATAGTAAGTGATACCTTAGGTAGACTTTTGAAATAGCTCATAAAACTGTATGGCAGTGATATAACTTTCTAGAAAATTACGAAGATTATTTTTGGGGGAAAAATTCAAAGCATCAAAAGATTTTTTTTAATTTCCAAAAGAATGTTTTCATGCAGGAACGTTGGAGCCGAACCTGTCATTAAGATGTCAGATCTGTAATGGCAGAGCCCAGCTGAATACAGCCTCTTCTGAGCTGCATCAGTCACTTCTCCATTCCAAGCATTGCCATCGAGTCGAGGAGGGGTGCCACACCTCCCGGCCAGCTCGGGACGTTGAACCAACTTGTGGCTTCAGCTGAGCCCTCAGAAAAAAATTTTGATTCTTATCACTTCTGGTTTGAGGTATTTCCCTGTATGCAGGAAGGTCCCATCATGCAGCCTCCTTTACAGAGCTGTCCTTTCCGCTCCCTTTACTGGGACAACTAATGGAGAAATTCTTAAAGGAACATCAAGGCTTCAACAGGAGAAGGAAGGAGCTGTAAGAAAGTTACCCAGAAAGGTTCAGCTCCAATGAAAGACAGAAACATGTTTGTGCCTCGCTTTGCGGGGCAGTTTGTAGTGCAGACTACCCCAGTAAAATGATGTTTAGTCATGATGATGACAGAGCTTCCCTCCCCGCAGCTGAAAGCTAGCACAATAAAGAATAACTTCGCTCTAGTTGAGCATATATTGTACATTGTGAAATGCTAAGCACTGAAGATAAGGATAAGAAAACAAAACAAAAAATTTTCTATTTCCTAGTGGGTCTGAGATGAATCACATGGCTGGGTGTGGAACAGTCTGTGACCTTCCACCCAAGCACAGTTTCTGATGAACTGAGAAGCTTTGTAAAGTTGTTTCTCTAACTGAATTGCAGAGCTTGATCATCCAAAACACTTTCAAAACACGAAGAAACGTTTTGAACTTGACTTCTAAAATATTGCTTTAGTTGTTTGGTGCAAATGATTGCTAATTTAATGTTTTTTGGTTTGAGGCATTTCTTTGCCATTACAGAAGTCATAAATGCTCATTTTTTTAGCCTGATTTCCTGAGTTTTGTATACAGACATTGCTCATATGATTAGCTTGCAAGAGGGTTGTGCTGTGTTCTAGAATGGGCATTTTATTTCCCATTTTATTCTATATCCCGGCTTCAAAAGATGTTTGAACAACTGTTCTTGAACTCCTTTTTTTTTTTTTTTTTTTTTTTTTATAACCCTAATCATCTTTTCCTATCCTTTAGTCTGTTTTTTGGATTTTTCCACCCTTTCTCTGAAGGGTTTGAATTCTAAGGAGGTGTTAGCACATTTTAATTTGCCTCTTTTTTTTTTTTTTTTTATACTGGAATATTTCAATAGGGCTGTGTTTTTTTTTGGTTTTCAAATAACAGCTATTCCATTGTTAATATTCAGAGAGGATGGTTTGACCTATAAGCTCAACTTTTGTGATCGTTTCTGGAAACTTGCGGGCCATCTGCTAGGTATTTTTAAAGAAAAATAAATGTCCATAAAACTTCAGGAGGCATCACAGATATGTGTAAACCCGTTCCTTGCCTTTTCCGTCATAAAGAACAAATGATTCAATATTTTCTATTTCCTGGAAGAGAAACTATACTACCAGTAAAGATTTAACTTAAAGCAAATTCAGCAAAATTTCATGAGATTCATTCTGAAAACAGAAGGTGTTTTGATAAAATCACTGTGTTGCCAACTGGAATGTGACTGAGTTCCTTTAAGAAAGGTCAGCCTTTGGTACAGCTGGTTTTAGAGGGTAACTCTTTGCAGACTCTGACAGCAAGAAAAGCTACTCTCATCTGTTTGTCTAATGCTTTTATACTTTGGAGGACGTTACACTGTAACCACGGTGTATGCAGTAACTGCTTTCCTCGGGATACTCCCAGTGTGCGAAGTACATTGCTCACAAATAAGGGTTTTCACATGCTGAGAAGAAATTGGCAAATAGTTTAAATACATAATAGGAGCTGTAATAAGGTTTCCATTAATACTCCAGTAGAAAAATGTTGCAGTGGTCAAATATTTTGCCGTTAAAGAACGGGCTAACAACAAGGAATGTATTTCTGCTGGATATGATATCTAACTGATTAAAAAAAATAATAAAAGGAGAAATGCCTGGTCAAGCCCAAGGATCGAGGATGGCATTTGCCACACTCTTGGTTTTGGCTTAATGTTTCCCATCTAAATCAGTGGCAGAGTGCACACGGACTCCAGTGTAAGCAGAATGTGTCCAAACACAGAATTGTTTTTAAAAAAAATACCAGGAAAATACATTATCTCCCTCAAAATATACAGCCAGCCTAAAATTACTTCTAATATTAGACCATTTTTTTGAGGAAAATTATTCTGCTTAAGAAAAATCATATCTAATTTAGACAGTCAGTTATAAGAAGTGAAAATAAATTCACAGTATTGAAAACACTAACAGGTTAGCATAAGCAAAGCTCTCCAGACAAGAGTAGTGACATAGCCAAGTTCTCACACATACTGAGAATATTATGGGCATTTCTAAAAACTTGGTAGAAATTAATATTTAATTATGCACGACCTGCTCTTTTATCTTGATTCTGCTGCAGTCCTGCTGCTCGGAACTAGAAAAGCAACCTCAGTGGAGGAAGTAAAGTGGGCTCTTTCATACTCGTTCTCCAGCAAAGCCCAAAGCCTTCACATAAATGCCATCAGCATTTATAAAACATGTAAAAATGAGTCTCCTTGTTAACTGATATCTGGCACAATTCTTGGAATGGATGCTGACGTTCTGGTCTGTATGTTCCATTATGCAAAGGGCATGGGGTTTGGCCACAGACTGCTAGCAGAGAAATCCTTTACTGTAGGAGGACTCCCTGCTGGGGCTTCAGAGCTGGACCTCAGCCCAGGATCTCTCTCCTTCCTAATATCTGCTCTGTCTTCTGCACCAAGTAGGGCTCTAGTGAAGGAGAGGCTCTGTTTCTGTCTGATAGATTTCTTACTGTGTTTGTAGGTCCCCAATATGGCTGCAAATCTATACAAAGGGGAAAAAGGGTTCAGAGCACTGTGTCTTGTACGACCTTATTTCTCTGTCCAGAAGTGAGTATTAAATGTCTTACTGAGAATTTTAATGCCAAGGTTAACATAATTTCTTCTTGAACTAGTTCACTATGATGAAGTAGAATTGTTCAGGAGACAGATTGCTCTGAGAGCAGAAGATTATTAAGTGCAATTCACTCTGTTAAACTGAGCAATATGCATCGCTAAATTGAGCTTTTCTCAGTGCTGGGTGGTCATTCTTCTATTTGTATGGTAAAGTGAGAGGATTGGAACCAAATTCCCTGCTTGGATATGATCATTATACCAATTCCCAACATCTGAGCTCCTAATTATGATTTACTAAGAATTTGGCACGAAGCCCAGATCCCTTCAGGAACCAGAATGCAGTGTCCCCAGTGGACTCGCGATGATTCCCGTGCCAGCCCGTGCAGCAGTGGTGGATCCCCAGGTGTCAGCCACCAGGGTTATGGGACTGCAACGCTTCCTCGCATCAAGATCCTCGCATCGAGACCAGCCATCATATTTGCTACTATTTGCACTAGTGATGGAAATATTTGTGTAGATATTTCAGTTTAGCAGCTTTCAGGATAGATGAGAAAGGCTGCTGAATCATATTGCATTATTGGGTAATAATATTGACGTCTGGTCAACTTGTCATTCTTCTTCCCAATAAGCTGAAGCAATGTAGTATTATTTGGAGAGTTTTTCATACTGTAATTAACTGTAAACAGCAAGGTAGGATGGTTTTCAAAATATTCCTCAGTAAGCTATCTCCAGCTCCTAGAACCAGTCATTGTCTCCATTTGTTATTATTTTATATAGTCATTTTATATATGTAAAAGCAGATTAAAAAAACCCTTCCTTGACTGGTATAATGCTGGTCACCTAATTTTCTGGGGTTCATTTTGTGGACAACCACCATTAACATGAATCTTCCAGCCTGTATTAAGCTCTGAGTTTCTCCAGTTCAATACGCTTTAAAATTTCTGACTGTTTTGTTAATGTGTGCGGACAGGGAAAGATGCAAAGCTTTCCTTATTAGAAAGAAATACAGGAGTTCATTTGGGCCTAGTGTAGACAGAATGAGATGACTCCATTTGAAAGGGTGACTCCTTTGAAGTCCATTGCATCATTTATACCAGTAGAAAACGTATCTTTTTGCATGGCTCTTTGCTGTTGTAAATATTAACCTACAAGAATTTGGCAGCACAGTGAGACTGTTCTGCTGACTGAGGCAGGACTGCTGTCCTGCACCGAACATGTGGAGAATCATCATATATTTGAGGTATCTTTTTTTTTTCATTTCACTTCATAATCATAATTCATAATATTTTCATTTCACTTCATAATCCTTTAAAATAATACAATAATTTTAGTTGCCAGAAAATGTTTGTATGGACCAAGCTTGTAAACATTTTTATTGCCTCCCTTCTTTTATGCTTATATATTAGTTCTTTGGAAGACTGTCTTTTTGAAGACTGGGCCATTCAGATTTATAAATTTATGAAATAACATCAGTATACACATATACTAAAGACGTAGAAGCAGAGGAAAAATCAGATTAAATATGAGAGTTATTTTCATTTCCTAATGCAGGGCCAGTTCTGCCCTTTATGTGAAATGCAGGTGACTGCTATGCAGCTGCAGAGGAATTTGACCTTCAAATAGTTTTTCAGCAATGAGTAGGCACCTTCTTTTGTTTTTAATTCAGTCATATAAAATTATCACCTTAATTACAAGGAGAATTGTAAGATCTTGGCCTTCTGCTTAAGTTTTCAGGACCCTCTTGTTGCTTAGTTTAGTGAGCGAAGATACTGTGTTTTCTTTTGTAGTGTAATATCCTCCATTTAGTACCATTTCCATTCCTTCAAACAGTGCAATTCTTCAGCACAGGCAGAATTGGGGCTCACTCATCAGTAAATATGGATTTAATAAATACTCTACAGCTGCTTCATTTACATATAGTTGTATACTTATTTCTTAAGGAGAAATTAGCTTCAAATTCCATCAATAGAAACTGTTTCAGTTGTAATCTGTAACTGACAGATGTATGAAAAGCAACGTTTAACACGATCATAAAAGTCCCAGGACTGAAATGTCATAAGTCAGGACCAAACAGTCTTGGGAAAGGTTAGTGGTGATGCCTACAAAAAAGATACCAAAACTGCACTATATTTTTTCTGTCAATAATTACTATCCTTTCGGTAAAAAATTTGTTTAATCAGACTTTTAATTTCACAAATGCAAACAGAAAACACGGTAAATGGACTGAATTTAAAAGTTTAGCTAAAAGGAATAGACCAAATTTTTGAAGCTTAGCAAGTGAAAAATAGAGAATGACCTAGTGTTGTAGCGACACTACTAACAGTGACAGTTTGGGCATTGGCTGCTGAAGAAGTGATAATTTAATATTTTGATTTCTGCAGAAGAAACTTAAAGAGTTTCATGCATCCTGAGTGCAGGTTTCTGTATTCATTTTCAGGGCTGCCTCCTCTTTTACAAAGTGCTGTCCTCCTCTACGCAGTTCTGTTGTTTTCACAACCGTATTGCACAGCAGACAATTTCCTGTAAATTGACAAATAAGGTAGGTCTTCGGTGTAATTTGGAAAGCAGCATTTACGTCTGAACTTCTCGCCTCTGTGAAGATGTGACTTTCTGTGGATCAAAATTGTTTGTGGATTTTTCCTTTATTTTGCAACAAGGTGATCAAGTAGGTTGTGTTTTAAAAAACAAACACACAAACAAAAAAAAAACAAACAGCAATGCTAGAGCTTATTTCACACATTCAATTGGATTTCTTAAAATATATTGGTGGGTGAAGTCTGCATTTAGAGCTTTGAATAGGCAAAGAATAAGATCTTGTAGAATAATGATTGTTTCCTATACTTTTTTTTTTCTTTTTTTCCAAGCAGAGGTGAATCAGAGATGGCCCCATGTGAAATCAAACACAAACGCACCTCCTTTTCTGACCAGGAGTGGAGACATGGCTCCTGCCAGGTGGAGAGCCGTGCCCGTGGTAGGCTTTCCCCGTCCGCTGCGTGGGCTGGTGTGCTGGAGGAAGCCGGCAGAGCCACCGGCGTGACCCAGCCTTCTATAATTAGATCCTGATGTAAACGACAAAGTTCAGCTGTAACTACTCAACTTTCATAAAACTGCTTTTGTCATTGCTTGATGTGTGCTGCTCTACTGAGCAAGCAGGTATCGAAGCTGATGCTAAAAACACGATGTTATTTTTACAGCGACCTTTCTAAATAACCTTAAAGTGGTGTCATTTGGATCAAATCAGAGCTGTTGGTAGTTCATTAGGCTCATGTCACTGTGCACTTGCCTCCAAAACATTTAATCAAATATCCCCAGGAGTCATTTAATGCACTTAATCTGACATGAGACTGTCTTCTTTCCCATTTTAAATAAAATTGTAATAAGTTTTGGCTTTGATATGAAAAAAAAGAAGGAAATGTTTAGCTATTTTGATTTTTTTAAGGGTTGAAGGGACAAGGTCTGTCCATCAGAATGAAGAAATCACTGTTTAGTTGTCACTTAAACTTATCCCTTAAAATTTAATTATACCCGTGTTACTTATTCTGATGCTGTAATTATTTTCAAATCGTTTTTGTGGGAGGTGAAGATCATCTAATAAAAACAGGTACTAGTTACAGAAATAACTTAAAGCTAATAGTACTCTTAAAAAAATAACCCAGCTATCCTGTACTTGAAAGCAGTTTGATAATTAAACCGAACAATTTAAAAAGCAAAAGAAGCAAAGCAATTGGAAAGGAAGTAATTTCTATAACTAGCAAATATTTAAATAGAACAGGACTATTTCCTGCAGTGTAGGATTCTTTGCAGAGTGTTTCGAACAGTTGAACTCACAACAGGAAGTAATTTGCTGTTGAAAATAAGATCACATGAAACTCACTGCCTATAGTGATAAAAGGGAAGTACTTCACTCGGTAAAACTGCTAGCTAATGTGAAGGCATCAGAGCGGGGTAATGACGCTGCGTGTTCTAAATTAGTGTGGAATGTCAGAAACTGGGGTAGAGAAAACATGACAATCACATGTAACAAGCATTAAATGAGCCCGGGTCCCACTGGACATCAGATTACATGACATAGCTGTTTGGAAACATCAACATCTTTTTCATAGGGGCCTGGAAGTGTGAATCCAATTAAAAAAAAAAAAAAGTATGTTTTAGCTCACTGCACTGTCACACATACAGAAAAAATGATGGGAGTGAATAAAATTCTTTTTAAATTCCTGTGCAGACTGAGGTGCAAGTATGGACATGCAAGTAGAAAATTAAACACAATGAAAGCCAATTTACATTTTTCCTCTGAAGTGACGATAGGAAGGATGATGTTTGACAATGTCTGATTATCCACATAGAGAGAGTAAACCATGGCACTTGTCATTTTGAAGTATCGCCCTTTTGAATGGAAATAGGGCAATCTTTTTTGGAGGTTGATGAAAAAAAAATAAATTCTTAACATTAATCAATGCAAAAGGATTAAAATTTTTCTGGAGTTACACAAAGTCACTCCTGTCAGCTGTCAGCTACTACCTATGTCCAATTTACTAATATCTTTGACAAGACAGTATTTTTTGGAGAAGTCTTTATGTTTAATTTCATGTCTATTCCACATTTTCTTACCATGTTGTCACCCTTGAAGGACCTTTGACACCTTGAAGCCTGAAATTGCTGCTGGACCCACTGTCCTTATATTCTTAAAATACTCGAGGCAGGACCACCACACTTTCAAAGCAATCTCTTTTCTTATGGCCTAGAGCCAAAACTCGCAGGAATTGTTCAGTTGACTTTGGTAGCCCTTGTATCTGGGTTTTAGAAACGGTAGATCTGTTGAGAATATCTTTGTAAGGAATCGTTCTTAGAAAATATTTACTTACTCGTTCTTTCTCTGGTACAGTCAGGCAGTATTTGAATAGTAGTTTGGCCGTTATTAGCAGGAATAAGAATAGGGTCATCTGCTCTAATATGCACTTAATTCACAAATGGGATAGTACGGCATATTCTTGACATGTATCAGTGCTAATGTACTCTTTTGAATTTATAACAAAAGAAGTTTAGTTCTATGCTTCAGCGTTAAATTATTATTATAATCTGAATTTTAATTAAGTCTTTGCTATAGAAACATGTCATTTTAATGCTCTCGGTAATAAAATAATACATTATTTTCAGTAAGTAGCTGGAGAGATGTTATGGTAATGGTTGACATCAAATGTGTTTGCACTCATTTTAGGGGTAGAACTGTTCTTATTTCTAGGTGTAACACAGTGGCACGATTGATCATTTTTTCTGTCTTATGCCAAAGTATGCACATATATAAGTAAAAATCTTCTGCGATTCTAAATTAGTAACAAGTGCTTTCTCAGTGGAAATGTTGTTGCTTAGTGTCATGTGTTTCATTTTGCCAGGAGTCACACAGTGCCTTCCTTCCTCTCACTGGGGTCGGTGGGACTTTGGTAGAGAAGTCAGCTGGAATTACTTGGCCCTTCATTAGCTGCTCCCTGTCTTTTCACAGGGTGTTATGAGAGCAGGGAGATTCCTCTGCTTCCTTGGGATATTACAGTGCAGATGTCCCATATATCCACTGTAGTGCAGGATTGCACTGCTCAGGATTGTGGCTGCTCTGAAAGTTGAGCAGTCCGCACAAGAAAGTAGGTTGTGAGCCAGACGTTAATAGTTTTGTGCAGTTTAAGAAGATTTGCTCTTTTAGTCGCTTTGTCCCAGAATCACAAAGCAACAGGCCTGGATTCAGCTCAAAATATGCAGGTTATAGTTATTTAATTCCCTAAGTTTTTGTACAGGTGGGACTCTTGTTAAGTTGAAGGTTACTGGTAGAATGAAATTATTTGAAGTCTTATTTTTCACAACGCTTGTTAATTTTGCAGTTTCTGCTCGTAGTTTTTCAAATAACCTCCTTTAATCACAACATGCCACACTGACAAAAGTTACTTACTTAGTAAGCATGTCATACCACAACATTTATGCGTATTCGTGGAAAAACAGAAAAAAAGCATGGTATGAAAGTTGCTTCAGACCCAATGCAATCACATACTTGCTGATAATTTACATGTGTATTACACAACTATTTATTCAGCCTTTAAAAGGGGAAAAAATCAGTTACCAAAGCAACTGCTATATTGTGTATTACTAATGCTATTTTTAAGATAAAGAACATTGGTAAGGCACACATATCGGTATCTCTTAGGAACAAGTACACGCTTCGCAAAGGGGAAAAACACCAGGACTATTGTAGTCACCACATTTAAAAGGAAAAAAAAAAAAGAATTTCTGACCTGTTTGCTAAGTATTTCCTTATAATTGAGATTTATCACAGTTTTACAGCATTGCAAAATATTCAGACAAGATTTTTAGGTAATATTCAGGAAAAACCAAAGGAAAATTGTAGTAAGCAACAGCAAAGGCTAAGTGAAATACTTTCTCATTTGGGATAAGTCAGGTAGATCAGGCAATATTTGCAATCTACAGCATGCAGATGAACAGGCAACATTTATGTAATTACAGAAAAAAGCTCTATAAATACAAGCCATGGATAGTTTTCTTCCTTTCTCTTCTGCTCAGCCAGTAGAATAGTCCTCTGTCATTGCTCGAAGAGCTGAGAACATAATGTGCTCTGTATTTCTTGCCACAGAGCAAATGCTTGGGACAGAAGATGTTTGCATATCACTGTTATGGGCCAAACAACTATGATTCTGTGTCATAGTGGAAAATAATAGCACATGACGTAAGCTTCAGTAAATCATTTTTGTCCTAAGTGCACTTAGAACTGAGTTACAGACTTTTAAAATGCCTGTTTCTGCTCGTTCTGGCATTTCAAGAGGGCACAGAAGAGTATGGCCAGTTTACGAAGAGTTGGATTTTATAAATCATATTCCAGCCTTTTCTGATAACAGCATGCTCATGAGTAGACTGACGTTTCCTTGATTCTAGTTGCACTTCAGAATTGTTTACAAGATAATAGTTTCAAAAAAAAATCCTGGTCCGTGGTGGCTCACTGTAGCCAGTGCATTGTAAGTGCCTAATGTTGATCAAAGTCCTTCAGATGGGATAAGTGATGCTATTTCTGAACACTACAGTGTGTTTCAAATTTTTTTTTTTTTTTGTAAATCTGTAGGGTTATGAATGTGAACATAGCTTTCTGGAAGTATTAGACAAAGATCTGTTTCCAGAAACCCTGGAATTTTTTTTTTTCCAGAAATGCTTGCATCCTCACTTGTGCCCTGCAGAACCTTGTATCTGTGACCAGCCAAGGTAAAGCAGTTGTCAGACTGAACCTAGCGGGGCTACTCTGGTGTTCTACATGAAAATTAAGATGTTCTGGAACAAATATTTTGCTTATGGTGTTTAAAAAAATAATAATTAAAAAAAAAAAAGGCTATGTATGACTTGCCCAAAGTCAGTCCTGCTTCCCAAAGTCAGTCCTGCTCTAAGAGCTGATCACCTCTGTGAAAGACCAGTCCATTCAGGCTCTGGATTATTCACTTAAATAAAGTTACCTATGTGATTTTGTGGCTGAGGAGCAGAGATGGTAATGAGCACCCAAGAAATGTTACATTTATGCAAAGTAGGAAAAAAAAAAACACAAACCAACAAAAACAATCCACAAAGGATGTTTTCTGGATTTTATTTTAAAGGAGCATTTGCCCAGCTCTGGGTCAGACTTTCAGAGCTGCATAAATAAGACAAATTCCAATGAAAGAAGTGTGGCTGGGTTTTTGTACAACTCGTCGTGAACTAGTCTGTTTGCTTAGTGAAAAAAAAAAGATTTATGTGATATTACTAATCTGTCCTGTAACTTCTTCAGTCATTTATGTTGCTGGCTGAATAATGCTTCAAGTTTCCTGCTCTCCTATCTGATGAATAACAGCAATGTCTAAGTCCATTGTTAATCCAGTATTAGTCATTTCACCACTCAGGTGCAGTGTCAGTCTCTGTCACCTGATTCCAGGTAATCATCTGGGTAAGAATTTTGGGAGAAGCACGAGCCATGAGTCGGGGCATGCATTCTCTTTGTAGTTGAGCCCTGCAGAATACTTCAGGAGAACTTTTGTTTCTGAAATGAAGATTGAAGTAGATAAGACATTGAAGTCCATGCAGCAGTCTCCATTTTCTCTGTAAATTGTAGAAATCCTATTGGCATCTGGTGGAAAGTAGGTATGAAACATTTAAAGATACTTCATTGCATCTACTATGCCCTGGTGGAAATGGATGATTCATATTAAGAATCCAAGAGTATCGCTTTCAGCAAAGAGGTGAAGATGTGAGCAAAGGTGTGAGAAGAGATGCATCTATTTTAATTTGTCTTTACTCTTCAACTCTGCATACTAAGGGCTTTTCCTGGCTCCCTCTGCTGGCTATGAAGCTGGCTTAGCATTTTTTTTCCCCTACGATATTATTTTTGCTGATTAAAATAGCTATGGCAGCTTTGTATCTGTCTCGGCCTCCCACCCCCTACTATCCAGCTCTACACATTCTTCTGTGCTTAAGCACACGATTGTTTTTATGACTAATTCCTCTCCTTCCTTGTTAGATTACTGTGTAATTCATAGTTAAAAAGGAATCCATTCTTTTAAAAAGCAATTGGTTACTTCAAGAACATAAACAAAGGAGCAAAAAAAGAGAAAAATTGTGGAGTTCCTGAAATATTAAGTAGTAATTTCCAGTACGAGCTGACTTTTTATCAACACTGGAGTTAAATAATGAAAGAAAATAATAACAACAGAGTAGGAGCAGAAGTCCCAACTACGAAATGTTTGTATTATGCTTTATACAATGCCTCTTTCCTAGTCACCTTAGAGTTGAAATACTGCACCTGCTTTATAGTATTTAAGCAATATTAATACTTTGGCCTGACACAGAATTTCCATCTCTAGAATATTTAAGTACAAACTGATTTAATCTGTCAGTTCTCCAGTAGAGGAGGTAATAAATATCATGGGAGAGATATCCCAGAACATCCCCAGTCCACAGTAGGGGACACTAATCTGTTAAGATTATGTAAAACAACAAGTCAAACAAGCAAACAAAACAAAAGAAACAAAACAAAAAAACCCAAACCCACCAACCTTTGTTCAGATACTTGCTTTTAATTCTGCATTCCACCACCTGGATCTAGTTTTCTACTGCATGTGCAGTTAGGCACAATTATTAGTATCTAGTCGGTCATTAGCAGACACAGTCATGATATCTGTGCATGATTTTGGTATTTGCACAAATATCCCATTTAAAGATCATCTGAAAGTGTGGCAATGTTTTACCTTAAGCCACAGAAAAATGATGAGTGCTGCGGCCAGGTGTGTATTAGCTGACCAGGAACAGCAACTGCTTCTGTGCTCGCTGTTCTAAACCACTTTGGGGGTTTTGAAAATGCTGCCCTGCACCTGTGGGGCTCTCTGCATTGCCAGAGCTAATGGGTAAGCATGGTGATAGGCAGAAACTTCGGTCAGTTCTATCTTGTATTACTCCTGCTGCCATAATATAGGATTGCTGTGGGATCTTGAATGTTTTTATCCCCCCAGCTTCCTGCTGAGATGATGTTATTGCTTGGGTTAAAAGCTAAGTGAATTTGTGTATGTACACACTCCAGTCAAATACACGATCGCTAATAATCTGCATAGCATGAATGGAAAAGCCTTGCAGATGTGGTAACACAGACCTTCACTTAAACTAGTAATTCACATTTGCTTTGAGGCGAGCTGCTACAGTCTGGGTTGGAGATTGCACTTCCTTCTGAATTTTGTGCTGCCCTTCTCCTAAAACTCTTTTGGTTGTTTTTATTTAACAAATGAGTAGAAACTTAAACTTAATGCTTCTTGAAAATTTTCTATGAAAACTTTTCTATATATTAAAAACAAATTTTTTACCAAGTGAAAAAATTAAGTTTTTAGTGCAGTAAAATAACTCCAATCAAAATGATCAAAATGGTTAAACTTAAGAAAATAGCTTGAAAGTTTGCATTTTTTTGGGACAAAAAAATCTATATTTTGAGTGCTGGGGGAAGAGAGAAAGAAGATAGCAATTCTGTCATGTTTTGACTAACTTCTCTTGGAAGAGTCCTTGATGTTCTGAGCTGTAAGTTCTCATGGTATTATGAACTATGTAAACTGATATTTGTAGTTTTGGATCAGTCATAAAACCTGAGATCCTGACCTTATCTTGCAGCTCTTGTTTAACATTTGATTCATTAAATCAATTAAGTTACAGAAGTGAGTTATTGTGGTACAAATAATCATCGCTTCGTAAGATTCCCACCACCCTACCTGGTTGCCTTTCCCTATTTATTTCTGGCATTTGCTGCAATTATTTTTGCTAGAAGAGCTCCCATGTTTCCAGAGATGAGGGTAATAGGATCCTGGCTACTTAGGTAATTAAAAGCTGCAACTCGACAACAATTTACATACAGGCCAGTCACATCAGTCTATTCAGAGAAAATATCACAAATGGTGTACTATCCACACAATGTCTTTCCTCAAAGATGAATAAAGACTTAATGTGAAGGCTCGTCATATTTTGGAAGGTGTCCTGTAGACTGTGCTTACAGATTTTCAAACCCTTATCATTACATTTTCTGTTAAAACTAAAGTAAGACACATAGACTGTCGGTTGGTGAAAGATTTCTATGTATTCCATGAAATTTTTTGAACTTCTTAACAGATGGAAACTTCTTTCTGATGGAAACGGGATAGCTGGGAGAGGTCAAGGGTAAGAACGGGCCATCTCTTAGTAAGGTGATCTTGTGTGATTTCGCCTTATAAATCATTTTCATTCAGAAGAGGAATCTTTTAAATGTTAAAATACAGTTCATCCAGTTGCTAGTTTTTTTTTCTTTTTTTTTTTTTTTTCTGTTCATAGTTCCTGTGTTAGATAGAGCTGTCTTTTCACCGAGGTTTCTCACGTGCCAGATGCCCTCCGTGTATTGCCCTGCTGTTTAATGTGAAGCAAACGGGGTAGCTTATCTAACATGACAGGTACAGCCGTCTGCTGCCAAAGCTGTGACAGGACTGACCAGGTTTATCTGGGTGAGTGGTCGTCTTGATGGTGCAACATGGGAGCAGCGGGTCCAGTGGATGAACTGGAACAATACAAGGAGACACATGGCCTCTGAAGTGGAAAAGCTGAGGCAGACTAGATGCTAACGTGCTATATAAAGGCATCAGAAGCTGACGAGTGAAATTAGGATGGAGATTTTGGGGCTGTAGTGGAGGATGTTTGGAGTTCCTATCTCTTAGAAAGTCTGGTAAGACCCCATTTGCAATGAAATAGGATGTAAGTCCATCATTGTGCAGTTAGGCAGATGGCTGTACATGTGAGACAGTGGAGGAGTCTCTCAGTGCTAAAACTAATAAGGTGTAGACTTCCCAATGTCAATGCACTGTAATTACACACAGGAGTATCTGAGGGTCTGAGTAAGAGGTGCGATGTCTCTACTATTTCTGGCACTGATTCTTGGTGTTTCTTCCATCTGCAGACCCTCTGTGCCATTTTCTGATGAGAAAACCCACCCCTGAGGGCACAATTGATATTAATGAGGTGTAAATGACAGATGAAGTGACAGGTGATAGTGTCATCAACCAAAGAAATAAAGAACACTATCATGAACAAGCACAAAACATTCACAGGACAGAAATGAACTGTAAACAGTATTGTTGGACAGGTTATATATTTTTTTAAAGGTAATGCACTGGAAAAAAGATAATCAGAGCATGAAATATGAGCATGAAATGGCTCTGACTATTGTAGCTCTTAGCAAACATTTTTGTCAGGGCTTATATTGTAGGGGATTGAGGACGATGATTCATTTATTTGTTTAAGAGTGACAGTGAAAGAAGACATGCATGGCCATGGTAAGCTGGTATTTTACAATTTCTGTTTATGAAAGAAGAGGTTGTTGTTTATGGGTCACCACATAAATAAAGGAAGAGAAGGAAAGATGAGATTTAGCAAAGGTCATGAAAGCTTTAATCTGGAAGTGTATGACGTATGTCCTGATGTGTTAAATTCCCTTGAAGTGTCTGGCAGGATGTGAGGTTTTCACTATGTTTTTTTTTTCTTGATACGCTGATGGACTGATTCATACCTGTCCAGCCACTCACAATCCATCTACTTTTTTAATCACTAAAACACATAAAAGCTGCCTTCCAATTTACCAGCACCTGTACGAGCCCAGACTTGAAGAAAGGGCTGAGTTTAAGATGATCAGCACACAGGTAATTCATTTCCACCCTCATTCTGGCCTAAATTTCCCACACATTTTGTAACAGTGGGTTTGGGTCTTTTTTGTGGCTGATACCCCTTCAGGTTTCCCCAGGCTGCTGGCCTCAGCTCTGTTTGGCTGGAGATGCTGTTAACTCTTCCCATTCCCCTTGCTGTGGCACAGTTGTCTGCAGAGCCCCCTTATTTTGGAGGCATAACTGCAAAGGGCTGACAGAAATTTGACTTCGCCTCGTGCTTCACTTGCTGTTCTGCATCACAAGCCTGAGCACCGCTCCTCTAGGGTGCTGTGGGGTAAGGCTTAGCTCAGCATAACCTCTGCAAGAGCCTGATGGCTTTTTGGTGAAGTCTGACCTGTGGCTGCTCATATGTGCCTCTTGCAGGCTTTCTGATCACTTTGATTGCTATTCTATTTCTATCATCTTGACTTTGGAAGAAATTTTCCATAAGCTATGCGGTAAATTACTGGTCTTAGTTGTAGGCGATTTAACAGTGAACCTGGTATTAACAGGAGTCGTATCAACCTTATGATACATTCTTGTATCAATTGTACAATGTATGGAAATCTCGCCCTGCTCTGCAGTCATGTCCTCTTAATTATTTTCTTAATTAGTAATGACCTTCTTCAGTGCCTCATCGATGCTTTTGTAATAGCTCCCTGTATTTGGATGCCTGATGTTCTTTATTCAATTCTTCTTCAGCTGAAAATCCGTCTGCATGCTATAAGCTAAAATATGAGTTGTTTGGGGATTACCAAGCAACATCTGGTTAATATATGTTTTTGTAGGGTGAGATACACAATAGTTTTCTGTAGCAAAAATAACTTATGAAACCCAAAATGGGAAAAACAGGATACGCTTGCTATCATGTACGTTTATGACTCAGTAGGATTTATTAAGGCCTAGTGTAGTTTGGACCATTTGTAGCTCAATGGAATGAGAAAACCCCTGTTACTGGATTTAGCTGAGGAGCTGCAGCTCTTCTATTTCTCCAAGAACACCGTCAGCTGGATCCCAGTCCCGTTCAGTCAGCTGGCTTGGATCAGCTGGATCAACTTCTCTTGGTGTAAGTAGGAGTTGGAGTGGGATGGAGTTGCATAAATTGCTACATGTGGCTGATACTGGAGGATAGAATTTGAATTCCCTTTGTATTTTTTCTTCTGAAAACCAAATAAAAAGATAAAAAAAAATACTAGTGTCATTAGTTACAATTCTAATATTTTAGTGTCAGGAAAAATGCAGACCATGTCTCATTAATTCTTGCTCTGATGCTTGTTCAGGATTCGTTGTTTTTATTTAACACTTGAAGTTATAATTGTATTACTGGCACTCACAGGTCACACCAAATGTCTATCTGATTGGACGACCAAAAACTTTTACAAACTTGTTTCTGATGCGGATACTTAAATTAAAAATTCACAATGCACTTTCCTGAGATATTTTGCAACATTCCTTTAAAATTCAGTGTTCCAGTGAGCAATCTTCATTTGATACAATATTCATGGGAAGTAATCACAGAAGGTTGCAATGCAGTCGCAGCAGATTTGTTCGGAAGTTCAGTGGCATTTGGTTGGGAGTCTTTGCAGGGAGCTTGCTTCTCACTTGGTGATGCACGATGGTAAATTCCTCCATCCTACTGCTGCTTGGCATGTTGGCCACTCCTGGGCTGCTTGTGCTGGTGTTGTGCTACTCAGTGTCCTGAAAATAAGTCCTTTAAAACGTGCTAGCTAAACTATTTTATCTTTTCTTTTAGAAGGAGTGTGTAATGAAGCCTGTTTGCTCTGATTTGATAGTGGGATGTTTCACTGGGTAATCTGGTTCCTGTGTCAGGCTACGCATCTGTTGCTCAGCGTGAATAGCAAAATTACGTGATTTAGCTGTCACCAGCTGATTTAATGTCAGTGGATGTGGGGGTTAGTAATCAATTCAGATACAACTATTTAACTTGCATTCTCTGGGAGTCTCTTGCCACGATAGGAGGGAGCACAGCAAAACGCTCTGCTTTTCCAAAACATCCCTTGATCTTATGATTTGACAAAATTTGTTTTGAGAGAGTTTTGTTGCAAGCCTCCAGAAAGAAATTGGCTACTCATCCATAGTCCCCTTAGGGTGATATCTTCAGTGATTTATGTAGGAGTCTGTGGAGCTGAATATGTGGGGAGATTATTTTTGACATTCCTGGCTTGGAGAAATTATGCATTTTGTATGGCTGGATGCACTAGTTCTCAGGTGGCACTGATTTTTTCAAGGTAAAAAATAATGATAGCTAATACATGTTTTCACATTTAATTATTTTAATTGTATTTTAATTTAGTTTTCTAATCAGAAGTATCATTTTCTTGCTACTTGAATTTAAGTGATTGTGAGGAGTTTCAATCACAGATGTTTAAAGAACTAATTAATGTTGAAATAAATGCATAAAGTCGAAATATTTATTCTGTTTTCCCTTCTGTTCTGTAGGAATTCAGCTCCTTCAAGTGTTGGAGTTGCAATGAGATTCTGCTGGGAGAGCCTGACAGGACATTCAGGTACAGACGTGATAAGTCTCTAGAAATCACAGTGTGATTGCCTAAAACTTCCTAAAATGAGGCTGAACTCAGGGGCCTTTTTATCTCTAGATATGCTTTCCTCTCTAAAAATATGAATGGACTTACTTATTTGAAGGCAATATTTACCCGTGTTCTGGCTCTATTTTTTTTTAAATTAGTTCCTCTTCTATGTCCTTCTGAAGTAAGAAGCATGAGACTCTCTCCCTGAGCACCACAGGTGACTGAGCATTTCAAAGCACTCAGTATTTTTATTTGTATCACTGCCTGTGGTACACACACAGGCATCCACAAACTCTTACCCCTCTGCCTGTTCTCTTTTAAATTTGTCTTGAATCATTTTTTTAGTGGCTTGCTAGCTACATCAGTCTTGTCCCTCATCCCTCAGAGACTGCTATGCCCTCATCAGGTTGATTTCCTGATCCCATTCAGTTAGTGGAATTTCCAGTAATTTCATGTAATTTTGGGTCCCCGTACTATGCTCCTTTCCTTCTGATGCTGTCATTTAACTTCCTTCTCACCCTGTCATCAGTAAGGTCTCATAGCTGAGGTGCAGCCAACTCCATTTCCTGTTCTCAATGTGCTTTCAAGATAGCTCTTTGGTTTTCTTTGACACCCACCTTCTACTCCCACTCCTTCACTGTGGTTCCCTCATCATGGAAATGTCTGCTCGGATCGAATACACAAATGTGCTCCGGGAGCTCTGCTCTCACAGAGGAAAATAGTTGTCGGAGGGCTGTGAATAAAACAGGCTCTGAGCTGAATGGAGCGGCTGCTTTTAGGAGGAGAAGCATTGCAGTGCATTGCAGAGCAGCATGATTTGGATGAGGAATAAATGACTCACTTAAAGCCATTCCTTGTTTTTTTCTGTGAACCAAATGTGTTTCTAAGCTGAGAGAATGAATGTGACATAAACCTGGAAAGGAGACTCCAGATCATTGTGGCATTCCGTGGTTTCGTTAGTGTGGCAGACTGCGTGTAGTATGGTTTCTTGACAGTTAGAAATAGGTTTTGGTTTGCCTACACACTTGAAACCGAACCAAGAGACTTTCCTGTTTTCTTAACATATGATCAGCAAACATAACTCTTGTTACACTACATACGTAATTCCCATAATATTGTCAGTTGTGCCCTGATGTAACGTGTAAAGACACAGAGGATCATTTCTTCAGGAGATGTAAGCTGGTGAGGATGAGAGGTGTTCTGACAGCCAGGCACTCACACACCAGATCTTTCTTTCCCATCCTTGAAACAGAAAAAGCTGAGCCTGTACGAGTGTTCTGGATGGGCAATTGGTAGGTAGGCTCCAATACCACAGCAGATGCCATTCTCCAGCTTGAAGCAGAGAAGGTATGTTGGAGGCAACAGAGACAAGCAAATGCTTCAGATGGAGTTGCATAATACCTATTATCGAAAAAATAATTGAGCGATAATGTAAGTCTGTAGCTCTTTCTCTTCAGTTGGGATAGTTTAAGCTTTCCAGTATCAACTTGTACTTATCAGATAGTAATGCATCAGCATTAGTGTACCTGTCAGAGAATCGCAGGGTACAAGCAGCATTTGCTAGATGGACTGCAGCAATTTATACAGATAATAAGATCTTTATTATAAGAGTGGTTACTAGAGATTCATCCAAAGTTGTGCTAAGCACTGCATAAATGACCAAGCTGAAGCAAAACAAATCATTTCATGTGTGCCAGTGACCGAACTGAAAGGAGAAAGCGGGCTTTTTGGTTCGTGCCTACCTCAGACCATGCTATCTTTGCATGTAAACAGTGGCAGCAGAGATAAATGCCAGAAAAATATGCGGTGTCCATCCTCACATCTTTAAAACTGTTTGCAAAATAGGTATCTTTGAGCCACTAGTAAGCATATACATTTTGTTCTTAAAAAAGAAACAGGTAAGGCTCATTTTGTTGGTAGATTATCCGAGGGGATTATTTCCCTGTGAGTATCCTGGTTGGCAGCGAGGGCTGCAGCAAAACCCTTGAGTGTGTCAGGCTGTGTGCGTGCTGGCTGGAAGGCTTCTTTGGGATTTGTTGGCTTTATGTACCATGTTGGTTCACTTACCATGGCTGGTTTGATTATAATGTCTGAAATAAACAAATATATCATACCACAGCGATTATTCACTGTTTGCTTGTTTTGTTTTTAGATTGGGGTTCCAGTATTCTCTTGCTTAGAAAGATCAAGAAAGCATGACGTGCACTTCTAACATTGTTTTCTAATTTTTAGAAAAGAGACTAATGACAATGAGCGGTGTCTGATGATAATAGTAGTACTAGTGTGTTGTTCAAGACAAGTTAAAACAGGGAAAGGCAAATGATAGCAGTGAGTCAGCCTTTCAGAGCAAATAACTAGCACAGACTTTTACTCTGGGTGACACTATCACAACGCACTCGACCAGAAAATCCTCTACCAGACGCCTTTTCTGAAGATGTCACAGAGAGAAAAACGCTCAGTGTAGTAGCCATATACATTGAGAATGATCAAGGGAAGATTTAGGAAAAACTAAAGAGCTGAAAATCTAATTTCAGATATGAGGAAAATGTTGGACCCATAAATAAATTATAGCCATGGAACATTTAGAATTGCAGAATTAATTATAGCCTTAATAGAAGGCTGAGAGCGAGAGCCTACTGTGAAGGCATTACTGGGCTGATTAAGGCCAGTCTTGGAAACAGAACAGTCATGAATATCTGTTTTGAATGACACCTGAAAATGCTGGTGCATGCTCCCAGCATGGAGTTACGCAATCTCATATACGAAGGAGAGGTATGTGCCAGAGGCCAGGCAGACATCTGACTTGCAACCGATACTTCCATTCTGCTTTGTGTGTTAAGATCAGTTATCACACCAGTGATAAGCACAACTGTCTTGAAAATCAGGCCTATTTTTATGGAAATGTTAAGTTCCGTTTTGTTTTTCTGGCATATTTTTGTAATTTTGCTGTCTCCTTTAGTCAGAATAGTTCTTCAGATTGGCCGTTATAAAACTAGCGTGGATTTTTGGTATATATGAACAAACTGTGTTTGGAATATGCCACCAAGTAGTTGATGGATAAATAAAGAAAAAAATGATCTTTTTCAACCTGTCTGAAGAAAGCAGTCATAATTTTCTGAGTTAATTATTTTCTATGAGCAGGAGAATTATTAAAATAGAAATTACACTGGGTTTTCTGAAGTAGATAACAGAGAACGTTTTTTTCCAAATTGTGAATTCAATTATGGGCTGTAGTAAGAAGGGTGATGTTACCAATCTCATTGATAGGCAATTTGTCCAGGACGTAGTATTCATAGATTTGCAGAATGCGTCTTTCATCCTGCAAGTACAACATGTTCTTGTGTAATTTTACTCAGGTGATCAATTTAAATTATAAGATTAGGAACAAGTAGACATCTGTGGACGGCAGTGGTGTGTCATACTCCCAGACCTCGCGTCAAGGATGGGATGGTGGTAAGGATGGTTAGTACGATTATGATTCATCTCTGCCTGTTTATTTATGATGAGGTTAAATGATTGTAGATTGGCTGCCATCCAGTGAAATGGCTGAAGCGTGGATAGACGCAGGACACGCTCATCAGTAAATTTAAAAATAAATTTTGGATTTAGTTGAGCTTTTTGAAGATGGCATTGAGGCTGATGGCAGTTGCCCTCTTTGGATCTTCATAAACATCCTGTGTGTGGCTGAAGCCATTGTTGTGGAGCCACGACAAAGCTGAGATGTAGGAAACACTGTACATTTTGCCTCAGCAGATAACTGGAAGTATGTCACGGTGCTTTTTCTTTTCTTTCACTTTGAGAGTTTAGACTTTCCATGTCAGGAATATTAGAATATTTGTGCATGAGAGTAGGTGCTGTTGCTCACAGCAAAAGCTGAATATTGGTAGAAAACATTTCCATTTCTAACAACAGCAGAACACTTATTTTGAGATACAGAGTTGCATATACTACCCTGCTCTGCAGGTTTCCATTTTCTCAGCTAACATCTGTAAATAACTTTCAGCTTGTCCCTATTGATTCCCCAGCTGCTCTATCTCCCTTGTCGCTAATGTCAGAGACAGATGAGTCTCGAGGGGAGTGCGAGAAGGCTGGAACAGGAGTGCTGCAAAGAGCCATGGAGCAGTCGGGATGCTCCAGTTGGTCACCAGCGTTCTTCTGGCACCAAGAATCTGGAAATTCATTGAAGTCATACAGGTTTTCTGAAAATCCACCCTGAACATTTACACATGAACAGCAAAAAGCATGAGTTTACTTTGTATTTAATAGTGAATCATCTTCCTTTTCCTTCTTTTATTCTGTTTCCTCTGGGTTTTATCTTCCACTCACTGAATTCAATAGCAAAACTCAAATTAGCTTAAGTGGGACAAGATCAGTTCCTGTGCCAGGAGGAATTATTATAATAGGGTGAAGATAATCTGGCATTTGATGTTTTATGTAATGATAGCGTGATATTTTCAGGATTATATTTACCTATGAGTTCTGAGTGAGGTTACGGAGCTACTGCCTGGTAATGTTTTCCCCTGTAGACATGAAATCATACACAGACTGTATTTTACAGGCTGGTGGTATCGGAGGGTCAGTAAGCATCAGAACTTATTCCAGTCTAAGCAGTGGACACTGCAATAGCTGATCATTAAATAAACATGACTGTCAGATTTGTCCTCAGCTATTTAGAAGATGGTAATTTCTTTGGAATCTGGAGTACGAGACTGTGTGTTAAGGCTCGGACTTCAGTACCACGGATGCCTTCTAGGTAGGAATGCAAATAATCTCTGAGAAAAAGGGAGCAGACACAGGGCTTTACCTCATTGATAGGAAGAGCATTTTTAGCTGTAGGACAGCTTAAAAAAGGAGCAAAACTGCTTGCCTAGAAAGGACAGCAAAACCAAGGGAGGGTTTGTGAATCAGAGATGAAAATAGATACAGGAGAGGAGAGTCAAGTGCTACAGAAAGGCCAAGGCAAAAAGCAATGCCAGAGCCCCCTTAGGCCAAGCAAAACTTAGATGTACCTACCAACGCCGGCAGGTTCAAAAGCATTAGGTTCACTGATGGTTGTTGCACAGCTGATGTATATATGCAGAGAAAATCTGACACATCCCAGCTGGGTCAGGCATACTGCACATTTGTACACAGCCTGTGCATCATATGTGCAGTGAAGTTGATGCAGTGCTCTATGCATATGTGATTCAGCGTTCTTGTGAGCTGGCCATTTTTGCAGGATATCCAAGCATCCAGCGTTTAGACAAATGTATTCAGTCACTGCTCAGAGCAGCACGGAGAGAGAGATTTCCTGCTATAAACCACGGAGTAGTATCCACACTGGGAGAGCTGGCAGGTCTGTTGAACATACCTGGATCCAATGCATTTGGGACCCAAACACAGCTGTGTGTGAGCTCAACGAGGAAGATACAACTCCCAAAGTTTTCAGCCTGCATAGAACAGGATTGTGTTCACAAAGCCTACTCCTATTAGCTTGGAGAAAAAATATAAAAAAAATAATAAAAAAAAAACCACAACCCCCCAAAATTTTGGATGAAGGTCAGCTTGAGTAATGCTGCATTTATTCTTACAGATTCTTTTTACTCATTATATTCAGTTCCCTCCCTTCTCTCTCAAATTTGTCTGTTCATCACTTCCAGGCCACCTGCTCCAGCTTTGCTCTCTTATTCCTTTCTTTCTGGTTTTCCCTTCCTCTGTGCATACACAGCCTCCAGTTTCTCCTTTATACTCCTGTCCCGTGAGGCAGCATTTGTGCAAGCTGTGTTCCTTACTTAACAGGATTTGTGTGTTGTTTTTATTTTATTTTTTCCTTACCACTATACTAGGAAGGTGAGTCCCAGGGCAATTAGGGATACACATGTCAACAACTGAGTCTCATGAAAACTGCAGAGCTGGAAGTTTGCTGCATCTGTGTTTTATTTTATTTGAAGTGGTTTAGTATCTTGTGTAAGTTCCTGTCAAAAGCCATGGTGCTCTTCGTGTTTCATGGACACCTGGAATTGTTTGAGAGACTCAGTTTTATGGTTAAAGTTCCTGGGTGAATAAATAATACGCAGTTTCATAAGGGGTGAAGCAACATGGATGTTAACCTAAAATAACAGCACAGAATCATTTTCATGGCCTTCACCAGTGTTCATGAGAGTCAACGGGAGGTTCTTCATTGGCTTCAGTGGGATTTTCATCAAGTCTGTTGGGAATACTGTACTAAACCTCACTCTAGACAGCAAGCTTTATAATACACGGTACGTAAAATGAAGTAATAATTGTCTGGAAAAAAATAATAGACTGAAGCCAAAGGCCAATACAAATCAGCTGTCATGGAAGGCTCAAAGGTTGTTCAGGTCCTCCGTAAATGTTCCGTGTGTGTGATAAGGGTATGTGAGAGTACACTTTACAGTGAGAAACTACCTGTTTAGCTGGGGTGTGTGTATTTTGCGAGGTATTAATGGGATTGCAGTAATTAGTGGGACTGCAATGTTTCCTCAAGAATGTCTGCGTGTGATGAGATCTCCTAATGTGAGCCCTCACCACATACCTGCCAGGGAAGGTGTTTCAGGTGATATAGCACTGCCAGTGGCATTGAAAAGTCACCCTTACTTTCTACCTTCACTGTTCATGTTCATTAATGGAGACAAACTCTCAAATCTGTCTGAGTCATTAACATTAGCAAAGTATTTGAAAATTGCTAAATGTCTTGAGATGTTTGTAGAAACAGAAGTAAATACTGCAAGCAAAATAATGGATATTAATAATTTCCTTGCTCATTCAAGATTAATGATGTCAGGGTTAATCACCGCCCTATAAATACCCAAACAAATAAAATAGATTAGGCAAGTATTATCTGAGCATTTGCCTGGCTATCTGGCTTTCTCAGGATCATTAATTATTGACTTTCCAGAACTTGTTTCTAACTGACTTTAAATTTACAGTATAGAATACTTGCAAAGAATGTCTAGAATTTTTTTTAATCACTTATGAAGTTTCTTTCCACCAAATACATATGTACCACAGAATAATTACCCTTAGGTCTGGCATGCAAGAAATATGAACCAACAATCGAGAAGTTGTGATTAGATCAATTGGTTTAGAAGCACTGCCTGAAAATTATTCCCATATCTTTTATTAAGAAAAAGTAAGAGTTTAATGCAGCAACATAATCTGTTCTTTGACCTCCTCTATGAGTTGGAAAACAACATAGACAATGAATAAAACGTTTAGCCTGAAAAAAAAAGGGTCAATCACTTCTTTTAAAAAGGAAAAATAGCTAGTGGTAGCCATAATTCTGCTGAATATTTTGCATAAAAAGTCCTTTTATACAAAGCTGAAAGACTTAACCTGGTACTCAGTCTTCAAAGTGTCTGGAGATGCATAACATGATGTTGTATTTAACAAAAATATTACAGGTATGATTAGTTATATCTGAATATACCTCATATCCTAGTCACTTTTGCCTTGATTGTAATGTTTAAATAGCTTTTGTTTTAGCTTAGAATCTGAGGATGCTTTTGAAAGGTGCAGACTGCTGCTATTGGACAACTTTTTGGTATATCAAAAAATGTGGCAAGAAGTTTAAAACGTTACACTTGTTAAATGCTGACTCTAGGGCCTCGACCTACAAGGCATGCTAAAAATCCTCTTTAAGTGGTAAAAGTGTGCGTATGGATTTGTGTATACTTATGTATATAAGAGTCTATTGCTATTTTGCAGTTGAGAAAGCTGGAGGACAGACAAAACTAAGTTAATTTCCCACAGGCAGACAGTGAGTCAGTGACAGAACTGATAAAAGAAACCACCGGTCCTGTTGAGATAGACTGAGCAAAAGCCACGGCGTGGGACTTTGACAGACACAACACCAACCATAACACAGATGCAGATTACTTAAATGCTCTGCTCTGGTCACCCCTTCTCTAGATAATTTCAGCTGGGACTCGTTAATGGAGAAGAAGCTCTTGCAGGCCAAATCTGATCACTGCTTCTAGCCGTCGGCCTGCGTGGCTGTTAGGAGTTGGTATCTGTAAGTCATCGAGCCACCTGCCTGCAGATAACCTGGCCTCTGGTGGCTGTGTGTGTGTGTGTGTGTGTGTGTGTGTGTGTGTGTGTGTGTGTGTGTGTGTGTGTGTGTGTGTGAGTGTGAGTAACTGGGTGATGGGAGGAGATGGAGGAGGGAAGGAGTGTCAAGGACGTGCCTGTTGCTGTCTGAAGGAGGTTAGTGCCATGCGTAACATACATCAACTAAGCTACTCTACAATTCCCTTAGTTTTTTTAATTATATAAAACTGTAATGGTTACTGATCATTACTTACATTTATAACAGGGAAACTCAAAAGAGAAACAGCTGACTTCAAATGACACACTAAAGCATCAGGTACAGGTTTGTAAATACAGCAGCTCAGATTTCTGCAGTGATGAAAACCAATTCACCCAGCACATCTTTTTGTCTTCATTTCAGCGGGTCTTTAAAAAGTCAGTCATAAAGTACTAGAATGGTGAATTAAAATTGGAATTTTGTAGAATGAACTCAGTAACAATTACTACTACCACTGAATTAATTCATATAAATATTTTATTCAAAGAATTCTTTGCCTTCCTTTTAGCTCCAGGTAACTTCTGACACGAGGTGCTAAGTGGAAATAGCAGATCTTAATCAACAGATGCAAGTGTTTCTTGTGGCATAAAATTAAACTGATCAGAAAAAATGGTTGGTGGTAACTTGCAAAATTTTACTGTTCTGACAAGCGAACTGTGTTTAATAACAATCTAAAAAAGTTGAACAAATACCTCTTTTTTTTCCACAAAAATACAATTTTATTTGCCACTTTGTAGGACCAGGCTGTAACTTTACGGTCTGCCCTGGTATATTTGCTGCTCCAGGCGCAGGATTGAATCCTGATTCCTTCTCTTCTCCTGAGGGGCTAGTAAAATGCTTCACCCATTTTTTTTTTTATTTTTTTTTTGAACCAATGCATCTTCTGGGTAGCTAGCTTTGATAATAAGCGGAAATTTTGTTGTCCGAATTGTAGAATATGTTGCAGCAGGAAACTTTTTAGTGCATCCTTTCCTTTGGCATTGTGTGGCAGCCTTGAGAAAAGCAGTGTGGGTGCTCCTGCAGTAAGGTATGGGTCAAGGCAGCTCTGTGTGAAAGATCTATCAAATTAGCTCTCTATGGACTTCATCATTTGATTGATACTATGCACGATTAATTGTTAAAATATTTTCTTTCTCTCCAAAACTGAACATACTGAAAATTAATACATAGTTATATAGTGGTAGGTTTGCTGCCTCCTTTCATATGTCAGCAGCCCATGCTGCAAATTATGCTGTCACCCTCTCAGATGTCTTGTCATGCCTTCCACCCATCTCTTTTTGCTTTATCTGCTTGATAACATCTCACCTGTCTTAAGCACTCAGGCTGCAGCCTTTCCTGCCAGTTGTGCTTCTTCTAATTTCCCTGTGCGCATAACAAAGTTTTGAATCTCTTCTGTCCTTCAGCAGAGCTGATGTTTAATACATACTACATCTTTCCAAAAAATAAAAATAAAAATCTGTCCCTGATCATCTTTCATATTTCTTCACCCATTTCTGTTGCTCTTGAATGTTTTGTTCTTGTTGTATTTATGACAACATGGTGTATTGATACTCTTGTCCTACATATATTAATCTGTCTGTTCTATTGCTTCTTTATTCCATTGGATTTTATTAAGTACTGCTCCATTATTCATTCATATTTTTCTCTGTTAAAATATAAATTCATTTTTAGAGAAATTTTCTCCTTTCTAGATGCCTGATACTATCCTGATGAAATTCACCTTACTTGATGGAGAATTTTCACGTTCTGTGAATTTTCTTCAGCTTCTCCGAAGCTTCATGAAAAAAAATCCAATACACTTTAGTAAAAAGAAACTTTCTTTGTGGAAAGCAATGTGCCTTATTCAGTAACGTTATTTTATGGCATCATAAACAATAGAGCAAACAATAGACAGTCCACACCTCTTTCCTTAGCTTAATCTTTGAGCTTCCTTTTACCTGTTGTATATGCAGGTATGTATATGCATGTTGGATGTATGACTCACAAATGTGTGCTTTTACATATTTATGTATTATATACACACACAAGTATAGATGTATGTTGGACATATTTGCATGGATAACTATGGAAAATAACCATTTATGGTGAAAGTAGATTAAAAATAACTGATTTCTTGGAACAGATCACACTTAAAACCTTTGAGGATTTATTACTTGGGGGCAGCAGGTACCCTGCGTATTATAGGATTGTCATGGTGAAAGCTGTGAAGGCCTTCTTGCTTGTAAACTCCAGAGAGTGGAGACAGCTGGTTGGGAAAGTTGAGGATACTTCTTTGGCTTGCCTTTGATATCATGAACATACAGTAATCACACTCAAAAAACAGAGAAACAAACATTGTCAAATGTAAGGATACAGAGGAACACATCCCTTATTACTGGGCGTCTTTTTTTACATTTATTTTTATGCTTGATTATGTGACATGACTGGGAGAATGTGTGTAAAACAGTTCTGTAAACACACTGCTAGAAATACAGCCTCTCTAAATATAGGACAATGGACTCCTGAAAACCACTTTTCTATTTAAAAATAGCTCTAGAAATAGAGCTCTAAATTAATAAAAACCCTTATGAAAAGTCTCTTAGTTAGGCAAAAAGGGATACAATAATTTAAAGGCAAGCACAGTGAAAATGGCAGTTTTAAAATTAATAGTTGTGTAGAAATGCTGGAGAATTTTAAGCAGCGTTTCTTATTGAAAACCTCTCTGAACTCTCAACTTCATACCTAAGATAATTGAAGGAAAATTAAATTTACCCTTAGGACTATTTGTAGGAAAGTCTTCTAATAACGTTTATATTTAGCAGATAATAGTACGTTTATGGTGGTCACAGCCTGCCTAATAGAGCTGTAATAGATACATTGTGTATTTAATCAATATCGATGAATAACAACTTCTATTTATTAACTGTAATGGCACCATGGTTAATTTTAGCCTGCATTGGAGGGATATCTGTATTTTGTTAGACAAAGACTATGTGTTTTTTTCTTTTTGAAATAACCCACTATAACTGGTTTTATCAAGGCTTTTTAAAGATTCAGTGACTGCTTATTATACATCAAATGTCTAATCTTTTTTCATTTCCAGTATAATGCATATTTTCACCTGTTGATAGGTATTACAAGATGCTCAACTAGCATAAGTAAAAGTCAATGTGCACATAAATTCTACCAAATACCTCTGTGCTATTGGCATCACAAATTATAGCTGCTCTTAAACATTTGCAATATTTTCTCAGTTAGATCATGCTATTGAATATGTTTTCCACTGAAAATTATGAGAAATACAGCATGTTATTACTGTGAAATATCTTAGATAATCAAATTACTACATAGTCTCCTTGGTTCTTTTTGCTGACTCTGGCTGCTTCCTCGTTCTCCAAGACGAGCTTCAGTCATCTCCCACATCTCGATGCTTTTTGTGGAGATGGTGAGTAGCTTCTTAACCTGTCGTTCATTGGTGGTTTTTGGTCCCATGATTAATTGGGAAGCAAAATTCTATGTCTGTTGATTTATAGCACAGTCTTTCTGGAGTCGTGAGGTGTCCAGAGAACACTAGCCCTCGAGATGCAATCTGTCGGCAGCTCCTGGGCTACCAGAGAATGTGAGGCTGCTGGAAGTCTGGTGGAGGTGGCACTGTCACCTCTGAGTCTCAGCTGATTCCTCACTGACAGTGTGAGAACCGAGACAGCCAAATTTATATTCACAGTTGTAAATTACTGCACTCCCTATGATCTATGCCTTTGTCTCCAGCTTAGAAGAATGTATACGAATTATTACAGTTTACAAGAAGTTATGCTTAATTCAATGGAGGATAAAAGAGGTCTTCAAAACAAGCTGAGAAAGTCTTTGAGATGTTTCACAACCAGTTTAAGTGATACTGTTGCTGGGCTTCGAGGCTGGCCTCACCTAGCTTATGGAAGTCACGCATGTGATGTGCTGCTTTTGTGCTGCTTAGATTCACGTTCAAGGCAGCCCTTTGTAGGAGTGAAATGGCAGTTATCTGACTCACCTCTCGAGCTGATACGATGTACCTTTCCTTGCCATCGCTGTTAGAAGCTACTACGTCAATGGAAGGAGCAGTATTATCTGGATGAAATGTGAATGTCACAAGAATGGGCTGTATCAGACCATCTTCTAGTTCTGTATTTTTAGTATTCAGATGACATCATCAGCCACCGAGGGAAGGCATCTTCCATAACAGAGCCATAGCAGTCAGAGCTGAAATGCTGACTTGTGCTAGGGGTGTTCCAAGAATGTTTAAACTCTCATCTATGCTACGTTTGAACTTGGTTTTGCTTTTTGCTTCAAAGGCAAGTAAAAGTTGAAGGTTTTGATTATGATATTGCTAAAACTCCACATCATTTTCAGGGTTCATTTTATTCTGTAAATGACATAAAACTCATGGCTTCAGTAACTAATAATATTTCTCATATTAGATTATTAGAGAACCAGATAAGTCTGGTGTCATTTTATTTAGAACCCTTAGGAAATACTCTGCTAAAACACTTTCCATTGAGGACCGGAGATGGTGTAAGTCCATGTGCTATTAACCCATTTGTGCTCAGCTCTGTACTGTACAGGAATGCAGCCTGAGATGAAGTAAGATTGAAGAGCTCTGGGTTTAATTCCTCGTATCTCACAGATTTCCCATGTGGCCTTGAGCAAATCACTTACTCTTTTGATTCTGTCTGGAAACAGAGAGAGCAGGATTTTCCTGCCTCACAGGCATACTGTAAGCATGTCGTCTACTCAGACACTGTGGTGTGGAGGGGCCATGGGGATATGTAAAGCAGACAGATGTGTTACTGCTCCTTCTCAGGAGCAGATTCAGCAGAGAACAGCGTTCTCAGGCTTTCCACAGAGCTTGTGAAGTTAACACATTTTCTGCCCTACCCCCCTTTCATAAAAAAATATTTAAAATTCTTCCACCACATTTTTTTAATCAACAATAGCTGCTCTAAATCTGTATCTCCGTTGGTGTATTTGGAAAGCAGTTGCAGCATGAAGGATGAAGCTCTGTGAGGACGTAAGAGAGCAAGATTCTCTTTAATTTGAATTCTGACAAACGTGTGCATGCCTCACTTTCTCTGTCACCTCACTCCCCGTTGTCCCCCGTGGCCTCGTTCTAAAACTGAAATCTGTTGATGTTGATCTATCTGTTGAAACGCTGCTACGCAGACATATTATGAGAGAAATCAGCAGTCACAGGGCATCCAAACTGAACACCAGAACAAAAAAAAAAAAAAACCAGAACAAAAAAGTGGAACTGTGATTTTCTTTAGGATTTAGATGGACGTTGTCACAGCAAAAAGCACGTGAAGAAAAAGCATCCAAAAGCGTTGTAAAACTTGCTAATACCAGTTTGAACTGTTGTTATATATAAGGCTTTAAAAATGTGTGAGATTTTCCCCTGTTCAGTCAGTGGCTTATGAAGAACATGGCCTTACTTCCAGCTGAGGTTGTCCTTGTGGGTGTCCTTCCACAGGCCTGGTTCATATAGCATCTTAACGCATATAGTGGGAATTTCTCATGTATGCATTTCATGGAGGGGGAAATAAAGCTTGGGGAGATTTAGTGACTGCTTCAAAACCCACGTGAAGTCTGTGGAAAGACTACTTTGGATTTGAACCAGGTCCCATGGGACTTGTCTGCTGCTGTACGGGAGTCTCACCAGGGAATTGACCTTATCTCACCCAGCAGCCTGCTCTTTGAACGAGAACATCCGTGCCCTCTTTTTTAAGCAACTCTTTGAAGGCAAATTTGACTATCATGTAAATTAGATGGGGTATTTCGGGTTCTTGAAAGGAGTTTTTTGAGCATCTGAAAAAGCTAGTGTGGTTTACGTGAAATTTGGGTGAATGGTGCTTAACGTGAGTTTTGGTAGCCTCCTTGTATGTGTTGCATTAGTATATATAGTGGGCCTTAGTTTTGCTTAGTTTGAGTAGAAAATAATAATGTCTATTTTCTGTGGTTTGGATTACCCACTCATCTTTTATGAACGAAGGAGGTCTTGTGGGGAGACTTAGGATTATTGGGTAAACCAACTGATACAGCTGTAAAATTGGACAAGCCCTCAAAATGAGACTCCTAGCAACTAGAAACTAATAAGTACCATGAAAATCTGAATTACTTTGTCTTTCTAAAAATTCCTGAGGCGAAGAAAATGTCTCTTATATCATGTAAATCAAGCTTTTCTCACTTAGCCATAGCTCATTGCATCTACTCTGTTAACATGTTTATACTCATGCCCTGTCAAGGCTCTTTGTGCTAATCGTTGTACACATGTGGGATTGTATGGGGTAAGGTAGGATCAGAATGCTACGTTGGTCTGTGACATCTAAACACACCTGAGTCACGGAAACAAACCTAGATAGCAGGTAACAAATGTGTATAAAAGCAATTTTACTTCAAAAATATCTTTTAGGTATGGGATTAACATAATTTTTTTATTGCTTTCACAGAAAAGATCATATTATCCACATATGCTCTGCTAAGCATTAAGTAACTTGTAGATAGCCGAGGAAGTCTTTCAGAGAGAGTGGTAGTTTACTGGTTTGAGGGACGTGACAGTGGTGTTTCCAACGGAGTTACTAGCGCTTTAGTCATGTGCAGGGCTGCTGTGACAGGTACACAAGAGGGGAAGTGGGAAAAGGTCTTTCTTCCCTTAGCAATTTTGTTTACTTCTTTATCAGAGGCAGTTGAATACTAGATCGTCCAACCTGCAGCCTTTTAGGTTGTTTTCCTTTCACGTGACAGACCATCTCTGAATAAAATGTCCCGTAAGTGCTTGCTGTTTAGCCCCATGGCTCTGACCTCCCCAGGTACAGAGATGTCCCATTTGCTCTCTGACTGCAGGGGCACGTTACACAGCCTTCACCCGCCAAGTGCCTTTACCTGGCCCTGCTGGTGTGGAGCAGGTGCAGCCGCGTGCAACCCAGCTGGGAGCTCCTGCAATGGAGCAGCATTGGCTGCTGGTTAAAGGTACCTAAAAGTTGTACGAAAGGGGCTCAGGAATATGGAGGCAACCACTCCAAAGAGCAATCTGAGCATCTGTGAAAAGCCTGCTGCACCTCTTTATACTGCTGTTACAACCCACTCGCCCTCCATGCCCACCGTGATGCTCGCGTGCGTGCGGTGCTCTGTATCGAAGTGGAAGGCAAATATCTCCTTTCTCACAGGTATGAGACCTTTCTTTCAGAAGGCTTCATCTCTTCATACCTATCACTGATATTTAGTCATTGTGTTAAGTTTAGGCAGCATTCTCCCTCAGCTGTGCTTTTTTCCTCTGATGTTATTAGTAATTAATATCTGTACGTACATAAATCCTCTTTTAGCAGAGCAGAGCTACGCTGGTGAGCGCCAGACCTCCCAGACCCAAAGCACGTTGCCTGCATGCGACAGGAGTGAATACAGTGTCAAGAGTCACAGATTTCATTTTGCTGAAGTAATGCTAACTTACATTATTTTGTGCAAGATTACAAAGAAAGATTGTGATATTTTATTACGCTGTCAATCAGGCTGCAGCCCAGCTCTCGCCTGAGTGCAGAGCCCTCTCCCCCCTTCCTCCTCAAACAAAGCAAACAGAAAACCACACGCTTTTTGAAGGTGTTTATCATGAAAAGTATGGAGCATGGTGACACCTTCAAAAGGAATAGAAAAAAACATGCCAAATCAGATCCATTGTGAAGTAAAGAGAGCAGGTGGATTTCATGAATATATATGTGTATTTACTGGGCCTGGAAGATTGCTGTAAAAATGAGGATGAAGTAAATCAGTACAAAGTACGTGGCAATGGAATGAATTTCTGTAGAACAGAAGTTTTTTTATTGGAGAAACATAATAATTATTTTCCGCCACTCATAGCTGCAGACGGAGTGCTCTGCTAATGAAAGATAGTGCAGATATTGGCTGCGAAAGAATACAGAAAAATTACAGGCCCTGACAAAAGGGTTTGTTTTTCATTTACTAACTTTTCTTCCCTGCATTTTCCCTCGAGTTACCTTGTTTTGTGTACAAGAGATTCGGGGGGCGGGGGAGGGTGGCGCATGGCATGCATGGGCAATTACTTTGCATACTCATTTCAATCATAATCCATTCAGAGTGATAAAACTGAAATCAAACGTAATTTATAATCTAGAACATTGCAGCTAGAGCTTTTTAAATATTACAGCTGCAATGTGATTTGATGAAATCCCTTACAATCATTCAGCTCTTTTAAAACCAAAACACATTTATCCATAAGTGACAATTACATCTTCATTTTTTCTTCTGAATATTCGGCGCGTTGTTGTGGTTTGGGGGATGATCTTATGTAAGTAAGGATTGCTGGTTGCATGTAACGCTGTTTATTTTCAGACCCCCACCTCTCCTGAACCTGTTCCATGGGCTGCCATTTGCACAATACTGCTAATCAATGCGAAATGATGCGCCACTGGTAGGTGGTTAAAAAGAAAAAAAAACTTCAAGTGGGGCTTACCCAGTTGTAGTAGCTGTCTTGTTAACACCACCGTCATGTGTTCTGAAATGACACTGCACAGTAATTCCACTATGTAAGTGCTATGATATGAGTGGCATTTAATTCCATGTTTAGAAAGCCCAAACCAGCATGAGATGATTGTACATCCTCTCTCCTAGCACACACAGGGAGAGGAGTTCCCCTAGACATGACACGGAGTGTAATTTCTTAGTTATTGATTTGTTTTATTTCCAAAAAGCCAATTGTGAGCGAATCCCAGTAGCCTGACGCTGAGTACATCTGTAGCACATTTCTGAGTAAGCTGCTGCCAAACCAGTTTCTGTTTTGTCCACAGAAGCTGATCTCTTCTGTGTGGTTAATTGCCATTATCTTTCCTTTATTTGTTACATCAGAAATGCCTAGCTGTTTTTTCATCATTCTGTAAAACACTGCAGCATTATTCGCTTTGGCAGAGAACGCCTGGGGGTGTTGAGTCCAAAGTTGACACTCATTGGAAGGACTCTCCGATTTCTGCAGGCTTTGGATTGTGTTCGAGTGTCTTTCTTTCCCCGCTTTCCAGCACCAGCTGCAAAGCCTGTTTGCTTCTGGTTGCAGCTTCCTGCCTCTTGTTCTTCAAGCAGCCTCGTTTCAGGTCTGGTGTGCTTCTTAGAGTTGTGCGGAAATTGGAAATTCCCTCTTTGAGGTTTTAAATTTGATTTAGTTCTCTACTGAGACAAATGCTCTCTCCCTCCTCCCCCTTTGACTGTGAATTCTTCAGGAAGAGAAACGTTTTGCATTTTCTTTGGGGAAAAAAAAAGGCTTGAACTTCTTTGTGGAGTAAGTGATCACTTTCAGGGACATAGCAGAGGATCAGAGCTCCCCAGCTGGGCTTGAAAATCCAATATTGAGGCAATGAGGAAAGTCCAGTGGAGAAGGAAAGCCAAAACCACAAAGCTGGGACAATATGAAGCAGTAGGTACTTTATACGAGGTAAAGGAGTGGCCTGAAGTGTATATTCTTGGATTTGCCATCCTCAAGAGGTTAAAAATGTTGAGTTGGATGTTCCAAAGCAATCATCTGTTTTGCTGAAAAGACCCCGAGTTCTTGTTCTTTTCTTTGAAGTTTCAAATTTCTGCTGCTCTTTCTAGCGTATCAGAGACATACCATTAATATTTGCAGATACTTTGAGAGGTGGTCCTGGGGTGCTGCAGCTGGTCTCGTCCTTCCCATCTGCTGATCTGAAAGCTGCTGCTTTCCAGTCCCGACCAAACATGTTCCTTGCATTGCATTGCATGTGCAGCTATCCCCCAGCTCCGTCCTTCACCCTCAGCCCTGACTCTGCTTGGGTTTAGTCTCCAGACTGAGCAAGGCCAGCTGCAGAAAGGATCCTTTTGCTCCTGCCATTTTCTGTCCCGTTCTTAAAAGAGAGCTTAGGAAAAAAGAGCTTTTTCCTACTGCTGGTGGCTGTTGACAGAGAGGAGCAGAGCTGATGAGCCTGTCCCAGGAGGTGTGGAGAAGTGGGGCGGGCAGACAGAAGGAAGGCTTAGGAAGAGTTCAATAGAGCCGCAGAGAGGCTAATGATATCAAGAGGGAACGGGAGTAATCTGATAACATCTTTTGGATTTGAGGGCATGCTCACCAGCAGAACTCTGCTTACAGGGGTGAAAAGTAAGAGAGCCGGACAGGAGCAAGTCAAGGCAGGAGCCAGGATTTCTGTACTTAAAAGCCTGAAATGGGCCTGAGTAAATATTGCTGTGCTGGGCGAGGAAGAAGTGAAAAGGGGAAAAAATCCTGAAAAGTATGCAGAATTGTGTTACTGTATTCTAAACACAATGCCGTTTAAAATGTAGTTGTTTCGAAATAACACTTTCAGATAAAATAACAATAGAACCAGTCTAACTTTTCAAGCTGCTTGGATTTTAATGGAAGTATATGTTCTGATTAGATTCCTCTGTCCAACTCTATATTTAATTAATTTGATAGTATTGACATTAATTTTCTTTCCTTCTTTTAATCGGTCAGCCTTATTGCTGTTTCCTGCTTTGTGTTTGTTATTAGTAAATGCATGTTTTTGCAGAATGTGGCACAGCAGAAGACAGTAAGAAGGACTGAATATGAAAGGAGACAGAAATAAACTTTACCTGGTAATGTGCCGCATGTTTTCTGGCTTCCCACATGGTGTGCTTACTTTCTACTTTTATCATATTTTTATGTTCTTCATATTGTATGAAGTGGTTTACCTGAACCTAAAAATAGAGCTAGTAAAAGTATATTAACGTTTGAACTAGTTCAGTCTGAAGGTTCTCGTTTTAGCTGATGGCATCGCTGGTTTTCATTATAGTTGATTTTTTTTTTCCTTTGGTATGAAAGAAAGGCAAGAGAGTTGGGTTTAGACAATTTAGTAAAAAGCCTTAGTAATTCAAAAGCAGCAAGTCTCAGTGATTGTGTGTAGTTGGTAGAACTACATCTCTGTAAGTCTCTGTAAAAGGATGATGCTACTTCAAGTGACCGAGGTATTTTGTGTGAATGATCTGTAGAATTGTAATTGTTTATGCAAATGTAATTTGCCTGCTAGTGTATAGAAAACATTAAAAATGTACGTTTTTTTGTGCTAATACACCAATTTAATGCATTTTAAAATATGATTGCATATGGATGATACCTGGAGCATTGCATGCTCTGTGCTGAGTGTAATAGGTTAAGTGTTAAAACATAAATCCGTTGTGAAACACTTGTGAACGGGATGATGGGAAGACTAAAGGAATCTGTACAAACTTCTGCTTTCTTCTGTTGGGAGCTGTAGAGATTACTTGTGTCTTTACTCTCTTGCTAGGGTAGTGTATCACATTTTCTCTTTTTTGTTCCTATGTTTCAAAATCAATATTGTGTCTGCAGTTTCAGTTTTCTTATCTGCTGCCTTCGTGGGGCTAGACAACAAAATCAGTCATGAAAAATATTAACAATGGAGATTTTTTTAACAATATAGTTTTGGATGAGTATTCCAAAATAACATCATGTCCTTTTAATGACTGAGTTTCAGGTTGTGACCATAGATCAAGAAAACCTAAAGCATTGACTTGCTCTATACCTGTTCTTAATATTGCAGTGACAAATCCCCACAAAAGGCCACTTGGAAGCATTTTATTTGTGTTTTGTGTTGCAATTATTCATTGCAGAGAAGCTCTAACTACCTCACCTGAGACCTCTTACCAGTAGCTGCTGTATAATCACTCAAAAAAAAAGGCAACACAGAGAAGAATAAAGAATGTTATTTTCACTATTTTACAAATGGATAGACAGACACAAAGAGACTGGGGGTTGTCCTGGATCATGCACATGTTGCAGAAATAAGTTGGACATTTTTAAAATAGTCTAAGATCTGAATGAATCCTGGTGCAGTTCCTCAAACCAACAGTCTTCTTTGGTCATTAGTAAAAAGAATAACAATGTTAATACTGAGTTTAAATCTTGGTATTATTTTCCCCAAAATATTAAAGAGGAGAAAATTCAGACAGAGTATGTGTATTAAGGCAGAAAGAATAGAAGTAGAATGTGTTAGGCAATTATAATCTTTGTCCTAAAATGTGGAGGCCTAGCTTTTAGAAAATACTTCTCATTCATCACAGGTACGGAATTCTGCTCTTTATATATGCAGAATTTGTTTAGCAAGCAGTGAAAGTAGAGTTGTTTTTTGTTTGTTTGTTTGTTAAATGTCTTCGAAAGCAAGATTTCCTTGCTTTTCTATCAGTTCCTGTGCTGACATAAGCTGGGACCCAAGCCTTGGACGTGCATGGTGCACACCAAGCGTGGTGCACTGGAAGACGCGCCTGCAAGAGCAGGGTTTGCCACATAGAGAAGTACTTTAGTTGTGTCAGCACAGGACTGAAACTAGGCCGATTATCTCTACGCACAGGCTCGTTTATTATCTTGGGCACAGCATCAAACTGATAAGGCTTTTGGACTTGAACTGGCATTTCCACAAGAGTGTTCAGCTGGGGTTGATGCTAGCAAGGGCATTCCCGCAGTGTGCTTCCCTGCACAGCAGACACATTTACTGTCTCTTCTCAGCCCATGCCTTAGGTAGGTGGCAGAGAGACCAGGATCTTCCGAGAGGCTGGCTCTAGTTTGTCAGTAAGTTTCTCATTCCCAACTCCCAGTTTTGGAGGGGTGCTGAGTACTTACATCTTCAACTGGAGACAACAACGACGCAGGTACTCAGCGCACCTCGACGTAGGTTATTCATTTCATCATTTCTTGCCAATTTTCAGCATTCAGCTTCCCAGGACTGCCTTCCTAGCGTGTCTAGACTTATTCACAATCCACGCCTTTGAAGATCATTAACACTACTGACTAGACGTGTGGGATTAGAGGTGGGTATTTAATGAGAGTGCTGTTGTTTCTCCATGCCTTTTGGGGGCTGGGATGAAACATGATTTAGAAGCTTGGATTTTGGAAGATGGTATATGTAAAACCGGTCTCTCTGCATACACTGAGGGGTTGTTTGAAGAACAAGTGACTTCCATCTCTATACGTCAGTATGTGACGGATCAAACAGAAAGTGCCACCTCACTTTAATGTTTTTTTTAGCTGGAAAACAGCTGACTAAATGTATATGAACAAATACCTTGGGACACCTCACTATTTGTGTTTTTTTTTAGAACCAGTTTAAGTAAATCTACATTCAAACTCTGTCTAGCAGTTTTCTCTCTGGTTTGGGATTAAGCCAGCTAAATTTGTGTTAAGACGTACTAAAATTGGGTGAAGAATGCTAGTTTTGGAATGATCTGGAGTTGATGCTTCAGATGTGGCTGATGCATGATTAGGATAATTTCTTAAAGGACAATGGGGTCTCGTGTATCCTATGTTTATGTGAGAGCACAGGGAATAAGAATCCTTGTGGGAGTGAAGATGCAAGTTGGCGCTACCAGAAGACTTTCTTTAACATGTGTCATTCAGGAGAGAAGGTTGAAAACTTGCAGTCCTTTCAGCTTGAATCTGTATTACCTGGCTTTTCAAAGATAGAGATGTTTTTTGAAAAGAGAGTTGTTAGTGGAAAATTTTCTTGAACATTCTCTAGATCAATTTTCTTGAAACTTATTTTCAGAATATATCTCCTGTCTTACTTGTCATTGGAGGAGTCCATATTGGTGAAATACTACCTATGCTACTTCAGGCCAGGAAGACAGCTGGCAGCAGTCAGACAAATTTAAAGACTTTTTTTTTTTTTTCCTTCTCATAAATGTGACAGATTTTATGGCCTGTCCCTCACCATTTTAAAACACCTATTCTGGAGGTTCCAGACTGACTGCGTTTGGGTCTCCTTTGAGCTTCTACACTGTGAATAAGATCTGGAGCAATCTATGATCAAATTTTAATGAGCAGTAGTCATACTATCCACAGGCATAGATCACACAGCCAATGTTAGTGGTTAGAACTACACACATCTAAAACAGATGCCTTTTTCATCATTGTCTCTGCGTTACTCTTCTCTGGGGATATAAAATAGCATTTAAGAATCCTCCCAAGGGTGCATTCGTGGAGCAGATAAGACAATTCCTTCAGCTAGATTGCAGCTGTAATTCTTTTCAATTGTAATTGCCGGCTGGAGAGGTGCCTGCAGGCCAGAGCAATGCTGTTCTTTACATTAGTTTCTTTGAAAAGAAGGGGAAATATAAACCTGGTGATTGTTTCGAAGATTTTTTTTCCAGGTGTTGTCAAGCAAACTCAAAATACCAAAGTATCTTAGTAAAATAGAAAATAAATAATAACAAAACCCCCATGGTTTCCTCCTTTGGCAGGCTCTAGGTTTACATACTTGGGTTGGGAAAGCTGTCCCACAGTTGGAAGCCTGTATTGCAGTCAACTGCCTCTCATCACAGTGTGTTCTAGGTGAGAAGACTACAGTCTCTCTCCCTTAACTGCTCATTTATTTCTGTGTTGCTTTGTTTGTGGCAAAGAATGAAATGTTCTCTCTCCAAACATTCTGACATTTGGCAGGGATTGAGGAAGGAAGCGCTGTGCCAAAGCAAATCCCTGAGCAAAAGCTGCAGAGGACTTACTATTTTTACTTTTTTGTCCTGAGAAAATCTGTGAGATGATGGAGTCATGCTGCAACTGCTGTTCCAAAAGGTGGCCATTTGTGTAACGACAAATGGAATCAAATAAATTAGTGTGGTGTAATTTAGCAATACTTGACTTAGCAAAACGGTGTTGTGCCAGATCTTCATTGCCGTAAGTTGACTTGATGCAGGTGCAAAGATGTGTGCCAGTCCTGAGGCAGAACTGAGACCAGTGGGAGTTGAGTAGAAAGCTTGCCAAGTATAATGTTTATTAATTTTGCACTTGCTAAGGGATAGCTCTGTAGTTTATTGCTGTGTCACACCGCTTTCAGGCAATCTAAACTGGAAGATGATCAGTTGCAATGCGTAGGGCTTGGGCTGAAGAGCACTTTGTATTGTTGAACATCAGAAGGGGAAGGGCAGGACTGGCATGTAGCCGTACAACAGCTGGGGAGGAGCACCTCCTGAACCGAGGGATTGAAAGTCCCCATGGCTTTTCATGTTGTAAATCAGTGTCCGGTCTCTGCACCGTGCTTGAGCAGTTCCCTAGATCACTGACATGATTTGAGGTTAGATGTAGGACTCAATGGGTGAATTTAGGTTGGCTTTGTGAAGATCCAATCAAAACTGTCCACTCTAGTCTTGGAACTTGAAAGGGTGTAAGACTCCTTCACAAGTCCAAAGAGAAGTCCAGAATTAGGCTACTTATTAAATGGCTTGTTTTCAAGAATACCAAGCATTTGTCTTTCCTGTTGCAGTCAGTAAGCACTTTTGGCAATCTGCCCAATTCAAATATGGTTTTAGAAATATTTACACAGGTTTCTATTTTTAATAATCTTCATCTTTATTCTTGTAGCAGCTTTTATATTAACTGAAAAAAAAAATAGAAAAAGCTTTTGAGTTCAGTTAAAAACTGCTGATTTGACAAATCTGTTTTCTCCATAAAGCTGCATGATGGGAGTGTGGTTAAATCCAGTGGCCTCGTCCTGGCATAAGGAATAGTGGATTGCACATGGCATATCCATTTCACTCAAAGCCTTATGCAGCCAGCCTTGGGCTCATTACTCCAGAAATACATTTTCCCTGAAAAATGAGTCTATGTAAATTTTAGAACTCAAAAGTACAATTCAGCTCTGAAAACAGCCAGAGCGGTTTGAGAAATTCACATGAGTAGTTTGAGAAATGAGGTGAATCGTTGTTCCTCAGAGGTTTTTTTATACTAATAAACTGCTGTGGCGTTTTGTTTTTCATGAAAATTATGAGTCATGTTGTTTCACATACAAGAAATTTAATCAACAAATTTGGTGTAGTGGAGTGAGCGTACATTTAGCTTGCATGATTCTTGATTTTCCAGAACGGGGATTTTTTATACCTGACAATACGGAATTGTTTGGTTGCCTGTTGACTGTAAGAGATATTTGTTTATAAGACCCAAAACCAGTGGGCTGGTTTGCTGAGTTTAGTCTGGATTCTGAAAGACTCATGACTTAAAAAGACTGTTAGAGGAAGGCCTAAAGAATTAAGAAATATACAACAACTGAGAAAAACACTGCTTTTTCATTGTCTTCTTTCTCTCTCTCAAGTAATTTCACATAATTCAGAATTGGGTTGTCTTTCACCGTCACTATCTTTAGCCAAGGCCCCCCTGACAAATGATGCTGTTACTATACCCTATTAACTAGTAGTCAGTTGGCTCAGCAGATGTACAAGTGATATTTTAAAAGATGATGAAAATGTATTGGGGACACATTCAGAGGAGTAGACCCAGTCTTCTGGTATAGACAGTGGGACATGGGTTATCAGAATTCTCTTTAAATGACACAAAGTCAAGATCTTGATCTCAGTTATACCCATCTGCTGTTGTAAGAAAGTCAAAGTTCAAAACGAAGTAGCTCCTTCTTTAGTTTGCGCTCTGCATATATTGCAACATTGATAAGGAGGAAATAAAAAAGAATGAAGAATAAAAATATGAAGCCATGTAAAATAAATACAACTTAACATGAAATTTGTACACTCCAAATGCTCAAGGAAAAACATAGCTTTAGGCACCAGTCCCTATGCCTTTCATTGCAGGCTAAAGCAAAAGGAATGGATGAATTCCATACTGCCCTTTAGAGAATGTTAAGATTTTTATGTCAGTTGAATGTGAGGGGAAAGCAAAAGAGTCTCTTACCCGTTTATACCAGCAGACAATGAAAAATGATTCTCTTTCAAATAGATAACAACCTTACCTTCATCCCAGCAATACCTAAAATGGTCTGGAATGGCTTTTCATTATCTAGCTTACACATCTGAAAAATGAAAGGCAAGAAGAATAGAAACAGGAAGCCAGTTCCTTTTGATGGATGCAGTTTCACTTCTAACAGCGCTCTTGAAATGCACATTCTCAGACACGTTTGCCCAATAATTTTCAGAGCAAAGTCCTTGGGGGGATTTCCCAAATGACTGCTGTATGCATTAAGAGGAACTAAGGCTTTTCTCCCTCTTTTCTTTCCAGAGGTATGTATTTGTGTGCAGAATGCTTGGCCCAGATCCTCAGATGCTAGATAGGCAAATACATACCATAGCTGAAATTTGCCCTGCAGTGATGCTCATCTCTGCACAAACTGCCAGCACAGCACCTTCTGTTGTGTAAGGCCAATTTTAGGTTCTTAATGTGGTTCTTCTGTAGTACATAAGAATTTATGTAGATCACTGCACTGGGGTAAATTTTCCTTATTTGCAACCAGAAGAGATTCCAGTGCCATTCCCTGTGCAATTTCAAGCCATGCTTAAGAAATGCTGCATCACATACTCTTGGTTTCTGTAGTTCATGAAATAGTTGTCATCTTATCTCTACTTTGATTATTGCTACCTTGAATTGAACGTATGGCTGTGGTTTGGCACTGCCCATCTCCCAGGATTTAGTGACAGGCAGTCTGATGGAATGGAGATAGGAGGTTCTTGGGAGAGGCTTCCCTGTACAATACAGACTCCAAACTTAGGGATTATTATTCTTAAATGGCTAGATAGCACTGTGGTTTCTCTGACACTGGTCAAAATTCTGTGCATGTGGGGAAAAAGAAAAAAAATTCAGGGGAATTTTTCAGTTTTGGGTGCATCTCAGCGACAGGCTTTGTCTATTGGATCAAGGAGGAGGATGGGAAAATAATGAGAGAAAAACCTTCTAATAAATTATGTAAATCCTTTGGTCTATAAGAATAGCAAATGTGGCTGGTTTGGATTGTTTTTCCCTGTACTTCTCTTCTATTCATTGCAGAACTGGGAAGTGCAAAGGGCAGAGAACTTTCTGGACTGTGGCTGCAGATCATTTAGCACAAGTGGACCTTGGTCTTGTTGAGGAGCTGGGAGTTCCTTTGAGCACTAAAACTAAGAATTATTGTTAATTTTATTGACTTAAGACACAAGCCTTTAACATTTTCTCTGTTTCTCCATTCAAACTTAATTATTTAAATGCCTAACTTGTTTATAGCTTACAAAACCATTGTTTTGGGGACATTTTACTGAATAATAGGGCAAAACAGAGAAGAAGTTCATTTAAAAATGGAAATATTTGGACTGCATCCAGCTTCTGAGCTTTGCTTGCTTGCTTAGAGAGAGGAACAGCAATAATATGCTTCAGGGTAAAATACTGTGACTCAACTGCATCTGTTGTGTGACTGATGATGCTATAAGGTTTGACAAACATTGGCTCATTGTCCTTTATTTCTCCTAATGTCTCATGTATTTTTTTTTTTTAGTAATATTATTTGGTGATAATAACTGGAAGTTCATGGACAACTTTTTGTGAAGGTTGTAAAACTCCAGCAACATAAGTGGTTATCTTTAAGGAATGGTATGGAAATCCTAGAGTGATCTGAAATGGGGAGGAAAATGCTGATACTAGGAGTTTGGTCTTGATCTGTGAAAGAGATAGTGACTTGGTATCCCTGTTACTGCAATAACATTTTACTAGACATTGCTATGTTAAATACTTATAAATGATTCATATGTAAAAACAAAAACCAAAGTGGAATGTATTTGCACTACCCATTCATGCCCAAATTATTGTTGAGATGCATAAAGCTGTTGCAATTAGTATCACTTCTAATAGGTTTATCTAATCTTAATATTATATGTGGATCTGAGGCAGTACCATGAGGCATTTCATAGGCTCCCAAGATCTACTGCATTCCTTTACCAAGCTGTTTTCTGTGCCTGTTCCTTCTGCTTTGCTGCATGTGTTTGATGTGAATGATGCTATGAGAGAAAAGCATAAATGCATACCTTGAATACTGAGCTTAGTGTTATATTGGGTGTCCTAACAGACAGCAGGTTGTTAAAGAGAGGCTGGACTGGGTGTGCTGAAAAAGCAGAACAATGAGAAAAAAAAGCAGAACGTTGCCTGAGACAGATATTTCAAGATATTTCAATGGAATCACCTGGACTGAAAATTACAGACTTGATCTGCAGAAGTAAAAGGATTCAAACACTTACAAATGCTGACTGTCTCCAGTGCTGTGGTTATACATGCCTGCCAAATGTTCCGGATAATATGAGTCTTTAAGCTTTCGGCAGCAGCTGGAACCTGGTAACACCTGGAGGATCCCTGTTGCATTTGGTGGATGCTGTTGCAGATAGCAAGAAAATCTGTTCAGTTCTCCCTGTTATGTTGCAGAATGCTTTATTTTGCTGTCTTTCTGTGCTGGCAGAGAGAGACCATTAGACACAAATGACATATTTAATTTATCTCAGACAAGCCATTTACAAGCTTGTCCAGTGTTTCCTACGACTTTGACCCTTCACTACAAATAAATAACACTGGAGTTCTGCCACTGGTTTCAATTTGAGGAGAATTGGGTTCCAGCAGAGGGTACAATCCATGGGACAGTAGTTAATACAGCAATTCCTATAGCAGTGTTCAGCTTCTATTAGTCTCCGTGGGTGCACCAAGTCTCTAGTGGTAGAAGCCTAGGGAGACCTGGCTTTGAAGTGTATCTGGAAGGTGACCATAAAAAAGATATATTCCTCAATTTCACCACTTGCAAAACTTCCATTGTTAGGCTCCAAAAGCACAGTTATGGCCAACATGACAGACATTAGGAGGCAAAACCATAGGTACACTGGATAGGAGAGGAACACAAAAGGCCCACAAAGAATACTGACCTTGTTTGCAAGTAATGGAAAATATTGGTGCCAAAAACAGCTGGAGCTAGAGTTATAGCTGGAAAAAAGAAGAAGAAATAAAAAAAAAATGCAGGGAACATGCTGACTCTTGTTTTACACTACTTAGCAAAGCTGGGGGTGATTTAGGATCAATTCCCAACACAATCCCAAAAATAAATGCTGTGGCCATGGGTGATAATATAAATTACACATCAGTGACAGTAAATTAAGACTTCTGCCCTGACTATATACCTGAAAAGCATGAGGATCAAAGAGTCAAGGCTCTACAATTCAGAAATAAATGAACACTACCAGGTTTCCACCTAAAGCAGGTTCAAAACCTGCCTGTTACTGAAGGGCACTTACAGAACACTGCTTTGGGTTCAGTGTAGCAGCAGACCTTTCTTTCAGCTGGTTGTCCAGCAGTCACTTAAATCTGGTCACAGTGGTTTTACCTAAAATGCCCTTGTTAAATACAGGTTTGATGTGAATATTCTTTTATTATTATTTTTTCCAAGCGGTACAAAGCAGATCTGTACAGACCATTGCTCCATCACTCCAGTACAGAAGTGTCTTGTCATAGTAGTGAAGGACCGTCACACCTTGCACACCATGTTATTTTCATTGCTAGCATAGCGAGTAGAAAAGCGTCACAACTGAGTTTCCTCTTGGCAGGATTTATGTTGCCTAATTTTAAATATCTACAGCGTAGATGTCAAAGTAAGAGCTCATTATCCAAACTCGCTGTGCAATCAGGGGAGAGAAATGGGCACTTCTAAGGCTGAGCTAATCAATAATTCACCAAAGAAGGTGAGGGAAGCTACCTTTTTTCATTCGCAGAGTCTCAGGAATCGATATGTCGGATGTGAGAGAGTTTCCATTCTTCTTGTTATACTTCTCAGATCTTTAATTCTCTTGTTAAGTAGTTGCAAGTGTTTCAATGTGGATATTAAAACCCCTCCCCAGATTTAATAACAATGGTATTTTTCTAGTATAAACAATGGAGTACTTTGTTTATGCTTTCATTGCATTTAAAACAGTTTCAAAGTATTGTATATACAACTATTATGGAGTGAGTTAGTAGTACTGCTTGTAAATATTTCTTAGAGCTGTTAAGCCATTTTAGAGGCTTTGAGTAAATATATACCACTATCAAAACCGAGCAGCATGGTTAAACAGCAGTGTAAAAGAAGGCTTTTATAAATAAAGAAGCATCTGGCTCAAAATGGGAGGTGGAAAAGAGACGTTTAAATATGAAAACAGACCATATATAAATATAAAACCATGAGGCAGACCTAAGAAGATTTTGAGGAACAACTAGCTGAAGGCATAAAACCATTGAAGAAAAATACCTTTTCCTCCAGAGAAGAGATTCTGCCAGAGAAGCTGCTTAGCCAATGGATGTGTAAAATGCACAAGCAAGAAAAATGACATGGCAGAGAAGCTGAGTGAATTATTTGCATTGGTGTTCATGCTAGAGGAACATGTGATTTTTTCCTTTATGGTGCCAAGGCTGAAGACCTGTTTTGTGTTAAGGTCCTGGTAGGAGAGATTTTAGAAGAAACGGAAATGAAAAAATGAATACAACGAAGCTGTAATAATTTTTCTCATTTTTTATTAGAAAGAGAACTAATGTTGTCCTCTAGACATGTTGGCTGGGAATCTGTGCTGTGTAATGTATTCGTAACTGAACTACAGAAAGAGCAGGAGTGGTGAGTTGATCAGGATTTCTGGTGATGAATTATTTTTGAAGATGAATGTCAAAATCTAAGGTGAGAAAAGTGATTCTAGAATCATTTATGAACCTTTCTCCGAAAATGTCCCCTCAACACTACGATCCAGTGGAGAGTGCTAATGGTGTGTTGCGAACTATTAGGATGAAAATGAAAAACATAATAAAAAATTGCTGTAAGATGGTGCACTCAATGGTGCAGATACATTTTGAATATGTTGTGCAGTTCTATCCATCTACCCCTAAAATAACATGGAATTAGGAAAGGCAGAGAGGGTATCAGCAGTGATCAAGCACGGATGGCCACAGAAGAGAGACCAATAGCCTGAGACTGCTCAGCGGGAAAGAGGGTGCCCAGCAGTCATGGGACGGAGGTTTTAAACGGCAAGTTGAAGGTGGAAATACTGGTTTCAATTTCTCTGAACACAGCACCTACAAGGCATGAGATAGCACGTCTGAGCTGCAGCTTTAAAGCAAACAAAAGGAAGTACTCATTTTGCACAGCACACAATTAAGTCATGGGATCCATGCTACAGGATGTTTCGTATGCCAAAAGTATATATAGGTTTGAAAATGATTAGACAATTCATGAAAGAAAGGTCCATTGAGGGCTACTAAACAGGAAGATGCTGATGTAAGCTCCAGTTCAGGAAGTCCTCAGGCTACAGGTTGCCAGGAGTGGTGGAAGTCACGGGGGGACTGCTCGGGGCGTCTTTCTGCTCGCATCTGCTCCTGGTCACTGCCCCCGGGGAGCGAGCAGTGGTTAGTTCGTGCTCTGGTTGTTGCATGCAGCTGCTGACATGCCGTGTTTTGGAACCTCTATCTTAGGATATTAAAAGTGAAGGAAGAACTGTATTTAATTTTCTTTGCTCCTGCAGTTTGTCCGTTTCATGCATTTCACTTGGTTTTGGTGATGAAACTGGACCACTGGATGCATTTCCAGTTACAGCGTGCTCACTGTCTGGTTCTCCAGCACTACCACCATTACACCAAGCAGGGATGTCTGGTGCTCCTGGACAACGCTGCCAAATAAGAGAAAAGAAACTGTCAAAAAGATATGGAAGAAAACAAAATAACGAGAGTATTTCTATTCACACTGCATTCTGAATTGGTCTTCTACTGATGGCTGTGTTTGAAATGCCAGTAGTTAATTTTGGTTCATTGTTAGTATTTTAACCCAATTCCCCAGGAATTCAGCCCCTTCAGAGGAGTTTGCTGCCCATGTCCCTTTCTGGTAGGAGTTTTGATCTCTTCAGCCCTGGTTTCTCATAACAGGTGTGGTGGGTGTTCCTCCCATGTTGGGGACTGCTCCTTAAAGGCAGAGTTAGAACAGGAAAGAGCAATTACAAACATTATATTTTAGGGAAAATCTATCTAAATATGAGCTACCCAGAATAAAACAAGTCCTTTTTGGTGGTAACAGCCAAGTGTAATCTTTCTATCGGATGGAAATGTAACGTGAAATCACTCTTTGTTATATTTTGCTGCCACACTGATGGAATCCCCAAATTCACTCAGCCTATCTGCCAGCTGCCGTGTCCGGAGAGGAGCAATGCAGCCAAGGAAATCTAACCCCAGAAGAGAAATTCCAGACAGAATCCAGTGACATTTAGATCCTCCAGAGTATATTACAGAGATCTTAAGGACTACTACAATTAGTAAGCACAATAGCAAAGATTTTTAGTAGCAATATAATAAAGACAGACTCTTAAATGATGCAGGAATTTGACTATTTCTTGTTAAAAGACTTTACAGTTTCCTGTTGTTAGGTTGATATCTTGACAACATTTGATTTTCCTTAAGATGTTCACTTTAAACCAACATGTAGAAGGTCAGACGGCAAGGATTATACTTTACGTGGTGACATATTGCCTTTAACATTTGTAAGCCCTATAGTGTGCTGCTAAGGAATGATGTGGTCAGCTGAAAAGATCCCACCAGCTCAGCTTAGCCAGCAGATTGTTCTTTCCAGTAGACATTTCTATAATTGGATGTTTGGAAAAAGAAAGGATGTTATTTGTTAGTACAATTTCAGTTCAAATGCATACACCAATACTTCGAGCTGAGAAGTATGTATTTGAAAGAAGTGGAACTGGAAACATGTTCACTCTAGGTGTATCTTTTTCCCATTTCACAAAAATGAATATGAAGCTCAAGTGAGTTTAAGGTTTTGGTAGCTTTCTTTTTTACCTTTTCAAATTGCTCCTTTTTTTTTTTATTTTAACCTTTTTCCTGTGTTCAAATTAACAATATGTTAATGTTCATTTTGATAAATTATCATCTTGTTTGCTCATCAGCCTAAGTTGTCCCTCATAATTGCTAATGCTCCATTGAAAAGCTAGTTAGATTTCCCCTTTCCATTGCTTCTACTAGACAGTTGTTTCAGAATTTCACTGATTTTTAGAAATGTCCTCCAGGTTTCCACAACATATTTGTTTAATGCTAGCATTGTCTTTTTCCTTAAGCAGTTCTTCTTCCTATTTCTCACATGTATATCTGGAACCGGTGACTGCATCTTCTCAGCCTTGGTTTTGCTTGGCCAAAGAAATTACACTCATTAAAAATACTTATAAAAATTTGTAAGGCAGATCATTTGACTTCCTGGATTTCTGAGCAGTTTTCCTTTATACCAATCCTTTTCTTCCCTTTAAAACAGATAATGGAATTGTACCATTGTTTAGATAAAGGCTGTTTTGTACTGTGTATCTGCAGAGTTGCTGTTCATCTGACTTCCCTTTCACGTTTTTCTTCAGATAGTACTTCACGTAGGTTTACAGAAGGGGATTGAAGTGCCTTCTTTGCATTATTTTCAAAGATTTAGTTGTTTGAGTGCCCAGATCTGAGTTAACATGTTTCAGCCTTGTAGTAATTATGTAGTGACAATTAGCATTTCAGATATTTCTGTATATTTCATTGACAGTCTCTGAAGTTTCTATGGAAAATGATGAATCCGAGCCCATCAAAATGAGCTTGTAATTACTTTCCTGTGATTTTTTTTTTTCCAAAGAGAAAATATCAGAAAAAGCATGATGATGCATTATTCAACTGTACTTTTTCATAGTCTAAATATGTGTTGATGTCCATCCTCTGAACTATGTTCTTGTCGTTGCACAGAGAACTGGTTTATCTCCAAAGATTGTCCTGAGGCTCATCTTGGTCTGCACAAACACTTGCCCAGTAATCTGTGTATCAGTAGTAACGTGATCCAGAGTCCTTTCTGCCACTTCTAGGTCATGCCCAGCTCTTGGATGCAGTGCCTCAGGTTGCTGTGAATCAGCCTTTTCCAGTGTAGGTAATCTGGCAGGGAGCACAAAATTGTGCGGCTTTGCTGCAGCCATGAAAACTTACAATACTTCTGTGGAAACCAGAGAATATATCAGTGTCAGGCTAGTCTGCAATAGCCTTAGTCAGGTCTGGGCCCTATGCCAAAATTCATGTCATTTCATTGCTTTTTACTTGTAATGGATAATAGCGCTGCTGTGACCAATTCTTATTATTTTTTTTTTTTCCCTATGTACAGGCTGAAATTCTGCCACAGGATCAGAGACACTTGAGAAGGCCAACCTCAATTTGGTTGCACGGAATGAGTTACTGATTTCTTAACCTTACCATGAATTTCCTTTACTTGTTAGTTAGTGTGAGACCAATAATAATTATTAATGAATTTATTTAATAGGCAATATAGATACTGTAGTATTGCTGAGCTGCACTCTACTGTTACTTAGACAAGCATATGCTATTTCTTTTTCAAGTGTTTTTATTTTACTTATCATGTACATCAAATTTAAAACAAACAAACAAACAAACATACTTGGGTAAATCATAGGTATTTAAACACGGGCATTTGGAGGTTTCTTAGACCAGGGCACAAATTTCTTAAAACTGAGATGGGGAGTCAATGAGAGTCTTTGCATCAATGAGGGCAAAGCCTGGCATAATTTCATCAGTTTTGGAGAGACCAAAGTTATACCCAAACACTAGAAACCAGAGGAGATTACAGTAAATACTAGTAAGAACAGTATATATTTTGGGTTCGGAAGATACATGAATGTTTTTATTACAGATATATTAAGGAAAATAATTACATGAATGTTTTGTATTACAGATATATTAAGGAAAATAATTACTGAATTTAAAAGAAAAAAAATGATTATCTTCTTTAGAATTTATTCAACCTTCTTCCAGAATTTTACCAAACATCTCTCCCAGTTGCATTCGTTATAAGTTGTTTAAAACCCAACCAATCCATAAAAAGGAGACAATTCCCCATTATGCTGTCAACTTTTGTAGTGTTTTCTGTACAGTTGCCTCTAGTATGCTCTTGGTGTCCTGCCCATTAATTTCTAAGAGACTTCTTCCACGTGGGAGCTGGCTCTTTTATCTAAGCAATTTGCTTTTTTCTGCTGTTCACCTGCCCTTTGCTGTGCGCGTTTCTTGGGTAGCTGTGTCACACTGCAAGCCTTTCCTGCAGCAAGCCCTCATGCTCACTGCTCATGGAAGCTTTCTAGCCCCAAATTAGCAAAGTTCCCACACCACAGCAGGCGTGCTGAGCAGGTGAGCACCTATATAGCCACAGCCAGGCTCCGCAGGTTTGTCTGCTCCCCTGGAGGCAGCAGCAGGGTGTCCGGCAGGGTTGTTCAAGGGCCATAGGCTCACCCTGGGGCGGTGAATCAGAGAGGGTGAAATGGTACGCGGGGCGTTGCTTCACACACCCGGGGAGTTACCGTTTGCGGGCAGTTTTAGGAAGTGTTATCTGTGGTGGTGGGACTACAAAGTGCAAGTGGCAGATATCGTGTGAAGAAGCAGCCACACCAAAACTGCTGCTGCTGACCTTGGGCCTGGTGATTGGTGAGGCCATTGGTGCCGTCTGGAGCCTCGCTGTCCCCTGAGCCAGCGGGGAAGGGAAGGGGCAGGCTGGGATGGGATGGGAAGGGATGGGAACAACACTGCCACCATCATTTCCCGGAGCAGGGAAACCTCCCTGGGAAACACAGCGGGGAGCTGGGCCCCCAAATATAACACCTGTATTTGGATGTGTAGCCTTCTATTTTATTTTCGCCCCTTCTTTTACCCTTGGTTAAATTTCTGCCCGAATTCTTCAGCGGACCTGCACGTGGGACAGCTGCTCGGGCACCCACAGATGGAGCAAGGTCATGTGTAACGGGGGCGAGATGGAGGCTCCGTGGCAGCTCCTCCGCTCCCTGCCTGGTGACAGGAAAAATAGATCCGCAGGTCCCCGTAGTCTGAAGCTGTGGTTTATTCAAGTAAATTACATTTTTTTTGAGTTATTTATTATTATGCTTTTGCTCAGTTATCAAATTGGAAGCAAATGGTGGAAGAATTTGCTTTGCATGTAAATGAGAAAGGCTGAAACTACTTCTCTTCACCGCGGCATTTTGCGTACCGTCTCCTTAAGCCCAAATGGCTAATCTTTCTGTAATGAACTGGAGTATGTATTTTCACACGAGTAGTTTCAGTGACTTTAGTGAGATTTCATGCATTAATAGGCAAGCAAGATTTTACCTTTGAGAGCACCAAATCCTTTTGGAAAAATCCTATAATGCTTAAGTAGAAATGAAACCAAAGAATTTATAGATTAATGATTCAAGCCTACGGAACCTAAGGGATGGTTTTCATAGCTTCTTTTAAACATCTGGTAACGTTTTGCATTGCTGTTATGTTTACATGGGGTTAATATACTGAGTAGCAGTAACATGAATTGCAGGGAAGTGAGCAATGGAGTGCCAATGGCCACAAGTATAGGGGAAGAAGCAGCAGAAATCATCCTTATTAGCAGTCTGTTGGTAGTTGCTCTCAAACACTTTGTAACACTTTATTAATATTTTAAGGGACGTCTTAATAATTATTCCTTTTATAAATTACTTAAAAATGTACTCTAAATATAAAGTGTGATCACGTATCCTGGCCCACTTGAGTGCTGGAGGTGGAATTTTGTTCTGTGTGTTCTCGGGTTTGTCCAAGCATCAGTAAAATAGGTCCTCTTTCCTATCGTATCTGCCAAATGTAATCAACCTAAGCAAAAGAATGCAGTCTTTCTCCACTAATAAATATACTAGATATATTTGTATAACACTCTGCAATTATGACTTGGGCAAAGATCCTCTACCTTTGACTGGGAAGGAGGCAGGCTACCCATTTTGTGATCCTTACCTTACCCAGATGATATCAGATTCAATGAAAAGCTGTTAATTCACAAACATGGATCTTAGGTTAGACCTTTTAAGAGTTAAGTAGTTATTTATTAGGAAGAAACCAGGATTTGTCCCTCTGTGGTGGCACAAACGCTGGATTTCAAAATAAGCAAATGCAAACCAGGAAAAGCAGATCATATTTGAGAGGATCGTGCTTATATAAACTTGTTTATTGGGGGAATTCACTTTCAGTGATTTATTATTCAGCTTGTGCAACATATAGCGCAGCAATACACAAGCCTGTTTGCGAAAGCTGAACAACTGCCGTTGGAAGAGTGGGGCCTTTTTTCCCTTTATGTTACAAGGATGAGCAGATGTTAAGCAACACTACGCTATTTTACGACTGAGCTTTATAAAAGCTAGCAATATGTATTGAAAAGTGTTGAGGTATGTTTTCTGTTAGAGACTGATAAAAAAAATTAATGACATCTGGAATTTTAAAGAAAAGTAAAAATTGCTTCATTTAAATCAGCTGTCATAAGGACAAAATTAACATGCAGAACATGGATTCCTGAAAGGATGTACGTGTGGTGTTGTAAATGGCTATCAATGTATGGGGAAAGGAGAACGTGAATTAAAACAATCGAGGAGGGAAACATTATGTAATCATTAGGAAGAAAGGATGAAGCTAACTGGTTTCCTGAAGTGAGCAATTCAGGCTACAATAATGAGAACTTTTTTTTAAGAGTGAAAATTCAAATAACTTACTTTTGATATCCTCTTCCTTGAGTAATAATTATGCATGATTTCTACAGAAATGCTCTTCTCATAGTCAGTCTATGAATATAAGAAACTATATTACTAATTTTTTCACTCTTTGTAATGTTTCTAATCTTCATTAATGGCCTTCATTATTATTCAGTTATTCAGTTTTAGAAAAGCCTGCCAGTTATGCCAAATTATGTAGGGATATATGAAATTCTATGGGTGTTTTTATGCCAGATGCTAGAATGATAAATGAATATTTGTTCTTACAATATGAGAAAAGTGAATTGGTGCCGATATAGGACACTTTATGACCAGCCAGTAACGTCCCAGGTTTTACCTGCAAGCAAGAACGTTTGAATCGCAGAATTAGAAAATACAGACTCAAAATGATAGAAAACATTATTCTTGGGTTTATCATTTCTTCCAACTGTTTGGTGTAGTGCCCAAGCAATCTGTGATAAGTTTTGTCATACAGACTAAATCAGTGGGCTTATTTTTTAAATCTCCTACCGCTTTCTAACCAACACAGTTGCCAGAATTCCTTCATGGCATTCATTTTCATTTTCCCCATTCACAAGCACAAACTCTGTCTGAATACTAGCGACCTGATTTAAATGGTTATCAGCATCGCTGTAACACAGAGTCATTTTCTGTTGCTTTTTTTTGCTCTCTGGTTAAGGATATGCTGTCCTTATTTGCTTAATAAATGGGCAGTTAAGGATCTTCATTTTTTATGCTTGCTGCACATTCATGTTTTATTATTATTTTATTCTTTCTATTTATAGATTTTATATTAACATTTGATGAATTTTCCACATAAACGGCAATGCTTGATGTAATTCATATCACTCTTAATATGTACAATTTGCATATATTATCCCAAGCAATGACCTAGTAAATGAATTAAATAAGCCTTGGTAATAAGAATGACATAGCTGAGCCCATTTAGACAACAAAAGACAATGACTTACCAAAGCAGGGCAGAACTGAGAAAACACAGGCACCATCTTAGAATACGCTATATATTCTAATCCATCCCAGCCTCCATTGCAAAGACACAAACACCTTCAAAGAATGAACCGGTGTCTGAATGAAATAGCTAAGGGTAATAGTTTTGGTTCTGCTGGTGAGCACAAATAAACATCTTCTTGAGAAACAAATCCACCACTCAGTTATATGTGGTGTTTATTATTTTTGAACCTAAGATCATTAAATTAATTATATCATGTACATAAAAGCAACAGGGGAAGAATCGTAATTGCTGGCACTGTGCAAGCTGGGCTGCTGGCTCTTCTTTCTTGAGGAACCACCACAAAGCAACCACTTTAGAAAGAGAATGGCAAACATTCAGAGTGATGGAGCCGGCGTGTTAACCAGCTTCTAGGTAGGTTCCTGTATGTCTGCTTCACCTGATAACATTCCTGTTGCTGTCTATTATACTAAGTAACTGTTACCCAGCTAAGATGCATCTCCTGAAAGCTATAATCAAATCCATTTGGATTGCATAAATTCTGTAAGATTTACTGAGACAAGATAATCATTAAAATTTATGCGTTTCATGCAAGAAACTACCACCATATGACTGGAACATTCTCAAGGAAGTGTTTATTCCTTTGGTGATTATTCAGTGTTAATATTAATTTAACGTATTATTAAATCCCTCTGTCATGGTCATGCATTTATTCTTTTTTTTTTTCTCTTTGTGATTCATATTTAGGTTATTGGGCTTGATTCTTTTTTCTCACAGATTCTTACACTAGCTTCATAGGAGCTATTTGTAATTTACATTAATTTCATGCTATTGGAATTATTCTCAGTGATCTCATTGTGAGTTTTTTCCTGTCCTTTCAATTGTTCTCTGCTTTCCCATTGGCAACTCTGGAAATGCCAGGCTTTGCCTACAAAAATTAATTACTTCAAGCTAAACTTCTTTGCCTTGATGGGAAAGAAAGTTGAGTCTGTACAATGAAGCCATTATACCTGCAGTAAATTGAGAAAATGTTTTTATTCTTTTATCCCAGTGTAATTTTTTTGGTGAAATAACTTCGGTGTGATCTTCTGTGGTCCATTTTTCCTATTAGGCCACCAAATCTTCTAATATTTCTCTGCACCTTCACAATTAGATAGGTGACTGGAAAGACACATTTATTCATTACAAATTATATTTGATGGATGGGCCAATCTATTTCCCTTGGTGCTCCTGATAAAACTTAAACCAAAAATACAATCAAGGTAAAATGAGTAATAACACGCTCAGAATTTCATGGGAACATCACAAACACCCTTTGAAAGCCAGCACGTTTTTTTTACTAGCGCTCTATTCCATGTAAAGAGCCAGCTCTCTTTTGAATCCAGTTCTCCTCAACCGTCTAGATGAAGAGGCAGCCTACTCTGGAAAGGAACAATCCCAATCTATTTTATAGCAAAGGCAGAAGCTTTTCTGCAGCTGAAAACCCCATATGGAGAACACTCTACTGCCAAATTTCTATCTATTAAGTTGAACAGGATCCAGCATATGTGGCTCCCTTGATTACAGTGCTGACCGAAATGTGCAAAGAGAAATGTGTTCTTTTAAACAGACAGCTCCTAAGACAATTTGGGCTTGGAGGTTTATAAAATTCAAATTCCACCTGGATACATATAATCATCGAGGGACAAAACCCAGAGCTCTACCATTTTATGTTCCTGGTAAGATGCATTGCCTACCAGAGAATAAAGTAGCTGCTGCATTCTGCACTAGCCAATTTCTCTAGCTCATTTTAAAGGGTAATTTAAGCCTCTTTTTTGTCCTTCAGTATGCCTCTCTGATGACAAAACCAGTTTTCTAATTTGCAACTGCTAGTAAGGTCCGTCCACAGGTTGATCCAAGGGTAAAGCTATGTTAGACTCTTGAAACCAGCTCACGCAGGTACTGGTGGCACAAACTGGCCCCATTACGGGCAGGTCGGTGCAGACCACAGAACCCAGCCAAGAAGCAGAGCAGGTAGTTGGGGGCAGCTGACTTAGACCTAAACTGCAGCTGTGTCGCTTGTAGCTGGGGCCGTGCAGTCTCCAGGCCTGCCTTTGGCAGTGCTGCAGAGGCATATCAGACTGGGTCGTTGCTCTGAGCAGCCGTATTTGTTGGAAAAGCCCAGTTCTTTCAGGTTTTGTCACCTCTGATTCCTCCTTACAAGATCTCTGAGCTGATGAGGCAACTCAGAAGCAATGGCTTAGCTGGCATTTAATAGACAGAAGAAGTGTATCAGGTTGCAATAGCATCTTAACACGATAAGGAAGCCTACGTGGCCAGTTTATTTGTGTCTGGTTTGAGGGGAGTCCTGCATATTGGAGTCCGTATGTGTCAGCTCTGCCAGAGTCAACAGAGGAACCCAAGACAAATTCAAGCAACTCGGTAGCTACAGCAGAGCGCCTGGCACACCGTGCCTCTGCACCGCCGTAATGTCTCTGTACATGTACATTTTGTTGGTGTCAGTTCGCTGTTGTTCAGTTTAGGAGTTGGCCTTGCTCGGCTAACAAGCCCTGTCTGGGCAGTAGCAGCTTAAGGGGCTGAGATACGGGTTTGGGCCATGGAAGACATTGAGCCAGGTAGGTGCTGACTTCAAACCAGTGTGTGAGCTGAGGGAATAGGCTGCCTGTGAATTAGGGCACTCATTAGAAGAGAATAGGAAAACTGTCCTGGTGTCCTGGCCAATATAGAGAGATGGGGTGACATTCTCACTTATTGCTACTCCATGTATAGTGTCAGGTTTATGGAAAGTCTTTCAGAGTCAGTGGGATGTAGGCATTTAACCTGCTTAAGTACTTTTGTAAATCCCTTTGGGTATCCACCTAAACTGCAAGGCAACAGAGAGCTTTACATTTTCAAAGGCAAAGTAGGGACATTAAGCAATTAATCCTCACAATGGTCCTGTGAACTGTTGTCATCTAGGTGGAAGAGGAGACTGAAATGAAGAAACTAAGGTTATGGGGAGATGTACAGAAACATGGGATCTCTTGGTAATCAACCCTATAGTTATTTCCTTCCTCTTATTCTGTCTGGCTGTTATTTGTAGATGATTAAAGTTAGATCCGTAGACTTCCTGCATGAATAAAATTTCAACTCTGACTCACCTGCCATCCTATTAAGAAAATATAATAGAAAATGAGAACATATCACATGTGTTTTCTCAGGTTTCAATTGTTTTCAGAGGCCCAGGCAGCATGGAAAAGTGGTTAGTAATGCACTGCTCAAAAACATTTACAAATCATCAGTCTTTGAAAGATTGCTTTTTGATTAAAAAAAAAAAAAAGGTATTTGCCTGTCTCCATTGACCAAATCTCTATAATAGGAATGAAAGTTGGAGGAAATAGGTACAAAGAGGAAAGCAGCAGTTGTGTGCCAGGATTTTTTAAGTGAAGTGTTTAGACAGTGCTGTTCTTTGGAAGGGCTGGAGATAGACAATAACCATGACTTTCTGGGTTCCCTGGGGAGGGGTTGCATGGACACGTGGCAGTCCCATGCACTGAGATGAGGCCTCTCTGCAAATATTGCAAGCACAGATCAGTGAATAACTGCAGAGGTAAAGGCCAGCATCTTCCACAGTGGATGGTCTGCAGATGCCGTTAGTGAAGATGTCCAGTAGCATGGAGCAGTACTTATCGTCCTTGCTGTGCCAAGTCAGCAGTCTGTGCGTGATGGCTCTTGTCCATGGTGGGATATGCCAAGCATCTGGCTAAGCCCTACGGAGTGTGAGGCTGGGGGACTGGTAAATCCCATGTGCCTCACAGGCAGACTTAGTCACTGCGGGCACCTACGTGGATCAAGACGGTGGGAGAAATCCACTGAAAGTTTTCATTTACCTCATGAAAAGAAAAAAAAGTTGCAAAATGTCAATTGTAGATGCTATTGTAAATTCCAACAAGCAAACATCACGTTATGTAGCAAATGCCCGGTCCAGAACCATGTTCAGTCTCTGTACAGTCCAATTTAAGGATAATCTTTGATCTTAACCCAGCTATACTAGTGCATTGCTAGCTTTTGTATTCAGAAAGATTAAGCCAAAGACCATTCAGCAGGAAAGAAATTCCATTTTTCTTCCATCCTAGAGATGTACTGTCCAGATACCTAATAAGTTGAAATAACCAAATAAAAGACTATTTCTTAGAAAAAGGACACCTCTTCAGTGTGTGTCCTGTGTAGTCTAGAGCTGAATTTTAACAAATTAGTCAGAACTGCATGAATATTTCTTGAGCAGAAATCTGAGGAGCAGAGCTAGACAGAAATTAGGACAAGCATTTAATAATTTTCCTCTCTTCTTCATTAACATTTGATTCTTACAAGTACTTCATGACTAGTCTTAACTCACAGTAAACTCACTGGCCAGTTCTCGATGTCTTGGTTTAAGGGGCACGTGAGATCTTTTGGTATGAATTATTTATTTTTAATCATTTGTTTGCAAAGCCTTAATTTGCTATCTAATCAGGCAGTATACATCTGTCTAGGAAAGTGAATTGCTGTCTTGGAGGATGACACTGAAGACAGCACTGGCTCTATATCCAATAGCAGCAAAACCAGAATTGAGTCCCAGTCCATTAGTCTAAGCACTGGACCATGCAGTGTTTCCAATCAGAAAGCTCAGACTTATTTTTTTGTTAATTATTCTTGGTTTATTGTATATGTGGTATCACTCAGGGTTCAAACCTGGTCTGTAAGATCCAGGAGGTTTACTTTCCAGCTTAGCCTGGAAAAGGCCAGCAGTTGACTCTTGCTGCTCAATCAGCCCGGAAAGGCATTTCCCCAAGGATATTTGGATTCATTTCAAGTTCACAAAACTTGGATTTCAGATTGATTCCCGTACCTGTTTTTGCCCAGTTCCTGTGTTTTCCCTTCTCAGAGTTGTATTTGCCCAGGAGAACCATAGAAAGTTGGCTTTTTCTGAGACATCTGTGCAACATTAGATAATATTGTCATCAAGACACTAGTATTATTGCATTGCATTTCATCAGGCAGTGTCTGCTCAATGTTCATCCTGTGCTGTGTTGTCAGTTCGAGGCACATGACCTCACGCTTGCAAAATATGATCAGGAAATAGCTTTGTGGTTTTCTTGATATGGAAGTCCTTTTCATAACGCCTGAAGTGCTCGGCAACTTGTAGTGGTGCATCCGAAAAATAATTGTGTAAAAAAGCAGAGGTGCAATGACAACATGTTAGTTTCAATTCTTAATTTTTACTGGTGATACGCAAATAGCGACTTTGGTGAAATCCTGACTTCACTGAGTCAGTGGCAGAATTTCCACTGACTTTTCTGAGGCTGGGATATATTGGTCTAGCTTGACCCACCGAAATGACTGACAGAGCTAATATCGTACTGTTTCTCAAATGTTATTAATTTAAATATAAGTAAACTATGTCAAAACATGTAACATGCAAATATCTGTGATTGAGAAAGATCCCATACTCCTAGTTGCGAGCCCAAATTATTCTAACACTGAAAGACACTGCAGCATTTACAAGCAGTGTAGCAGAACTTTGAGGAAGTCATTGCTGGTGTCTGAGAGCTCTAACATTTACAAACATTAAATGAACACAAACATATATTTTTATGCTTGCTATTCCAGACCCATGAAACTTATCTGAAAGGTTGCGAGACAAGGGACTGAAAATGAATCTATTACACAATTGCTGCAGGGAGTTGCTGAGCACAGTAATTAATTGCTGGTGTATTCATTTGCGGCAGGAGGAGCAGCAGAAGGAAAATATCTCATTGAATTTAGAATTGTATTTATTCATGTATGCACTGTGGTGTTACAGCACAATTATTATTTGACACATTGGAAGCAGACTTGTGTTCCATTAGTTGCTTAAGCTATGTGCTATTATTGGGCGATCTACAAAAATGCACAAAAACTTTGAGAGATGCATTCAGGTTTATAATTGATGTCTCACAGATCTCAGCATGGCATTCTCAAAACCCAGTGAGAGAAATATGAAGCTCTGCTTGGCATCGTGTATGGTTAGCGCATGGCCCCCTAACATGCTGATTTTTCCACAGGGGCAGCTGGGAGAAAATCTCGAGTTCGTAGGTCAGCAATCTCTGTTGCATAGCTCTGTTTTTTTATCCGAGTCTGGAAGGAGACGCGGGTGCAAGCCAGCCTGCGCTGCTTTCCAGTTTCCAGTGGTGTTGGCACCAGTCCACGGGCAGCCGCTCATCCAGCATTCCTGGCTGGAGGATCATTGCAGCAGCTATATAATGTGTCAGCCAAGAGGAAGCAAGAAGGAAAAGGAAAGTGGAGTTATGAAGTTAAAACCAAGAAAATAAAAATTCCAGGCAGCTGTAGAGGGGCAATGGCTGCTGGTAGGGGTAATGATTTATTCGGTGAATCTGTTGCAGTTTCTAATATAACCTCCCTAGTCTGACTCACAGCACTATCACTGCAGGTAATGGTGAGCTTGGTCCTGTCCTCCTGCCCAAGGAGCGGTGCCCTGCCCCGGGGAATCTCGTGGGCTCCAAGCGATAGAGCAGGAGTATTTTACACCAACAAGGGGAAGCAGGTTTGAAGTGGTTATTCTTGAAAATTTTGTAAAGAAACCAAGAGCTTCCTCTAGGCCTTTTAAACAGCCTAAATGAACAAGAAGTTAACCTCTCCTTCCTATCAGGCTGATGAAAGAAACAAACACGAGCGATGACAGGACTATATTACTCTATTAATATGACAGATTCTAATTTGTGAGAATAAATGAACCACATTCGGGGCTTTATTACTTTCAGAAATTCTAAAATCAATGCAAGATATGCCATAAACATCATTCTTGGCAGGCAGTCATTGAGGTAAACATATAACTCAAAGATAGCTTGAACTGAATTCTGACCAATTTAGCAAGTAATAAGCAAGGCAGTCTGTGATAAGAACATTAAAAAGAAGAGACACTAACAGAGTTAGGAACAGATGGTATCCATAAATAATGTTGAAATAATAATAATATTTTAAATTTATATATGATGCCTTTCAGTCTGGAAAATCCCACAATGCCTTACAAAACTGAATTTAAAACACAAACTTAAACTGGAATGCAGCATTTCTGGTGTGAAATATGACAGTTGTTTGAGAGCCCAAGCAATGCCAAGTCGTTTGGGACAGCAAGAGAATAAGAATTTGAGTTCATTGCCGTTGCAGTACGAGCTTGGGTTGAATTTTATTTCTTTCATCTCCTCTAATCTCCTTAATCTATCATCACCGATGGTGTCTGGATACACTGCCATTATACATCGCTCTTATTCGGAAAGACCAGTCTCCTTCCTGTTAATGGTATCAGATGAGAGGTTGATTTTATTTATTAAAAACTAGAAATGATCAGCAATTTGGCTTTATCCTATGCAAAAAAATGACACTCTCAGCACAAATACCTCCCGAGGCCAAGTAGCAACAGCAGTTCTGTACATCCTTGTGTGGGGAATATTAGCTCCTGTGTCAGTCTAAATTCTGAAGCCTGCGTCTTTCACTGCAGAGCATAATTGCTCCTTCCGAGCACTTAGTAGCTCAGCCTAACTTGAGGCTGCCTTCTGATCTCAGATAAACCCAGGCAATCCTTCTGGCTTTAGTGGGATTATGCCAACATAAGTGAAACTAAAATTTCCCCCACAGTGCATGAGAGTTGATAGGTGTGTAAGGCACTGTGTGACATTTGAAAGCTGCAATGGAAAAGTGCTGGAGGATGATAGGGGAAAATCATACACTGTGTACACAGAGCAGTGGAAACTATTTAAAGCAGCTCCAGCCTTCTGCATTCTGCGTAGTCCCTTCCCAGGGAGAAAGATGTTACATGATAGCCTGGATATTTGAACAAATGGGCTCTATATTATAGAAATAATAGAAAACATTGAATACTTCTGAGTGATGAATGACACAATCTATTCACAAGAATGCTGAAAACAAATCAGAAAGGGTTGATGGTTAAAATTAATTCATCTTTAATACTTTCCCATTTGATTCTATAGGAATCAGCCAACATGTTCCCATTCCAGGCTCACATTTTTGATAACGGCATCTCCAAGGACTTTTTATGTCAGATGAGCTTTATAGCAAGCTTAATGGGGTAACTCCCCTGGAAGTCGTAGCTCCTGGTAGAAATACTCCAAGGTACTCAAATAGCTTAGAATATTGGAGCATTTCTTGAGAATGGGCGTTTTCCTTGTAAAAACAGAAAAAGAGGTTGGTAACACGAATTTATCTGAAATCAACTTTTTAACCCTTCCAAAAAGCTATTCTAGCTTGTACTTATTAAACACTTGTAGCTTAGTCTGGATGTAAATATTTTCCATTCATAGGATTCCTGTACTGTCATTGCACTGAGCCTGTGAAGGGTTTCCGTGATGGCGTGGGACTCAGGTGTGAGCAGATTTGCCCTGTGTGCACGGAGAATAATGACAGCCTGCCCTGGGCGGTAAAGCAAACCTGGCACCTTTGTGCTGCCACTTATTATTGTCAAAGCTACCGTTGGCAGCGCACTCATTCTACGTTTTGAAGCAGATGATGATTTAGACGGCAACATGAGCTAATCTGTTGTGCAGTGCTACTCATGGCTCACTGGGATCCCTTCCACTGGGAGGACGTTGGATGGTCAATGGATGGACTGGATGTTGCTGTACTCTCAGCAGTATTTGTTAAACTATATAGGGTAAAATCTGCTATAAATTAGCAGAACTTCTGCTGCTTCCGTTGGATCCAGGTTTGCTTCTACTGGTGTTGAGTCAAACCATGTATTTTTTGGATGGAAAGGAAGAGAGGGAGACAGAAATTACGTTGTCACATACACAGCAGACATTAGCATGGAGATAGCTTCATGTTACTGAACTGTTGTCTTGAACATCATAGCAAATAGAGTTTTGTCATTTAATATGTATCAGTTATGCATTGAAAAGTCCACTCTAAATCCAGCACGCATTTGCTTTGCAGGAAATACAAATCTGTGATTTAATCATGGCAGTTTGTGCAGGAATACTTGGACTGTCAGCTTAGGTGACAAACTGTAACTCATGCTTGATTCTTATTTGTACCAGCAGGGTGCTCATGTAAGGGCATGCATACCTACATGCGTGGGTTCATTAGTCGTATCTGAGACCATTGCAATATTTCAAAAGGTTTCTTAATTTTCGACCTGCTTTTGTGAAATAGTGGACAGTCTCATGTTCATTTCTGTTCATTTGCATCATGGGAATTTACAACACAATGCATTTGTTTCCTGATTTTATTTTTGCAGTGCCATATCTTCAATTCATCAGAATGCAGTTGTTAGTTTGAATGAAAAATTAGTTTAAAAACCTACAGGTCCCCGTGGGTCACAGCTGATGCTACATCAGGGCTTCTGTTCCATCATTTCAGAGCCTTGAAGCTGGCGCCTGCAAGCTGTTACAGACAGGAGCTCTCCGTGTAGGCTCGGCACAGTGACACGGGTGACCTCGGTCTGCCTTGTGATGGGGACACATCCCTAGCTGAGGAGCCTGCCACTGGAACTGACCTCTTATCAGCAGTCTGCATGGAGGGGCTGAGTTTGGGCTGGGCACAAACATACAGCACCACGCCCCACCACCTGCCGGCACCCCTTGGTGCTTTGCGACCAGCTCCCGGATCCATCCTTCTTGGGAAATGTGCTTCCAAAACCACCTTCCTGCCCTTCTGGGAGCTGCTTTGGCCCTATATGCTAGACTCCGCTGCCTACCCGGACTCCCATGGGGATACTTCTTTCAAATGTTTTGTGTTTATTTTTGTTTTTTGTTTCTTTTGAGCTGAGACACAAGGAAGAGAAAATGTGTTTCAGTTATCCTTGCTGCAGTCTCTGCTCTTTATTTCTGTTAATACAGGACGTCATCTTTCAGGCCTGTCACCATGGTATGATCCTTAAATGCCAAATTCATGTGAAAACATAGAACCAAATAAATGCATTTTAGTCCAGCTTATAAGAAAAGGGTCATTCTGTAGCCTGCTCTCTGAGCATTGTGTTAGTTGTACTTTGTGCACAGCCTTATCTTTGCCATACAGACTCCCAGTTTGTAGGAGATATGTCCGCAGGTCTGTCTACACGTATGTACATATTTCTGGCCGGTTTAAAAGTTCAGTTCCAGCTGAAATTAAGAAAAAGGTCTGAGCATTAAACATAAACCACTACTAACAACCGCTTCGCATAAATTCCCTCTGGATGATTTCTTTCCTGTGTCTTCTGGAGGGTGACATTCATTCTCACAAGCTGTGGTAAGACCACAGTGAGCTGGCTGACCACAGTAACTGCTGCATGTCGTTCTGCTTGCTGCAGATTAAGAGCACCGAAGGTATCTCTCCTCCTTTTTTTTTTTTCCTCTTTTTCTCACTTGCAGAACAACTGAGAAAGGACAAGGCTGAGATATTTCCTCAGTGTTGCATTGAGCCTCCCCCTGCATGGTGCAGAAAGGAGTGAGGGAGAGAGGATGAAAAGAGCAGTTGGACTATCGTGACCCTGGTGTCACCCAACTGCTCACAAAACATGGGGTCGACAGAGACTGAGGCCTCAAAACACCGAGGCTGGAGGAGGCAGGGCTGTAAACCTTTCCTGCACTAGCCTGCAGAATAGTTGCTGCTCCATATGATTTCTGTTTGTCTCCAAAAGTGCTTTTTGCAGTAGGAATAGCATTCTATAAATGTTCCTTATTTATTATTTTGCTGGAGTGAATTGGCTATGCTGAACTTAGATCAATAAAATGAGAAAAAGAAGAAAAAAACAGCCAAAGATAAAAGAAACGCGGAGAGCCGTGCATTCCAGAATAAACACAGCACTCCTTGCCGTGGTACAGGCACTGTTTGTGCCTGGCTTCTCAACAGGGGTTCTTGCACATCCAGTAACTTTGTTTGTATTTTGTAAATTAGCAGATGGTCCTTTGATACAAAGGAGAAAGTGTTCCCACATCAGATTGAGCCTCCTTCTCTGTCTTCTCCCCCCTCTGTTATTAAACAAATCATAGGGGGAGAGACGACCACGATGACTAAATGCAAAGGGGAGAGGGAGCAAAGGAAAAAAAATATGTGTAAGTTAACTGTGAAGTTTGATTTATGCTGGCTGCAATAAAGCAAAAAAATGGAACTCAACAGAAGATACTCTTATTTCCAACATTTCTAAGCTATGCTCCTGGAGACGGGGTGCAGCCAGATAAGAATTTGCAATCCTTTTCACTGCCTCGATTATTAGAGGCCTTCCAGTGGAGGTTGCCTAAATCTCATCAGTTGAGGGAATTACTCAGGTAAGTGTGTCATGGCTGATGTGCAGGAACAATTTTGTCCCTGTCGTGTCACCACGTCGGGGTGCAGCCTGTGTCCTGGCGGTACATCCAAGGCATGGTGCCTGTTTACCAGAACACTCGGGCTTGATCTTGGCTGGACCCTCAAGGCAGTGATTTGAGTAATGTAACAGCAATTAAATAAGGCTCTTACAGACTAGATCTGTCTAAAGCATATTCCACATTGAACCAAACAGCCTTTTTAATTGCTAGTCTGAAATTTCTTTGGAAATGTTATTGCTGCAATAGTCAACTCTCCCCTCATTTACTTGAAACCTTGTCTACAGAGATATTTTGTTGTTAACTATAATATGTTTCTTTCTGCTTGTGTATTTAAAGTATATATGTATGAGAAAGAGTGCCCTTTGGGGCAGGTCTTCTCTTTCTGATCTGTTTGTACAAGACCCAGCATTGTTGGGGTCCCAGTCCATGATAGAACCAAAGAAGTACAACAGTACTGTAGATAAAGAGCTACTCTATCTGAAGTTAAACTTCCATTTAGTCACTATTCAGCACTTTCCCCTACAGCTCTTTGCACCAGAAGTCTTGCACGAAGAAGTTCCTTTGCTGTTCCTGTCTTTGTATCTGTCTGGTCCCATTGACCAAACTGCCAGTGGAAGATTTGTCATTGGCCCTAGTAAGAGTAACAGACCCAAGAGTAATGGGTTCTTGCTTGTTTTAGGATGAAAGATAAAATGCTTTCCTCTTAAGCTTTGCCTGAAATGTAGCATGTGTCCAAAGGTGGAACAAATTATGGCTACTTTACCCTCAAACACTGGGTAGCAGTTTAAGGGAAAATTTACCCAAGTACTTATGCAGAGACTGACAGTTTATGATAAAACCAAGATGGATTTAATGCTAGCAACAAGTAATACTGTAAGCAGAGGAAAAAGAAATTAAGAGAAAAAGTTGCATTATATATAGGAAAAATATGTACCATGGAAAAATACATGTCCAACACTAAACATGGGCACAAGCCCAGTGCTTCTCATTTTACAATCACTGAGAGTGGCTCCATTGACTTCCAGGGGACTTGAATGGGATCCAGCTCCAAATTTGGCTTTCTTAGCTCATGATTACTCCTCTTGGAATTAATAGTATTTCTTGAATTAGGACAGAAAGACATTTTTGATACTACAGCTCTTGCCCTCAGTACTTCATTACACTATATATACGATCCAAGAGAGAACCCTTTCAAGGTAATGCCTGTTAGTGGCGTGCATACATTTACAGTGATGTTTTGTTCTGTTTTCTAACATATGTCTTAAGACATATATATAGAGAGAGTTAAACTATCTAGAGAAGTTGAAGGAGTCACCAGTCTACCTGCTAGAAGTTCCCAGTATCATTAAGAGTGTGCATGGGTGGTAAATTGTCTGTTGGATTTATTTGATTTATTTGCTGGTTTTGATTGCTTGGTGGTTAATCTATGGGCACTCCTCATTTCTTTCTTCGTGTTTATCACCTGGGCATAAATGGGTAGTTGCTTGTCATGGGGAACTTGGGTTTAAAAACTGAGAACAGCTCCCTGCACATTGCAGATCCATGTCCACTGGGCAGTGCTGGTAGCTGAGGCAGATTGCAATGATTATCTGATTTTCTTACAGCTCTTTTGTTTGATGAACATGTAAGACCTTTTCAATGAATACTTTGTATTCTGAGCTAAAACACGGTTTCTGACTGTTCTTTTGGCATACAACTGTGAAACTCATTTTCTGCGGCAGAAAAACTTGAACTGTGTAAAAACTGCATTTTTTTATGAATATTCATTTAATATTTATAATTATTTTGGTCTTGCTTATGTACTCCCCTTGTTTTCTAATATTCAAACCATCTTTTTGGTAAGTAATTTGAATGTTGGTTCTGACAAGTGTTTTCTCCGATGATGCCTATCACACCCACAGCATGTTGTTCTAAATAGCGCAAGAAAATAGTAGTCTAGAACCGCAACATGCTCAGCAAAACGGCTCTACTCCTGCTCAACAGGGCGAATGCCTGCATGCTTTTCAAAGCAACTGGTTTAGCACTCTTCATTTGCAAAGAGGGAAGGGAGAGGAGAGAGAAACGCTACTCTGAGAGCAGCTTGTCACATGCTGACCTACTTTTCCAACCAATCTGTGTGCAGCCAGAGCTGCTGTTGTGTTGACATTACATAGCCGAGCTAAAGCAAACCCAGCAGAATCCGTGGCCTTAGAGCTGGGCTCGGGAGAAGACAAAAGGCCTTCTGGGTTCCAGGTGAGTTGCAGACACGCAGGCACTGCAGGGCTGGGAGGCAGCGAGCTGATTTTCAGATCTGTCTCGTGCCTGCTCTTCCCCATCAGATGCAAAGGAGATTATGTTCCCGTAACGAGGCCACTTGGTGCCTAATCTCCCAGGTACAGTCGTGTCTAAAGCAGATGTTGTTCGTCCGGGGAGGGTCTCCTTATCTGCGTGGGGGACATGGCCAAGGAGCTGAATTGGTGGCTCTTATCAGCATTTTCTCTCTCCTGACAGGAAAACCAGGATAACAAGGGAAGAGGGGTGTGCCTGTGAGAAAGGCAGGGATGCCCATTTGTCATGCCTGTCTTTGACTCCATTTTAGCCACTAGGGATTATTTGCAGATGATGCAAATTAGAGTAGCCATAGAGCTCCCCTAATCTCCTGCAGAGGGGACAAGTTGTACAGAGCCTGCAGACCAGGGAATGGAAACCTTTTAAATGTCCATACCTCTGTATCTGTGCTGTTAGGGTATTGTTGGATCCTAATGTTTAACTCATGATCTTTGTTTTTTTTTTTTTTTTTCCTTTTTTTTACTTGCTATCGTTAAGTTTTGAAGAACTTCGTTTCTTGATGTGCCACACATCTGTAACTCCTGCTGTATATACTGGGGAGAGGTACTGCTACCTCTTGAGAAATACGAGCAAGTATGTTGTGTCATCACCACATCAGTTTTTATCATTTCAACCAATGTTTTCAGAGATTTGTAATTTCCAAAGCAAATACTGCTCCTTTGCCCATGAAAGCCTCTTTTCCCCTGATGGAAACGATTCTGGTTTATTCTTAGCAGCTTTTTGCAGATATCTCCATTAATGTGGCTTGTTACTAAAAAATCTTTTTATGACTAGTGGTACCTTAAAGCAAGAGCTCTGTTGATTCTGAGAGGGAGGAAGACCCTAAAACTTTGGTTTTGAAAACATGATACTTCCTTTTCAAGTTTACACTGTTCCAGAGATTTCTTTTTACAAATTGTTGCTTTGCGTCTCCTCTAGAGAGGGTATTTGTAATAGGACGCAGGTAAGATGCCTTGAGACCCATTTATTTATTTGGGTCCTACAGAAATACAGTGGGCCTCAGCTTAGCAGAACAAGTGAAATAGTGAAAATGAATGAAATCAGAGCCTCAAAAAATAATAATAAAAAATAAACAAGGTCTAGTAGAAACCGGTTACTAGTAGGTGAAACGTTACTGGGACTTACTGTACCCTGTTGCTGGAATCCTTGGTGGACATTTTAGCACAGAGCGACGGCATATGAACAGTAAGTACACCGACTGCTGTGCCCCGCCTCCCTGCCTGTGGCACCCTCATCCCACATCAGAACTGCCTTTTTGTGAGCTGGCTTCATCTGCTTTCCAAGTGGATTAAAACAGGCACTTGTAGGGTGGACGAAGAGAGTCCTTGGATAAAGCGAGCACAGAACACTGAGTGCAGTTCTTATGCTGAACTTCCCCACAGAGATTTGGGTATTTTAAAAATTGCTCAGTAGAGTGGGTTCTGCTTCTTCCTAGGAACATGCTAGTGGGGGAACATTTGTCATCTGCCCTTCTGCTGAGCCCGTGTTTCTGGGATAGAGGTTTTCCTCTCCACCCCATTACCATTTCTCTGCAGCCATTGCCTATTGCTAAGTGTTTCTTGGCTACCTGAATTTGCCATCCCGTAAGCCGTGCAGGGCATGCAGGGCCGGAAGCTTCACAGGCTGCGTTCGGTGGTGTGCTGCTCGGTTTTGGGAGGATGGGATTCAAGGGTTTGGGTCTGCATGAATCTCCTGCCTTGGGGCAGTGCTCAGCCTCACTGCCTCACGCACATATGGTCCGAATCTTCCTACACCTGAACCATGAAAGCCAATGGAGAACTCATAGGTGGTGAGAACTGCTATTATTGTAGCACTCAAAACCTTAAAAACTTTTTAGTTAACAGTCTTAACTTTTTGTGAATTTGTGAATTTTTAGGTAGTTTTACAGTTCAGAGAGAATCACAGCAAAATAGATTGGTTCCCTACACCTGCCATTTCTTTCATCTTTGTCATTGCTTAATGTTTCTATTTAATTTACATTAATTTCATTTTAAGTGTCTGTTATTTAAGGATCTCTTGTTAACTACAGGTAGTGCTAGGAACCGTGCTAGGAACAATGAATTCTAGTCCCAGCTTTCATCCTTCCCCATTTGGCAGTGTCTGAGCCTGAAGAGCCAGGACCACATCCAGGCTCTCCACACTGAGACAAGATCTGGGAGTGCACGTCTCTCTTCCCTACCGTGATGCCTGTGGAAACCCATAGCTGAAAAAGAGTTTCAGTCTAATCCAGCCAAATCCACCCGGTCCCTGTTCTGCATGATCTGACTGCCAGGATCACTACACTGCTCTGCAGCATGCAGATTGTAGCCTGCAAAAAACCTTAGGTGAGATTCTTAATCCTCCTGCTTCAGTTTCCTGTGCTGTGCAAATAGTCAGACCCTCACTGACTAGCACATGGATCGATTCCTTACCATCGGGAAAGAGATTTGAAAACCTAAAGCAGTAACTTCACGATGATGTTTAATCAGTATTGCGTGTTTAATGTTAACGTTGCTGTTATGTGAAAGCTTGTTGACAAATTCAGGATACATTTTTAAATTTCTTCGGAAAAGTCTGTAAATATAAAGTCTTTTAAAGTAATGTAACTATAAAGTCCTTGTCCAGCAGCATGCGGTTTATAATCCTGTAACAGCAGTGTTCCAGCCTGTGTTTTATGGATGTGGACTGGAGAGATGCGATGCGTTAATGGCTTCTCAATAAGCAAAGCTTATAGCCCTGTTCTTTCCCAACATCAGAGGTGTGACCTGATTGTGGTGGGTTTACTTCTGCTGAAAGCACAATCAATGTCTGGTATTTTCAATACCATGGAGATAAAAAAAAGTGCATTACATTTTTCAGCAGGAATATCACTTCCAGCAGGAGTAGAACAAATAGACCTTTCTAGCTGTTTACATGAACAGACTTTCAAGTGTATCCTCCAGTTCCCTTAGCAGGTAATTTTTAAAACTTGTATCAATGGAAAACAAAACTGAGTTAGTCAAGTGCCTCTTCAAAGTCCTGAATGAAATGCGGGCTCCCATCCTGCTCACTCAGGTGAGGTGCTGCCCAGTGAATCTGTGTAACTACCAGCCCGCTAACCTGTCCTGTTAGAAAACAGAGCTGAGCTGCCTGATGCTGCCCATGGCTGCGGGCGCTGAGCACACCTTGGGTCTTCTCTTTGTAGGGGATATCTATGCAGTAGGGACCTTGCTCCTGCTCAGAGCCCAGCATCAGGAGGATCCATCGTCAAGGGTCTGGGAAGCTTTTGGGATGCTGCATACATCCTACCTGTGCCCCCTGTACTGTGGGCACTATAAAAGCTGGGGCCAAATGCAGCTGTGTGCAGGCACAGCTAAAGCCACACTAGGACCACGGAAGCTGCACCAAAAGGTATTAATTCCTTCAGCTGCTCCAGTAAATCTTTTTCCACCACAAACATACACTGAGAGTTGCTCCTGCCCAAAAGAGACCTGTGGGACAGAATCAGTGTCAGAAAGGTTAAGTAACTCAGTCCATAATTGCAGAGACTTGTCCATAATTTCCAATTCTCTGTGCAGAAAAGGAAGGCTTTTCTTTCCATTAGACCATGCAGTTAAAGGCAGAGAGAACCTGGCCATCGTGTGCAAATCCTCTAAGTTTAATAGTTTCCTCATTTGACATAGATTTGCAAGCCAAGGTGATTAATGAGTCATAAATATAATGCTACAGTGATCCTTAAAATAAACAACATTCCTTGATTTGAAAATCCCGGGAGATGAGTTTTAATTTCTCTAACCAATCTGGGAATGTAAAAGATTTTCCTGCAGTGCCTTATTGATATAATTTGACCTTGCTGAGCAGTGGAGCTCCCCGATGGAGGTGTGGGGGGAAGGAGGGGGTGTGCGGGCACACATGCAAAGTGCTCTTACTATGCCTCTATTCAAATTCTCCTTCCATATTCTCGTAAGAACAAGCTCTCTGAGAACCAAAAATAGCACAGACGGAAAATATTCTCACAAGATGATTGTCACACAAATAAGAATAGTTTCTCTTTAACCCATTCTCTTATCAGCTCAGCTCCCTGCAGGCTTCTGATCCTCTGCTGGTGCTTTACTTCAGCCAGTGGCCGAGAACCTATTCATGAAAAGCAACAATTTAATGGTAATAAAATTTCTCTGTGGTTGACAGTGTGCCACTAAGCTGGATTAAATGAAGTGTGTTTACCTTGTTTTAACAGCATTAAAGTATTGCTTCAGTGATGGCAATTTGCAGTGTTTGTAACGGGCTGGTTTGGAGTTTTGGTGACTGTTTCTCTGGGTCCTTTCTAGCACTGCCATTTCCACCTCCTAATGCTTTGTTGGTTTCAATAGGGTTGCACAAAATGCACGTCTGACCCAAATTCTTCCTGCCAATCACAATTTCCTCTATAGAAAGAAAAGGTGAATTAATGGCGAAGCCTTTATTTATTTTTATTACTGCAGCACCTGCAAGCCTCGATTCTGGAAGAGGAGAAAAAGGCCTGGGAGAGGCTACAAGGAAACCAGGAACCAATACTGCTCCATGCAAAAAGCAACCAAACCGTTGTGTTTTTTTTTTGTAGGTACCACAGCAGAGTATGGGCATGAAGAGGTTGAATGAGAAGTATGAATCTGTGGATATTTCTAGGGAGGTCCTGCAAAGTGAGAGGAAGCTTCTTTGAAACTCCAGCAAGTGGGTGGCGTGACCTAGCAGCACCCGTGCATCATGGTGGATGCTGGCGATGCAGGCGATAAATCCAATGGTCTGCCAGAGAGGGAGTGTTAGAGAGTGGGGAGGTGGCAAAGGGATTCAGAGAGAGAGGGACAGAGGAGAGCTGATCCCATAAAATCCTATATTATCCGGATTGCTCTGGGGAAATGCACCCTATAGTTAACAGTGGTCTGCAAATGAGCTTCTCTGTCAACAGTTACCGTTGTACGATGGCATGTTAATTCCTGGACTTCTGTGATAGACAGTTACATATAAATAAAAGCTATCGCCCTGTTCTTTTATTTGAATTTGTTTATAGACTATGGAGAAAAGCTGATGGTTGCATATTTACCACACAACAGATGTTCATAGTTCGCAGGCACATCATCTGCCCAATTGCCCATGGCTTTGTCTATTGCAATTATTTTTTCCCATATGTACACATTGGGTCATATTCCAGCTCGGAGACAAAGAAGGTTTTATTTTTCCTTCCTCTGGAGCTACTGAGGTCAGTTGGGCTTCTGACAAGGGCTGTCGCATCCCGAAGAAGAGCCCTGAAACCATGCCCATGGCAGTAACCTGGAAGGGAGTGATTGATGAGCTCCCAGTCGCACCTCTGCTACAGAGCCTTCTGTTTTGGGCATGATCCTCAGCTCACCCATGGTGCCTTACCCCAGAAAGGCTGATGCACCTGGGGTATTCCTGCAAGGACACCATGTACTGACTGTGAGAGAACTTGGAAAAACCTGTCCCATGATGTTTCCATACTGGTTAATGCAGGGGGAGTTTGTGGGCAGTCTGAGCACAGGAACAGTGGAGTGCTGAATGCTGCCCAGACAAGCAGACATATTTTACTGCCATAGGTAGCTAAAGAATTACTGTCCTCCCTTCTTTTCAGTAGTAATAACCTGGGATGGTCTGGATTCTCTGTGCACAAGGGTTGCCAGTGAAATTCCAGGCCAAGTAGGAGTTGGGAGATGCACGTTCCTAAGGAGAGAGGCTACAGCTGGTGACCTGCCTGGTGACGGCTTGGCTCCGCACAAGGATTTGTGCACGAGGATTTCCCTGGATTTGGAAACAGGCCCTACGTTTTTAGCTCACACACCGAGCTAATGTGCTGCTTAGCTTCCCTTTGTGGTTTTGTGTCCTTGGCAGTAACCTGTACCGAGCAGCGCTTGCCTCTGCCGTTCTGGTGTGGGCAAGCGATCCCGGCCCAGCTACACAGCTTGTGCTCGAGCCCTGAATCAGAGCGATGTAGTCCTGCAAGGAACCCGGTGCCATCTGACTGCAGCGCAGTGCTGGGAGATGTGGTGCAGGGCAGGGAGAACACAGCTCGCTCTGAACAGCCCGCTTTGACTTTGGGCAGCCTATCCACCAGGCACAGTATAGCCAGCTGGGGATGATCAGCCTTGCTGAGAGGTAAGCATAATGAGGTAGACACAGAGATATCCTGCAGGTATCCTTCTGCAGCTCGTAATTATTCTTAGAAAACTTTTCCTGATATACAGCCTATATATTGCGTTCTCTGAATTAAATCAGTTCTTCTGTTATCCATCACATATTCTTGTTTACTGTGTTGGAAGCTCCTATTATATTCCCCAGAGTCTTCCCCTTTCTAGACCAAACAAATAGAGAAGAAATTCAGCCTTTCCTTATGGAAGGATGTTTTCCTCTCAAATTTGTCTACATTTTTGGTAAAATACGGTGTTCTAAACTGCACCCTAAGAGGAGTTTCACTGATGCTTAATGAAAGGGAATGATTACTTCCTATGTCTGGCATGCATCACTCTTATTAATACATCGTTGAATGAGCTTTACTTTTTTTCTTGCAGTGTATCATAGTGTTGAGTCATATTCCACCTGTGTCCTCCAAAACTCCCAGCACTCATTTTGCAGTAGTGTTATTTAACCAGTTATTTCTTAGTTTGTATTTGTTCATTTGATTTCTCCTTCCTTTACTCGGTACTTCACACTTGCCTTTATTGAATTTTTTGCTTGATCTAAGGATGTTTCTTCAATTCATTGAGGCTGTTCTGAATTCTGAAAGAATCTTTTAAAACACTTGCAGTCTTCCCTAGCACCCACAGCTTCTGCACTGTCCTTTCTATGAGCTGAGTCATTAACAAGAACACCGAATCGACCTGGTTTCAGGACAGATCCTTAGGGGGACCTTGCTTGACAGGTCCAGAGATGCTCAATACCTGTGGGAGGGGAAATCGGTGTTTGAACATAAGCTTTGGTCTTAATTTGGAAATAGCAAGGCATTAGGGCAGTTCATGTATCCATTTTAAGTGAAGCTTCATGAAACACGGTGAACAAATATTACACACATGCATCGTCTGTGCAAGCTACCCTGTGACTTAGTGCTGCCCAGCATACAAATGCCACACTCTGCCTTTGCACCGTGAATCCACACAGTACCCCAACGGAGTTATAAATATACATCCTCCTTCAGTTTGAGAAGTAAGAAGAGGATGCAGATGGGTGAGAACTGTTCCAGTGCAGCTCGCGCTCTCACCCGGCGCATAATGAGATCAGAATGCAGGCAGGAATGTGTGGAGGAGTGGAGCTGGCAAGGATTCACCAGCCTGAATTATTCTAAGCCTATTCCATCCCTAATCAAACCTTTTTCCTTTTTTTTTTTCTTTTTCAGTGAAGGTACTTTATGGAGATGCTTCTGTTTGAACATAAGAGTCAAGCCCTTTTTGCTACATGAGCAAATCCTACTTGACAGGATATTGCTCTTCCAATGAATTTTTGGTGTGCTGGGCTTCTTATCATAGCCTCCTTTGCTATGGTTATTTTGGAGCACTTGGCATTTCCCTGCTATGTAGCCAATTTGCTGGATGCTGGCAAGTATGAAATTGGATCTTTAAAAGGATTCCAGATCATTTTTGATGCTAATATAAATCTTAAGAAAAGCCAACAAAACAAAAAAAGAAAAGAGGGTGTGCAGGGCAGCAGCACGTGAGTTACCCAGACTTGTTTACATCCTGATTTGCCAAAGATACAGCTTGACCCCAGCGTAACCTTGAAATATCCACAGCAAGAGGAAATACTATGTAAATTAGAGCAGCCCAAACAAAGCAGGGAGACAGGAGTTGGTTGTGCAGAGCAAGCTGGAGAGGCAAGCTTTGCAAACGCTTTGCCATCAAGAAGAAATAGGCACAAATTTCTTTTTATCTAGGATGTAATGTCTGTGAAAAACAACGTCACTAACCAAAGATGGCACTGCTCATTTTACACCACCACACCTCTTTCACATCACATACGCACAGCATGCTTGCCCTTGCCAGCCTGTGAAACCACGCCGTAAGCGAGATCAGGTGAGAGGGCCCAGGGAAATGTCCTCCCGCCCAAGCGCTGCGGCTGTGAGATGGGCTTTAAGAGATGTCAGTGGTGTCTTGGGGCCCTGCCACAGGAGCAGAGTAAGGCCTCCTGCTTCTGAAGTACCAAATAGTGGAGAGCAGGTGGTGGTGGTGGGCAAGGCCTGTGTCAGCCTGCTGCAGGAAGGGGAGAGGCCTACCAAGGGTCCGCAGCTCAGCCGGGGGCGCTTCAGCGGGGCTGGGGTCAGGCGGATCACTGTTTCCTCTTCTGTACCGGGACTAATGGTGTGGCTCAGCATTAAGCCTGACTGGCAAAGAGACGTATGGGAAAAGTAATGTCGTTCTTCCAGGGAGTTAAGAGCTTTCCAACCCGTTCAGCTCGTTGTCTGGGCACCCACGCAGCACCCCGAGCATGTCTAACCGCAGCCGTGCCACGCACAGATGCAGCTTCCCCAGCCCCTCACCGTGCTAGGAGGATTTTATTCCTTGCCTTGTTATTTGGAATTGATTTCAAGAGAGGGAAGGTGGTTCCCAGGCTGACCCCTCTTTGCCCTCGGACCCGCGAGGCTGTTAATCTCTGAATTCTCATCTCCAGGAGCAGGGAGCACAGCAGTGGCGAGCAGTATTTTCAGCCTGGCAGAGTACAATTATCGAGCCCACTGTAGGCTCTCGCAAAGCCCAGAAGAAGCACAGCTTGTAGCCAGAAGCATGTTCACAACCAGGGTAGTTTAGGAGGTAATACTGAGATATCACGGGGGGAAAAAAAGAGAGAACTTTATGCCCCAGCACTGTCAATATCCTTCCTGAAATCTCTGTTAAAAAGGTTCTCCACCATGAATTTCACTGAAGTGTCTGGGGAGAGCCTCACCTAGCACGAGCATCGTGTGATGCCTGGAGCAGCAGGCTCTCACCTGACAACACAACGTCAAATTTCTTGCACTTGGAGAAATGAGCATTGTCCACGGAGCAGGGTTGAACCGGGCTGTTGTGCTCAGATGTTTTATTCCCTGAATCGTTGGGGGCTCACCAGGGGCCATGCTCTTCAGGCCTTCCTCAAGACGATGTGAGTGGTCCACTTGGGGCCCAAGTGCTTTCCAGAAAGAATAGAAGTGCCAGAATTTGTTCAGGTTGTTGAGAAATAAGAAGTATGTTGTTCATAAAGATGTCTGTGAACATTTTGTAGCATTTGCTTGCCTGTTCTCTCCCACTGGCTACACATGCATACACTACACACAGTTACTACTCCTTGTCAGAATATAACCCCACCCTGCTGAAGTATAAAATGACATTTAGGTAGATATATTCATTTAAGCAAAATATGTTTCCTATGTACACTAATTGGCATAAGAGTCTTACTTTAAATGCATAGATTTCTAATCCTAGGAAAGTTGCTTAGCCAATAAAATGTTGTGTGCTTGAACAGGAGAAGGTTGAAAGAAAATTAAAGCGTGGAAAGAAGAATGGATCTGCTAAAGTAAAGGCAGTGGGGGCAGCTGAGGAAATATTTGGGCAGCCTCAGTTGTCCTTTATTCCAGTCCACAGCAGGTCTATATTTTTGGAGGGGTCTGTGCACAGGAAAAAATACTATTCAATAGGAGTGTTGGTGGCCAAGCCTAGCTCTCACGTGTAGTGTTGCTCTGTAACAGCATAGAATGTGAAAGCAGCTGAGTGAAAAGAAAACTTCTCTCTCCAGTGGAGACCACAGGGTTCAGCTAAGTCTGAAACTCTGCCTTTTTAATTCATTGTCTCTTTAGATTTTGACTGTGTGGGAAATCTTCATTCCTACTTGCACAGAAATTTATGAAATAAATGGGAAATGTAGCTTCTTAATATTTAATTTGCTTGGTGATTAAAAGAAATTAGTTTCAGGCATTGAGCAGTTTAGCAGACCTCTATTAATTTTTATGAAGAAATATTTGCCTGACTTCTTTCAGAGAATTTATATGAAAAGAATAATTATTAAATCTTCTCCCATCTGTATCTTCTTAATAAGGACATATCTAATGTGAATAATCAGAAATTAAATCCTAATAGAGTGGTCATACGTTAAGTGTAACATAGTCCATACGTCATAAATAACATGTAGGTTGTGAAGTTAAAATAGACAATATCCAAAAGTGTTTCAGATGTAGAATTTATTTGCAGATATTCAAGACAACCAGGCAGAATCGGGTACTTAATTCAGGCTTCACTTCAGCATTTAGGAAAAAATCTGTGCCTTGCTTTTTGTAATCATTAGCGAAGAAAAGGACCTGTTGCAGTCTCGTGGTTTTGAGATAGTGCTAAGATAATTTACACAGTGGTAACCGGGTCACTGCCAAGCTAAAATGGAAAGACCTTTCTTTGGTATGTGTGTAATGGAAAGTGTGATATTTTCAAATGCAGAATGATCAATGAAACAATACTTAGCCAATGTTCTTCGGACACAGTAATGATGAAGTAGGCTTTCAGATTACTGATTTCAGGTTTGTATTAATCTTTTTCATCATAACTTTGTAAGTAAGGCTTTTGCTATTGCGTTTGCTTTAGTACACTGAACTGGTAGTCTGATTGCAATTTTTGAGAAGTAAGCATCGTTCTATAGATAAAGCTTTGGGATAAAATTATTTTAATTTTTGATGGCTTCATTATTTGTGCCCACCACTAAATTATCTCCAAACATTGTGCTGTGGCTAACGGCTAACATGGGGCTCCCAGAGAAATATTCACCTCTTAGGGAACGTTTATTCATATGCGGTTTCATAAGACAGCACAAAAACTAGGTGAATGTAATTTGGAAAATGAAAGTGGGAGGAGAAAATGATTTGTGTCCCAGGCAGCAGTGAAAGGAGCAGTTTTGTGACACCACCTTCTTTGCCCTCCTGTGCCTGGTGTGATGCCCGGGTGAGAGGCCATAAAAAACTGTCAAAACTGTCATTTCCCACCAATAAATCTAGAAAGAGGTAAGTTTTGTCTGAATGCGGCGGGGTAAAAATAGGGCAAATAAAGACTGAGAGGCACAGGGTACGTGAACACCACCAGGCTGGCTGGTGGCAGGGAACCAAGCTGTCTTTGAGCAAGGAGGTACAGGGTCTGCCCGGGCTGCTCTTAGACCAGCGCTGTGTGAGTGGGCTGTGCTAGCAGCACTGCAGCGTAGCTCTTCTTGCAGGTGAGTCCTACCTGATGGGAAGAAACCTGGGAAAGCCGAAAGTGCTCCCAGTTGCCTGCAGAACATGCAATGCCCCTGGGTTGCAGCACAGGGCAGCTTGCTGCTGCCCTGGAATTGCTCTGCACAACTACTGTAGTGCAGGACTGTCTCCTTGCTAATGTTATTATTGATGTCGTATATCACATAGAATCCTAGTTGTTTTCTGATTCCCCCATCGATAAAGACTTTTAATCTTCCTTCATGTGCCTTGGTTTAGTGCTGTAGGTGCACCTACACTTCTGCCTTCCAGAGGAAACGGTGCATGTGTGCCTGTCTTCATGCAGGGACAGCACAAGCAGGCAAACCCAGAAAGATTTTAATTAGGTTAAGGATAAGTTTCAAAGAGGATATAAGCCTCTAAAATGTAGACATAACCAGAGCTTGCCATGGGGCATGTGTGTCCATCTGCTGCTGTGGAGGGCAGTGTAGAGGCAGCCACTGGCTTCTGCCTCCAAGACCAAGCTGTGGGCCAGGCTCCAAATTCTGCTCTTTCAGGCTCTTTTTTTCTTTCTTTTTTTTTTTTTTTTTTCCTCCCTTGGAACAATAAGGTTTCACTTTTACTTTGGACTCCATCTCAGATTTATGTTGACCATTAGTCATACCCTGTACATGCATCTATAAATAAAAATCAGACTCAAACTGTGCCCCCGCCTGCCCGCCGCTGTACTACTGGCTACAATAAAATGCTTCTCCAGCAAACTCTTGCCTCTTGCTAAATAGTCTGACTCATGTTTTCTGGTTAGGGAAAAGGGAGTGGCATCCTGCAAGGCCTGCAAACCCCAGAGCAGCGCCATGTGCTGCAGCCAGTGTGCAGTATGGAAAGGAAAATACAGCCCTTGTTTGCTTAGCTTCATGGTTGAAATGTAATTAATGGCAAGTGGGTCAAAAGTATGGATTAAAAAATCATGCTGTAAGTTAAATTCGTATGTTAAAAGAGGAGTCCTAAAATATATATATATTTTTTAAATCGGTGTAGGGCTATTAAAAAAGCCTTCTAGTCTGATTGTTGAAAAAATGCGGACACATGGAAATATTCTTATAGTTTCCAGATTACTTTCTTTCCAGTGTGTTTAAAATAGCTCTATTTTTTGTTGTTGTTTTGGGAGCTATTCCTGTTTAATAATAATTTCCAAATTTTCTCATAAGCAGGATCAAAATATTAATTAAGATACTTAAGTATCAATGATACTTGAGTAACAATCTCAACCAAAAAAAATCAAAAACAAAAACATAAAATTATATCAATATATTTTAAAAGTAATATAGGAACCTTTGTGAAAATCCCACCCCCCAAATCACATTAATGACAGCTGTTATTTTTCTTTTTAGATGTTGTTTTCTTTTCTTCGTTAGATTTTCAGTCAAGCCTTTTGCTACATGAAAAAGACGGCAGAAGTATGCAGGTCATACTCAGTGTATTAATATAAAAATTTGCTGTAATTGAAAAGAAGTGGAACCAACCTCTTGCACTCAGTTTGCCTAATATCATCCAGTGTAAGAAGTCAGAACATTTCTGAGAGAAGCATTAGCATCCACAGTGCTTACAGCAATCTTTATATACTTAGCAAGGAAAAACAACCCAAGGACAAAACAGAAAGCCAAGCCTCCAGGGTTACAAACTGGCCTTTACTCTGTCCAATGGCATTCGTTTTAGGTTTAACCGAGCTGTGAGATGTTAAAAATCACTATTGCCCTTCTCTCTCGGGAGATCCTCAGGGAAATTCAGTCATTTGCTAAAATCACTGAACTCTGCGGATCCCAGCACATGCTGCCAGCAGCACAGGGGCAGACACTGAGAGCATTGTCCTGAGGATGCCTGCGTGGTTTGGGCAGAGCAAGGTGGGATCATCCTCACCATTGAGCATCCCACCCTTGTTTTACCCAAGATCTGTTTTTGCTGGTTCACAACCCCACTTTTGGAGCACTGTATGAACCCAGCATGTAGCGCTAAAAATGCAGTAAGATCTTTTGAAGGTAACAGCCTTCCCCTGTTCTGAGCTCATGTATATTTTGCCCCATTCTCCAGTGCTGAGAACCTGTTTTGGGTAGTGAGGAATCAGTCCTCCTGCTGGTATTCATTCACAGCAGAGAGAGCATGTTAAAAGGTGTGCAGGACACAAATGTTTTCTTTAATCTGAGACTTTAAAAATCCAGTCTAGTACCTGGAAGATGGCAAAAATCTACTCAGAAGACTGAGAAATATCAGAATTATGGTAATTATGCAAGCAGTATTCATTTCTGTGCATGGAGGTATTATGATCCTGGACTACAAGGTCACATTTTGTCTCTGACAGCCTGCCTGCCACAATGCACAGGCTGGATGCACAAGGGAGACAAATTAAGATTGCATGTGCAGCTGTAAACGTGACATTTGGAATGTCTGAAATGAAACAGAAATAGCATTATTTCAATGTAGATTTTTGTGTGCATACAAATAAGCTTGTGGCTTATGTTCACCTCTCGCAGGTGCTGGGGCTTTGGTACTTGTTGTACTTAGTGGCTCTGCACTTGTCACTTCTAGAAACTGGTGGAAGCACAGTGGTGGAATGAAGATGTTCTTCCTTAGGTTCTTGCACCTAGGTAAGGTGTGTTTCACTGCACCTTGAGTATGCTTTTCAAATTACTATTGATGTTAAAGGTACATTAACTCATCACAGGTCTGTTAAGACTATTGATAGTCTTCTGCTATAGTAAGATTTTTTCCCCAATTTTCTCTTCCCTGTCCTCATCCGTATTGGCCTGTCTGCTCTGTATCTCCTTTATGCAACGCTGAAAAACCTGAGAGGTTGCTAAATGAATACCAGATTTTATTTATATAGAAAAAAATATTTTTGAGCCTTAACTAGCCAAACTACAAAAACAAAGTTTGCAAAGCTCATATTGTATGAGTTCATGTTGTGTGGGCATCTTGAAAGATGACCAGAATGACTTGGACGTAGTGGCATCCAGCGCCTCCATTTGGCTGTGCATGTCTGCGTTGCTGACTATCGCAAGCTTGCATGCAGAAACCATGCTTGGGCTCCCTTGTTGTGAAACCTTGGCTTGGAATGGTAAAATAACAAACAATTATTAGCCTGTTTGCTGAAAACAGAATGCAAAATTAGATTAGATGATAATGTCTCTTTAAAAGAACATATTTGTTAATTATTTCATAGGAAGTTTTTACAAAGAGATGTTGTGATAAGTAAAGTCAAAACCTCACGTTGCATAGAATCTGTTTAGGTAGCTGTACGTACTGGAAAAGTGGGTGGTGGGGCAGTTGCATAAAGAGAGAGGCTGCTGGGAATGGAAAATGACTTTTTTGGCTCTGCTACCTATGCTTGAATGAATGCTACGGACTTAACTGGAAGAGAGCGATAAGGAATGTAGCAGCTGCTGGGAACCGTGAGCTAAGAGTTGGTTTGCTTCAAGCCACTAACCCTCAGGGAAGACTTGGAAGGTCCCAGTGAGCTTGAAAGATAACAGCCTGCACTGGCACGGTGAAAGGAGAGCTGAAGGACACATGGAAATACCACCTTCTACAGTGTCACTGGACCAGCCGTAGTCAGACCCCCCAGGCCTTACTTTGACCTGCACTGCTAGCAGGGCTTTGACTGCTCTAGAACAGCCCTCAGTCTGTGCATAGGCTGGAACCACTTTCTTCAAAATCTACTTCCCTTTTTGTATCACTTAATACAAATTCGATCAATACAGCACTTTATGAAATGTGTTATTAAGATGTGTACTGAGCCGATTGTTTTACTACTTTGTTTGCATTACAAATCTGCTTCTTGAATATCCAAAAAGATACTGAAGATATTTTGTGTCCTCTGTTATCATAACCATTGCTTAATTCCTTAATAAAGATGCAAACGGCTTAATGGATTATGGAGAAAAGGAAAAGAAGTGTCTGACTATATGGTGTCATCTCCATGCAGGAAGTTTAAACCAGAGTGAAACTGTCTCTCACAGATATGACAAAAAGCAAAAGCATTTTACCACAAAGCGATGACTTTTTCTTGAAGAAGGTGCTCTTTATCCCAGAAACAACATAAGCATGACATGATGTGGCAGTTACCATAGCAACTAATTATTTTTTATTGAACAACAAGAATAAGCACAATAGCTTCACAAAGCCCAGCATATCTTGGCAAGCAAGTTAAAATATCCCAGGGCATCATCAACTTGTGCAGTCATCATTTTTAGTTTCTTTTTTTTTTCCTTTCAGAGTTTTTTATTTCTTTTAAAAATGAATGAATACATTTGATTACGAGTCAGAAAAGGCGTTTTACTTTGTCATCTGCCTTATTCCTGTAACGAAACCTTCTTTGCGTTGTTGCACTACTGATGTACTGTGGTCATTTAAGTTACGATAGGAAATGCCTGCCTTGGTTGTGCTCTTGAATTGATGAGCCAAAATTTCCAGTAGGTGCCCAAGTAACGAGTGAAAGGTTGACAATTTAGCTGACAGGAGAACATGTTGAGGAAAACGGAACAGATGGGGGTCTTGAAAATACCATTCCCTTGAAGTCTGTGGAATCAGTTATTTCACAATAATAGCACAAAGCAGAATCTTGTTCTGTAATTACAAGGCTAAAGGAGAGATGGTTTTGATCCAGATATTATTGATTTAGTAACTGTGGTTAATAAAGTAATTCAGAAATTGTAGTGTGATTCAGGCCTGGCTGAAGGCAACTGCACATTCTTTTATTTAGAGTCCCTTTTAATAAATTGGATTTAACTTTAATGAACATCACATTGAGTCATAGGTGATGTGTTGATGTTATCAGAGTTGGTGGGACTTTTGCAATGCTTGCACACTGTTGTCCGGATAGAAAAAGAAGAGAGGAGAAAGACCATGACCCTCGTTACTTGTTCCTTTAACATCCAGAAATATGTGGGTTTGGATAGATTACTTCAGAAATACTGCTGTTTGTAGTAGCAAATCCCACAATGTTAGTGAAGATTCCCGTCCTGTGTTAGAGCTCATGTATGTAACTTGGTCTGTGTAATTCTCTGTGCTAAACTTACACTCTCACTTCTGTTATTGCAGACCATCTTGAAGGCAAGTATAATATTAGCCTCTGTAGCACTATTGCTGCTATACTTTCAATTATGCATGCAGGCTCATCTGAGGACAAATTAGATATACTGCCAAAGCCAAAACATTTCAGGAATTTTTCTGAAAATGTTCTCCATCTGATATATAGGAACGAATGAAGAAAATCTCCACCTTGGTTCTGCTGTTTAGGATGACCTTATAACTGAATATCACTGGTTTAGTTCTAGCTTCAGTTAGGGGAAATAAGAAAAAAAAAAGAGATCCCTCAACCACATATTCAACCTCAAAGTCAATATTTTGGTTTGGTTCAGAGCCGGTTGCGTTAAACCAGTTAAGGTCAGATTTAGTCTGGAGAGGCTGCAAAATTACAGGATCAAATAACACATGATGTACTGTGAAACTTAATTACATTAGAGGTTGCATAAACAGAATTAATATTACTTAACATTGCCCCAACATCTGAAGTACTAAGAAATCTGAGTGAATGTGATTGAAAACCTCCCCGGATAGTAAAGTACAGTTGTGTGGTGGAGCTTGGAGGAGAGGAGGTGGTGCTCCTGTGCGGTAGGGTCTTTTGCTTTGAGTCACGGCTGAATCAACGCACCAGCCCGGGGGTTAAGGGAAATGGCCACTGAAAGGAATGGGACAAATTAGCCATTGTCATGCTGTCACCGTTGGCTGTCCTCTCACTGAAGCACAAAGGAAAGACAGATTTGTTTGCTGCTGCTGAAGATTCAGTGGTTCTGCTTGTCGGGTTGTGATTTAAGTGCCCCACAGTTGTGAATGAGATGAAGTAATTCTGCCAACCTAAAAATGCTCCTGAGAAGCTCTCAAACTATGCTAGTAAAAGGGCTGTAACTAACCTCCCACCAGCTTTGGTTAAGACCCCTATAACGCATTTCTAATTTTGGTAGTTGCGATGAAAATCCCAGTTTGCTTCTGCTGGTGTGGGTACAGAGGCAAAAACTGCTCGCGAAGGGGAGCGACGGGATAGTTCATGGGGTGTTAGAAATTCTCATATCCCTGTAGGATGGAGCACTTCCCATTAGTTTTGTCAGTCACATGATTCTTCAGTTCTTAGTGAGTATTTGGAGGCAATGCTCAAGCTCTTTCTGGCAATGTTGAAGAAACTCCGCGGATCATCTCTTTTTAAGAAAAGATCTGGCTGTGTGATCATCAGGAAGAAAGCAAGACTGAGAAGGAGTGCTAGATGGAAAACTAAAATGTTGACACACCCCCAGCCAAAGAACTTTTAAGATTTATGTAAATAGTTGAATTTTGATTCATAAATGCTAGTAGCATTTTTAAATTATATCTTGCTGAAACTCTGAATGCTAAGATGGCAAAAATACCTGGTCCTGTTGATTTGATTTACTATAACACAGCCTGGCGTGTTAAAAACTGTTTACAGAAAAATGCTTAATCCTTTTAAAAACCATAAATGGGATCATGGTCTGCGTAGAAATACTGGATTCATTCATGAAATGTAGAGCATTGGGCAAATTGACACAGAAGCCAGGAGATGTATAGTTCTGTGATGACAAACTATAAATATAAACAAGCCTTTGTGGAACCTACTGTGAAAAGGAATCATTTATTAGAAAGATGCATGCTTTCTCAAGCTTTTCATTTTCTTCCTGGCACTCTGTACAAGGTACTCCAGATGCCACTAACAGAGCAGTGCCTGGAGGATTCGCCAAGAGCTGAAATTACAGCATAATGGGCTGGGGACTGGGCAGAGAGGATCCCTGTAACTGCAAGCATACACACCAGCTGAAAATGTATTTCTAAATGTGGATTGTGGTTATAATAGCTCAAAAAGAAATTTATTTTTATCATTCAACTAAAACCATGCAGCCAATCGATACAGATGAGCTCCAACAGTATAGTTCGCATTCCCCAGACTGATCAGTAATGACTCATGAGAGTGATCCCTATTCATACGTGTAGGCAACACAAGTCAACTCCTGAGCGAGTACAGGTTGAGGGGCAGACTGTCATTGACTTCTTCACTTGCATAACCTGATTATATTGCATCTAGGAGCATGATGCTGACAGCATTTTGTTGTTGCCGTTGGAGTACAAGGACAATGGGCTGCAAATCAGAAGTTCAGGGCAATTCAGTTGTGTTATGTTTAAACATTATTTTGAAATGGAATATAACATAATATTATAGTGAAGTAGATTTGACTGTCCAGTCACCTTTATACCACGCTGGCAGTGATGGGGCCTTGGAGGGATAGCATATTATATTATGTTTATGCCCAGCTCAATATTCTTTTACAGTATCATAAGTTTAAAGGTGTTTTCTTGTAAATGAGAACCAGGAACTGTGATTTTTTTGCTGATGATTTCCTTTGTCTGGGATTTTCTACTGTGTTGAAGTGCTAAGAATACAATATCCAGTGCTGTATAATCATACAGACGATTTTCTTTCAGATCAGTACCTGGCTTGGTATTTACCAGGAGAAATACTTGGCTTTATCACACAGGCTTTTGCTAGAAGATTTAGTCCTGCAGCTCAGTGACGTGATCTTCATTTAACTTACTATTAGCATAAGAAAAAAATAAGGAGAAAATAGCGTCTGCCATTGCCTAGAGGACCAATATTTTATATTTTTTTCGGTATAGGTCTATAATATAGCTGGATTTTTCTGATGATAAATATCAAGCCTTATAGAAAGAGTTATGGAGTTCTGGTCTGTAATGGTAAATGGTGTGCAGGGAGTTACAGCACTCCTACTATAAGGCCCCAAATGCCTTGACTTCATATTGCTTTTTTAAGCAGAAATACGTCTAAGTATGTTGCAACACAAAAGAAGGAAACTAGACTAGAATCATGTAAGTTGTAAGTAAAATAATAATGCAGTACTTGTCCGTGACAAGTATTTCCTCCCGCCCGCCCCAAACTGGAAATCTTTATCACAAAGGTAACTTTCTTTCCTCTCCAAAGGATTTTAAATGGGAAGTAGCAATAAAGGACGTAGCCAAACTGTGGCAAAAAACACAAACGTAAACTTGGGCTAGTGAAAGTTTGCTTCTACTTGAAAATTCTGCTGAGTGTTATAACATAGTCCCATTATGTTTAAATCACACTGTGGATATATCTGTACTGCAGTGTAATGGCAAATACCCAAACTAACATTAAACTAGTTGCTCACATACCAACAGCAATCTAGCTGTGGAGACACTTAGCACCAGTATTAATTAGCTGACGTCGAGCTCTGCGCTGCTTCAGGCAGAATGCTAGGGATGCACTGTGGATGCACTACCTGCCTCATCTAAAGCTAATTCAGAAAACTGCATTGTTGCAGGAGTAATGGCAGTTGTAGGCTGTATCTTTTGACAGCCATGTATTTTTTGAAGCAAAAGCCTCTTCTGAATAGGAGCAGAGGAAACAGTTGATTATCTGTGGAAGAGGCATTTACTAGGAGGGAAGGAGCTCTTCATGCTCTCAGACTTAAAAGTATCTCCACCAAAGCCTTCAATTTTCTTTAGAGATCTATAAAGTAGCCCTCCTGGGCCCGTATGTGATGTGAAGCCATACATCAAGTTGTTTCTGATAAAGGCACTGTGCCCTCCACAAAAAAGTTTGAACTGGCAGACAAATCTCATAGCATTAGCACTTGCTTTACTTTTCAAGAAAAAAAGCATCAGGCACTTAGACGCTGGTGTGTTCTAATCTGAATAAAGCAGCACAATGAATTGTCTTAGCAGCATGCTTGGAAGAACAGCATTTCCTCCTACCCACTGCCTCCCACCCTGAAGTTTGTAGGAGATCCTGTATATATTACAGCAGACGTATAGTATGCACTGATTGTGCTGCGGGAACTTGCTCACAGGCAGCCAGAAGGGTTTCATTTCACAAGTACGCTTCTGTGGCAACACATGAGGACTGTAGTGAGGGGAAGAATTTCCCTTTTATCTGAACTTCAGCTGGAGCCAAAGCAGTGAAAGATGCTGAGTGGTCTTGTTTGAGCCTTGTAGAGCAGTTAGCCACATGCTTAGGAGGCACATTTGTGTTCAGCCCCACTGACATCAGTGGCACTTGTATGCCCATACTTTGCAGCAGCGAGGGCAGTGCACTCCCACATAGCTGCATGTGGCCTTTGGCATACTTGCTGTTGCAAAATGTCATTTAGGAAAACCTACTACAGATGGTTCATTTTTCACCCTACGAGTATGCAGAAATGAGGTTTTGTCTGCAGTGAGGACATGCAAAGCTGTGAGCAGTCCAACTCACGGAGCCACAGTCACACCTTTAGGTCTTGTCCAGCAGGGACGTCCTGCACTGCACCTTGTATTTGGTTGTATTTGCATGGCAAGACATCCCCTTGCCGTAAGGCTCCTTAAGGACTAGCCCTAGCAGGCTACACCTGATTAATTTAAAAGTGATTATCATAATCTGTAGCGCCATTCCTGGACTGCAGACATTGCAAGGACAAATGAGAGCTGATCTCAGCCTGTGAACTGTCGTTCACAGATAATGTAGTGTTAAATTGAAATGTCGTTTATGGAGAAGTCTTCAGGAACAGCTTCTGAAATCACAGTGTTTGGAAGAGCAGCAGTCAGTCAAGAACAGGTATGTGATCCATTGTGTATATCAGGTGCAAGACTGACATGTTAAGTATCCTCCTTAGTTTGCATTTGATACTGAGACCCAATTGCAGTAATCGCATTTAAGGATGGCACCAGAACCTCTAGCCTTGTTCTCATAAGGGAGTTTCAGTAAGAGGCTGCTCCTCTTTCCTGAGTTGGAAATAACAAATCTGGCAGGTTAAGAGGCACATACCCTCCTACAGGTACTCTCTGGAACTGTCCCGTTCTCTGCAAAGCGCAGCAAGTGGCGGTGTGTCTGCAAGGCATGCCTGAGCCCTTAGCACCTCCTCAGTCTCCCACGAGCTGGGCAAGAACCAAGCAAGCATGTATGGACTTGGGTGTGCAAAGCATGGGGCCAGAGGTAGAGGAGTTGCTGATATACTGTTTGTCCTACAAATTAGAGAACACCCCGCAGCTGTTGTACATTTTTCAAAATAAGGTTTATTTGCAAAACCCCACATGAATGTATAAAAACATGATTTATTTCTTAAGGATACTTACGGTCATCTTGAAGTACTGAATATTTCCTGCACTAAAGGAGGTTATTTAAAGGAAAGTTTAGTCCTGGTGCTCTTGAAGCATTTCTTAGCATCCACTATTTTAAGCATTACCAAGGGTCAGGAAACGAGCTGAGGATCAGCCGTATGCTTAGAATTTTTTTGGCAGGATGGAGTTGACTGAACGCTTTAGCTAAGCAAAGAAGATAGAGGGTCAACTTGAAAAACTGGAAGTGGCATATCTGGGCAGTCTTAATGAGACACACGCAGGTGTGGGTCAATTCTCATGACTACACATCAAGCTTAGAATCACATGAATCCAAACCCCAGTGTATATTGGCAGGGAGTGTGGAGATTTAGATTAAGTTTAATTACAGTTTAGCAACTTATGGAACATGAAAGAATAAGGCAGCTATCCATGTTATTGTGTAAACCTTGAGTAGGTAAAGCAAATGAGAAAATACATTTTATTAGGGTTTTCATTTATATACAATATGAATACGTATGTGAGTGTTTGCTATTATGTGTATGTATGCACACATGAGGTTAAGTAGTTGTCCCTCTAGAATATCTGCAGGAGTTACTTAAAATGATCATTTTCTTAGAACAGTTCTTTCCTTTCATTAATACATTTTTAATATCATACAGTACAACAATAATATGCAAAAAAAACCCTTACAGCTTAAAAAATGCAAAGATCTGTATAAAATAACAGAAGATACAATGCTTCGGTCACTTTACTAGCCCCTTTTTTTACACTTTCAAGAAAATAGGCAAATGACAGCAAGAACAGAAATATAAACTCTTGGAAGCTGCAAATATGGTTAAGACTACCCACAAATTCTTCACATTTGAGTGCCTTGTGAAATGTGACAGGTTACTATATTTTTTGTCATCAGTGGATTTCATAGACCATTTTAATGATGTGCAAACATTTTACATTAAAAAGCAATTATCAGCCTGTTAAAAAAGTTGCACAATACTGCAGACTTTGTCCAACAGCTCGGTCACTTTGTAGACAAATATGTTGTAAATCATTAGCTATAGGTTCTAGAGAGATTCTGTTGGAGATGCCTACAAAGTAGTACTGAGAACAGTGAAATTCACCCCATTATTGACCGAGATCAAAAAACAAACAAACTCTTCAGTGGCTGAAAGGTACATCTGCTCTTTGAAAGGCATAGTTTAGTGCTCCGTAAATTCAAGGAGCATCACTCGTGCAATCTTTGGAATCAATATTTGAATAAGCAATTGTCACGTCTGCCAATGCTGCATTGAGTAATTGAAAGTCATTAGTTTTAAAGGGCAACACTGGAAATGTAGAGTCGATATGCATTGATATGTTTTCTTTAGTCAATAATGTGGCCAATAGTCAATCTTCTTGGCTGATAAGCACCTCTGCAGTTTTATATCAGGTTATTTACTATTAACTTTAGTGTATACAATATCACCTCTTACGGACAGCAGGTCCATATCCAAAGAAGGATAATGTTAACAACACCAGAGAGAGAGACAGGTTCAGTGCATATATTTGTTACTTTTGCCAAGGATGAATTTTGCAGGGCACTACCAGATCTTCCCTGACAGACTATCAGCAATAAAACAATTACTAGAAAGAGTAGCTCTTGTGTAATTCAAAAGGAAAATAACAGCAGATGAAAAAAGCAGCAGGAAAACTCATGGTGAAAAATGCCTTGTGTTGTTGACACTGTTTCCTTCACGCTTCTGTGGAGATATGTTTAATTTGGGAACAGTGTTCCCCAAAATGGCTAAATCCTCCCTGCCCTCCATCTAGGTGCGATCCCACAGCGGCTCTGGCTGGGGGCAGGGCAGTTGGGCTCTGCCATGGGCTTCAGGGGGGCTCCTGGGGCTGCAGAGCCCTGGGACCCTTCCCGGCTCAGCAGCTCCTTGTGGGGCTCTTGGTGGTTTGTCCCACCCAGCAGCCAGATGTGGAAATACCTCCAGTTGTTCTTGGCAGTTGGATGTGTCCCTTGGCTCAGGCTGTAACTCTCTGTTTTGCTTCTGATTCCTCTTTTGCCAAGACTGCCCAGGCTTCTCTGGCCACCTTTGATCCCTTTTGCAAATGCTGCTTGTAGGACATGCACCCTGGCTTCCCGACCCTTCTCTTGGCTTCTCATCATGCTTTCTACTTCCCCTTCAGCTCAGGAGTTTTTAGTTTCTCAGCCCAAATTGGGATCGTGCTTTCCTGCTTAAACCCTTGTCTGAGCCAAACTCTTTTTTTTTTGTTTTTTTCTGGTTTTGGGCAGAGATGCATCTCTTTGGGTATCGGCGCCTGCTTCCAAACCCCGCAGGGTCTGGCTGCCCGGGTCCTGCCTGACAGGCCCCACAATTCGGTGAGATCGGTGGTTTTACGTGCGGGGGCTGTGGGTGTCCCTGGAGATCATGTTGAGTTTGTTGTGGAAGTTGGGCATGTAAAACGGTAAGTCTGCACAGATGTGGTTGGTTGTAGGCTGTTCTTTTATGTAGTCATCACATATGAAACGCTGCTTACATGTTCCTAACTGTTAGTGCTGTTGCCGTCAGTGGTTATGAATGCATATGTCTCTTGTTAATAGGGGTCAGGTGTAGTTTCAAGTCTGTCACTAGCACTTCATGGAAAATACTTCCATGTATCTTTTCAACTGAAAAATGTTCTTCCAAATTACTTTGTGTTCTAAGACTTCATATAATATCCTATAGCTTCTTCACTGTTGCATGCGTATACCCACATTTTCGGTCGATCATTTGACACCTTGAACAGGAAAAGCACACAAAAAAGCCTGGGATCAGTCAGTCTGAAACCGCATCCTCCACATGTCCTCCACTGAGCTTTTGAGCAGAGGATTTATCACCCTGCAGAGTGAACATCTCCTACTGTAATCATAAAACCTCACCACTATTTCAAGTGATATGTAATACATGTGTGGCAGCTGAGCTGGTGCAGCCCCTGGACCTCTGTTTACATCCGTGTCCCCGAGCACAATAACTGGAAGTGGAGAAGGAGCCGGCCCTCAGGGAGCTCCATCCGGTCAGGCTGCAATGGCTGCCACCAGATAACAAAAGCCCCTCAGCAGGGTGCTCTGGCCTCCGCACACGCTCAGGACAGGGCTGTGTGCTTTGTGTGAAGCCTGCTGGCTGCTAACAAACTGTCCTGTTGGTTTTTATGCTTGGAGAAGATGGGTTTCATACAGCTCTCAAGAGGCTGGCTGTGGAAATGTGTATTTTTAGTGCTGGAGGCCTCCACCTCGGGCATCGACCAAAATGGCAGCTGTCACAGGGGACTGCAAATGGAGCGGTGTTCAATACGTGCTGGAGCAGGAAGGCAGAGGCAAGCGGAATTGGTCACCTGCTGTGTATAATGCCAGATACATGAAAATAACCAGTGACTGTATGAAATGAGTCATCTATAGGCTGAAGGTTTGATATGCCAAATTTGAAAGGTATGAGCTGGAGGAAGAATGTGTTCCCTCCAGAAAAAAGATAAGGTATTTTACCCCGGCTCTTTGTCATTGTTGTTTTTGTTTTTTACTTGAATGAGAGACTGTTCTGACTCAGACTTTAATTTGAAAATGAGTTTCCAATATTCCCCTGGTGAATATAACATAACATATATAGATTCTTACTATGAAGAAGACTAACATGTAACCCAAATCCTTGCACTTAGACTTTACATCTCATTTTTAGATGTTCAGTTTCCTAAGAAGGAATTTTTTAAATGAAATAACTTCATAGTCCAACTCAGTAATTCTGATTTTGAATACATCTAAAGAAATGCACAGAGGATGCTGAGTACAGTGTTTCTGTGGAATGGCATTTGGACTTGGTTGAAGTTTAGTAACATGAAACAATACATTAGAGTTAAAACATCCTGGAAATAAAGAAGAATATAGTGCTTTGAAATTTAAATATATTAAATGAAAATAAAATACCATTGGTAAGTTACATTCATGGATTATGTTTACTGCATTTACCAATAAGAACTAGAATGATGCGGCCAACTTCAGAGGTGGGTCAAAAATGCATTTTACAGTTCTGGTAGACTAACTGTGGTGGTTTAAAAGACTGTCACTCCAGTTGTCTAACAAATCCCTCTTCAGGCATCCATGAATGAGCGGCGCATGTTTAAAGTAACACTCTGGGAAATAAGCTGTGGCATCTCAAGCATAACTTACATCCCATTTGGCTGACATTAACCTCTGGCATGAAGGATGAGGTAGAGACCTAGAAACAGGAATGGTTTAGACTGCTACTCCCAAATGTACTACAGCTCGACTCACAAAGCTCCTTCATCTTCTTCTGACCTCAGCAATGTATGTAGGCTCAGGTAGGATGAGGTCTTTAGTTGATCAGACTCAGATTGGAGAGATGTGATAGATATGTCAACAGACAAGAAATTGGGGGATGATATGTGCAGTAAACCTCAGAATCTAGCGATGTCACTGGACCTTTTTCAAATGACTGTAGTGATTTTTTAACCTGATATTGTGAATATGTATTTTTATTCATGATAAAATGCTCCAGAAAGGAAGTAGAGTTTTGTGCAAAGCCAGCTGTTTATATTTGAAAGTGAGGTTGTAATTACCCATCCTTATTCATACTGTAAAAAGTGGTTAGCACTTTATCAAGGCAAATATTTGAGCTTATCACCCTATGAAAATACTCCTTTTATCAGCATAAACTGGGGGGGAAAATATCTTTCTAAGAAAAAAGAAAAATTCTTTCCAGGGATTGGTGATACTATGAATTGTTGTGCTTGGGGTAATACTTCTGTGAACTGACAGATAAGCTTAGAAAACTCAAAGTTCAGAATAAATAAAAAATTGATGATATTAATGTGAAAACCTCTTTTGTGTGTTGTTAGAACTAGGGCAGATTCTTATATCTTTGGCTTTGCAGTACTATCAGCTTCCACACTTCTGTCATAAGTGCTAAAATACTAATGTTTGTAGAAGTTCAATCCTTTAAATAAAAATTTTAGCTTTTACTTCAGAAAACAGATTTATGTCTGCATAAAGAAGCTTTAAGTATGAGCAGTGTTTATACAAAAAATAATCAAGAAAGTATAATCGAGTATTTCCGCTTGAAGAAGTATTCCCTCTTAAAGCAGAAACATGCAACAAAACCAGATGAATCATCTATCTCTTTGGTAGTTCACTAATTTATATCAGAATCTTATCATCAGGAGAACAAGAGAGGCGAGGCCAAAGAGAGACACCACGGACATTTCTAATTTCATCTCATGATTTTGGGGGTTTGATTTGTGATTCTAATAGTACGTGGCAATGCTGTACTTACCTGACTGGTTATGTTGTCCTCCAAGTAATTACATACGTAAATTTTCTCGGGGGACCACATTAAATGTTGCACCACAGATTATTTCTACAATAGCCAGAATATCTCCTCATGCAGAAACTCTTTTCTTAGAATAATATCCCATTACTCTTTTAGCCTTAGACTGCTTTTGAAATAGTCAGACGTTTCAGGTGCCTAAACATTTTTGTCACTACTTGTTTTCTATGTGGTACAACACGTCTGGAAGATTGATGTTTATCTTCTGATTGTCCATTATCAATTTTAAATCTGAATGGCACGTGCACGGCAATTTATCCCTGCCTATGGAAATGGATTGCCAAGAAGGGTTATAAAGAATTGCACTGTCTTCCAGGGTAAAAAGCTGGTCTACTATTTAAGTGAAATTATTTGATTAGCTCAGGAAACTAATAGTTCATAAATAATTGAACTCGAAACTCAACCCTTCAATTGGATAAGATTCAGCATCATGAGAGATCTTATATGCTTTGGTTTTGTTGCTGAGGGCTTGGAAATATACTGTGTAGATATCAAAAAGCTGTCAAGCAAGATTTCTAACAGGCTGAGCGCACTGAGAAAAGAGTTAGTTAAAGTCTAAGCATGAGTGATAGTGTTTGCATAGTAAAGCAGTGATTATAGCACTGCTGGACTGTAAGGATATGACTAATGTTATACTGAGCTAGTAATGCTTATGAAGCTTGAAAAAACGTACAACACAAATTATTTTTCTCTCCTGAAAATGACACTTGAAATCTACTCAGACAAACTGAATTGGTTCCCACACGAAGCCCTGCAGTGAAAAAGTATGTGCCAAAGACAGACAAGAGGGAAGTATAGTTGTTTGCAGACATATTGCTACCAGTCACATTGGCTTTCAGGACATACTGAAGCTGTGTGGACAGTCAGCTGCTGAAGGTCCTGCTTGTGAGGTCTTCAGGGCACCCATTTGGCATTTCTGATCTGAACTGAATGAAGAGGTTTCTTAGCATTTGCTGTCCCTACTCAACCCTTGAACACAGCTGTGCTTATAAAATGGTGGCTAGTTGCTGCAAAACTATTATGCCTAAATGAAAAAATCTGGACAATTTATGAGAGTAACTCGTAATGAAGATGAGTGAAACCTGAGGTTCTTGCACCATTGTGTTATCTCTGAGCTGGGGCAGAGGCTGGGCAGTGTGCTCTTTGGGCTAGTCTTGGCACAGCTACCTGTCGAGGGAAAGGGATGTTTTGAGAAGAATATGAGTAGGTTATAATCTCAGTAGAAATTAGGCAGTAATTTTTAGGTGAGAATTAGGCATTGAAGGTGACTTCCCAGTGAGCCTTCTCTTGAGGAAAAGTTTTTCTTCTCTGTGTTATTTGTGATTGCTAAGAGTAGTGAAAAGTAAATCAAAAAAGAGAAGTTTTAAAATAATAACAATGCTTCAAAAAAACTATATTTGCATTGCTTTCTTCATCAAGAAATTTGACAAGGCAGGTGAAAAGTTAACTAAAAATACAAAATAAAGGGTCATTTATTGTCAGCTAATATTTTGGTATCTGATCATTTGCTGTGTAGTGTTACAGAAAAGTGCCTGGTTGCTTTACATTTCTTTCTCCACCCATCCTGATTCTCAGGTGCTGTTTAGGTAATTGGAGTAGTTACTGAGCACCTGCAATAAATACTCTTGTCATTGGGTAGGTATAGAGGAAGACGGGTAATTTATGTGGTTGATATGCTGGAAAGGAGAAAGTAGGGAATTGGAAGCCTATACTGACAGTGGAACATGGCTTCTCAATGATGTAGTTGAAGTAATGTTGTTTCCCTAAAGATAAAGACAAAAGAATTTTTTGGGAGGCTGGCCTGGGTCAAAATTCCTACCCCTGTGAGGAGAGGTGATGAGACCACCAACATCCCTCATCCCACACATTGAGGCAGCTCTGTTGAGAGCAAGCCTGTAGGTCAGGAGCAGGCAGTGGGAAGCAGTAGTTTGTCTGGGTTGTTTGTGTTGCTTCAGCAGCAGGCTCCTGCCCTCCTGCCGCAGGGGGGTGAGGAAGCCCCAGCTGCTGTGTGCTTGGGGCCCTTGCAGCCTATAAAGCAATTCACCTGTGTACCAACTTGGTGCTGCAGAGTGCGAGGTTTATAGTGTGAACCCTCTCATGAATTCTCAAGTTTGCTTAGGCTGGAGAGTTGGGGAATGCTGGTAATTAATATTAAGAGATTTTCTTTGGAATGGGAAGTTGGTTTACTACATGGCTGAGCTCTCCTGTGGACTGATGTAACAGTATTTTAGGGGAGAAGACTTAGGCATGTTGCCTGAAGACTCGAAAACTACTGACTATGGTGCATGAAGAAGTCTTACTGACTTCAGACATATTTCTTTAATAAGTTGAATTATAGCATTACCCTGGGATCTAATCAAGCAGAAGCTGCTGTTGCACTTCTCCTGGATGGTATGCCAACTGTGAGATGGAAGGTAGGTTGTGTCCCAAAGATGCTTATAATCCAGGCACTGTTAGCAAGACTAGAGAAAATGCTGTATGCGAAGAGTTTATGGAATTGAATTGCCAGCTATCTGTGGGCTTTTATAGAAAACACCACCCAGGTGGTGTCATGTGGGAGAAGTTTTGAAATGTCTGCTGTATTAAGGCTTTTCTGCTGTCCCCAGCGGTGTCCCCAGTTTCCTGATGTTGGGTGGCTAGAGTGAAAGCCATGGCTTTGAATCTTATAGTGACAACCAGGAAAGAGAGGAGAGAGAGCTTTTTCCCTCCTGAATTTTGGTTTTGAAATTAAACTATATCTTAAGTGAAGAATACCTCTTCAGGATGTCACAATATCTGAGAGTCGTGGTATCACAGATGAGTTGGGTACAGGTGTTCTTGGAATGTTGCTAGTCCTAGATCCTTCATTTTGTCATGGAGCTGTGGAGTCAGAGCAGAAACTCGCCAACCATCTGTATCAGAAAATTTATTTCAGATAGAATTGTAAGTACTCAGTAGGGGTCCAATTTTAGACAGCCCTAAAATGTGACCTTTAAATGGTGCTGTTTCACACTCCTGCAGTAATTGTGCCTCTGGAAAGCTTCATTCCTGCATCTCTCTATCATCTGCACAGTCCTGCAATCTCTGATCATCTGATTTATTTTGGCGTGATTTGAAGCTTATGATGTTTGTGTGGTCTCTTGGTTTTCCAATTTCTTTGTTTTCTTGGTTAATGCCTGCAATGGGAAACCACTCCTGATTACCTTGGAATAGCTTGCCATATTCTTATCACCTGGTTACCTGCCTTTGGGTAATACTTGTTTCTTGGCCCTTCTGAAAACAAAGATGCTATCAAGACAGAATTATTATTGAAGCTTCTTTCTATCGCACTTTTTTCCCCCTTGTACTTGATTTACCTTTGTATTTTTCTTATACAACTTGAGAAATCTCTTTGAAGGTATATTTTGGGATTGATTATATTTTTTTCTCCTTTTCTCCTTCCTGTTTCTTTAACTTAATTAAAATGTAAGATGGTGATAGCAAGTAAAAAGGAAAATTGATATCAAGATGAACTATTTTAAGCTCATTAGTAAACATTCAATTAGGCATTTTGTATTATGGGTAAAGAATGAAAATATTTATTCAGAGCAAAGGTACTTCAATTAAAAGAAGCTTTTATTTTCATTTTTGAAAATCTCTGAAGAACTATGCACAGTTCTCACTTTTTTCCTCCTCCATGCCAAATGTATGTAATAAAATCTCTTCTGGAGTTCGAGCAATTCATTCCTACTGCCCCTAATTCACTCCCAAATAAAGCAGCATACAATAGAGTCTTTCCTCCACAGTACATTTACCCTGCCAAAAATAATGTCTACTTGCAAACATAAGTGTCTTTTAGAAGGATTATTTCTGAAGAAAAAATGAAATACCAGTGCCTATTTAAACACATTAATAGGAATGCAACTGATGCAATAAGAGTAAATTCTGTTTAAAAGTTTTTGGCCTGGAGCCTCGCTTCCATCGGTTCTGCTCCTGGATTGTGCATGTAGAAATAGAGGAATGTAGTAATGCCTTACCCTCCAGACCCCAGGGTGAAGATAAGATCGTCACTGTGATGCCAGAGCCTTTGTGTGGCGTGGGAAGGCCAAAGCAGAAGATAAAGGGTGTTGAATATCCCATGTCTGGTGCCTGGAACATCAAGCGGGATTTGGGATGTGGCTTTAAAGCGGTAATAGGGTGAGGGGAGCAGCTGCAGAGACCAAGCCGGTGCCTGCAGCACCGCTGAGCCTTCCCTTGGGAGCAGCTGTCTCCCTCTTACCTGCAGCCTTCCCTTGGTGGAGGGAGGATGGCGAGACCTTTTCTGCCTTCTCTTGGAAGGAGACTTCTATGGATGACTGGAAGGGAGTAGTGAGAACCTGAGTGGTGAAAATAAGAGCTTTTTCTTCCCTGTGTGTTGTTCTCTAAACCTTCACTAAACAAACCCTACTCAGAAGCTATATTAGGGAAAATGCAAGTTAGGTAATGCCTTGGAAGGCATTTGTAAGGAACTCTATTACAGGCTCTCTGTGGGTATCACAGCAGGCTCAGATGCTGTGTCTCCATGTGCTAACATACTGTCTGTGTCCGGAGAGGTATTTTTGCCCTGAATCAAGCTGCCAAGACTTCTGAATGAGAATACCCCTCCAAATGGTGCAGTGTTTTGTCGTTAATTCTGTACAGAAAATCAGCAGCGCCCTTGTACTGAGGTTCTTGTATCAAGAGCTTTTTGGTGAGAAGTGAGTGCCTGACCCAGGCACAAAATGCACAAATACTCATTTGCAGAAGTGTTGGACAAGCATAGTTGACAAGAAGCAGTTTTTCAGGAACAGATAGCAGCAACAGCAAAGAACGATCAGCTCGTACTGGTCCAAACTGCAGGACTGGAGCCTCTTTTACCCAGCAAACAATCACTATAAATCAATACTACTACCGTGTAAGAAATTACTTTCAACCCAAGCTATGGCATTTTAGAAAGGCCAAATTTGAATAACATGCATAATGAGTTTGGCCAATTAATTAGCTAATATCAATATAAAGTGAGAATGCGATGGGCCTGTTTTCCATAGATACCAAGACCCTTTTATAACAGCTGTTTGGCAGGAAGATATTGTTCAAAGTTGTTAAAAACCATTCCAAATGTGTCCCCGTATTTTCATACAGTTGCTATTCATCAGCGAGAACTAAGCAGATACTGTAAAAATATCTCTGAATACAGATTCAGGTCTGCAAATTAATTGCTGAGCCATATTTATGCCTCTTTTGTATTCCCTTTCTGTGAGCACAACTGAAATACACAATCAAGATGCCCATGGAAAGCACTTGCAAGCTCAAGTGCTTGTGGGGAGGGAGTTGTAAATTTGTGTGCTCAAATATTGATGGGGAAGGAGTGCTACTGGTGTGCTTAAGCGTGTGCCTAGGTTTCCATCTCCTTGCAAATTTGGCCAAGTAAAGTTTAAGGTTGTGCTTTCAAAAACCACAGATTTTTTTCTTTAAACTTACTCTCTGTGAATGCAGTATTTGCATTTGGAAACTGACTCTGAAGCTGAGCTAGGCATGTTACAGAGCTGTACAGTATAATAACAATAATAACAAGTCAATTGCTATGTTCATAGTTAATGAGGATAACATGAGGGATGTTTTTAAAAGTTCGAGGAATTTCTAAGAAACGCTTAGATTTATCAGTCTTTGGTTATTTCCAGTTGTGGAAATAAATCAGTATTTCCCTCACTCTATGCAATTCATTTATTTTTGGAGTTATAATGTGTCACAATTCAAGATCAGATTAGGGTCAATTTACACTAAGTCTTCTTTTGAAACTATTATATAACTGAGCCCGAGTAGGTCACTATGTCCTGCTCTGCATACAGAAAGCTCCCAGACTGTGTCTATAAATAAAGATCAAGCTAAACCAGACAAGCTGCTTGAGTCTAATATTGGGAAGATCATTTTGTGCTACCTTCTGCAAATAATTACGCTGGAGTCCAAGCGAGAAAGGAGCACACTATCATCTGGTGTATGCCACGCATACAGAGTGAAAAAGATTATCTTTGTGCATTAATGGCAGCATTAATAAATAACCTTTTCTAGCTCTTGGTAAACTTCAGGACTAAAATATGAGCCGGAGAGGTGTGTGGCTTTTATTTGTCCATTTGCTTACCTATCATATTTTGTGTTGTGGTGTAAGAAGACAAAATCGGATGGCATGGTGTGTTTGTGAGATGCTGTTGCCCTAGTTACCAGCCTCATATCAGGGTGAAGGTTGACAGTGTGGGCTCATTCCTTAATCTCAGCTCAGGTTGCTCATAAGGGGAAAGGCTTTAATGTTAACTGAGCCTGTCTTTGGTTTGAGGAGTTGGGCCTTTAACAATGCACTGGGGAATATTTCTTCTTTGTGGCTGTCATAGCTTGTCTGGGGAATGGGGAAGGGAATTGTGTGGTGGGGGAGGGTGAACCTCACTACCGTGAAGCTTATTAAATTATGGAGGAGGGGATTACTGGTGGGAGCAGGGCTGTGGGCTCCGGCAGCCGTTGGAGGAACCTTTTGTGTTGCAGGCTGGCGGAGGACAGTTTTTGTTACAGCCCCTTCTACGCCGCCGGATAGGATTGCTTCGTGGCGAGCACCATGTGGCCGGGAAGGTTTCGCTTCAGCCAGGGTGACAGAAGAAGGTGCAGAGTTTGGCTGTAGGCTAGTAGGTGTGTGCCAAGGTACCCTTCCTCCTTAACAGCCCCCTGTGCTGTTAAAGGATGAATTAACGGTGCTGGTCCCACCCTCAGCTCAGCTGGGCAGGAATGGTTCAGGTTGAGGCTGTCATCCTGGGGAGGCACCTGCTCTGCTGGGATTAACTCTGTAACGCCCTCCTTTTTTCTTGTAAAGCTCCCTGAAAAACACAAAAATGCTGCTTGCATGCCACCCGAGATCTTTGGTGATCCAAGACCGCCAAATGTGGTGTTGGAGGGGATGGTATCAGGATTTAATTGAGAAAGGGAACGCGAGGCAAAATTTAAGGGACAAACAGCCTTACAAGGGAAAGGCATTGGAAGTGAGAAATCAATATCCCCTGCTAGGCTGGTCTGTGCTGGTCTTTCCTGCATTACCCAGGACCTTTGTATTCTGGTAAGCAAAGGCATTAGTGCTCATGGAGCAATAACCCTGTCCTCCAGCTAAACGTCTGGGAGATGCAGGTGGAGCGTGTGTTACCAAAAGGATCCGCTGTCATTCCTCAGCTTATGATAGTGCCTTTTTAATTTGTTCTTGAGACATTAATTTTCCTTGCCAACTATTGCTTGTTTTCAGCCATCCATTATAAAGGGGGCAGTCCAGGATATTTGTGTGCTATCATGACAGATATTTCATACTTTTTAGTGTTCTGTAAAGATAGTGCCATGAAGAAATCACCTGAAGATAAGACCCTCTGTGCTTGATAACAGTTAGCCGGAGACCTATAAATCATCAGTACAGTTGCTTTTCATATCTTCTTTTCCATGTGCTGCGTTTAACTGTGGTTTGCTCTGTTTGCAGGGAGCAGGTTGCAGGCTGTGGGGTAAGAACACAAACCCACAGGCCACATTCCTTGTGCTCCATGTTTACTTTCCTTCAGCTCTCTTCCTTGACCTATTCCTGGAGTTTACACATCAAGATAAGGTTTTTTCTAACTGCCAGTCAGGCGAGCTTAACCCCGAATCTAATAATTAACTTGTGTTGTGCTTCTTACATCAGCAACCACCACAATCAATAATGGGGCGAGAGCTGGAGTTTAGCTGGCTGCTTTGCAAATGATGCTCGAGGCGAAAAGGAGCGGAGTGGCTGTTGCACAGCTGTATTCTCTCCAGCTGCCCAGGCCCTGCTATGACAGCCTGCTTTTGTAGATTAAGGAGCTGATTTGCAGGGAGTATAAATCATTGTGGCTCTATTGACTTCAATAGGGGATCTTTCTCTTTCTTCCCCATATGTTCGTATGAGAGTTTGTACCCTTTCCCTTCTGTTTCTGCTCTTTCTCTTCAAGAGCCAGCAGTGTGGTCCCTTCTGTGCTGAGTTGAAAAAAAAAAAAAAAGAGCTGAAACGGGGTGAGCATGCAAAAACTTTGAAATAATCCCATTCACACATACGAATTGCAGTAGCTACATACTAGATGTTATGCAGTTAATGAGGTGCGTGCATTCATAGCGACTGGGCACGTAACAGCACATACGTTTCTTAAGAAGTACTCCAAAAATCAATACTTAACACCTCCCTGGCAGAGAGAGAAGCAGCAGGGCCCGGGTTGGCAGAGCTGAAGGAGCTGAGCAGCCACAGTGGATATGGAGATGAGACTTGGTGCTCAGGAGCAGAAGGGATGCATTTGGCCCGGTGATATACTTCACATACTCCTAAATGCACTTTCCAGGCTTTTCCTATCAAGATGATTTATAATTGTTGCGGATGGTGTCTAGGCTAATCCCTGATGAGAACTCTCTTAAGCTCCTGACAAATTTGAATCTGTGTCCGTGTATCTCATCAGGAGTGTGGAGGCATCTCTCTGACATGCTGCCGAAATACAAGTGACAGTGATTGTGGGTGGCCAGAACTGAATCAATGTAAATACATAACATGCAGGACTTTCTTTTAATACTATCAAAGAATGAAACGTTTCCTTTTTAAATTATTAAAAGGAAGCATAATTATTGACTGATATCATCTTACCACTAAACATAGTTTTCTTACCTAAGTGGTGGTAATGGGGTAGACAAGAGAAAGGGATGCTACAGAGCCCAAAGTTGTCAAAATGTAGTACGCTAAATGAGGCAGATAGGAAGAGCAAGGCACCCTCAAAGACCACATTAAAACTTGGTGGTTGAGTAGCTCTAATAATAGGAGAATATCTTTATATTTTGACTGAGTACAGATCTTGGAAAATAGCTGGATAACATACTGTTTACTGCAGAGGTAATCTGTGGTTTTCCTCCAAAAGTACGTGGTCACAACTCAACAATTATAAATACTCTCCCTGGACACGCTTAAACAGTGAGAATCAAGCAGATGAAACTCTGCCCACTTCAAGCTTTAATGAATGTCTGAGCAATATTAAGCCACTAATTGACTAGTACTGTAGGTCAACGAAGAAGTGAAATCTGCAGTTAATGTCTGCTCAACTATATCTTGCTGAAAGCCTGCGTTAGGCCAAGATGCTCAGTAGGGGCTGTGGTGGTGAGCAGCCGGTGAAAATCACAATTTTATACATTTTAATATGACCACATTACTGTGGACATGCAAACAACATCTGGCAAATGGTGCAGGAGCAGTTATGTGGATGACAACCCATTTGCTATTCTGTACCTAATAAAACATTGAGAAAATATCTGTACAGGACAGTATTTTTCATGGTGAGACTCATTCTAAGTTTCAGGCAGAGCTGTGTTAAGACAATTTGGTCTCCTTTTCTGGTTGTAGCCTGTGCTCCTTCTTCTACTGCTTTTTCACTATCCTGTTGCATTTCAAGCTCCTGTTACCGCCTCCTTCCCTTCCATCTTCTTTCTGGGCAGGAGAAATAGAGGGCATTAGCAAATTGCTTATATGTAATACTTGTTCAGTCCTGCACTTATCTATGGCTTAAATTATACTTCTGACACCTTGGCTTCAGGGAGTTAGAGTTACAAGAAGCTTTCCTCCTTTCTAATGCTGCACTGAGAACAGGCTTCATACCTAGCTAGAGCACAATGGGTGGTTTGTATTCAAGTACGTATGAAAGATTGATCACAGTTTTAATTGTAGTAATCCTGAGAAATATGTTGAAGAAGTTCTGGTTTCTTAAAGGTCATCAAGGAACAAAAGTTCTCACTCAAATGTTCTGATCTCCTCTGTGTGGTGGTAAATACAGGGTAATTCCAGTGGCTTCAGTGGTGGAAGATGGATTTATACTGGAGCATCTGCTACCAGATTCTGGCTCATCAAACACTTAAAACTCCTGTAATATTGGGACGTAGTCTGCCTAAACAAAATGTCTTTGAAAGATCCACATCCGGAATGCACCTGCTTTTGCCAAGTTGGCTAAGTCTCTTTCCTAGGGATTTCATCCTGGCGTTTCAGCTGATGGTTCGTCTCTATTTCACTTAGTTTTCTGCCTCGTGCATGAGAAGATGGGATTCAGTGCTTTCAGTTCACCTCCTTTTTCATCTCTGAAAATGAGTTCCCAAACCAATTGTCCCTGTGTTCAGAAGATCATGATGCTGTTTGTGTGTTGTCCCTGCCATCTGTGTCTGCTGTGTGATATTTTTCTGGGCAGAAGGCTCTTTGCTGTTATACACGGAGCAGAAGGGTCGTGACTCAGGGAGGAAACATGTAGCTCACGCCTGATGAACGTCCTTACTGGTCACTGCTGAAGGCTTGTGGTAATAACTCTTATTAATTCCGAGCTATGTTTACATGAGAATGTCTGAGTGATTTAGTAAGCATGGTAATTGCGTATACAAGCAAATGAGTAGATGTATGTTTTTGACCAGATATCAAGTTGTGAATGTCCAGCGTATAAATTTTAAATATTTGCAACTATCATCTTCCAAGTAACTACAGATCAAGAACCATCTGTAGGAGGTATTTGGCAAATAAATTTAAATAATGAATACAGCTAAGATGATCATGATCTACTTGCAGACAACACTCACAGACAAGCGTGTTATGAATTATTCAGCCAATTCTATTCAGAATTACAATCTTTTTTAGAACTGTAATTAGTGAGCCAAAAGAGGAAGTATAAGGCACACTAACAAAGGTCTATTCTGCGCTAGTTCTGGTGAAAGATTAAAATGAAATGCAGACAGTTTGGAAGCCACAGCCCTTGTTTTAGAATTGTCATCTGCTCTGTTTGCTGACAGTGACTTTTGGTGCTTGTTTACTGCAATTGACTTAGTTACAGCATAAGTTACACATGTTTATCTTCGCAGTGTGATGCTAAGCTGGCATCTGCCAAGTTTAAAAGTCATAATAGGTGCTATTAGTCATTGAGATGGTCCAATGGAATAACGATTGCTGTGACAACAAAACTGCATTGTCTTTATTTAAATCATGAGAGTTTCTAAACAGAATTTTGGGTGGGCTCTATCTGCTCACAAGGGAGAGGATTTTAGTGTCTTAAAGGCTAGCAGGAGCAGAAACCAGGGAGAAATGTACAGCTGGTGGTCATGGAAACAGTTATCAGAATAATTTCAATTAACCAAGCAAAATACATTGTTTGTGTCCTTCTTGTTTGTTCAGGGCAACAGAGAGTTTAAAGTATCTGCTGCTTGCATCAGAAACTTCATTTCTGGTGGGTTTCTGAAGCAGCCATTTCAAGCCATACCAAGCTGAAATTGCCTTGCAAGTCCTCGGCAATAATGATAGTTCATATTATTCTTTTTGCTTTTTCAAAAGTGGCTTAAAATACAAATTCTTGGGAGTTTGAGAGGCTTTTTAAATTTTAAATGAAGGAAAAAGTGTATAGTTAACAGCCCTTGTCAAGGCTTTAAGCTGTTAAGGCCTGAGGCATCTCCTAACGAAGCCAGTGACCAAATGTCCTGGGACCTTCATGAGAAGATGGCTGGCTGCTGGTCCTGCCTTGCCTCTGGTGCCTTGGACAACTGGGGGCAAGGAGGAAGGCACAGCAAGTGCATGTGAAAGTGTCTTTCCGCAGTCTTTGAAAGCCTGGGCGGCCACCTGTATCATGGCTGGCTTTGCATAATGCTTGCCACACACATGAACTCAGCAATCCCATGGATGTTTACATTTCCAGGGCTGCCTCTGCTCGGCTGCGAACCTGCGGACTCAGAAGGCTGCACAATGTTTAGGAAGACCATCTTTTATTCATTGTCAGTGCTCGAAGAGTAAAATATCGGGCTGTTGGAATATGGGAGAGAAGCAGGCAACAGGGCTGGGAAAAGTCCTGTGCTAATGCCCCCGTGGCGATGCAGTGGGGAACACCCAGCTATGTGGGGCTTGGTGCTCTGTACCTGTAAATGTTCCTTACCTGTGGGCTGCCTGGGCCAGAGGCAGAGCCCCTTCCAGTCGGAGGCAGCTGGCCACAGGAGATGTATGCTTACTTAATGGGTAATAATGGTTTTATTTTTCAGGCCTGTGTCGAGGGAATTGGTTGAAAAGGATTTAGTCAAGGCACCGACAATTGCCTGTTGTATTTTTACTGCGTCTTTCCTTTAGAAGTTTTCTTCGTGTTCCCTTTTCTCCCATTCTGCTGTGCGCGTGCACCTGTAAATAGCTGAAGCCAAATGCTCTAAAAATGCCAGAAAGGAAATGCTGAAGTAAATGCAACAAAACGAAATAGCAAGGAAAAAAAAATATAATAATGATGACAGTGTTGTGGTTTAGCCCGGCTGGCAGCTAAACAGCACACAGCCGTTCACTCACCCTCCCCCCTCCCTCTCTGGGATGGGGGAGAGAAACGGGAAAGTGAAGCCTGTGAGTTGAGATAAAGACAGTTTATTAAGACAGGAAAATAATAACAATAATAATAATAGTATTAATAATAATAATGTGTACGAAATAAGTGATGCACAATGCAATTGCTCACTACCCGTTGACCGATGCCCAGCCTATCCCCAAGCAGCCGGCCCCCCCCCCCCCCCCCCGGCTAGCCACCCCTATATATTGTTCAGCATGATGTCAGATGGTATGGAATACCCCTTTGGCCAGTTTGGGTCAGCTGTCCTGGGTCTGTCCCCTCCCAGCTCCTGCTGCATCCCTAGCCTGCTCGCTAGCAGGACAGAGCGAGAAGCTGAAAAGTCCTTGGCTTGGTGTAAGCACAACAATTAAAACATCAGCATGTTATCAGCGCTCTTCTCATCCTAATCCAAAACATAGCGCCCTACCAGCTACTAGGAGGAAAATTAACTCTGTCCTAGCTGAAACCAGGACACAGAGCAATTCTTGAGAGGAACCAGACAGTTTAAAAAGTCAGAACTGAAGTGGACAGCACAACCCAGCCAGTGGCTGAGCAAAGCACGACAGGAAGGGAAACAAGCTCACGTGTGGATGGTGTAGAAGGAGAAGTCATGAACATTTACCTTACAACGTTGGTAGCTGATTTAATAATTCAGTACATGGATGTGCCCATCCAGTGCAATGGCAGGGTGTGTTTTTGTTTGTGGAAGCTACGGGGGCTCCCCTACTCCCCTACTCCATCATCAAAGCATTGTTAAATCAGTCATGTGTAGTCTAGAACCAGTCATAATGATTTGAAAAGATCTTAACAGCATTTATCTGTTGTGTGGTCTTTGTGCATTTGTTCATTGGATGTGTAAAACATCAGCCAAAAATAATTTACAGCAATTACTTCCAGTGACAGGCCAATGTAAATTCTCACAAGCAGAGGATGACTATGTGAAGAAAATTATACATGACTATCCAGCTGAGATCTTTTGAGCCACTAGAAAAGGGTAGTTTGTAAGTGGTGGTGTAACTGGAGTGATTACACATGCACAATCATGTTAATGCTATAGAAAAGTTTTAAGACATCCAACTGGGCTAAGTTGCAGATGCAGAATTATACCCAGGCATATTTTGTCCTGTAAAATTGCGAGTTCAAAATTTGGTCAGGCTTTAAAAGTCTTTTTCAACAGAAAAATACCGCAACTGATTCGAACACTTGGGCTTTAAAGACATGTGGGCCCTCTGAAAACTCTAATTCTGGCTCATAGTATGAGTATCTTCAGGACAGTACAGCACTGAACTAGCATTGTCATGTATGATTCAGCAATGTATGCAACGCGTATTTCAGCGTAGTTAAAATTTCTAGTGTTGCTAAAAAAAAAGATGTATTAGAAGATAATCTATGCATGCAGACCAAGGAAGCGAGAGAAGGACTAAGGGCCTAAAGAGGCAGGAGGGGTATCATGGTGCAAGAAGTAGGTCTGGAAATCTGCGACAGTGCAGTTGCAAGGAGATAAAAAACAAGTGAAGTGGGATGTCTCTAAATGATCATATCTATGATATGTATTTGTCATGGTTAGTCATCCTGTGCTGAATAATGACCTGCATCGTTATCCTGTTTTGATAACCCGAAAGGTAGCTAGCTATGTTGGGATGTGTTTTAGAGCTCAAAGTTTGCACTGAGTGTACTGGTTTTATACTGTAGTCATGGGAACTCTCGGTCTTCAAGCACTATGTGTAATGAATAATATATTATGAGACTATTCACTAAGATTTCTTGTGTGCTATAATATTAACAATTTCCCACATGTGGGATTCATATTCATCCTTCTGTGTATTGAAGGATAGCATAAGTAGATGTCTATTGTGCAGCAAACACACTCTGATGTAGTACTTATTAAAATTATTTCCAGATCATGCAGACTGCAGGCATAAAATACCTCCTAATCTTGTAACATTATTAATGAAATAAAATAGTGTTGTGCATTACTCACAAGGAGAACTTAAAAACAAGCTCCACATTTAAGTGACAGATTCCATAAAAGTCCATATCCAGAGGCTGGCAGGAGTGTGGGCTAAGACTGGCCATGCTGTGTATTGTGCTCCACTTGGCGGATGTGGTGCCATAAATTGTAGACAGGTCCTGAAGGATCATTAAGCGCATTGCTAGGCAGCTGTGGTCTCCAGTTCTTGGGCACATTTTCAAGTCTTGGCATGCCGAAATATTAATTTCTGATTGAGATAATGTAGCACACAGCCCTTGAGTTTAATATGCAGAAGTAATTGTTTCTACAGGAGATGACTGAATCCCCAGCTAATGGATTGAGTGGGTGTGCGAGTGGGCCAGGTTGATTTGATACGTGGTTTGGTCTTGGGTGAGTGATGGGGTCTTGGCTGGTTAACTTCAAATACAGGCTCTCCTTGTGCTGGTTCAGGGATAGGGGCTGCTCTCTGCATGTTCACTTGTGCCCAAGGACAGAGCTGACACACAAGACTGATCCTCATAGGTCTGAGGATTGGTTGGCACAGTGGGTGGAGGAAGGTCGGAAGAGTTTATCCTGTCACAGTAGGGCAGTACCCACGCGCTTCTCTCTGCTTAACACGCTCGGTCCCATTTTACTTTAGCACCATGTTCTGGGGCCTTAGAGGAAGGCTTGCACTTGAACATTGACCTGGGCATGGTGTGCCAACACAGATCTCTTCCATCTGACACCTTTTTAGCAGAATTGGGGAAAGTTACTGTGAATAAGCATAACGGAGAAAGAGGTTTTTTTTACAAGCATTATGTTGGGTTTCACCTCTTACAATTTAAGAGCCAGATTTTATGCCCTTTACATCTCTGTGGTTCAGGTAACAGCATATAGGCAGTCATTTCCTTTTCTGAATTTTTTGAAAAGTGCCCTGGACTTTTTACGAAAGTTTTTGGAACTCGATTGTTGGATGGGATACAGCTCTTGAATGAATAACAGATTATGCTGATGTCTTGATACCATTTTTGTAGTTCTGTAAATCACTGTGACTTTTATAATGCCCTCTAACTCAAATGTAAATTTGCTCCTGTAGATACTTTACCCTGACCACGTTTGCTGAAGCTGGCATTGCTTTCAATACTGATGTAGAGGAGTATATTACATACGGTGTGCGCGGCTGCATCATTCCCTGTTCTAAATGTATCCTACAGATAAAGAGTCCCATTAAGTTACTCTTGGCTCTGCTTCATACGGACATTATTCAAACACTTCATGAAGCTGGACTGCAGAAAAAAGTGCCTAAACCTGGTACTCCTTTGTTACAGCAGCTTTCACGGAGGCAGGGCTTCCCTGTAGAGGCTCCCAGCAAAAGGCTGTGCAAGGATGCCTCTGGAAGAATAGTAGGGTTTGGGGTTTTTTGGTATGGTCGAATACAATTTACATAGGGCAGAGGCCATAAACAATCAAGAGAGATATGTAGCACTACTTCCACAGCTTGTACTGGCAGAGATCTCTGGTGATGTTGATGCATATGTTCACAGGTCTTTCACTTAGAGTACTGCCAGTTGTACCTTGTTTGAGTCACGGTAGATGGAGATTTCCTGTTGTTGATGTGACAGTGGGGAACGTTTTTCCACAATTTTTTTTGCATTCTTTGAAGATTAGCAATGCAATCACACCAAGGAGTAGGTTTTCAAAGGGGTGTATCTGACAATCAGAAACAGATTGAATTTATAAGACACGTTTGTGTGCTCATATTTGTTTTTTGTGGACTGCAGATGTGCTCCCAATGTCAGTAGGTGTGTGTAGACGTTATCACCGACTTGTGAAAAACAAAGTCTGTTTGACGCTGGTAGGTAGATAGCCTGGCAAATATTGCGGCGCTGATTCAAAATGAGGCTCTGAATGTGCAGTTATTGTCCCTTGCTTAAACATCTCTTTAGTAGGAGAGCAATGTCAGGCATTTTCTCATACTGTTGAGAAATCCTGCCATGGGGAAATCAGTCATAGTTCAGATGAGACCAATTACTTCATTGCAGAGATTAATTGCAAGTGCAGGAATGGTGGGGAATGGAGGCTAGGACGATGCTTTCTGCTTCAAGTTGCATGCGACTGACTGTAAGGCAAGGAAGAGGGTATGGCTGTTATGTGATTTTATTGCAGGATTTGAGTTGTTGCAATGTATGGTTTGGGAGCAAAAAGAAGAAAGGTGAATTTAAAGGCCTTTGGGATGCTGAGTACTTTATTGTTAGTGGATGTGAAGCGAGCTAATTTAGAGAGCAGCAGCGTTTTCGTGCTTATTTCACAAACTCAAGGACGCAATGCACAGACATGGTCGTTCTGTTGTCTGCCATCTAATGGCTAGACAAAGCAAAAGTAACCTGGTTTCAGCCTGTGGTCTATGAATCACTGGGGATTCTGGAGCAAAATACAGATAAAAATAAACAAATGCAAGCTTTTGCTCACAAGTTTAGATGTGTTACACTGGGGCATAGAATACCATTAAAAATCACTTGATGCCACAGTAGAAAATTGCTAAAAGCTAGTAAAGAATTCCATCTTTGCCTGGCAATATATTGTTTTTAAACACTGCATGTCCTAAAGCAAATATCAATCTCTGTGTGAATGGAAATTCATAATTTGAGACATTTTAGTTTTCCTTTATTTTCTTTTTGAGCAGGTGAATAACTCTGTTCCTCTTTCTTTTCCCTGGTTTCCCCCTCCACTGATATGCATGCCCCCATTCTTTTATTATAATGCACAATAGAGAAGATCTCTCACCGGTGGGGAATGTTAACACACACCTATGCCTTTCCCTCTTGGGCAGACCACAGTGGCATCCGCAATAACTGACACCAGTTCCACCGCACGGAGAAAGTGCTTGAGGTAAATCTCTGCGAGAATAACAAAGCAGAGATGGGGAGATGTTCTGGTTTAATATCCGCTCCATCTTCCTTATCTATATTAGAAACGTCTGTCACTAAGGATGTCTGAGTAGAGCTGAAATTATGAAGCACCTTCCAGATTCCTTTATCTCCTGGAGCAACATTAATACTTATAACTAATAAAGGATACTGGGTGAAGGAAACTCCATTGTTTGCCTGTGCTGGTGCATTTGTTTAGGAAGCATGCCTTTTAATTCCATAATGTTATATGAAATGCCTTCATCTGCTCTGAGAAAATAGCCGCTTTTGTTATTTTTTGTGAAACAGAAGCTGAAGATAGCAGGCTTGCTCACAAAAGCCCTGATTTGAGTATGCTAATGTTAATTTAAGCATTTAGTTGCCAAATTTTCTTGTGACGAATTTTTTTGTAGTGTGCACATGTAATATTTGTATATCCATTATTCCCCATGTTTCTCTGATTCACAGGCACTGAGTAAATATTGTCTTTGATTATGATCTACAGCAGAAGTCAAACAAGACACCATAAAATGGGACTCCTGTTCCTAGACAAAAATCTCCTTTTTCCTCTGCCTTTCCCTTGGAATCCAGGGGAACTTATTTCCACACCCAAAGGGCTTATGAGCTTCCTTTTTTTGGTTGATACTTCCAATCTAAACATTACAGATTATGGTAATTTCTAATATGGCATCTGGTTTAAGTAATGCTGTGGATGAATAAATTCCTCTCTCCTTGTAGTTCTGCTGTTTTGAATGCAAATGGTGCAAATAGATGTTACCTCCCTCGATAGGAAATGGTGAGCAATGGAACAGTTAAAAATAAATTTCTGAGTAATAAAACTGTGCCAATAGGGAAAATTTCATGCCTTATCTCTTAGAACATCATCAGGGAGGGAAAGCGGGTGGAAACCCTTAACTATTTTTGTGAAATGCTGAAAACAAGATCTGATAAATGTGTTTTCCGATGTTCTAACCTACAGCAGAAGGTGAAATGCATTACTTTAAGTGAGGTACTGTGGGTGTGTGAAATACCTTAAAACCCAGTGAAACATCCCACTTTGCAAAAACAAACCTATCAGTTGGCTACCACCTACCGTAGTGGTAACTTCACTGGGGCAGCAATGTAGGAAAAGTTGCAGGTAAGCCCTATAGCGATGGTTTAAAGTCTTTTCAATAGGCTGGTGGCTTCACAGCTGCTCTTCCTAAAAACAGGGACTTGTTTCATTCATTGCCTTTATGAGGAGCCTACAGCTAAGTAGCACTGTATTGTACTGGTGTACTCTTGTGCACTAGCACAGACACCTCTGCAAGAATTAGGGGGGAGCTAAGTTTTTGTCACTAGCTTCTGTTTTGTGATTTGATGAACCAAGAGTCTCACTTTCATTACTCAAATTCTTCCAAAGTGGGGCACACAAGGGGCAAGTAAAGCTTGTGTGAATGCAGAATAATTTTAAATCAGTGAAGTCATTCTGCTGAAACAGTGGTAGGAAGAAGTGGTCCTGCAAGCTGTTAGTCCAAGGACTGTTTTGCCATGTGTGATGGCCAATGGCAAGTAGCACCCCAGAATCACAGATCATTTAGGCTGGAAAAAGCCTTCGAGATCACCGAGTCTAACCAACTGTCAGCCTGACCTTCTGAGCCCCACCACTAAACCGTGTCCCTCAGTGCCACATCCACACGTCTCTTAAACACCTCCAGGGGTGGGGATCCCACCACCTCCCTGGGCAGCCTGTTCCAATGCCTCACCACCTCTCAGTGAAGAAATTCCTCCTAATGTCCAATCTAAACCTCCAGCGGTGCAGCTGTATAGCTGTCTTACTCAGTTGCAACAAAACAGTGAAAATGTCTAGATTTCTTTTTGATCCAGCTGGCATAGACTCAAGATGATGGTATCTTTTGTGTATCATTTTAACTGTTAGATTGAGAAATTTCACTCAAATGATGGTGTAGAGCCAGGGACACTGAAAAGGGTAATCAGGTCAAAGGCAGGCTTAGGTATTTTTGGAAAAGAGGAAGAATAATCCTTACTACAGCATGGCCCAAAACAATAAGCCCAGCTGTCCAAGGGAGGATGCATGCACTCACACCTCGTGTCCTCTTGTTACGCCTCAACTCCGAAGAATTTTTACTTAAATTGATATTGCCTTTAAAAATAAAGTGCACCCTGTTCTATGTAACTATTGAAAATTCCTCAGAAATAAACTCTGAGGGCTTTTGTTATCATTTAGGGATAATTTGCAGAGATGACAAAAAAAAGGGACTTTTCTGCTTGGTTGCAACCTGGGGATTTAACTTTTTCCCCTCTCAAATTGTTTTCAAACTCAAGAAATGAGCTCTGATCTCCCTGTGGTTTTTTCTTTCCTGCTACTCCCTGTGTTTCTTACAGGGGTCTGTGTCTGGTCGCACTGTGCCCGCAAATGTGAATGTCCAGAATTCAGAGAGAGAAATCAGTGCTGTGATCTGAGCAGATACACCGTGTACCTCTGCTGTTATGCCTAATTAACTTAGGACATTCTAGGCTTTCTCTTGAAGCATCAGTGTTCCTTTCCCCCATGGATGCTGTGAAGTCCCACAGTGAGCCTGGTTGTTATGACCTAATTTTTCCACAAACTGAGAGATTTAATTTGTGCAGGTGCCAGGCAAAGGGAGCACAAACCTGGAATTCTCCCGGCTCCTCTAATTTAGCTGACTGAGACTTGAAAAATCAATAGGGGAATTATCTTGCTGTCTCTAGGTAGTAACTTAATAACAAACACGATTAAAAGGGTGACATCAGTTTATTTAGGAAAACTGAGGCTTTTTCTGTGGGTCCACTCCAGCATTTGTGTCCTGCAGTGCTGAGACAGTGGAGCTGGGATTGGTTCCTCTGGCTGGGGAAACCCTCAGAAGTTGTGCTGTCACTGTTTAATTCAAAAACTAACTGAATAACTCTTCAAAATAATATTAATTTCTAATTGCATTTTTAGATATGGTTGTGGTGGTTTATTAAGCTGATTTTTTCAGGTTCGCTGTCATTAACGCTTATGATCAGATAGGTTCTAAAGGGAATCCAGTGTAGTCCACAAACTGATGTAGTTAATAGTATCTGTGTATACAAGATTTATGTACATATATATGCATGTCATACATAATACTTCTGTAAACAAAATGCTGTCTAAGTTTTGTCCTTGTGTCTTCCATAAGTCTGAAGAATTTCTCACTGAAGTTACATTGGCAAGTGCTATAAATATATTACAAAATACAGTCTGAAAATTCATTTATTGGCAGTAAGAGAATTTAATATTTAACATCTTAGCACTTCCTAGATAAACTGTGAACATCCTAATTGCTGTTAATGAATGCGGTATACTTCAGACCATTTTGACTTAATATAGAATACCACCTTCCTCACCATTACACTTCTAAAATCTTATCACGTAAATACACTTACCAGAAAAAATACAAATGCTTAAATTCCAGCAAGTATGCATAAGTGACAAATTAGTAGTTCAGTATTTAAAAAATGCTTTATCACTTACACGGTTTGTGTATCCCTTTCATTGCATCCCACGGTTATATTAAATTAATGTACAAATGTGAGACTACAGAGCTACATACATCTTGAGTTAAGCTGAAGTTAAAACTGAAAAATACACAATTTGATACTTCTAGGTGTATTGTGTAAAGTGAACAAAATGATAATTTTGTGTTTAAAAAAAAAAGTAACCACAGAAAGCCAGACTACCAAACGCACTGAATATACATTAAATGAACTATTTAAATGTATTAAATTGGCAGATGAGAAAAATTTGAGTGAACAACTGTCTTGAATGAATCAGCTGGCATAAGTTGTTGTCCCATGAGGGACATGCAAGATTATATGCTAAGGAAAACCCACGCTACTTTACTTTGAAAGTGGGAGGCTGACCCTATGAGAACTTCCTATTTTAGTTTATTTTGAGGATCCCAAATGCATGCTACTGACAATCTTTTTTCTTGGCTAATTGTCTAACTTGCACGTTACAATTGAACCTGAAAGCTGCTTTTCAATGAACAACAGACATTCTTGACACCGTCAACACTCACTTGACAAAATGATCATCTATGAAATGAATCTCTTAACATATTTCTTACTTTTTGACCTACTCCCAGTCAACTGTTAACTAGTTAATTAGTAAAATCTTTGCTGGTTCACATAAATGACAATTTAAATGACATAGTCTGGCAGTTGTGGTGCTCAAAAAACTTGAAATATTTCCTTGTTTTTTGCCTTGACCATTCCATTCCTTCTCAATGACCCGCCTTTGCTCAGATCGATGTGCTCATAAAGGGTTTCTGACTAGGATTGTTGGGGAGTTCACTATTGTTATCTCCCTTTCCTGCTGAAAGACATGAATGAAACGTTGACACGTGTTCAGTTTGCTTTTGCTAATAGAAAATAGGAACAAATTACCAGGAAATGAAATGGAGTGTTTCAATTTATGCTCTCTAGTCAAGATGTTGCCAAAATTGTATACTACTACAGTGCTTTCTAGGAAACCTGATTAGAGACTGTGCTGGTAAGAGTCTCTGGCAGAAGCACAGCTGAGCCCGTGCGTTTGCATAGCATTTGTTACTATGCACATCATTATAAATGGACCAAACTTTGCCCTCTTATCTGCATCTACGCCTCTCATAGGAACAGTGAAATAAACTAATTCGTGAACAGTATTTGACCCTTGGAGAACAACATGCATCTGCTTAAGGCCATTTTTCCATAGAAAAACATTTTTCAGCAAAACGATTTAGCATGTGTTTAATTTTAATGATTTGGCTTAAGTGTCTTTTTGAGTGCTTTATCAAGCTACAGCAATCATCAGCTGCTTAATAAATATTGGATTAAAAAGGGAACTAACATGTGTATCAGTAAAAGAAAAATGAAAGAGCATTGCCAGATATTAAGCTTTTCTCTTTGTAATGTACTACTGTGTGGTATGGGCTGATGTATATTTTTCACTGATGCTGGAAATTACAACGCCAATACTATTTTTGACAGAAAAAAAAGTGGAACAGGCACTGTAATTCTGGCAGTTTGCTGGACCTACACAGCAAAACCTCCACAGAATTTCATGCTGTTAGAGAAAACTACAGAAACAAAGCTATTTTCCCCAAACATGTCACAAGCAGTTCAGCAATGCTTTTGGGTATGTGCTGAAATTAAAAATCTGGTCTTTGAATTAGTAGCCATTTGACATTAGTAGCCTATAGTTAGGATAGTAGTAGAATAAAGGTTTACTAACATGTGGCAATAAATAAGTTGGATTTCTGAAATTGTCCCCACAAAAGCAGAGGAGGTAACAAATAGAAAAGTGTTTTTTTAAAGCATTGTCACATGTCAGTATATTGGTTCATTACAAAATAACTTAAAATGGTTATTTTCCAGTGTACGTTTCGAAAACACTTTAGCAGTAAAGATATTCTTGCACTGCACTGACTATAGCAGTGTCATCAATAGCTGCCCATTTGATTTCCTTACCCTTAGAATTTTGAATAGACCTGCCCAGCTGGATTGCTGTGCTTAATTTCTGTCAGCCTGGGCCTCTGTGCTTTTGGGTTGACTTCCTCTTAATATGCAGCAGGACTGAATCTTGCTCTCTACTGGGTGATCTTGATCTCCTGGGTGTTGAGTCTGTCTGCTAATCTTTGAGATCGCAAAGCTCAGACACCTTCAGCTCCCAGGAGCAGGACCAACCCTCTCAGATTTTTCAGTGAAATACAGCCTTTCCAAGCTGTTCAGTAAAGTCAGAGCAAACACTCAGATTGGAAAAAACCACCAGGTTTTGATATCTCTCCTTTGTGTAAGTTTTGAGTGATACATAACATAACCCTAATAGCAAATTGCTGACTCCATATCCACTGAGACATTCAGTGATTTATCAGTTTCATAACCTCAACCACAATTCATGTGATGTACTACGACGATCCCTGAGCAGTATTCAACAGATTCATTTTTCCTTTCGTCCTCATAGCTATCCCACATATTTTTCTTCTGTTATATCTAGAAAAAAATGGTCTTGTGATAAATTGAAGACAATCTGATACTTTAAAGTTTAAATAATAACTTGATAAAATTTTCATTTAATCTGCATAACCTGAGATGATTTGTAGTACAAATATGATTGGACAATATTTTGAGTGCAGGCTCAGCTCAGACTCCCCTTGCTTCCACAATTGTAGTGAATAATCACATGCAAAGTTGAGCTTGACTTTGGGATGACAGGGGATAAAGGCTTGTAGCCATGCTTACCTTGATTAAAAGCCTGCAGCGTGGCCAGAACAGGGATCCTGTACCCGCTTCTGTCCTGACCTCCCAGAACCAAGAGGACAAAACAGCCGTGAGAGTTAGTCTGGGACACTACCATCCCGTGTCTTCAGAACAGAAAGGATTTTTAGGCAGCTTAACCTTAAGAAGGCCTTTTACCAGTGCATCTGTTTTAAAGGCATGCAACAATAGGTATCTGGTCTCCAGAGCTGCCATTTGAATGTGGACCTGGTTTGGGGGACATGAGCTTCAACCCACCCTTTGACTCATGTCAAGTACAGCTCACATGTTGTATCTATCTAAAGGCTTAGTTACCAAAAGTTTTGGTTTAATTATGGCACTGTTTACCATTGCCAGCAAACTAGTAGTAGTTTTACATTAGAATGCTGGATCAACTTTGCTTGAACTTCTCAGTCCAGAAAATACATAATGAAACTGTTGCTTCAGGCCACAGAAATTGGAAGACAAAGATAGTTTCTTCTTTCACTTCTTTTCCCTTAGAAAACTCAAAAAACCAAACAAACAAAAAAACCACCCAGGAGTTGAAGACAGGGCAGCACTTAGTCCCCTACTGACATGAACTATGTTATTTACATTTGTTTAGTTCATGTAACTGGTTAGTCTGGGTCACAGGGACATATTTATATGCATACGTGCACACGATCTGTGACTTCCCATGAGGTGATTTCTCCTCCAACAGTGAGAAATTTAAGTAGAATGACTTAACTGCAAGAACAGCTCGAACATCCAATAGAAAGCTCTTTAAGTATTTTGCTTTATTTTGCTCTTCTGAACATCAAGACAAACATACAACATTTTGGTATTTGCATTATGATTTGCTCACACAAATTGGTAGAGCTACAACAGAATATTAAATTGGCAACATTTTAGTCCTGACAGTAATATGTTATATAAAATTTGTAAGTGCTATGTTTGATATTAACTATCAATAAGTAATATTAGTTTAACAAGTAGAGCTACATCACTGTCTGAAAATATTGCCATACTAGGCCTATTCGCATGGGTTCTGAATAACGATCAGGAGATACTCTTTATCTGCAAAAAGATATAAAAATATTTAGTTAAAATATTTTATCTTCTTTCCTGATAAATATCCCATATTAACCTATTCCTCTTCAACTTTGTGTATAAAATATATGAAAAGACATTCTTATAAAAAAAAAAAAAAAGTAATTTTATTAAAAAAAAAGTTTTCAGATTAAAAAACTGTCATACATGTTAACTATACCATTTAAAATTATTTTAGTAAGCAGAATATTTGCCTTCAAGAAGCTTTAAAGATATTTTAACAAGAGGAAAAAAGTCATAAGAGAAGCACCTGGAAGCTAGCACTTGTTATAATAAACTTTTGACATCTGCAGCCCCTTCTGCAGGTGCAGAGATCTTCTTTCAGTTCACTAGCTAGTTTATTCAAAATTGAGAAGCCCATTTAGAGATGAAAAAACAGAAAAGATTTGAATAGACTTTACTATGAATAAATTCTAAACATGACAGTCTTTGCCTACTAGTTCTGAAAGCTTGAGGAAGTTTTAGAAGGAATTCAGTTGGATAGGTATTTAATATCTATTTTAATGAAACATTTCTTAAAACTACCCAGGGAATTTGATAGGTTTATATCTGCTTTGGAAAGTTAAGAAGGCTACCTCTTGACTTGTTCTGTTGCCTCCAATCTTGAGTACTCTAAACCCCGTACATTAAAATGTTAACGTATCTGTTTTCATGGTGAATATACATTTTTTTCATATACATATTTTTTAAATGCATTTTCTACAGTAGCCTTATTCATGAACAGTTAAAGAAACTTACGAGGACTCTACAATTCTACCATTTTTAATAGAAATACTACCTGGAGCTACCATGATTTCATGTTTCTTTGATCTGATCCTGAGAAAGGTTAGATCATTCTGAGGATCAATATCTCTCACTGTGCTCCTCGCTTTCATGGTGAGCTGACAAAGAAGACCTGCATACTGGACTGTTGTAGAGTTATCAAGAGTTGTCCTTATTGGAATTCCTGAAAACAAATAGTTTTCTAACTCAGTCATTCAGTTAATTTGCATATGCATATACCGCAGATCATAACAGAAATAAATATTTTTTTTTTTTGGGGGGGGGGGTTGTTTGCAGCAGAAAGGAGTTACTGATTTCAGGTATCTACATGTCTTTTAAAGGATAATATTAATCAGTGACAATTAAGCATTGAGTTGCCTTATGAAACCTTTGAAAGAGCCTAACTGCCGTTTAAGGCTCTTGAATGTCTATCAAATTCTGTTCTTTAGTACTTAACCAGTTTTGGTGCTTCATCAGTTTAAAAGTTGTCACTGGGATTGTATCTTGGCTTCGAGATTCTAAGCCATACTTTAGCTGCAGCACTTGTCATGTGCAGTGATAGAAATTACACGTTCCCAGTGAAATACCAAGAGCAATCAAAGGGCAGAAGTGGCATGTTTGCATTTGTCAAGTAAAACCACTCTTAGAACAGTCCCTTACAATTACATGCAAAATATTGACAATTCAGAGTACAGTGTATTGATCCAACTATTAAAAATGTGATTACCTGAGATTGTTGATGATTTAATGGATCATTATCAATAATTTGTCAAATCATGTTTTTTTATGTTAATAGGCTGCCAGGTGAAACTAAACACAGGGGTCACAGTTATCTTGCAAGTATGAACCTATCTGGCTTTTAAAAGTTTGTTTCGCTAATAAAAATAAATAAATTATTCAACCTACTAACAAAGATGATAGATTAGAAGCTGGCAAGGCAATTTTCTCTTTGCATACATTTGCAGTGCGTCTTCCAGATGGACAGGATAGGAATACAAAAATAGATTAATATGAGTCAAGTTTGATTTATGAAAGAATTAGCATGCAAAGATCGCGAATGCCAGGTAAGAAATTAGAGGCAAATGAATAAAATAAATAATAGAACCTCCTCAGACACTAGATTATTCCATAGTTTTCCTAGCACACCGTTATTTGAATCACTTGAAATCGGTGTTGTCATGAGAAATCATGCGTTGGTATGATGTGTAGTGAAGTGTAAGAGGATGACCCAGTACATACTTTGTGTCTAATGTTTATTACAGAGATTGAAATTGAGATTTTAACAGAAACAAGCAGGTGTTCCCAAGCACTGCATTAGCATGAGAATATCTATATAGTCAGAGCATTAAATAGTAAGTCACTTAAAAGCAGCAATGAATGTGTCAGGTTTATATGACCTCGTATCTAAATGATCACTTCAACAAATACAGCACTTTTAATGGAAGTGGTAAATGTTAAGTGATCCTCCAAGGTCTAATAATAACCTGAAAATGGGTTGACAGTAGTGACATCCTCGGATTAAAGCTAGTCTGTGTTTACTTTAGGACAAATTCTCTTTGCCTCTGGCCCCAAAATTAGAGAAAGGCAAATCAATCCCTCATTAGAAATGCTGTAGTGTGTTCCTTCACAAATGTGAAGGATAGCAACAGTACGAGATTTCCAAAATGAACAACGTATACGTGGCTTAGTGTTTCAATGAAAAACTCAACACTGAGCATTGAAATAAATGGCAGGCTGTTTGCATCAGGAATCTTTCATTTGCTGTTTCACTTGAATACTACTTCACCTAAGTATTACCTACACTATTAAGAAGTCTTAGTAAAAGATATTTATTTTAGTGAAGAACAATGTTTTATCTTGTAGGGAACCTGAACAATCTGAGAAACTTCATTGTTGTGCCATTGGTTAAAATAATTTTACTGTGATTCATTCAAGTTGTACACTTGTTTTAAATATTTCAGCAGTGAGAGAAATTAAACTTTTTTGTATAGGAAGATTTGAAAGAACTAGGTGGAACAGTGCCACATGGTCTGCAGGTTTGTGAGGATGAGAAAGTTTGAACAGCATGTGGAGGGACTTTATAGCTTGTCTTGAATAGTCTAATGTACAAAAAAAGCAGAACTGGAATGTGGAATGTTCTTCCTCTGCTGTAAATCGAAGCTGTGATGGAAGGAATGTGTAACAGCCTTTGAAGAAGCATGCTGTTGTCATGAGTGCTCTGCACAGCTCTATCTGAGCATCCCTCAGTAGCACAGAGCTACCACAGGTAAAGATAAACTGCAGTAGTACACCCAAGAGGGAAAACATATTTAACCAAGAAGGCAACTGTTTCAAGACATTCAGTGTAAGAAAAGGGTTATTTTTCTAATAGGTTCTGTGGTTGGTTTTGCCTTCAGAAATGTATCAGCCCGCAAACTCAGCGAGGACCATTTGTGTTATTTAAGTGGTTGGTTTTGTTCACTTGGAGTTTGCAGCTACCTCTAAGTGCCCACTGGATCAAGTCACTTTCTGTTTATTTAAACAGAATACAGAAACAGCTGAAACAATACCTGTTCTGAAACTAGCCTGTTTCAGTTTAGTAAACAGCTGTATCTAGAAATGAGCACAAAGTAGCCTTTCCGTTACTGTTTGCCAGGCTATGCACTTCTTGACCTGCATCTAAACTGCTACTAGAGCAGTAGATTTTGGGGGGCACTGTAGAAGTGAAGGAAGTGAACCAAATTTTAGGGAAGGTAATTGAGTGAGTTGTCTTATTTGTAAAGGAATGATTAAAACAAAGATTAACCTGAGAAGCTTAGCTTCTGAAAACTGATTTCTGTGACCAGTTTTGCTTTTGGCTTGCAGTTTTCTGTATCAAAGCCAAAGTTTGCCTGACATGAAACTTGCTCACCCTACTATGATGACACACCAAGACATGATTTAAAGAACTTCTGAACTTTTAGTAGGGCCAAGGAGCAGCTCCCAGCAGTGGAATACCAACTTTGTTTGGCAGACACCAAATTATGGACTGAAAAATGGCCGCAAAAGCAAGAGTAGCATATTCTCTCTTTCTGTAACCTACCAAGAGATGTTCAAGACCTGGTTCTGAAAAATAAAGTACAGTTTAGTTAAACAGGGATAATTAATAATACAAAAGAGCTTAAATTAAATGAAGGTTATGATGCTTCTAGTCATTCCATCAGAGGAGACTTATGTCAGAGGTCTTGACTGTTCTTTCCATTAACTCGCATCCAAAGCTGTGTTGCACAGGGGGCTTTGAGGAATGGCCATGAACCAACTTTTCATGCCTTATGGTGAAACACATGCTCTTGAAAACAGCATTTTCACAAAACGTTGCAAGCAGACTGCTTCAACACCTCACAACCTCTGCAGTGTTTTACTTCAGAGGGAACTTCTCGCCACTACAGGGCTGCCTACTCGGAGAAAGTCGGTGGCGCTTTACCTTCCGCGTTGATGACCATAGTCGCAATGACCCCTTTGTGGGCTTGGATCCTCTTTAGGGTTTCGTCCACTTCAGCCTACGAGCAGAGAGCACACCTCAGCCCTCCCGCGGCCCCCCGGCCCCTCGCCCACCTCCCCGCTCCCCTCCCGCCCCGTCCCCCTCAGGGCCGCGGGCGGCGCCATTACCATGGCCGGGCCGTTGCTAGGGAGCGGCGGAAGTGACGGCGGCGGCGGCGGCCCGGGCCCGGGGACCGGCGTGGGCCCCGGAGGGGAGGTCCCGAGCCCCCGGGCCCGGCCCGCCTCAGGCGGCGTGCTGGGGGAGGCTGGGGGCCGGGAGCTCTGCTGGGGAACTGGGGATGGCCCGTGCTTGGAGCAGGGAGCAGCACAAGCAACGAACTTGGCTTGATCGTTGCACTTCTTGCCTTTTTGTTCTTTATTTTAACGTTGAAGCTGGCACTAGCTAAATCCCAAAGATACCAGTTCGGTTGCTGTCATCACAAACAAGCGTTCCCCTCGTGTTGAGTGCTCCTTTATCTGCTCTCTGTGTCCCCCCAAGTGTTACCGCACCGTGTGGGCACGCAGAGTGTGCTTGGCACCGCTGGAAGTTTCCCCGTCCCATCCTGCCGTGCCGCGACACCCGCACGAAGACAGGCACCGAGCTTTGCATGGGGTGTCGTGTGCTGCTGGGACTCGCTGCACCTTTCAGATGGCTGTAGGTTACTTTTACAACACGGCTCTGTACTGAATTACCCCTGTATTGCAATTCTCTCTTCCCAAAGCAGCTGGGGATCAGACTTCAGGTGTAACACCTCTGAAGCGCCACTCCTGTTCCTTTCCGTGCCCCCAGTAAATAATGCCAATGTGTTCAAAAGACTCTACATAGTATTCCACAAGGGGAGTAATTTTCTTTATCTTCTGAGCTGAATATGAAGCTTCTATAGTTGTTCTTACTGAAATGACTTTCTGCTGCTTTACCATAAAGAGTTATCACATTTACAAAAATTTGGTGTCATGGGGAGGCACCTTCTCCCCCCACACCTTTTTTTTTTTTTTTCCCCACGTTAAATGGAGTGGTCTTAAGAACAAATTAACAAGCTAGTTATTAATCTGCAACTTTTTAAGGACTGGATTGCATTTGAAACTTGCAACAATATATCAGCACGTAATTTAATGCAGTTTATGGCCGTACGTTGGAAAGAAAATAACTTCAGGCTGTGGGATTGCTTTATCTGTTGCAACAACATTACTCTAGGAGTTTATTAAGTTTCAGACTGGCAGGGGCTTGCATAAATCATAAACGTTGTCGGTGTGCCTTCAGATAAGCATTAAACTGCATTTAGGATCTGATTTATGAAGGAGGGGGAAAATGATCGGAACCATCAGTGTATTTGTTTCAGAAGCTACCACAGTGGAAGTTAACCCGATGTCCTATGACGTGCTGCACAAAGCAGTTAAGAACACTGTGCCTGTGGTACTGGTCCATCTGAGTGACCCCGTATCAGCTGTGTGAGTCGCGGCTCACCTGCGAGCAATGTAGCCAGCAGTGCAATTTGCCTCGATACACCTGTGCAGTTTTGCTACAGTAAGGACTATGGTGTTTTGCATTTTTGGAATTGAGATATCCTTACAGATACTTTTTTATTTTTTTTTTAGACAATTGGAAGCACTGGTGCATGATTATTGAATCTGACTGGAACATCTGTTGGGCAATTTTGTTTTAGTACCGTCGATAGATGTTCTTAAATGAAAACTTATAGATTGTAAAATGTGAACCTGATTCTGCTGTCATTGTTAGTCACGGGACAGGTCGTTGCTATTATCAGTCCAATCAAGGTCAGTTCACTGTAGGTTAGCATGCTGGAAGGGGTAGTGGTGATTTTATCCCCAGTAACCAGGCTGGCAGTTCCAGGAATATGGAAAAATGAAACGGAAAGGACGTTATTCCACTTACTCTGCTGCCCCATTGATATTGTTTAGTTTTTAAGGTTTCTTTCAAGAATGCCATTTTCCTTCAGAGATGCAAGATGCCTATTTGTCTTTTTAAAACCAATAAAAATACCAGCTCCACTTTGCAAAATATACTGAACTGAAGCCAAAATGGCAGCTAGCATGATACAGGATTACTCTGGGAAGCATTGTTTATGCTCAGCATTAAAGACTGAAATACGCAGACTCTTACAGACATTCAGATAGGGTTTATCTCAGATTTAGACTTGTAACAATAAATGAAAGTATTTCCTTGATGACTTGAAATTTAACTGAGTATTCAGATTCCAAGCAACATTATTCTTTGGTACACAGTAGCAAATGCAGTATTAAGAACAGGGTGTTACTGCTTGAGAATCAGGAACTCTTCATAATCTGGGACCGAAATCTTGGAAATGCTTACCCATGTGAATAAGTTTTAAGTATTTGTTAGTAAAAGTAGCAAGTGAGCACCTTCTTAATTTCAGGTGCTTGGATTTACAGTGTGGTATTTGAACTCTTAAAATTTCTGCATTTTCAGTTATTTTTGAGGAAAATAATCAACTGAAGGATGGAAAATAATTAAAGCTATTCCCATTTTTTTTTTTCAGGCTGTGACAGAAAATACAACTCTCCACATGGAAACTAGGAAGAGGACTTTGCTAGTAAGTGCAAGAGAATTTAATTCTTTCTTTATTTCTTGGACTTGGACACCCAGAAAGAGGGAGAGAGGAGGTTAAGGTTGAAATCAGGATTGAATCAATTTATAATCTTACAGTAATCGGATAAGAAGGCAGAGTGATCTGGTAAAACAGATGCTTAAACATAAAAGGAATATTCTATACAAATTATTGGTACATACAGGTGGAGTCATTCAGAATTTTGTTTAAAAAAAAAAGTTCAGTCTTGTATGCCGTTGTATTTCCATTTTCAGGGTTATTGCTTAAATTGTTTGTCGTGCAACATTTATACCAAAACAAGTCCCATGGATAGAAGTACATCAGAATTAAAGAAAATCACTTTTCTTGACTCGAAGTTGTAAGCACTTCTTTCATCATTTTTGAAGGCTTAAGTACATCTTTCCTATCTCCCAGGGAACTGCTATTGAAAAGATCAACTCCTCTTTTCTCCAAAGCCCCTGTATGTACCAACCTTGTGCCTATGTGGCCCTTTGTTAAAGTACGCCCAGCTGACGAGATCCGGTGTGAGTCAGAGGTGGTGATGCCAGGCCTGCATTCCTTCCCGGCTTCCTCTGTGCAGTGGTTGGATACAGATTGTTTGGAGTGAGTGGGGGAGCATGAAGTGGGTGACGGATTCTTCCACGTGGGATGCTCTTACATGGGGGAGGGATATGAGAGTAGAGGAGATGCAGACAGCCTCTGCACTGTGACATTTTTTCCTTTAGATAAGTCAGATGCTAAAAACAAGAGTGAAAAAAAAATTATATTTTAAGCTAGCACATTTTAACTTCCACTGGTACTGGATGCAAATAACACACGGTCAGTTAATTATTGCATTTTGGCTCAGAAGATGACTACTTCTCGTACTTGATTATCTGGTCAGAGCTTTAACCTGACACTGAAACTTCTATAGGATCTGCGGTCATGGGTCGTGCATTGTGAATGCTTTTGGCGGGCTAAGATATTAAAAAAAAAAAAGCACAACATTTTTAGTCTTAATGGTAGATGGAACATACAGAATAAACCATTTTTGGGGCAATTATTATGTATTTTGTCCTTTAATAATTCTGCAGGGAGCAATCAGGTATTGTCAGCAGCTCCTTCTAGGTGTTAAATAAAATAAAACACACAATGCATATTACTCAATTAAAAACTTATTCTATTTCTCTGTTTGCAATTTTTAAATTAAATTTATTTTTTTTTAAAAGAGACTTCCTGAAAAGGTGAGAATTAAGGTAAACATAGTAAAGCTAGTCATTCTTGCAGTGCTATAATCAAAACTGTAGGGACGTTCTTGCCTTTCTCCAGCTGAAAAAGGCCTTGGAGGAAGCATTTGATCTAGAGTGGATGGATCTTTCCCAATCTCACTGTCTGTTAATAAAGTTTTGTTTTAATCTTCTGTTACCTCCGTGAATCCAAATATTATAAACTGGGAAAGTATTTAAGAAAGACTGTATGCCATGTAGGCGTGTACGAAACAATTTTAAAAAGTTAATCTGTAAATAAATGACAGAATGAAAATTAATTCAAAATACTTTGTGTAAAGATTCACAACTTCTGAGCAGTTTCCCACGCTTTTTCCCTTCTGTGTGAGGAATTTCTAGCTTATATCCTCTAGATGGTGCTGCAGCTACAGCGTATTGAAGTGAAGTCGATGTCAGGTTTTGAAGAAACTTTTGCTTGTTAAAAGGCCGACTCACTTAAGTCACGTAACGTACAAAAGGATTAATGACTTCAGCTAGGCTTACAGGTTTACGCAAGGTAGAATCAACATAGGCTGATTGTTTATCCTCAGCTGGTTAAGAGCAGAACAGGTATTTTATAGATATAGGAGACTTGCAGAAACTGTTCCGTGGTCAAATTATCCCCTCATCTCCTGAAATGTCTATAAAGCACCTCCTTAGCGCATCCATACCTCGAGTGCTGATGAGGGCAGAGGTGACCAACTGTAGCCCGTGGTGCTGATTAAGTGACAGCAATAAGCCTCTTAAGACTTCCAGCAGATGTTGCTGCTTTTGTATGCTAATGGAAACTTTACGAACCATTTTCTCTTCCTTCTGAGAGCAGATGTAAGTACATGAAAATCGCTTCCTTATATCAAGAGCAAATTGATAATAACCTTGGTTCAATTGTAAGGCAGAATCTGTAGAGGCACTTTATTTGATAATTGCAGAAAGCTTATGCACAGCTTCATCAAAATTAATATTTGATATTCTGCCAGCTTTCCTTGTACTGAAGCAGTCAGGCAAAATCTGTGCTGTGAGCACATTGCTACCTGGGTTTTTAAGCCTTCCACTTCCCTTCCACTACCATGTTCCCTTTCTCACCTCTGTTCTTAAGGTAGCCACTGCCACCCCCCTCCACCCTGCTTATTTCAGGGTGTCAAGGTCAGTCAGAACTGGCATGTTAGCTTATCAGAGGGGCTCCTGAGCATGGGACCTTTTGGTGACCTAATGTGATGCTCTGTGTGGTCTTTTGTGAATATATAATAAAAGAATTGTACATCACAAAGGAGGATGTTGTGCAATATGCTGATGTTCCACTTCCTGCCTTGGTAGGAGATACCCACTGAAGAGGCAGTAAGAGTTTAGAGAATGACCTGGAATGGCTGAATCATATTGAGCTTAATACTGTTAGCACAGTGAAGGCTGTGTTTGTGATTAACTTTTATGGAAACATTGGGCTCCAGGAGTGTGAAAACACAGGAGCATCATTTGGGAGGGGACCAACTCTACGGTCTCTGTTACAACGGTGCCTTAAATAGATGTAGACCGTGTCTTTTTTAAGATTAAGAAAGAACTTGAATATCTTTGTAAGACTTCTGTCTGTAAAGGTATATTTGGACGGTAAAGGAAAGGCCTGAGCCATGGGACCATATTGTAAAACTTCATTTCACTTGAGTGATTGCATCTTTCCTGATATAAGTTGACATCTTGCATTGTAGATTCTTAGTGAGGCTGGAAAAAAACTGGTCAGTGTTTTCCAAATAAATAACTTAAGTGTTTTTGTGTTTTTATTTTATGAGATAGAATACTGGTGGCCTCCTCACTTGACACTATTAAAACACCTATAACATTCTTGATAGGAAAGAAAGTTTACTTGCTGGCCAGACCTCATTTTGGGTTGCAGCAGCCTGTCTGCAGTTCGGCTATATTTTTTCTTAGATGTTGCAATAGTGTTTCTGGGCTGACGAGTGACAGCAGCTAAAATTCAGTGTACTTACCTTCTTTCTTAAATATCTACGTAGTGTTATTTGTCCTCTTTAAAGGACAGCTGTCCTTCATTCCAGCAGATGAGTGACCATAAGATCTATGAAGTCTGCGTATCTATTTTTTATATTGCTGATGCACTTTGGTTTGACAGTTGTGTACAGTAAGAACGTGAGTTTCTGAGACCTGTTCTGGGTACTAAGTGTACGCACGCACATTCAAAAGTTAAACAAAGAAAACCAGAAAATAGGTGGTTCCCTGACCACCACCAGTTAAAGGTTAAATGCCTTTCTTTAGTACCTTGCATGTCTGCAGCGTAGTGCAACCTTGGGTTGCAGCAGCCTGTAGGTGTTAGTAGAAGAAGGGGTTGAGACCTTTTAGCAAGGACAGCCTTCTTCATGCTCTGTGGTGTTGAGATGTGAGAACCAGCATTCAGCTGTCCTAGCTGCTTGTAATTGCCATCCTGGGAGAGGGAACGGCTACTGCTGGACTCCAGGCAAGTTGTCTTTATACGTAATCATCAAAATGAGTACAGGAATATAACTGTCAATGGAGACGAAACTAGTAGAAAATTGGGGTAAAATTTATTTACCTAATTGACATTTTTTGTACAAGAAATATTTTGGACAAGAAATATATTTCCCATTACTTGGGTGTTCAGGGTGTCTCATCAAAGTCCCATTAAAAGTACAGTCCTTGAATGTGTCCTGTAGTTGGAAGCTGGATGCTCATATTTATTATTTCTTCATCTCAGTTTGGTCCAGAGGTAGGCATTCCAAAATAACATATGAAGTCAGTGTTTTAAACCTTACAAATGTGAAAACACCTCAGCAAGCACACACACATAATTAGATATCATGAGATTTCTCCATCACCAATGATACCAGCTCATTTACTAGAGAAAGACTGCTTGAAGCAATGTTACTATTAGTTTTTCCTAAAGGCTGTTTTAAACATAAAGTTTGCAAAGTTAGTTGTTAAGAGTTATTGGAACTTGCTCACAGGCCAATGATGAGGGAATTAGTTAGAACTGAGTATGAAGAACCAGACATCAGAACTAATGCTGCTGGAACCTTGTTCTTTTGGTATTGGAGGTAGGTTTTGTATTGTTTTTAACCCTCCCTTGTTAAGAAAGGAATCTCAAGATTGCATATCAGTGTCCAAAAGCAGAAATAAATTTAGTAGGAAAATAGAAGACTTCTAGAGGTGATCTGTGGCCACTGTAAGACTTCTTGGAAGGGTAAGGCTTTATACTACATTGAGTTGTTTTATAACCCACCATTGCATCCTCACCAGTCATGTTCTTCCTGCATATATCACTCTAACTTTGTGAACCTTTAAATACTTTGGTCACCTTCTTTATCTCCATTACCAGCAAAATGCATTATTCAGTCCAGTCCTTCTACAGCCAGCCGGCTTAGCAAAACCCCCACAAGAACGCTAGTGCTAAATGTACAGTGGAGCGGCGTCAAAGCAGCATCCTGTGACGAACTTCTCGAGCGCTCTTGGAACTGGCAAGCTGTCAAGTAAATTTAAATATATGACTTTGACATCATTCGAGTGAAACCAGAAGCCGCAGTGAAATACTGTATGCTGTCTTTCATGTGGTGGAAAAGTTTCTACGAGGCTGTACATGCAAATTGAAAAATAGCCATTGGCACATTGTTTCCAAGTAACCAACATATAAACATGGGTAGGTGCTCTCTAAACACAACTTGCATTACACCATCAATCATGATTCTTGGGATTCCGTGTTCTCTTTCAAGTGGACGTCTTGGTGCATCATCAGTAGCAGTGATCCATGATGCGAGGGCAGCAGCTCCTGTCAGGTGCCAGATGTTGAAAGCTCTTTTCAGTCTAATCCAGCCCTTTCCCCCTGCTTTGTGCATCCTATGAATGTTTTCTCAAAAGAGAGTATCCCACTTCTTGGATATAAATTTTCACAACAGCTTACTGAGTGGGGTGATTTGCTTTGTTTCTTCTGGGAAGGTCTTGTCTCCTATGCAAACTGACCTTTCAGAAGGTGCCAATTACCAGATTGTCTGAATAGATCACAGCCCGGGACAGCATATCCCAGCAGCCCCCTGAGTTCATGGGAATTTGTGAAATAGGAAACTGCAGCTCCAGAAGGTGGTGGTGTCCTGCCTTTATTCCTAACATCCTAGTGTCTTTCCTGGATTTTATACAATATCCAGCTTGAAATCTTCTCCTCTATATTTGAGGTAGTTTTCTGATTGTCTAAACAATTTTTCTGAACTCACATCGCACTGTATGTTTGTGTCTTTTCCCCAATTTCTCCTTTTGTCATTATTTTAATTTGATCCATTAAGTATTTAATAATAAAAAAATCTCCTTTCATCCACTGAGATTGTGGGTGAGTAAAAATTCAGAAGTCTTGCCACCTTCCTTATGTACAAAAGCTATTACAAGGAAATAAGTTCCGTAGCAATTCAGTGTTAAAGTGTTATCACAATTTGTAAGTGACGTAGCAGTGTGATGGTATTTACAGGTTTTCAGGCTGTGATCCTCTTGATAAAAGAAATGATCTCTGCTGCGATATGAGTCTGTTGTTTGACAGCATTTGTCAGTGTCTTCCTCTTCTCTGACAACTGAATGTGAGCCTTTTTAGCTTGCGTAGCCCAAGGGTTTATACTGAACAAACTCAGACTCTCATGTCAATATAATAAACAGCTTTTTTTCTAGACTTAAAATCCTTCTAAAGAAATGCCAGCAATAGTTGCCAAGCAAATGCCGAGAATAAATCTGAGAGGAACTTTCATTCATATCCACATTAAAATCAAATTTTATTTCTGACTCTAGACTAAGCTCGCTGGACATAAGTGAAGTTTTGGTTTCAGTAAGCTGACTAGGCAGGTGGGATGCAATTCAGGGAAGCCACCCTTAGCCCTTAGTCACCACTAGCGTTGGGTTTTGTGGTGTTGTTGCTGTTTATAATGTGCGTATGTGTGTATATATGCTATGTTTTCAAGTTGCATATGATGGATATAATTTTCTTCAGAAAGTCAGCTTTTAACTCCTATCAGCAAGCCTCTAATCTGATGTTTATTCTGACCTGCTCCTATGCTTTAATCCTTATTTTGCCAGTCTACAATGGTTCAACCGTGCTGGTTTCAGCAGGTGTAATTTCTGCGTGTCTGGGAGATGAGAGTTGGCTTCAAGGGCTGCGAGGAAGATGTTAAAATGCATTCTTAGGTACTGATCCTGGGATGTCCGGAGTGAAACCTGTGCAGCTCAGGTTATTTTAAATGTGCGATGCCATATACTGATTGTGACTCCTCTGATGGGGTGTTTCCTCCCCCAGCTTATAGTGATGTAACAGTCATTGTCCATGACAGCAGATCACTGAGAGCTGTGCCAACGGCACGTCCCTGAGATGTCTGTTTAGTTGTGGCATCGAAGCATTAGAGAGGATGTTCAAGTAGTGCTTTTTGGTCAAGCAAGATGGACATGATGTGGAGCCACGAGAAGGTGAGCCTATATTCCATGTCTAAAGAAAGTAAGCCAGCAGGGGAGGCTGTAGTTTGGCCCCCAGGTTGGTGGGTGTGTGCCAGCAGTCAGACAGTTCCTTGGTAGGATCTCTTCATGTGCACATGCATACACTCTGCCCTCCTGATCAAAGTTGTGGGTTTATTTTTTTTTCCCCCTTATGTAATTTCTAAAGGGAGTTTCTGTACCTTGCTCCTATCATCATGGATTGCACTTGGTCCTGATAAGTTTCCTGTGATACGACTGCTGCCACTACTCCTGTGCCTTCAGTGCACTTGACTCCTTGACTGCTGACATGATGAAGGTGGATCAGATGCAAGGTTCAGAGAAAAATCAATACTTTGAAGAATGTTCTGAACATTTCTTACTGGAAATTTTACAGTTTCTAGGAAATAACCAAGTCGTGCAGTTGTTGTTGCGATTGGGCAAGGTACTTTAATGTGGCCTTAGAAACAGAACCTTTCCGGATGTTTGCTGCTTCATGAATGGCACTTGATTAAGTAATGCTCATCTTTGGTCAAAAATACCTTTTAGTTTGGATTTGATCAGCCAGTTGAGCCACAGTGATGTATCTCTATTTCTGGCCTATTTTTTTTGCTAAGTAGGAATGCTGCACTAAACATAACTATCTAAGCAACCTTAACCACATTCTAGGTTTTCGAGAAAACCTACTGAAGAACTGAAATTTTAAACTATTGATAAATGTCTAGTTAGTCAACCACTTTTTGAAGATAAGAGCTTTGAAGCAAGTCTGGGCTTTTCTGTGCAGCCTTTTAAATTCCAGCTGGGACTGGTTGGTCTTTAACAAGAGCCAACCAAGGCTACAGGTTGAAACCAATTTACTACAGATCCTCCACTCTTCCACCATTTGGAACTTCAAAATCTCCTAGGAGAAGCTGTAATAATCGACTTGGCAGATTAAGTACAACTGCTGCCATTTGCAGGCCTTTTTCCTGCTCAAATTCTAGAGACCAACAATTGTTTGGGGCCACCCCGTGTACTTCTAACTTGGAACAAATTTCCTGCTTCCTTGTGGGTTTGTTGCCATACTGAGCAAAGGAGGGCAGCCACCTGAGGAAGTTCGGCCACACGGTACTGGGGAGGCTTACATCCCCGTCTCCTTCCTTTGCAATGGCCTGGCTCTCTTCGCATTAACGTCACCGATCCACAGTGGATCGGAGCTCTGAGTCCTCCAGAGTCCTCTGGACCAGTACCTTTTGTCTGACAATATTCAGAATGTGGTGTTTTTGTAGGCAAGTGAGGAACATTTTGCTGTATAAATCCTAAAACGAAAGCATCGTTTTTCTGTGCGAATGATTCCCCTCGTGCTGGGGATCTTTAGCCGTGTAACCCGACGATGAATCAGAAGGCCTTGGCCTCTAATGATGTGTTGTGTGATCCTGAGCAAACCGCCTCGCTTCCCGCGCCCCCGCCTCACCTCCCGCCCGGTGCCCTGTCAGGTTTCCAAGCGCGGGCCTCGTGCTGCATGCTCCGGCGGGGCCCCTAAATACTGCCGCTGTATAAAATACGAGTAATTCTTCTCACAAATAGGAATGCAGGCTGGGAATTTCAAAAGGGCAGAAGAATGCGTCGGTTTTCATGGGCTCCTTTAAAAGTCAGAGCTTTATGCTCAGAGGCTTAAGGCAGCTTGCTGAGACCCAGCCCTGTTGCTGTTGGCTTCAGCGATGGAGGACAGCAGGACAGATTCCAGAGATCTTCTGTTTTATCTGTCTACCCTTTTAGGTGTCGCGAGGGAGAATTTTAGTGCAACAGACTGAACCTCAGATAAGATTACATGCTGTAATTACCAGTGGGATTTATTTGTCCAATTCTTTGAGCAGTGAGTGGAAAAATGCGTATACATCCCTTAAGTAAAGAAAAGGCATGTGTGTGTAATTTTCCACTCTTAACTAAGTAAAGAGTAAGATGACATGCAAGTACGGATTGGGAAAAAGGTAAATAAATAAAAATTATCAAATCAAACATTCAGATTTTTCATGTACCTAATAGGAGTAGTTGGATAGTTACTGAATGGCTGTAAGGTTTGGTATTTAAAGGCTTATTTTTAAGCTGTAAATGTAAACTAAATTAAACTGATAGTTTTAATTAAACTTGAATTGGCTGTGGTATTATGCCACTTTAAAAGCCACCGGAGACTCTCAAGTTGCATTTAAAACCTAGTATTGTAATTAGTGATATCTACATTTATTATGATGATAACTGCACATAAATGCATTCAGTACTAAACAAAGCTACGAAATATAAACAGCTCTAATAACCATGTTGATTTCAGCTAGGCTATATTTCCTTGGTCATCCTCTTAGATGAGCTTAGGTATGAAAACTAAGCTTTAGAAAGCTAATCAGGAGAAAAGGTAAAAATCAGGGGACAACATTAAATACTTTCCCTTGAAGTTAAAGAACTGTTTTGAGATGTAATCTTCTGATCTTGTCTGCCACCTCCTTGTCTAGGCCGCTGCTACAATTTCCATGCTAACTGGTGTATCTTGCAGACTTTCCTTCCTTTTTATCACATGGTGCCTCAGGAAAAGAGGAAAGCATGGCTGTAGCTAGCATCAGGAGCTCCTAGTTGCAGCGCCATCCTTCCACCTGCTGGACTCACCAACTGCTTTCAGTGCTGTGAAAACTGAGTATGGGGCTGCTGGTGGGGGAATGCTGTCCTGTAACCTGAGTGCTAATGTCAGTGCAAAGTAGGGTAAAATTTTCTTCTACTATTGTTCTCAGCACTGCAAACCCCTCTCTTGTGAGCCTTTTGTTTCTTAAGTGAATTCTATGATCTCCCTGGGTTCACGAGGCTCCATCAGTGCTGCCTGCACCCCCTGTGGTTTCAGCCTGTTACGCTTTGCTGTCTTTGCGTGGGCCTCGCTTGGGGTTTTTAGGACATGCTTATTTCTCTGGGAAAGAGTGGGATTTGTCCTGCTTTCCACATTATTGACTTCTGTTTAATTAGCTTCCTATTAAGTGAAGGAGGTATAAGCATGAGGGAGTGGCGAAGAGAAGTGCTTTACAGAATTGAGTCAGGAAGAACAGCTTTTCTGTGGGAATATAAAACAACTGTGGTCCACTAGCTGAGATAGAATTCCTGTATTAATTCTATGAGCTTCTTGACTGTTCCAGAGGAAGGACACTGTCTCAAATCCTAAGGTGAAAAGTGTGTAAGCCTTCCTTGTACTAAGCTGCTGGAGTGGTTCTTGGCATAATTTGACTCCTAGCTAAGTGAGCTATATCAGCATCCTTGGGTTGTTCCAAGAACTGCCTAACTCCTCGGTTTCAGGTTGTCCTTTTCTTCCAGGTGCAAAGCAAGTTTTAGTAGGGTCTCAGAAGTGCTTTTGCTGGAGATTTTTCCTATAGCTGTAGTCGTCATTTTAAGATTCTCTTATGCTGTGTTGACCGTAGCGTGCACTGTAAAGGGGCTGAGATCGGGGGAGAAGATCTAACTGAAGGTTTTAGAGTAATTTCTGTAGAACCATATTGATTTCATCTCCATTAAATTCATGGAGTTTTCCCATAAGGGCTTTTTAATTTAACTGTTGCTAAAAAATGCTGCACAAATTACCTGGCAAGAATGCTGTGGAGTTATAAGTCCTTCAGGCAGTCCCTTAAAGGCAGAGCAGTAAAGTTGGGTGAACTATTCACAGCCAGGAGTTTTCATTCAATGAATTTACCACTTTGTCTGTTAGCAGATTACTGACAAACAGCCACTGACTTTTTATGAATTTGCTCATTATCCCAAATTATTCAATGCCTGGTTTATGCAATGCAGTTTCAGCTTCAGGGCTGCTGGCAAACTGATCCACAAGTATTGTTTGAATACCACTGTTTGTAATTCTTACCGAAAAGCCCTATAAAGCTCAATAGCGGCCTGGTGTTTTATTTCTGGGCACGTCTATAAAACTTAGCAGAAAATTATATCCTTGCCATAAAATTCTATAGCTTGGTTTAAAGTAGTTATAATTTTCTACTGATTTCTGTGTGGTTTTAGTATCGTTTATATATAAAAAATGTTTCATCACTCTTAGTCTCTCAAGTTTTTGTAGTTTCTGAAAACAGAATGAGTTGATGATTTGGATGTAAATCTTTGGAAATTGACCTCTTTTATCCTTGAGTTTGTTCAGTTAAACATCAATTATGTTGATGCCTGTTATAGCTCTCTTTTTCACTATTGGAGTGTGAATGTCCTGCTTGATTTTGTCTACTATTATTAATCCTGAAGTGAAAACTGAGGCATATAAAAAGGAACTGCATAATATGTAAGTTCATTAGATTTCTCAGTCCTTTTGAGTGGAGTTAAATGTCCTGGACTGTGACAGATCAACAAGGAGTGAGGTTTCGTTAGTGAGAACCAGGCTTCACTCAAATTCCAAGGTATCTCTGAATTTTGGAAGTGCTTTCTTGGTCCAAACATGCACCTTTGAAGTAGTAGGGGTCTGTGAGACTCTAACACTGACATCATTCCATTGACATAAATATCTTTGGAGATCCATCAGCTTAAATGAATTGATGAAGATACAAAATTCCCTTTTGATATGTTGTGTTAGCTTTGTTTTATTACACTTCGGTTGTTTTTAAATGTTCCCCACTGGCATAACAAGTAAAGATACAAGTGCAATGAGAATGCTTCTGAGGATGAAGGCTGTCAACCTTTCTTCCTTGGGTGGCCGAGTTATATTTAGTTTTGATTTTGCTACTTTTTTTTTTAGTTTATTAAAAAAAAAGGCAAAAACAAAAAAACAAAAGGCATCTTTTTTCTCCTTATAGACTGTGGTTCTCTTAAATTCAGGGTAACAAGAGGGCAGCACATGAAGCTTTTGTATCCATCTTTGTTGGGTCATTCAAATTGCAGCTGTCCTACTGGAAACTGGTATTTGACATTTTCTTAGGTCGTACCCTTTTTATTCCACCACACCCACCAATAAGTTGGAATCCCTCCTGCCTCACCCCCTTACAACACCCATTACATATTTCAATGCTATTGCAGTATATTCGGGAACCTGTAAGTGATGTTCTGTACGATTGTCTTCCTACTGTCCTATCCTGGCATAAGGTGTGTGTCTAGAGCTGGTGTAAAGGAGGAATGGCAGCTTTTATGGAGTTCCTTTTAACTTAGGGGAAAATGAGTTAAATGGATCAATTTCTTATTACCCGCTGCAGTTAAAGAGAATGTTAGAGATTTCATCAGCATTCGTTTACTACATTATTAATAAAGTTATCATTAAAATCTCAACAGTTGCTATGCAAAGCTATTTGAACTATCACAGTTGTCTTTTATACTTAGCATGGGAATAAGCTGCAGCATCTCAAACCACAGTGTATTGTGGTGCCCGCGTGCTTGAAAGCTGGTGTAAATCTGCCGTGCGCTTCTTGAATCTGTAGTACCTGAGTGTTTAACAGCTGTGGTGTGCATACATGTTTTGTCTTTAGGTAATCTGGTAAATCACGGTATATGGTAATAAAAAATATATCTGGTAATAAAAAGTGCTTAGTTTTCCTATCACTTGATCATGAGAACTTCCTTGATTCAAATTTTATATTGAAACGTTTTCTTCGGAGACACCAGTTCTGGAAAGAAGTGGGCATGATTCACGTACATGGCTGTGCGTAAAATCAAGTTGTACTGTGTGGTTAATGCTTCCCAAGTTGAGTGTATACTTCCTTGGGAAGACTCTTTAGACATTTGGATAAAACCCATAAAAAGGCTTAATATCAAACATTAATCTCTTGGGATCAAAAGATGTACTGCATGGCTGAAATAAGGAATGATAAGGTGTTGAGGTCATTCATGGAAAAAACAGCCTGTCCTGTGATCTTACAAGGGCTTCCCTGAAGTAACTTTTGTCTTTAGGTCTGACTAAATAAGGATATATTTCTTTTGCTCTTTTGATTGAAATGCTCAGTGGGACTGAGCTGTTTTGCAGTTTGTAATTGAGCATTTGCTGCATTAAGGTACGTGTAGATTGCAGTTGCTCTTGAGGCAGAGGCAAGTTGCCCTTGGTGAAACGTCTGGGAGTAAACTCGTCGGAGAAACTTGCATATTGCTGTCAGGGAGACGTCTTATCACTTGTTTTCCATGGTGTGTTTTGAACAGCGTCTCCAACACATAATGTTTCAGGTATTCTAACCTAAAATGCCACAGCTCATTGAAATGTTTACAAAAGTCTACAGTGAACTATCATTGAAACAATCTGACATTATGGAGCGTATGCAGCTTTCACTGCTCAAGAGCTACATTGGCCGTGTTACCGTACTAATCAAAAGATGTGTTCTCAGCAAAGACTTCACATGCCGATCTACAGGGCTGCTCCAGAACACCAGTCACCTAGTGTTTTTACTATGCTTTGAATGTGTGAGATGCTGGCTGTTCAGTACTGATTTTAAATAGGATAATTTTATTATCCTAAATAAAGAACATCACAGAGGAAAAAGCTTTTATTTTGCTATTATTTTTTTTCAGGTCTTTGGGAAAGATTATTTGCAATGTCCTTGCATGCCCTGTAGCATCTTCGCATGATCTTTTGATCATTTTCTCAAATTAATATGCTTATTATTATCGCCTTGAAGAGGTTTTTTCAGCCCACAAAGCGTGTAAGTTTTATGATAATGAGAAGCTCTTAGTGAAACTAGCAGTCAGCGTCTGGAACATTATAAAGCATATTAAAATGGCTGAAGACACCTACTCTGCTCCTTGTCCCAATATGAGAAGTAAAAAATTTAGCACCTGCAAAGCATCATGCCAGGCTTCGTAAGAGTATTCTTGTAAGTTGTGAGCGGCATTGCATAGCAGGGATGCTAGCAGGGATTGCCCTCCTGCCAGCTCCGTCTGTGATAAGGAACTTCCCAGGAGTGTGACATTAGCAATAACAATAAGGCTCATCACATTTTAGGAATACATTTGCAAGGGGGCAAAGAAGAAAAAAAAGTCATTAATGTCCTATGCTTTTCTCTGTGCTTTCCACATGGAGACCTGGAAGCCTTCTTGGTTTGGAATCTGTCATCTGGAACAGCTTTCTCTTGAGAACACCGTGTACGTCGTCTTGCATGGGAACACCACTGCTCCTCCCTCCAGGTGGAGCTCCAAAAAAATGCAGCCTCCTGTGCTGGGCCTGGTTATAGCACTTCCAGGGACCTCTGCCACAGAAAGGAAAGAGTGCTCCACTGGCGTCTGTCTCATTTACAGGGGCATCTAATCTGGTTGCCTATATTCTTGTTCTTTTTAACAGATTCCCCCCACCCTCCCTCCTCCCCCAACAACAACAACAACAAAAAAAACCACAATCAAACCCAAACAATCAAGTCAACCAAACAAAAAACATGCAAAAAAAGTAAAAAAAAAAAAAAAAAAAAAACCCGCCTCCCAGGTCTCATTCTTCTTTCTGGACTTAGTACCCATCGCTGAATCGATTTTGCTGCCTTCCCTCCTGCTGTGTGCTGGTATAAACAGGAAGATGAGGCCTTGTGTGTGTTCATTTGCTTCTTGATCTGATTTATGATGCTTACATCTAGTGCTGACTTTAGCTTCTTGTTCTGTGCCAGCACAGTTTATGAAATGTAACTGAATTGCTATCGCTCTCCCTGGCTTCAGCTGATGGCCCTCTGTTTTCAAACTAGCAGCCGAGAAGCAGTTCATTTGCCTCAATCCACTGTTTGCCTCTCCTGGCTCGACGGGAAATTGGATCCCGCTTCTCCCTTTGGTCACCCTTTCTCTTGAGCTATAGAGACCAGCTAGTCTTCACTCACCATCATCTCTTTTCCAACAACCTCAATTATTTTTGCAGCCCTTTGATGCAACCTTTACAAATGTTTTCTCCCAACTAAGTGTGAATGGAACGATGAGTAGTATTGTGAATTTGAACTTTGTTTCTTACAAAATTCCTCAACAGCTTGAACAGATCTATTTTGCACTTTTATTTATGCTTTTCAGTGTCTCTCTTCTTTGCCTTTTTATTCTTTATTTGGATATTTTTCTCTGGAAATCTCTTTGCTAAGGAAATAGAGTGAGAAATACTGAGCTGATTTTAATGTCAGTTTTCCAAAATCCACATCAGTGTAACTTAAGTGTGAATTATTTCTTTGCATTTTTTCATATGATCCATTTGGACCTGTCCCATTCTTTCCCATCCATGTACTTGGGTAAGAACACTGGATTCAGAAATGACACTTGACCTTGGCTTTCTATGGGGAAGGCAGCCTAAGAAATGGGACTCTGTGCTTCAGCACACCTGGGTATATTAGGAGGACAGATATATATATATACAGGAGGCTCAGATCTAGGAATCCGAGCTGACTGTATTTTGTGGCATTTCTGACTTAAAATTTGCTAGGTTGTGAACTTATAGTGATTTCTTGGGCATATCATCATAGTTAGGTGCTGTCTTTTATTTTCCTTTTGGAATGTATTTCACACTCTTGATATGTTCAAACTGTACCGTTGAGAACTCTCTAAAGACAGAAGTGTGAAGAACTAACCTGGGGCTGACTTCCAAAGGATCCCCACGTTTATTATCACGGGAATAATTTACCAGTAGAGCTTTGTTCCTGTTCTGACACTGGAAGGTTTACTCAGTCAGATCTTTCTCAAGTTCTCAACAAATATCTAAGAATTCAGCTCTTCTATAACCAGCATTTCTGCTTTCATCATGTGAAAACTCATGCTCCTTTTTCTGACGGACTAAAAGATATAGATGGGAAACTAAGTGGCAACTAGTAAATGACTCATCTTATAGAAATATCATGTATCTGTCTAAGCTGACACCACCTCACTCAGAATACACTTCTGGTGAAGCTTCCTGAAGATGTGTTAAGCTTGTGGAAGTGCCTGTTCATAGTGAGTCGCTTGGTGCTATTTAGAAATACCTTCAGAATTAACTTATCTTCTCATAAATTTCATCTCTTAGCAGTTGTCCTTCCTTTGGAAATCTTGATCATGGAAATTCTTGTGAAATTTGGGTCGCAGCAAAGCCCATGCAAATTCATTTAATAGCTGAAGGGAGTATTGCTAGCAAATTCTCCATAGTTACTCCAGCGAGGAAATGGTTGTTTGTTAGTATCCTGTTTCTGCTTAAGTTCAGTGCGTCAGACACTGAAGGTACATAGCCAAGGAAAGCCAAGAAGTTAGATCTGTGTCACCCTCATTGATGGTTATCTTTATTTGATCTTTCTCTAGTCTTCTCTGAGACCTTCTAAGAATCATTAGCATCCTTAGGGGTGTGAGTTAGATTTAAAAATGCCTTTTCCTTATGACCTAAATGTATTGTCCATACACATGCATTTTCTGCTTAAAATCTTACATCTCTTCAGCAATTGAAACTTGACCTCTTTGACAGAATACCACTGAGCTGTGAGAAACCTCATCCTTTTAAGTAACCTCTTCATTTGAGAACATGTCCTACTTACTCTTTCCTAGAAATATTTTCCAAGAGTCATCATTGAAGACAGGCTATTTATCAGATAATTGCATTTTTCCTGTATGTTTTGTATAAAAGGACAAATCTCAGTCCATCTCAGGGCTGAAGAAACTGCATTCACTCATCAAGAAAATGCAGAATAATCTCACTGGATGTGAGCTCATGCCAGGCAGAAAAACTGTTCAGTGTCAGTCAGTATGAAAGATGCTTCACTTTCCATCCTTCGGCCTTCCAGGAAACATCCCGGCCTTCTCAGAAAGACTGGGAAAGAATGTTCCCTGGAATACTGGTGGGCACTGAGGCATGTCTGACATGAAGTCCCCACGTAGCGTGGTTCATGTATTCACATAACTGACCAGATGGAGACATTGCTTAGGTTTCTATTCTTTTAAGGAAGGTATTTTGTCATGTGTGGCTTTTCAAGAAAGAAAAACACGGTTGCTGATTTCTTTATGCAATTTCCTGTTCGCTTCCCAATTTTTTTTGAAATTGACCATGCTCTCATATTCGGAGAAAAACAGTACAGTCCAAAAAAAATCAACAGAACCCAAGTCCTCTCCTTTAGAGTCTGATTAAAGAATTGCATTTCCCCAACAGCCATGTCGCAAGATGCCAAGTGCAGAAGGCGTTAATCATCTGTACCTTATCTCTATGAGAAGCCGTCTTCAAAGCAGAAAGGAGGAGAGCTCTACCCTCGAGATAAATGGCATATCGTAAATAGTGTGAGGCACTCAGATACTGTGATTATGAGCTCTATAGAAATGCCTATAAATAATACTAGGAGATGCCCAGATATTGGAGCTTACTTATGAAAATAAATAAACCACATAAAGATCTGACAGGATTCAAGCTTTTCTCAAGTATGAGGACACTTCACTTTGATTTTCTCCTTTCTGTCTGAGGGCAGAACCCGTCGTGCAGGGACTAGGTCCCCACTCGTAACTTGCAGTCCCTTGATGAACAATGAAGCAAACTGCAGTGTAAGACAGCATGAAAGCATCGAGGAAGGAAAGCTTCAACAGGCACGCTTAATTGTGTATCCTTTCCAAATTTTGAATTTAAAAATAAAAAATAATCTGAAGGCAGAAACTTCTAGAGTCTGAAACTTGAGATTTGTACCCATGGAACGTGGAAGTGCAGGTTCTGATACAACAAAGCAAGAGGCACATTGCTACTGGCTGCAGTGGGAGCATTAGATAAAGGCTTCACGGAGGTGCTCCTGGCAATAATGCATTAGCTTCTGGTGACTTCCCCACTTCTCTGCTGGAGAGCTGTCATTCATTCAGCAAGATCAATATCTAAAGAGAAAAAGATGCATTGATTGGAATTAATCCTTTTTGTATGTGATTTTTTTTTTCCCTAGGCAATTTTGGGCTGTTCAAGTTCTGCTTAGTTTTACTTTCTCGCCAAATGTTTTGCTGCTAATACTACTTTTCTCTTATAGGCTGCGGATAGCCCTTGAAATCACTTACACGATGAGTACGTTCGGAGACTCTGAAGTGCACACTCGGTGTTGTCAAGATCACAGAATTAGCCTGCTCAGTTGTCAGCTATGTTAATGAGCCTCACTGGTGGTGAAATTCAGTTGCAATGTGGGTATTTGGATATCCACAAAGCAACAAGTACTGCAGTGAAGTGAAGACAATTACTCCTAAATTAGAAATAATGTTTAAGCAGAGATTACTGTATTTGCCCAGCTCAGTGCAGCATGTTTCTAGGGGAGTACATGCAGATCTCTGCCTCGTGTACAAAGACAAATGCTTTACAGTAAAGTGCCATGGATATTTTTCAGGTCTTAGAAAGTACTTTTATTTGTCTCTTCTGATACTCTGCTCTTTCATTTAAAGAAAATATTAATCAACATTTAAAATAAGGGAGGAAAGCTGCCTTTCTTTTATATGGTCAACTTTCTTCTACCTCATCACTCATAAATGAAGAGGTACAAATCCAGTTTTACTGATGTTCTTGACTCTGTACAGTGCTGGTAAGCATCTGAGGGGAGTAGGATCCCCCTCAGATATTTCTTGGAGCATGCCGAGAACGTGTGTTCCCTATAGTATACATGGCTAGAACTGCTGGGTTTTGAAGCTCGAAGAGTTACAACAAAGGTGGTGAGTCCCCTGGGAAGGTTCTGAGGAAAAAGACATTGCTGAGAAAGATTATTGAGTTTTTCTTTTGATTGGACATAAATTAGGCACAAGCTTGAGCAGTGTTTGGGGTTTTGTTGGTTCTGTGGCACGCACACTGCAAGGTTCCTCTTTGGGATGTGGTACTTAATCCACAGTTGTGCTCTGCACACAACAAAAAGAGGAGTTGAGTGCAGTATGCAGCCTAGAGAACTGGGTGCCTCTGCTGTTTACCAGCACAGCCTTCACCTGGGGATGAAAATTGGCTGAAAGCTGGCAAAATTTCAACTCACAAAGCAAAGCAGGTTTCATTTTTCCTGTGGCGTGAGGGTGAATTTTTGGATCTTGTTTATGTTTCAGTAATCCAGCATTAGCACTTGGGGGTTAGGTTTCTTCTGCAAAATGTTTCTTCATCTTGATCTTTATAACCAGGACACTAGAAGTTATTTCACTACATAGAACAGAATATTTTTCTGGTTCTACAAATCTGGTCTGTCTTTGCAGAGCTGCTTAATGCACTTGGACTGGAAGTAGTTATGGCATCTATTGGACAGAACTCATTGACTCAAAATATAACACCTCTGTGATCCAGAATCTCCTTTCATTTTTTTTTTTTTTTTTTTTGTAGATGACCGATATTCATGGCAGCGTTCACACAAAAGCTGTGAATCTTGTGTCACCCGGCCATTTGATGAATGTCTTTCTCCTTCCCTCTTCCAGCCTTGGTGGCTTTACTGTGTGCATGGAAATTTACTTGGTCAGTTCTCAGAAGTAATAAAATTTATGGGAATTTGGGCCAAGTACTATAGTTCAGAAATATTTTGGTGTGCGGTTATTTCAGTAAAGTACACTCAAAGCTTGCTCACTCTTTCAAGCCTCCAATATGTGTTTTTTGAGGAGGAGAAATAAAAAGTGAGGAAACACTGGCTCACTGAAGTGTTGAATATTCTGTTCCTATAAACTAAGTCATAAATCAAGAGCAGTTTCAAAACTGTAGTTTGATGGTATATAGATGGATTGATTGATTAGACTTCTGATTATATGTATAAATGTCAAGCAATTTCATTAGCTAGTAGTCTAGTGGGCATTTATTATAACCAAATACCTGCCTAGAGTAGTATATAGTTTCAGAGTAATTATTTTATATTTAATGGGGACTGTCAGGGCCTTTGCCCGCATACTGCCATGAAGTCTTAGTATCTGTGTAGCACTTGTCAGATGAGCCCCGGGTTCTCTGTAAGATGGCAGTAAATGCTGCTGGGAAACGAGGGGGTCCCAGTGGGCCAGCTCTTCAGAGCTGCAGCTGTGTACAGAGCCTAATAATTATGAACACAGTGTGATATCTTTGCTATCGTTTGCATGTACAGTTCCTGCAGGTGATATTTGCATGCGGTACTGGTAAATGTATACGTGTACCAAACAGGTTAGCTTTGTGCTTCAATTTTATGCAGATGTGGTCGCATCCTAGGAAGCTTTAAAATTGAGCCATTTGTATGCTAGCGTTTGCTTTTCTGTGGGCACGTCCATTTCTGGATTTTGTGCTATTATGAAATGAGCCTACGAGCTCATGAGTTTGTTTAATGACACAGAAAGAAAATTCCTCTTTTTTCCTGTTTATTGTTGGGAAATGTTGATGTTTGGACATTGATGTTTTTCTCCTCTAGTCATCAATTAAGAACAATTCTTAAGTGAGGTTATTGCTGCTATCTTTTTCTGAAAACCTAAAACCTCACATTATTAGAAATTGTTCCCATTGTCAGAGGAAATAAAGTTGTAAGAAAAAGACAAGTGGAATTTTAAAATCTGTGATTTAAGATATTTCACTAGCAGGATCAGGCTGTCATATTGCTTGATAGATCCAAACCAGAGAGGAATGGTGTGAAAACATTTGAAAGACTAAATAAATAAATAAATAGAAGGTTAAAAGATTTTCTGGGGGTCTCCACACATTGAATAGTCATCAATTCTGTTACCAGAATGGCTCCTGGAATACATCTGAAGATGCCAGTGAGAACATGGTCTCTCCTCTAATTAAATTCTCATCTTTGCCCAAATGGTTGAAAGGGCAACTGTCTTAAACCTTTGAACTTTATTTGTAATACAAAGCTTCAATTAGATAAAATACAATAATTAGCAAATCTTTTATCTTTGGGCATAATTAAATCTTTAAGGAAGGACACCTTAATCAATGACTTGTAATGACAAGTTCATAAATTAATTAATTCTTCCAATGAGTGTCTGGCAGAAATCAATGAGTGTTAAAAGAGATTTGGGATGAGGGGACACCGCTATAGAAACACTGTAGCTCAATTACATTTGGTTTAAAGACTCTCATCCATAAAGAATTAGCTTGTTCAAAAGATGATGTATTATTTAAAAGCAGATCATTAAAATATTAACCTCTAATATTGTACGGCCTTCTTGGTGATCTTCCATCTCTACATATATATGTACTTGACCACAATTCATGATTAGCTCTTTGTGTTGGTTCTCTACCAACATATAGAGTTAGTTTGCTGTTGAGTCCTAGCGTCAAGTCTTGTTACTGAAACTAGGTCTTGGCTGAGCAGCCTTGGTGTGAGCAGCCTCCTTCACTTCCCTGGTAAGGATCTCCCATCCAGGAGAAAACTCGCACAATTAAGCTCGACATGCTTAAAGATTCTTCCCTGAGAGCTTCCTATGTTCCTGCCCATCTAACACTTTATACTGTGGAAAATTACATAGCCATTAACTTGAGGGTTTTCTCTTGGTATGAGGATGGTAAAGTGAAGAAATAAAATGAAGTCACAGTAGGATTTGTGTCTCTGTTTGAGAGCTCTTCTGACCAGAGGTGTGCCCATGCAAACCTCATGAAGTTCAACAAGGCCAAGCACCAGTACCTGCACCTAGACTGGGTCCCAAGCACCTCTCTGAATCCTGTCTCCCACTAATTCTGATCTTCTGGTTTTGCTGACCAAAAATGACAGCAGCTTTGCAGTATTTTGTCTGTGGGATGCTCTGACTAAATCCTGGTCCTTTCTTTCTTTGTCTAAGTATCGTGCAGGTGCTTGCAGATATGTTATTTTGGTGCAACATTAGTATCACACTCCCTTCTTCGCCCATGCTAATACTTTAAAGTTGAGGAGGAAAAGTTGCAAGTAGTTTAGTGGCAATTTCCTTTCATTATGATTTTCCTGGGTTTCATAGCATTTAGAGTATCTCTGTGAATGTAGCTTCTGTCAGATTTTGAACGTGCTTATCTGAGGTGTGAGGGTTTTACTAGATTTTCTGATCTTCCTCTTATTTCTTGCAATCTCTTGCCACAACAGGCAGCAAGAAGTTTGATACAGGCATGTGGAGAGTAAGTTCTGCAGCTACAGAGTGATCATCTTTAGAGAAAAGGGGATGGTACAGTTGCTAAATCACTGCAGTTGAGTTTCTCTTGGATTCGTAAAACAAGAATTACAAACAGGCACTCTGTTGTGCCTTTCTCTCCGTCTCTATATAAATTGGGCCCCGTGATTAACAAGTGCAAATGGTCCCAGAAGTTTTTACAGCAAGCCTGGGCTGCCAGCAGGCTGGGAGCTGTAGTCCCCCAAATCTGGCTGGCAGAGCTGCAGCCGCCGGAGGCTGCTCGTGTTTGCTTTGCCTGGCAGCCAAGAGGAAGAGCTCTTTGGCCAAGCTGCAGGAATAGGCCTGGTCTAGTCACAGCCAGTGGTGATCCTCTCCGGCTGGAAGATCTCGCCGGACTAGACTAAACATGTGGAGATACTGCGGTGGAGGCAATCAGGAAGGAGAGCTGAGGGTATTGCAGCAGGGAAAGAGCAGGACGTGCCAGAGCTTGAGGGTACGGGGCGCAGGGGAGGCCGGCAGCGCACGTAGGAACCCAGTGGGCTGCATTTCAGTCAGAGGAGACAAAGGCATAGCAAGCTGTGCTTTCATCTCCCTTCTCATTTATGGAATGCAAAACTGTCATTAGGTTTACACTGCCCAACAGTATTTAAATAATTCCAACTTCCTATAACGTATTAATACATTGCATTATAAACTCCGTTTTTGGGCAGTGGAAATACACAGCTTTTAGAATGATCGATTCTTTTTGTTGTGTGGGGCACTGATTGTCAGATAAAGTAGAAATGTTAGCAATTTCCGATTTGAAACTTGTTAAACAGCACAACAGATGGAAAGTTCTGTTCAGCGTATGAGTGTCCAGATCTGTCACTGATTAAAAGAAGGGTAGCATATGCTGGTAGCCGGTCTTGATAAGTATCTCTTCAGAATAGTGAGACAAGTTTCCCTTCTGCATAATCCAGTGGCCCTGCCGCTGGCAGGGACTGTGCTGCTCCTCACACGTTGCAAAGATCAGGTGCTCTCCTGTAAAACTGCATTATATATATACAATATATATATATATCAGAGCATCTTTGGGCAGATTTGTTCGCTATCTGGATGTTCGCTCTTCTTCAGAAGGGTGATAGGAATCTAAACCTCTTGCCTCTTCAGATATATTCTCCCTTTAGAGCTGTCATCCAGGTTGTCAAAACTTATCCTTAGCACGTTTCAGCTTTAAAGGTCCTCTTATCAACACCACAACATTCTTGTCCATCCCATTACAGCTTGTCAATGAGAGCCTTTGAGTATTTGGTTTGAAGCAGCCTAGGAATCTTTTGCTAAATTCCTTCAAAAGAATTTAAATAGTCCTAATGACCATATTACCTTACAGGCTTTTAAGTGTTTCGCCAGCTGCTTGAGTCAATGCGCTATAAATTGTAAGCCTTTCTGCAGTAATCTCAGCATTTGTTTGGGAGTTAAATATTAACAGATTTTTTTTCGTTCTCTCAGACAGGAGGCTCACGCACCTGCTCCGTTCCCTGCAGGGTTTGTTAGAAGTGAATATTGCATTCCTCTCGAGTGCTCTGGGTGCTGTTCTCTGTGTACGTGCTTTACATGGGGCCAATTTGAAGAAGACTTACTGATGTCTGGACCTCTGCACCTCTTGCAAACATGCCTTCTTTCTGGTAGAAATCTTGGTTGGCAGAATGCCCGGCTGCATAGGAAAGCTGTGTGGCTGAGCAGTGGATTTAACACAACGATGCAGTTAACTCACTGCTGTGCCCTTTACGAGGCTTTATTCTGCACCACTACTGTCTGTTTTTCAGCATGCTGGTGCTTGAGGTTGATCAAGAAGATAGAGGAAAAAGCAAAGAAAAATTATAAATATAAAAGACAAGTTAGTAACGCATATCTGCTAAATATTAGAAGCAACGTAAGTGGTTAGGCCACATCAATACAACAGGTGTACCTTAGGTATTTGTCTTTTAAAGACAAAGAGGGACTGCCTCCCACACATATTTCAGAATGAATCTGAAATGTGTTTTTATCACTTACAATGATTTCCATCAGAGAATAATAAAGAGATTTGATGCCTAGGGTACTTAATGTTCTGTGATGTATAGTGTAATAGCTATTTTAAGTGTAGGAAATACCCTAATAAGAAGCAGTTCGCTAGTGTGCTGATCTAGTTGATTCTTATCGTAGCATTCTCTGTAAAATAATAATTGAAAGATATGACAATACAGATTTTTGATTAAACTTTGGCATCTGATAAACTCAAGCAGAGTTAGGCAGATCACTTCAAGAGCTTTAAAAAAAAATGTAACATTTGTTTTTGATGATACCTTTTCTTTTATGACCTTTGCTAGATACATTAGTTAATGAGGTGAAGTACTCTGAATCTATAAAGAAAAAAATTAAGCCCAAAACATGTTAAATATTTTCTCATAAAAGAAGCACAATGAATCGAGCCTGTACTTTTTAAGGCCTATTATTTAACTGGCTGTAGACTTCAATTTTTTTTTTTTTTTTTTGAAGTAGGTATTTAAGTCATTACCAAAACCCTAAGTTTATAAGCCATTTCCTTCTCCTACACCTCCTGGCTTCCCCTCTCTACCCTCTTTCCACCTCTGTCCCCATGAAAGGCTGAAAAACCGTTTTGTTTGTGTTGTGGTGTGGCAGTTACAGACTTTATCAGGAATGAGCCATGCAGCATGAACTGTTCTGTCCTTAATCCATCGTGGTTGACGTGTTTTCTACTGTATTCCCCTTGTATCTCTTTTTTTTTCTTTTTTTTTTCCTTTTTTTTTTTCCCATGTTCCTATGTATGCTAGCTTGTTAGATTCACCTGCTCCCATGTCACTTCATGTGGAGTCTGTCCAAAATACAATATTACCTTTCTTGCTTGTTCATATACTTTCCTGAAGGATTTATCTTATTATATTTTTACAAGCTCCAGTTCAGCAGAATTTTTAAGGAGAATCCAGTTTCATGCTGAATAAAGCTAGTACCCTTCGGTCTTCTGGGATTCACGACCACGTAGTTTTGTCATTCTGAATAAATTCTCTGCCCATTGACTTTCTGTTGGTCTTGAAGTCTCCTTTCGCTGGCTTTAATTCTCAGTCCTTACCTCAGTCTTGTAGCAGGTATCTCTGAGGAGAAACCTCAGTCCTTAATAACTTCAAGATACTCTTTTTTGGTTTGCTTTTATTTTTATTTTTAATTTCAGGCCAAGGATCTCCAGCTGTGCAGTCAGACCTCTGGGATAGCTGAGCACTGAGAGTATAAATGTAAATGATACAGTCACTGCACCAGCGGCATCATCTCTGATGAACGTCAGGGAGTTGCTTTCCTGCCAAGTCTTAACTGAGGACTCAGTTTTCATTTGTGAGTGCAGGGCTCTGGGGCTTCTCAGGGACGTTATGTGCTTTCATTTTCATTTGCCTGGGATGGGAAATCAGCACTGCTTGGAAAGGGTGGCATATTTAACCTCCCTCCCCCAATTACACTGGTGCCAATAGATGGGAGTCAGCTTAAATATATCCTCCTACTAACTACTGATGGACTGGCGCTAAATGTTTATTTTGGCTTAAAGGGACACTGCTGAGATGGTAATCAGCAGATGATTTTGTTTCAAATTTTCCATTCAGTGCATAGTTTTCTGGCTGACTGACTTGGCTTTGTGTTTCAACAGATATATGTATATACATGGTTATCCAGTGGTCTATATGGAAGTAACAAGGTTGCCTTCACTCATTTATAATATGCATTCACAAAAGAGCGTAACTTAAACAGTTCATTGCAGATGTTACTAAAAATGCTCTGAGCTAGGAAAAAAAAAAAAAAACATGCAAAAACTGAATGTACTTCTCTTTGGTTGTGCTTGCTTTTTGTAGGCGACTTTCTGGCTTTAAGCGCCCTCTCTGCTTTTGTCTTAGTGCAGTGGTGCTGTATGCTAGCATCTAAAAGGCAGATAGACAACAGGGTGGCTTCTTTTCGAAGTGATCACAAAATCCTAGTGTATTTTTGTAATAGAGCTAGTGTTCAGTTGGATGTGTAGCTTTTGGGTGTTCTGCCATGGCCCTCTACGTTATAACTCCACCTTCTGGCCTCACAAAGTAATAAGTTGTTAGCACTGGGTACATCGTTCTTGGTTTGGAAGAAGACATACTTTACAAGCAGTGACAGCAAAGGAAGAAGAGAAGCTGCCCTTTTGTTATTCCCTCCTATTGGGAGGTTGTGATTTTTCTGAGTTTGTGTGTTCATCTTTGATCTAAGCATGGCAGTGATCTGGACCAGCCTGTCAATACGTTATCTGCAGCGTTGCATAATGATGTGCGGAGGAAGTTTTGTAAATCCTTTAAACCAAAAGGCTTTGACTTGAATTTGTCATTTAGAATCTAACTTTATTTGCACCCACCCTCTTCACTATTAAGAACGGAAAAAAAATCAAGGCATCCACAACTCTTTCTACAGAGCACGGTGTTTAAAGAAGTGAAAGTCTCAGATGAAGGGCGTACAGCAGGGCAGTTGGTGTAGCCTGTTCAACATTACGTGCATGTGATATTTATCATAGGTCATTAGGTGATATGTACTTGGGCATCTTGCAGTATTCCTGCCTTTTTTTTTTTTTTTTTTAAGAACACATGTGGGAGAAGATGAATTGAGTGATACAAGTGATGCTATGGCTACCACATGGCTGTTCCGTAATTGTGAGGTGCTGATCATGTGCTGCCAGCTGGGAGGCACCGCCGAGGTTAGGCAATGCTGACTCGGAGGGGAGTGGTGCCGCGATGCAATCTGCTCCTGGCCTTGGAGTTGATGAAGCCAGGTAGCATCCTTCCCGAGGCCTGCCTTCATGAAAATGTGCTGCCACTGACTTGCCAAGTAACAAAGATGACAAAAATGAGGATTGAGGCAGGTTGTCGGTGGTTTGCCTTTTAGTACAACCCAGCTTCTTAGCTATAAGTAGTGATGCCCTGGTGGAAGTCAAGGGAGCTTCAGTCACTGGCACTTGTGAAGGGGCAGGGCAGGGGCTGCAATTTCAGCTACCTCCATCTCATTGCTTCCCTCAGCACCTGGGCAATGGAACCAAAACTACAAAATAACTTCAGGACTAGGTTTTAGCTTTAGAAGTAATTCCAGTTCCTCAATGGCTTTTGGAATTTGGCCCATATTTTTTTGCCTCAAAAATCCTCAGAGAGGAAAGGTATGGATAGGTTATGTGCACTCTCTTACAAGAGACCACAGCAGAACTGTGAGGTGCTCATCTCTGAAGGAAATGCAGATTTAAAGGCTTCTATGTGGTAATGGCCAACCATCTCAGTATCCCACCAGGATCCTAAAAACTCATTTATTCCTTTCTGGCCACATGAAAAGATGTATGGGTCAACTGAGTCATCCTGGGTTTGAAGTAGATTTCACTGGCAAATTGTCATGAAACATGATAACTCTAAACTTACATATTATTAAAAGTAGAATTCATAAACAGTAAGAGTTGCTGGAATACACAGAATTTCAAGATCTATAAACTTGAATATCTGCACCTCTGACTTTCGGACTCAAGCCAGGCACAGATGCAGTTACTGAAGTTGGTCCAGCAATTCCATGCTCAGGTATGAAATATGGGCATGAAGTTTGGGTAGGGAATTAGTAGTATAAAATCTACATTGACAATACTGTATATCCAAGTCTAAATTTTGGAATTTGGCTCAAATACATTGCAAGTCTATCAATAGCATATAAACACTTAGGATGTGATCTGGTGATACAGCTGTAGCATTGCAAGCTAAAATCCTGATAATGGGACTTCTGCCATTGCCTTCAGTGGAGCCAGAAAGCATTTCCTCACGACGTTACATGATAATTAAGGTTGGCTATGAAGTCACTTCTCCATCCGTACTAGACCTGGGGGCCTACACTGAAGCCAGCTCTGTGTATGTGGCTCTTGTTACTCGTGATTCCAGCGCATAGCGAGGGGCTCAGCCACCCAAAAAGGCCAGCAGTAGGCCCCTATTCTTTCAACTCCTGTCTGTTTGCAGGCAGAAGGAGGGGAGGGAGGGAGGAAGGGTTCAGGACCGTCTGTACTCAGGGAAGGCTGACCTGCAGGTGGGCCACAGCAGAGGCTGACCTATCTGGAAGTGTACCAGACCTTTTGGGGTCAGGCTGAGCTGCTGCAGAGAGCTGTGTGTTGGAGTTTATAATTGGTCCCTTGAGAGTGATGATGCCTTTGATGTTGTCCCTTATCAGCAGTGTGCGCCGATAGTGCCTGAATGACTCGCCTGAATTCATGTAAGAAGCTGGTGGGGCTGCAAGAACTGCTTGAACTTAGATGGTCTGGGATTTTAGGTTAGCATTGGAAACCCTGCACCCTGCTTCCTTGCGCTTTGTTTCAGGGCATGTCTTTAGCAGTGACTCCTGCAGTGGGCTGAAAGCAGAATTTGCACGAAGCTGAGCTACTTTTAATATTTGTTGTCACTTTTTGAAAGCCTCAAAATATGACTTTTTTCCCAGTAAAGTAGCTAGAGATGTAAAAAATCAATGATGGAAACAGTTAATAGACTTCAGGGCAATCGGAGGGCTTTGGCTTCTACTGCAAAATATTAACAGCTGTAATTTGACCTCTTAGCCAATTAATTTTGGCCAGTGTAAAATTCCATACACTAAATCTGTTTATGATACTTCACTATTCTAGGCATCTGATACTGTGCCAAGACCTTAATATGTCTCAGTGAACAGAGGTCAAGTCATGGCCTTAAAATGAAGACTTGAAATATAAGCTGTGCGTGGGTGGGTAGCCTCATGTCCCTAAGGGGCTTATGAGTTCCTTTTCTATTGCTGTATGATCTGAAACTCTGGTCACTGCTCTCTGTACTACCTTCTTGTATTTCTTAATCAAAATAAATCCATTTTGCAGTTCAGAAATGACCTCTCTTTTTCGCAGTTTATCCGGACCGTTATGTTTTTCACACACGGCTTTAATTAAGCATGCTAGCAGTTATCTGTTGTCTGTGTCGTACATCTGCTCCAAAACTCATCTTTATTAGATTTCCTTGACACTTCTAAGTTATATCCATCTTGTACTTCGGGGTGAAACAATTGTATCCTGGTGATTCTGCCTGTGCTACCCAGTCCTTTAACACTTCATTTTCCTGTCTTTGGCTTTTGGGTTTGAATTTCACTCTGTTAAAGTCTGCAAACTTCAGTGAAAAGAAGTGGACTGATTTTGGATTTAAAAGGTGGTGGTTTGTTGTGGGGTTTCTTGTTTTTTTTTTTTTTCTTGTTTTTTTTTTTTTCCTTCCACTTTGCAGAGGGAATCGTATTGATTGCTGCATGGCAGGATACCAAACTGTGTTAGGTTTTGATTATTTCTGCATGTATAGCAGCTTGATGGAAGCCTAATTCGGTTCCTTCAGCTGACACCAAGCCATGTGGGTGTGACTGGTGTTTGGTGGTGCACCAGATGAGCAGGCACACCGCAGCCTGCGCCACCAGAGCCATGTAACTGTGTAGCTCGGCGTAACAGGCTCGGGGCAACCAGGGTCTAAATCGCATCAAATCTGTGAAAGTTGACTTCCAGGTGGAGGGCTGGGCCACTGCTTGGTTCTCGAGAGCCAGATGATGTGTTTTATATCATAATGAAAGAAGCAGCTTTCTGAGATACTCAGTACTTCTCATGTACACATTTTATTAAAATCTACTGTTGGCGTGTTCTGAGCAGCTTTTTGTGCAGGATGGAAATGCTGTTTGCAGTAAGTTAAAGGTGTGCCAAGCTGCCTGAAAGTAATGAGTCAGGGAAGTGAGTATCTGTTGTTCCACAGGCATGGATGTGTTAGTAATCATGTCTGAGACCTTGAGAAACTTCTGTGACAGGAAACAAAGCCTAACAAGTTGATATACGAGTCAGTGTCCAAAATGTTTGTATCTCTAGTTATAGTACTGTATAGTACTACTAGGTATAGTACTATAGTACTTCTGGATATAGTACTGTTTACTAGATATAGTACTGTATAAAAGACAGACTTCGAAGTCTTATAATGAAGGCTGCCAGTAATAAAGCATCCTAACTAGTGCTAGGAAGTTGAAGAACTTTGGAGGCCAAATTCTTGATTTGCTTAAGCCTGATTTATATTGAATTTGGCAGAGATGTGCTGGCTAGCCAGAAGTCCAGTCCTTGGCTCAAAATACTTTTTGGGCAGGGGAGAAGTGGTGAGGAGAGTAGGGAGTGAAGAGACCAAAATTAAAAAAAAGCACAAGAACAAATTGCTTTAGTCATTTCCATTTTGAATTTACTTAGCCATTAAAACAAATGAGATTGTCTTTGTCTGTGATATATAGTTCCCAGCTGATGTAAAGGGTATGAAAATAGTTAATGGCTTAAAGAAAAAAAAACAAGAGGGTTTGTATTATCTTAGGAGATTGTCTCTGTAAAGCTGTTCCCCAGGTACCACCAGGTGGTGTTGAATTTTGCATACCTTGTACATTCGAAAGAATAAGATTTTTCAAAGGAAATAAATTACAAAACCCCATGCAGCTAAGGTTGCTTCTTTAAGTGGAAAAAATTAGTCCAATTTTCCAGCAGCTGGAAGCTGAAGTGTCTTGATGGTGTAATAGTGATACCCTTTGACTGAAGTTGGACAACCTGGATCATAGAACGTGGAAAATGTCACCTGCAGTAAGCCCGTTTGTTCTGGGGGCTGCTTTCTAACCTGTCACACTAGAGAGCACCAGGGAAGCTCAGATTGGAGCAGCACAGCCTGAAGTCGTGTGTCTGGGCAGCTTTGGGAGGGCTGTTCTCGGTCTGCCCCTCTGCCCTGCATTGCTTTCCTCATAATGTTGAGGGACAAGAGAGTGACAGGAGAGTTTTTCATAGCGGGGAGGTTTCTCCCACCTTTAAAACTTGCTCCATTGTGAAATGGGTGGAACATGCAAGTGAAAACTACCGAATGAAGGTGTACGAGGTATGGGGCTATCCCAGTATTTCAGAATAGGATTTAATCAGATATTTTTTATGATGGGGATAGGGAAAGGAAAGGGGAGAAACAGCATTGAGGATGCATGCTCTTCTGATTCAAATATTTGAGGTTTCTTCAGTCCTGTGAAAAAAGTCAGATTTTTGTCAGTATTAGGCCAACAACTATTTTATTTTTCAGTGCGAAAGGTTTTTCAAACAGACCACCAGATGGTAGTGTTTCCTTTGTAATTAGAGCTGTGATTTCAATGAAGCAACTACTCTTGTTTGGCACAGGTCACTCAAGGACTGCTCAATATATAGCAGAAGTAGAGATATGCAAGTCAGGAGTACTAGTAGTTAAATAACCAACAACGACAACAAAAAAAATGCGTGTGTGTGGGGATCTGTAATCTTCAGCCAAGGGAGGCAATAAAGGACACGGTGGAGCCCTCTGTGTTACAGATAAGCTGCTAGCCAGGAGTCATAGAAGTATCACAGGTGATTAAAGCAATAAAGCACGAGGCAAGCTGGAAATAGTCAATCTTCTGCAACAGCGAGAGTTGCTGTTCAACTGCAGTGCTTTTCCTAAGTGTCAGGCACGATTTTGTTGTTCAGCTGGGGCGTGCAGTATCGCTTACTGCAAAAAGTTTGGCTGGCAAGTGGATAGAGCACTGAGGTGTTGGATTTAGGAGGTCAAAATTACCTGGTGGTGGTGTCTGGTCTTGGGCACATCTCTTCATCAGTACGTGCCGTGTTTTTTTTAGGAGAGGGCAAGGTTACTGATAGCTCTTACCAAGTTCTTAGAGTGACTTAAAATATTCAGGAATGCAGTATTATTATTTCAGCTGCACATGGCTCTCATCAGCGACTGTCTCAGATAACATATTTGGGTCAGTTTGCCTAAATGTTTTGAAAGGCCTCGTTTTATTCAATGTCCGGATTAGAAGAAGTTGTGAAATGTCACGCTGTGTGGCCGAGTGCATACAGCAGGGTGTGACAGAGGGGTTTTAAAGGCAGTCCTGCCTGGGAGCTGCATACCAGGCGTGTTCGGTATGTTTCTGAGTAGAGACCGATGGAGAAATACTGCAGAAGGTTACTGCAAATACTTGGATGTCTTTTAAATGAAGGAGCCTAGATCCGTGTGGTCACTTCATTTGTTCTTCCTTTGGAATACTCCAACAAACAGTCTCAGTTTGGGGAGGGTAATGGGCACAAGGATGAAAAGATACCTGACTAGTAGTGGCGCCTACAATTTCAGTAGAAGGTTTTTATGACTTTTTTTATTTTTCATGTTATTCTTTTCATAGGACAATGTCACTATATGCAACATAGGATGTCAGCAAATCTTGGTCCTAATTCCCAATGGGAAAACCAGAGTATGCCCCTCTTTGTGTTGTGCTCTGAGTTCCTCCCTTACCCCTCTAGCCTGACTTCTGTCGTCTTCTGTCTCCGTTCCGAAAAATCCTTCTTTTTTGCCTCAGGGACAGGTGCATTTCCACTGAAAAGGCTTTCTGAACCTGTGAGGATACAGACTGGGGAACTTTTGAGCTAAGGATCTGCAACAGGTAGATTTTTCTGTGCAGCGTTATGCAGGTGAATGTAGAATAAAATCTGCATCACAGCATCACAATGGTTTGCTTGAAATGTGATGTGTGCTTGCAGAGTCATGTCCCGCAGTCTTTGGAGTGCTCTGGTAATTACAGAACACAAAACTTGCTGCTGGGTCTGCTTTAGATTTTGAGGTGAGCAAGTACTAATCAAACAGCTTTTAAAATCTATACCTGGGATGTTTCCGATCACTTTAAACCGATGGGCACATATTTGTGCTATGGAAACATTAGAAAGGACGTGTTTGGATACTTTGCCTGATCTACAGAAGTGTGTGCTCATAAAACAGCGAAGCCAAGAGCTTTGGGCTGAGCTCTTCAGACTTTTCAGAGTCCCAAGAAGGTCCAAAAGCAAACCAACAGCAACCGTCCAGCAAAGAGAGATCGCCAAGTGAGCAGATAAACTCACGGTGAAAACACGTAGCATAGCTGAGCTCACTGTGCTTTTTGAGGCTCCTGTATTGTTTCCTATATGCTGGGTGTGATTGCAGCCCTTTGTGCATCATTTCCAAACCACTGAAAAACGAGTGGATTTGCTTGGGTACAAAAGACGAGCAGAACAGAGAGCTGATTCCGCTACCAAAGGAGAAAAAATGTCTTTGAGCGTATCTGCTTTTAATAATGTTTTCTTAGAGATGCATTTTAGTTGTGGAAGGAGTCTGTTTCCCAGCTGCAAGTGGCTTCTGCAGAATTTCACTGGGATAACTAAAGGCTGTTTTTCTTATTGCAACATGCCCCATCTTCAGGTAGTCATTTTGATTCTCATGTTGTATGTATGTCATTCCTCACAGTTTTAAGATTTTGTCAGCATCTATTTTGCACTGTTCAATCAGGCACTTGTTGGTTGCATGGAACAAAGTGTTTCAACTGAGTAATGAAGCACTGCTCTGGTGCTACAGTGCCACTGTGGACATTTCTGGTTTTATTCACTTGAACTAAAATATCAGCCAGGAAAACAGGAAATGTATCGGTTCCAAATTTTTAACTTTATTTATATGGTTCAAATGTTATTTAATTGACATACTATCTTTTTTATTATTTTTTTTTCCTATTGGGCTATCCCTATGTCTTCTAGAAGCGGAATTTTTAAAAACAGAAACACAAGGCTGGTTTTAAGAGAAGATCCACTAATAGGATGTGGTAAATACTGAACACTGGACCTGTAATCCAAGTTTTGATAAAAACCAAACATCCAGCAGAGGAGGAATGCCACGCCTCTCTTTCCAGAGCGCTTAAGGCTCTCTACAAAAAGAAAAGTGCGGGGTGTGTGTATGTGCCTTTGCTTTTCCCCGGTGCTCAGATCCTAAACTATTCCTAAAGATTTTTCAGTACTTTGTTTTGCTAAGATCTTTGTCCTGTGAGCATTTCTGTCCTCTTCAGAACTTAATAGCCTCGGTTTTGTGCATGATTAAAGAAAAAGGAGCATGTTTTTGACCCATTACCCTGCATCTCCTTTTGAGGTGCATGCCATGTGCACGCCAAGGCAGGAATGTTGTGCCCATGCCTCCAGCCGCCTGCCTTCTGTTTGAGTTGCTTTTGTAAAGGTTGTGCTTACCTAGGGCTGGTGCTGGAGCATGCTGCCATATCCACTGCAAGTCCTCAGGTGAACAGAAGAAAAATGTTAAGTATGGATGTTAATACGTTGTTAATGTTCCTTACAGCAACAGGGACCTTAGAATCAGGGCATGGTGAGCACCATTTGGCTGGGTTAAAATGATGCTTGTAAGTAACTTTAAATCAAGAAAAATTTCTTAGCAGTGATAAAAAACAGTTCTGTGTAGAAGGAAATGTCCCGATGCTATCATGCACAGTTCTGGAAACCCAGCTGAACATCCCTGCAGTGTAGAGCTGCATCCCCACTAAATTCGGAGGGCATATTGCAGAGGAAAGTTCCCCTGTCGTTGCCTCAGCTCTGTGGTGTCTTTTCACGGGGAAATAGCAAAGGATTTGCTGCCTCTCATCCAGGGACTTGGCGTGTAGCGAGGAGCGTGGTTACTTGCTGCCTGTTCAACCAGGGCTGAGCTTGTGTTGGGAAGGGAAGGAGGGTGTGGGAAGCAGCCTTTTTCTGCTGCCTGGCTGCATTTTTCTGTGCCCGTCTTTGCTTGCCACTGGGTTATAATCATCTGCCCAGTTGCCTAGATTTCCAGAGGAAGGACAGAAAATGGAGCTGTAGCCGTCAGTATAGCTGGAACAAGTTTTGGTTTCCTTTTCTACATAGGCTCATTTCAAATAAGCAAATCACAGCCATCATCCCTCTGGAGTTAAACAAATTACACAAATCCCTTGCAGGAGTGAGGGACCCCAGGAGGCGCTGTGGTCAGGTCCGACAGCAGAATTAATTTATGCCCATCTCTGTCACAAAAAAGTAAATAGCATTTGAATTTGGTTCTGTCGTAAGCTCCTGAGGTTGATCAGTCAGACTGTAAAGCAAAAGTTGGAGCCCGGTTTCCAGTCTCTCTCACTGCCTCCCATCCTGCTGCTGTCAGAGTGATTCTCCTTTTTCTTATTTTGTTTTTCCCTCAGTATGGGATGTCCATCACAGGCCTAAATCTCCGAAATACTGATTTTGATCAGCTAAACCTCCTTTATTTTCAAATAAGTTCCAGTCGCTGTACACATTTGATTGGCGCTTTTCCCCAGCAACCTAATGCTCAGTTTGGGGTAATGGGAACACAAACCATTAATAAAAGATTAAAGAAAAAGCAAAACACCAGGATTTAAAATTCCAAACATATCTCTGTAGACTGTCTTTATAAAAGGCAGTTTCTTCGGCAGGCGTTGAAACGCAATTCTTCCTACGCATTAATAATAAAATCAGACATGAACTTTCAGATTGCTGTGCTGAGCAAAATGGATGTAGTTCTTTTAAGTCCATAAAAGTAAAGAAAATCAGATTTTAAGAACCAAGATCACACTTGAGCACAGTTGGAAAACTACAGCATGTTACCAAAACCTCATTAAACTGTCATAGGCTTTTTCTGTACATTTCCTTTCACAGTCGTCTTGATTGCCAAGATATTTGTGTGTAAATACTCTTTTCTAGCCGGGTTCCCCCTCCTCGGATGCTATTTGTGACAACACAGCCATTCCCGTGGGGACTGCGAGGTGCCATGTCAGGAACAACAGTGACCTCGCGAGCCTGCTGGAGGGCGGAGGTGGTCGGAATGGCCAAGGCAGGAAAAGTGGAAAAATATGTGGGGAAAAATGAGGGAACTCTAACAAGATGTGGATAAAGTACCGGTGCGTGAGGTTGTTTTTGTTCTTTAAGGTTCACCGGCTCGCACTGTGCAAAGCTTTGCTTTCTGGCATGAAAATCCCTGTTTTTGGCTTTGGAGCATATGTTGTGGGACATGCAGCGAAAGAGAGCTTTCCTCTACTAAGATGAGCAACATGAGGTAAACTTAGCCTGAGAAGTGTAACTCTGTCCCAGCTTCCAGAAAACGGAGCATTAAATCAGAGCCTATAACCACTTAACGCTTCTCTAATGCTTAACACGTGGAAATGGTATTGAATCTTCACAACAGCCCAACGCTAGAAGTAAGTGCTAGAGTCCTCGCTTAAAATTGGTGAATGTGTGATAATGTGAACAGTAAGTGAACTCTCGTGGGGTGACTCATCAAATCACTGGCAGCAGTGGGGCAAAACCTAGAAATTCCTATCTTTATAGTCTCGTGCTTTTTCTCTGGATCAGATTTGCCTTTCAGGGAAAACACCATTTTCAGACTTGATCTGTTCAGTTGTGATACAGCCTCACTCCTACCAACATTGTTATGCTGTTTTAGAGACAGGTAAGCCTAGGGTTACCAGAGCATATTCATCTCTTAAATGTCCACAAGATCTTTTATGCGTAGAAGAACTCATACAGATGCTTATGCAACAAATGTGTGAGCTGAATGGAGCTGAAATGGGCTCACCCTTCTGTATGCGGATGTCTGCAAATTGAGCATCATGTATGCAAAGCATCCCCTTTTGCAGGGTTTTGAGTCTCTCTCTCTCTTCTCACGCATGCCAGGTCTGCACTAACTCCTGATTTATATCGCTTTAAGTGAGAGGAGAATCAAGGCCTTTGACTTGTAAGTCTCGCTGAAAACACATTTTTATGGTCAGGGTTATAATGGAAATGCTGACAAACTCAGACACTTAACTATAACTGCACGGAGTGTGACGCGATAATAAAGATATGTTTTACTGCCAAACTGTCTTGTGGAGACATTAGGGGAACGATGTTTTTCAGATTCTCTGTTGTAAATATGCATAGTTTGGCAAGGAAAAGGTGTTTGCCAGGTCAAAGTCGCTGCTCCGAAAAAGAATGCAATAACAAAATAATGTAAATAGTGAAGCACCCAACATCTCTGATATAAGTTACCAGCTCTGAAGAGTGAACTGCCGAATTATTATTTCTTATGTTCGTGCGTCAAACATAGTATATCAGCACGCCATTAATTCAGTGTCAGCAGTATTGATTCTCTATGCATGTAACTCCCATTGAGATCATTAGTGGGTCTGTTTGTAAAAGGACTACAGGCACTCATGTCACTGAAACGTATGAAGTTCATGTTTGTGGGGGTTCTTTTACATGTGGAACTTCAACAGAAAGACCCTTCACTGTTCAAAAACGTATCTCCAGTCTTATGGTGAAAAGCTGCCATTTATTTCAGTCTGAAGCAGACAAATGAGGCTTTCATCCAGTCCTGGGTTTGAATGTAAGGGGAATAGGGCCAGTTTTACTCCTAAGCATCTTTTGTAAGTAGGCCCCTCTCTATTAGAGCTGAATGAATTACTATTTTTGAGGTTTTGTTTCTCTTTTCCGTAGTGCTAAAATAATGGTTTCTCTGGGTGAAGATTTTTGAAAATACTTTGTTTTGTCAACGCTGCAACCCCCACCCCAGACCTGAGACTGAGTCAACTGAGAGTTGAGCTTAATGATGGGCAGAGTTTGTTTATTTTTCGTCTTTATTTTTTATTTTTTTCCAAATGTCCTTCACAATCTACTCCACTTTCTCACTTTCTGTTCCTCCCAAGAGCAAAGCAGAGGCTTATTTGCTGTAGTGACATTTCTGAAAATCTGCGTGGCAGCATCACTGTTGCCTATGGAGTAGTCATCATGTTCAATTTTGTTGATCCTGTATTTGTTTGCTGGAAAGCAAACCCATCTATTTATCTTCAAAGTCTGTTTTCCCAGGTTTCCGTTGCTTAAAGAGCTATACCCAGCTACAGCAGAGTCCCTGACTGCAAAAGCCGGCGATATTAATGTTTTGCTCGGCCATCCTAATGCTCAGTGTGATGTTTTGGAAGTGTTCTGTCTTGTCAGCCTGTTGTTTTTGCAGTCTGTGTTGATTTGGGTGTCAGCTATGTTTCCAATAAACTTCTGAACCCAGGTTACTTTCTAGTGGGGAAGAAAAGAGATGCTTTGTTTGCCATGCTATGAAAATTAAAGAGCAAGGACTTTCAAAAATAGGAGCCTACAGTTAGGATCCTTAGCCTGCGTTTAGATTTTGAAGGCAGTGGCCTCGTTTTCAAAAGGGCTGTGCATCCAGGAGATCCTTTTTGGAGCCAGTGGTTATACCTGTCAGAGTCCTGGCCTTGGACCATGGTTTTTAATGCTCCACTTGAGCGGGGTTTAATGTCTAATATCAAATTTACTTATTTGTAGCCACATGGTGTTGCGTGGGGGTTTGACGTAGTTGCTGGTACAGCAATATTGTGAGATCAATGACACAGAGGCAGTGCAGTGACTGTGACATGTAGCTGTGTCACGATACACACGTGGTTGCCATTGCTGGTCCGCCTGCTCCCCGTGGCAGTGCTGGGCCCCCCGTCGCTGGGATGGAGCACGTGGGCTGAAGCCAGCTCGAGTCTGTTGCCTTCTTCAAGGTTCACGTTGGTCACTCAGGTTAGAGACTCCGGTCTGAGCCACGTACGTTTACCGTGCTGCCCTGGCTGGCTCGAGAAGGTGATCCTCTCTCTTGATTATTTTAAGAAAGGCCATTTACACAAGTCAGTCCACTCAACTGATACAGCTGTTAGTCTAAAACAAAGGCCATCCTGTGATCCCATTTTGCTAAGTTCAGTTTTCTTCACGATATCATGGGCACATCATCCCTGCCTGTCTTCTCTGACCGATTTCCTTGGCAGGAGGTCAGTGCTCAGCCACAGTACCCTGCTGGGACTCCTCAGGAGCAAAAACTGTAAGTGCTGGTGGCAGGCGCAGCTGGGATTGTATTTCCCTTCTGTGCGTGCTTGTGATTTTGGGGGAGGCTGAAAGGGAAGGAATAAAACTTTCTGGACTAAAGTTTTCCATATTGGGTTTCTATTCTGTAGAGAGCCTAGCTCATGAATTTAGAAGAAAATTCTCTCTTTTGTTTTCAGTTAGGAGCAAAACAAATACACTAAAGAAATAAAATAAGAGTTGCAATGAATTATTGTACTTCACTCTATTGAGCTTCATTTATGAAGACAATTTTGGCATACAGGATTTGGAGTAAAATTTCTCTGGCCACATTTTCAAGCAGAAGCAAGACAAGTAGTCTTTACAAATAAGTGGTTGGAACAAATCATTTCACTTTCAAGCCAACAGATCAAGGGTAAAAGGAAAGAAGCTTATGATGCTTCCAAGTGAAGATTACATCCTTTTGTATATGGAAAATAAGGTATTAGCTAATTCAGTCTTTAAGACAGAGCCATGCAGTGCTCTGGGGCCGGGTCTGTGTACCACTAGAGGCTGCAACGTGTCATGGGCAAATCTGCAGAGCATCCCCGCGATCTAGCTCCTGTGACTTATTGGTGCAGCACTGTCTTAGAATAAAAGTGCACAATGAAATGATGAAGAGCATAATGAGCATCTTCTGAATGTTTCCATGTCCTTTGTCTTTCTGCTATCAGCTGCAACCAAACTTCACGTGGCTATTTTTAGCATGGAGGTCACACATGTCCTCAGTGCTCTCTGGCAAGCCCACACAGCAAGCTTTGCCAACGGCTAAGCTGGATTTCCTAGAAGAAACAAGTCATGTAAAAGTTGGTAGCTGAGACGGGAAAGCAACTGCTGGGCTCCGACTGCTCCGTTTCTTGCCATAACCAGTAGGCAGTGCTCCTATGGCTAGTGGAAGCAAGAGGTTCACAAACAAACAGCAAATTATATCATATTCTGAAGAGTTTCTTAGGAATATACCAATTTAATGCTTTTTTTTTGAGCAAACAAAAAAATCCTATGGCATATGCATCCACCATTTTGAGCATTAATCTTGAGGTCAGGATATGCCTGTTGGGTATTTTCCTCTTAATGAAGTAACTTGCTGCAGAGGTGCCATAATATTCTAGCAATCTACATGTTCTCTGGCCAAAGTACTTAAAGTTTTAGCTCCTTCTTGAATAAGTTGGTTGGAAACATGCCGTTTTTAGAAGCTAGATATCTTTTATTGGATTTGATGAGAAATATAAATTGGGTTTGGAAAAGGGCTAGCCGTTCAAGCCCTCGATTCTCCCTATTAAGATTTTCCTTGCAACTTGGCCTCTTTTAAACTCCCATCTCGTGCATACTCTTTTCTAATCTGATACCTCAGCGTACATATCTAAACATGATCAGTGACAGTTTTAGCTGCGGGGTGAGACTTTCTGTGACAAGGGCAGTGAGCTCTGATTTGAGACCATTCATTGCAAGTGACTTCAGCTGTCTCTTCAAGTGACATCCAGCTACTTGAGGAATGAGGGATGACGAAAGTTCTTTGGACAGAAAACTTTCACTGACAAGAAGGTGACAGGTCCTTGCACAGCTGGTCTCTGATATGCCTTGGAAGAGGCCTACATAGTTACTAATTTAAGTTTAGCGGTGGCTGCAAGCATGGAGCAGACAAGTTCTTGTAGATTTGTAACTCATCTGCAGGAATGACAGGAGTTGGAGCTACACTTACGGTGCTTGCATTGTTGTATAACATTTCCAATAGCCCATGTTTATTTAAAGAACTAAGTAAACTGAACTGCAAGCTATTCTCATTCTCATTAATGCTTCTTAATATGTAGCTGAACATGGTGTATTCTCTTAATTTGTTCATTTATTTAAAGTGGATACTGACCTTTTTTTAATGGTCTGTCAAGTTGTAGTAATGGTATCCTCAGTCTTCAGGCTGTCTATTCCGTCTTATTCTTTTTCCTGTCCTAATTTTCCCCAATGTCTCCTATCAGTTTTTCAGCTCTAGTGGTGTTAGCAAGAATGAGAACTTTACTGCGTGGGATGTGGGTGGCTGCTGTTTTAAGGGGACATCTTGCCTCACTCAGAACAAGTGTGTGCAACTCCTAAATCACCGTGCGATGTGCCCACCATTGCTCCTGTTGGCAAAAAAAAATCGAGAGATCCTTGTAAACTAGGAGGAGGGTGGTGTGGCCTGAACGTGCACAGGCGAGCTCTTTCCACAGCACTTGGCTAAGTGCCTGCCATTGATTGGGAGCTGTGGCTTTGTCATTTGTGTTTGCTGGCATCCAGTTAGCAACATGGGAGTGTTGATCCCAGCTCTGCCACCAGCCACTTTTTGGCCTCTGTCATATAGTATGTCATGTAAGTAACTGCTGATTGCTTTTGTGTCTGTGTATATGCAGTAAAGGTTTAAATGTTGAAAGTTTCCACTGTGAGGAATCCTCACCTGAGAAGGAAGTGTTTACTCTTCAAATGTCAGGTAGCTCTTGGAATAAAACATGATGGAAACCTAAAAAATAATAATAAAAATTGTGGCCCTTGAGGTCCAGACATAAGGTGACTTATTGCTGGCATTTGAATAACAATGCTGTTGTGGCAGATCTGATGGCAGAGGCTCCTCCCTTCCTGCCATCGCTCAGGACTGCTCTTCCCACTGCTTTCTCTGCTGGCTTTTTGCGTGGTTGGGCTGTGTCCCCAGCAGTGACTTTGTATTATTTTTGAAGTATCTCATTTCACAGCTGTGATTTAGAGCATGGCCACAGAAATGGTCGAAGAGGCCCAGCTGCTAGGACGGTCACCTCCAGTGTGTGTGGTGCAGAGGGGTGAGCCTGCCAAGCGCATCAGCCCAGCTGCTGACAGGAGAGCAATGCTCAAGCCCTGTTGGGATGGACTATTAAAGGCAAGATAGGCAAAGTGAGACTAATTGTTGCAAAGGGAGTAATGGAGACCGTGGCAACCCCAACGCTGGGTGGCCTTAAGCTGAGCTCCAGGGAAAGAGTGGCCATTTACACCCCACGAAAATTTGTCCTCTTCTGTGCATGGGAATGTTATGTCATACCATCAATGGAGTTTCAGCTCTCCTGTAATGTCCTTACTTCTTGTATCTGAGACATTGCCTGGTTTACATTTAAGATTACAGAAATGTAATCTGTTTCTCAGCAGTTGTGTTTCAGCCTACAGCTGGTGTAAGTCAGCAGAGCTCAATTGCCCGCACAGGAGTCATAGCATTTGCAGCCGCTGAGGGTTGGCTCTCAGCAAATAAACACCAGTGTATTATTGCACAGATTTGACCTCGTTTGTTTGTTTTTTTCCATCTCCTTGACACATCGTTGTGCAAATTGTCACTGAAACAAGGGAGTAGGAGAGGAGATGATTAAATATTACATAAGGATAATAAGGTGTGAGTAAAAATATTTCTGTGGCTTAACATGTATGTGTTTTTTGGAAATTTCTTTGCTAGCTGGAAAATGTGAGCTCTGTGTAATGCCAAATAAACAGTTTGCTGTAGATATTCAAAAGGACCAAGTGCACCTCTTACAGATACTTTGTTGACAGTTAAAAAATGACATATCTATTATTCATGTCGAGCAGGCTGACAGGAGGAATGTTGCCCTAACTTTCGCTTGGTAAGTGAGGAAAGTGGAAAGCACCGTAGCTTGTAACGGCAATCCTGTTTGTTTACAGGATCCTTGTCTTTTCTGTAGGCTGATTTGTAATATGTCTGAGCTGAAGCTTGGTAGGCCTTGGCACTACAGTGACAAAACTTCCTTTGATTTCAGCAGGACTGTAATTTGGCTTCGGGTATGCATGTTTATGACTAAGGTCACAGAAACCTGGTGCAGACAATGGTTTTTGTTTGATTTTTTTTTTTTTTTTTGGAAGTCACTATCTGTAAAGGAGTGATGCTTGGCTCTCTGACAGCAAACCTTTGATTTTTAATGACTCATCTGCATGAGCTGATAAAACATTTAATGTTGTGAGGCCCTTTCCTGGAGGGTTGGCTTAACAGACTGTTGCATCAGAGATGTGTATGTACAAAAAAACAACGTTTGCAAGTGACTGAGGCTTTTCTTGGTGTAGCTGGTATGCTTTTTTTTTTTTTTTTAATTTCATGAGAACTATGTGTACATACAGAATAACAGTATATTGTAAGGTGACTGCTTCATTGATGATTACGCATTGCTGACTGTTGAAGTGTGATGTAAGTTTTGTGGAAGAAAGGAAACATGCTTGCTACTTGTAACGTGAAAGCTGTGGCAGACAGCACATCTCCAGCTTACCTAGAAAGCTGACCAAATCAAGGGGCTCAGCCCTTCAGTCATTAAGATCAACGTGGTTTTGTTTTTTTTCCAGTTGCTCTTCTCTCGCTTTCAAATGTATGTCCCAGGCCTTCTCTGCTTTTGTATCTGCCCTGCATTTCTAGGATTTTAGTGCGATGTGAGTAATGCAGAATTGCTTGTCAATGAAAATTGTTCAATTCAGCCTTGTGGTGTAGAGGAGGACAATGTGGAAAACAACCCTAGAAAGCACTGATAATAGGGATGTTGTTATCAGCACCAAGATGCCACATCTACTGTCAGAACTGGGTATCACATGTAAGTTCACCGTGAGTAAATGTGGAGGTGTCTGTGCTCTGTCCCCAGTCAGGTGATACTTGTCCTCTGAAATCTTGGGACTCTGGTGGAGGGAGCCAGGTGGAGGTGTGCCTAAAAGTGGGTGCTCATCACAGAGATGATGAAGCTGCATGTGTCTCAGGGATCAGAATCTTTCCTTGGACTTAATGCTGACTAAGTACATTTGAAAATAAAATAAAATGAAACAACTTAGTGCAACTAATGAACTTTGCGTTAACTTCTCTTCTGCCGTTTGCTCCCAAGCACTGCCCTGAAGCAGTGGCAACACCTCTGTGCGGTGCTGCACGGCGAGGCGCTGACTTCGTGCTGGCTTTGTGGCATGTTGCGTGCCCTCACCACAGAGGCCAGGAGCCTCTTGCACGACGCCTCCCCAGCTGCCCTTGCCATGCTTCTCATACCTCGTAAAAGCAGGTGTGTTCTGCACCCACAGCATTCCTGTGTCTCTTCAGGGGATAAAGGCAGATGCAGAGCCAAAGGGAAATATCCCTATAAAATGCTCGTTATATTTATTGCACTCTTTCTCAGGATGGACTCGTCAGGGCCTCAGGCAGGTTGTGTGTTGCAGTTGGGTTCACTGTTCTCATTTGGATTCCCATAGGCTCCGAGGACAGACCTAAGAGGCAAGGTCAGGAACAGGGAGCCATTTGGTTGGTTCGGACCATCTGATATCTTCACATTGTACATCCACAAAGGCTGACCCAAGGCTTCCAGTGGGCTGGCTGCCCTGTAGCAGCGAGACAAGGGTTGCTTCGGCATCGCACGAAGAAGTGAGCATGGAGAAGTGTAGTTAGTATTGCCCAGGTCTACAACACTCAGCAGAGCAGCGTGGCTCTGCAAGGACTCTTGTGCAGGACAAGGGGAGCAGCATAACTTAGCCCATGTGGCAGGACCCTTAGGAAGGGATTGCGTCTTGTTCAGACCTGGTATTGTGTCTGGCAATGGCTAAAAGTCACAGGTTGACCCAACATATTTCATCACTGCCTGACTTTTGTTGTGTGGAAGTAGAAGTGCCTAAGGCCTCGTATTTACCTGCTTCTGGTTTCTCAAGAACCTAAGCATAGATTTATCTGTATAAGAAAATTAATTTTGTTCAAGAGAGAATTTGAAACAGAATGCAGAAATGATTCTGGAACATGGCAAGTAAAATAGTTACTTAAATCATCTCCATGTCCTCTGATAAATAGATCAGGAAGCTGGACAAATTACTGAATAACGTGTCCAGCGGTGTTCGCAGTGTTGTTTTCACCTGAGCCTGAGGAATGTGAGGCCGAATTTCAGCTGACTATATTGCATTCCTCTCTAGAGCCAGAAATAGGATTTTAGCTGTTAGAAATTGATTAATGAAGGTATTGTTATTTAGACCAGACCCTCAGGCTTAAATTTTAGCATAAATGACCAAACCAGGCCGTTTGTTAGATGGCACAGCTTTAAAAACCATTTGTCTAGTTCAGAAGCAGAAAATATAATGACTTTTCATTGTTTCAGGTCTTTTATAGTCTACCTTGCTGCCCAAAATGACCGTGCCCAATTCCCTTTTTTTTTTTTTCCCCACACTGAACCTGTGTGGCATTGTATTAACATGGCACATGAAGATCCTGAGGTGAAAATAAATCTAGAAAGATAAATATCAAACTTTGAGATGCTGTTCCGTGTAACTGAATGTTTATCTGAACTTCACGCACAACATCCAGTTAGATAATTTGCCCACAAGGCAAGTTTGTTTTGTTTTTCACAATGTTCTGCTACTTGAGATTATTTATTCACCACAGCAGAGCAATGGACTAGCCTGATTTGTTAAGCAAGCACTGTGAGGATAGATAATGCTGGATTATCTTTCGTGGAAAACTGGAGTGAGAAGCAATGAACTATCACCCAGTGCGTCATGTTCCAGGACGGGCTAGAAAAACTGGTACGGGTGCAACTGTGGAGGTAAGAGGAGAGTCCTCTCCTGTGGAAGTGTCTTTTCCTGCTGATCCCTTCTGTTTGGCCTGTAATAACCTTACACCAATATTGGGAAAAAAATATATATATATCTTTTTATAAAGAAAGAAAAAAGAATTGAGAAGAAATCAACATGTCAGTAGTTAACTGCTTGAATGTATGTTTAATTAGCCAAATTAAAATGAGGTATTTGTTCCACCAATAAGCACAAAAACCTTATTTTAGGCTTAACTCAAATTTTATAGTTAGTGCTGTCTTAGACATTCCTTTGCATTTAAGAATCATTCTTGCATTAATGTGTTTGACAGGGGAAGTCGAGCTAATGTGCTGCATTAATTGTAGAGCATCTTGCAAGACGTTGTCACAGGAGTTCTGTTCCTTTAAACCTTTGTGTATGTGAAGTTAAACTGCTCACTAAAAATTTAGCAAACAAACTGCAGCCAAAAAAAACATCTGCTTTGGACATGACTTACTTTATTTTCTAGCAGGAGGGCTCCATATATCAGTGCCTTGCCTTGTCTAATTTCATTAATGTGATCTTGTGTCCATCCTGTGGCAGTTTAATAGACATTATTTGTGGCCTCCATCAAATAAAGCATTGACCATAAATCCAACTTCACGTAAATGAAGATATAAATGTCAATCTGCATTACTGTATAATATTTATTATTTTAATTAAATGAAACTGATTGTGACATTTATTAGATCACAAGTTCCTTGTTAATGGCAATGGATAGCAAAAAAAATGTTTATTTTAGAATAGAAAAAAAATCTGCTTGTTTTAAGTAATTTTTCTCTTAATATTATTGCTTTAGGTTAGCAGGGATCTCTGAGGAACATAATGTCTGTGCGTCTTTCTGGGACACAGTCTAGTTAGTGATGCCAAATATGACACGCACTGCAGAAATATCAAGCAGCAAATGTATTAGGAAGGTGAACACACTGTTTTTGTTAGTCACTTCATAATACAAGTATTTACATTTAACTGAGCCAATTTTTTTCTACTTCAGATTGGATAACTCCTGCTATTTAAAGTCAGATATTCTATGTTTATGATAGTAGTATTTAAACTTTTTTCAACATGAGGATAATACAGACTAACTTAAACGATGTCATTTCCAAAGTATTGTGAAAAATACAGAAAATCTGTAATTTTAAAACTCTGAAGTCCAATCCTGTGTAATTTAGTGCCAAAGATAGAAATCCATTACAAATTACAGACTGTTCGTATTTATTCTTCTTTGGTTGTTTTGTTGTGCTTTTAATGTACAAAAAGCATAATACATAGTATTTGCACTGGGTATAGGAAAGGAATTTGATAAAATTCGAGGGTCTTGATGCTGGCAAATCTCATATGTCAGTAAGAAGTGTAAGAATGAGGGCTTGATATCTGTTACGTTTCTTTGCTTGCAGAGAGTCAGATTTTATCAAAACTGAATTTACAACAGCCTATTTAGTGGAAGAACAGCCTTTCTATGTCAAAGATAGGTCATCAGCTTCTTACCAAATAGGCTGTGTTCAAAAAAGAATCCAGATGATGAAGACGTTAAATTTTATTTGGGAAACAAAATAACTGAGTTATAGCCTTATCATTTTCTATCAGAAAATATTGATCCTGATCCCATTAGTGATGCAGTCAGTGGCAAAACTTCAGCTAACTTATTTGGAAGTGTGGAAGCTTCAGAAACCAAGATTTAAAAAAAAATCCTCTTTTATGTGCATTTCATTTACATCTATGTTTTTCACAATTATTCCTTGAAAATGAATGGAAATATTCACACTGTCTTTAAAAGAAAACTTACTTGGATCTTTAAACATCTGAGACACTATTTTCAGGGTAATTTCACAATGTTTTCTGGAGATCCTGGGTATCTTTCACAATGAGGCTGAAGTAATTTTAAGCAGGAAAACACAACATTGTCTAAATTTCAGATCACTTTTAAGTAAAAATGTTTTTGGCATATTTGTAACACCTCTGGACATGAGGTCCCTGTCTGTATCAAACACTATTGCTCAGCTCTAACTTAATTCCATTAAAGAGGAGAAAATTCTGGTCCTGGAGATTTTCCTTTTGGTCAGTATTAACCAGGTTTGTTCATAATAGTCTTTAAGTAATTACTAGGTGTTCTATATTCCAGTGTTATATGTCATGACATAGAACAAAAAGATTTAGGAAAAGCAAAGCTGAGAAAAACTGGTACAAAGCTGAGACTGGAATCAGAGTAAAAGACAACATTTACAGTTTCAGGTGTTGCTCTCTTGCATTTATTTTTTTTTCTTCAGTGAAATCACTTAGGAAAAGGAAAAACTTTTCCAAAATCTAAAACCAAATGAAGAGAAGCCAAGAATACTTCTGAAATTGAGTTGTACTTTTAAATTATGAGTTTTATGCCGGTATATTTTTTTCAGCAAGTGCTTAAATTTTTTTTTCACAAGTTGGTTTGCAGTCATGTAGATACATAACTATGTAACACTCCTGTATTCCTCTTGAATTTACTGTGATGCATTTTTTTTCCTAGATTTCCTCCGTGCTTATAAAAATGATCTGTGCTTGTATAGATTTATAGTATTTTCTTTAAGCCTTTCTAGTAGCTAAAATGGATAGATCTTGGACCCATGTTAAAAATTCCTCTGTGTTGCACTGAGGAGGTGAAAGCATTCTTCTTTCTTTTCACAGTTGTAAAGAAATTGAGAATTAGCATTGTCAAGATAACCACCGACTGTGCTCCGCTTATTGCTTTTTTCAAACTTGGTTTTACATTCTCTGTAGCTCAGAAGACTGAGAGAGATTTGTACATACAGATGCTGTGTGAGAAATCATTTCATCTCCAAATGCTGGTCCTGCCGATGAACTTTGATGTTCAGCACCTGCTGCAATGCCTCACCTGAATATTGCAACACCGTAGCCTGGTCCTTTGCTCCAAAGCCTTGCTGGCTGCCAGGCCAAGGTCACTGCTCGTGTGCTGGCACATCAGATGCTTTTTAACGTAGTTGTTCGGTCCTGTTGTAATCCTGTAATGCAGTCAAACCAAATTCACCTCCAGAGACGTACTTTTGATACTCAGTCATGTTTGTTAGACAAGATCTTTTTTTTTTTGTCATCATGTACAACACTAAATTGTTAAATGTTCTCACAAGCTGTCTTTGATTACGTTTCTGTTCTTTTCGTGTGTCAATACTGCAGTGATTTCCTGAAACTATCCTAACCATCTTTAGTTTCAAGTCCATTTCAGTGTCAACTTAGGTTGTGTAGCTTTCTGCTACCAAAATGATTTTGAAGGATTCTGTAAACACTTTGCACTCTATTCCAGAAATTGAGAGGGGTCCATTCCGTAAGTCTTATCAGTCTTCAGTCATTCTAGTTTCTTGATTCCTTGTTCTAACATGATTTTCATTTCCTTCTGTGTTTCTTCTTCCCCTGGGAAATTAATCTGAGTTCTGACATGTGTTCCCCATCTTCTTTGTTGAATCTGTGAGGCAAAGAATTGATGTTGTTCTTAGTAGGGGCTATGCCTTCTGTCAATAAACTACACTTTCTGCTGCTTAAAGGCATTGTCTTTTCTACTATTGGTTCTTGTTTGTGTACCTAAAAATAACCAAATCCTGCCTTCAAATAAAAACAAACAAACCCTTCAAATAAAAGATTTTTTTTTTCTTGTGCTCTCTTCAGTCTTCTTTGGATGTCCCACTTCCCTGCTGTAGCCTGATCCATCCCACCTTCTTCCAAATGCTGATTGAGCCTCTGATTACACTTGCATCTTTTCTTCTGTGCAAAGCGTGAAGGAATCTGGTCTTCTAGGATCATTTTCTGAAGTGTCACTGGTTTCTTCAGTTACCTTGGGCAAGTCACTTAATCTCACTGTGGTGCAGTTTATCCACTATAAAGTAAGTCTAATAATCCTTGCCCGCTTTGCTGAGCCCCGAATCTTGTTTGCCTTCTTTACATGTGCAGTCCTGAGGGTATTATAAAGCTTCAATTATTAATGTTTGGAAAGTGCTTTGAGATCTTTGGATGGAAATCCCTGTATAATCATATTTAGCACTTAGCAATTCACAGCACAGTATAGACGCTACGTAATCCTCAGCATACTCCTGTGAGACAGAATTACCTGTCAATACAATTATTATCCTCACTTTACTGGATAGGGAGGCAGAAGGATTAGGACCTAATCCTGCTTCTCTTCAAATATATGGGAGTTCTTCTCTTGACTTCAGCAGGAGCTGGAAGAAGTCTTCTCTGATGCGTCAAGTTTTGGGCTGCCTGGGATTCCAACCCACACTCAACCTCATGTACCCTCCTTCCTTTCCATAGTTTAGTATTTCCTAGTCATGTTACCTAGACTTTTTTACGCGATTCATTTTTGATCTTCCTCTTTACAGTTCTGTTCTAGTTACCTTTTATGTTCTTTTCTCTTTTATATTTCCTGTACCTTTTGAAGTCCCAGTGGCTTTACTTTCTGATGCTGCATGTAACCCTGGGAAATATATCATCCATGGAATTTTCCACATCACCTTTTCAATTCTTTTCCTTCAGTGATTTATCCAGTTCAGTTCTTTCCCTCTTCTTAACATCTTTATTTTTCTGCTGGATATGTTACTGCAAACTGCTGTCTTTGGAACACAGCTTCTATAGTTTACCTTATCAAATTCCTGCTCAAGAGATATCTTAGAATAGTTTTCTTGTGAATGTTGTATGAAGTGCCTTACTGTGGTTATAATAATTCCAATACTGTGATTATGCTATGACGCCCTTTATTTCTCCCAGTTATTTTAGTCTGTTCCAATATTAGACAAAGTAGACCAGCCGCACGCTGTGGACAGTCAGGATCCACAGTCTTCCCCTTAAAATGCTAACCAAAGCAGTGCTATAAAAAGACTGCAGGAACAAGTCTTTAAAATCTGAATAAAAATTATTTTAAGAAGGGCCTTATGTGAAGGAGAATTTGGATGACAGACCACTGTAAGTTCATTCTTCACAGAAATAACTTGAGTACTAAAACTTGTTTGTCAAAGAAAAAAAATCAGTCTTGCTGAGTTGTTGTATAATGCAAAGATGTAACAAGAAATTCCTCCTTAATACGAGATGCTGACTACACTCTTTCAGGAGCAGGAAAATGAATAAAATCTGTGTAAAAATAATGAAACCAAGCAATTACCTTTTTGTCACACCAACTGCACTTCTCTGCATGTTGGCCCGCTTTGTTCACGGGACCATTTTGGAGTACACCATTGACCAAAGTAAATAAAGTTACCATCCGTACCCAACCATGTCTGAAGACACAGGCACTTTTGAGTAAAGAGAACATCGGTGGAGCCCTTGGAAGAGCATTCATGGCTGGGGCTGGGCCATAGCTGCTTTTGGCCATTCGCCTTTCTTCAGTTGAGCTTTGGAAGACCTTCCACATCCCCTCTGTGCAGTGCTGGGAAAGGCATTTGGACAGAAGCCAGGATATATTCATTGCCATGGGCTCTTAGTGACCAGTATAATACCTCTGGGAAAGGCAATGTTAAGCTAATTAAAAGCTAGCATTAACAGCACCATATTTCTAGCAGTTTCTTTGCTTGAAACAGCTATTATTGAGCATTAGAAGTAAAATCAGCTCTATAAAAAGTAAACAGTTTTGTAGTAATGTGACTATGACCTATAAAGTGACAATCTGACATTAATTTTTAAGGATCATATATTCACATATGCTGGCATTGTAGAGCAAGTAACACGACTGGAAGGAGGCCTATGCATTTGGAGAATGCATTTACAGTTTAACATGCTGTTACAAATGTAAGGAGGCTCCCTCTCTCTCCCTCTAATTTTTTTCACCAGCTTGACAGTTTTTCAAACATATTCACTGTCAGCCCTAACAACCTGTCAACAACTGCCATTATGTGAAAATTGCAAAGACTTTCTTGAGCACTGTGAAAACTGACAGACATGCCACAAGGATAAGTTCCTCAGAAACAGAGGGCTAAAACTTTTGAAAGGTGCTCCAGCCCTTCCAAGGCAAAATGAACAGTCAGATATCAGGGAAAAAAACCCATACACTTGTCACATCTGATATCTATTTCTTTTCCCCTCAAATTGAGGTGTATGTGAAAGAATAAAACATAGATTAGGACAAACTGTGCAACTTACTAGAGTTTCTGCAATTTTCCTCACTGTCAAACATATATGCAAGAAAGGCCAAGTTTATTCTGGGTGTAAATCCAGTGTCTGTGTAGCTTCTACAAATCCCAGGGAACAAAGGGAAAATTCACTCTTGTAGAAAAGCTTCTACAAATGGAATATTCTTTTTTTCTGTCTTATTGTAATTGATTTTATTTTATTTCTTTTTAAATAATTGCTAGAATGTCGGGCTCGGAACTGATCCTGCAGTGTGCTGAGCACCTTTTGGGGCTGGTTGTCTTATTCCATACACACGTGTTGCACAGCTGTAATTCCACTGACATCCATGAATTTACCAGCTTCTGAAACTGGTCTAAAGGAGAGCATCTGTCTCTCCCATTGAAATAAAATGGTCTGATCAGGTTTGTGGAGGAAGTATGTATGAGGATGAGCTTTGATCCTATGCTAATAACACTGCATAGCCAATGAGATCACTGGGAACTCTGCTCTCTGAAAATTTTATGGAAAATTGGCATCTGAACTCCAGGTGAGCCCGTTAATAGCACTGGGAGATGTTCAGGAGGGCAGAGCAGCCAGGAGAATTCTTTAGCTATGAAAATTTTCGGCTCTCAGTTATTGTTTCATTGTAGGTGTTGTTCTGAATTGAAGATGCTGCCTCCTGGTGCGCGTACCCCTCCTCTGATTGCTAGAACCGATGGACTCTCAAGTCATATTCCTGTTACATCTCCTTCTCATTTGAAGCCCCATGTGACTTTAGTAGAAGGCTGTGAACTGAACTTAATTAGAAAATTCATGTACAGTTAGCTTTGAAATGTGCCCCGTGGTGCTGAGCTGCTGGAAGAGTTTTAAATCCTAAACATTCTCCATTTTTGTCATTTACCACCAGTCCTGTGGGAACGTATCTGTGCCTTGATTTATGCATCGATTCTCCCAGGATTTCTGAACATAAGCCCGTGTGCAGGGAAGAGATTTGAATATGCCTATTTCTGTTGTTTTAGTATTAAAAAAATAAATGCAGTGACGTTGAATTTTCTTTTGTTGAATGCATATGAAATGGGGCATGCATGAGTCTAAAGGAGATTGGAGGCACGAGTCTTCTATACTGGATATGAGATTGCAGCTAATTATGAAAAAGTGGAAATACTTTTTGGTTTTACATTATAAGAATATTGTAATGAAGTAAAGAAATGCTGACTGTGTAGTATATAAGCTATGAGTTACACACGTTTGAGGTCTAGCTAGAAAGTGACCACTGAGTGAGCCTTGGAAGATGCTCAACAGCTTGCTCATTCACTATCACTGAACTGTTAGCGGTAGTGAAGCACGTTCTGGTGGCTCAGCATCTACTTTTCAGCTCGTTCATAGCTGTCGTCTGTGACGGAGGGCAATTAATTCAAGCCTTGGGTCTATATTTCCCAGCTGCGGGGTAGCATTGTGATAGTCCTTTGCTACTTGGGAGCTGGGAGAACAAAGCTGGAGTTGAAGGAGCTGAGATCATCCAGTGATGAAGCAAGAGAAATGCCTAGGCAATTAGGTAGGAGGGTTGCTTTGCTTGGATGACTATCAGAAGCTGGGTGGGGTGGACAGAGAGGAGAAAGAAAATCAAATGGAAGCTATGGCAAGAACCTCTGGCAGAAATCACTTTGTTGTAATGCCCCGGCAGGATATGCCCGAGGGGTATTTTGGGACCTGGGCATGGCTTCTGCTTGCCGTATAGCAAAGTCTGTTGCATTCGCCAGGCTGCTTTCTGTGGTGGTGATTAGCTTGGGAGGCTGTGCACAGGGTGGGTGTAGGGCTGAGTATGAGCTCATGTTGGGGTAGGCTGTGTTGCTTACAAGGCCAATAGTGTTCCCTTACAAATGTCTCATTTTCTTTAAATATCCTCTGACACAAACTTAGAAAAGCCCTTCTAAAATATACTTACTAATAGTTATCCAAAAACAACTCATTTTGCCCATTATTTGACCGAGTAAGAAGAGGATTAATTTTTTTAAAAGAGCTTTTCACTAAAATATGCTTAATTTCCTATTAGCCTTAACCTCAGAATTATGCCATATACCATATTCTGGTCCTGTAAAACAAAGTTCATTGTGGGGGAAGACACCTTAAGTGGACCAAAATAACATGACTCTGAAAGACAGAAAACTTGTACTTGAATTTACTTCTTCTTTAACTTCTTTGTTCCCCATTTTCTATTTCATTTGTATTCATAAAAATAAGAATAATATTCATAGCATACCCTCTTAAGGTAGATTTTCTTTGGGATAAAAAAGATTTCAAGTGTTTAACAATGCTTACTGTAAGTAGCATTTAAAGTAATGTCTTTTTTCCTTTTGTAACCCATCATATTCAGTTCCTATACAGACAGTCTTGCCTTCTCTTCTCTTCTCTTCTCTTCTCTTCTCTTCTCTTCTCTTCTCTTCTCTTCTCTTCTCTTCTCTTCTCTTCTCTTCTCTTCTCTTCTCTTCTCTTCTCTTCTCTCTTCTCTCTTCTCTCTTCTCTCTTCTCTCTTCTCTCTTCTCTCTTCTCTCTTCTCTCTTCTCTCTTCTCTCTTCTCTCTTCTCTCTTCTCTCTTCTCTCTTCTCTCTTCTCTCTTCTCTCTTCTCTCTTCTCCCTTCCCTTCCCTTCCCTTCCCTTCCCTTCCCTTCCCTTCCCTTCCCTTCCCTTCCCTTCCCTTCCCTTCCCTTCCCTTCCCTTCCCTTCCCTTCCCTTCCCTTCCCTTCCCTTCCCTTCCCTTCCCTTCCCTTCCCTTCCCTTCCCTTCCCTTCCCTTCCCTTCCCTTCCCTTCCCTTCCCTTCCCTTCCCTTCCCTTCCCTTCCCTTCCCTTCCCTTCCCTTCCCTTCCCTTCTCTCTTTTTTTTTTTACTGATTGCTTTTTGTTTTGATACTTCTGAACTACACAAGAAAGACGTGTCTTTTGGTTTAATGTTTATCTGGTGGTCTAATCTTGGGTCACAGACGAATTTAAATCAAAGCTTCAATGATATTTATCTAACTGAGTCTAAGTTGTGGCAGCCTGTTGCAAGATTGTGGGGAGATCTGAAAAAATATTTGAGATGGTCATCTAATCCTCTGGTTGCAGGGGGTTGCCTTTTGCCTTCCCATGATTTCATTGTCGTTCTTAAGATGGAGATTGTTCAGGTAATACAGTGAGCTGAAATAGTATCTGTTTTTTATTAAACTGAAGACTGCCTGTGTATTTTCAGTGTCCTTCAGTACTTGTGGGGATATGTAAGGTTATAAATCATGGAAGGAAAACACTGTAGCACCATTTCAATAAAACATCCTGCTCTAGAGTGTCTGGGACAGAGAGCATGAGTGTTTCACTACTTTCATGGAGCATAATAAGTCACTCAGAAGACGAAGTGCTTGTAATTTCTTGTTATACTCTCTAACATTCTTGGGCAGGATTCCCATCCAGGGATACTACCTAAAGCCGAAGGACCTGTTTCTTCAGAGTAATCTCCTTTCTCTAGAAAGTACTTAGGTAAAAATTGGAGCATTTCCCCATATCAGGAACATTCTTGGTTTTGCTGCACAGCTCTCAGAAAGTCATTGTAAATGCATACAAAACCTTCCTTGACCATTGTGTAATCAAAGTACCTTCTTCCTTACCTGCACTTCTTTCTGACCAACTTCTGTGATCCTATATTCATGTTGACTTGCTTGATCCACAAAAAATCCTATAAAACTCATGGAATTCTTGTAGATTAACTAATGGGTGCCAAGACCTAGCTAGGACCAGAATGGGACTCGTATGCATTTCCTACGAGGACTTTTATTTGCTGGGGACAGGTTTCAGTGGTCCATCTTCACACATCTGTGAAGAAATATCGATTCCAAGAATTCCAGAGACATTTGATGGCTTCAGGAAGGAAGGCTCATGTTTTTTTCATCCACCACCATTCCAGTTCATCTTTTTCAAACCCCTCTGTGACTCCGGAGTTCAGGCACCAAGCATTACTTGTCTGCCTCAGTCAGTCACTTTTGACATCAAGTGTGCTTGATCTGGGGCTGGTAGTTTACTTCAAACATTGTTCATATGAATGGGTCTGGCAGCTGGGAGACTGCGAAAAAAAAGTGCATGAACAGTGATTCTTGTTTTCTGTCTTCAAAACAGATCTATTGTACAGTTTCTGCTGGCTGTTTTGAAGAGCCTTGACTTTGAAGCTGGAGAGAAATCATTATCTAAGTCGCATTCATTTAAAGTTAAGGCCTGTGGTCTCATAAGCGATCACTCACATTAGCCTTATGAACCTTCTCCATGGATGGGTGAGAAGAATATTGCCTTATTGTAAAGCAATTTAAATAAGGGAAAAAAAACTATGCGCTGTGAATGCACACAGTATATTACATGTGTTTATACATTATGCATCCCAACTCCTACCATTTGCTTATAGATCACAGCTGTTTCTTTTCTCTCTTGACCTCCTTTAGCTTGTGACATGCTCTGCTATCATTTTCTAATATTATTTTCACTATTGAAACTGCTATCTTTTCCTTTTTCTTATTGTCAGATAATTGGTCATCTTTTGTTCTGTCTTAGAGCTTGAACTCAGAAATCGAACTGTCCTGAATTTTTATTTTATTCTATATTTTTTATTTTTTTTTTTAGGAATGACAACTCATGTTTATTTGATTTTTAAATTTATGTAGCAGGTCTTTCTCTAACACTCAGATCTCACCTAGAGCTTTTTCCTAAGGGTCTAAAAATGCCTTCCGAAGAAGGTAGATCTGTTGTCTCTGTTTAACACAGAGATGACTGAGACACTAAAATGAGTGCTTTGCTTAGAGAGAGAAAGCAGATAGTGGAAACAGGCAGAGAATGAGCGAGTGTAATGCTATTCAGGCACTTCTCAGGAGCATTGCAAGAGGTTTCTGTGCTGAAGTCACGTTCTGAGGCTTGTTCCAGGACAATGTTCTCTGCCACTTCCACTCAGGAATTACCTGGAATTTGTCAAAAGCATTTGGAAAAATTTCTCCATATGATAGGGATCCACGAAGGCTCCTGACTCATGACATTTCTGGTCGCTGTGCCCCTGTTTAACTGCTGCAGGTAATTCCCAACGCCTGTGGGGTTTACCAGTGTGTAGCATGACGTGCTTCATGGCAGGGGAAGCTGAGGTAGAGATGTGCTGCCGCCTGTGTGGCAAACCCAGTTCAGAGGCAGGACGTGAGGCAGACCTCTGCCACCAGCCACACCTCTGCCTTGATGAGGAGCCTCCTCCTAGGGGCAGAATGGGCTGGAGCAGTACCTAAAGTCAGAGCAACACTTGATACGAGCGCACAGCACAGGCAGGGCAGAGGGTAAAACCAGACTGGTAGTGGAAGGGGGTGAGGAGGAAAGGATGTGGTGGATCCTAATTCAGTGCAGCTTCACGCAAACAGCACAGGGAGAGTTATAGGAACGTCTGTGAAATGGAGAAGTGGGTATCATAAATGGGGTAAGTCAATGACAATTGGTGAAATTACACCTTTGTGTCATATTCTATCAGTAATTTCCTCCTGCTATATTTGGGTCATCTCCCATTAGCAGTAAGGGGATCGAATGGTGACCAACCCACCTTTTTTGAATTACTAATTTAGGAAAGTGGAAAAAAGAATTGGGCCACAGTATGTGAATCATCCCAGATAAAGGTCAGACATTACTGCTCTGTACTCCCTTCGTTTTACCAAAAGATACTCGAGCTTTTTACACTCAGGCAGCCTCAGTGTGTAAGGAGACCTAATAAACTTGTGAAAATGCAAGAAATCAGACGGAGCAGTCTAGAAAACCAAATGAATGACTGGAGGCAATTGTAGTTTTGGTAACACTGTGACTCCAGCAGCAGCCAGCTGTCCTGGAGCCCCATCTTTTTGGGTGCCATCTGTAGCAGGATACAGATGTGAACGCCTTGGTCTTAGGATGCTGTACGGATCTGCCAGTCTCTGTCAAATACAAGCAGTTTTCACATAAAACCAATGGAGATACTGATTCAGGTAAACCAATAAACAATATCGCTGCTCAGTTTTGTTGATTGCCCGTCGCAGCTCTCATTTAGGAGGAGAAAACGACATGAAATTCTGGTTTTGGTACATTTGTTTGTATGGGTTATTAGGCTGTGTGCAAGTTTTCTTTGAGCTTTCTTTAAACAAACGAGCAAAACTGTGTCATAAAGCAAAAGGCTCTCCCTGAGGAGTTTTCTGTTCTGTCTCAGCCAGATACGAACCATTGGGATCAAAAGCAAAAGGCCCTGGAGATATTTAGATATCTGAAGGAAAAGCAAGAGATTTTGATGAAGGAGGAGGGTGGCTTTTTGGTCCAGAAAAACTTTACAGGGTACTAGTGCACATGTCAGGTGAGTTTAGGCAAAGGTCATGAGCAACCCACTTCTTGCTGCTGGGCGTGGAGACAGCTACTGATCTTTGGGAGCAATTTCTTGGCTTCAGTATCTCCCAGTGACGACTCTCCAAAGAAATCGTCTGGGTTTTTTGATGCTGTTGTACTAACAGGTTTTGACTGACTGTATGAAGTCCGTTAAATTATGCATGAGATGTGCATTTTGCCCAGTTTGAACTGTCCACACTAATGGAAGGACTAATGTTAGATGAACAGCATCTCGTAACTGATGTGATTCTTGACTGGCAGGCAGTGGGCTGTCAGTGTGAGTGTGCAGGAAACCCAAACACACGACCACGGAACAGAAACCGTGACAGGGTGTATGCAGAAGGGGAAATTGGAGTGTGCTGAGAAAACAAATAACTACAGGCCACTCTTAGGCAAGTAAACAAACAGTGTGAACAGCCACATCCTAATTTTTTTTGATTAATGGAAGGATAACTATCGGAGTGTGATGTAGGTAGAGGTAGGCTTTGTCTGGCTCAAGCTGTGGTCGAGTGCCAAGAAATGAAATCTCAGAACCTCCCGTACTGAGATCAAGGTCTCAGAGGTTTGACCCAGCCCAGGAGACCTCAGGACTCAGACACTTATTCATATGTCATACAAAATAGGACTTTTTTTCAGGCTTTGAGGGACTCCTCTGGCTCAGTCCATCTGGCGAATTGCAGCTTTTCACTTCAGAACAACAACAACAAAGTCCTGCAATGCTCGGCAGCATATTGGGCAGTGAGGCCATAGGAGGAAGCCCACTGTGCTGTTAAACAGCTGTCTGGATCCCTGTTTACAGGGAGAATGATGAGCTTAGGAACAGTTTTGCATTTTCCTCTAGATGTGCTCCATTTCAGGGTTTCCGCAGACAGCTGGAAGTCTGCTGAGGGCTTTGACAGGCCCCATCATTTCACCCTGCGCACTTGTGTACGTTTCGGGGCTGTGTTTAGCTTGGCTTTTTCCCTTGCACACAGGAGCTGTGAGGTCCCTGCGTGAAACCAGTTGTGTTTCTTGAGCTGGGCTACACAGCAAAACGAAAAAGCACATCTGGGAACTCTTCATCTTGCAAAAGCTCAGGTGCCCTCCTTCCCTTCTGTTACCGCGAGGATTTCATGGGTTGCATGTGGAGGGAAGAAAATCAGAGGAGCAAGTGGGGGCTTAAATGGCTTCCTGATCTCACTGGGCTGTTCTCTGCAAAGCACTGCTGGGGGGATAGGAAGGGGCAGAGAGGGATGGTTACGGGAGTGTCTGCTCTGCTCTGGAGGCCACTCTCCCCCTTAGTCTGGGTAACCATAAGAATTGTGAAATTTAGTATATTTTGTATTTTTAAGATTTCACCTCAAACCATTCATGTTAGAAACATATTTCACTGGTAAATGAAAGCTGAAATTCTTAGCTGGAGCAGGACTCCAAGAGCTAAAGCTTTAAAAATCGTCCTGGGAGCATAATCCCCCAACAGATATGGGGGTCCTTGGGAATGTCCTTTGTGTATGTTTACTTTGTTCCATCTCCCTGCCTGTTTGTTGAGTAATATCAGTATTGACTTCTGTGCTTTGTTGTTAGAAAAATCTTAATTTGATTATTTTAATGAACAGAATCCCTACAAGTAATAACTTTGTGCACAATTAAGTATTTTCAGGTCCTGAGAATAAGAGAAGCCCGTGCCTATTGCAGCCAGTGATAAAAAACTTCTCCATATAGGGTACTTTGCCAATTGGACTAGTTTTTCCAAGCGGATTATTCTTCCGTTCCGTTCCGTTCCGTTCCGTTCCGTTCCGTTCCGTTCCTTTCCTTTCCTTTCCTTTCCTTTCCTTTCCTTTCCTTTCCTTTCCTTTCCTTTCCTTTCCTTTCCTTTCCTTTCCTTTCCTTTCCTTTCCTTTCCTTTCCTTTCCTTTCCTTTCCTTTCCTTTCCTTTCCTTTCCTTTCCTTTCCTTTCCTTTCCTTTCCTTTCCTTTCCTTTCCTTTCCCTTCCCTTCCCTTCCCTTCCCTTCCCTTCCCTTCCCTTCCCTTCCCTTCCCTTCCCTTCCCTTCCCTTCCCTTCCCTTCCCTTCCCTTCCCTTCCCTTCCCTTCCCTTCCCTTCCCTTCCCTTCCCTTCCCTTCCCTTCCCTTCCCTTCCCTTCCCTTCCCTTCCCTTCCCTTCCCTTCCCTTCCCTTCCCTTCCCTTCCCTTCCCTTCCCTTCCCTTCCCTTCCCTTCCCTTCCCTTCCCTTCCCTTCCTTCCCTTCCCTTCCCTTCCCTTCCCTTCCCTTCCCTTCCCTTCCCTTTTTTTTTTTTCAATATTGGGCTTGAATTTGTGAGATACTTCTTCAGGGTTTCGTTTTGCTCTCTTCTTCATACTGGAGGAAAGTAAGTCTCAGATGTGTGGTAACTCTTGTTAATTCCTTGTTTTTCAGAGATTTCCAGCTCCCTGTGTTGCTTAGAGCTATAGAGCCTCCTCTATAGGAAATTTATGTTTTAGTGGGCTTCAGGCATACCTTCATGTCTCTGCAAGGCTGGGAGGGAACAGGCCAGACATGCAAGATTGAGAGTTTTAAAAATGAACTTCCCAAGAAGGTTGTCTGGGTGATTTGTGGTTGGATTCTTGAAAGATCTCCTACATGGTTCAGAAGGGACAGGTACTATTACATGCTTGTGAGTTTTCATGTTCACTGGTTTTCAGAAGCTTTGAGGGAATGCTTTTAAAATGTGTAAATTTGGGAGTGTAGCTCTTGCTGTCCTTCAGTGGAACTTTTTATCCTCATTCCTCGAATTACTTTGAAATTGCAACATAATCATTAAGTTGTCCAGAACATGTTTTAAAAAAAATGTACAACTTAAGTATAAACAATGCTTTAATATTAAAAGAAGACACCCTTAAATATATAAAGGTATATGTATCAGCTTTTAGTGCCATTTAGTGTCAAAAAAAATTGTCTAAAAGACAATTTCTAGAATAACATTCTCATCTTAGTGGTAAAAAACGGCAGAGCAAAATAAAACAGTTCGTATTTTCCCGGTATCTCTGGACTGCAAAAAGCAGGACTCCAAAGGGAGATTGCAAAGGTCATGGAAACTGTTAAACCACAGTTTAAGACGGCGGTCGTGCTCTCCGTATTCTGTTTTTCTAACCTTGTGTTTGCACGTATTTTTTCAGCTGCTTTGCTTCAGAATCCCTTAGATCAATAATAAGAGGTGTAGTAATATTCCTGCTGTTAAAACAGTGTCAGCGAGTAACCTGTGAGCCCAGCTCTTTCTTGCAGAGAATCCGAGGCTCAGAGGATAGCGAGTCTGTACAGCTGTCACTTGTAACAGCAGTTCTTGCTGGATGCACCTAGAAATAAGGTTTCTGTTGTCAACCACTGAAAGAGTTAATAGAATGACTTAAGGGGAAAAAATGCATTTCCATCTGAGATCTACAGCTAGGTTTATGAGCTTGCCTTGTCCAGGCAGGTGCAAAACATAGGAGGGAAGAGTTAAAGATGGAATATACATCTGAGATGAGATCCTGTTTGGGTCTGAAAACAAGACATTTTTTCTCCTCCTCTGGGAGCTCTGCAATTTAAGTAAAGAAAGCAGGTGCAAAGTGCTCTGAAGACCAGCAGCTGAATAAGTCGAAAAGAATTTTAAGTACAAGGATGCTGTGCTCCTTGCAGCAATGACAGAAATCAGTTTTGGAGGTTGCACTGGGCCTTCCATAAAATATCAGTGGACAGACCTGGGTTTAAATAGATGTTTGAACTGCTTGTTTTATTGACAGGCTGTCATAGCATGAAAGGGGAAAATAGAGAACCACTGCTAACAGCTGCAAACCTAAATAAATAGCTGCCATGCTGTGGGTCAGTGCTTCCTTTTTGGTGCCTGCAGTAGATTCTTGAAAGGGTGGAGAAGGGCAGTGAACTCCCATATGGCTTCGCAAAATTTCACGAGCCGGCAGTGTCCCAAAAAACAGACTTGTGGAGTTCACTGTAACCATTTGTAGGAAAGAGGTTTGCTGTTTTACAGCTCTAGGAGGGTGGAGGGGATGTTCTGTCTACACCTACGGGAACAAGGTCCCTGCTATGAGGAACTTACATTTCAGTCAAGACCTTATATGACAGGCGAGATGTCCAAACGAAGTTAGCCGTGTATGAATGGGTAGTTGGGAAGGCAGAGAGGTAGTGAATTGCCTCAGTAAAAGCATTCAGTGATCATGAAGAATAGGTTCCTGTGGTTTTGCTGACTTCCTGCATGCCTCACAGAAGAAATGAGTTTTCAGAAGGAATTTATGTAAGACCAGGAGAGCCTACAGGCTAGTAGGGATGGCTTTCCATGGAGAATAGCACCTGCTCAGTGCAGGAGATACGGGAAGATAGGGCTGGCATTACTTGGTGCATGATTTATAGGAACTGTGCAAGAAGTAGGAATCAATGAAGTTTCTCAAGGATTGCAACGAGCAGTGTGCAAACACTGCAATGAACAGTTTTGTGTCTACAATAGCAGTGTTACTAATATGCCTCGAGAATGTAAAGAACAATTCTGTAGTCAGTGTTCTGTAGCTCCAGTAATCAAGTGATGCAAAAAGTTGGAAATGAAAATCCCTGTTAGTTCATCTCCCCCTACAAAGGGATGTTTCCTTTGTTATATATGATAGTAATTAGTTTGCTTGCAAGGGGAGGAAGTATGGAACAGAAGAGATTTAAAATAGTGATGGAGAGCCCAGACCTGAGAGGATGAGACTGCAGCAGAGGATTATCAGGACGGAGAGCAGTAGTAAGTACTTTCCCCCTCCAAAACACTGCATAGATATTAAGCAATTAATCTGCACAAATGAGCCATGAAAATGATCAGTGGCTTTGTTGAAGTCCAAACACAGTGAAATTGTGTTTCAGATTTGGGACTTAATGTTCCCAGTCTTATGGCTTAAATGGGAAGAAGAGAGAGATCTCAAAGAGCTGTCAATCCTGTGTGAGCATCCAGGACCACCACTGCATTGCCCAGAGGTGGATTGCTGGAAGCTCCTTTCACAGATTTAAAGGAAGCTAGGACAGACTACGGAGATGCATAACATAAGCCCTACAGTTTCACTAGTGATTAGTCTTCAAGTTCTGTTACTCGTGATGGAACCAAAGTATACCTTTTCAAAAGAAGGCTTTGGTTTTTGCCTTCTAAAGCATAAATAATTGGGCACATTACTTTAAAACTTGTTTCAATAATTACTTAGCTTTCCTCCCACCCTCTCATTTTACATAAAGAAATTGTAAAGAGGAGATCTTTAAAGACTGAAGTTAATTGTTCCATTCTACATGGATATAGACTTAGGTATTGTTGCACTTCTGCTGATTGTCTTACAAAGCCAGAAATATAAATAGTACTTTCTTGATTTTTTTCCAAATCTCTTCTATTCAATCCAGAAACATTCTGTGTTCTGCTAGCATTTTTGAAATTATTTTTCAGCTGTTATGCTATGGCTTATGCAGCAAATAACAGGTGTGTGTGTGTTTTCAATTCTGGGATTTGCTCTTGGAGAAAAATAATTAACACTGGCAGGAGTTTGATTGCATTAATTCACCAAAAGAAACACCCAAACGATAAATCCATAGTGGGAGAACTGCCCATATGTTACAGATTGGCTTAACATGGATGAGGCATTAAATAAACTAAGTCTGAAAAATAAAAACCTTATCAGCTTTATTAGCGTTGAACTCTGTGGCTTCCACTGGGGCTGACACACTTAATTAAAGATGCTCTGGTCTAATTAGGTTGCACATCAAAAATACAAATACAAGTTGTTTTTTTTTTTAAGACTTATCTGAGCTCCAATTCCCAGTGATGCGAATATTTATTTTATTCAGTTAGTCTCCACCTAGAACAAGTGTTGCTGGGTTAGCTAACACTAAAATACAGGGGCTGAAGTATTTAGATTTCTTGCACTGAATGAGACTGGCTCAGATCTGTAATGTCTGCATATCCAAGGATGACAAGCGTGGGCTAGGGAGAAAGAAGATTTTATTCTGAATTTTAAATCATTATCTGATTCTATTTGACTGGCTTAATTCTATTGGTGACTAGCTCATGAAGAAATCCATCACCTTCATTTGTTTTACTACCCATGGGATTGATTCCCCTGTGGGTCTGGTCCAACCTCTATTGAGGTCAGTGGAAAGACTGACATCGATTAAATAGAAGATGGTTCAGAATCAATGGAAATGCTGCATGTCAAAACGGAGGAGTGTTCCTTCTTTCTAGGATCTCCTTTGCTTTAAAAACTGAATCTTCTACTATCAAACAGGAGAAATCTACCATACCCTGTTGTGTGCTCCCATGATTTTCTCTCGTTGGGTGAGGACGAGGGGCTTTTGATTCAGCACCTCTAGTACTTGTAGTAAGGTCTTTGCTTTCAAATTGATCTTGGGACATGATGACCTTGTCAGCCTTTTGCTGATGTTTTGTACTATTTTTTGCAGTTTTGTTTTTCTTTTTTTCTTGTAATTTTGCTTAATGTAAATTGCAGTCACAGCTGACATCAATGGCTTCATATGCTCTTCTGTCCAAGACAACAGGTCTAAACCCAACCTCCCATGTACCAGAAACAATTTTCACTCCAGATGATGGCATTTGCACAAATCTAAATTACTGTGAACAAAATTCTTCAGTTTCTAATGGCTATCTAACAAGATAATTATAACTCAGCCAAATATGTAGGGCCTGAAGAAAGGTATAAAAGGAGAGGGCTTCAAAGCCTTTCATTAATGGAAAACACAAGCACATGTATAGCTTTTTAGCTATATCACTGATTTCTGGTGCTGTTTTGGTAGCTCTAAATCTGAAGTGGCATCCAGACCTCCCTCAGTGACAGAGGAGGGCTGAGATCCCTGGCACGAGGACTGTGGCTCTCACTGATTTTACTCCGTTTCTGAAACCTGAGCCTACATGCTGGAAAATGGACACCTAAAAAGAAATGGTTGGCCGCAGTTTTACGTCTGGCCTCGTTTATGACTGTGAACACGCTAATGTTTCCCAAATATTATCTCTGTAACATCCTCTTGTGGAGTTATTTTGCTTTTGTACATTCAGTGTTAATTTTCATTTTTCTGAGTGATTAAAAAGTGCTCAGACTGCCTCGTGCAGTTTGCTGGTTCAGGGTTAGTTACTGAATTAGGATTTTGGAATCATTTAAAACTGTTTCTTGGAGAAAGGAGACAGGCAGTTCTGATTTATTAAGAGTGACTTAGTGTTAAATGGAGTGCAACTCAAATGGCAAGCTGCCTTGAGCTATTTTGGCTTTGTTTCCTGCTTTGCTCATTGTGTGTGTGTACTTCTGTATGTACATACATACAAATGCAAATCTCACGCCAGAGCTGAAGAAAGCAACACAGTCTCCTTGCTCAATCAGTGATCTACCTTGGGATATCTAAGTACTGTAAGTGGATGCGATGTCCCAGAGCCTGAATTATTCTTTTTAATTATTTCTGCTGAACAAATCTACAGTAACGACACAGCTCCACAAGCTGGCCTGATGTGCTGTGTCCCATAATCGAGAGCAATTCCAGGATCCACATTCTCCATTATCTGCTTGAGTAAGGACATAAATACAATTAGAATAGGTACTTGAAGACAGCACTGAACCGAGGAGAGATGCAGTGCTATAAGGACAAGTCCTGTTGAGACGCTGCTTTGTCTGGTTCTGGCCCAGGTACAGTGACCCTGGCAAACACCACGAGGGGCCTGCCGTGGTGCCGCTGCTGCTTCCACCTTCTTCCTTTGTGGGCCAGGTTACTAGGTTGTTTTTCTCACAGTGGATAGCACAGAATGCCACACATCTATAACCTGTAGTATGATTTGCTGCTTTTCTCAATGTACTGCTTTTTTCAGGCTCTTGAGAGAGAAAAGGTTTGATGCATAAATTGTGAGCCATGGCAGAAAACGTGGCCTTGTATGCTTTTCTATTAGTATCAGCCGTCTCAGAGTGGAGTGGCAGCTTTATCAGTGAATATCCAGCAATTTTTTCAGATGAAGTTAGACATTTAGGAATAGATGCACCTCTTTCTACTTTCTGAACATACATTTTGTTATGACACCTTACGGAACTCATTTTAAACTCTGCTTCAGGGCAAAAATATTTATGGCACGCTTTAAATAAAACATATTATGTGTTTTGTACAAACATATGTATCATTGTCCCCCTAGCTGGAGCTGATATAATTTCTGACACCAAGTGCTACGCCTCATGCAAAATTCATGACATGTCATTGCATAAGAATGAATGTGTTCCTTTAAAATACAGGCCTTTCAGCCATGATAACCACTTAGTCTTCAGATTCAGGAACCAAAATCCTTCCTTGCTGTGACTGTTTGAGTAAACCGCTGTGTCAGTGACTGGCAGCCTACCTACACAGGAGTGTAGGTGCTAGTTTGAGCGTGACTTTCTCCCACAGATGATCTTCATGTCTAAGTCAATGTTATTTTTGGTCTATATTCAATGTAAATCAGCCCTTCTTTAGACTAGCACCAGGGCTGGTCATGAAGCTTGTCTGTCTGATGGGTACATAAGCCATCCCCTTGTTAAAAGCATTCAATACTGAAACTTTTCAATTTTTAATCCTTTGTTATAAAAAGAGAGAGGGTAAAAAAACAGTTCTGTCAGCAACATATCTGTGGCAGAAGATTATTCAGTCATAATGTAGTGCTGTGTAGGTGTTGTAGGCATAGATGAAATCTGCATAGTGCATAGCATAATGTAAAAGTGGCCTCTGGCCTCATGGCTGAGTGAAATGAACAAAGAAGGGGGCACAACAATAGGGGTGGGGAAAAATGATGACAGGAGGGGGGAAAAAAAGTGCCCCTCAGGGGTGATTGGAGTAGAAGGGAGCAGTGCCAGGCCCAGCCTTCTAGCCAGTGCTCTGCTCCCTTCCTAGGGACAGGGTCAGCAGCCCCAGCTGGGAGCTGGTGTCCCTAATTCTCCTCTTCTATGTACGAGGCCACAGAGCGGTGTTCAGGAAGTTCATCCCCATCTCTGTCAGCTCTTCTGTCAGTGGCTTCATCTCTGCTGGGTAAAAGGGCCAGGGTAGGGGCTCGGTAGGTTGAGTTGATGGTGGGACTTGATGATCTTGAAGGTCTTTTCCAACCTAGGTGATTCTGTGAATCTCCCATAGAGGTTATTTCCGGTCTCAGCTAGGAAAAGTTCTTCTAATTGCTGCTTTCCCACTTGCGGAGTCCAGCGAGGGGTTTTCACCGCCTGGCTCTGAGGAGGTGTGTGAGGGGGTGACAAAGGGTCTGCAGACAGACGCAAGGTTCAAGGCCTGCTGGAGGGGTGTTGGTGACCTGGGCAGAAGAAGGGATGGCCTGCAGCCATGCTGTTTGGACTGAACCCTAGAGCAAGCTCTCATGTCCAGTTTTCCTCTCAGAAATAACCTCTCGGCTTACCCCCAAAGGAGCCCAGAGTGCTTTGCTATGGTCATAGCAGCTGAGGCAATGCAGGTACTCCTGTCAGCTGTCTGTATGGAAGTTGCCAACAAGTCAAAGGCACATTAAAGAACAGAAGTCCCATGTCACAGAGACTCTTTTCTTCAACCCTCAGTGGTACTTAGTATCCCCTAATTCCATGTTTCTGTGTCAGTTATAGTAGTTTGGTAAATCTGGTTCCATCCAGTGTGCCACAGAAGAACGTGATTATTTTTTGAGCAGCTGAGGGGGTGATGAAAGCATGACTTCAAAAAGGAAAAATTCGATAAAGATTGGAAAGTTAAGAATAAAAATAATTAAAATGAGGGCACTGTTCCTAAACAGTCCTGCACCAGCTGTACTGATTGCAGGATATGCATGCAGCTAAGCAAGGGTTCTTGAAGAGATCCAGCACTTGGCTTTCACCTGGGAGAGGCTGCACGGTGGCTGAGTGGAAGTCTGCCTGGCACTGTAATGCATATAGGATGGTTTTTAAGACCATGTTTTCTAGTACATTAAAGGCCCAGTTCTCTGACAGCTACTGGCCCGTAAAACTGTGCTGGATGTTGATAAAATGCAGCAAGGTCTATTGAGTCCTCGTACAAAGGCTGAAAAGTGTTGTCTCTTATTTCAGCACAAACATCATCTTGTGCAGAAAATTACTGCTCTGACACACCTGGCTCCATCTCCCTGCTATTAAACCGATTAATACAACAAATGATATTTTATAATAAATACGTGTCACTTTTATGATTTTAACTGGTCTTTTGATTTGTTTCCTATTTTATGTTGTTTAGACAGACTGATTTAGACAGTTAAAAATCCACTTAAGCATGATACATTGTGGCTGCCTGACAGACAATAACATTGATATATATGACTAGATGAATCTCTAATTAGATTTTGGCAGCACTGTCACAGTCAGGGAAAGTTTCCCCAAGTACTCCATTGAAATGATTTTTTATTTTTTTTTTATGCAACCTTGTGTAACAAAGGCCATTTTTAATTAAGCAGGTCCCCTCAAAAGGACATTAAACTTAATGTACTTTTTTCAGTGGCCTTTGCCCTTGCAGTATCTGCCTTTTCAAATATAATCTTTGGTAGAATGACTTAGATTGTATATTTAAATAAAGTACATAAAACAGATTAAAATAGATGTAAAACAAACAAAAAAGTGATAACTGAAGCTTGCTCTGAATGCTATAAGTAAAATTAGTTGTAAGTATGGGAGCAACAGTCATTTGATAAATTATTGTTGTTATTTATATAGTCAAGGAAAATGTCATTTAGAACCAGAGAATGATTATATGATTGCATGATAATATCAATATTCTCTAAATCTCATCTTTTATGAACACTTCAAAGTAACTATAGAATAGAAGAGACTATTAAGGAAATGGAAAACTATTTCCAGTAACATCTACCTAAAATACTTCAGGTTAGTGTCAGAACTGGAGAGAGGCCTGCAGATACTGGTGCAATATAAATGGGAAACACCAAGTACGTCCAGCTATGCTGCAGTTAATGGTGATGTACATCATTTTATTTTCTCCAAAGCTGCAGTGAGCTAGATGTTAAAATCTGCATCACTTGACTTACACTTATCATGGTAGCTGCATGTGAAAGATATAAAAGGGGCAATCAGGTTTCCTCTTCCAGGTCTGGACTGTTGCTCAGGTTTCATCGAGACTGCAGAGAGCAGATGTGAGCACAGGATCCCGAGTACTAACCTGGGACTATCTAACTGGCCTGCTTGCATACAAGTGAAATAAAAGCTTTCCCAGTAGATGTTTACAGCTTAGAGAAAAACAAACAATAAAAGTGCTATTCCTTTATCCTAGCATTTAATGAGTGAAGATCAATTTATTCCTAAATACATAATAAGAAATCTCTAGTGATGCTAACTGGAGTTGTGTGTGAGGATTCTCTACATCAGAAAAAGCAGTTGAGGAGGATGGTACTTTGGGATGAGCCAGAATGTCCAGAGTCTGCTGGACATTTTCCAGTCTGGTCAACTTGAATGAGAGCAGAGCATTTTATTTGTTTTGATCCTAAAGAGATGAATTCTCTTATTAGTAAAAGAAGGGCTGTTGGGCACTCGTTGATGTCTGTAGCAATTCTGGCTTTAATTGCAAGAAGCGCAGAATTCTACCTAGTCTATTCAGACCTTCTATACATATCACTAAGGAGGTCATTCTGTTGATTTTTCTATATAAAGAAGTTAGCAAGGTAATTTGAAGTGTGAAGGCAGAGTGTATCCCACTAATGTCCTGTGTGGACATGTGTGGTGCCTTTTAAAGCAAGAGTTGGGCTAGGGCTTTTCATAGGAAGATAATACACATGAAAACACAAGTGAGAATTTACTGTCACCGTTCCATCTGTATTAATTCCAAAAGTGAATGGCAACTGCAACATTTGAGAAGTCTTACTTCACTCCCATGCCAGTGAGCAATTTTGTATAAAACTATCCTTTGCATATGTTTTTGACAAGTTGGAGTGCAATAAACTGAAGAGCACATACATTTCTTTACAGAAACAAATTCTATGGACCAAATAATGTGGTGTGATCAAGTGAACTGAAATGCCAAACTCTGCAGAACTGCAAGAAAAAGATAAGTTCTTAATTTCATTTTTTCTGCTTACTATTTTTTTTCTAGTTGCAAATTTACTTGGAAGCATTAGATTTCAATTGTCACAGCTCATATTTTGGAATGCATTTTTGGCTTTGTACTAGTATTCAGGGAGATTTTCTTAGCAACTTTGAATGGAGAAAGTAAGTTTACCAACCTTTGCTCTACACTGCAATTTGTGAGGAAGACTTGGTTAAGGTCAATTTATAATTCCCAAACATGCATGCTCTTTAAGGGAGCATGCTCGACACCTACTAGCTTCTTAATGCTGTCATGGTAAGCCTTGTCAGGAAAAAATACAACCTTGAGTGCAGTTTCAGATGACCATTTCTAGGATGTTTAGCTAATGTTCTAATCACCCCTCTCTGTCTCCTTCTTGAGCTCTAAATTTATTTGCTTAGGCATTTAAGCCCTGTTCTAGGGCAGGAGCTCATTTTTTCCCTATAACCCCCATTTGTTTTAAACAGTAGATCTGATCTCTTCTCTACTGATGAGAAAGATAGGAGGCTGTTAGCACTGGTACTATTTATATTGTGCTAATAGGTTTAAACCCTCTCACTGAGCAGTGCTGGTGGTTTAAAATAATGACTAGGCAATAATTTTTTCCCAGGACAGGTGTACAAATAGTACCAAAAAGAGAGTGCTGCTCAGGGTCAGACTATGAAAAGAATGGTGTCCCAGATTATAGTGCAAGATGAAACTGTTTCATATGCTATTAAGATCTGACAACACAGGGTTTCAGTTTTAGCCACCAAGACTTATCTGCTGTCATTAACAAGATCCACATGAATCTAATACTCAGACCTGAGTCATAGTCATCTCAACTTCTGTTCTCAAAACTATTCATTTGAACAAGGATGGAGTGGCCCTAGCAGTCATTGGCTTCAGTTGGCCCCAAAGCTGCACCCACAAAATCCTGGCCTTGCACTGATTGTCACAATTGTCTGCAGTTTCCAAAACCTCCCGGAATTCCTATTGTAACTGTACGAGATGTGAATAATGGAAAGACAATGAATCACTCCTGACTTCAGGCATAATAAGACAGCATATCTAATCTGTGCTAACTGACCATGGCCCTATTGTTTCATTAAATATCAAGTTCTTTGATAGCAATATTTGTTTCCACCAATGGAGACTTTTTTTTTTTTTTGTAAATATTTTTCACTAGAAAATTATAAACCAAACCAAAATGTTTTATTTTCTACTGGTTTTGTTTTCAGCTCCACACTTCTTACTTTTTGTAATAGAAACTATTTTTGTCTTTCCCATTTTAAATGTCCATACTGAGCCAGCCCTGATATTCACACTGCAACATCTACTTTCCAAGAAATCACACTGAAATATTTTTCAATAAACGAATTAATTATGTAGAGCAGAAGGTGGAGAGTAAGTTTAAATCAAATGTAAAATGTTGTAAGTTTAAAATGTGATTTAAAGTACGGGCAAAAAGAGAGGCAAATCCTTTTGACCCTAATGGTTCATCACCTATTTAAATCTCTAAGCAAATGTCAGTGAAATTGCTGTACCTGGATAATACTGTGCCAGTATTTACAAGTTCGTGAGACATGAGTGTGGAGGAATCCAGCAGTATTTGTTTGTTCAGCAGGTACGCATTTTGAGTCCTGTAGTCAAATAGCAGCTATTACAACCTTGCTAACAATAACTTTCAGGATGATACAATCAAAACATTATATGCTTTTGCTGAAGGTAGCAGCGTCATTGTAAAAGTGGTATGTTTGAATGGTAGTCTTAATACCTGCATTGCACACACTTTTTTCCCCTCAGGACACTAGGCTTGTGAGATAATATATACAGTACTTCAGAACGTAACAAAGCTCTCATTAACTTCCGAATGTAGAATTCACCTACCCCACGTTTTAGTGTGGATTTATACCATCTGATTTGCAGAAGCAGTTAAAGATTCTCAAGTCGGCAGTCAAACAGTTTTATTCTGTGCTTAGTTACGGCAGTATCAGAGATTGTCCACCAATGGAAAAGATGTCAGCTTGGCAAAGTATGTAGTTTACTTCTTTGGAAGCTGTAGTGCCTCTATGTCCTTCCCGATATCTCTTTTGTTTGTTCTGTTAGCATTTTACAATAGTGAGAATCACATGACCCGTGTTTAATTTGGTTATAATGTTTTCTTTCTTCTGGTTAAACTGTAGAGATAAGTTACTGTTCAGTCCAAGGTCTTGGATTTTAAATGAACAGCTAGCTGTTCCTTCATTCATCACTTTCTACCTGAATGGCAAACCACAAGCATAAGAAAGGAAGGTAACACAAGGGTCACAAACAGCGACATAAATTGTAGCTTTGCTGAGAGTACTTGACTGTTGTAGAATACCTTCTACTCAGTAATTCAAAGCACTTTACAAATACTGCTGTTTTAAACTTCTTCGCATTCTTGAGTACCAAGGAAATGTTATTTTCCCATACTGCAAACGAGTGTACAGACGAACAGAAATCAAATTCCTGAGTAGCTTTATGACTTGTGCTGTCTTGGTCTTCTGGACTACCAAATCCCAGTTTCATCTGAAGTCATTATACTGGTCATGCATTGGTCAGAGCAAACGTCTGAGCCAGTCTAACCACCATAGGAATGACTGATGCTGGTTTCTCCGAGTCTGCCATCCTTGCCTAGGAAGTGGAGGGGATAGAGGCAAGAGGTTTGTTGCGGAGGCTCTCCGGCTGTCCTTATAGGGTAGGTCTGGCTAAGTCTCTGCTGGAAAATAAAAAAAAAAAAAAAAGGGAGTCTGCTGTTTAGCTGAGACTCCCTTTGTGAGAAACCATTTGTAAAGAACCATTAGCACAGGGTTGGACACCATTTCCACTGTAAAACCTTTGCCCCAGGGAACATACAAACCACCGATTATGACACCAGTCCTTCCTGTGTTTAGAATAACAAGAAACTTAATAGCAATGAATCTGAGCAACATTTAACATAGCCTCTGGCAAACACTGTTTGCTCTTTTAAGGTTATCTGTTGACCCTAAAAGCATAGCGAGCAAAGCTCAGTGACCAGGTTCCTACTGGAAGATGTCCCTGTAGCAGGCAGTTGGCAACACAGAACAGGTACCAGGATATTTGTATTTGCATCAGAAACCTACAGAAAGGCCCTGATTCCTCAGCCTCATCGTGCTGTTTAAGTGAAGATCAAACTACTTGATGTAGAAAGATACAGCCAAGAAAATAGGAGATGCTTGAAATGATCTTACTGTCCTTAATCCTCCTTCCCCATCACAGACTGATTTTTAGTTTTATTTTTTATTTCAGAAGAAATTTATCGGTAGGGAAAATTGGAAGGAAGAGAAAGACCAGGCATGGTACAGTTGTTGTCCTCCATAGAGAACTGTCTTGGAGGAGGTATCAGGGTGAAAAGGAGAAGTAAAGGGAAGAGGAAAAAAAAATCCTTACGGTTGGCAAGTGTTGCCACTGTGGTGGTCAGTGGATGTTTTCCACATGTCTACGTGAGGGCAGCAGGGATCTTGGAGCTTGTTTTTCTTCTGTGTGCAGCACAGCACGTTGGCCTAGATTTTATTGCTATGACCTGAACTCATCTTTGTACCATAAGGGAAATACTTGCAGTGCTTTACAGATCTCAGAGACAGTCTCATTTTCTCAGCACAGAGCTAATATATCAAGCTAATTTACTGCCGTAGTGTGTTGCAAAGCCTATATAATATTGAGTAAACGTTGTTGGCTTATACATTAACTGTAACTAAAACCCTGTGCAAACTTTATTCTGGCTTCGGGATTTTCCTTGAAGGAGTGACTAGGAAGGGAAGGGTAGAGGTTTCTTCTTTCTTTTTCTTTCTTCTTCTTTTCTACTTTTTTTTTTTTTTCCTCCTTTAAATCTGTTAATTTTAGCTCAAGTGATGGGAATGGTTAGAAGCTTTCTGCATGGATCCTTTTCGTTGTCAGGATCCCTTAGCAGTGTTTAATGTGGTTTCTTTTTCCTATTTGGTATGCAAATATAACTGAAGAAAATAAGAATCTGGGTGTCTGTCTGCTTTGGACACTTAGTGGAGCTGCTATGCCTTTGTATGGCTAAGAGTTACAATGTTTTGGATGATCTTCTAAAAAAGGGAACCAAATATTTTGTTCTTTATCTAGGACTACTAATCCAAGGATTGTAATGTGCTTTACCAGCAGCAATTAATTAGAAAATAAAACACTCATGTAAGGAATATCCTTTAAAAAGGAAGCAGGATACCACCACGATATCCTTTTATTCAGTGAAGAGAAATGCATGTATTTGACATGTTAAAACCATTGAAATTCAATTAAAATAAGTTGTGGGCATTTGCAAAATTTCTCAGTGACCTTGTTGTATTGATGAACATACTGAAGTCGTAGTATGTAAGTAGCTCAGTATCAGACAAAAATGGTATACGAGCAACTTCAGGATTAATAATCCTGACTCTCAGAGCTCACTCTTGTCAAGAGAGCTTTCTGAAAGCAAGCTGTGAAAATGATCCTCCTATCCATTAGCAGTGCACAACTGCCGCTCTCAGCGAGCCGTGAAGGAACTGAAGGGATCTTCTGAAGGTATTTCATTTGGTACCATAGAAATCCGGCTGCGCTCAGTCCAGCCAGCACCTGAACAAAGCAGGTATCCGGCTTCGTGTCTGAGGATTGTTCAGATACTTGGTGACTGCTGAAGTAATAAGGCACTGATGGGAGAAACCAGCAGTGGAATGATGATATGCAGGAAGCTCATAAATCCAGTCTATCAGAAGAGATGGCAGGAACACCATTGCTTTGGAAACTTAAGAGTAGACTGGTTGCTTTTGTAGAAAGTGCCCTCGAGGAAACCTGTCCTAGAAAGGTGTTGGGAAAAGCATTTTTCTGTGTGCAATTCATGTGAAGCTATTTTTCTGTCCACTGTGTATATTTCTTTATTTATGGTAACCATATGTTCTAGTTTTACTGGGACTTTCCCAGTTTCTCATGTGGTACTGTCCCAGTGTGCTGGGACCATGAAATAACATTAATCAAAAAATGTAAGGGCTTTATTTGTATTCAGGGCATATTGCTCTGCAGAGTAAAATTCATTTTGTCTTTACTGTGAACGTACTTTCCAGTGGATGAGTGTTAATCTTATTGAACAGTGGTAGGAACGAAGAACAAAACATCAGAGCTGTTGTTTTGCTCAAAGTGAATATTAATGTCACCTATTCCATGTTTCATGATAAACGCAGTTTGTGAATCACTGGAAAAAATTCTCTCCCAGGAGAAGGAGCCAAATGTCACTACTAGGGTAGATTGTGACAAGAGGGACATCAGCATTTGTTCTTGAAAAGCAATCCCATGTGTCTTCTGCATGAGTCTGGCAGCCCCAAAATGAGTCACTAAGAAGTATCCCATTCTTCTGTTTATAAAATCTAATCGCTTTTAATCACTCTGGGTTTCTACTGCATGGGGCCAGAGGTTGGGGTAGGAATACCTACCACCTCTCCTCTCAGCTCGCATTCCTATATTTCCTCCTTTTAACAGTTTACTACTGTTGGGGCCTGATTTGCACGTGTCACGTTCCATACAGTCTGTGATGTTTTTTGAGCTTGCTACAAAAAGAAAAAAGATAATTTCTCACTGTTTTTCTTGCACTGGGGGTGGGAGGAAAGCAGCCTCTGGATTGTCTTCTGTTTCTTCTTCAAGGAAAGCCAACTGAGTCATATTTTTGCTTTCTATCAGATGAGGAAGGGTAAACAGATTACATGGGAGCCCATTTCTTCTTCTTTTCAGATATGAGTTAGACTTGGACCTGAATTTTGGACTTTAACAATCTCTGGGGAAATCATCAGGCACGTGCTCTTCCCGCCCCAAGTTCAGTAACTTAAAGAGTGTTTTTTTATACCATTAGTTTTGTGATGAGTCTGGAGGTCAAAAGTCTACAGCGGAACAAGACTTGTTTTTTGGTCCTTCCTAAACCAGGAACAAATGGACACTATAAACCTAATCTGAACCCTGGTGGGAGCAATGGAAAAACTACCACTGACTTTGGGGTTTGGATCAGGCCCTCTTTAGAGATTCCGTTTTCACATGTGCAAACAAAATCCTGCAAGAAAAATACCTTTCAGTTACAGATTTCTTTACGAACTTTGAATTCATACCAGTCTTGTTAATCTTGCTTTGGAAATTCTTAATGTAGTATCAGAGGAATACGGATAATGTTTGAATTGTACAGATAATACTAGAAAGAAATACTATACTTACCAGAGAGGAAAGGAAGAGAAGGTAGCTCATTACGTGCAGTTATGAGTCTGCTATTTTTCTTCACTGGGATTGCAGAATTTTTGAGATATGCTTTCCCCGTGCTTGGGAATCTAAAATCTTCCCTAGTTTTCTAACATTTGTATAAGTTCCTTATTGACTCCAGTATTAGCTACCATTGTCTTGGAGTAGAGAATATTCATGTTTAACAGCTCACCCAAAGTCTCAAAATCCTTGATGGATTGTAGAGGGCCTTTACTTCTCAAAGTCATGTGCTGATGGAACTGAAGAGTTCTGCTTCCCTGTCCGTGATTTTACTCATCCAACCACCATGCTGCTCATCATCTTATGATCAGCTAGCAACCTTTTTCAATGCCAATTGGATTTTTCAGATAAAGCCACTAATTTTGATTGTGCGTTAGAAATCAGCTTTCAATGGTATTTCAATTAACCTTGCTATTAAAGAAATTGCTTTTTGCCAATACTCAATGGTTGGTTGACATTCAGGGAACACATGACTCCTTTTAATACAATCTGTATTGAAAGAGCAACCTGCATTTGTTGTCTTCGGACTAGCTTCTTGTAGCTTGGGTAGTTTTCAATATAGCTGAAAGTACAGCAGATTAGAAACAAATGCACAAAGTATTTTAGGTTAAAAGCTTTCAAACATGCTCTGCTATATTCCATTTAGCCACCTTGGTAAGATTTGCTAAAATATCTGTATTGGGGAAATTTATATAGAGTAGGAGGGACAAGGACTTGGGACAAGAGCTCAGCAGTGTGGAAATGTGTGTTTCAGTCGATACCCAGCTAAGCAGTGAGGTTCAGAAACCAATGCTGTCCCTAGCGCAGAGAATTCCCCCTGGATTGCTTCGAAGCCCTATTGGGTGGCTCACTATTGCAGGGTGCATCGGTCCTCTTCAAGGTGAGGTTACCTCGATTTGAGCTTTTGACTTGATAAAATGATTTTGAAAGTCCTGAGAGAAGAGGATCTCAGGAGAATGGGAGTTAATTGTTTTCACCCAAAATGTTGTTCCTAACTGCCTGAGCTCCAGGCGGCTTTGCAGCAAGCAGGGGCCACACAGTCCTTTAAGGAAACACTGCCCGAGACTGGGACTTATACAGCCGGGTTCCTGCCAAAGTGCATCGGTTGGTCATAGTGCATTTCAGAGCAATGAGGAAAGTATAGGAAATCCTGCACTGTCCTCCTCGATATAGATTAGGCTGCTATGTAAATAACCTATGGAAAGTCAGGGCCACCAGTGCAAATCCAGGAAAATGGGGCTATGGCTGGACAGATGCGCAAAACATTTTGGGACAGATTCTGGGAACTATTTTGCAGCAGCAAAAAGTCTTTGAGGGGTACTGGTGCTGTATTTTATACCAGGCAATGGCTTTTATCATCGCACCGAAAATTGTAGTCATGTCTTCTGGTGGGAGATACTAGGAGCACGCTGAATGTGGGGTTGCAGAAGAGAGAATTACTTCACCGTGCCCAGCTTTATATTTAGCATAGGGTGAGTCAGTGGTGTTTTATTTTGTTTAGCAAAATACTGAATAATCAGGGCTAAATGCCCAACATGTATGTTTTCTACTGTTTCAGTGGATTTTCCTATGGTCATTTGAAGTACATACATTTGCTTTTGAACAAAAGCAAGCGCACAGCGCCATGATGTTAGATGTTAACGAATGTGAGACTGTGTTTGTAGCAACTTGCAAGGTTCAGTCTGTGTATACCCTACAAAGATTGCTTGTTTAGGAATGGAAAAATACATGTAGAAATCATGTGCATTTTGCATATGAGCTCATTCATGCAGGAATCTGATAATCTGGCTCCAGACATTGTTCAAGGGATTTCTAGTGGGCATCTGGCTCCGTGGAGTTTATCAGTTGTGCTCAAAGCAGTCCAGCCTGCTTTCAAATTTCATTGTTTGTTTTGAGACAAAAAGTCACATCCTCTGCCTCCAATTTGCTTTTTAATTCCTGAAGACCACAAAGGTTAAAACCATCCAGTCAGAAAGAGAAGTGAGCTTTTCTGCTTTTACATCTTTAATTGAAATCTGAGCCAAACGACCCAGCCAGTGCTTGAGAACTTGAACTAACTGAGAAGTAAAGACCAATCTGAAATTACAGCAGATGATACAACGGAGCATTAAACAAGAATATAAAAAAAAAATATAAAAAAGAGGCAGCCAAGTTGTCAGCAGCATACCAGTATTTTAGATAATCCCCTCTGGGCCATTTTCTTAACAACAACCAGTTGTGTTTATCCAAAGATTAGCGTAGAGACTTTTGATTTTACAGTGCATGTTCCCCATTTACTTTTAAAAAATATTTATATACTTTTAGATATATATATATCACTTAGTATTCCATGTGAGGCAAATAATACCACGTTGATCTAGGTTTTATTGGCAGTGTATTTAATATTTGGGACGGGGTCTGTAGTAAAGGGAAAGCAAAAATCTGTGGTCCTGTGGGCTGAGGATTCGAGCCAAACGTTTGGGTCCCAGGAAATTGGCCAAGCCTGGATGCTCACAGTGTCAACTTGCACGTACAGTACATAGTTTAATTTTTTATCATGAGTCTTTTTTTAAAAGAAGCTGTTTGCCATTTCAGCTCTGCTCACAAGACGAGAAATCAGCTGAATCAGTTAAAAATAAAAATCTTCCTTTGACTTAATGTGACAGTAGGGTTTTGCCCAAATAGGAGTAGAGATCTACTGTGCTAGAAAAAGGGAGAAGGGGAATTGTATGAATACGGCTTTCACAATGCTGCCCAGTCCTGTTCCAAAAGGGAGGAAAGGATTTGCCAGCAATTGCAAACAGAGGTTTGGGTTTCTGCCTGTTTTAAGAGATTTCTCTCATTTTAATAAATTTTTGAGTAGAAATATTAGAAAGGAACTGTCAAAAAGGATTGTTATTTTTGCATCTGATTTTGACACCCTTAGCTACTTTTTTTAAACAGGAAAGTTGCATTAAAACAGTAGAAATCCTGAAATAAGAGTGGCTTTATCTCAGCTCCTTTACTGGATCAAATCCTCGATCAATTGGAAACAGGTGTAAGTTAAAATGAAGCAGGAGTGTTCACACTGAGATTGGCCCTGGTTTAATGAAATTGATTTTTCAGATCAATTTAAATTGAGCTCATGCAATTTGTTCTGTTATTTAAATGAAGCCTGCAGGAGTAGTCTTGGAATGAGGGACGGTATACGATACGAGTAAGACTATCTGAATCAGGACCATTATTATTATTTACGGGAATCTACTTTTCAATGAATTATATATTTTTTTCAAATTAGGGGGTAGCAGCCATAATAGGCCACTGGTGTTGGCTCCATTGATAATTATACCATTTTTCTCCTTTTCATAATTGTCCTAGTATGAACTGTGCTATTTTAGCAGAAAGTGTTAATTATTTTATCAACAATTGGCAGACCCTGCTTCAATTTACTGGTTTCCCTTTAACCAAAACAAAGATTACAGGCCCTGTTCCATAGCTCAGCTGCTAAATCTTTACTAAGAAACTTGGGAACCCCTTTCTCATGAAACACTGTGTAAAGCTTTAAGCACTCTTTGAAGCTGAGTTGTATTAAATGATAGACAAAAAAAGCCCTCTGAAGAATTGGTGCTTAATTACAACTTAATTAGCATAATTATGCATGCTAATAGCATCTCAAATGAATAGCAGTTGTCAGGAGGTTGGGACCATCTGTAAGAGTGTCGGATTAATACATCATTTTTTATTTCTAACAACGCTGTAACTCTTTCCCTGAAAGTGATTTTCATTAATCAAGTTCATTTTTATTATATAGAAAATTTGGCATTTTTCATTATGGGCCATTATCCGTTTCCCCATGCAGTCCTAATACAATACTAATGAGACCCCATGTGGCTACTCCACACTGACAATGGTAGTACAGGTGTATTATTATAATTGTTACAAACAGCACATTGTACCTCAGGACTAGTAGAGTTCTAATCTCAAGATATCAGGGTTTCTACTTGGTACCTTCCCTTGGGTCCAGTACAATTTCCAGAGCTTTATGAAAAACATACATGTTTGTGGTTATGAGGAAGCAGATTTAAAGAGATAGAAGCATGTTTGTTTTAGAGCTGGAAACTTCGGAGTTCAGTGAGATGCTTTTGAGATATTTTTTTTTCTAGCTCTGCTAAGCTTTGAGCTTAACAGAAATTGCTTGCTCCAAAGAGCTGCTGCAGGGAGCAGGGATGATGCAGTGGATACTCTAAAAGTATCAGTATTTACTTAAGATTTTTTTTTTGTGTGTGTGTCGAGGCGTTCAAACCCCAGAAGTATTATTCACCATAAAATTCAGTAATGGAAAGGCAGTGAAAAAATCTTCCTGGATATCTGAATGTCCCTGGAAAAAAATGTCAGTAGCCCTCTAGCCAAGCTCTAGTGGCACACGGTGTGTACATGCACACACAAAGTTGCACCTGAAAGTTTACAACTTTTGCATTTGATCAGTTGGCCAGACTCTGCTGTGAGCGGTGCTACTGAAAATCCGAAGTGCTGTGATTTAATTCTGTGGACTTAGTTCAGATTTCCAGTGCAGCAGCTTAGTGCATAGCTGACCTTAACGCTTGTGTTTTAGCTTTAACTAATTGGTTAATGTTTGCTTTGTAGAGTCAAAAAGCTCCGTGTAAGCTCTAAGGATTATTTTTATTTAGTGGCATGTTGGTATATTCATGCCTAATGTTTGTGTTTGATTTTTTTTCCCAAATGCGCTGGTTTTTCTTTTTTTTTTTTTTTTTTTTTTTTTCAGATGAGATTTTCCCAGGGGATTTTTTTCTCTTACTTTCCCTAAATAGCCTTCTGAAAACCAAAGGCCTTCCAGTAAATTCTGATTTCCTTTGGTGGCCTGACTACAGAATGAATGGAGCAGTTCTGGAAATGCATTTTTAAGGAGAGGGAGTGAAAGGGAGAGGAGAGGAGGACAATCAACAAAGCTGCTGTGCCCGTATTTATCAGGCTGCCAGTGGGAGCCGAGCAGTTCAGACTGCACTTCTAATCAACCTTAAACAAAAGAACATTGAAAATAGCTCAACTGACACAGTCCTCGTCATAACTCAGGATCTGGTGGCAGGCACCAGTAAATCCTGCTCTCTTGTTGTTGTTCATGAATATATTTGTGCACATAAACCCCTCTTCAACATCTTCTGGGGTTAGGCATCTCTATGGAACAACCCCATCAACTTTTCCCCCACCGTTCAATCAATCCGGGCTGGAGACAAATGCCCTGTGGCTTAGGAACAGGTGGAGGTTGAGAAAATAGGGCCTGGCCAGGATCGAATGAAGATTGCATGTAAATTAGCAGCATAAATATGTAAAACAAAAGCTCAGCAGAGACTATTTGTCCTGCTGTGCAGCTACTCAAAGCATGATGTGGACCCTGGGTAAAATATCAGCGGCACCCTGAGATTAAGCCTGGCTCTCGGCGTCTAATGCGCTCGAATGTCATTTTACACTGAAAATGTAACATGAGCAGGCGAGATGGTATTTAAATGGGAACTGGAAATTGCTGGGACAGTACCACAGCCTGTTTTCCATTGCTCTGCTCTGTCATCTCCTCTTCAGAGCCCCGGGCAGGCAGGGAAAGTGCCCCGTGGTTCAAGCCTCGTTTCGAGGGCAGCAAACTCTGTTCCTGCAGGGGTACCAGCATAGCCTTTGTCTGCTGACTGAACCTCTGTGCTGCCTGGTTATTTCTTACTTGAAAAATTGAGAGGGATTAATCCTGGAGTGCACCGAACACCCAGAAAGACACTGGCACGGAGGTCCTATAAATGAGTTAAAATCTGAGTGTGCCCAGGCTTGCCCCCATCCGACAGCGTGCGGCATCCTGGGCAGGTGTGCTCGGAGCTGGACGTCTTTTACTCAGGGCCTTTAGAGAAGGCTTAGTTGTAGTGCCTTGGATAATGTTTTCTGGTGTCATTAAGCATCTTCTGGAGAACTAAGAATACAACTTCAAAGGAATGTCACCTGCAGCATTTGCATTCAGAGTTTTTAAGAGGAACACTGGCGGTTGCTGCAGCCCTTGGACGATGTAAGGTGATTTAACTCCTGTGTCCCTGAACAAGGCAAAAGGTGAAGCTCTTAAAAAAACCCCACAACTCCTCCAAAATACGAAAGCAGAAGGAAACTAATAAAAATCAACAAACACCTTTCCTTTTTTGCTTGTTCTTCTTCGGTTCTGGATTTAACTGTGGATTAAAGAAAGCTCAGTGTCCAGCCTTGATGGCCAAGGGAGGGCTCGGAGCAGAGGTGCCCTTGCTGCAGGAAGGACGAGATGTTGCCCGCTGCAGCTGGGAGCAGTCCTGGAGAGGGAACGGAGAGCACCAGGGAGCTGGGCGGTATCTGGGGGACATGTTGCTGGTCTTATTTATCAGTTGGAGTGATTTGTTATTTTTAGCTTTTTATTTATTTTTTTTCTTTTCTAACCCCTCAGTCCTCTTACAGATCCTGCCTCTCAGCCCTGCGAAATAATCCTGGAACGGTTTGTCTCTCTTTCTGTGATTCCTCCTAACCTTTTGCTCTACTGCAAAGTGCAGAGGGATTAATTTTCACTGATAGCATAAAACTGGGGGAAAAGCAAGCTAAAGAACCAGAAACTGAACGCTGCTGAAAGCTTGGATGGCAAAACAGCATCCTGTCCGGGCCTGGTGCAAGGAAGCAGCTCTCTCTGTTGTCATCTGTTAATTTTGCTTGAATTGGCTTCTACGCGTGAAACCCAGGGTATGCAGTGATTACAGCAGAGAATGGGTGCAGCGATCCAACGCCAATAAAGTACTGGCACATGGGAGCTGGTTATTAGTTTACATGAAAAGAATCGCAGGGCGGAGGCTATAAGTGGAAGCAAAATATGTGCTGCAGATGGCTGTCTGTTGACTTTGCTATGGACAGATTATGTTTTACAGAGATAAAAGAGTAATCATAAACTGGATGTCCTGCCAGAAGAGTCTATGTACTTGAGTAATAGACTCGGACTATGGGGTTAGTCTCCAAGTTCATATTAAGTATGTATTTTCAAGAAATTTGTGGATTCTCAGATTCATTATTTAGTTCATCATAAAAAAGAGTTCCAGGCCATGGAGCTTGGGCCTGAATCCAAACCTTTGCCAGATTTAGCAGATTTGGAACGAGCGTTTCCCTTTTGAGCTGGAGCTGTGTTGACTGTGGCGATTCTTAATGTGAGAAGCAAAGCCCCGGAGATGTGGGCACCTTGTAGCTCCACGCTGGGACATGTGGCACGTATGGACGAGTGGCAGCTGGCACCTGAACCTCTTGATCAGGAGCGGTGCGGGTGTTCTTCCAGCCCTGAGACACGGTTTGCTGGTTGTGGCCCTCCCTGAGCGGAGAATTTCCCAGGCAGAGCAAGGCCCTTTCTTTTTTTTTGCTGCATGCTCCTTCCACATCTGTGCTGAGCTTTTCTCGTGGTACACTTTAAACTAGAAAAGTCCCTAAACTGTCTCTGTGGCTAAAACCCACTGTACAGTATCCCACGTGACTTTTTTCTGGCAATAGTGGAAGGATTTTGCCAGCAGATTCCTGGTATCTGCTAGAGGAGTTCAGGAGCACGCCGCTGAAGTCTCTGTGAGCGTTTGTAAAGGTTGTGTGCAGCCGGGGGAAAGCACACTTGTTGGGCTTTAATAAAAGACCTGTTAGTTGGGTGCTTAACAGCATTCTTATTAATGCATAAAACTTCCATTGTTTCTTAATTTACTTGAAAGGGTTGTTTAGACCTTTAATTGCCCTATAACAATATAGTGATAGTAAATTAGATTTCAATCAACATACTCATGAATTGCTAGTATTTTAGCAATAAATTGCTAGCTAATAAACTTGTAGCTTCCTTTGTAAATGCCAGCTAAAGGCCTAAACATTCCTCGCAGAGTTAATTGCACATTTAGTGCTCATGTAATTTTGAATTAATTACAGGCCAAATGGATTTATGTTCTATGTACTTAATAAACCTTGGTAAGTGCCCTTTTAACAATCAGTTGGTATTTAGGATCCTATTTGTGTAAAAAGAATGACTTATGACACTGGGTCAGGATGTTTCCACCACGTGCTTACATGCTGGCTGCAGTGCCTGGTGGCTTGTGCATGGTTCAGGACCGGGAGGTGCAGAATTAAATGAGCGCACGTGGGAATCCAGCAGAGGCCTGTGAAGATTTCTTGTATCCCAGACTGATCCCATAGTGAGGGGTTGGAGTCTGTGGAGGTTTCCAGAACCCACTGAGTGAGCGGAAGGATTGGTGCTGGTTTTATTTTAGGTTGGGGCTGTACTGCAAATGTAGAACATCTCTCTGTAACAGTTCAGGGCACTGCATGAATCAGTGGCAAAACAAGAGGAGCACTCAACTCCCTGCAGAAATGGAAGAAAAAGTCCCTACCAGACCGCTGATTCGATGTGCTTTTGCAAAGTACTCTTCTGTCAGCCTCAGACTAGTAGCCTAGTGAGAAGTATGCTGCCTGCCCAGCTAAGTATTCAATATATAAAATTATAAAAAGCTTTAAATCTGTCAACGCTGGTAGCTTAGGATTACATTATAAACACAAGGATGGATGTTTAGGTAGGTAGGTAAACTAACTCCTTGCCATAATCGCTCCCAGCAGCTGATCTTTTGCGGGTCATTTTGCTTTGAAAACACTAAGCATGAAGAAGTTCACTTGAGCCCTTGTGTATGAGCTATCCTGAAGCTCTGGGGTCTTTGTTTGTGGTGTGCTGTGAGCAGCGTGTAAGGTATTTGGCCTCGTGGCTTTGCACATGTGTGCACTCAGAGTTCTTCTTTTCTAAGGAAGAGCAACCTCCTCCTGAAAGGCTTCGCAGCCTTTAACACGCACAAATGGCAAACTGTAGGATGCGGGCTTTTGAAAATTTAATTATTGACCTTTATTCATTTTCTCTCTCCTTTGCAGATAACATATCATTTAGTGCATTTTAATATGTAGCGAGTGCTCAGTAATAATATTTCAGGGAGATATTGCTGTCAAGTCGTAGCGGTGCTCGGGTGTTGGTGTGACAGGAAATCCCCCCTCCGAACAGAGCACAGACGAGCAGGCTTTTGCCCTCTTTACGTAGAGATAAAGGCTGAGCAACTTGGGAATATAGAGGCAGGTCAGGGTGAAGAGAAGAGGGCAACAATAAAATGAAAAAGCAGTTCCTTAGGGCCTGAAATGGAGTTCTACATAAAACAGAATTGTATAAGTTCTTCCACTGCTGTGAAAATGTCTGATTTCCCTTGTTGTCGAGAGGTCGGGAAGGCAGGTTTACAAGCACCAGATAACTGATGCAGCAGTATTACTAAAGATGTTCCTCTTTTTGTCCTGGTGAACACCATTCAGAGAAAGTGTTACACCGGCAGACTCGAGGTATCTAAATAACCAAGGCGTCTCGTTCTTTGATGGAATGGAATAACTTAAGTATAAATTTACCGACGTTGTACTGAAAATATAGCTGCTGTGTTTTGAAGCGGACGCACATTGAACCATGAGATGTTGGTGACCGGGGGATAAAACAGCAGCATGCCACGTAGCAGGCATCCCAAGTGAAGCAAAGGTAGTTGTAAACTGATAAAATCGGTAATCACTTGTTAATATCAGCTACAGAGCACAGCCAGGATATCAGGGGTTGAATGTGGAGTTAAAAAGCTCTCTGTTTACACCTGACACTCCAACAGATATGAATGGAAGAGGAGACCACCTCTTAATGATCTCAAAGCATATGTTTTTTATGAAATGGGGAAATTGGCTCAGGCTCCCGTCAGATACAGCCTCCACTGTAGCTCCAAGCTCAGCCTCACAAACCAGGACTGATCTTGCTTGCTCTGTACAACACGGAGAAGCAGATGTATCACATATATTAACGAGCAGTTCTGCCCATCAGGGAAACAATATTGCCAACCCCAAATGCTCAAAGAATAGAAGATGGAATGACAACAGTAATAATAAATGTAGCTCTGTTTCACGCTCACATTTCTAAGCACCTCCCTTAATTTTCCCCCTTCGAGTCTCTGTAGCCAAGTGGGCTAGAAGCTAAAATCCTCTGGAGCTGAGCAGTTGTCTCTAATTAAATACCACCTCTTCTGAGATGTGTGACAAAGTTGCAGAACTGGCTTGTTCTGGTGGGGTTTTTTTTAGGCATTTTCCTAGAGGCTTGTTTTATATTCACCAAAGTAAAACTCCTCAGTTAAAAACCGCTGTGCAATGGTCCCCAGGACCTTTTCCTAGCCTAGGCAGGGAAGGACTTTTTGGTCTTCTTATCTCTGTAAAACGCCCTGTGGAAGGACATCCATTAGGCTCTTCTCACAGTTGTTTTCCTCTGGATGCTGCCTCTCAGGTGATAATTAACCAGCAGATCTTCCTCATCCAAAATCCCTTTCTTGCTGCAGCTTCCCAAAGTGTAGGGTGGTGGTACCACGACAGGGGCTGAAGTGTCTGCATGCCACACAATGTGTATTGAAAGCCTGGTGTGGCAGTGAAGTGGTGCTCTACCTCCTACCCCTTTAGAACCCAGTGAAGTCCTTCCTATGACAATTTTTTTCACCTTTTTTTTTTTTTTTCCAAAAATGTGGTGTTTTGTTTGTTTTCCCAAGGAGAAAATCAGCTCATCCTTTCAGGTGTGGGTGTGGGGAAAGTTGAAAAAGTCTGCCTTGGGATTTTTTATTTTGAATAAAATTCTTCTTGTATAAATGCTCAAGGTTTTGTTTTGACATTTTCAAAATAAATCTGATTTCCTGTGGCATCTTTGGTTAGTATAAAACAACAACAAAAAAGCAACAACCAACCAAACATTCACCCCGCAAACTTGAAGAGAAAGTTACATAACAGGGGCTAAAAGTTTTCTGCTGGCCCCTAGTAAATTATTTTCTCATTTTTGTTTCATTCTGAAAAGTAACTCTCCCCAGAACTAATGCAGGTCAAAGAATAAACTGGGGCAGCAGGAAATTTAGGGACAGAATAAAAAAAAATTGGGACAGTCAGCGAGGTGAGGAGATAAGGAAAGATGTTCATTGGATGGCAAAAGTTTTAAAAAGGGCCTTGCATTAATTGTGCTCAGGTTGTACACAGGGATTTAAGAAAGCCCTGCCAAATAAACAATGAGGACACTGAAGTATGGAGGAAGTTACAAGTTTTGTTAATTATGCTCACTAATGCGAAGATGAGAAAATTAGCCAGGTTCTAAAACACAGAAATTTTTGGTTAAACATGCAGATGCTTGAATATATTGTCTTCAGAAAGAAAGTAGAAGTACTCAGCTCCTCACAGGACTGAAGGCTTTGAGCTGCATTAAAGTCACGAAGCCTTACTGCCCTACTTTATCTGAACCCCAAGAAGACAGAAATGGAGGCTCCTAGATCTCCCGTTTAACCTCATTACCGCTGTTTTCCCCATAACTAAGCTTGGCATCTTTGTTATGTTGCCTGCTCGGTGTCTAAAGGACTTGCTCTTTGGCTGGGCACATCTGTCACAAGTGTTTGCTTCTCCGAAAGTCAAATTCTGCAGCCTGTGGAGAGCCTTCAATTTCGTGCAACTGTGTTTGATATCCCCCCAGTAATTAATATAAATGAGTTTGCTGTAAGAAAAGAAGGCCACAAATCCTGCTTTGGGCAGGACCAGAGGTCGCAGCAGCATACGCGTGCCTGTACGATGTGCTGTCCTGGCTGTGCCCATCCCCAGCAGACCGAGGCTGTCCCGCAGCAGCTGTGGAAATGGAGGTCTCTCCCACCTACTTGGTGCTGCGCTGGAATTCAGGAGCCGTGGATATTTTCACCTCTTCAAGGCCTAACTACCACACCCCTCAGAGCTCCAGTCCCAAAGGGATGGATTTATCATGCCACTTTCCTTTGCTAAATGGCCTAGAACACTGACGGACATCCCTTCACAAAGGTATAGTTAAAATTAACAGTGCAAGATGCTGCCCAAGAATCGCAAATGCTAGACAGGGACCCAGCTGCAACTTCTTACATTGCTGATAGCGTTTCCGCGTGTGAGTTAGGTTACTCACATCATTAAGCACTTGCAGGAACATTCTCTGTACTTATACACCATCATCCTTTATAATCTTTCTAGCCCAGACCCCTGGAGCTCTGCTTTGTGTTCAGGTGGCAGGCTCCGTGATTTATCTGATGCAGGCGCTTCGTGCCCCACTTGTGTGATGTTCCAGCTTCTCTGGGCTTAGTGCAAGCAGTTGCATGCACCAAAATGGCCAAAAGGTAAAAGCAAACCAACTTGTACGTTGGAAGCTTTCTGCGTTTTGCAGCTGAAGCCAAACTGAATGGTGCTGAGGACTCCAGCGGGCTGGCTCTGGGTGACACCAGTGGTCATAGATCAGACTTTTGTACAAACATAAAGGCTCACTGGCAGGTCAGAGAGGACCAGAGAACTCTTCTCTGTATCATTTTGGAGGATTTTAGAACAGCTTTTCCCTTTAATAGTTCAAACGCACTACATGTCTACACTACTTCTGTGTGTACTTGAGGCCAAAGAGAATTGCTATGTATCTTAATTAGAGGACGGAAATAACCAGCAGTTCCATCCTCCATGGAAATTCCTCATGCAGAACAAAGGCAGATTATAACCTCATGTACTTATTTTCTTGTCATTGCAAACTGCGCAGCTTTTTGTGACTCCAAAATCACCATTTGGAGAAGGTCTGAGCAAAACTGGGGTTTCAGATCCTTTCCCTGTCTGTGTACTTATAGAGTGTAGTGCTCTGAAATAAGGCTGGAATTTGTCAGTGAAATAATTACAGCCACTGCCACGGAACTCTGAATTTTCAGAATTTAGTTTTCTTTCTTCGTTTAGTCCTTATATCACCTATGCACTTTTATCATTTTCTCGGTTTTCTTTTTTATCTTGTCTTCCTACAGGCGTGTTTATCACTCTTTTTAGTGTGCATATGTCTCTTGCTTCCCTTCCCAATGACTTCTATTTTGGGGCCTATTTCGCAAAATTTGACAGACAATATGGGTGTCAAGGTTAAGTGCCTCCAAGTTGTGTGAGAACAGATGTCTGGGTGCGCTCAGCTCTCATAAGACAGAGGAAAATCCACTCAAGAGCTTGCACTGGAGACTCAGGAGGGGTGGGAAGGCAACAGCTTTAAGTTCCAGTGCCCACAGGCCAAACTGACTGAAATTTTTCCATTTAACCCTATAATTTTACAAAGCTTGCTTAGAGAGAAAGCTATGTGTGGCCTAAGAAAGAAATCAGATGAATAATAAAACCAAAACCTTTTGAAATATGTATTTAGAGTTGCATGAAGCTGGAGAAAAGAAAGAATAAAAAGAACAGAGTAGGAAAATATGTTTTGATGTTTTAGGAGTTTGAATATTTGAAAAAATACGAAAACGTTTGGAAGGATGAAAATGTGTTCTACTAATGGAGGGTAGAAACCACTCCAAAGTACTGTGTATTTTATTTTATTTTTTCATTTTTGACTGGCCTTAGCTTGGTTGCATCTCCCTTCTGCATGGTGTGCAGCCCCCACCCTCAGACGTGCTCCCCACTTCCTGAACTCTTTAAGCAAGGGATGTGCCAGGATATGCCAGTATTCTTGATACCCCAAACAACAGCAGGACATAAAGACCTACCACACAAGTAATATTTTTTAGCTTTTTCTTTCCCAGTACCCTCCCTCACTCCGTCATCAGCCAAAGCACAGCTTGGTCATTCAGCTGTGGATGTGCCAATAAGAACTTGGAGGCAGGATCTTCCTGGGAGTCTCATTTTCCTCTTTGAAAGCAGGAGGCAATGGTGAGCTGTGGAATCAAGCCTGAGCTCCATCTTCAACATCTGGAAGAAGTCAGCAGCAGATAGAGTCATGAGGCCTGCTCCAACGCCCACAGAAAAGGAGCATTTCCCCTGTGGTCCTGGCCCTCCATAACTCACATCTCTCTGTGTTGCTGGTCTGACAAAACTCCCAGAGACAAATACCCTCGCACTTGGATCCAGAAAGTCAGGGTAAATAAACTTGGCATTTTAGGTCCTTATCTCAGGAAGTCATCAATAATGCCCACTTGTTCTTGAGCCTGTCAAATCCGTTGACAAATAAGGGTGAAGACATCTCCCCTTCTTTCTTTTAAAGCTAGCTTCAAGCCAGCAAAGTCTCCTTATTTACTGTTCCCTCAGCTTCACCATCATCATAATGTAACACAGCCTTGTTGGAGTCAAGCCTAGTCAGGGTACGTTTGTTTTTAGAAAGAACTTTTGGTGCAGGAATTTGTCCTATTGCTAGAACAGAAAGATTCATTTTTATCCCGAGCCCTGGTGTCAGCATGTTCCTTTGGATGATAAGGTACCTTCCTGTGCCTCCGTTTGCCACCCTGCCCCGTGCAGGTCACGATCCCTGGCATCTTAGCACTTTGAGCTCTGGGTAACACACCGTCAAGGGGATCTTGTGCTCAAACGTTGTGCTTTCCTCTCTGAGAATGGCTGGGGGCGCCTTTCCTGATGGGAGCTGCAGCTCGCAGGATAAAGATGCTCCCTTGGTAAGGAGGGGGAGGTATTATTTTTGACTAATGTTGTTATTGGCTCTCAGCTAGCTAGCTGAGCTGACTCGCTAGCACTCATACGTAATTATGCAAGATTCCAATGTAACAAATGGGTTTAATTATAAGAACAGGATACATCATAATTGTTTAATGTAATTAATAGTGTTTTATTTATGTCCTATGTGGTAAGACCAGAATGGGAAGGGGATACATGAGGCACTGTTTGGAAGGCAAGTCGAGATATGAAGTAAATACCATGAAATAAAGACAGTGCATCTGATGCCACTAGACTCCTTTAATAGGCACTACTGTAGGCATGGTAGTGGTGATTATCCACTCTCATGTCCTGAAGCAGACATTATATGTTAGAATATAGTGTTACAGAAGTTTCTGCTTTTTCTGGTGGCAAATGTTTTTTCTAGTGTGTTGAGAAAAGGAAAACTTAATTCACATTCACCGCAGACAGCTTCTTCCTCTGCTTTTGACATTTAACCCTATGCTCAGGGGCCCAGAGCCTGCTAAATCCATGCTCCCAGCCCTTAGCCCTAACATCTCGTGTCAAAATTCCTGACTTCCAGCAACCAGGGATTAAAGCGAAACAAAAGTTGGAGCGAAGGACTTTCTCCCCATCTCTCCCCTTCCATTACATTCAAGCCGCACTTCCTGCACCCGCTATAAATATTTAAAGCAGCAGCAGCCAGCGCTCACGGATTGGGACGGAAGCAGAAACCTAACCGTGTCTGCGCCCTCCTCTGCAGCGGCACGAGCAGCCAGAGGTCGTGTGCATTGCTAATGAGGTCGTCTGCCCGCTGCGTGCATGGCAAGCAACGGGAAACTGCAGCGAGGGCTTTAATTGCTAGCCGTGGTTTGCAGCCTTGGAGGAGTTGGAGGAAGCTTTGTAATAACGTAGATCTGGGCGATCGTGGTTATGTAAGAGGCTGTAATTAGTAAAAATGCTGAAAAATGCGTCTCTTTCTACAGCCTCCATGAAGTAGATCCTAATGGAGTTTCTCTATCTGAAATTTACTTTCTTCTGTCTTTTGTGTGCAAATTCCCTCTGGAATGACAGCTTTAAAAAAAAAAAAAAAAAGAAAAAGAAAAGAAAAAGAGAGAGAAAACTTTGGGAAGACAGGGAATTAAAATCTAAGTATAAATTCATAACAAACCCAAATGTTTAAAAACATGGAGTTCCCGACTAGTGTTCCCAAGTTAATTTGCTTTTACCCTATTGTGGAACCACATGTCCCTCTTCTTTCTTCTGTATCATGTTAGCTACTTTCTGTGAAGTTATTTTGGGCACAAGGATTTTGCTGAGGAATTTGAGAAGTCCGTGACCTCTCCTGTAATTTCTTGGCAGCCACTTTAGAGGTAACAGGACTTTTAATTGCGTGTACATCATGGCACTGGTTTAGAATAATCTAACACCCTGTCTTTCGTGCAGACTGAAGAAGTACTCCCACAGAAAAGCATGACAGCCCTGTTAAAGCATTGCCTATTTTAAGTCTCTACTTGATATTTTGGAATTTGTTCATTTCAACGTCTTTTACTGAAAAGTAGAAATCCTGCAGTGATACTTTTTTCCTATTGCTGATGGACGATTGGGCAGGGAGAAGAGCATGCAGTGGAGATGAGCGTGTCTGTATTGCAAGCAAATTGTTTGTGTGCATGTAACAGGTAGCGGGGAGAAAACTACTGTTTTTAGAAAGTTTTTTCCTTTTTTATTACTTCACTTAGAGCTGAAATAATTTTGTTTGAGTTCTGGCTCCATGGTATGTGAGGTATCAGATGGGACTGTTTATGCCAAGAGAACGATAACAGTCTGGACGAGCTCTCAGGTCTACGGATTCCTAATCCAGACCCTTGTAAGAAAAACATTTGGTATCGTACTTTTCATCCACACCACACACTTAATAGGCGGTTTGTTCCCACTTAGAAGCGGGTCTAAGGTTTCCCCTGAGCCTTGGAAGGGCTCACGCTTGGACAGTGGATGATGTCAGGGTCTTACAGAGTGAGCAACGGGAAGCCTTGCTCCTGGAAGACTGTATTGACTTGTACGAAGAACAAGCTTGTTCCTGTGATTTTATTCCGGATAAAGAGGCGTCTGTAGTAACTCCGTGCAGCCTGAGAGAGGCTCCTTAGGACTTTTGAAGATGACATTTGATTTGCAGCCAGAATAACAGAGTTCCACCTAGACAACACAAGGCTTTTCTGCATAAGCTCTCTTTAGGAAAAGATTGTATCATAAATGATTTGAAGCATTTCCTTAGGCATTTAGTATCATCTTTAAGAACCAGATTTATCCACCTGAGAGGTCAATGGGAATCCTTCCGCTGACTTCAAGGTGGTTAAGTGAGGCATTTATTTTCCATCCTTTAAAAACAAAATCTCCATGACTTTTGCTTATATTATTCTTCCTTTTTTTTTTTTTTTTTTTTTTAAATTCTGCTGCTGAACGCCTCTCTGGTATCAGTCTTTTAATCTCCAAGATAAAAAAGAAAAGGAAAAAAAAATGCTGATAAGTGGAGACTGGACAGCGGATGCATCAGCTCTGTGATTATCTTACTATGTTTGGACATTGAAACTGAGAAGTTGCTGCCAATTGCAGCCCGTCCACGGGGACTGCTGAATTCTGTCAATGAATGTTGTTCGATCTCTTTTTTTACTAGCTGCTGTTGCTATCTTTTTGGACCTACTAACACTCAAGTCAATATCTGAAAGGCTGTGTGGATAGGGAGACTCGGTTTGCTCCCTGAGTTGGTAGCAGAGGTTATATATTATAAATCATATGCTATTACTTGATGAATCTGGATCATAATCTAAGGGAGACATACAGCTGGCGTGTTTTTCTCAGCTGCCCTACCAGGATTAATTACAACATATTTCTAATCAGTGCTCTTTTTCAAAAATAAAAGCTGTGAAATAATAATTCTTGGGAAAATGTTTGACCCTTAGCCTTCGGTTGTCTTACTACAGGCAAATGTAAATCAGGTGGCATGGCTGATGTACAGCGAAAGCCTCAGGCCGGCCAAGGCTGCGGAGTCCTTCTCTGATTCCTCTGAAGTATTGAGGATCGGGGAGTTGGGTAGGCCAACCGTAAGGCCAGGTACAGTTAGTTTGAGGCAGGAGTGGGAGCTTTCTTAAAATTAGAGAATGGCTGTGCACACACACACCACCCCACACGCACGAGCCCCCGACAGCAAGCCGCTTGTGCAGGGCTGTGGACAAAGCTGCTGGGATTAAAGCGGAGTCCTCCTGTGCTGACTGATACCAGCAGTTAATGAGCTGTGGCCTGCAATGTTTAATGCTGTGTGTAATCAGTCACTAATTGTAGAAACAACTGATTTCGGGGAGTTCCTGGCAATTTTGACATGTTTGTAATAGCAGGAGTGTGCTAAAACAGAATAAAAAAGGCATGCTTTTGTCTCGAGCAAAGCCCAGCCACGTGGCTTGGGAATAGGAGGGCCTCACCTCGGACTGTCGGTGGAACCAGAAGGTGGGTATTAAATATCTGTCTCTAAAACAGTCCGTAATTGTTCCTGTTGCAAGTAACATTAATCTAAGAAGTTCGGAGGCAATATTGCTTGTTTTCAGCTTTGAAGGAATTTATGCTTTCGGCTCACCTGATGACATGTCAAAGTATTAACCTGGCACAGGGCATGGGTGTGGGGGGAAGCGATGTGTTAATTTCCGTTCCCTTATGAATCAATCGATAAACAAACTGTAATGTCACTATAAATCTTAGAAAAATTGCCTGCTAGGAAAATGTGAACATTTTTATGCAGTTCCTGCTTTCAGAAGCTTGAGTAAAGAATAGCCCTGAAGTATGCTAAGTCTGAATGCTAAGGTTAAATCAGCAACGCAATCAGTCAGCGCGGCTTTGCCTTCAACATGCAAAATTAATATCACCGTAGGATCTCTCCATTTTAGTCCTGTTCCACCCTGGTGGCGTGTCAGAAAAGGTGGCGAGGCAGCGCGCTACCTGAGCTCTGCCGGTACCCTCTCTGCTTCTGCTTGATGCAGATTTATCACACTTACAGGCTAAATCTCGCTAAGCTACAGAGAGCTTTTAAGACAATTATACCGCAGTGTCCCCTTTCTGCAAGAGTCACAGCCATAATCTTGCTAAGCAGCAGTGCAAGAGCAAGTTGGATAATTAATCTGCAGTCTTTGCCTTTCATTCGTAATGACTTACTCACTTGCTTTAAAAAATGTAGGCATCTCCTAGGTGGCTTGCCTTCTTAATGTAAATCCTTGAGAGGCATATTTTTGATCTCTGTGTTTTTTCTTATGGTCTGACCTATGCCTGTGCTCATAGGCCTGGTGGGAGGTGAACACGTGATACCGTGTGCTTGGTATCTCCAGAACTGGGCCCGTGATCGATTTCAGTGATCACAGGTGAGGTGCTCAACAGCCCCAGCCCAAAGAGAAGGGAAGTATGGAAACTGTGGCTCAACAGGAGGAGCTTGGGCAAAATTGTTCTTTCCACTTCGCTGCTCCTCACCAACTCCAGCAAATTATGTGCTCGCACCAGCCTGGAGGAGATGTTGTCATTGGCAGTTTTAACCATAGCTTTCCATCAGTGTAAACGTGGGGAAAGATATATTGTTATGTTAGATTATCGTGGTTAACCCAGTACTGCTCCTTCTGTGGGCTAACATATTGCAAAGCTTGTTTCTTCTCAACTGTCCCAGCCATAAAATTGTGTGCAACATCCTGCCAGTTAACAGGGCTTCATCTTCTAGTGAGTACTTGCCAAGAGAGGAAATGTTGTCTGAAATTAAAAGGTATGGAGATCCCCGCACAAGGCAGCACGCTTTTGTTTCAATCAAATATATCACAGGAATTAATTTGTGAATTAATTCTTATGGAGTTAACAAGAGATAACAAGCTAAAAACAGTTATCTGGTGGTGGATCTCGGTCCACCCACAGAGCCAGGGACTTGTATTCCATCTGTTGTTAGAACAATCAGTAAGAAAAAGGAAAGAGCTTAAGAATTGAGAATTATTGTGCCTATTGTGCTATTTGTATAGGCAAGTTCTCCATGCAGCTCCCAACCTGTTGGCAGGTCAGGTTTGGTTGTATTTTTCAGATGTTTTGTGGGAGAGCTCTGCTGCAGTGACTGTTAGTGGAACTAGGGCAGGCTCTAGTAGCTGGTGATCTGGAGCTACCTGGTTTTAGAGAAGAGTAGCTCATACTCATACCAACCAACTGTATCAAAGAGCTTTTCCTGCAGTAGTGCTTACAGAAAGGAAGTGGGAAAGGGAGAAAAGTATTTATATCCTTCACTTAAGTTTGTTTGGCATCCTCATAGCTTCAGAAGATAAAGCTGGCACAAGAAATATGTCAGGTGTATACTAATGTGATCTTTAAAGAAAAAAAAAGAACACATTGCAAATCCCAGCGCTATAACTTTTTCGTGTAATTATGGCAGGTCCTGATCATTTGCAATGTTAGCAGCTCCAAGCTTCACTTAATGTTTTCAGCGCTGCATTTATCCAATCCACCGCTAATAATTTTTAGTAGACTTCCTGTGAAAATGTAATCATTAAAGAAATGTAAAAAAAAAAAGTCAGGCCTCCTTGGATCTATCATATTAAACGCAATATTGTTAGCACACTAAACCTGTCAGCTTAACTTATGGCTGCTGCAACCCAGCCAGGGCAGGTACAGCACCCAGCGCCATGCGATGTTGAGGGGGGGACCCTTGTGTACTCCCACTGGGGTGTAGGGCACGCAGCTTTATAGGACAGGACAGCCTTACCTGATGCCTCTTCCCCTTCCTCAGGGCTCGCTGGTGCCTGACCTGCGGAGCTGGGCTTGCGGGGCGAGGGGACTGGAGCCCTGCCTTTGGCGTGTACACACGCTTGCAGCAAGGCTGAGGTCAGAGCAGAAGAATGCTGCTGTAATTCTGGCTCCAGGCAAGGGAGCATAATGGGACTCCAGGTCTGGCTCAGCCAAAGATTTTCTGTATGATCCTGGTCAAGTCACTTAATTACTTTTGCCTCATTTCTCAGTTGTACGGTGTATATCCTAAGGCTTCAGTTACCTGCCTTGTCTGTTTAAATCAAACTCCGTTTGAAGCAAGGCCTGTACAATGAGACTGTACTGTTAATTGGAGTCTCTGGGTGATAGTGTAATTGCGTGTAGTGTAATAACAACATTTCCCTGCAATTTGCATCAGCTTTGCCACTGAATCAGGCCCCTGCAATGATTACATTTCCATACAGCTCCTGTTGCATATCGGAGCACAAAACTTAGGTTGGCCCGTTACCCGTGGGCTAAGCGCAGCCAGGGGATTTATCCACGAGGCCACTGAAGTCAAAGGCAGACCTCCCCACTAATTTCCCTGGAGCTGGGATCTCACCCCAAATCGCTGCTGCTGGAGGAGCGCCGTGTGGGAGACCTGCTACTGAGTCCTCCCATGCTGCTGGCGCTGTGTGTGTGGCCATTGTGGGAGCGATTTCTCCAGCTAATTCAGCTCAGGTGGCCGGGACCTGGGGCTGGGCTCCTCTGCTCGCACCGTGGGGGCCGGTGCTGCTGCGTACAGCCTGGGGGAAGAGGTTCAGGACAAGTGGAACCAAGCAGCGTTCATCCCCTTAAGAGTCAGGGTTGTATTCAAAGCCTTCATGGAAAATAAACAAAGTTTCACTTGATTTTAAAAGAAACAAGCGGAACATAGAATTAGCAAACTAACCTTCGCCATACAGTTTCAGTGACATTTTGAACGGCGTTGCATGATCTGGAATGAACCGTCCCGACAGAAATTGCTGTTTTGTAACTGTAAATAAAACACTGCTGAAACCTAAGCTTATGTAAATATTTTTAAATGGGAAGAACCCAGACAAAATGTAATGCGAAGTTGGGGCTGATTCTGATTTAGATCGGATCTGCCAGTGTAACTCAGCTGCCTGCGATGGAGCCTATGGTAATTGGGTCTGAAGTGAGTGGTTACGAGCGGATTGTTCTCATGATTTTGTGCAGCAGTGCGCAGGAAGGGAGAAACCCAAGCCCATTCAAAGGGCCTGCACAAGTGCTGTGAATCTCATGTGTTCCACTTAAACTCCTCAGAATGGGGCTTAAATAGGAAATTAATCAAAGAAATCAATACAAGGTCAAATGGTGTTTGTTTACCCCTGGAGTAGACAGGAGTGAAAAACGCATTTGCAGTGGGAGTCTATGAAGTTGAGAGGGTTTCGCTGACTTTCAGGATGAATTCGGCTGGGAACCCAAGTGAATAATAAGTAGTGACTGATGAGGAAAACTTCCAATTTTGTATGGTGTGTGAGCAAGAGCTTCCATTTTTCCCAACTTTAGAAGTGCCTAGGAGGAGTATTCAGGTTCAAATTTCCTTTTTGTTATTCAAAATGGGAATATTTAATCCACAGAATTAGTCATGTTTAAATAAATTTAAAGTGTATGTGTGCATTTTTGCCAATCCAAAAGCAAGAGGTGGAGCATCTTGTTACGGAGGAGGACCTGGAGTATACGACAAGTTTTCACCTGCTGTGAAATGCTCTGTCACAGTCTGGATACACACCGAGCAGATTTTAGCTGTTGCCCAACATCTTGTTTCTGCACCCATTTAAATCAGCAGAGAAGACTCACAATCTTTGCTGGTGAGTGAGCAGTTTAACTCTGAAAGTAGTAAACTACAGTTTAATATGGAAAAGGTGGGATCTAACGCTGCAAATAATCTGCAGTTGCCATTAATTTATGGATTAGTCTACACACACCCTTACCACCTCAAAGAATGTTTATAGTAGAAGCTCTTCCATCTGTGTGTGTGTGCATGTGTGTATGCATGCATAAAATCTATGTGTAGAAGTAGCTAAGAATTTACCAGGTGCACCTTCTATTAATAGCAGGAGGGAATATTCTCCTCCAGCACAGCCTCTGCTCGCTGTAGATAGAGCTGTCAGATACTCCCTATATAATGGGCTAAATCATACCCAGCATATTCATTAATAAAGTAAAAATTCAAGTGAATATGAATTGAAGTGAATGCATATCTCAGTAAAAGAGCTGTGTAGCTCTGTCTCACGTTGATACGTAAGTATGGATAGACACGTGTTTAGACAATATCAAGGATTCAGTTGCAGTGGTGACTTCCCAAGATGAGGCCATGTGCAGAGGGACAGGAGCTGGTATTTGTTGTTAACTCTGAACTTTGGGTCCTGAGGTTCCTGTTACAGTCAGTGGGGCGAGGTCAATGCCACCAGAGGATAAAGCAAAGTGCCTGGGCAAGTTAGGCTCTTACCTCTTTTTCTAGCAGCTATATTAGGTGGTGAACATATTCTCTGAATTTCAGACATGCTAACGTTGGTCTATTTATATCCTCATCGTCTGAAAAGGTAGGGTCTGTCTGCTGTAGGATAAGATAGACACATGGCAGTACTTTCATCCACTAAGTTCAGTAAAACCCTGAGTCGACTGAGCAAAGTGCTTTAATAAGTGCAGTGGGGTTTGGAGTCTGTGCCTTGGAATTATTCCTTCTTTTGAGTTACACTAATGCATCTAATAAATTAACAAGTAAAGGGATATCTTAATGCCAAACAAACCTTTAATTTTGAACTAAAATTCTTTTGTACATTTAGCTTGCCGCCTACCAGGCTAGTTGTGGTCAAGAAGTACTTTGTTTCTGTACCACAGGATGTTTTCCCCTGTGATATTTGAAGTTCTTCTGATTATTTTCAAATCTTTCATAAGCAGATATACTGAATGTGTATATAGTGTCCAGTCAAGGGGTGGGACTGGAGGCGAGGGTGCCATAATACCCCTCTCCAGGTCCTAGGGGATTTGTCCGTGTGGATTGTGGGTTGGCTGGCTTAGAATGTGCCCGGGGATGGCACAACAAACATGTATTTATGTGGGAGTTCATTCTGACTCTGAATTTGAGCTTGCTGAAGCCTTTTAGAAAGCCAGAACACATGCAAACGACACCAGGTTGGCAGACATACGTTATCAGAAGCTTTGGAATTTATTATTTTCAAAGAGTTTCTGCCTGCATCTCTTACAGTAGTGAGATGGCCAAATACCTTGATTCGACTTCTGGCTCTTACTGCTTTCCATTTTAACGTCGTCAGTTGCAAAGCAGCTAGAGACGGGCAGCATTCTTTTTTGCTGCTTGCAAATGAGTAAGCAGTGGCCAAAATGATAAAAAATATAACATCCAGCCTGCATGTGTGCCGCAAGTTTGAGGTCTAGATGCCGCAGACCCCTCACTAATGGAAGGAGCCATGGCTTCATGCTGTCCATTGACATCTGTAGGTGCTTTTGAAGTTGGTGGGAGTTTTGCTGTTGACTTGAACAGGGCCAAGATTTTTCTTGAGCAGAATGTTCCCACAAAGGCAACTTGCGTGAGTAAGAGCATCTGGATTGATTTGTGTGTGTCTTCAGGTTTCCTCTCAGCGCTATTTGAATGTCCCAAGAAGTAAAATAAACGCCACTGATGCATTCATATAATTTTCAATTATTTGTGTAACACAAAAACAATAGTTTCCACGTCTGTTGTGTGATTTATGTTTCCATAATGCACAACTGGTGCTTTGACATGCTGCAGAAGAGAATTTGTTGGACACGGTAATACTGATGGAAAAATGTTCTCTCTATTTAGATGTCATGACTATTTTCTTTTTCAAGTGAAAATTCTAGTGTCACATACAAATGTTACCTTTTCCCCTGATTATCTTGTACAAAGCTAATAGTTTTGGAATAGATACAGATTTTTAATGCAATGCTATGGTTCTGGTTTATAGAAAAATGGATCAATTACTAAGGCAGGCTTCAAAGAGGGAGACTGCCCTAAGTTATAAATGGCTCAGTCCTTTAATTCTGTCATAATCCTATTTGATATATAGTTCTCAGTGCTGCTGAATCCTTTTAGGGCTCTTTGATCAAGTGAGTACTTTCAAATGTGATGCCTCCTGTCATCTAACCCACTAAAAATAACACAACTTGCCATTTAATTTCTGGAAACATTCGTTTTCCTTACTCTTTTTTTTTTTTTTCAGTAGAGTTTAAAAAAAAAAAGCCTGACTTTCATACTAGCTTATTTAAGAAGAGAAAGAAGGCCTACTGGAAACAACACTTTTTTGTTTTTTTAGTCAAAGGCTGCCTCCAATATTTCTGCTTTGGTTGATGGCCTGAGCTCTAACAGGGACATGCTGCTGCATCGAGTGCATCATCAGCCAGTAGGTGCTGATTTTCCAGGCTTCACTGAGGATTTAAATAATTGAGAATATTAGATGGGTGAGAGGTGCCAGGACATCGCAGAAAGCTTCTCTTTCCAGAAGCAGCAAATGATTTAGCATGTATATGGAGGATACCTTACCGAATGTCTTGAAACTCAACTCTGAGGAGCAGATCTGTGTAAAGTGCCTCAGATACGGCTTTTTCCAGCATCCTCTGAGTCTTTTCCAGATCAGGTCATGGGACTCACTAAATGTGCATGTATGATATAGGTCCTTTTTTTTACTCCCCATTTTTAAAAGAGCACCAGGAAATTATGCAGTTACTAATCCCGAGTTAATATTTTTTACATTATGGTGATGTGGTGCCAGAACTCCTGCTTTTCTGTTGCGCACTATAACTGATGTAACTGCTAGTCAAAATTCATTTCTGTAAAGAGGAAAAGTAGTCATGGCGGTGGGAGGTTTGATATTTGGCATAGAGAAGGTCTTTGTTTTCCTTCTCCTTTGCAAATGCTGCAGTGTTAAACTCGGAATTGGTGTTCTTTGTTCCTGTAACTGACGTGCACCTAGGTTAGCAGGTCCACCGACTTCATGAAGAGAGTGCAAAAGAGGGACTGTAGGGTCAGGTTGTCCAGCTTCGTGCAAGGTGTCAGCTTTTCCAGTTGGAAATTGGCAGCTCCTGGTGCTACACTTGGTAGCTTCCTGCAGGAGAACCTTGGTCTGGGGCCCCGGAATCCCAGGAGGAAAACCTAACTCCTGCAGGAAAGGCTAGCTCGGCGCCTTCTTTTAACCCAGCCAGCCACATCTTCCAGGGGATCATTGTATCCTGGGAAGGAAAAACACTGGAGGAGTGTGCCTGAGGTGAGTCTTTGCAGACCTCTCTCATCAATGCGAAGTGCATTTGAACGTTGTATTCTTGGAACCCAGGGAACTGCAGCTCTGTGGGGAGCTGTGGTGCAGACATCCAGCGATGGCAGCATGCAGAATTTGGCTTCTTTTCTACCTCTGCACCTCAACGCAAAAGCCAGTCAGCTCCTGGCTCTCTTACACATGGCTGTGCCTTGTCTTCCCACAGACCTCTCCCTTAGAAAGGTGAGGAGGATAGGTTAAAGCTTCAGTTTCACCGTAAATTCTCTAAAAAGTTAGATTAAATGTCAGTGTCTGTCACTTAGAGCAATTAGGTTCTCATACAGCCTTCCAAATGAAGTGATGGGGGCACAATAGCCAACTGCTGGCTTGTAAAAAGGCAGTGCAATGACGCAGCTGCCTGTGGCTGCAGAGGACTGGATGCCTTCTCCCACAGAAATGGATCATCCCAAACAATGTGTGTCCCTGTTTCAGACCAGCTCTTCATCAGCATTAAAGCAGTAGAACAGACCGTCCCGTAGTTCCAACCTGTTCAGATGTTATTTTGCTCCTGCTTCCAGGTTACTGTATGTTCAGCTGGAAACCTGAGCATTTTGAACTCCTGAACCACCATCTGCTCAGTCTATACAGTCTGTTTATCACAGGGTTTAAGTGCACTGTAAGGTTCAAACTGTTTTATGGAGTCCTGCCAGCTGAAATGAAATATTAGTTGCTGTATATTTTGAAAAACTGTCGCTTTGTAGGCCAAAAGAGCTTGGAGATCCCAGGTGGTAATCAAAGAGCAGTGTCACATTTTTCATGGTTAGGGGCTCCACTGGTCTCCAGATTCTTCAGAAACCCAACTGATGAAGGAACCAATCAAACTTAGATCTGAATTAAATCCCAAACTCCACCACTGGAGACCTTCATCACCAAAAATAACAACCGTCGCAAAAAGCCAAGCCTTGTGAAAACAAACACACAAAGCACCCATGTGGGGTGTTCAGCTTCATGTTAAATACATCCCTCCGTGGAAAACAGAAGGTAAACATGTGGTGCTGTAAGCTCCTCTTCCTGGGTAAAGGGGTTCTAATCCGTCACCCCTAAGGTTGTGGGCTAAGTGCTGGGGCTCCTCTCAGTTCCCCCGTCCTCAGAGCAGACCACTGCGGACAAGAGAGAAGGCAGCTTCAGCCCTTGGACCTGTAATGCAATTAGTGAAAATTAGGTCTGATTCTGCACCTTACTCAGCACTCTGCTAATCCTGTTAAGGCTACACTCAGATGTTTGTTAGCGGTGGGGATTGCCGAGCCTTTTAACCCGACCTAGCGCCGAGTGAAACACTTACTGCTGCAGACCTTTCCTGCTCTGGATCTCGTCCTCGCAGCACAGCCGCAGTGCCCTTTGCCAGCCCTGGACTCGCGGTAGCCATGTGCTGCTCTGCTGAGGCCGGGCTTGCGGGGCTGGAGAGCGACAGCCAGGCCGAGGTGAAAGCCGGGTGGCTGAGGGAATGTCTTCGGAAGGCGTTTCCACCAGCATCCTGCCAGTTTCATAGGCTGTGTGTTATATAGCCTGAGGTTGATGTCTCACGGTGGGTCCTGTGAGGTGAGGAGTAGCACAAGTGAGGGAAATGGTGGATCAATCCTTTTCCTTTCCCATGTGCTGCTTCTCGCTGTGGGCTTCGGAGCTGGCCTGAGGCCTGAGCATGGCTCCTGGCCCTGGGCAGGACCCTCGGCAAGGGCAGGCCCTGGCCTTGGGAAAGGGGGGACAGGGAAGCAGGATTAGTCCTGGGACGAGCTCAGAGCGTGCAGCTGTCCCAGCTGAGACACTTGCCAGCCTTCTAAATAAACCCACTTGAGCCACTCTTTCTCTTTTCTGATCAAAGAATGAAGTGGCTTAAGCTGGATAAAGCCTGCATTGGTGACAGACTTTGCTGCTGGGGCCAGCTCGTGCATTTCCTTCGTTTAGCAATGGCTTTTAAGGATTTTGATCTAATTCTTTGGGTCTTAAAGACAGACAGAAAATTCTTACACTTAATCATACATTTTTATTTTAATTATGGAGTTTGGCAGCTTTAAAGTGTAATACCACCTCTGCAGTGTTTCCTGTAGGATGTGCTATTAAAAGGTATTGTTTTATATTGCATTCCCATTTTCCTGCAGCTGATTTTAACACAGAGCAGCTTAAGAAGCCACAACAGAGAACAGTTTGCTCGTTACTTTTCAAGGAGAAATTGTTTTGAGTGAATGTATAACCTCTAGAGCCCCAGAACACATCTGATTTCCCCTCACCTCTGCTGTGACTCGTTCCGTGACATGGGACTATTGATAATAATGTATCTTCTTACTGTACTGCTCAGTACATTCTCCTGTAGGTAGATCTGGTTAGAAAGCACTTGAAGTTTCCTTACACATCTCCACTTCCCCAAGGGATCAATGTCTTGATGGATCACATTCAAATGCGTTCAACATCTCACGGAGGGTGTGCAAAAGGACAACAGAATCGCTTTCACTCTATCCATATCCATTTCCCACTGCACTCCCTGTTTTACAACTATTGGCATGCCGGGAGGGAACAGCGCTTCTCAAGGTCACAGGAGGTGGAAAATCGCCTCTGTCAGGGTACAGAAACTTTGAATTGGCACAGCGAAGGCATGACCTTTCTCCAGCTCTGAGGAGAAGGTAGTGGGATTTGCTGGTGGTGGCAGTACGTGTGCGTGTACAGTGGGGTTGTGGTGGTCTGGGGATTTTTTAGCCTTTGCAAATAAGGGTGAGCGCTTGGTTTTAAAAAGGTCATCGTAATCTTTGCGTTTTCAAGGTAAGAATAGCTTCCTAAGTTTCCTGACTTTGCATTGCAGGAGTGAAGGAGAATATGATGCCAGGATTATAGCATTCCTCCCTCACTTTACAGTGGGATCTCTACATGTACCTTACAAAAATGCAACAGTTTTATGCATTGTACTCTTGCTGTTTCAACTAAGTAGAGTTGTTTCATCGGTATTAAAAAGGAGATTCTGACAGACCCTAGCCCGGGAGTGTCCAGTAGCTAACAGTCACTTTAAGATGATTTTGCTGTGGCTCTTGCAGAGGTGAGAATTGAACTTGAATCTTCCACATCTGAGATGAGCCCATGCCATTTGGTTTCAGAGAAAGCAAGGAAGAAGTACACCACTTTCTTGCAGCCTGGAGGTGGAATGTAAATTCCCTGTGACCCTATCCTGGCAGAATCTCTCCCAAATTGAAATGATGCATTTTGGAGCTGCCAAAAGGAACGCTTGTCAGGGTTTGTGCAACTCACTTCAGCGATGTGCTTTTGAGAGTGAATACAGAATAGACAAGTGCATGCAGCATCCCACGAGGCATCCAATTACTGCTGGAACTTTCTGCCATGGATCTCTCTAAATTTTTTTCAATCAAAATCATGATTTATGGAATTTTCTGGGAGGAAATTTCATTATTGTCAGAATACATTCATCCTCCGCTGGGGAAAGCAAACGGAGTATTTTGTTTCCACTTGGACTTGTGGAGGCTGTGGCTTGTAGAACCAAATTACGCTTTGGATCCCACGGACATGCAGTCGGTCTCTACCTGAACTGCCAGGGCATCTTACGGGAGTTGTAGTCTTCTGGTGCTGCACGTACCAGAGTGCCAAGCTTCAGCATCCTTAAGGCAACCTTAATCTCGCATGATCTCCAGCTGAGCTAGCGCTTGTGCCACAGGAACCCGATGGCTGCCAGCTGAGGAAGGGGGGCCTGGTGACTCAGATCTAGTGTCCATATGCAATAAAAGCCGTATTAAACAGGGAACAGCTGATTTTGCTCTGCAAAGACCCGCAGATTTCATAGCCTTGTAAAAGCAGGAACCAGATGTATATTTTAATGAAATGTAATGAATTCAGGATTGGCCTGCCAACAAGGGAGGAACGCAGAGATGATAGGAACTGAAGTGAGGTATTTATTCATTTCTCTGCAGAATTTATTGGGTAAATAATTCTTAACCAAGAAAGATTTAAGCTGAGCTTTTCAAAGTGGGGTAGGTTCCCAGGTCCTGCTGACAGGAGCTGCGGGGCATACTCTCTCTTGGTTTTCTGGAAAATCTAAATGGCCTCCATGGAGTTTTTTTTCCTACTCTTTTTCCTGTGTCCTTGAAGTGCTGTGAAATGGGTGGTGCTCATATGTGATGGGTAAATCTTTCTTTCTTGAGAAAGGTGGCTTAGATAATGTATCACATCATGTATAACACCCTTACAGTGCCAATCACAGAGCATCTCAGGTGATTCCTTAGCTAAGAAACATGTCAGATAGGGATGTTTATTGCCCTCACTTTACAAACTGAGAGACAGAATGAGTTACATGTAATCACACAACTGGATCAGAAAGATACTCTGGATTTCACAGTAGGTTTATTTTTCATGTGTTCTGTTAGCATTGGCTCAGATTTATTTCCTAGCAGTGATCACATCCCTATTAGCACCCGGCCGCACGGTGTTAGTTTCCATACAGCCTAATTTATTAGTGGTGTTTCTGCGAAGGTTTCGTAGCCGGAAAAGATCCCCACATACCATGTGTGAGGAGAGCTGCTTAAAATCAGCCTGCCTCTTCTTGTCTGGAAGGTGACATTTCAGCACATACAGCTTTCCACAACTTACACTTTTTTTTTTTTCACTTTGCAAGAGATATTTTGTAAATATTTGTCAGTTTGCCAATGTTTGTGCTCCTTGCAGCCCTGAACAAAGCTTGTTACTGTTAGTGAACATATCTGCCTTTCTTGGCGTCTTTCCATGTCATTCTTAGGATTCCACGTGTTTTTAACATACTACAAATAAATTTTATTGCCATTAGTTCTGCTGACCCTTATTTCCTTTTACCTCTCATATCAGTTTTCTGCAATTCTTAGTTTCTCATTTTTATCCATAGTTTTCAGTTCTTTTCCTCTTTCCTCCCCCAGTTGTTATCTATTCCTTTTATATACCCTTGGTATTTATAAGTAGCTGCTTTCCCTTCTCCCTCCATTTTGCCTGCTGGATCCTTCTTTCTCACTTGTGTATTTCTGAGCTAATTAATAATGCTCTCAGTTATCCATCCCCACTTTCTGTTTGCATTCTATGTACTAGTGCAGGTGACAAGATTGGTTTAGCCCATAACCATGCAGAACCAGCCAGATTTAGGGCCAGGACAGAAAGAAACCTAAAGATCTCTTTTACATTTGACTCTGCTCTTACTTTTTCCGAATGCCGCAGGATGGTGACTGACAAATTTCCACTTGTCCCTAGGATGACTGAGGCAGATATAAATAAACCACATGTGACCCTGCAAGGAGTGTGAGGGGTTGAAATCCCATCTCAAATAATCAATCCCACTGCAATTTCCTAAGTAAGGCTGGAGAAGGGATAAGAGTCGGCTGTACTGAGCAGCAGTGATTGGCCTGGGTTAGCCCAGATTGCCTAGGAATGGCGAGGTTGTTTGAGTGGCCAGCTGAACACAGACCTTCAGCGAGGGGATGGACAGAGGGCCTGGGCTTGCTTCTAGGTGGCAGGGAGCAGTTAGCGATGAGCTGTACAACTCCAGAGGTTCCGGGCAAAATGTTATCGGTTTATCACATAGTCTGTATGGACATTTTTGTGAATAGAGGGGCAGATCCTTGCTCAGGAATTTGTTGTCCTTTTGTTTTTTTCCCTGCTCTGTTCTTGGAATAGGCCATTGTTTTCATGTTTCTGAAGCGGAGGTTTGCAAGTTTTTATGTCGGGTTCTTGCAAATGGAGCAAAAACCAACCTTAGGTTCAACCATGGCTAAGAGAAGCGAGGTAACCCCAACCTGGTCTGTGGGCTTACCTGTTGGAAAAGTAACATACGCTTTGGCCTGAGAAACATGCTCATGGTAGTGGACCTGGCAGCAGAGTAGTGGATGTGTTGCTCATTGCAAATGAGTTCCCTGGCAGCAGGACGTGGGGATGAGTGCCTACTGCTGATCAGGGCTGTGCCCAGCTCTAGGTCCATCTAGAAAGCCTTTGCTTTTCTGAGTGCTTCAAATCAATATAAGTTAATAAACAAACAACAGACCATAAACAACAGTGGCTATGGAGCTGTTAAAATGCAAGCAATCAAACTATATTTAACCCACTTTCTCACATTAATGCTGTGTGAGGGTGCATAGTTAAAACACTACTATTAGCCTGGTAGCAGATATTGCTCAAAGGAAACAATAATTGGTTCTTCCCGGGTGTTATTTTGAAGGAGGCTTCTTTGGGGCCATCTGAAGAAGTCAGCTGGGCTTGAGCACACCCGCAGGTCCGTGTAGGGCGGCTGGGAGCTGGACTCCTGCAGGTCGGTGAGACAGCGTCAGACCAGCCGCCAGGAGTGGGGCTGCTGCGTGATGCAGGTGCCCAGGCTGTAAGTGCCACCGTTAAGATGTCAAAAAATGGACTGGGTTTCATTATTGCTCTGAGATCTGTTTGGTCCCAACTCAACCACTGTCTGGCTTCAGGATAGCATCTTTGTAGTTCTCTGAAGCTCACCTGAGATGTCCATGCTTGTGTTACAAAATCAGCATTTAATACTAAATGATATATCCATGTCCTTTGGGACATACGTCCTCATGTAGGCTTCATTTCAGTACGGTCTCTACTTCCAGTGTTAAAACTTCCTCCTTGCTTTGTGTTTCAGGCTCTCCTGATCTGACATAGTTGTCCAGTTTTAATTATTTTATGGTTTCTGGCATAATCTAGCACCCTGCTGAGGTATCTCTGTTCCATTTCATTCCGGTGCAGACATGGAGCGATCCCATCCAGGGCAGCTTCTGAAAGCACAAGTCTCTGTATGCCTCAGTTATAGTATGTACCAAATACGTAAAAACGTGGGCTCCTTTTGCAACACACAAAAGTGCTACGTTTTTGTACAAGCACAGAGCAGAGCATCTCTCCTGCAGCACCTGTGCCACATGGATAATTATGGTAAAGGGAAGGGGGAGGAAGGATGTGGCTATACTTCGTACATCTCCGCGGAGAGTCCCCATCAGCTAAACTTGGATGCAGGATGCTCACAACCTCAGTGTCCTGACTGGTTAGGGCCTCCTTGCACAGAAGAGCTGTCTAGAGAACATGGAGCAGCTGAGAACCCCTATTAGGACAGTGGGTTTGGAGCTTTCTTTGCGCTGAAGCTGAGACCAGAACTTCTTCTCAACAGCCTACATGTCAGGAAAACATCCTTCCTTCTGCCTCACATAGATACACACATGCATATTCAAACCTTTCTCCTTTTTCTAATCTATATGTGTGTAAGGGTTATATACGTAAATGTACCTATACACCACATCCACCCTCCCCTCTACCTATTGTAATGTTTTTAAACATTTGTGATTATACAGCATCTTGTAAAGAATTATGAAGTTCAGAATTATTTATAAAGTTAATACTTATAATGAAATGGTTGCACTTTGATGTCTGTATATGTTTTCTAAGCTAGGATGACCTATATTGTAGAGGTATTATGTATACTAGGTGATGCAGTGATTGGCTTGGGAATTACCCATGTTTAATGAACACTAAAATTAGAATTTGACTGAAATCCACATAAATGGCTCGACAGCAAGTTTGACTGCCCCTGGGGAGCTGTGGGCAGCTCAAATTTACCCACAGGCATTTTTGGAAATGTTTTTTTTGAATCAGCATAGTGTGCTTTTTGGAGCAGAGAGTGCAGCTTGCACTTTAAACTCCCCTCTCTTCACCTTGTCCCCTATTTTGGTGTTGAAAAGCTCTCCGTGGAGAATAGAGCATGAAGTTTGTTGCAGGTATGATATATGCTACCCTCTATCACGTTTTTGCAGTACATGCTGTAGGAAGCCTTCTGCTTTCCCTACTTGGTGGCCGTGTTGCTTGGACTTTTACAATTTGGAATTTCCAAATATTTAATTTCTTCCATAGGTCTGTGTACTTTGGATGGTGTGAGACATGGTGTAGCTGTTTTATACCTTGTTCTCCACCATTGCAGCATTAAAAGCATGCATCCGGAGCTAATACTAGCTTTTGGAGATGAGGGTTTTTTGTTTTCTTGTTAGAGGCTTGTTCCCTAACTCTGGGACAGGATGAATCTGCCCACTGTGCCTTTCTCTTACCCTAGGAAAAGGCTTTAATTATCCTGCAGGAAGCCTGTTTATATCCTGACTATTAGATACCAGTCACTGAGGGGAAAAAGATTCCTCCAAGATAACACACAGCACTTCCCATTTTGCGCAGAAAAAAAGGTGAGCCTCATTTGCCTTGTGTTAGCCCCAAACTGGAGGCAGGAGATGCCTCATTTCTGTGGGGGCAGGAGGTGCACAAGCAGGCAGCCCTCTGCTCCTCTCGCCGGCCGTGTCCCAGCAGCCGACGTGTGCCACCGAGCTGTGCCACATCCCGTGTGTGCCCCAGGAGAGCAGGAGCCTGGCTTCTGCTGCGGAGCCACGCAGGAGTCATTGGAGCTTGTGGCGTCTTTAATTCACAGTCCAGTTGTGCGAGATCCCATGTGGAAAAATGCTGCAATTAGAATTGTTGTCCACAGTCAGTGTGAGACTTCTTCGTGTGGCTCAAGGAGAAAACTGGTAATTTAAGAAGCCAGCATTCTGCCGGAGAAAACCTCCAGGAAAATGAATATCCCGAATTGTAAGGAGAATGCATCGTGTTACTGGTGGGCTCATCTGTGGGACTTGGCTTCTCTCAGGAGGCATAGATCTCCTCTTAGGATGCACCTTGAGGAAGCTCTAGGTAAAATGGAAAATGTTAACACTGTTTTTGAGCTGTTTTATTGGGGGGTTTGGCATGGCACGGCTGTAAAGAATTCAGTCCACCATTGCCTGGTTAATTGGTGTGGTCTGAATTCGTTCTTTGCAGCTTTATGCTCTGAAGCCTGAACTGTAGCCTGGCCTTTTAAAACTTAAGTCTACATAGCGTCTTTTCTCTCTTCTCTTCTCTTCTCTTCTCTTCTCTTCTCTTCTCTTCTCTTCTCTTCTCTTCTCTTCTCTTCTCTTCTCTTCTCTCCTCTCCTCTCCTCTCCTCTCTCCTCTCTCCTCTTCTCTTCTTTTCTTTTTCTTTTTCTTTTTCTTTAATTTTGTCTTGCTTCATAGCTGTGGGATGTTGACTTAGCTGGCAACAGACAAGCCTTTTTATTTCTTCTGACTGCTTCTGCAAAGCTTGATGGGGAATTTGCATAATCAATGAGGTAACCCTGTCACCCCAAACATGGAGTCTTTAAAGAGAATAGTTTTATGCAAATTAGATATTGATGGTGTAATGATTAATTGGCCCCAAGCCTTTGTTAATATGCAATTGTTGTAGTGCAACATGCATTTGTAATTATTTCAGTTGGGTTGTTCAAACAAGTGGTGGGCATTTAATTGCTTGCAGCAGTTGAAGAGGCAGGATATCAGAGAGAAAAACAAAGGGCTGGTTAACCAGTTATCTGATATAATGTTAGATTTCCTTTGTGTATATTGCGTTACCACGGTCAGATTGGTAGGTGATAAAAAACAGTGCAACTCTCCTGGTAGATACAGAGCTATTCTGAAACGTTCCTGAAGTCAGAGTTCATGGTCGTATTTGGTGTTGGTCATCTGGGAGTTAGGATTGTGAACAATGTTGTTTATTGCTGTTGGTTATTATTATTAAAAAGAAACCGCTTTGGTTCCAAAGGTTGCAAGGAGTTAGAAGTCTGCATTCGAGCAAAACTGCTTGGAAGGCTGGTTTAAGCAAGCAAATCAGTATCGGAGCCACTTTACATTCTCCAAGGTGCTCATCTGCTCTGTGTGGCTTCCCTGCTAGTTTGATACCTGTTCTCCTTTCCTTTTGCCTCTACATCTGCGCTTACCAGACAGGAAAAAGCTGGTATTTCTGGAGGAGAAGAATCCTACTTCTCCATGACTGCCCTTAACCTACTGTCTGTGTCAGCTTTCCATAGCACGTGAGTTTGTGACGCTTTCACTTAGAGACTACATCTAAAGTTCTGAAGCTCCGCTCTTAGGACTAAGGTAATTTGGAGGGGATAGCAGAGGGATCCACCTAGGAACAGTGAACAGAAAGGAAGCAGCTGAGTATTATTATGATCTTCCAAAAATGAACTCTGTTAATAATTATATATACTTAAGTAGCAATAGGGCACGAGAGTAGAAGCTGAAGTATAGACTAGAGATAGAATGGGAGTGGGTAGAGTGTCACAGATCCTTTCTGGAAGGGTAGCAGGATGCTGCCTAACTCAGCAGCTGAGTTACTTAGAAATGATGTGGTTTTTATCCTCTGTTCCAGCAAAGGAGACACTGGAAGTGGGAGGCCTGTGTATGCACTATCAGTAGGACTTGGCTTAGCAGTGATGTGCTGCTAGGAGCCTAAAGGCACGATCTTCTGGGTTCCTTATTCCTGCTTTGGTTTCTTGTTTCCCCAAATCCCTTTCCCAAATTCCAGATGTTTAGATAGATTCTTTAATGGATTCTGTCTCTTGTGCCAAGAGGCCATAGGCTGGTCATCTCTAGGCTCCAAGCAGGGAATCTCCTCATCTCAGGAGACACTCATGTGTAAAACAGGAAGGAAGCAGACATGGCAGCTGCTGGACACTGCTCCGGTTATTTCTGAGGCAGAGACCTACTAAAAGCACCAAGTTTTAATGCAGCATTTTTAGACTAAATGCAATGCATAGCAATAAATTGCATCCTAGAAAGGATATAATGAACACTTCTACCATAATCTGTAAGGAATCCACCATCCTGTCTTAGAGATACCACTGTACATCTGAAAAAATGTTATTGGAGTGAATGAAGTCTCTCAGTTTATACTGGCCTAGAAAACTTAATCCGCAGTCTTTATTCTCTTACTTTGCACATATATTTAAAGAATAATATATAATTTTAAAATGTATATTATTTATCCCTAAGTATATTTGTAGGATAAATAAAAAATTTGCATGATAAAGCAGATGAGCAATTCAAAGATGTTCTGGTCCCCTGGGTAGATTTGAATTTAAGCAGGTATTGTTATGCATTTTACGGAAATGTACATTGAAAGAAGAACTCTGAGTATTATACCAATACTCCAGAACAGTCATGAAAATTTAAGCTTTGTAAACTGCTTAACTTGTGTTTTCTTAATACTCTTGTAGTTTAAAGGAGCTAAAGTGTTTTATTATTATTATTTAAAATTAACGTTCTCTTCAACTTCTCCACCAAACTTCAAGCAAATGTTTACGAGCAAGTTACAGAACAAAGCTCCAAAGAAATAGTTCGCAGCGGAAACATGGCCCAGTACTTACTGGGGCAATATGGTTATTCAGCTCCAGTGCCACATTTGTAATCCAAATGACAGCGTCTCACCTATCTGCAACACAAGAGAATGTCAACTCCGACATCAATCTTGGGTTATATTTCATCAGAACAAGTATATTCTGTGCTTAAGATAGTCTAGAGGACTGTAATAATTATTAAAACAAACCATCATAGATAGCTTTCTGCTAAAAGGGTAGTGACAGGTTTTCATGTAAAATCAATCTCTGGATTAAACAAAAAATCATTATGGTAGAAGAAGAAAGATAATTTAAATAACTAATTATCCTTTCTGTTCATACTCTAAGTAGCTCTGTAGGAAATATGTGGAGTGTGTGGTCAAAATGTTTAAAATGCCAGACCATCATCTCCCTGAGGCAGGGTGGCTGTCTTTGTTTTTGTCACTGGAGCGATTAAAAACCTTAGATAGTCTGGCGAGCTAATGAAGATGAGAGTATTGTAGAGTTAATCATGGAAAAGATTTGAAGACACAATGGTAATACCAGGGGAAGAGCTGGCAGTGGGAATTCCAACTGCAATTTATTTTTTCCTTTACTTTTGAAATCACAAATCTCAAGTTGCCAGCTACGTGGTTGCTTTTGTCACATCCTGCTGGTGCTGAAACAATTGTGCCACGTGGAGTAAGGAGTGCTGTGATTGCTGAGCTCCCCGTGTCTGCCTGAAAGACCAAATTCTGCTATTCTGTGTGGGGTCCTGGTAGCAGTCGTAACCTTTGGAGCCCTTTTGTTTAGTTCGTTGTCATTTTCTAGCGCGTGAAAGTCCAGAATAACTGATTTCATCCCTGTTCGAGGTAGCGATGGAAGGAAGAGCTGTTGATACGGCAGTATTGGCATGTGTAGAGGGGATTTTTAGCTATCTTCTGTCAGTGGCATTGTGATAAGGGCTGCCTTTCACAAACATAGCGGTGTGAAAAGCGTGCCAAGAGTTGCTTTATCCGCATGCATTCTCAGAGAACAGAGAAACCCATGACCCTGTTAGAAAGTTACCTACTGGGCCAAACTCGAAGGTGAAATCTAAGCCGTTGCAAATTATACATTGGTAGGAGCATGGAGGGAACTCTAAATCGATGGAAGTAAAGGCAGCTGTGAGTGGAGACTTTGACACAAAATTCCCCTCTCTTACTAGCTGCTTTTCACACATCCTCCCTGCAGAACACGTGGAGGCTGAGTCCTTGTGGCTCGAGCTGTTTCCGAGCTGGTCATTTACCCAGCCACACTCCTCACCTTTGGCAGCATCCCTGGGACCTCATGTCGGTCCGTGCCCTTTACCGCTCCCGACAGCTAGGGGAGTGTTTGCTGTTTGCCAGGAAGCTCCCAGAGCTACCTGCTGAAGTGCATTGCAACCCTGGTGGCGGCAGGGCAGGTGGACACGTGGATGTCGAGTCCGATCAGGGCTCTGTCCGTAATAATTTGCTCTTGCTGGAGAGCGAGACCGCAGCTGGATGCGTCGCAGTGAGCAGAGCGGGAGGCTAAGCGTTTCCCTGCTGATTGATGGCTGCAGAGATGTGATAAATGTTAGAACGGTTGCAGCAATAATGATCCTGTGTTGTCCAAGAGGTTGCATTAATTTAATTAGATTTGTACTCGAGTCAGAGATGACCTGCCTCTACGCAGTGTCTTAAGCCGTCAACACGCACTGGAGGTGTACAAGGGGGGGTTGCTGTCTTTTTTTACTTCATAGACAATAAATCCTAGATCAAAGCAAAAACAAGCAATGATACGTGTAATTTTTTAACAGAAACTCTATAAATATTCAGCGCTGCTGTTTGGCAACATTAAGAAATCACTGAAAAATGCAGTCATTGCTAAATGTGTTCATTTGAGAGGTTTGCTCTTACAAATGTGAATCTTCAAAGGCCATGAAACTTAACAATAGCTTCTCAGCATTAGACAGAGAGTTAATTATAACATCTCTCACACAGGCAAGGTAACTAAACCAAATCTGTATCCCTCTTTTAGTTTTCAGCCTGCTGAGTGAGTGCTGTCAGAAGGAATTTGCCTCACTGCAGGTGCTTGGTGCTGTCAGCAGTGCCTGTCGGGAGGTCCTGCCAGTTCTCCTGCAGGATTACCCGGTGCAGAGACGGAGCGTGCACTTCACTTAGGCTGGGGAGCACAACGTGCCAGAGACAAAGGAGAAGCAAAGAAAAGGTTAAGTTCCCGAATTTTTAATTGAGCTCCGAGTGACTGTTTGTGAATAATTGGTTGTGTCAAAACGTAATGATTGCTGGCTTGGGAAGCTGCAGCCTTTCACCCGGAGGTCACTGGCTCAAATCTGGACAGTGCTGGCTGTAATGACGGGTGTTCAATACCAGCTAATGTGAAATGAATTGCTGATCTCTGCCCAGCTTCTACTGGATAAGCATCCGCATCACCGATGGATTGTGCTGGGAGTCTCGGCAAAGGCAGCATCCAGAAGTAATCCCCTCCTTTTTATGTGAGTTCCCTGCCGAGAATTGGTTGTCTGGTCCCTGAGACCTGGCACTATTGCTCCAGCAGCTTTATTAATGCAGTGGAAAGAGGAGAACTTCACTTCTCAATGTTTCCTGCCCGGCAACTTTTGTGTGCATTCGGTGAAACCTCAGCAATCCTTCACTAACTGTGAGGAGCCCTTCGCAGCACTAACAGGGCTACTGGCACCCAGGGCATCAGTATTAATCACTGAGGATTGTTCTCTGGGGCCTGGACATGGTCGTTTCACTCCCTATTTAAAAATATTTTTGAGTGTTCATCTTCCGGAGACAGGGAAATAAAAATGATAGCCCTTGCAAAACAACATTAACCCACATTATCGCTCCCCTAGCTGTGTCATGAGCCATTCTTTCTGCTGCTAGAGTTAGTGTGAGATCTGTCACCGTAAGTCTCCCAGAGCACAGGGAATATTTCTGAGCACACCTGTGGCAGTATGTGCCTGCCGAAAACACGCCGTTCTGCGGGCAGTGGGGGCGTGCCGCAGGGATTTGCTGCGGTTCCTCAGCAGATCAAAGCAATCCAGCAGCCGTGGGGTTTCACTAGTTCAAGGAGCAAGGAGCAGATTATAAATTTGTTTATGCATCCCGGAATAAACAAACAAAAGGTACTTCTGGGCTTCCAGAGTGTTTTCTGTGAGTACAGCTGGCCTTTACTGGTGCTATAATGGCACTGTAGAGTGTCTGTGGCACCTTTGAAAAAGTGCAAACCTTCAGGACAGGGAACCCAGATGAGAAAGCTTCATAAACTTCTAAGTTGATGCCAATTGTTTCCAAAGAACCCAGCTCAGCTTTAGCTGCTTAAGGCCGTTCTTGGCTTGTGTATTTAGGGTGAAATATTTTTCCTACTGTACTTTTGTCATTGATTTCAAAAGCGAAAGGGGTTTCCCCGTGACTCAGCGGGTTTGAAGGACTTTGAATCAGTATCAGTGTCATGAGCTCATGAAATCCTTTTTCTTATCGGAGTTATTTGGTGGTGAGTTGCTTTACACTCTTCACTGAGAATCCGGGAGGGTGTAAGAATGCACGTTCTCCTATTTCCTATTCCTCTGCGTTACCCAAACAGCTGGATCCTCACACAGACTCTTGTGGGAATGGCGAAGGTTACGAACCAAGCTGTTCTCCTGGATTGGGGGCCCTCTCCAGACACATTCCAGCTGAGAGTGCTGGCATTTGAATGAGAGAAGGTCTTGACATCTTAATTCTGGACTAGCAGGTATCACTCCCCATGCAAATATAATTTCATAGAGTGTGAGCAAGTAACATATGTCCAGCCCCCGCACTGCAGAAGCCCTAGGGAATGGGCAACTGAAGTCCAAAAGCCAAATGTATTTCCTGATTAATTGGGCCCTTGAGGCTTTTGGGTGACATTAAAGAATCTGCCAGTCATTTTCCCCCCGTCTCGCCTCTTCCTTTAGGTAGTAAGTAGTAAAATAATAAAATCTGCTTTCAAGACCTCATTACGATGAGGCACTTCATTCCAGATGCTTTGTACCTTCTGGGAAACCTCGTCCTGGAGGGGGTAGGATGCATATCTTGAAAGCTTACTTTATCTACAGAAAGAATACAAGTCTGGTACTCAAGTTCCAGCCAAGGGTACTGGCTTAGACAGTGTCCACTGTGTTCTCAAACTCCAGTGGATTGAAGAGGGAGCTTTTGGGATGAAAGGTTGGACTTAGAAAGGGAGCCATTTCCTAAAGACAGAAAATACCCGCAGGTTTAAGAGGTCAGTAGTGTTATAAAAACTGTGATTATAGCTCTCTTTGGCTGACTTCAGGGGAAGGAACCTGGATGTACGAGCACCTTGAGATGCAGAGCTCAGGGAGAGCTTTGTCTCTTCTTATCTACAGTGCAAGTGAGGCAGGGTGCTGAGCGTCTTCCACTTCAGGGCTGCATGGTTGTAGTGGGCACTGGTGCGAAAGAAGTGGTCCCGTCTCTAAGAATGCAAATGACACTCTTCCATATGAAATGAATTTTCCCTGTGTGGCCTGGCCCGGGAGCGGTGACTCTCTAAGCAACAGTTCAATGTTTTTAGAGAGTTCTATATTTTTAATTGATTTAGTTTTAACTGCTCAGGGTGGCATGATTGATCGCCAGAACCATGCGTGATGAATCTAGCCCCTTCCAGCTGTATCTGAGAAGAAGGGCTGCTGTGTCATCCTGGTCCTAGAGGAAATTTCCTTCCGTCGTAATTTCATGACAGAACTTGGCTCCACGGTGTCAGCTGGCCAGTAGGGTTCGGCCCCTGAGTGCTTGGCCTTTCCCCCTGGGGTGGGACAGCAGGTCCCTGCACGGTCTCAGAAGGGCCCACGGTTCTTTTTGCCGCCTTCGCCACGGACGTGGCTGCGTTTTTACGTGGCACAGGTAAGGGGGAGCTCCCCGATGAGGGGCCAGCACCGGCGTGCACCACCGCGTGACAGCCCCGTGGCGTCCTTGTGAAACTGCACCCAGTCGAAGGGAAGCGGAGAGGAGCTATATGGCTATTAGAGTAAAACATAACCGCCTGTCAGAGAAAAGTACTGACAACATGCACGGCAAGCGCCGCCATCTAATGCCTGTCAGCAGCAGCGGGTAGTTTTTAACATTGTTCATATTCCTCAGTGAACGCGCTTGAATTGGCGGAGACAAGGATGGAGTTGACACGGGCAGGTCCTGTCAGCTCGCATCCGGGGGCGAGCTGCATGCAGCCACAGCCCGCTCCTGACAGCTGCGCCCAGACGCTGGCGTCTTTGGGACGTGGGGAGCCCAAGGAGGGCAGGGCAGGTCCCAGCCCGAGCTGCACCTTGTCCCGAGGAGGCGAGGTCTGCTTGGAGCGTAAGGAGAAAAGGAGAAAAACGGGGGGAGAAGGAGCAAGGAAAAAACAATGCCTGTTATGTTCCATGTCAATGTTGCTGTCATTAGGTAGTCGGAAAGATTTCAAACGGATAAACTCCCCTTTGGGATGGCAGCCCGCCTTGGCAGCCAATTTTAGGCTTTGATTTGATTGATAAACTCTTTGTGACAAGGAAGGATAAAAGAGGCCCCTAGTTTGGTACATATAAATAGGAAATTAGCTGGCAAAGTTGTCAAAGATAATTAACTCTCTGATTCTGGGTGTCTATTCAGGTTGACATACTGAAATTATTTAGAAATGCACATGTCAACGCTCTGACAGAATTTGGTGCTGATCAGATAAACAGTTTTTGAGATGCCTGATTGTAAAATGATGTAAGAGCTTAGCTGGTGGTTTTATCATTATGCATTCTCTTAGCAGCAGCAGGTATCAAACGGCAGTCCCAGCCTTTAATGTGCCGGTTCGGAGATCTGGAGACAAACTTTAGCACTGTACTTCACAGCACTTAGCTGCTTGTTCTCTTCCTTGCCCCTAGGTTAAAAAAAAATACTAACATGTAACTAATACTAATACTAATGTGCTAAATTCCTGGGTGTTCCTCTGCTCCTCATCCTTTCCCCAGGCACAACTGGAAGTAAAAAAGATAAGGGTCTGCAAGATAAGAGGTCTGAAAGCCCTGGCATTTTGTTACTTCTTCAGAAGAGATAAACCACTCACTGCTATGAGCCCAAACTCTGAGATTGGCAAGGTTAGGAAAGGGCTACAGGAAAAAATCGGTGACTCTGAACACTGTCTTTAGAGTGGCTCCTGTTAAAGCAATGGCAGAGAGCAACCAATATATTTAGCATTGCAACCTCAGCGTCTTACCCGCCGTCCCTTGTTTGCATCTTGTCTGGAGCGGTCGGTGCAGCACTACAGTCGCAGTCCCTTCCTGGAGCATACCTTCTGAATGGGATTTGGTTTCCAAGTCCCATCCGTGCCCTTGGAAAAGTTAAACTCGATGTGTAGGTGTTGTACAGCAGAGGTGAGGGCACTGCAGTCTGTCAGAGTAACCCGACTTTGTTTCTTTCTTGGGTATTCCCTCCCTCTGCAAGTGTTTTTCAGCCTCCAAACAATAGCTGCTCCTCGGCAATGGGAAGGTGCAGCCACCATGACATGTGTCTAGCTCGATGCAACAGAGCTGGCCTTGGATTCCCTTAAAGCACTAGGGTGTTGGGTGGGTTGTAGGCTGAAATGCCTCGTGCCAGAAAGCACCAGCACCCCAGTTCTGCGAGTGACTGTGGCAGCACCCAGTCAACTACAGTGCTGCTCTCAGCAAGTTGGGGTTTCGAAGCCTGCAGAGTCTCAACTGACTCCGGACACTGCCTGTAGTCTTGCAGCTTTCTGTCACATCTTGAAAGCTGCCACTCACCCCATGTTTGCAGACAGACAGCTTTGCTTGACTGCTTCTCTTTTGACAGTCCTGTCCAAGGTGTGTCCTGAAGGAAGTGGAAGGGAAATGAATAAAGGATCAGTGTGACACATCACTGCATCCGCCTAGGGGATAAAGGAGACAGTGTTAAAAACCACTGGAAAAATAATAGGCATCTTCCATGCAGAGTCTCTGCCTTGTTCTGTTTGCATGCAGATAGCTTCCCCGTATCCTGCTTAAGCTACTGCTGCTCTCTGAAACTGCCCACTGCCTGCCTGCAGCCTTCTTGTGCCTTTCCAACCACGGCTTTTGAGGCAATGTGAGCATGTAAAACATCTCTGCCATGCAGACAGCAAGAGCTGGCACATTCAGATCAAGACTCTAGTGAGTTGCTGCCTCTCTGCCAAACCTCCCTCAGCGTATACAGGCGCCAGGCTTTGATCATGCTGTCGATGAGGAGCACCAGAATCTTCCAAAGACCTACCCCAAAACCACACCAAGTACCGAACCTCCCACAGGACTCACAAAGGGTAGGCAGAAGTTCGCTGTAACTCCATATCAATGAATGTGCTAGTGTCCTCCGAGTCAAAATGATAACGACGCATGCATTATTCTTCCTGAGAGCCCCGCGGTTCCTTTTTATCATATTTTGCGCTCATTTGTACAATGAACAATCTCCTGCCTCCCATCACTTACTTACACATCAAGGAGCTTTTTGTCTGTTTATAAATAGGGTCTCACTTGACATAACACAATTCATGATATTGTTTCCTCATCCATAAGCATTTCTGTAGTGCTCATTTCAGCATTTACATTCTGCAACCATCTTGTACAACTAGGCACCCTAGGGGCCAGGAATTGGGCTCGAGCAGTAAGATCTTATTTTTCCCTTTTTTTGCTGTTCACCTTAGCAAGAGAGTTCAAGAATGAAGGTTTGTGATGGCTAATAGGGGAATGGAGGCAGATAACTATTCTAAGTGCAAGTGCTTTATAAAAAGATACCCTAAACACTGCCGTCCTGGTGTTATTATGTTCATCATGTCTAATTCATACCTCCCAGCACATGGCAGTGGGGGTCTGTTCACAGAGAAACTGATACTCATGTATAATGCAGCATGATCTAACCTGCCATATAGATCACTGTTTTAGGATGAGTTATCTCTGAGCTGCATGCCCCTGTGTTGCATGGCATCTATCTTACAATAGGTTTGTAACTTATCACAATTGAAGCCAAAGGAATGAAGCAGAAGGAAATGCACTTTTCTCTTGAGTGGTTCTCGTTAGAGCTTAGTTGAAATGTAGCATCTTACAGAGAATGTTTATACACAATTTGATGATGAAGGCTGTGCTACAGGCAACCTGGAAACATGAAATAGGGCTTTAATCATAACACTTCCACATTTCTCCATTGGGAGCTGTAGGTGTGCAGTGCCTTGGAATAGCAACCTGCTTTTATTTTGATGCCCAACATGGATTTGTGTGCCTGGGATTAGATATGCAGATTTGAAAATGAAGTCCACGTATGCCAGAGGTACCCAGAAGGCAGAAGCCTCACAGAAGGACCTGGGTAGGTGGCAAACCGAACATCAGTCAGCTTTATGCCTCTGTAGTAAAGAAACCAGCAGCATCCTGGGCTGCATTAGGAGGAGCATTGCCAGAAGGCTGATGCAGGTAATTATTCCCCTCTGCTCAGCACCTGGGGATCTGCAGTGCTGTGTCTGCTTCTGGGCACCCAGTACAAGGAAGACATGAACATCCCAAAGAGAACAGTGAAGGGCCACAGAGATGATTACGGGACAGAAGAATCTGACTTGTAGGGAGGGAAAGAGAACTGAGGTTTCTCCAGGTTTTCAGCCTGGAGAAAAGAAGACTCCAGGGATTTCTCACCAGTTTGTATCAGCATCTGATGGTGGCAGTAATGGAGACAGAGCCTGACTCTTCTCAGTGGTGCAAAAATTGAAATACAGAAAATTCTGTTTAAATATAAAATTGTTTTTTTCAGTGTGATGGTGGTCAGACACTTCAGCAGGTTACTCAGAGACTGTGGAGTCTCCATCCTTGGAGAAATTCAGAACTCCACTGGACACGCTGCAGAGAACCTGCTGTAGCTGACCTGGCTTGAGCAGAGGGGTTGACTAGAAGATCTCTACAGGTTCCTTACAAACCCATGATTCTGTGGTACTGTGAATATTTTCCATCCATTTGGAAATACGTCTCCTAGTATGGAGTCGCCTTTTCCACAAAAGACAAGTGTTCTAAGGAGAGGTGCATAGGTTATTATGTCCTGGAGCAGAAGCAACTTCCTCATAACTTGTTGGCAGATGCTTGACACATCTGTTTGCTTTAGACTTGCACTGAAAACGCATTTCTGTTCCTGCATCACATGTGTCAAATTCGGCTTCTGGGGAAATGTACAGATGTTCACACAAAGAGAAGAAAAAAACATGACACAGGAGTATGTCATGGTTGTTGGTACATCATACAATGTATTAATGAGGAAAATATGTTTCCTTTAATTAAAATGTTTTGCCTAGGATTAAGATATGTTTTGATTTCAACAGGATTTTCTGTGTGTGTGGTTAAATAAACACATCGGATGTGTGTGCACAGCAATGCTCACGTGCTGCTCTTCCATCGGGCTGTAAGGATGAGCCCAGTGATGACGGTGAGGGTGCTGCAGGGATTTTTACAGGAACCTGCGTGCCAATCCTTCTGTTGCCTTTCATCTGCTACTTCTTCATGTGGTTTACTTTTCTGCAGGAACGTAGATAGTGTGTAGGGAACAATCTGAGGCTTCTGAGGAGTTAAAAGTGGGAAATAGCTGAAAAACCCAGTAAGTGCTACACATGCCATGAGGGCTGGGAAGCGGTGGTGTATTAAGGGAAATAAACTGAATGAGAAAGAGGTCTTTTGCCCTTCTTCAATTCATTGTTCTTGTGGAACTTAAAAAACAGTAGCTATTCCATTTGATTCCCATGTGTCGGCCACATGAACATGCTGTCTGTGCATACCCTTTTTCCATTTCTCCGTACTGGATTTCTAGGCAGAGGTCCACATGTTTCAAAGGTGCCATAAATTTTACTTCTAGTGGGTTTGGGAGCTAGAGTCTTCTCTAGCACAGTATGCAACCTTTGTTTTACCCAGTTCCAGACCTGAGAACTTCCTACCTATTTTCCTCCTCTCCTGCAATCACAGGTTATTTTTTTCCAACAAATAGGACAACGCGGGTGGTCTTGAATGACCTGAACAGGCAATCTCTGGCCGTTCTGTTCCTGCAGTCACATCGTCACTTGGGAGTTTTGTAGTCTCCTGCTCTGCACATGGAGCCGAAAGAGTTTAAACTGTCAATAATTCGGTTTTCTTCCCTTAGTATTCAGATGCCTAGTACCTTGGAAACTCAGGGTGCCCTTGTGGTGTCTGACTTTCATCCCAGCTGTGCCAGAAGCCCTTTGCAGTTCTAGGGAAGCTGGTGTCTAGTTCTGGGCTCCGAGGTTAGGATCCGAGCACTGCTCTGTAACTTGCAGCCAGCAGCAAGAGCAAATGGTAAAACTCCCTTCCCCTGTCACCGTCCGCTATCTGAGATACTGTAGCTAAATCCTCTTCCCCCAAAAGACAAATGCTGAGGCATTTCAGGTACCGCACTTATAACTGTTGGCATATACATTTGCCTAAAAATTCTGACTCACATTGCACAGAGGGAACAAAAACCTCCGAGCTCAGGACCCACATCTGCTCCGCAGCTGCACCAAGCAGTGAATTTATCATCGGCTTTTGTGATGCAGGGTAAACTATGACAAATCTCATCTTCCTAACTAATTAATGAAAGGCCTCGGGAATATCTCAGCTTGAGAAAAGGAGTACAGGAGTGGAAAAAGGGAACGACTGTGGAACTTTTTTTTTTTTTTTTTTTTAAACAGGAGAAGGAAAAAATGAGCCTTAATAGCAAAGAAAGAATAGAAAATAGAATTTCCAAACTTCTTTTGGAAAACAGAATTACAAAATCAGTGGATAAAAGGCAACTTGCTGGATCTACTGATGATTTGAATTTTAGTAGTGCATTTGATGTGGTTTCTCATGACCTTCCCACTTGCAAAACAAGTTTACACATTGGGTTGGGTATAAACATTGTGTCGTAAGGACTGCAAACTGGCTGGAGGATAATTATTAACAGCAACGTGTCTTGTTTTGGGGAGGTCTTTAGCAGAGCTTGGCAGCAAGATGGGGTTTATGTAGATACTTAGCTACTGTGGTTTGAGAGAAAGCTGTACGAATAAAATCTTTAGAGGTTGAGTGGACAGTGAAGCTGCCCAGATATGTCCACATAGAGCTATAGAGGATGGGCAGGTGGACAGAAAGCACCACAATATGATACAATATGGAAAATAAAAAGCTAATACATGAGGAAAACCTCCTTCGGGGGGAAAAACCTAGAAGAACTTTTTGCTGACAGAGACCTGAGGTGATTGATGACAAAAAAAAAATATGTATATATGGTGCGATGACATGGCAAGAAGACGGTGCCAGATGGCATGGGGAGCAGAGGCAGGCATTTCTTGAGGTTATCAGAGCGGGGTTGTAAGAACCACCTTCTTCAACCCCTCTCTGATAAGACTTTGCCCAGGATGGTGTGTTCCATCCTTGAGACTCCACTGAGTGGAAATTCAGAGGAAATCAGCACATGTGGGGCTGTGTTTATGTGCACACAAGTGACAGTGGCTCAGCCTCTGAGAGCTGCTGAAACCAGGGGCAGGGATGTGAATGAGTAGTGACTGCATGGAGGAATGCAAAAGGCATAAACACCATGACATTAGGCAAAAAGTTACAGGGTTTTGTTAAGGGATTGCTAAGAATAATACAAACGAAACTATCAACTGGAAAATTGAAGCGGGCTATTAGTGAAAACATCCTGAATGGATGAGGTCATTGAGGCTGGAACATTCTCCCCTGGGGCTTTTAAATCCAGTTTGGGGAACGCACTCAGCGCCGTGCTGTGGGGATGCACTTCGTGCTGCCTTCGTGCTGGAGGGTAGGTGAGATGGGCTGGTTTTTACTTTGTGTGAACTTCTCGGGGCTACAAGATCCTGTGCTTACTGGGTTTTCACACCTCAAAGTCTTCCACCAAGCACGCCCCATATCAGCTATCAGTGAAAAGTCAAAACTTTCTTCACCATTTGGCCGAAACAGTGTGAGGCCTCCCTGAGGTGCAGAAATTTCTGCGTGTACGTTTTCGAAGTGGGTGCGTGGGACGAAGTACTCTGGAGAGCGTGGCCCTTCTGCACATGGGCGTAGAGACCGAGAGCCCTATGGGACTGCTACGTGTAGAAACACAGGGTGCTGCAGGCACGTCCGAGGGCGTGTGGACGGACAGATTAATGGGAATTTGTGCGGTTCATTGGTTGTGCAGAGCTCTGAACAATCAAATCCCTTCAGATCACTCCACTAGCTGGATTGCTTATGACAAAATCACAGGTTTTTCTCCAACACTTTTTAATCTCCATCTTGAAAAAAATTGGAAATGACATGGTAAAGTAAGGCCAATTAACATGAACAATTGCAGTTTATTTGCTTCCACTGTTTTACAGCATGCAGTCTGGTAGAGCAACATGCATTACTTTTTTTGGAGACATCAAAATAAATAAGTAAATAAATACATGACCCTGTGGGCTTACAGACTGAGTCAAAGAGCAGAGATTATTCCTGGCACTGCTCTCAGAAAAAAATTGTTTCCTTTGAAAACACCAGACATTGACAGTTTTGCATCAGGACAAAATTAGGATGAGGTGAAATCTCTCCATTCAAATTGTGCCAATTCAGCAGATGTTTCAGACAGTTCCGGAAGGTAGAAAGAAATGAATAGAGACTAGAAACCAAAAACAACCCCAGATCCCTTGAAACAAAGGTTACTATTTCTCTCCCTATCAACTCTCCTTTATTTCTAGTGAGATAGGGTTATCTAGGCATTTACATTCATATTTTAGTCCTGCGTGTAGCACTTTTGTATACAAAAGATGTCAGAGCTTTTAGCAAAGAGGGTAAAGTGTCATTATCTCAATTTTGCAGGTAAGGAAACAGAAGCACACAAAGGTGCTGAGACTTGCTGGCAAAGCACACAGCACACCACCAGCAGAGCCCCGCACCTGATAGATGATCCCGTGTGTTTGCCTTTGGGCCGTGTCGTCTGTCATCTTAATGGTACAAACATTTTGGATTTAGTCGTACTGTAAAAGCAAAGGACTTAGAAAGAAAGAAAAAAATAAAAGCCAGTGCAGAAATTTGCCCACTAAAATCAAAACATCTAATTGAAAAACTTCTAAGAAATAAATGTCATGTTATTGTTCTCTCCTAGGGAAATGCTCTCAATTAGGACTTTAGAAATGTTAGGCCGTGCCCACCCTCATTCTACAAATTAAAACCAGCTATGCTTGAGAGAAGCTACTAAGGAGAGTTAGTCAGTAAAAACACAAGTGATTATTCTAACATCTCATATTCTTTTACCAAAACAAAATAACATAAGCTTGGAGACTGACTGACTTCTATCATAAACGTTAGCATGCTGTGCTTGGACCTCTGGAGATCTGGCGAAAACCGAAATGTTCTGTCTCCACGTAGGTTTCTGCTAATGGATTTTCCATGCATCCCTTGTTTCAGTTTCTCTTACCGTGTGTGGGATGCAGAAACTCGCTGCTGCTCTGGGCAGTATCAGTTCCTGCTACTACCTTAAAAACATCAAGAGGCTGATTGCACACTACTTTTTTATTATGCGCTGTGTGTTTTTAGGGGAGAAAGGAGCATTGTTTTCTACCATTTTAACTTTGTGTTCTGAAAAAGGTATCAGGCTGGGAAAGAGCAAGTTTCTCTTTCAGCCTGTTATGTGCTATGCTGATGTGTTTTAAGTGTGCTCTCAGTTTGTGTGCATCAGTGAATTTCATCCATGTATTGCATGTGAATTATATTAATACTTTGATCCCCAGTCCTTGAGTTCTCCACTGCACAAGTCTCTCTATCATCAGTGAGGAAGGGGTAAAAACAACAAAAAGGGATCGAGGTGATCACTGCCTGAGGAACTTCCAATCTTATTTTAAGCATTGTCCTTGCAGGAGAGCTCATAAGCAGAACAATCTAAACATGTTTTCTTGCAGCTCCTATGCATTTCAGCTAATCAGTTTTCAAATGCTGCCCTTCCCATTCTTAATTCGCTTCCATTTAAGTATTGCTGGGATTTAAGAAGCTGCAAAGGTTAAGCAGAACACCTGCCTGCCCATATCCCATCTGCACAGCACAAGCACCAGGACAAGAAGGTAACGCAGTCTTTGTGAAGCATGGGAAAAACATTCTCTTCCTTTATTAAAAGAAGGACAGGTCTTACTGCTATACCCTTGCCACCTTTCCAGCCCTGCTACTTGTAGTGAAATTGACCCTGAAAAAGCACTTTGCCAACACTCTGAGTTTTGTTAGTTTGAGAGAGTTAGGAAAATGTTTTTAGAGATTTCTTCATTATTTGTTCCATTTGCTTTTAGTATTTGTTTACCTCTCACAAATAAAAAATGTACAATGGGAATAAAAAGAGCCATGATTTTGAGATTTTTTAAGGTCGATGGCTCTTTTCACATCATAGTGCTCACCTAACGTTTTCCAATTTTTCTCTACAGCCATATGGACTAGAAATTCAAGCTTAAGAAAAAGACAACACAAAAATCACCGAAGCTTAGGTTCTCATGCAGTCTCTTGATTTAAGCCACACTTTAAAAAAACATTAGCTATTGCAAGGGTCAATAAAATCACTAGAGGTTGCAACACAGAGTGGGAGGAGTGGCTCACCCGCTGTAAATTTGCCTGCCTCCCCGAAGTCAGTGGAGCTAGGGCTCTTTGCACCAGCTGACATGCCTGTCCCAACGTTTTTTGACTTGCAATTGTTTTTTGATTTAAGGGAAATGGTTAAAGTGTGGCCATCTGGCTCACACTGAAACTGGAGAGGGAGAGTCTCTTTGGTTCTGTTTCTCTTACAAATAAGTCAGCCTCTGAAGCTTATTTAATATACTTAAAAAAAAAATGAATAGAATGAAACAGCAAAAAATGCAGAATGAGACCCTATAAAAGCTGCATGATGAAGTGCTTGTACACAAGATACAGTTATAATTATGTGCATCACAGCAACACGTTTCTGCTTTCCAGAAGGACGAGGGCTCAGCCTGGGCGAGTTGCCCTTGAGTCCTGTGCGGGGCTGAGGGCACTGCAGGAGCTCCGGGGCTGGGAGCCCTGGTGCAGGTGAGGAAGTGCCTCTTCAGCTGGAAGCTGAGCACTGCAACCTAGCTGCCAAGGACGGGGACTTCTCAGGTTCTCTGATGCATACCTTAACTTTCTTATTGCTGTTGCCTCATCTGTAGCTGTCCCAGACTCTGGGCTTTTACAAGGACTGTTTCGTGGGATACGTAGCCCCCAAATAAAGGAGGGCTTCCTTTCTCCCCAGCTAGTGCCTCACAGGCAGTTCTTACGACTAGATTAACCTCTCACTGCTGCTTTCACACACACACAAAAAGTCCCAAACTTCACCTAAGCAGGGAAAACACAGGAAGTTTTCTTTGGTAGAAGATTCAGGTGGAAGTGGCACGAGTTGCCATAGTTACCCTGTTTGATAAAGGTGTAAACTGTACTTCATCCTTTCAACCTTTTTCTTATCTTGGTTTTGTTTTGACTATCTGGTATAGTTTTTATTACTTAGTATAGTTTGGTGATTACTGTTGCAGCCTCTGAATTTGTCTTTTTATAAGAATGTACTGTACTGTGCTTTAGAATATGCAGAATGTTTGCTGTATACAGGATGCTGCATATTCTAGAAAAAATACACGACTGTTTTACTATGAAGTCTTTAACCTGGGATTTTCATGTACCAAAAGGGGAGGGTAATAACAAGTTAGGCATAGTGAGATAATGCCACACAATCCTAGGTATTGTTGTACATGGAGGCTAGGTTTTGCCACTCTAATTTCTCTCTGGGTTTTCCTTACTCTCTGAGAAACCTCGCTGCAAGAAATAAAGCTTCTACTGCCGTATGTGCTAATCTACATAAATGAGAATGCAAGAATCTGACCTCTAATATTACTGATAGTTATATTTTTACAGTGTAAAAACGTGTCACTCCATGGGCACACTGCTGGTTCCAAGCGAACTGTGGGATGCTGCTCTGTACCAGTAAGGCCACTTGAATCCAACCTGAACATTATTCCTAGGTGAAATTCAAAGTATTTCCAGTACTTGTTTGTCATCATTTTTAGTAGCTTTGCACCTGGTTTCTGATGCTCCAAGAGGAGAGCTGCTCTACTTTTTTTCTTTTTAACTTTTTTTCCTATTTTTAATGCCTTTTTACACTAAATGAACAATGAGTTTGTTCTCAGAGATCCCAGCGCAACACAGTGGCACCCCTCTCACTGCTGCCTTGCTATGTGAGAGGAACAAAAGCCAGCAAGCAGTGATGACAACCACGTAATCCAGTGTTTCGCAGCCCTCTATCTCAGGGAAAAAGCTGCGTCTTGGTGCCACTCCAGGACAGGTGAATATCTGCTCCTGTCTGAGACTCAGCAGGAGGTGGGGAGACTTCCACAATTCCTCTTTTCCTGCAGTACGTTCAGCCCCCGCAGTGCGTGGAGATGCCGAGGACTTGTTAGTATTGAAATCGGAATAATTGGCCTTTTCCTGATCATCTTTCTCAGTCAGAGGGGAAAGAGAGGCATCGATATCACTTTCTGGGGAGCACATGCAAGCCAGATGTGGCAAAGTGCTATTTGGACTACTGGGAAACTGGCTCCTCCTAGCTGTCCTGCAGTCATCTACGCTCAGGGCAGAGCATGAGCCTGCCTACCACCCAACATTATCAGGCAGGAAAATCTCAGAAGCAAGAAGAACAGATGTAAAAGGAAACCAAGAGAATGGATTAATGGCTAATGCAGCAGCTTTCTTGCACATTTGAGGTGCCTGAATTACTTCGTCATGTGCTACATCCTAAAGAAGCTCTTGTGAGTTAGCTGACAGGACAGATGACAGTTTAAGTGTTGGGTTTATCAAGGGCTGCTGTGGAGAGGTGAAGCAGAGATCAGACACATTCCTGGTCCAGCCGGTGCTACTCAAGGGGACGTCTGAGTGCTCCAGCGTGTTACTCTTTATGGCCAACCCAAAAGCTCTTTTCCCCACTTAAATATGAAGTCATATGCCTCATGAAAAGAGTTTAGCTCCACGAGGCTGTAGCAGCATGGGGGTGTACAACTGGATCTGAAGCACAGTTCTGAGAAACCCGTGCTTTTTTTGTACGTGCAGCACTGAGGTTGCTCATTTTCCGTGACTACCTCAGAGCAAGGACCCTCCAACAAAGGCTTTCTGTCGGGCAGAGGTAGCTCAGATTCGCTGTCACAAAGGTACTGTCTGTCATTATTCCTGAGTGTCTTTCCTGCCTTTTCTTAGAGCATTAGCAATGCAATAAAGTGGATTCACTTAGAGAATGTGGGGAAGGTTTCATAACCAGTGAGTCTCAACTCTTTTTGTCCCCGGAGACTGAAGTTACAGGTTTTGCCGTGCTGCAGAAGTTCGGATTTTCCTGGGTGATGCTAACTCCTTGTTTCCACTTCCTTCAGTGCTTTCACTACTGGTGAAGTGTTTCATTGTACGTGATGCTCTGCAGCCATGCTGGATTGTAGTGCCTTCTGTCCATTAATCTTCCTTATTGTTTCCAAATTTCTTTTGTTCTCTTTGTCAGCACAGACCAATGAAGTGCAGCCCTCAGCCAAGATCTTAAACGATCTAAATAGCTGCGTAGACACCTGGTCTTTGAAAGAATGATGTAGTTTTCTCCTATGAGTCTAATTATAGTTGCTAATGCATTGATCCATAGAAAAAATGGGCCCGCATAGTAACTGTATGGTCAAAGCTGCCAGAGGGAGTAGTTAAGGGAAAGATACGCTGCATTAGATGGAACTTCATAGCCCCGCGGAGCTGTGAGAGATCTCAAACTCCTCTCTGTTCTCTGTGCTGCTGAATTGCTCTTAGGCCTAACAGATCTTCTTTGTATCAACCTATAAATACAGCTGTGTCTACTGGATTTTGCCCAAGGGCTTGTACATCATAGTTTGCTAAATTTTAATCATGCTTATGTTTGCATTTGAGTGCAGTTCACATGTCCCATAAAGCCCTTAATCCTCAGTTTGCCATCCCAGGCAAAATGCCCAGTCTCAGCTGAGGCCTTCCTAGCAAACTGCTCTGACTCCATTGACTTCTCACCACGTTCTCTAATGCATTTATGGATCTGATAAGAGCTCTGCTACAGACCCACACTCCTTCTACCAGCAATATAAGCTGCTGTTGATACTGTTCGTTAAGAAATACTGTACAGCATTCTGTCAAACAAATGAAATTCATCCATCTCTCCCCGTGAGTTTTAAAAAAGTTTCGTCCTATCAGCGTGGAGGCACAGTGACAGCTGGAAAATATTTTAGCACAACTGCATGGAAACACTGAATTTTTTCTAAGAGGTTTGAAAAGCATGTTGTAATTATTGTTTGACTCCTTTGTATACAGTGTTGCAAGATTAATCCTTTTTAAAAAACAAATTAGCTGTGCAGTTTGCATTCAATTTCTGCATGCAATTACCATGATCACATGTGTAGTTCACATAACTGCACATAAAAACTGTCAGAGTTCTCTGTTGGCTGATGTAAAGTGCACACGCTGTTGTTCACATGCGTTGGTTCGGCTGGCTGATTTGCAAATCTGCCCCTGCTTGTGGCCTGCTTTCCAGAGCTGTACTTGCTTCAATTTCACTAAATGGCATCTCTCAATCAGTCCTTAAAATTAACAACTGCAGACTGAGTTGCGTATGTCTGACAAGGATAGACCTTCTCCTAGAACAAATTATTCAAAGGAATTTCTTTTTTTTTTTTTGTTTCCTTCCCTTTGATGTAAGGTAGTACAAAGGAATCCAGGACATGGCTTTTCAGAAAAGACTTCTGAAATATCCTATGGGCGGCACTTTATTTGTGTGCAGTTCTACTCTCAGAATATTGCTTGAAACTGTTGTGAATGTGCTTGTTAAGATTTGCATGTGCTAAGTGCAGTACATTGAACACCATCCCCAATCTGCTTCCAAGTTAAAATATAGCCTCCTTGTGCGTGGTGCTCTGATGGAAGCACTGGCAAAAAACTGCACTGTGCACAGGCCCAGGATCCGACTCTGAAAACAGAGCAATAATATGATTACTATCACTCTTGAAGCAGTTAAAAAATCAAAACAAAACAGTGAACTACATTTTAGAGTTTCCATTCTGTTTTGCTTTTATTTTTATGTTGTAACTTAAAAGCTTCAGGCTGCAGCAGAAATAGAAATCCCTAAAAATATGAAACATAAGTAAGAAGAGAGACTCTTCAGCTTGGTTACATATCAAACACACGTGTGAAGGAAATCTGTGGTGCAGAGAGAGTAATTTTGCCAACAAAGTGTGCCATACACCAAGTTGGTGGCAATGTCAGCACTGAGAACCAGGTCTTCTGGCTCTCAGTCTTTTGCCCTTACCACCAGACCAATACAATAACATATCGTTTCCATATGTTATTGCATATTTATTTCTGTATTGCTCTCCCTCTTTTTCCAGGTTATTATGAAAATATAAGAAATTACTGACTTTTTCTTGAATTTCCTAGGAGATATTTTTACATCTACTTAAAACCCAGCACCTTTTATGCTAACATCCTTTGGCCTTTGCAAGCCCTCTTTGTCTTCTTCTAAGGCTCCAGAGGGAAAAGCTATTCATCTTTACTTCCTTAATTTGTCCTTCTTTAGACACTGGCCAACTTCTTCTGATTTTTTTGTTCTGAGCTAGATTTGAATAGTTCTGAAGCTTCAGAGCTTGGGGATATGGGTAGCACAGTCGGAGCAAGAAAAAATTGAGTTCCTCAGAGGTGGTAGGACTAGATGAGGCCCCACCACTGAATGTAGTGAAGAAACTACAAAACTGTAGAAATGCTTCAGGTCTTCTGATGCTGCTTAAATAGCACTGGTAAAAATAGTATTTGTATTGCCACTGAGCGAAAAAGGGAGGGATTATTTTTGATCCTTTGAGTTTCCTCCCAAAGATAGAGGTCCGGATCGTACAGAAGCCCTTGACGTAACACAGCCTTGTTGGGTCACACGACGACCTACCACAGGTTGTCCACTTAGGAAACGTGTTACTGAGGAAAGAGATGGTGACTGTGGAGAAAAGGAAAGAGAAAAAGGAGCCCTGTGTTAATGCCGTGACTCAGAAATTACAGTAGGACTATTTTCTTGGTCCCTAAAACAAGGCACAAAGCCTCGGAAGAAAATATTTATTAAGCCACAGATGGCAAAGCTGAGCCTCTGATTTCCCTAAATCCTTAAGAGGATTGTGGTACAGCTTATAGGAGCATCTTAGTAGCTGGATGCTCAGCTTCTTATTAGGTATGTCATACATACATACAGCCACAGTGACTTGAGCAGAGAAAGTGTTTGCATTACAGCTTTACTAATTGTGTACCTTAAATTAGGAGAACAGAAAACTATTTTTTCTTTTCTCTTTTATATTTGTGGAATGCTTTTCTAGTGAAGGATGCAGGGGTACTGTGGTAAATGATATTTTTAAAGGAAAAGCCAGTGAGAGAGATTTTCATGTTTGCCAATTTTTACGTGAGGGTAACTTGCACATTTCCTAAATGAAAGAAAACACTGGTCAATGTGAATGGGAGCAGGAGAGAGGCCACACAGCAGTCCTGTTATTTCACCAAACTGAGCAGAAATAATTACCCTCTTCTGCTGTACCACATGTGTCTTGGGTGATTTCTTAGTGCAAGTCTCTTGTTTGTCATTATTACCGAGAGGGAGTTTTTGGGCTAAGTGCTGCCTGGAAAAGATCTTCAAAGTACGACCATATAAACCATCTATCCTTAGTTAATTTCTGCAGCTTTAGGGAAACAAAGCCATGTATATTGCTTGACAAAATTAGTTGGATTATAGGACAGTGACAATTAAGTTTACATTAGTGTTTTCTTCACATTGAAACAATAGATTTCAAAGCATTGCTAGCAGCCAAACCCAAGGAAGATAGTCCTTTTATACGCAGTCATGCCCTAAATGTTGACAAATTGCAGTTAATTGTTGAACTTCAGCTTTTTCAACAGATTCACAGATTAATTTAGTGCTATCCAGTTATAAAGCAGCACAGTATAGCAACTGTGCTCGTCTCTTCTGTATTTTGCTAGATCAAAGAACCAAATCAGTGCAGAGATTTAGGCAGAGTCTGGTTGTTCTTCTCCAGAAAAGACCCAGAGACAGCCCAGCGTGGATGCAGGGTGGGTGATCAGGAAAACAAGATCTTGGGTTACAACGAGGAGTGAACAAAATGGACAGTGTACATGCATGTGGAGAACTCAGCAGTGATAATAGTCACTTCTCAATTACTAAAAACATTAAAAAAATGCTATAAATACTAAAACCAGCAGGTAACAATGACTCTGAAATGCATTTATAAATAACTGAAATAAGGTCAGCTGGTGCAAAAATAAAGCGTGCTGTAAAATGTGTAGGACCATGATTTTTTCCACTCCATAACCGAGACACACCTACCAATTCATTACTACCACAGAGGAAACATTAGCTCATAGAATGAATAATATTTTCTCCTTGCTGACATACCAGACTTCCTAGTTCATGCAAATACAGAAGTACAAAGGTGATTTTTTTTTGATGTTGACTTTAATACATTTGTATTTTTTTTTAATTTCTGAACATCATTGGAAAGTGATTCTAACTGCCCTGCCACAGATATCAGCTAAAATACGTTGGTTGTCTGGAGAAGAAAGAAAGTGCTGCATATATTTGAATGGTGAAAAAAATCTGTGGTTTCTGGTTAGCTCTGAACAAGCCATCAAGGATGAGTTGTTCCTTAATGGCATGATTGATTATGTCATGAGAAAATATACCATGCCAGACAGAGATCATCTGTGATAAAAGCAACCGTGCAATTACGGCAATGAACTGGGCCATTTTGCCAGCTGAAGGGGCGAGCTGGGGAAGTTGTCATGGAATTTAAAGAGTGCCTTGCGTAAAGCTGGATCGGGATCGCAAACCTGTTCTGTTGGATAATTTGCGCTGCAGAAAAACCTGAATATTTATTGTTGGTAGCAGTGTTCTGGAATCAGTAGGTGGCTTCCTAGATCAGCTGCTTCTCAGCTTCATTTCAATGTTTGTAGGACAGTTTGGGGGCAATTGTGTTCCAGAACAGCTGGATGGAACTGGAGTGCACACAAGAAAAGTTCTGTCCCTGGCAGAGGTGTTGTTAGAGTTTGCTCAAGACTTTCCTCCGTAATTAAATGGGTGTCTTCCTTGACTTTGATCTTATGAGTCACTCACCTAGAAGTTACTTAAGTTCTGCAAGACATCCCTGGATAAGTCCCTCAATTTATTTATATCTTTAAGATGATTTAATACCAAGTTAATGATTTAGGGACCTATCTGATTCCCAGAAAAGCCAGCCAGAGACTTCTCGCTGCCCCCATCTAACCAACTGGGTATAATACCTACTTACATTTAAATACCGTTTACATTTCCACAAAAGAATTTATATTGCTTTCTAATACCTTGAATGCAGAGCTTTTTATAGCTTACTACCCCATAAATCGTTAATCCTTACTTTAAAAGTTATTTTTTATTAGAAATAGAACAGAAAACAAAGCTCCAAGTACAGACCTAAACCCTTCACTTTTTGAGAGGTTCCAGCTTCAGGCACCTTGAACATAAAATTCATTCCGTGGCTTTGGCCACAGACTAAACAGAAAATAAGCCTATTTTGAGGTTCCAATTTGACCATATGGTAATTTCTTCTGAGATTAGTTGGCCTGATGGCTTTGTGACACTGGAAGGGGGTTGAAATCAGAAAAGATAATTCCTTGCTCTCTGCTGAAGAGAAGCAAAATTGATTTATTGTTGTTTTTTTAGAGAGTTCTGTTTCTAGAGACAGCAGAGAAAAGCTAATTCAACCAGGAAGTCTTCCTGTTTTCCAAGACAAATCTGTCTGTTACTCTGCCATTGACTTCAGTAGATGTAGAATTAGTAGCCAAGGAGTACAGGAGTAGCTAAGAAATTCAGTCCTTGACTTTGCAAATCTAATGCATAGATTTTATTTTTATTTTTTAATTGGGAACTTCTGTTTTATAAAATCACTGGTGGCACATACCAGCTTCATGAGGGAATCTCGAAACCTTGGGAAGTTCAGACACAAAGCCCATGCTGTGGTAAGCCTATCTACCTGCTTTGGCTGTTCATGCCACCGAGGCACCCAGCTCCACATCCAGTTCCACTCCTGCCTCACTGGAGTGGGTGCAGAGCCATGAGGATGAAGCATGGCTGCTGATGAACACACACGACAGCAAAGATAATAATTAGCACAAAGTGATGTGGTAGAGCATCTAGCCCACATTGGGGACAGTATGGAGCCTTACCACCCACGAGGGATCTCTGGGATGACAGCTTAATTGAGAGGAGTTGCTCAAGCATGTACCACACCTGGCACAGAGTTAGAAACTTCTGCTTCGGGAAATGTTTTAACAAGTTGTTTTCCTTTTTCTGTTGTCACCTGAACCAGAAGATTCTGGGGCCTGCTTATTGCATAGACACACCTCAGTTTATGCATCAAACCTGTTTCGTTTTGTTTTGGTTTGTGCTTTCTTTTTTTTTTTTTTTTAACTGGTTGTGTTCATGTACTGAGGCCTCTCCTGCGCTTCAGATCCCAATCCAAACAGTAAATGGGAGGTTGCAGAAGAAAGCCACCACGAGCGCACAGGTGAGAGGTGGAGTGCCTTACATCATTCCAAAGAACACAATCATTGCTGCTCAGTCACACTTTCGTCCAGGCTCCAATTTTTATGAAGATTATCTGTAGAAAAAATGAATATTGAATGTTAGGCTCATAAATCTAAGTTGTACTGGATGATTTATAACAAGTGTTGGAAGGCCAGTTCTACCTTACCAACCGTGATTTGAAGTTAAGCACAAAACGTAGCAGTCATATCAACAGTATACACCAAAGTAAAAAACTAACAACCCTGCCCTGCCTAACAACTCCTTTTTGGAAGACGCCATTGCCTTTTTTGCTTTCCTCAAAATAAATAAGTAAATTAAATTGCAGCACATCTGGAAGAATAACTAATTTGAGCTACTTTGGACAAAGGGGAGAGAATCAATTCATATGTCAAATGTCTTCAAAGGACAGTGAAGATCCTAGTCTTAAGTACAGAGTGGGCTGCAGCTTGAGTGTTCTGGGTGATAAGTGTTATAGCTCTCTGTAGTGACAGAGCTCACGACTGAGTGCTGCAGGTGTTAAGTTGCTGGTCTGGTACGGTCTGGGTCTAAAAAGGGACCTAGAGCTGCTAAGAGAATTGATGCCTTTTGCACAGCCTTCAGTTTCTGGATGACTTCAGGGTGGGAATCCCAACAGATCATTGCGTGAAACATGAGTCATGATAGTCAAGGGGAAAGAAAAGTGTCTTACGTCAGTGTTGGTGGAGACACGCGAATAAAGGCAGTGGGAAGCTGGTTGTCCAGAAGAAACTGGGGATCTTATCAGGTTTTGTAAGTTGTGAAACTAGGTGGCAGCCAGCTTTCTATATCTGGAGCAGATGTGAATGTGCTCCCTCCTTGTCTGCTGTTCTCAATCTATGCCACTTTCAGGTAAAAAAAAAAAAAGACGGTTTTCATCCTGACATCACTGGGACTGATGTTATCTCACTCCTAGTAGCCTTGCATGTGCATTTAATGAAAGGAAGCATAAAGCTGAAACTTTGTAAAAGATGCATTTAGAGCACAGAAGTCGATAAGGGTGTCAAGTACGTACAGGTGACCTGCTAATATTTGGATATCTGAGAGTGAACATCTCTCTTTTCTTTGTACCCTCTCAGAAGAGATCATCAACCAAGCAGTTAGCATGGCCTGTCCCATGGCCGTGCTGGCACACAGGTTGACAGAGGTCAAGGTGGTCTGAGCCCCTGCAGTGCAGCGAGCCATTTAGCTGTGTTTTCAGTGAGGGGAAAGACAAGAGAAAATTTAAAGCAAATATCCCGTTGCCACTTGCCTCCTACTAGTCCAGAACCAAGTCACAGGCTTGTTTCCTTATGAAAGCACACGATAGTGTTTCATTCCAGTGACCCTGCCGTCTGCTGCCCAGCAAGCAGACTCAAAGGTAGGCTATTCAGCTTAATCCCCCGAGGCCTAACCACTTTTGGGAAAGTTAAGCACTGCTGAAAGCTTCTGGTGTTGAGCAGGGAGCCTATAGCCATGCAATGAACACCGCTAAGCAGAGGCTGAGGGGTCTGGTTGCAGCCCCCTGTGTATTAAAGCTGCGAAGTCTCCAAGTGCAGTTCCTCTGGATGTAAACAGCATTCCTCTGCTGGGGTGGCAAATGATACCTTCCTCCCTGCAGGGCCTCACCATATCACCAAAACTTGTTTACTCTGTAATTTAGAGTTCATTGTAATCTAAATGGAGATATTTTTTTGCAACGCAAATAGGGCTGTACAGAATGTAATACATTTTATGTATCGCTACTGTTTATTATGGCCATATAACTTATCACTCATCACGCAGACCGGATTGCAAAACACAACGTTTCAAACACACTTTAACTCTCAGATCGTGATCAGTAAAAAGAATATATTATACTTATAATATGCTCTTTCCCTCACAGTATTTTACTGCAGAAACCCCATTTTGCAAGAAAGCATTTCAAGGAATAAAAAAACAATCTTGATTCAAGTGCAGAACTTGTTTCTGGTTGTGTAAAGTGGGCAGACATTGAATTGGTCCCTTTATTTGATTTTCTGAAGCGTCCTATTGTACTGGCTGATGTGCATAGGTGGGGAAGCCTGCTATGAACCCCAAAATTCAGAGTACTAGAAGATAATCTTCCGTAATGACCTAATGCTACCATAAATAATCACAGTTAGGTGTAGCTGGAACAGTCTACTCAACTCTTTAAGGTACAGCAGGTCAGGAACAGCGATGTTCTTGCTGGAAAAAGGAAAAAGGAAAAAGGACTTCTCTCTCTTTGGCCTGTAGGAGGTGATCTAGGTTTACATCTTCTGTAATGTACAGGCTGTTGTAAAGTGATAAGCAGACTCAATAAAAATGAAATTAAAACAGTGCCCGGTGGAGTGGGATGAAGTGGTTAATATTTGTTGCATACCCTGACGCTGGACTTTGATCCTCTGACAACACCCACCGTTCTCCAGGTGACATTGCAGATAAATGATTCCCTTCAGCGAGGAAAACAAGTGATAAAGTGATAAATTATTCAATCACTGTCAGTGGAATATTGGGCCTCTTATGCAGCTCAGAGATTAGAAATCTTTTATCAGCTGATTGCAGTTCTAAGTGTATGCGTTCAGATTGTCTCCAAGAAGCCTGGTTCTAGGAGCGCTCCTGACCTACCCAGCTCCTCCTGTACATTTAAGAGGGCAGTGTGGCTCCAGAGCAGGTAACCCAGGGAAGCTTGGATCCTGCATCCAGGGAGGCTTTGAGGACATGGACACATGATGCCACAGCTGCTCTGGTCTGCTGTTGGCAACAGTCTTGTGCTCGGGGAGGAAAGTGGAACTAAATGGCACCTAGAGGTTTCATCCCATCTGTCCAGCTCCTTCCAGTGCCACAAATTCACCAGTGCTGTGCTGGGTGCTGATGTGCTCTGGTTCTTACGCAGCACTCATCGCTATCATATCTGAGACTGTGTTGCAAGTGCTGCACAGGTGGGGGTGTGCCAGGAGATCCAAGTGCCTCAGGCATCCATTGGAATTCCCTTCCAGCACAAGCACCTGGGTTCTTTCCCACAGTAAAATGAGCAAGAGGATTAGGTTGTGATATCTGTGGGGATTTTGGCCTGAAGTGGAACTGGGGGCATGGCTGAGGAATATGAATGGATTGAGGAAATGCTACCATGCCTAAAGACCCTGGTGATTTTTAGCTGAGTGTTGTCATAAGGTGTTTTTCAGCAATAATATGAGGGGTAAGAATGTTCCCCATAAGAGACAGTGATGCTGGAGGGAGACACTCAGAAATCAATGCAGGTATTTGGCAAACTGGAATATCTGACGGTATTGGAATTAGCAAAGCTCTTTTAGCATTTCCTCTGCCAATATCCACTCTGGTAAATAAGAATTTCATTTTTATTGATGTAATTGCAATCAGCAAAATGTTTTGTAAAAAGAGAAGATCTGTGAATTGTGTGCTTCTGTAAATTTTTCTCTCATATCATAAATTCAGACTGGATGTGACATTTTACTCTGCTTTGATTAGGGTGCTTTCATTTAATTTCAGCAATTTGGTAACACTGAAATAATGTGAAAGTGGTAGCAAGTAGTTTGCGTTTGAATATATTATCTTCTGTCTCACCAGCAACAGAAGTTGCATGTACATAGGTAGATAGTAGCATAAGAGCCACCAGTACTGACTATTCCATAAGTAGTTTTTTACCCTTCCTTCCTTCCTTCCTTCCTTCCTTCCTTCCTCCCTCCCTCCCTCCCTCCCTCCCTCCCTCCCGTCCTTTTCCTTTCTTCCTCCCTCCCTCCCTTTCTCTTTTTCTTTCTCCTTCTCTCTCTCTCTTTAAATAATTAAAAAGCCCTCTGAAATCACAGTCGCCCTGAAGTAGCTGCTGTAAGATGGTAGCAGTAAAGCTGTCATTTCTGGAAACACCACTGAGGAACTTCCGCAGTTTATTTGCTGAGTGATCAGGGAGGCTGTCAAGGCATAACAGATTTGGAAGCAAACCGTCCACTGTTCAGAGCTGCATGGCTCATCATAACAGCAGTGCAGCTAAATCCTCGGTGATGTAAATAGCTGTCAGCTCTCAATTAAATCCGGATGGCTTCGTAACAGTGCTTTGCCTTACCTTTCAGATAAGTGAGCCTATTGTTTTCAGTGCCAGAGCAACTCCTGAATGTGCGTAGTGCTGCCCAGAGCGTGCTGCTTGTACCTGTTCTTTTCAATGCACAGCACAGTGAATATGAACAGGAGAGAAAATGCCTCGTACCTTTTGCTCTGGCTGAGATGTATTGCTGTACAAGGGTCAGAAAAAAACACTGGCTGAAGTGCAAGGAGGAAACAGCCTAGTTCAACACGGTCGGTGACCCAGGGGAGGTGTGTCTGGCAGTGACGATGCTGCGGCCTCAGCTTCAGGTTTACTGCTGGTCTTGGTAGCATCTAGTAGCGTTCTCATGATCTTGGCTGAAAGGAGGCAGATTGCCTCACCTGCTGCTCCATCCATTTCTTTTTCTCTGTGAAGTGCATAGTCATGAACATAAACAAGTATTTGCAGCCATGTACATGTGCACAGGGCAGCCTGGATTAAAACATAAACTGAATAAGCTTTACAGTACTTTCTCCAAGAATCCAATTAAAAAAAAATATGCTTTCCATCACAAACATGCTATCAACCCAGAAATGATACTTTATATTCCCAGGACTGATGATTGATAGTATTTCAATCAAAATTTGATTATAATAATCCTAACCTGTTTAATACAAGCCCTGTAGAGCCTTTTATTTTATTTTACTTTTCTAACTGAATGAAAATACTAACAATGCCATCATCAAAAAAGGAAAAAAAATAAAGCTTCAGGTGATACTGAGGTAGTTTAAACTCATTTCAGCAGAGACTCTTTAAACTAAGGGCAAATGTTTTCTATAAAGCTGCTCTTTCTGAACACTAGCGTTTACGAAAATTACATCCACTAAATCTATGGGTCTTTCTCATGAATGTTTTATCTAATTCCAGCTTTGCTAGCACGTCACAAGATTGTGCTTTTGGTAGGTTTCCAGTTGTCTGGTAGAAATCCAGTTGCTTATTCACGGATGAAATCAGAACAAGATGGAAGATACTGCAATGAGTGGAATTACCTTTTGGCTTTGATGAGTTGGTCTGGAACTGGAGGGAGAAACAAAATTCTATTATAGATAATTTTCCTTCTCCAGCTTTATTTATTTCCTTTCTCTCCACTCCATCCTTACACTTTTCTCTGGGCACTTGGCAAATATGCAAGTGCTGTTAATATTGCTCCTTGGCTGAACATTAAAAGCATATTTTTGAACATGACTGCTAACTCCTCCCTGTCTTGCATCTCACTGATATGCCTGGATCCTCTTGGCTCCATGCCTGGGATTGTACATGTTCTTGGAATATCCCAAGGGAGATCCCGTCAAACAACTTCTGTTCACATGACCTAATGCTTGTTTGAAAGTGCCTGTTCTTTCAGCTTCTTTCTTTTAACATCTGAGTTTTAAAGTGCAGGTATTATATTGGCCTTTGGAGAAGTTTGCTTCAACCCAGGTAACTTGTTTTTGCCTGGGCATGAAAAATTTTACTGCAAACTACGCCATGCTCATGTGAATATGGAGTTATAATGGGTCATTGGACATTTCTGCCTTAAAGACAGAATACAAACAATGAAAATACACCAACCTTTAGCCCACAATCATCATGTGTGGTATCTGTGTAATAAATATAATGCCTTGTGCAGAGTTCAAGGCTCACATATTTAAAGGCTGAGGGATTTTCTTCCCACCATGTTAAAAAGCAAAATGTTGCTGTTATAGCTAAAGATGTTTTGTTTTTAAATTTAAAATATATTGTGAATAATATGAAAAAATATAGAAAAGCTCAAATGCAAGCTAGTCAATATAGGATATTTTTATCTACCATTGCAGTCTACATCACTTCTGTATTAACCATCTCAAGCTAAAATATGCCAGACCATTTGGGCCTTTGTATAATGATGTTGTGATTTATTGCACTCTCAGTTTCCATCCTGAAGCAATTACCAGAAGAGCTGATAATGGTCTGCAATTTGTTTTCCAGAACTGGGAGTAGCTGCCAGCAAGAGCCGCTCGTAGGGAAAGGTAGTGGCTGTTTACCTGGATGGCTCAGCCAGACCGGGGAGGACAGGTCAGTGACGATCCCCCGCGAATACAGAATGAAGCACCAGCCTGTAGAACTGATAACAGCTGTTCCTTCCAAGATGGTGCAATGGGATACAACAGAAAATCTGTCGTGGTATTAAAATTCTGTAAAAAAGATGAGACCTGGCTAAAGTAATTCTTCCTCCCCTCCAGTTCACCCATTAAGATTTGTTTTCTAAGACATGTCCTTGATGTCATGGATCAAGTGACACACCCCCTGGTTTTAAGAGCTCACAGTTCTACCTATTGGTGGAGGTTCCTTATAATGGAACTTACTGTAAGCACCTGTTATGGTTATATGGAGTCTTTATGGTGTTAGAGCTGTTTCCTGTTTTGAACCAGCTTCTTGATGACCTAAGAGTCAACGTTTCAAAGCTCAGCAGGCATTTTTCAGAATTTGAACCTTCCCTCAGCTGTGACAACTATTTATCAGCTGCCAAGAGAAGAGATCCTGTGAATCTCACTGCAGAAGACATATATTTGGGTTTCCTTAACTATCAAAAGCATAGTTCTCTTTAATAGGAAAGAGCTTGCAGGCAAGAGGAAAGTGATTTGACACAAGGTGTCATGGTTTAGATCTTGGTAAACATGCAGAGGAGGCTTTCAGCAGGTCAACTGAGGACATCAGATAGTTCCCAAATATTTGGAAGACTGAGAAAAAGCTTCCAAAAATAAATACGATAAATACTGATTGTATTCTTCTCCCTTCTTCATGCACTCTTCATTAGGCTCAGAGTCTTAAGTTATAGCACGGTAAAATGGGCTTCTACTGTGCCCATTTAAAGGAACAGTTAAATGGCTTGCCTCCATCCAAATGGACCGTATCTGTTCCTGTAAGATGGCTGGAAAGAGATGAAGGATTCCTATTGGCACTCCCATTGGTAGAAGTCAGATCTCACTTTGAACAGAAGGGTATGGATCACAGCCGTTAGCAGAACTAAATCCTGTCCTGTGTCAAGACAGTGTAACAACCGGGGAGGATTGTAGGTGGCAAGCACAGGTAAATAAAGACTCTGCATTATTAATTCTTTCTTCTCTCTGCTTTCTTTCACATATACACTTCTGTTTTCCAGTGTTCTCTCCTGCAGTCTCCAAAGTCAATGGGATTCCCCCTAGGTTTTCAGCAAGAACAGGAGCATCAACAACTGCAGGCACTTTAATACATTTCTACTTTGGCAAGAGGCCATAAATATTTTCCCACCATCCTTCTGCCCAGTAGCAGCAGCTCACCTTTTTGGGAGCTCATTTTGCTCCTAAACACTTTCTGAAAGTCACTTTTCACTGAGTAACCAAAATAACCAGGTTTTAATTGTGGCTAAGAACAAGGTCCAAAGTGTGATTTCTTATATTTCTTCGGTTCATCTAGAGTAAATAGGAGCTTATCTGTGGAGCTGTCTAGGTTTTGTACTTCTGTGATATCTGGAAACTATAGCCCAAGATCTCAGAGGAAACTTTGAACCCACTGTACTAGTTTAAACAGGTTTGTGGCCTTTGGCTTTTTAATCTTTCCCTTGGTTCACTCTTAGATTTGAGTGATTGCCGAGTTGTGTAAAAGCCTGGAAATTGGAAATTAATCTTGAAACTCTTCTTTAGGTTCTTTTCCCATGGAGGAAGTTGCACATTAAACCTTGCCCATCCAGTTGGGCACAGAAGAAAGTCTTCCACTTTTATTTCAACTTGAATTCTCAATGAGAATGGAGGAAATGCAGCATTTTGCAAGGGTAGATACTGAAGCAGCAAAAGACTGTGAAGATGTCTTTGTTTAAATGCCTTTATGCCTAATTCTCATTAATAATATGGCTTTGCGCTCACATCAAACCTTTCCAGTAACGATGTCAAAATGTTTTGCAACTTATGATCCACAGAAAATACATACTTTTATCTTATTGTGGCTTCACAGACTAGGCTGTGCTTGAGGTGGGAAGAAATTATGATTTTTAAATGCCTCAACTGGCCTAACACCAGAATACATTAACCATTTGCCTACTCTATTATTTTAGCCACTATTGAATTTCTACCACCCTTTTTAAGAAACAGAGATTTCAGTAATGATTCCATATGGATTAGTAGTATTTAAGGAAGTTTGTTTCCGAAGAGGTATATATTAGTCTTAATATATTTTCTGTGGAAGAATGTGTTGGACTTAAGAGTAAATTATCAAAAAGACCCACTTTTCATATCAGAAGTTCAGCTCACAAATCACATAATGCTTTTGAAAACTCTACCTTACTTGACTACCCTTCAGTCTTTGCCCATGTTATTCCTCTTGGTTTAGGAATTCCAGTCAGTGCTCAGTTGATATGAAAACCAGACAAATAGAACAAATTAGTAATACAAGTGGTTCTTCTCATGTATGTATGCATATATAAATAATACTTAAGGTTTATGCCTGGTAGCATTTTTTATCTTCAGTTGTGGTACATGGAGAAAGTGTTTAGCATAACCACACCCTGGTTATTTAAATAAATTTCATTTTTGCCTGTTTATGCAAGTGACGAAAATGATGCTTCCATTCATCCACAGATGGATGCAGTATGAAGGGTTCCTTGAGAACTCCAGAGGACTTGAACTTACTCCAGCTTTAAGAATAATAACATCAATTTTTCTATCTGAAAGATTTTAAGATATAGAGAGAGCTGTCACCAGTTCCAACACATTGAGTGTGGGCCTAGGTCAGACCATGGTAATCTCTAGGAACTGGACGTTTGGAAAAGCCTGAAGTGACTTGTAGCTTGGGTGAACGAGCCAAAATGAGAGTTCAGCAAGTATATGTCCTAAAGGTGGTGTCTTTGTCCAGTGCAATTCAGAGTAGATCCAGTACAGTTAGGGATTCCCATTTGGTTTCTTGAGTCTATGCTAATTTACCCCATTTTTGGTCTAACGCTTTGCTCCTGTCAGGCTTGCAAAAAGCAAAATGCATTTGCAAGTCTAATAATGTGGGTGAAACTAGTAATTACTGTACATACTTCTGGAAGATCTATAATATAATTAGCAGCTGCTGTGAGTTGCAAGATGACAATGAGAGAAGATTTATGTGCTTCCTTTTAACTCAAGCACAGTTTACTTCGATAAATACAATTCTGAGATAAGAATAAGTGCAGATTGCATTGGCCAATCCCTGCTGTGACACTGAGATATGCATTACCTCCGTGCTCCAATTATCCAAAATGATGTTGCTTTCCCTTTTTCTCTGCTTTGGTTGCCTCTTTAAGTGCTCTCTACCGCCCTTGCCAAAGGGGTGCAATTATCCCTACAGGTTAAACCTCTTGATTTTGGGTGGAGAAGTTGTGTAAACGTGTTGCCAGTGTGGCGGCTTGGTGAATCAAATTTTCTGCCCTTACATAACTTCTTTCATTAAGAGTCCCACCTGGCTGTCTGCTGTTTGGGTAAGAAAATGACTAAAACCAGTGAGTAAAGAGAGCTCTTTATGTCCTGGTCTGCCTGGCCTCTCGCCATTGCTGTGCTGCCAAAACTCATTGCTGGTCTGCCCCTTGACATCTCTAACATTGCAGCAGAGAGGGTCTCCCCTTTATGTAGGTGGCTGCCTTTAAAGAATCATTTACCATCTGTCTTGACATCATTGAGCAGAAACTGGCCAAAAGGCCAAGTGAACTGACTGTGAACAGGGTCTTCACAAACCTTGAAACTCGAGATGGGAACCTCGCTGGCACTAAGTCCAGCTCTCTTACATTTCTTCAAATATCCCAAGGATTCTCAGTGTTTGAGGGCCAGCTCTACCACAGGTGAGTGCACTTGCTGACACAACTGTGACCAGAAAGGAGCAATGAATGAAGTTCTGCTGCTGCCCTTCAGGATTGCAAAGCAGGTTACAGGGGCATAAACTCTCTGTTGAAGATCTTCCTCCCTTTCCACCCATGTCTTGTATAGTGAAGACAGATAAATTCTACGTATTTAAAGCTGTCTGTGCTCAGAGGTGTCGAGATTTACTTCTTCTACTGCCTCCTCAAAAAAGGTGGAGTGAAGGTCAAGACAGCAGTGCAACTGAATGTATGACTGAAGCTAATGAAAGCCTGTTCTCCTGAAACATCCTTATTAGTGAGCTCACTGTGTGAGGAACACCTCTGTAACCTGCCAGCCGTTGGCTCTGTTGTACTTGGTGTTGTGTAGTTCACCGATTAGAAACAATACTAGATGCACTTATGATAAACTCTTTGTTGGACCTCTAATCTCTGCAAGGCTGGGCTCATTTGAAACGTGAAAGCAGACTACGTGCTATGCAGCACTACACTTCGGTTAGGTAATGACTAAAACACCAAAGAAAAGATCATGACAATAATAATAATAGTGATGATGATGCTGATAAAAATAAAATGATGTAATAGGAAAATCTCTCATGTTACATTTACTTAGTCCAAGCAATTTAGAGGAAAACTCCCAGTTCCCAAAAGTCAGATTGGGAAAGAAATTCCCAGACAGCAAAACTAAAGGCATTGTTGTTATTTGTTTATGGAGCTGCTTTTTTTGGGGAAAAAGGAGACAGTTTAGATTCAAAACTTTGAAGTTGCCTGAGACACAGACAGAGCTAAATAGTGATAATGTACAACTCTGGATTTGACTTCTTGCAGTTGTAAGAGAAGAAAACATTTGCTTGCTGTTTCAGTCATTTATAAAAGCATCCCTGGTTTCTTCATGATTTTTTCCCAAATGTCACAATTTTTATTCCAATTCAGAAATAATTCAACTGTTTTTTACAAAGGGATTAGAACTAATGAAAGTCTTTCTGCTGATTTTGGTAGGATTTGGGAAAAACAAACAAACAAACAACAAAAAAAACCCAACAACCAAAAGATAATAAGCTCTAACCGCTATATTTTCTGGATCAGTCTTGTAGTAGTACCACTGCTCTCCCTAAAAACTGCAGGATGATCTGGGGCCTCATCCAACTCATGCTGACATCTTTCCACTCAAATAGGATCCTCGGTGAAAAAAATTAGAGTTGATTACTCAGTAAATGTAATGCATTGTCTGTTACAGGTCTTTCAGTTACTCTTGCATTTGTTCCAAAGCTTGGTAAAAGATGCTTAGGAGAACTGCACATTATTACAGGCCTATGGTTGAATTCTATCCTTTTTATTTTATAGATTTCTTTTATTAATATAAAAAAAAGAGCAGGAAATTTATGAAAATGCAGGCCATGTCAACTCAGTTCAATCATCATCTGTCTCAGTTCTAACGGGAAGAGCCTGAAGAAGGCCCTATGGCCAACTTGTCAGCTCTAATCTTCCCTTCTATTCTTAGCGGATATTTTATTAACACTTTTTAAGACTGTTTTTTATTTATTTTGCAGTCTACATGCTGAGGCAGCAGCTAGTTTGTTTCTCTTCATCTTTCTCTCTCTTTGTCTCTTCTTGCTTTCTGTTTCATGAGAGAGGAGTTGGCTCTTCTGGCATCAGAGTCCACAAATCATGGTAAAAGGGATTGTTGCAGTTTTCATAAATGTGGTGTTACTTGAAAATTATAGACTGCAACTGCTTATTGCAGTTCTGTGCAATGGCTGTAAATTGGGCCCTGTATCTTTCTGGTGACAGTCATTCCTGCAACAGGCCTTTTAGGAAATTGGAATGGAAATTAAACAAGAGCAAGGGGTAGCTTTCCTTTTATCTTTGACATGCCTTCCTGAAATCCTTATCTATCATATTCAGGCAGAGATGTTACTGAATCGGTGGTGGATTTAGATGTTGCCTGTTTCTGAAACTGCGGACTGCTGATCCTGCGCACCCTTTGAGGCAGATCTGTTGACAGGGTCTAGATCCACATGACATTTTACGTATGATGGACCAGGATGACATGGCACCAATGGAATGCATTATTTCTCCATATTCAGTGTTCATTTATTTATCAATTAACTCTCTCAAGCGAGTTTAAAAGGATTGAGCTGAATATGCTATAGCCATAGGTAGGGAATGGTTTACAGAGAAGATTGAGTGGTCAGTAAAGAAAGGCTACGTGGTGACTTTCTTTCTTTCTTTCATAGGAGACAGAAAAATGTACTGAACTCTCTTTTATCCCTGTTTTTTGTCCTTCTCTATTTGTTGGTTGCCTGGACCACAGATCCAGGCATGCAGAAGTGAACAGGCCTACCTGCTGGTTTTGCAGGATGGACATGGAGGGAGCAGAACAGTGGTTGTCTGCTCACCTTACTCACTGACCTACTTGCCTGCGCCAGAGCATGGGATGGTAGGTAGTGCATAGAAATTCACTGAACTACTAATCCCACCTTCCCATCCACTGTGAGGAAGGGGACTGCAACTGCAACTGCAGTCGAGGCCTTCTTGAGCTGATGCATCTTACTCACCACCCTATGTGCTGGGATGTGCCCAGTCCTAATCCAGCCCTGCAGTCCTGGCCTTCTGTCAAGTTTGGTTTGATGGGAAAGGCTCCTCACCTAACCTTACCTTTCTCTTCACCACAGAATTTGCCTCAAATGAACTCTGTGTTGACACTCACGCAGGCAAAAAGCCTCTGTCTGGAAAGGCCTTTTCTGTTCTACAGAAGAAGAACACGTTAATTCTGGCTATGGCAGTTCCTCTAGGCTCACACCTCTGACACACCCAATATTAAAGAAAGTTTAAACAAGCACTTACCCTTAAGGGTGGGAGGGATGCTCAGATTTATCACCTTACCACACCCCAGATGCAGTCCTGGTTTCCTCCAGGCCCTGTTAGAGCAACCAGGCTCTTTCCTTATGTGTGGTAAATGGCCTCCACATTGTGGTTTGTCTCACTTAGCAGTCTCTTGCTCCACAATATTCCTTACTGCAAGAAAACCGTCAGGTACAACAGCACGTTCTCACACAGGTTGAAGAGAATCAGCCAGTGCTACAAATGTACTAAGTCACGGATGTAACACCCTCATGCATCTCAAACCAAAACAGAAACCTGACCTTGAAACACCTGTAGCTCTCCAGCGTTTCTGATAGAGTTGCCACTGGAACAATACCTAACCAAAAAAAAAAACACAGAATGACAAATCCTTAGACACGCCTGGTGAGAACTGGCACAGAGGTTTAATTTTGCTAAGCGCTCTGCCAGGGCAAAGCCTTTCTCACTCCCTATGCCATGTTTAAAGGGACACGAACAAGTTAAAAGACAGTTTAAAGCATCAGTTTCCTCATCTTTGCTATAAGTGTTGCTTTTGATTATTCTGAATAATAGATCGTAAGAAAGCAAATTTACTTTTGATCTTGAATACCACACGCTTACTTTTCACTAAGCTGAAACAAAGAAGACCTAGAGCTCAATTTCACTTTTTTTCCTGTCCCCTCTTTGTTTTCATGTACAAGCACAGTGCTTCAATGTTCAGGTTGTAGATGATGCCAAGGAAAACTGAAGTCCAAACCAAGAAGCTGCTTTCAGTGGAATTCAGAAAAACAAATGCAGAAAGCTTTCTGTTGCTCATTTTATTTCATTTTTAATAAATCTAAATTTTGGGTCAACTCAACCTGACAGTATTTATCTAAATAAACATGCAATAGTTATGGGAATGAGAACTGAACCTTAAATCAGAGGAGGAGGAGACTTTGATTAGCATTTGGCTAGGAAGAAGGAACGCTTCTAAAGCAATAGGATTTGAAGGCCTTGCCATATTCACACTGAAGTGGGTATACATTTTACCAGTGACTTTAAGGGAAGTAGAATCAGACTCCAAATTGGTGAGTCTGCATTACTTTATAACTCTTATGCAAATCCAGTACTTCTAACTAACTTCAGTTTTTAGCCATAGAGCTAACTGGAGGGGTTATTTGGAGTTGCCTTAAACTTATATCCTGCTAAATGATTTACTGGATATCGAGATACCTATAATCCTGGAATTAGACCTACTGGGATATAAATCCCTGAAGCGCGCAAGCAGTTAAATAAGGACTAAACGGAAAAAGAAAAACCCATCTAATCCTTTCCATGCTAAGGTATATAATAGCACAAAATTGGAAAAATCCATCTTCCACACCAAATAAAGAGTAATTACAAATAAAGTCAAGAACATTATCCAAAAGTATTAGGAGCTAGCGAAGTACTGTGATCAAATAGAGCAACAAACAATTCATGAAAGAAAGGGAAACTTCATAAATATTCATGTAGGTGTTTTAAAGCGTCTGCACTGACACAAAGTAGAGCTTCTTTTGTATGCACTTTATCAAAAATCTTAGGGAGCCCTATTCCTTACCTTTATTGCAAAGTTGTCCTTTTTCTGTGCCAGGAGAGCATATGCAAAGCTCTCATAAGGAGAGTGAAACCCTGGGCTGGCTTTGCTAAGGCCTGTGAAACTGCTGCCTTATTGTGAGTAAACATGGACTGAATTGTCTGATGGAAATTAGCAGTCTGCTTCCAAAACCTGCTTTGGGCAGGGGAAAACTATCTAAGGATTTGAGTGGCCCAAGAATCAAGCCCCGTTAGTATCCTTGTTGCTCTGTGCTGTCCACTCCAGAGGGGCTGATAACACAGTTCGCATTTCAGATGGCCAAACTCGGGAATGAGATCCCCAGTTCTGGTTGCACTGTGCAAGAGGTGAACTGACCGCATGTGCTTTGTAGGGGGAAATACAACTGTGTGCAAGTAATGGAGTCAGAAGAACTTGGAAGGACCTCAGCATGATTCAGTGCTGATGCAAAATACTGCACACTACTGAAGAAAGGAGGAGAGAAAAAAAGTTTAAGCTTATAGAATGGTCTTTTGCACAGCTGTTGCTGAAAGGGAGCAAACGATGTTGGTTTGACAGAGTGTGTGAGGCAGTGTGCAAGGCAGTATCTCTTCGAACAAGGGTTATTATATTCACTGCAGTTATCCTGTGGGAAAAGAAGTAATATGCTTCCATCCTAATTCCTGAAGTGTTCCTGGAAGAGCCAGCTGATGAACGGACTGTGGTACTTCCAGTGCCTTGTCTGGTCATTCTGAAATTGATTTCACAAATATTTCATGTGTGTCAGGTGGGCTGATGAGGAAGAGAAGAAATCTAAGAACAATTGATCCCACTCTTGCTCTGGTATACATCCTTACCACCTTAATATTGCAGAAGTTGGTCTGTCTCCTGCAGTCCTGACGTTAAGTAATTAGAAGCAATTCCCTCAATAAGATGACTTGCATGTGAACAGTGATAAATGCTGCAGGATCTGGCCCTGCACCACTACTAGAAGGATGCGATTTTGTACAAATAGTGGCATTCATGTGCAAGGAGTGAATGGGTTACTTTGATCATTTAACAAAACGAGCAGAGACAGGTAATTAATTGTGGCTAGTAAATATTTGCCCAGTGTTCACAAGTATGAGCGGATCATGGTTATTCTGCCTCTGGGGCTATCTGTGCATAATTTCCTTTGTTTGGCAACATAATGTGCATTCCAGACGCCAGGGAAGAGTCGTATAATCCTTTTATGGTGGAACCTGTGTGTTTACCAATTCCCCCGTACAGTTTGTGTGCAGGTAGCTGCGGCTCGTTTCTGCCCACTTACCTGGTGCTGTGTATCCGTGCGGGAGGAGCAGCGGACACCTGCCCGTTTCAGGAGCCAGTAATGTGCCTTGGCCAAATGCGGTATGCTAAAATCATGGGCTTCCAAGACCGCTCTGAATCTCAAGGCAATTTCATATGTTTTGCCCTTCAACAGACGATTTATATTAGTGAGTTGTGGAGTCAGCGTTTCCCTTCATAAATCTTGTTCTACAATAGACATTATTGAGGTGGAGAAGTTACCGGGTTCACAGACCAGAGTTTCTCACCACGCTACAAGGTGTGTGTCCTACGCTGGCGCCTTAGCATTATTCACCGGAGACTGGCTTTTCTGGGAGCCCAGAGGAAATGTAGCAGAGCCACCACTGACTCCAGCCCTTCTGAAACTTGCTGATAGGTCAAAAGAGCTTCCTTAGATTTTTTTTTTTCTTATATATTTTTTTTTTCTTGGAGATGCACATTTAAGGTGCTCCTCCAACAAATACCAGGGAGAGCAAAGGCAGATAAATGCTAAGCTTCCTTTGCATTCCACAAGAGGTCCAGCCGGTCTTTTTCTTCCAGCAGCAACCCTGGGGCAGAAGGTGATGCATTTTATTTCCTCTCACATATGCAAAACAAAGCCTTAATAAGGCTTGACATAGCTGTTCTTCTCCGTGTATATTTTAGGGAGTTTTCTCTGAAAGTCTCACTGGATGCAGGCCTTAGACTTTCTAAGCTCTTTGGCTGGAATTCTATTCAGAATTTTATCACAGAACTTTGCATTTGGATGGATTTCACCCATAGTTTCTATTTCACCTATATTACAGATTTTTAAGGCCAGCAGGAACCATTATAATCATCTTGGCTGATTCCCTTAAGCCAGAGGATTTCACTTACTGATTCCAGCATTGAGCTTGTGGTAGATCTATAGCACCTAGTTTAGAAATACATTCGACTTTGATGTAAAAACTTAAGTGACAGGGAGTTTGTCCTAGGTAGTTTACTGCCCATCCTGGCTTGCTTTTTTGGATCAATCATCTGGCTTACAGAATTTCGGCTCTACAAGAAGAAGAAGCAAAATATAATGGTGTCTTCCTCTGTAATTCCCATCTTACCTCAAGCAGGACTAAGCACTGCAAATATTGAAATTTATTTTTTACAAATCAGTGCACACATATTTTCAGAATTTCAAAGAAATTGTACATTAAAACACTACACCCTGAGAGGAGGTTTTTTTTCTTTAAAGTATTTGCAGTGAAGTTCCTATATGTTATACAGAGTTGTAATTTTTCTGGCAGTTAAAGTGTTTCTTTATATTCTTGGAGGCCTCATTCTGGGAAACTGTGAAGTTAAAAAATATTAATGCTGTTTAGCAATCCAACACAGAACTAGAAGTTGACAATTTGCTTTCAAAGATGAAGATGTGTATTGTGTGTGCTGAAAAAGCATCTTGATCTACACTGGTCGTGCTGCAATCAAACTCTGCCTAATTAGATCTGTACAATTCACGGTGAACACAGTCAGCTTTGTTATCTGGTCAAACCTCTGCGAGCTTGCCCTTTTGAAAGTTTGTTGAGTCCATTGCCCTCATTTCTTTGTTGAGAAACAGTGACACAGAATTCAGATTTCATGCCTCACCACGGACTTGTTTGCTCGGTACATGCACACATGGCATAGGATGCAGAGCATATTTACTACAGCTGACGGGTAAAGGAGAGAAAAATCATCTTCATGTGCAAATAAGAAATCAGAGGGAAAAATGAACAAACAAACCTTCTCCTTTGCGTTTTATTTCAGGATTGAAATATGTCTTGGATTATGTAGGAACAAGACTTCATTGCCTCTGAAAATGTTCACTGCTGGCAATAGATAGCCTTAACCTCAAGTTCCGCAGCACAAGTCCCGTTGACACGAACAGGACTGTGATTCTACCCCGTGTCTGTTGGTCCGTGAGACACACAGAGCAGCTCTTCTGCAGATGTGATTATATCTGACCCAGTCAAATGACGATAAGTGAGATCTCTCTCAAGGCTCCAATTATTTCCATCTGCTAAAGGAAGGATGCACTTGAAGCAGGTGTCTACTGGCCTTTTCAACTCTAGGTGGCCAACCTCCAACTGGCTCAATGGTGGGACTATTCACACAGGAAGGGGAAACATCCCTGCATGCGCACTTCCTTTTACAACTAATGCTCATGCCATGAAGAAGCTGTCTGAGATATTTCAACAGGTTTCAGATTCAACTCTTCATCTAGAGAAACAGTTTGACACAGAGATTTGCTGCCCATTTCATCTTAAATAGCCTGGCTATCATTTGAACTAAATTCTCAAATCAGTAGTCCTGGAGCAATGTCTTTTTATTTGTTTCTTTTAACCTAAAAAAAACAAACCAAAACAACAACAACAACAACAACAAAAAACACCATCATGCTATAGCTTTACATTTAAGTTTTTGCCCTTTCATTTATTTATTTTTCCTAACAGGGATGAGCCTTAAGCACAGGTGGCTGCTGTGGCTCTTTATTTCTGCTGATAGCTATTGACCTGCCAACTAGCTATTCTCTTGGTAATAGTAAACAGATTCTTAATGGTTAAACTTCCTTCCATTTGAATTCTGTAGTCCAAAAATAATCTAGTATTTTATTAGCCAGGGAACGTATTATTAAACACATACATCATTCTTACCAGTCTGTACCTCTGTAAACCTAAGTAGTTTTGAGTCAATATTTTAGGTTTTGTTGCGTGTGGTTTGGTTTTGTTTTGTTTTCTCAAAAAAAAAAAAAAAGGACAGGACCCCAAACAGTGGAAATTAGAAAGTGAACTGAGTGATTAGTAAGTAAGTAGAAGGCCTGGGAGCGAGAAGCTATGCACAATTTTGACAGTGTGTTTGAAACTACATGAGAAAGAGTATCTGACAAGTAGCAGACTCCTTGCTGGCTATGATAGACTCAGAAGTCAATAGTTGATTTCAAGGAGTTTATTTCTCTGGATTATCTTGGTTTATACGAGTTATGACGCCTATATTTTTTATTTATTTTTTGCTATCTACATTACTTGTTTAAATTGTACAAATCCATCATACTTTCTCAGCTATTATAAGAAAGGCAAGATCTTCTTGGCATCAAATAGATGACCCCTTGAGTTAACTAATTATGAGAGTATTGGAGCTTTCATGCGTGAATGTGATCTGGGCAAGACCCATCCTAGTGTAGCCAAACCATATGGAATTTATATCTCAGTCGGTATATGGGAAAACGACATTATTTACTCCAGGACATGGTAATGCTCTTATTGACTTTGTGAGTCTTTGTGAATGAGTGCTAACGCTCGTGGAGTTGACAGACTGATATCACAGGCTAGGCCAATGTACGATCCAGCAGGCTCTGGTCAACCTCTTGCACAGGCTGCTCTGCCAAAGGACTTCAGCCTTCACCTACAACACCCTTGTTTTTCCATTACTAAGACTTTCCTAAACACAGAGAGCCAAAGAGTCATATTAACACATGCATGCATGCCAGAAAGCACACTATGTCTCTGTAACCAGGAAGCACACTCATTATATAACAATGGACAGGGCTATTCACCTTTGTTTTTCATCTGGGTTAATCTTTGCCACCTTACTTAATATCATTTAGGTGACCTAATACATTATTTAAGTGAACTGTAGCTGGCCAGAGTATCCAAATTTCCTTTTCCCATAATAATGAGAAAAGACAGCTTTACTTTTCCTCTTGTTGCCCTGTCCTATTGTGCTCTTTTAGGAATGTCTGTGAGTACAATATGGGTGGCTCCCCTCAGCTGGACATCCCGCTGCATGGCTTAAAATTGCAAAGTTACCAGTTGTAAGAGTTGTAAGGACTTGTACTATCAACATGGCTGCTGCTTCTCTTCAGCAAAACTTTAATTCCCTTTGGTTTTCAAAATGTGTCCCTGCTCTGCCTTAGGGGACATAAATTTTTCTACCTTTTGAAATTTTAACTAAAAAAGAAATCAAAAGGGGATTTTCTGGGTTGTTCAGTTCTTGAAACAACCTGTGGTCACAGATGGCTAGTCTCTTGTTTCTCCATGGAGTGGAAGGCTCAAGAGGAGACCATGAATTAAATGGCATAAAGATCAAATGGCCAAATCTAAAAGTAGGGTCTGGCCAAAATGTTTTCTTTTCCTTTAGTAACTTTTAATGACAAAAGTCTCCTTATTCCAAATTCTTTCCTTTCTTTTTTTTTTCCTTTTTTTTTTTTTCTTTCCTTTTTTTTTTCCCATAAAAGCGGTATTATTTAGATTTTTTTTTGTTCTTTTTCAAGAGATATTTTTCAAAATCTGACTTTTTTAGTCATTTGCAGTTTTTACCCCGCTTCCCAAACCCATATAGAATTTAAAAAGTGTATTTTTCTGATTTTTTAATGTAAAACCAAACTTTACAGGCCACATGATCCCTTCTTGTGAATAATGAAAACCAAATACAGTGGAAAGAACTAGGGAAGAGAAAACATGGGCATAATTGGTTTGGCGATGGGACAGCAGGGTCAGAGAAGGGACTGCTCCAGAAACAGAAGCCCTTGCAAGGTGTCCCCATGGCGGGGCTGCTCCTCCTGAAGCCATCCATCCGACAGCTCTGTTTTTCACTGCTTCTCTTGCAGAGCTGTGTCGGAAGGGTCCCTCACAGTTGACCTGAGAAAGGTAAATGTGGCCTTGAGTGGCATTGCTTCCTCCTAAAACTGCACGGAGTTGGCGAGCTCTGTGGGGCATCCAGCGCTGCTCGTTAGCCTGGACTCACATCTCAGCAGCAGCCTGCCCAGACCTCTGCTCCTCGGGCCTCTGCTGTGCCCCAAACACCACAGGCACAAAGAATTTTGGCTAAGTCTGTACTGAAGTTTGATTTAATAAATCCCTTTAATAAGTGCAACAAAGGAACAGAAAAGATCCCTTTGGTGGCTGAGCCAGCTTAAATGAGCAGAATGCTTCACAATTAACAATCCAACAGTGCGCTTCACATGCTTGGCTTTATAAAGAGCAAAGTGAAAAATACTTGCAAAGCATTCAGATAAATCTTTGTTTTAGAGGGGTATGGAAGCACTGTTATAGCCACTGACCACCACCAGTGATCATAAGGCCATACAGCTCCAGGTCACTCTCACAAAATGGTTGCCAATATCTTCTCAGCAAACTCCCTATTGATTGCATAAATACAGTACAGTACCCATGAGGTAGTGTTGACCTGTCACATAGTAAAGATGTGGCAAGCCCCATAATTCATTACCAGTTGGAAATAGAACATCATTGGAGAGATAAGGATAACAATGACTTTCCATCCAATGATAAATTACTAGCAGCTGCATTATTTTCCCTCACTTATATATGGCTCTCTTTATTGAATTTAGCTTGAGATAAATAAATGATCTGCCAGGAGCCTGGTTAATATTACTTCTCTGGGACCCATTTCAGGCCCAACTAGGCTTTTGCTGATAATATCTTTAAGCTTTTCAGTAGGGAGAGACATAACATTTGTTTCTGACAAGAACCCTATGTCGCCTTATCTGTTTCATTTGAGAGGCCGTCGACCTCAGCTTCTTTAGTTAAAATGAGAGCTTTACTGTAGAGGCTAAGTTCTTGAACTTGACTCTCTTCTTACAATGAGATTATATGTCCTGGTTGTAAATTTGAAGCCACACATGATATACAGTTATTCTTAGCATTTCCTGTTGATCACAGGGTGGTATTGATTGCCCTGCTTTTGAATCCTTCTTCTATTGGTTTGTGAAGAAATTCCATCTTTTTTATATTATTATTTTTCACCCTGTGATAATCTGCGAGCTTGTCAATGCACATTTACATTTAACTTCATGCATTTGTTCCATTTGAAAATGACAGTATTTTTTCACAGTTTCTCCCTCCTCCTCCCTTCTTAGGAAGAAGGCAGCTTAACAAACCCATATCCACTTGGCTAAAAAATGAAAAGAGCAGTCTAAGAGCAAAAGATTAACTCTTTCTGTGAGTCAGCATGCCAAGGAAGGCACTTGAATGCCTGAAATTCTTTTTATTACCATTAATAATTTATCTGCTGCTTCAGAGAGTCTGCCCTGTGCAGATACTGTTGGGTGAGACAAGGCAGGGACAGGATGGAGTGGAGGCAGCAGATGTATTCAGCCTGTGCTGCAGTCCTGCACTAACTGCTTGGATACCTTGAACGGGGTATTTTTGTTATTTCTGGGAAGCCCTATCATCAGGTTATAGATTACAATCAGACAGTTGCCATTTTTCATACAGTGTGAATTAGAGAAAATTAAACTCAACCACTTCTTATAAAGCCTGTCATAAATAAACTGGCTGGTGGTGTTAAATATAAGTCCAGCCGCAGTTTGATTCACATTACAGAGAACAAAGAACACGTTCTGTTTTAACACTCCATCATCGTTATTGTTATTTATACTATAGTAATGCCTAAAGGCTCCAGCTGAGTTTGGAGCCCCCATCTGCTAAATGCATAATCAGACTTGCCTCGGAGAGTTTACAGTAGGAACAGGCAAGTCAGAAGGAGCAAGAGAAAACCCTATTAGACCTTCCTGTCCCTTTTGCTTTACAGTTGGAAACTGAGGCAAAAAGAAGGAAAGAGACTTGCTGAAGGCAAAATCTTTGGCTAATTTAGCAACTGCCAAGCAATCGTGTGAGTTTCTGCCAAGTGTCTTGATGTAAGATCATTTTCTACAGCTTTTTGGGGGGTCACCTGTCTCCTTTATGCTTTCCCACTGGGCAAAAGTTAGAAGATAAAATGGGAATGTGACAATAAATCTCTTTTATCTGATGTTGGAAGAATTCGTGGTTAGGAAAAGAGGCACACCCTAAATAGCATCTTGCATAGATTTCTGTAAGAGAAGATATAATCTGTGTGCATATTAATTTTAATTTGAAAAATGTCATCTTGAAGTAAATAAGGAAAGTTTGTCTTTTTATATAATAGGAATAGTTTTGGCATGTACCGGTCATTTCCCATGTCGAATCAGAAGATAAAAAATATGGCACAGTGCTCCTAAAAGACATAAAGGTTAATTTTTATTAAATCAGAAAAATAGGATAGTCATGTGACACACACTCAGTGTCAGCCCTGACCATTTCCTGCTTATCCTGAGGGACCAACAGGATCTTCTCACCACTAATTATTAGCTAAACTCTTCAGAAATTAATTTCACATACAATCACAAACACAACCAGCAGGAAAAAAAAAGGGGGGAATGGCGGATATCAAATAAATTCCTTGCTGCCAATGAATGATAATGCATTTTGCATTTCTGCTGTGCTGCCATTCTAATGTTTCCCTGAGTACCCTGAAAGTATCGGGATGATATTCACACACGCACACAAAGCCCAATTAAAGAGGCTTCATGCAGAGCTTTCCATAGAAGACTGAATTAACTCCCGTGCCTTTGTGTATACGCGATGTGTGAGCAGGGAGGGGAGGGGAGGAGGGCTGCAGCAGCCTTGTGTTAATCCCCAGAGCGACCCGGAACAATGTTTTCGGGGGTTTCTCACCACAGATTCCAGCAGCTTTGTTACCAGATTACTTCAATCTCCACATTTTCAATGTGATGTCCTGTTTGGGCCTGGAGGGGTGTGGGTTGCTTCTAGGAGAGGCAAAGCCATGGGCCAGCCCTCCCCTCTGGCACAGCAGTGTCACCGCAGCAGGAAAAGCGGATGTGGATCACTGAAGATTTGCTCTCTGGTGGCTCTTCTTGCTGAGATCCTTCTGCAGTGGTGGTTTGGTGAGCCTGGAAACCAAACTGCTTCAGTGACTTGACCAACAGCTAGAGGGGGCTCAACTGGCAACAACCCCCTTTTGGACTTACAGAACATCCTTCCTGGCTAGGCAGTGACTGCTGGTTATTTCCCCGCAGTACTGGCAGTGACTATTACCAGCCGTGTGGCACACGTCTGCACCTCTGTCCTTTGTTCGCTCTTCCAAGGAGGACTCATGATCCGTTTTCTCCTTCCCACAGAAGTGATTGTGCTACACAAGCCACATCTCTTACACAAAGTGGTTTCTTCATCTACTTTGAGGCTACCAGAGAATATAATCTTTAGCGTGCTGTTGAGAGCTTTTACAGCATTGCTGTCAGTACATCTTTGACAAGAATCTTTTGCAAACTTTGCCAGAGGAAGTGTACCTTCTGTATCTACCTGTAAATCTTGTCTGGTTCACCTGAACCACAGACTTCTTGGTATTGATACTTAGCCTCAGCTCTGTCCACCTAGATACTGAATGCTGCAGCAACTTCCCTGCTAGCCAGATATAATCTTTGCAGGCAATTAGACCCAGGCTTACGCTTTGGTGATAATTTTTAGCCCTTCTGCTGGAATCACCCCCTGTACAGCTGATTTGGAGCAGCAGATCACAGCAGTGCTCCGGAGTTCACTTCAGCGTAAGGCGTGCAGAGCGAACCTGCCTTCTTCCTGGTGATTCGGGAAGAGCGGTGCGGTGTTAGTCATCTGCGGTATTCGTCACAGAGGCCTGGGCTCCAGCCAACTGCTCAATTCACGTTATTGGCTCAGCAAGAAAAATGCCACCGATGTTGACCTTGTCCTAAATATGCAGCCCCAATCCCTATGCCACCAGCTGTCCAGAGCAGCCTTTTAAAGACTGATTGTATCTGCATTCTGGTTGCTAAAATTTTTTGGGTTTCTGTTATTTCAACTCTGTGGTCACGGCAAAGCAGATCCCTCAATAGCTTAGCTTTCTCATTAGCCAAAGGCACCACTCTAAGCTATGCTGGTACTGACAAGGCTGGAGAACAGGGCTCTCTTTAAGTGAAAAAGCACTGCCTTTTCCCCCTCGCATTCATACAAGTTAAACACGACTTCTCGTTTCTGTCATTCATCCTATTAAGTAAAGCCCAGATTGCCAAGTGCAACCTCATTTGCCAATTTCCAGGGATGGCAAGCGTATATATCTGAATCATAAACCCTGAAGGAAGGGCCTTATCTGATGTGGTACACCAGCCTTAATGGGGCTGGTAGATGCAGCTGCATCACCTTGGGTAAGAACTTTATCAGAGCCTCTTATAAATAGCATGCCTGACGTTACATGCATTATGCCGAAGGACACAGGTGTTTATATTTACAGACCTAGTACTTACCTGCTTTAAGTGATTCTTTGGTGGTAAGATCTAACTGAGTAATTTTCTAAACTGGTTTAATTCAGTTTGAAATTCCAGCTCTGCAGCAAGATTTTGGAGCAAATGCAGTTTGACTAGCTATCGTCGTCTCTGCCTTACTTGTAGGATGGGGATGCATAATGTGGGGATGATGTAAGAGCAGGAATGTGAGTGAAGGAAGGCTTTCTTCACTTGTAGCCATTACTGCTGAACATGTTGTTCTGATGTTTTAGCCACAAAGGCCTACGTGTCCTTATAAATGTAAAATTTCCTTCTTTTTCCTTGAGCAGATGGAAGACTTAGATGGAAAGGAATAAAAACATAATTTGCCAGAGCCCTCAATTAATCATAATCAAGTTTGTGCATGTTATACTCTACAAGGGTAACAACAATGAAACAGAGGGAGAAAAGGATGCTTTCCTCAGGCAATTCTGAAGACATAAAAGCAATAAAAGAGCATACTTCAAAATAATGTGGAGATATATGACTGCACTAAATAAAAATGCTTCTTTAACGTACTGTAAAAGTAAAGATGTTTAGTTAGATTTATCATTCTTGTTATAGACGCAAATTCATCCCCTGGACTATGCCATTGTCTCTGAAAGCATCCAAGGGATGGTTAAGGCCCACTATTTTCTGTAATTACTCTACCATTGTTTCATTTGTTAACCGTCTAACTAGACTGTTCATTCTCTTTACTCCGAGGTAATGTATGGGACACTTTGATCCTGCATATACAGACTTTTTACTTTAATACTACATTTAACCCATTTTTTATTTGGTTTGCTTTGGTTTGCTTTTAGTTTGCATGAATTGCATTCAAACCTGTGAAACTACATTTTTTAAACTAGTTTTGCTAATAGCAACACATGTTAATTGAAAGCAACCCCACTCCCCAAATCCTCACTAGATTGATTTTGAAACATTACAAACCAGTGACATTCATTTCTGCAGCCTCATTCAACCATTGCAATGAGCAAATGAAACAATTGTTTTATTTGTAAGAGGAGATTATCCCTTCAAGGCAGATAGAAGGATAGTGCCTACAGAACCCCATTTGCAGGCACAAAGAGCGCTTAGTCAATTTTTGGCAGTGATACTGAAGCTATTAGTTTTGGATATGAGTTCACTGATGTTCAGTGCTGTAGATTTCCAGTTAGTTCATGAAGAGCCTTTAAAATTACACACAGAGCTTCATTAATTGCCTCAGAAAAGCAGCAACAAATACCAGGCCCTCAAAGTGTCTGTGCACAGAATGGCCATTGATCTCAATGAATATTCCTCACTGGAGGACTGATCCTACCTCCTGGGAAGGCAAGCACAGTTTTTCCATTGGTTGCAGCAGGCATTGGCTCAAAGTACAAGAGCTTTTGCAAGATCAGGTCCCACTAGCTGCTCTCGGCCTATCTATCTATTTAATTATGTATTTGTTTTATATGCACGTATACACACATACATATACATGATCTTAACTCGGTTTGTTAAAAATTTAACTCAAATTGGAGACCAATACAGGATACCAAAGATGGGGCCTTAAAAAGGAATGAAATCTAAACTTAGCTTTGAGGTCTTGAAGGGTTTTTTGCTCTTTTCCCAATTGAAAGAGGAGTGTTTGAACATTTCTTCTACACCTCACTATCTGTAAAAGAGAATTTCCTATGCCTTCCTTGCAAACTGCACAACCCCATGTGATCCCTGATCACAACAAATTGATTTATTTAAATAAAAATAATGGTCTTCTTTCCTTTTGCCAGACCCAGCGGCAAAATCCCATGTAACCCTGATCAGCAAATTGATATACTTATCTTCTTTTGCCCTCCTTTCTCGAACCCAAACAATATCACCCTGATCCCCAAGTAATAAGAAAATGATTTATGCAAACAAAAATAATTATCTTTCTTTGCTCTCCACCCTCTAACTGTATAATCTCAGCAGTTCCTTGTTTAACAAATTGATTTATTTAGATTAAACAAATGGTGATCTCCTTTTGACCTCTCTGGAGCACCCCAGTGGCAGGCTCCTCTCACTGTCACCACCTTCCCCATCCAGTTAGAGGGACATATTTTAAAATATAGTAGCATTCCTAACTAACCTTGATACTTGGTGATGGCTTTAATCAAAGTTCACAGGAGCTCTGTTACCGTGCCATGAATTTAGGACACATTTTCTCTGAAAAATAATAAATGTAAATGGAATGTACCTTCCTCCATATTGTTTATGGCTGGGAAATCAGTTCCTTAAGAGGAACTCTGCAGAGGGTGACTCTGTGCAGCTTGTCTACACAGTCTCCCCCGTTTAGCAACCCCTAAGTGCCTTTCCAGATAGAGCTTGAAAGCACTGGCAAACCCAGAGCACAAATAAGTGCTCCGCTCCCTCACCTAAAACTCTGACAGAGCCATCTAGTGCCAGCCTGCTTGGTGACAAACACCAGCAACAGCAGACGGATGAGATCATAAACTCAAAGGACTTCATCCATTAGGTTTTAAGGGTCTGTCAAACCACAGTTCGTATTGGGAGGACTCTGGCAAAACTTTCGGAGGTGAGAAGAGCAGCAGAATCTTGCTTAAGAGCCATTAACTAGATCTTTTGGAAAAATATTCTATATTTCCACATTTGAAAAACATTCCACTGAAGACTATAAATACATATATATATATATATGTTTATGTATGTGTTACTGTTCTGTTTTTATTTAAGATTGTATTTTCTGTGCTGTCCAACCAGTATCTCTGTTTTGTGCAGCTGCTACTTAAATAGTCATTTTGGCATTATACAGAATTACATAATTATATGTGCTTTAAGCAAAAGTGCAAATAGTCCCACTTAACACCTAATCATGTGATATCTGTTGTGAAATGCTGGTGGAGGAGCCAATAGATATGACTGTTACTTTGCTATTAGCTCTGGTTCTTTGGAGGCGAGTATGGACTGCAGCTGGAATTTGGCATAGATGGAAGAGGGATTATGTGATAGTGGGAGCCTGAGTGTATTGTATATAGAAACATTCCTTCCTCGACGAGTTTCTGTGGTGTGTAATACTCTGAGTAGGACATTGGTGTTAAACAGTCTTCCAGATTTTGAAATACTCCATGATTTTTTTTGCAGTTCATTCACAACTGTGTGTCTGCTTTGGTTTCAGACCCGCTTGAGTTCTCCAACAGAAGACAGTAACATGACACAAATGGTAGCACAAGGCTCTTACTGTTCCATTCAATAAGTGAGTCTCTGTGGACGGATTATAACTCCCAAAATGTTGCAAAGAGAGGTAAGAATGATCGTATAGCACTGAAAATGTTAGTTCATTCCAAAGCCAGCAAGTTTTCATTCCTTTGAATCCTTCCCCTTCAAGGTATGGCACTCTTTGTGACCCTTTGGAAATGTATGGAAAAATCAATAAGAAAGATTATTTTATTGTCATTGGGAAATAATCTTTCTTTTTCAGTAATTTTAAGTAAGTTTTATAATGATGGACATTGAATTGGGAATCACCATCTGAAAAACTTGGTCATGTCCTTTGATATGTAAGCTCTTCATATGAAATTCAAATGAAAGGGGAGAACATAAACTGATCAAGAAGTTGCAAAGTAGACATACAGACAGTTCTAAAGCTTTTCAAAACTCACACTTGTCTCTTCCTATTTTAAACATTTTTTTTTTCTTCCAAAAGCCAAATAATTGTGGCTTTTGCATCTGAACACCTTTGCATATATAGTGTCAAAATGTGCTTGTATATTTGTTTCAGAAAATTCAATTTATTAGAGCTTTAGTCCCTGATCCTCATCTTGCATTACCTTTACTCCTGACACATCAAAGTACAATTGAGATGAGACTCAGATTATAGTGGTATACCAAAATGTTCCCATGGAAAAAAAAAATAATAAAAAAATCCTGTTCTGAAAGAGTGTGGAAGATTCTAGCTGCAGCCTTTTAAAAAATTTGGCCCTATGTATTGGGTTGCCAGAGAGGCAAGTATTTCTCCTGCAGATGGGCTGGAATTAGTATAACATGAAATAATGTCAATGATAACGGTAAGAGGATTAAACAGCAGTTCTGATGTTATTGAATGGTTTGCAGGGACCATATTAAACAGCCACATCAGTCCACAGGTCAGCCCTGCAGTTCTTCTACTGAGCAAACACAAATGTGGAGTTCCCTTTCATGGTCATCATTTCATCCCTTTGACATATCTTAGACTCTTGGGACTCAGTGGTATATTTACAGCCTGAACATTAAAGATTCCCTTTTTTAGACTCTTAGTGGACACCAATGTTTAAATTGGTAGTAACAGGAAAGAGCAGGGACACTGGTGATGGTCTCCAGTGCAATACAAGCAAGTAAGGGAAAAATTAAGCTGCTGGAAAGTTCCCTGATGGGGAGCTTGATGGACTTTTTCAGTTGCTGACAAAAATTCTCCTTAAGGATCCAGTCAGTTTTAAATCTCTTTTTCTTCTGGGTTGATCTTCCCTGCATTTTGCCAAAGCAGACTGTGAAGTTGCAGTGGTTGAATTTCACAAGGCTAGAGGACTTCGGCTCATGTCAGTGCTGCCAGGCCTCTGTGCTTGTTCAAAGTTTGTGTAGGTCTGCTGGGACTACAAATTGGCCAGAAGAAATTGAGGGAACAGTGTGTCTTACGATATTCCTGTTCCTTTTCTATTCCAAGAGAAACTTTGGCAGTTCTTTAACATTTTCCTCAGTTTTTTGTTCGTCTGAAAGCAGGAGTCAGAAATGAAGAAAACAAATAAAGCAACTATGTGATAAGCAGCTTCCTTTTTTTTTTTTTTTTTTTTCTTTGTATAAACGCATGCATGCATATAGTAAGGAAACAAGAGGACAGATTTTTTTTATTTTTTTTATCTGAATGGTATTACCTGGCTCAGTCCTGCAGCTTTCAAATAATGATATAAATACAGCTAAGCTACGTGTGAATGTAGCATTACTGAAAGTAAAGGTTATTGACAAAGAGTTCTTGTAGAAAGGAGAAGATAAATCAGCTGATAAATTACAGAGCCCTTGGTCAATAATTGTTTAATATGACACAAATTTTAAGTGAAATTTACAGCACACAACCACTCCACATGTAGCCACTTCTTCCTGCAAGATGAAATAAACATGCAACCAGACAGCATAGCAATGAATTACACTCAACCTCAGAAATGTTTTAGCATGTCTCCAAGAGTGGCTGCCTGCTTCAGTGATGGATTATAACTTAGCATGGGATCCCACAGGCATGGCAAGGTATTTATGTAGTGTTCTGATTGCTCAGACACTTGGAACAAATGTATAGCCAGTGCTAACAGGAATCAGAGTATCACTATCTCCCACTTTATTTCATTTATTTATATTTAGCAAGTGCTGGAATACTGCAAGCCACCAAGCACAACTGTAGCTGGAATATGGTTTCCAAAGCTTATTCACAGTAGCTCATATTCACAGTGGGTAATGGTATATTACTCCATAAGTAGTTCCATCGATTTCAGGGGGTCCATTAGTAGAAAGAGGTGCTATTCTGTGTAGCTGCGTATATCTCAATTTGGTCCCATGTCTGAGATATAGAAAGAGCTCGTTTACTGTTCTGTTTTTAAATGCATGAACAGTTTGAAAAAAACCTACACCTGGTCCTCACCAAAAGACTAATAATATTGCAAAATACTAATGAGGTAGGTAGGGAGCTGGTTTTGCAATATTTCAGTGCTTTGCAGAAAACAATGCTACATGCTCTTTAGTTGGTATGTAGACAGATCTGCATCCCACGTGCTGTTTTCAGCTCTGGACTTAAACCGATCCAAAATTTCAAAGAGAAAAGTAAAAGCTGATATTCACATCAGTAGCAAAGAACATCAGGTGATGTTGATTTAAAGAAAACATTAATCAATCCAGATTTGCTTGGAACTGGGCCCAGGTTCACTCAACAGGTTGGTGAACCTTAGCAAATCTTTCTATGAATCTGTTTTGTGTTTTGACTTCGTAACATGATCTGAAATCATCTGAGTTTCATGTGATTTTGTTGAGCACATTTTGGAATGCTCGCAGGGGGTGAATCCAGGGAAACACAGAGATGCTGTATTTTGCATGATGCGTTAAGGTAAGCTGTATTTCACTCTTACTGACACTCCTTGATACCAAATGGAAGAATGGTGTTGATGCTGTCCGTGCAATTTTAAAAGAGGAGACAATCACTATCTGTCAACATTCCTGTGTCTACGGTAGTCTTTGATTCAGAGCCAAGAGACAGTTTTCAAATTGTATCCTAAATGATGGTAGCATACATTTTGGACTGTTATTTTCCCCCCTGTTTTTGGTAAATGTCAGAATTTTTACTGCATAGACAGATACTGGAGTTCTGAGGAGGATGTTAAGTTTTTTGATGTATACTGGTTTAAAGATATTATGTAGTGCTAGAAAAGATTAAGATTTTATTGTAAGCCTGTGGATAAACAACTTGCGTTTTAACTTTGTTCTGTTTGCATCTGACTTCATAAATAGATGTACACAACCTCCATAGCTGAATATGAAGTATTTAAGGTCCATCTACCTCGATCAGGTCAAAAATATGATGAGGTGGCATTTTCTATTCATTTTATTTCTTGTCCGAGCTAGAGCCCAGAGCAATAGAGATGTGATACACTCAACACAAGAAGCAAAATCTGGTTCATCAGAGCGTGCCAATTTTTTGATTCAGTTTCAGAGTGAGCAACAGAATCATTTTTCTAGAGTTGGGATCTTGGAGAGAAAGGCTGATAGGAGGAGCTGTTATTTTTTTTACACTGTTTTATGGCCTCATAATTGAGATACATTTGTAGATCAGTATTATGAGAGGTGGCCTAGGGAAGAGGAGCAGGAGGGTTCGTGGAGGATGGGTCAGTGAGTGTAGCTTAGTGTCCTAGCATATATACAAGGTCAAACTAGGTAGTTTAATGGTATTTTCTGGCCTTAAACCTGAGAAATCTCTGAAGAGGGAAAAATCAGTCTGCAAAGGTAGAAATTAGGAAAAAATGTAACAGGCCACAGCATCCTTTAATGCCCCTGAGGTTCTGCCCCTCATAACCCATCAGACAGACTGTGCCATAGCCAGATTGAATTGTCCTGTCAGTACACTTAGAAGTACAGTAGGAAGGAAAAACAGTTTGCCAATTGTACTCAAGCTGAAGCTGACATCTTTATTTTCCTCTAAAAGAGTTGTGTTTGCACCCGCTTGTATCACTGCATTTTTCCACTAAGGTTGTCTGACTTATTTAACTTGACACACAGAGCACCCCTCAGAGGTCTTTGAGATTCAAACCAACATTGGAAGTGACAGCCCAGATAACGTAGGTAATCATATCGGACCTTGTGGGACTGCACTGACTACTTTTTAATTGATAATTCCAAGTTTCTGTAATAAATTTATTTCTTAATTATATTCACCATGTCATACACGGTAGCTAATGATTACCACTCGTTTAAGTTTGCAGCCTAGAAGACATGCTCCTCCCCAGCATGTAATCATGATTTTCCTTCTAAATTAAGATTTTCTGAGAAAGGAAATGAACAAAAGCTGCACATTAAATCCACTTCCTCCCAAATAAAGGAAGGTAAATTTTAGGTACTAAATTAGATAAGTGATTTTAATTAGCTGATCATTTCAGAAGGATCATAAAACATTTATATAACACTGAAGTTATGTATATTTAAGCAGTTTTATAGAGAATTAAAGTCTTAAATGGTAAATTTAAAATGTAAATACAAAAGTCGATGGAGGAATGTTAATTGCTTTTTCTAAGTTTCTCACATAGGCTGGGATGTTACGAGAGGTATCAAGAATTACAGTCATAGTAATAATGTGCCCAATCCAAAGCTTATTGAAGTCCTTGGAATTTTTCCATGGATTTTAGCAGCCATTGTATCAAAACAACAAATGCCTTTAACTGTCCAACTTACAGTGAAAGTTGTGTGACTAAATTATATCTGTGATGTCAATATTCTAAAATAACCATGTATTTCTACTTAAGCTTCCTTTTAGAAGCCAAGAAATTTAAGCTGACCTTACAAACTTACCCAGAACCCTTTGAAAAAAGTAAAAATACCTTGGCAGGTAGTTTGCATCAGAAGAAATGCTTACATACCAGGAGAAGCTGTTATGTTTGGGCAATAAAACATGTCAACAAATTGGGTTATTGTGAATATGAAATCTCACCTGTCCATACCTCACTAATACTTTTACATTATTTTTTTATTCAAATAGATCGAATCAAAACTTAATTTTACAGTTTAGTTAGTCACAATGTTTGAAACTTATAAATTAAAATCAGGGATAGTAAGGCTGAAAAATCATGATATGTGCATTTGTGTAAGTTCCTCATTTTAATTCTCCTGGAAATGAATATCCCATTGGAAAGAGGAGCTCAGAAAGGGGACAGCAGCAGGTTACCTTGATCCCCTGCAACTATTTGCTCTTCTGGGAGAGCACAAAAGAAGCAGGACCACATCTCCTCCTCCTCACCACCATGCAAGCATTTTACTCCACGTAGATGTAAGAATGCAGGGAACAGATGTGTTAAGAGCACAGTAGTCTCCTGTGCCCAAGGGAAAAATCACAAAGAAACAATTTTTTCTTCAGAAAAGATCCCCCCCCCCCTCCCCGAAATGATTTATTTCAGAATTTCGTAGTAGATCACAAAGTGCAATGTTTGTTTTCATCTTGTCAGTGCTGAGATGAATTTGATTGCCTTTTCTAGTGGAAAGCAGAGGGCTGTGCCAGCTCCGTGGCCGGCAGCCTCGGCGGTGCACGGCCTACAGGTGCGCGGCCTACAGGTGCTGTCTGCCAGCGGCCTGCTAGGGCCCTGCCCAGCCTCAGGGGCTGGGGAGAGGCGTGTGCTCCTGGTTCAGGGCTTGTGGAGAAGCCACCCTACAGGCCCGGCAGAAGCACTACGTGAGGGTAGAAGTGAAGCCAGTGTAAACACAGTCTTCCCTATTTCTTCAAAGCGTGTAACATCCCCGTTGCGCACCGTCCGAGGCACGTGAGCTAGGGCTTTCCTCCGCCTGTTCCTTCAGCTGTTGAACGGGGACATTATTATGCTCTTGTCTTGGATGCTGAGGGGGTTAATTAATTATGTGCATGAAACCCTTTGAGATTCTCAGATGAAAGGTGGCTTTAGAATTGTTAGGTGTTATTATAAGAAAAAAGAATGATTTTATTGCTTCATGTTAATGGTTAACATCTGCACCACAAAACCTGCTTGATCACATAAAGATTCTACTAAGCATTTAATCCTAATTTGCAGGCTGATGCATATTCATTTTATTTAGAAGATTAATTTAGTCATCAAAGGTTAATCTGCCTCGGGTTTGTAATTAGACAGAGCGGTGACTTGGCGTCTCTGGGCTCACCCAGGTTGCACTGGGGTTTTGGAGTGGGCAGGGCTGTAACTGTCACCAATTTTCACTTCCAGCTAGCACTCAGAGAAGACTTAATTTTTGAAAGTAAATGGTGAGTGCTAAAAGCCCCGGCCAGTTCGAAGATGAAAACAGAAAAGAGAAATGCAGGCAGATGAACAACCCACTTCGTGAATTTCAGAATGCTGGTTTAATTCATCCCCTGGCAGGCATACTCAGTGAAATGTCAGAGGATTAAGCGAGTGTTTTTGTATGTATATGTAAAAATTTTTAACAGATTTCATACTGCTTTGCTGCATGAGTCCTGCCCCTCTTTCAATGTTGCTGATTAGCAGTGTGCAGAAGGATTCTGAGATGAAAGATTGGGAGGTTTTCTGCTTGAAATCTCAGATTTTAACTTTTAGCTGATGCGACGTTGTTAGAAGGCTATACAATACATCCTGTAGCTGCTTGTCCCTCTGAAAATTAAGCCTTTTGTGCTCAAGGCTGACTTCTTTAATGAAAAGTCACTTAAGAAAATGTGGTCCTTATGGAGAACAAAAATAATGTTTCCTTTGCAGGTACACCAGAAGGCATCTTTAATTACTGTTTATAAAGCTGGCTATTACTTAAGTGTGAAGAATTATTAGTGGCATTGTGTTGTCTTTTGAAGTAAGGAAGAACAGTTGCTTCTTCTTTGTCATGTCCTCACCTCTCCCCTGCTGCAAAGCAGTTGGAGGAGTGTGATATAACAGGGTGTGTACCGCAGGATGCTGGGCTTTAGAGACGTCATTAGGTAGCGAGATCCCACTGCAAACACAGGCAGGATGCTGGGAGGCCAGTGTGACATGGAACGTGCTCATCTGTACTGTGCTAGCGTGTCTGTGGCGATGCTGTGAGCAGGGAGAGGATTTTCAAACAGTACCTGTGTGACTTGGGGATCCAGCTCACAGCAGGTTGGATGGGGGAGTTTTAGCGTAGTAGATAAGACTGGGAAATTGCAGGTGAAAAACTTGCAAATTTTCAGTTTGCCCTAAAAAAATTGTTCTACCCCATGTAAAATCAATACATGCTGGAAAATAAGTACTATAAATGTAAATCACGATACTAGAATTTAGGAAGTTGGCAAACTTTTTACGTTTCAGTGCAGCTTGGCTTTGACTGGGTTCAGAATCCAGATTCTAGGGAGTTACTGCTTTTTTTTTTCCCCCGCACAGTTCTCACATCTCTGTTATGATTTGCCAGATTTCCCCTCCTCTTTCTGGTGCAGAACCTCAAGAGCATCCAAGAAGGGATTTTGGAGGCCATAAACAGTTCTTAATTGAGAACAGCCCCAAATCAAGTTAAGTGCCAGCTTGACTATCGGAATGTAAATGAAACTCTTTTATTAAAGCATTGTATCTTAATTATTATGAGAACAAGTGGCCTAACATGAGAAAGCTTTTAACATAGCAGCTATTTTCTTGAGAGCTGGTAGGTTGATTCTGAGTGGATGGTTACAGCTATGGCTTCTTGTCTTTTCTGCTTTCATTTTTACTTGTTCTGATGATGGTTTACTGGCTTTCATTTGGACTTGAGGTGAACTTCCAGCTCGCTGATAAACTGAGATTGGTTGAGCTACTGCACCTGAGGCCTGTTGTGAAAAGCAGATTTCCTATTTCCAGTTTAAAAGGCTGGAGAAGTTTTCTTCGTGTTTTGAAGGAAGTTAAAAGTGTTTTGGATTGATGATTTGCAAAGCTAGGACATGTTGCTGGGTGACCCATTACTTGTCAACTGTAAATACTTGTCACTTTGCTCTTTACAGCAAAGATAGCCAGCCATGCAATGAGAGTACATGATTGCCATTCACTACAGCGACTGAAAACAAAAAGAAAAAAGAAGGCAGGAATACATGTCACTGTAAGCAAGTATTGAAAAACAGTGTTAGTTACTGTTATATGGTTCAAGCCTTTCTCTTCTAGCTAAGAAACTGGGAGTGGAATAATCACACACGTTTGCCACAGGTTTTAGACTGCTTCTGCTAACTTAGTCGTGTACTCAACCTGAGCCTTTAGTGTCTTCACTTGCATCTTAATTTTGAGTTGATTTGTATGAACTGCAGATAGGTACCACTAAAATGTGGATTGTGAGCTTCATCTGTCATCCCTGCTGCTATATCATTGACTTCAGTGAGCTTCCAGAGGAATGAGTTTGGCTGCAAGAGGATGTGAACTGTCAAGAAGACAAACCTCTTCGTCATCCATTTGAAATATTTGTGGGAAAGAATATCCTAAATATTTAGCAGGTTGTGTAATTTGAGAGGCAACACGTTTTTTTTTTTTCCTCCCTACCTTTCCATTTTCTTTATTTAATAAAGGAAAACCTTGCCTTAGGCCTAGTGTGCTTATGACGGGGAAAAAATATCTGCCAGAATCTCCATTATTGCTCAGGCCTGTATATATTGTTATTGCTCTTGTATTTGTAATAGCAAAAGGTGACTACTCCTCTTAAGAAAAATTCCGTTTGCAGAAAAATGCCCTCTTCCCTGCACCTTTCAAACCCAGCACACCAAATAAGAAGTCCAGGAGGGTATATGTTTGTAAAGTGAATGCAGCAGCACTCATAGCAGTGTATGTGTAAGGACTGGACCTACACGCTGGGCATGCAGTGATGTGCCTGGGTGATGCATGTCTTAGAATCAGGAGGTAGCAGAGAAGTCATAAAGCCAGTTCATCTTCCTCTCCCTTGCACTGTTTTGGAAGTAAGCAAAGCCACACAGACAGTCCTCTTGGGGTGCCAGTCAAATCTACCACATCCCACCCTCGCTTTGGGTGGACAGAAGCCCTAACGTGGATCGTCAGTGCTGCAAACTTCAGACATCCCCACAAAGGTCCCCTATTTCAGCACTTAGTAAAGACAGCCAACAGATTGCTTGCGTCAACCAGCTACAAAGATCTTGCCCCTTCATATTTTGACTACAGGGAGCTGCAATGAGTCAGGCTTGGGTGGAGGGGGGAGATCCTCCACCCAGATTGCTAGCTCAAGCTTGCCACTGGTTTATCTTGTGCTCTTAGGCAACGTGTTAAGTTCTACTTCTGGAAGACCTTGGGGTTAAAATCTTAAAGCAAAAGTGCAGAACATCACAAGTACATATTAATGGCCAACAGCTACCTGTTGAATTTTTGTATGTACTAGGACCCTGATAGACACCCCCATCTGTTAACTGAGGTGTTTCACACTTGATCCATTAAAAGGTGTGGCACAACACTCATGAATTCTGCTGAGCATGGGCAATATTGTCACTGCTCTCAGTGGAGCCATTCAATATGTGTGCATAATGGCAAGTTCCCAGTGTATATGTAAACATACATGTTTAGGCATCATTGGATTTGCATAGTGCTGTCCACAAAAGTCAACATTTTAAGGCTTTTAAAGCATGCTTAGCATTCCTCCTTTGTGCTTGACAATTCTGAGGCAGACTCTTGTTGACTGGGATCATCTAGGCTGTAGGTCCCTGGCGCTGGTATAGTTCTCTCAAATGAGTTGATTACGGTTCCAAGACCGGTTGCTGGTACCTTCAAAGGATGAGAAACCAGCACCTCCTTGGGCTGGCAAGGCTTCTGTGCAACTGAGTGCTTCTCTTTCCCAGCAGAAAGGACCGTGCCTTCTGCCTTTGCCCTTGCCTAAGGGTGAGTCGTCTTTATTACAGTTCCCCTATGGGCACAGGAAGTCATATTATATAAGAAATCATTTTGCAACCCTATTTCTACTAATCATTGCCACTCCCACCATAATAACAGACAGATGCAATATTCACGATTCATGTTTCCATTATTTTTCTGCTATGGTTTGCATGTGTTTTCCATTTAATTGCAGTATATGAATTTCTGCTCTCTCATTTTTTCCCTTCTCACATTCAAAGTTGAATTTGATATCTGTGATATATAGATAGGCCTGTGGTAAATCATTTGATGCACTTTACACTCTTCAGGCTGAGTCTCTGCAAATCTCTTAAGTGCTCTGAACGTTTTCCAGTTTTGTTTGTAATGCAACAGTATCTGGGATACTATTGTAATATCTGCACAAGACAGAAGAGTAGCACAAGCATTTAAAGACCTTTGCTTAACAACAGCAACAATGCCAAAAACGATCGTAACCATTTATACTTTTCAGAGAACTCTTTGCACTATTATATCTCAAAACAAATTGCAAAGGACTTTGCAGAGGAAGAAAACTGAGGTGCAATACTATGAGATGACCTGGATACTACCAACAGAGTAGTGACAGTCCTCAAATAGAAACCAGATTTTTGTGACTGATCTACTCAATGGGAAGTATGATTCAAAATAATTTATACGGGAAGAACTTGTGGTGTGCTACTTGTCAGATTCTTTCTTTACCAACATGTATCACTGCGTTTGTATTGAGCATGCTGTAAAACTTGAGAAAGGAAATTTCAGGTCAAGTTTTATATGGAAGAAGCCAGCTAAAATAGAGAGGTACAGAATTTTCAGAGGGCCTTTAGTAAATGCTTATTCATGCAATATTTTAAAATGAATTATTGGAAATATTACTAACAGTGGGTTCTGCCTCCTTCTCTCCTTTCAGGGTAGAAAGAGTGGAATTATGCTCCCAGGAAGAAAAATCCAGAGTAAGAGCACAGGTTTAATGGACATACTTTGGATTTACACCAGCATCCTGAAAGCAGAATCGTCCCCCGTAGGTGTGGCAGTATCACCGTAGCTTTCTCCAGGTAATACACAACCCTTGTTTTTTTCTGAGTGGAATCATTTCTGATTGCAATGACTTCTACGGATCCATTCACTGTGTAAATGACACACTTAAAAAAAATAATGCGTGAATGCCCACTTAGTTTTCACAACTGCCCACAAAGGTTGTGAAGGCTTGATATACTCTATTGAGTAAATAACCATAAATAAGACAGGCTGTTAAAAATCTTTAACTATGCATTATGCCATTAAACGATACTGTTTGGAAAGAGCTGTGGTGTTTGGGAAAAATTATACATGTTTTTAACAACTGTCCAAATATATATTTACACATACTTTCAGATGTACACAAAGCTATCTCTACAGCAACTCTTGGGGCCCTAAAAGTTTTATTCAGCATTCTTTGAGTATAGTGTTTTTAGTAGCTTAATCACCACAAGGAGAGAGAGGTGGCAGCTAATCATAGGGAGAAATGCTGATTTCAACAGAGCAAGAATATGAGGATGTCTTTGAACCTAAAGGTTAGGACCTGCAAAGTCACTTGTAGCTTACTTCTCCCACAACCTTCAGCAGCAAATGGCAAAATATTGATAAGGGATGTATGTAACATACTTCTGTAATGAGTGGACATACATTTCTAGATCATACAGGTTTTTAATACCTGGTTGTTCAACCAGGTTAGTAAAGAGGTTTTCTTTTTTGCTATCCTATGTCAGTTCTAGCTGGAACTAAAGCTATTATCACTGTTTTATGTATTTATTTATTTGTTATGTGTATGTCATCTATAATGCAGATATTTTGTGTTTCTGGGTTCCCTAGACTCAGAATATTGGAGATATTCGGTGTCCTAATTCCTATTCAGTCCAGGAGCAGCAGAATCTCTGGTCTTCTTCTGGCTTTGTTGTTTAACATGGATATGGTTTGTTACTTGAAAGACAAAATTTCTTCAGATAAGGAACTTCAGAGCAGGGACCTTGCTTTCCTGCTTGCCTGTGATGTTATCGAGCAATAATCCTTGTTAAGTAAGGATGAATGTTCAAACATGATCAGGCTGGTGAAATATCTTTTTGGCTGCAGAGGAGATCTGGCAGAGTCTCCCTCCGCCTTTGGATCACTTTGTAGATCTTACTTTCACTGGCCAGTTTACTTCTGAGTGGGGTGAGGGTTTGTGTGTAGGGTCATCAGCTTCTCCCTACTGCTGAAACACATGAGGCACCACCTCAGACTGAGATCTTACCTGCATCTATCTGAGAGTAATGCTCTACAAAGACATGTTTTAATTGTAAAGCTCTAGAACCAAGTTCTCTGAATCTGTGTCAGCTGAAAAGGTGTTTTGGATTTCACCAGATTGTTTTATTGCATGCTAGAGAGCTCCTGTATTAAGAAGACTTGTCTTAAGCAATCCTCGTAGCATTCCTGTGAGAGGTGGTTACATTTTAAATATGGTAAGTCAATCTGTCCTCCACCTCTCATGGGCAACCTGATCAGGCCCCATGGGGCAAAGTTAATAGAGTCTTGCAATATCTAAAATGCCCCTTTACAAGCGACACCATTCACTTTTGGGTTGTGGTACTCATTTGCTAATTCCTGTCTCCTTGCAAAATGTTTGAGGTAGTTCTCCGGGACTCTGATTTCTCCGTTTGACTTGTTAGGAATGAACATGGCCCTGTGTTTTTGGACAGTTGTCAATTTAACCAATTAAAAGAACGTCTTTGGATAGTTATCAGAAGCTGGAGCTGAAAACATGTTTGCAATTACTGATGACATAGCTGTTTCTATTTGCTGCTCTCTCTTTTAATTCCAGAAAGTGATATTTTTTTTGGCAGTAGATATGAGAAAATATGTCACTGTGTATAATTACAAAATGCTGTTCATTTCTGTCTTGTAACTGTGGGGGGTTAGTTGGTACAATACATTTGGTTCGTTCTTGGCTCACTCAGCTGCATGACACACTCTTAAGTATATTATTAATTATCGTGTTAATATTCATTACCATGTTAATTTCCATGGGATCATATAATTCTACATGCCTCTAAATTGACGTTCAAGTGTATATGCAAGCATGAAAAACACTGAATGATGTCCTAGGCGTTTCTACTAAGCCTTAAATAAAATCATATCCCATACCTTCTCCTCTAGGAGAATGGTTTTGTTTTTTTAAAGAGACTTTAACCCCACCATGATATTTGCTACAAAACAAGGTTCATCCCTGTGAATGGGCTTTGCACAGAGCTGCTTCAAATATTCCTTGTGCTTTCAGCCAGATTCTGAATACAAATCCTCAGCACTAGCTTTACTTCAATTCCTAGATTGCATCTGCCACCTCATCAGAGCAATCGGACTGTTGAACACTAAAGAAACTGTATAATATTTCTGGTGGCTTGTATTTTTCACTTGATATGTAACAAATATGTGAATAATGGCTCTATAAGAATCTGTGAATTTTTCAGTAGATAGCAAATCGTTTTGCAAGAGAGACTTCTACTAGAAACAGCAACTTGCAAGCAGCAAATTTTGGGATAAGTGGTGAGCCTCAATTTAAATGCCGGTCACCCAGAGATTTATAAGAAAAGGCTTGCTACATGGGCTACATAACATTGCAGATATTTCAGGTTCAGCCTCCTGTGAGCAGTGACCATCCTTACCTGGAGCCACTGAAAGCAAGGGAAATGTTCTATTATTTCTGAATCTGTATCAGACTTCTAATGTGTGTGTCTGTGTGGAAGCACGAGGGCACATAACAGCTAACAGAAATGCTCTGTTTTTTCCAGAGAGCAGGTCCGTCTAACTCACAGTTGTTCATTTCTGAAAACACCTTTGATTCGGAGGGAGTGCACCTACTGCAGCATCTAGGCTATCGTGTGTGTGTGTGGTTTTGGTTTTGTTTTTTTCTCTAATTCCAGGGAAGTTTTAAAAAGTTTCAGTGATACTCACTATCCACTTTTATTTCTCATATCTTAGGGAACTCACGGTGTTAAGGGAAGAGAGAGAGGTGGCTTTAGCTTCTTGCCTTAGCTGGTGGGTTGCTGTTCTTGGGCAGGCGTAAGGGCAATGCCATGAAACTAGGCTGGGGCCACAGCACTGAAAATTTTATTGTATTGGAAAGAATAGCTCATTGCCAAAGTCCCTGTAGAGCAATATATCTCAGGGTCAGTTATGCTGCACAATCTTCTCAAAACATACATGTAAATAAATGGTATGGGTTTAGCTCTGTTGTCATGGATGTCTTTCCCCAAGTAAAAGTCAGGGCTATTGTGAAGAAGATTCCCCTAAGAAGCCCTGCACCTGAACACTTAGAGCTCCTGTTCTCGGCTGGGATTTAGTAGTCTTGGTTCTAGGTGGCAGCAGAGCCCTTCTCAAACCCACCGAGTCGTGTGGGGTACACCTGCCCTCTGTAATTAGGTGCAGAGATCCCCAGATAGGCTGCCTCTGTAAGCAGCACGGCCGCATCAGCCTGTTCAGAGAGCAGAGCTTGTAGAGCAGGGGCACTGCTGCACCGACAGGTCCATGCCGCTGCTGGAGCGAGAGCTGCTGCCTGTGCAAGGCTGTGCAGGCAGCTCTGCTTCTTCACAGATCCTTATTTGTTTCTGCAGAAGTTGCATCTTTTTCTGTACTTCAGCTCCCCTTCGTAGGGCAGGACTCCCCGGCACTATGTCTTTCTGTCTGCAAATAGTAGAAGCAGTTCTGGGCACAGATGAAGCCTACCAAGCATTTGTGTATTGCCTACCACAGCGAGCTCTGCTCTTCTAAGAGACATCAATATGCTGCTAAAATAATAACAATAATGGTGATAATAATAATAATAACAGTTATTTGGTCAACAGGTTGTATTCAGAAGTCATAAGGCTTATTTTAGGCTATCAGACCTATTTGAACACAGCCATTTAGAAATGTGAAATCTAATTCAGTATATTTATATACTTCTTTTAAAGTGAAATTAGCATTTCATCTGAAAATAGTAATGGAAAGAAAATTGCTTGGTCCAGCAAGGTATACCAGAGATTCATGCAACTGCATTTAGACGTGATGATAGAATAATTGTTTTCCATCAAGCAAACCAAAGAAGAATCTGTAATAAAATTTTACAAGTTAGCTGCCACTAAGAATAAACTCAAGAGCACTATATGAAATGAATTGGGTTTTTTAACTGAATCTTCTCTCAGGACAATAACTCTAATGTAGAGCCAAGGTCTGAGGAGGTCACCTGCAGAAAGCCCTCCTGGGGCATCTCAGAGGAGAAAGGAAATATTCTTCTCCCTGTCAGGTTCACTTCATGTCCTAATATGTCTGAGGATGTGCATTGAAAATATAATACACAGTCACCATTATGAGGGTTCAGATAACAAGGGTCATTAAGAAATCTCTGAGGATAACAAACTTAACCCTGTATGAACTTAAGGATCATATCCTGCTCCTAATGCAAAGAGTAAGTCAGGTTGATTGTAATTGTGACTGAGCTAAAATGTCACTTACCATTAGAATCCTTTTTATTTTTTAATTACAGTATTTCTCTAAAAATATATGTAAAAATTCGTAACTGGCATCTACCAAACATAATCTGTAGTGATCTTTTTCAGTACTGTATGGAGGAACATCTGTATTTCCTATTAATGAAACATTTGTCATATCTGCGATTCAGTGTATGCATGAATGGGGTGTGGAATTCAGTGCAGGATCACAAATTAAAATGCATATTGAGAAATCTCCCTGTTTGTCATCACAAGTGTTTCTAGCTCCACGGGCTCTGTTCAGGCCCTTGGGGTAAAGCAGGGTGTATTGCGACTCTTCCCGAGTGCAGAGGATGATGTATGCTTTCCGAAGAATGCGCAATACTCCCGGTTATGAATAATCGTAGATAGTATTTTGTTTTCAGTATGCGGCCTCGCAGCTGGATGCACCAGGGCGAGGTGCTCAGAGGAGGTTTTGGGGGATTCCCGTGTTAGCCGTGTGCAGTACCCAGTGCAGAGGGCTTGGAGTTGTTCTGTCAGTGACAGTGTGAAGGATTCCTTACTGTTGGAGCTGTGAAAATCCTTGCCCGAGCATGAGGATGCCATCAGTTTGAACAATTACAAATTACAATGATATTAAAGTATCCAAGCAGCACTTGCCAGAAGTCAGCAGGGACAGGAATTATCACATTCTTTGCTCTCCAGTCATGCTGGGGCTGTTCTCTTGGTTCCTGTGCCCCACATCTTGCATGCGGAAGCCAGGTTGGCAAAGATCTGATTAGCAGTTTTCCTTCCGTGACCTCCGAAAAGTTGCTTATACCAGTGAAGGAGCTTGGCTAAGCATAGAGTTTTCAGTATGTTCTGTTTACTTAAGGGGATTTAGGTACTTACAGAAAACTCTACGTAGATATTGACTAACTGCAAGGATTATGGATGAACTTTATTTATTTTTTTAGCCCTGCTCCTAACTCAGTTCAAGTCAGTCAGGCTTTTTGGCTTGATAAGTTGGGGAAGTCTTTTGTTCATAGCAAAAAAAAGGATCCCTTGGGTATCTTTCAAGAACAAGAATGATAGAAGGAGCCTTCTTTACTTTACAGCAGCTTCAGTTGTTTGTGCCCATTTGTCAGTAGCATCCATCTCTGCATCTCTGAGGTAGTGCCAGGGTGTTGCATGCAACAAAGCCATCTCCTTTCTCTTGGGACCAGGCGGAACTTTTGTCTCATCGGATTTTGTTTCTTGGAAACATTTTTTTGATTCCCGATGATTGGACGAACTGGCTAATGGCTTATTTTCTTCCTTTTTTTTCCTCTTTGTTTGGCCACTGCACACACAATTATATTCCCTTTTTTGTGTGATCCAAGCTGTAGTTGCTAACTGAAGGCACTAAGCAGCATAGTCTCTGGGATGCTCATAGACACGTGATTTCTGGGGAGAGGCAAAATCTGAGTCCCTGTAAGATGGGAATCCCTGTTTTCTGTGGTCCCATGATGAAATGGACTCAGCCTAATTCTTCTCTCTCTACAATAAATCAGAAATTATTTTCTCGGACTAAAAAGGGGTTGCAAAGAGATAAAACTAGAGATAGGAGACTTATTGCCCTTCTTTCTTTAGAACATGCAGTTGGTTAAATTCCTGCGCTTCTCAGATAGCGTTGAGCATCGTGCAAGTGATCATTCAGTCTGTGGGGAGTGGGATACAATCAGGATGCTAATGTGCTGTGAATGCAGCTGTTTCTTCCTTGATGTCACCATGCTTTGACTCACCTTTGCTGCCAAGGTATTTGCTCACCTTTCTCCATTTGTAACTCAGATCTATACCTGCACGCATTTGCAAGTGAGATTTGTACAAGACAATTTTATGCTTGAAAAGGGAGAATCACTTTACAGCTATACCTGTTGTCTGTGTAAACATATTGAGGCTTGACATCCTTGCAAGAATTCCTTTCACTCCGTGCCTCTGGTTCTCTTTGTCAGTACGAAACAGCACATGCATAGTTCTAAGTGCTGAAAATCAAATAATGACGTGATATATTACCTTCTTCCCCCCAGTGCTCTAAATATGGCTCCACTTTGAAATTACGTGCACTACAGAATATTCAGTTGCAGCACATTGCTGGCATACAGTTTTTAAATTGTTAGTGTTTGGCAGCCCTTGGTTTTTAAATTCCTACTGATCACAAGTAGCTGGCACTAATCAGCTCCAATAGAGTTATGGTACTGTGTACCTTCTTAAATGGCTGGAGTGTAGATATACATCTAAAACTCCCATTTATAATAGCCGCATGCCAGAAACACTTTACTCTGAGCAGGGTTTTTATTTTACTTTTTACATCTCTCACATTTTACATCTGGTTCAACAGTTCTGAAGGAAACTACATCTGATGTGATAGCAGGAGATCTATATCACACATCTCAAAACCTGCCAGAAATGCAATTTAAATATAGTTTTGGACAGAGTAAAAAAGTATTATTGGTATCAGATGTCTGGGCAGTGAGAAGTTGAGCTGTGTCTCTGCTTGATTTTTTTTTATTTTTTTTTGCACAGAAGGAAATCATAAGGTGAAGTCCTGGTTCTCCTGGTTCTACTTAAACCAGGGAGAGCTTTCCCATTAATTTCAGTCATCAGAGTTTCACCTTGCAGCTGTGAAGCAACTACCAAGTTCAAGTAAAACTGTATAGTCTGAGTGGTGAAGGCAGACCTAAATATGGCCTTGTGCAGAGAGCAGCAGAGATTGGTTTGGTTTTTCAGTTTGGATAACTACCACCTGTACTGTGTCACAGACTTCAGAGAGAACTTTTCCAGTATTTGGATTCACCAAAAGTTTGGGCAGGGAAGGCTGCTCCTGGTGTATCTCACTTTATTCCAGTTTATTTTCATGGTGCAAGTGTAGAAATACCTGGAGTTTCAGATAATCTAATTTAAGTCAGTAGGAGTTTTATGCCTTGCTCATCCGAGAGTGCACATACCAGCAGAACTGAGCTTCTGAGTTTTGTCAGTCATTCATCGGTAACGACAGAAAGCAGGACATGCTCGGTGCATCTCTCCCAGTTAGCACCTCCTATGGCTCGGGTATGAAGGGGCTGCGTGCACATCATCTGCACATTTATTTGGGTTTAGTTGCTTGGAAATAAGACTGTCTGCACTTTCAGTAATTACAACTTTAAGAACGTTGATGCTCAGGGTTTGCTGAAAGTTAGACCTCGCTGAACCAGGGCACTGAAAACTGCTAACAGCATCTGTCGGTCAAGGGGTAAGGAACATTTTCAGCCTCTTTGATGTCAACAATAAGCCAAAGCATATATGGAAGTAGCCCAGCTGAATTCTTGTGTCAGGTGGGTAAGAAATGTCACGGCACTGAGTTGGGGACTGTGCAGACAAAGGTTTACTTTATTATTACTACCATAATTATTACTATTTTATACCCCTGATCCCCAGTGAAGGACCAGGGCCCCAGTGTGACAGGCAATGTGAAGACATGTTCCAGCTTTTGTTTTGAAGCACGCTACATTTTTGTCTTATTACTTTCGATCATAATCCAGCACCAAAAGAAATCAAAAGCTGTCTCTGAATTCAGTGAGAGCTGAGGGCATGCGAAAGCTCGCAGGAAATGCTCAGCGTGTTGTCAGGATCAGGCCCGTAATGTGTAACTCCAGCCTAGAAAACTCATTTCCTTTGAAGCTCAGTTGAGTGTTACTACTACACATCAGCATGTTGCACCACACAGAGTATATCAAATTTGATGTCACTTTTTTTTCTTCCTTTTTCCCTGGGAACCTGTAAATATCCTCTGGTAGCAAAACCAGAGAGGAATAAATTCTCCTCGATGTATTTACAAATGTGAGAAGCTTTTCAAGTTGTATTTGCAATTCTCTTTCTTGCAATGACCTCTATTTTCATAATCCTTCATGGAATATCATGGTTTAAAGAGCTTTCTCTCCCTGCTGTTTTTGTTAAAAGGTTTTTGGTGTGATATTTGGAAAGTCAAATTCTGCATTTAAATGTTGTGTTTTCACAGATATAAATGAAAGAGGCCATATTTATCTTTTTTCCTTCCTTTCCCCTTTTCTGGGAACATCAAGCAATTCTGCTCCTCTGCATGTATTGTTAACTAAACCATGAGAGCATACGGCAGCTTTAATAGTAAAGCAATTGTGATTACATCTTGCTTGTAATTACATTTATTTCCTCACATATGTCCAAAAAGGCAAGCATTAGTTTGGCCTGTGTAGGCATGTGTTAATGGCAGGAAAATCATCTGGCAGCTTGACAGCAAGGAAAATAGCTTACAGTCACTTAAAGTCTTTCATGTCATGGACACTTGCAAAGACGCTGGGCGCTCAGTTTCTTGCTCGCATGCTTTTAAAATCAATTGCATTTTGAGAGATGGGGAATTTGTTATATGCTGCGGATTTGCATCTAAATAATCAAAATATGAAGAGAGAGGAATAGTAAGGTATGGGTGCGTGATCACAAATACGAAAACCCAGTAATGGCACTCCAAGGGACCAATCCGCAAATAGCCGTGGGCCCCATGCTTTGCTGTATGCTACACCTGCAGCTGTCCGTGACAAAAAGGCAGACAGATAAAGAGTTATGGGATGGATTCTGTGACTCTTGTGTCCACGTACAATCACATTGATTTAATTGACTGTATGTGGAGGCCAGCACAATTCAGAGTGACCTATAGGGTCACATTTGCTCCTGTTAAAACAAGGCTTTGCCAGCCACTGCATTTCTGGCAGAAAATGGCTCCAGCAATAAGCAATCTTTTTAACACAAGTCTGGCTAGAATTTTTACAGACAAATTTATGACAAAGGCAAAATTGCATGCATATTCGCAGAGAAAAAAAGAAGTTTCGTATGTGAAATGATAGATGTACTTTTGCTTTTAATGTCAACGAGAAAGTCTGCAAAGACCTTCAAAAGCTGCGTTTCTGATTCAGCTGAGCAGTGTCTGTCTGATCTGATCTGTCTGATCCCAAATGCTGTGCTAGAAGAGTGAGTGTTTTTCACTGTTCATATAAGTCACGAACTAGGCCAATTTGTCGCAAAATTGCCTGAAATTAGAGATACATGAAATCTTGTCAGTAGCGAGACATTTGGATCTTCAGTCTTGTGTGCTTGCCTTCCTCTGCCATGGCCATCTCAACTAATTGACTGTACTCTCCAGTGGAAGAGAAGAGAGAAGAGAGAAGAGAGAAGAGAGAAGAGAGAAGAGAGAAGAGAAGAGAAGAGAAGAGAAGAGAAGAGAAGAGAAGAGAAGAGAAGAGAAGAGAAGAGAAGAGAAGAGAAGAGAAGAGAAGAGTACCCACCCAGAAGAAGAAAGCTCTCTAAAGGCATGTCTTCATCCCATGTTAGATCCTTCCCACATTTGTGGGTGCAGACCAGACATTTGATTGCCAATATTTGTGGTCTCTGAGTTCACAATTTATGGCCCCAGCTGTAGGCATCATTACTGAAAATTTATTCATGAAGAGGTAAATACATGAACAAATGTTAATTTGCACATCCAGTTCAGCAACAGTTTGTGTACAATTTAATATTTTTCTTCCTTAACTAGAGAGGCTCCCTGAAGAGATGCTCCGCAAATCCCAGTTGATATAACTGATACAAGTTACAGCTGAGTTCACTGGGGGAGGCTGGCATTCCCTGGCTTACCGGTACCAGTAAGGAATCACTGCACTGGTTTTGGCTGAGTACTTACGCTGGGCAGCCAGGGCAGCCAAAGAAATACTCACACCATCAGAACTGGTTCTGCCCTCCAGGCAGCATGGACAAAGAAACAGCAAAATAATCCTAGAGGTTGTTTACTGGGTATGTTGCTGCTGTTTACAAGGGCAAGGCATTTTCTAGTTTTCTTGAGGCAATAAAACTCCAAGCGAATGCTGGGCACACTTCTGCTGGCATAGTTCTGCTCTTCTGTCTTTGTAGACATCCCCGTCCTTTAGCTGCTCACAGTATGGGCAGTCATTAAATCTTTTAAAATGGAATTTGTGAGGATAGCCAAGAGCCACTATAGGAATAAATTCCAGTTTTGTCGTTGTTGTTTTTCCATTTGTTTAGTTTTGTTTTTGGCTACTTTGTAGGTTTATTGTGTTCAGCATTCCCTGTCTCTCAAACCTCCCATTGAGTGAAAAACTTCCAACAGCAAGAGCACGGAGCAGCTATCCTGGTTACTGACATCGTTTTCCTCTGAGAGGAAGAGCCTAAATGCTCTTCTCTAAGCATCATAAGCAGTGGTATGATTATGATTTGATGAGGCAATGGGATGAGGAAGCAATGAAGGACTTACTATGGATAAAACTAGAAAATAGAAGTGCATGATCTGTGTTGCACTGCAGAAACGGGGCTTGTCTTCTGAGTGAACTGAGGGCAAGTGCCAACATCTGAGCCCTGGGTGAGGAAAAGCAGAAGGCTGGACTGGAGTTTCGGTCTGTTCCCCGTGACAGAATTCAGAGTGCTGAGAAATCTGGCTTTCGATCTATTTCTGGATTTGAATGCTGTGTCTCTAAGAATTATGTTAGCTTTTTGCATCCTGCCATCTGAAAATGTTAATATTTAGAGGATTTTTTTTTTCATAGAAACAGCAACAACATGGAAAATATTAACAGGAAACATTTAGATGCTACAGGAAATTACAGCTGTGAAGAGTGTTTCATATTGTGTTAGCAGAAGATTGAATGAGGCTTCTTCCCATCCGAACTTTTAAATCCCTGAAGAGAAGGCACGTTTCTGACTCCGTGCCTGCCCCCAGGTGGTATGAAATACATGAAGAGCAGGTATTATTGTCTACTTTGCTTTCACTGGCCAAACAATCAGCAGATATTCTTACCTTTTAAGACAAATGAGTTGCATAGCTCCTAGGCATCATGAATTTAGTGAAATGGAGATAACCCCTTTATAGCTATCCGAGTCTGAGCACGACATTGCAGGCAGTGTTGGCAGTGGGACACGAGTGTCCGGCAGGCAATGCCTGCCTGGGCCTGCCTGGGATCCTGCTTTCTGTAGTGCAGGGTGATCGTCAGTCGCTCCTCCTTCCCTCACATCAGCAAGGGCATCAGTATTTCAGAAATGCTCTCAGGGCACAAGTGGTCTGTAAAGACACCCAAGGCTCAAGCTCACCAGCAACCTAGAGCTGGCAAGTTCATGGTGAGCAATGGAGCTGCCTGAACAGACAGGTGAATTCAGGTATGCTGAACTTTGTTTTGTTAGCTGGCTAGCATAAGTCTAGTCTGGTTACTTCAATATTAATTTTATAATGTGTATCCCTCAAGCACTAATGTGAATCACATCAGCTGACTGACTTGCTCTCAGATCCTGCCCACGTTCCTTCATATGAAGCTTATTTTCTGACCTGGTTGACCTGGAGAGAACGTTGGTGCTGGATGAGCCTTTCCATGGGAAGATGTGCTTACTTCATCCTGGTCAGAAAACTCCCTGGAACTAATGCACAGAAACAGCAACAAACAAACAAAAAGAGAGAGAAAAAAAGATCGAGAATTCTTGAGAGGAATTCAGAGATAAGTGCTGGCGGCGGTGTCATGAGCGTAGGGAGCCAACAGGAGGGTGCCTGTGAGCTCTGCAGCTTTGCTCTGTTTGTAATTTCAGACCAGCCACCGCACTGGAGAGGTCTGTCCTGGCAGTGCAGGAGCTCTCATTAGGGTTGTCTGCACTCCCTGTATATCCACTTTCTAAACCCACAGGATGGCATCAATTCTGCATGTACTCATACTCGCAAAACTGCCGTGCTCTGCAGTCTGCAAGGGGCGGATGTACCTGATCTGCCTCAAACTAACAAATCCCCCTGTGCATGGAAATAAAACAAACTTCAGAAGGGGGGCAAGTTCCCTCTTCTGAGATGATCAGATGCTAAAATACACTTTCTTTTGAGCTGTATTCTGTTGGGCAGACAGCTATTGATGTGGTCCCCATTGTCACTTAGGTATTTGGTCTATTCATTATTTTCATTTATATTGTTTATGTAAAGCACCTAGAGGCCTGTGATAAGCAAATTTCATCGAATAAAATAAGCCAACTTTAGTAGGTCAATTAGCATTCTCCAAAGATCATACATTTTAGCAGGGAGTTTTGCAGTTTACCGCTGTTGTCTAAGGAGAAAATGAAAAGTAAACCCCTCCTCTCTTATACAGTGTCAAGTACCAACTCTAAATTAGAATGTTACTTATTCTTACTGAAACTGGGAATTCGCCGTATGAGCTGACTAATCACAATGCTGTGCTCTGATTTCATTTCTGGAGACCATCCAATGGAAATAGCCCGCTTTACCTACTGGGAAGAAATAGGCAAATACGGTCATGTTGCTAATATGTGTACTCAGTATATCAGCTCTTTCCAGGTTGCTTACTAAATGCAGCTTAAGAATGTTCTAAGATACAGACGGGGAGATTTGTAATGAGACCAAGCCAATGCATTTCTAGCATCTGTTGTTTGCTTTACAGTCGTAAAATCAATAAAACTTCGGTGTACCAAAGAATATAGCTCAGTAATACAGCGGTGTGCACTGATGGAAGTTGTCCTGGTGTAGAATTTATTTTAGGTTCAAACATTATGAGCTTCCTTTTTTCCCTACTTACACACCTTCTGGCTCTTTCATTGTCTCCTTCCCCTCGCTTGTCCTCCTTAACGGAGGCCTTTGAGATGCTTTTTCTTCTGCTTAAGTTTTCTTTGGTTCTTTCTTGATGCCTTTCTGCTCGATGGTCTTTCTCCTTTCTAGGTATCTTTTGACTATGATTTTTTCACTACTAAGAGTGCTAACAACTTATATGTTTAGAGTACCATGCTAAAACTATTTTAGTTTACTAAGGTCAACCTGCCTTAAGTTAGGTAAAATTAGGTACCTTTATAACTCCTCATCCAAGTAAGTGCCCTAATTTTTACTCACAGTTTCACTTACTTTTAGTTCTGGACTTGAGAGCCTGTTGATGTTTCTGCTGTGCTAACTTAGGGTTAAACTTCATGCCATATTCAACCAGACCAAGCCCTATGAGCTGTCTGTTCTCGTAGTCTGCATCATGTCTGTTCTTACTGTGGGCTGTATTTGTGAAGTTGACCTTCCCAGGAATCAATCTCAGAAGCATGGTGGTTTTTTTTTTTAGTTTGTTGGTGGGTTTTTTTTGGCTAATGTTGCTCTAACCAAATGGCACAGAAGAGGTGGGTAGAATGGTTGGGAGTGAAGAACAAGGATCAGCAGGATCACTGCTGCTTGGCCTCCTGTGCTCAAGGTTCAGGAGCCTGGGGAATTTCCAAACAGACACAAAAGCGCGGTCTATGCCACTGCAGAGATGGCCAGTCATCCGGGGGCCTTCAGCGCAGCTCCTGAAAGGCACTTGGGTGTCTGACTGCAGTTGGTTCTGGTGCCTTCAGTGATGATGCAAACACAAATTATTAATGAATTGGTGAAATTGGCACAGATCTTCTTGGTCAGAGTAGAAAAACAAGCTGATTTAAGGAAAATCGATCTTTTAAAATGTTCAGAATGACTATTTTCATATGGCAATGTGAAATACTATTTGTTTTTTCAATAAATAGGGGACATAAATATCTAAAGCAGTTCTCATCCCTGCAAAACCATTTGCTTGATTTCCCTTGGTTGCTGATGGTGTTCATCAGCCTAGTCATCCAGTGACTATTTCTCTAAACCAGATCTTTTCCATTAGTCATTGGTATTTCTTCTTCCTACCTCATTCTTTCACTAGTCACCCAAAAGGTATGGTACAGTACCTTGCAATCCAGTTATCCTGGTTTTGATGAGAATACATACATTATTCTGATTTGTGATTGCTGTAGGCTCTGAAAACTTGTCTTTGCTCAACCCACAGAAATCATCCTTACAGACATTGCATGCTACGTAGGCGTAGGAAGGTCAGCTTTGGTGGTGGCTTCAGAACTTAGTGATTCTCGTCAGTGCTGAGAACCAAACCAAGCAAAATTGGATAGCAGCCTACTCACATCCAGCCACATCCCACTGCTAATATTGTGTCGATAGACTTTTAATCTTGGAATGTAAGAAAACGAACCAAAGCCAAAACAAAACTGAGAACCAACTACCACCCTGAACCTAGGGAGATTTTATCTATTTTTTTTTCCTGGGGTATAATAAATTAAACATAGTATGAAATGCAAAAAGGTTACATTGAGACATATACTATTTGAAGGTTTAATTCATTTTTCTAGTGTATAAGACACAAGGCTATTAAATTTTTAAAGCAGTGATCTCCTGAAGTCCCTACTTTATGAGGGCTTTCTTCATAAAGATAAATGGTTTCCTTGCCAAATCAAATGCAGATTTGAAACAAATTAAGTTAATGTTCAACAGTACAAGGTAGAATGGATGGGGGAACTGTTTTATTTTGCATTGTAATAACCATATACACCTAAATCAATAGCTGTGGAAAAAAAGGCAATAATATCACGTAACTACAGGAAATGAAATATAGTGAGATGAAGGGGGGAGCGGGTTGCAGAATGAAAGGATTTGTATTGGAATAATGACATTTCATTAAAAAGGGAAGGAGTGCTATTGAATATAAGTCCATACCAGTAAATTCTATTTCTTATAATAACACTTGAGATGAGTTAATGTTGCCCAAGTATTGTGATAAAGCATCTTGCTGGATTCCTTTCTTATATTACGCTGTAATTTTATGTTAAAAGAAAAATTCAAAATGTTAAAGAGGCAGTGTATGTTTTCTGAAGTGCTTTCTATTTCTCTTAATGTTTCATTTAACTCGTTATATTATCCTGTGCTCCTGCAATCTGAGCAGGAGGAAGTTTATCAGTGTGTAAGCTCATCTTGAAGAAACAAAACAAAATGTGAATTCGGCACTGGTGAAAGGTATTGGATGGAGAGTGCTGGGGATTAAAGCCCTCTCTTTATCCCCAGCGCAGGCTCAGGCTGGTGAGTAACAATGCAGGCTGATAGCAGGGTGAACCTGCACTCCCTGCGTTACAGAGGATCAGATTCTCAGCTGGTGTAAGTGAAGAGCAGCAAGTGAAGGTAGAATAGGTAATGCTGCTGAGTGAGGATGTCTGCGATCTTTTTTTTCAAAGTATCTTAGAAAGAAATCCTGGTTCCCCTGGTGTCACTGGCAAAAATCCCACTGATTTCAAGAGGATAAGGATTTTGACCTCTGTCTTTCCATTTATCACCTCTGAAGCCTCCCTGAAAGAACCAGTTAGAAAGGAAAATACTCCACGTGCTTCACTTCAGTCATTTCTCTCACACACTGCCTCCTTTTGAGATTGCCCACAAAGGGACCGGTCCCACTGACTGGACAACTGAGAGACGCATGTGACTACCAGAAATCAAAACAAGACTGTACCGTTTATGTCACCCATGTCAGATCAAGCATAGCTCCGTGGAGGGACCAGCTCCTTTCGGTCTTTTGCGTGAATGGTATCTGCCGAAACAGGAACTGGGTGTCAGCGTGGGCATCACAGCTGAGCCTCTGCTGAGTGATCATCTGGAAAATCACTTGTAGTGTTCAGGGGCGTATAGGATTGTAGAGAAAGTAAGGCTGACAGTGTCATAATGCCTTCGTGTCAGTGATATAAGCGTGGTGGGAACGTGGACGTCAGACAGCTGCCTCAGAGCTTCTTTCTACTGTTCCTCACACAGCGTGTGCCAAGCACATGAAACAGTTATTAGCCCTTTCAGCAGGTTTTGCACCCTGTCTTCTTTTGCAGACAGGCCTAAAAATGCCACGGCAGCAGGGTCTATAAGAGAGAGCATTAGAGCTACACCTGGATTTGTATAGTAATGAAGAGAGGTTCTGGAACTTGCCTGTGGTTTCCTGAGTTGCACACTGTGGGGGAAAGATTAAAAAAAAGAGCTCAACCCATGAGAACAGGGTACCTCTTTGTATTGATCTCATGTCATAGCTCCAAGGCTTCTGTTTCTTGTGGAGTATTTCTGGCAATTGCAGAAATCAAGTGATGCTTTCCTTAGATTTCCTGTACTAATTACACAAAATTACCTTGGTGAAAAATTCATGAAAATTTAGAGAACATTTTGATAAAACTTGGCTTATCATTTAGGGCCTTGGAAAGTGGGGCACCTTGCTTCCCCATCATAGAGGAGACGTTTCTGTGCAGAGATTCCAACTTAATTTCTTTGAACAGACATCTGAACAATCCCCTGTGCACAGTTAAAGGACGAAACCTGTCCACATGCACAGAGCTCTGCATCATTGTGTCCCCAATACAATTTGCATCTGTGTCGTTCCTACTCATACCCTGGGCAACCAATGAGCCATCCCTTTTTGTTGAGCCAGTGGGGGAGCTTGCTTTGAATTATTTTTATGCTCATAATGAGCTATGTACTTGACTTGTTGGTTCATTTGTTTTAATAGGGATGGGTCAAGCTTTCTAAAGCAAATTTCAGACCTCATTCAGTTTGAAGAGACTCATCCCTAAGAGCACTCTGAAAGTGTATGTATCTGTATCGGAGGTTGTCTCAATTCCTTAGCCTGCTTCCAAATAAGATCCAAATATGAGCTCACTGAAGCAGATCAACTTTTCAGAACTGCATATTGTGAAATCAGTACCCATCTCTATCAGCAGGAATTGATAACATTGTATTGCTGAACAATCCAGGGTTCATCAAATTCTTATTAATATATCTCACCTGAGCACATCGTGGGCTACAGTTTTCATGCAGTGAGTATCTGTTTCAGAAACATTATTTATAGCCTCTCCTGTTGTAAGTTCATCAGCTAAGATGTCATTAGGCTTATGCCAAGGGGCTTGGGGTGACTGATAGCATCTGAGGATTTGGCTGTCTCCCACTCAGGGAATGAGTGAAATGGGTGCTCAGTGGAATTAAATTGTTTTGTTAAAAAAAAAAAAAAAGAAAAAAGGTATACCCAGATCCTCATGTAAAATGCCACAGGGAGTTTCATTTCAGAATACATAGAACTAATCAAGCTCTGATTTGTGCATTGCTATCACTTTTTCTGGTCTCTGTTTCTTCTGGATAGGACACCTGGGATGTGATCCTTTCAAATTGCCTTTTAATTTTACTCCCCATGAAATTAATTATTGACAAGTCCTAGGATCTGAGCCACTCTAACCAACTGTTCATGGATTTGTCATGTACGCTTACCAGTAAAATTCACAAGTCAGACTGTACTATAAATTATATAAGTCAATTGGAGAACAGAAACAGTGCTGCATGCTTTATCTAAACAATAAACACAGTTTTAATGATAAATATTCATTCTGAACTTTCCAGGAACAACTTGTAGCATAAAAAAATTTACTGCAGAAATTCTCAGATAGTGATTTTAGATAATGGCTAAATGTAAGAATTTCACTGTGTTGCAGGAACAGCAAAAAAAGATGAAATACATTGAATAAAGATTTTATTGTGAGTTATTTGCTCAGCTCTGTAGCACCATCAATTTTTTCTCCCTATATAAAAATAATGAAGTCAATAAATGTGTTTAGGTGACCTCTGAGACTTACAAAAAGGATGTTATGAGATGGGTGAATACTGGATACAGTATTTCATTCAGATGCTGAACAGCTGTTGTGGTAGACAATGCTGGCATCCTGTTTTTCACCATTGATGCTAATGTAAATTGGTTTGTGATTGTATATATACACTCTATCATATCGTGCCAATGCAAAAAAGACGACTAGCCTGTCAACCACTCTGTCCCACCTGTTTGTGCAATTTTCTAATGTGTAATTAGAAATCATAAATCAGGAAGCATGGTGATCAGTACGGGAATCTGCAGGCAGATTTGCCCCAGTGTTGCTGATACCCAGCCTGTTGGCTGAATTTGGCCGCAGCCTCCTTGTAAAACACACTGGGCCATATTGTAGCCCTGGTGATTTCAGCAGGCATGAGACAGAGATATAAATGGTTACCTTTTTTTTTTTTCTTTTCTTTTCTGGAAATGTAGATTTTATTCTAATGCCTTTCTGAACATCTGGACTCTGTCGTGACCCTGTCCGAATGGACTGTTAATTGTTCCATCTCCTTTCCAAACGAATGGTCCCAGCTTGCTGCACATCGTGTCGGATATTAGCAAAGATTTGTTGTGCCACTGAATTGCTTGTGCACGCTATAGAAAGTCTCACTTAGCTCACCATGGAATAAGCAGGGAGCACACAGCCAGGTGCAATTTTCTCATTCCCAACCACTCAGCTCCCACGAAACACGAAATGTGAGGGGCTGACACCGTGTGCTGTCCTCAGATGTAGCGGCGTGCTCCTGTGAAGTTATCTGCCCTGGTACCTGTCTTGGCACAAATGCTGCGTACGCAGAAATCCGAAAAATATTTGTCAAGGAGATATACAAATTAGCACTTTAGGACTAATTCTTATGCAGATTAAATACGTATGTCAGTTGTGCATTTTTCCTTTGCAGGATGATGAAAACCAGAGGAATTATGCGTTAACATCAACAATTAACAACACTATGAGAATTCTGCATTAGCTTAACCACATTTTCTGTATATTTTCTCTGAGTTCAGTATTTATTTTCTTTGCAGTCGGACAGCTATTCAAAAGGAGGTGCCCACCTTGTCAATTACTGAATGACCTCCTTTGTAAATTGACAAGAGTGTGCGATTTGCCCTGGAGCATCTTTTTAAGTAATTAGTGCAAATCAGTCAATAGATCTGTGTTAGCAACACCTCCAAAATTGCACTAGTTTGGAAAATGTTGCAGTCTATTATATGTTATTTCTTTTAAGTGCCATTGGTTTAAAATGTGAGAAAATTATCAATTTTGAAAAACAGATCAGAGCACTTTGATTATGCAGCTTTTGCTTCAGAGAGCTTTATGCGTTTATTCAGCAGACTGTTGACACTGTACCTGCAGTTTTCCACTTATTATAAAAGTGCTTCCAAGGTGTTGCTCCGCAGACTGCTCCCACTGAAAATGAGGATATAGAGCAATGCTTTTGACCTGCGTGCATGTGGCCTCTTCCAAAACAAACTTGCACGCAGTCTGTGACGTTCAGGCAGCTCCGTGTGATATTTTATTCACATACGTATCCTCTGCCTTTGCTCAGTTACAGTGGTGGCAACCCAAGCGGATGGGCTCTGTTCTTACTTTGGGATGGGAGGGACTGCTGCTGAAGAGGGTGTTGGCTGCAGAGGGTGTTTGCTTGGGGGTGGGGGATTTGTGATTCAAAAGACCTGTTCAAAAGTCCATGTTATCATGTCAGGGAGTCACTCGTGACTGCCAGACACCACTGACTCTTTAGCTTTTTGGGTGCGACTCGTTCATCTACAGTGCATGGACGCTGAATTGCTCCAACCAGCTCTTTGCCCCTCACTGAATTCTTGCTCGTGGAGTCCAGTCTTTTATTAGCACGACTATTTTTTTAACAGAGGGAGCTATCATTTCAGTCTCTGCCTTTGTCAGATTTTGTGGTTTTGCAACTGTGTGTTCCTGTTTCCTTTTCAAAGTCTGCCTTTCAAACCCCGGGGAGGCTGACTCCAGTGAGTCTGCGTGCCACGAGGAGTGCTCTCAGAAGCACATCTAGAGGCCTCCGCTCCTTCGTATTCATACACTGAAGTCCTCTTGTTTGTTGATCGTATGAATAATTAAAAATAGTTTTTCGGTAGTTTAGAAAATTGAATCAAAACAGAAAAATAGTCTGAGATCCTAATAGGTACCAGCTTTGCAAATGCTGACCACTGTAGGTCCTTCATCCCCAGGAAGAACCTTGCCTGCCTTCCCAGCTGCGCTCAGAAAATGAGCTGTTTAGACGACTAAAAGCCAGGGATTTTATTTTATTTTATTTTATTTTATTTTTAAGAACTCTAATTAAGCAATCATAACAGCCTTTTAAAGAAATACAGCTTGCATTTACATTTTAACATGCACTTCTGGTGTTTGTTTAACTTTATTTCTTTTTCACCCCATTTGAACATAATAGAAAATCTACAGCAGGCTTTCTGAACGCTCCCACTCCTCCAGCCTGTCACAGCCTGTGTGCCGCTAACCAGAGCCCTCCAGACTCAAGCTGGCAGGATGCCTGCTGCTGTCACCAGTCTACGAGAAGTGGGTTTCAACTGAAAAGCCAACCATTTAGAAAGAGGCATTGTTTCACCCACCCTCAGATCAGGATCTTTCAAAGCAATTAAAACTTAATTTTGATCAGAAATCATGTATGTTCGTCTCAGCTGCATAAAGTTCAGCGTTCCCCGGAGTCAGAGATCTGGGCCGGCTTTTCAGAAAGGCTCAGCATGCACCAACTCTTGTTGAGAACAACAGGGTGCTTCTCGGGACTGAACGCCTTTGAAAATCTGATCATGTCACTTTATTTATTTATGTAGATTTGCGAATGCACAAGTATATACAACATGCCCAGAAACAGGCACGCTCACATACATGACAGCTCTAGGGCCTGGATTTTCAAAGGAGCCTGGGAGAATTTGTTGAGAGATGGGTGCCTAATTAAAATTCAGCTCCTTCCTGCCTTTGGCATTACTTAAACCTACAGCTAAATTAATACCAAAACATGACTAAAGGGCAGCAGTATAATTCAGTAAAACCCACAAGAAGCAAGCTAGGCAAATTAGCCTTCCTTTCACCAGCCTTACGTTTCCCCATTTCTTATTTTTGAGTATGGAAGGAAAATGACAAATGAACGCCAGGTCTCTGTAAAACGCTGCCTGTAGGTGGGAGTCTTCAGATTGTCTGGGGTCAGGAGCTCTCTCTGTCCATATAATGCTTGTAGTAAAAGGGGTCTGAGTGTTGTTGGGACTTCAATGTGCTGTTGCATGGGTCTGTGCAAACCAAAGCTGGGTAACAGAGCACTTTTGGGTACATGGCACTAGAACTGCAAAGTCATAGCAGAAACAGTGTACTGTCCCCCTTCAGTATACTGCAAAACAAGCCAACAAACACAACCCTTGCTTTAGGATTCCTGAGAATCTTCTTTATCTATATTTACAAAAAGAAAATCTGTCGTCCTGGAAGATGATTTACCAAACCAATGGTTTTTATGGCAGTACACAGTGCTGTTTGCGTTCTACCCTTGGTCCCAGGAGGGAGGAGGGCAACTGAGGCCAGTGCCTCGCATCTCTGCTTTATCTAATACAGATGCTGTGAACAGCTCACCAGAGTAGGAAGTGGAATATGTTGAAAAGGAAGGTTTTTCACATCACCACAAATCTAGAAATCTTTGCTGCCTAGTATATATCCTCAACAGGTAGTTTGGAAAAAGAGTGTAGAAGATGATGATTTTTGTTCTCCTGAAACTGTTGTGGGGAGGCAGGGAGTTGAACATCCCTCTTTCGTAGCCCAGGTGAGAGCTAGTTTGTAAGCATTGTACAGAATTGCTTCTCCAGCAGCTGAATTTTAAAGGAAAGTGGCCGCAAATACATTTTGCAGGAGATGTGATCTCTCTCTGTTTCTGTTTTTCTTAGAAAAGTTTGGTAGGACTGGGCCTCTGAGAAATGTAGGAGAGGATTTTGAATTCATGTGTCTTGCTCATATTTAATAGGAAACCAGTACCGAATCGGTCCTCCTGAGCTGGTGCTGGATATGCACAGAGGCAGAAAATCGTGGTGAAACAGGCAGGTAGCTGTGAGCTCGGTACCTCTGACCAAGGGTGTAGGACCCCTGGCAGGGGGTGAGGGCTCACCATTTTGTGCTTTTGCTCACGGGTTCTGCACGAATCCAGCTTAACTCAGGGCATTGAGCCCTGACAGAGAGCAGTTTGAAACTGTTTGGTCAAATGTTTTGTTCTCTGATTGTCGGTGTCAGTCTGTGCTTTTCCCTGTGAGCTGCTTTATGGAGTTAGAAAGAATGAATCCCGAACCACTTTTGTTTCCAGAAAGCAGTCAGGTTTGCCGCAGGTCTCTCGCTTGTGCTTTCGGATGGTACTGACAGTGGAAAATGGATTTTTAATTAAAAAGAAAAGGCATTAACAAACACCTCACATCAAAGCAACTGGTCTCTAACCTAACTAGCCCAGGATGCTTGCCCCTGCTAGGCTCCTGGACAAACACACTTCACCACTGTGATCTTAAGAGGCTGTAGTATCTTTCAGACAAGCTCATTCCTTAGACTTAATTAAAACCTAGTTCACTCCTTTATTCAATTTATGAGGCCGAGCCAGTAGGATTAAGCGATTACAGGCAAAAAGCCCCATTTGTGAAACACTCATAAGCTCAAGCTGCTAGACTGCTCAGTTGTACTCCATTAAATTAATAAGGAATGAATAGACTGATCCATTATGAATAAAGCTGTGGGGAGCCTCAGCATTGCCTCAGACTCTCTGCACACTCCTTAGAGAACATTTGTGCAAAATGATTATGTTCATATTCATTCAATTGGAATTCTATAAAAGTGGAATGCATAAATTACTCTAAAGATGGGGAGTTTATCTTAAACATTAACTATGTGAGTGAATTAATAAGACTATTATAAAACCATTAGCATTCAGTGTATTTACCTACGTATGCTGCATACCTAAACTAAATTCAACAATTGTTCCTAATTGCTATTCTTGTTGTGTGATCAAGCTGTGGTTCATTTTCCCGTGTAGTCATAATATTTATGAATTAGGTTTTCTGTTAAAACTTCTGAATCCCCCTTTTCCAGCCAGCTTTACATATGCTCCTATAGTTTTTCAGAATACCATAAAATACTGGACTATAATTCATTGGGAGATGAAAGAGATGCTTACAGATGTGTTAAACTACAACACTGAATAGCACCTGTGAGCATACGTGCTGTCAGTCAAGCCTTGGTCTGTTATAAAGTAATGCGGGAGGAAGGAGGCTAGCGACTCCTGGGTCAGTCTCCCTGAATTTACTGCTGTCCTGCAGGATCAAGCAGAAATTGCAGAATACAGAGGGGTGCAGGATTCATCCACCAGCCTTTGTCATGTCGTGAGCATGCACAGTCTGTTCCTCCTGGAAGAGCTCCAAGTGACTGGAAAGGTAAATAAATGATTAAAAAAAACACAAACAGACCAAAAAAAACAAACAAACAAACAAAAAAAAAACACGAGAGGGTAGGTTGGTGAAAAAAAAAAAAGGCAGGTTGTAGAAGAGTACCACAGGTGTGATGAAAAGGCTGTAAAAGCAAGTGCTCAGGCAGTGAGTAGAGGTGTGCTGCAGGATGAGGGAAGTTAGGACAGACTCTTAGAGCAGGCAACTTCTGCTCCTGCCCTGCATCTCCCTTTGTGTCTTTTGACATTCACTCTGACAGAGCAACCACAGTAGTAGACCTTATGGGGTTACTGAGTTAATTTGCCAGGGATTCAGCTGAAACAAACAAAAAACCAAACAACACCCCCTGCATCAGTAGGACTGATTCAATGTGATCACAATGAAATGGCAATGAGGGATATCTAGGCATGATGTTATTTTTGATGCTGTTCCTAAGCAGAGCAAGGAAGTTACGTGTTAACATAGGTTAGCTAGCACGTCTGACCTTCATTGTTCCCAGTGGAAACAGTGACAGTCTATTAGTCCTCCACAAGGGATATCACTGTCTCTCAGCAGCTCTGAAAATCCCCCAGGACACTCCTGGAACAACAATAATTCAGCAAGAGTTCACACGACGTTAGAGCTCTGTGAAATGTTTGTAACAAATCTTGCCTGGATTGAGAGGGGGATGTGGTAGGAAGGGGGAGAAGGATTGGTTTGAGCTCAGCCGTGTTTCAGAGGAAACACGAACCTTCCCAGCAAGTCTGACCAGGTGGGAGTTTTGTAAATCTTACTAGTTATAAAGGAAAAATCTTGCTAGTTTTCTTGAAATGAAATAGCCAAATAGATAAAAGAAAGGGGCAATCAGTTTTTTACTTAATCTTGCTTCTGAAGTAGAAATATCAACCTCAAAATCTGAATGTTAAAATGAAAGACAGAATTTAAACGAAGAAACTTGTAGGGGCTAAAAGACAAAGAGATTTTTAGCTGAGCTCTTAGGAAATGGAGTGACAGAGTTTTAATACAGCTGGTACAAAGAGCAGTTGAATCAAGGTATGATTGCGTTGGATACCAAAATAATGCTATGTATGGATAAGTAAATCTATAGAAAATTTTGACACATTAAGTGGCTGCTAAAATCTTTTCATGGGTGTACTTTTAACATATAAGTGTAGGAGTAAAGAAACACTTAGGTCAACTACTGGATTTCTTAGACTTGATCTTCAGTTACACTATCCTTTATAGTGTCCTTTATAGCAGCACATTATATCTTTCAAATATTCATACACGCTTCAGCCTGTAGCATGCTTGTGTTGTGTCTCCTGGCCTAAACTGGAGCAGAGCCTGGTGGTGCTCACAGAGGGGAGAGTGATGCCTGTACGTAGATGTCCTGATCCAGCACTCCAGAATTAAGGAGATACACAACATGGATGATCTCTACTTGCTGTTTCAGAGGTCTTTTGACTGGGAGGTGTATCTCAAGACACAGAGTTACCTGATGTCACCAGGGCCCTTGGATGGCTTAATCTAGGCTTGATAGGATTAATAAATGAATTCTTGACTGAGCCCACATGTGAAGTCTGTATTGAAGAAAGGCTTATTCTTTGGCCCAACTCCAAAAGAAACTAATCATCATGAACTTCATGCAGATTTACGATTATTCTTTCTATAGAAAGGGCCAGCACTTCCTCACCGTAGTGAAAAGCCTGCAGGAAGGAGAAAACCAAACATACACAGAACAAACGTGGTATATGGGTTTGTTTCCTTGAAACCCTTCCCTTGGATTTTCTACTTGTTCACGGAAAACTGATGTGGAAGTGCTATCATGTATTAAAACAGATAGAATCGTCACGCTCATCTCAACTCCAAGAGACAGAAATATCATACAGCCTTATTTTTTCAAGAGAGATGATATCACTAAATGAAGTGATAAGAAAGAAAGTTACTGTGATAGTACAAAATACATCCGCTGGCTGCCTTCAGCAGAGCGATCTTTTATGTTCAAACTATTACTCACAGTACAGATTATTCAAATGCTGTTCTTCTATGGTGCTCTCTTGGATGATCTATGAAGGCTGTAGAAGTCAGCGAAAAGAATTGTATCATTTCTGATTGTTCCTAAAAAATGGTAGTAAAATAATATATTTATAAAATTTCAGAACACAAATACATACACATATTGGGAATACAGTATTATGGCAAGGGTTTTAAAAATGCTATTTAATAATCAGATTTTTAATAAACTTCTAGAATATGCAGAAAAAGTAATGAAAAGCTATATCCTGCTCATCCAGGATTTGGGGTTTTCTTCTTCTTTTTTTTCCTTTTATTTATTTTTTGTTATTTAAAGGAGGTTGAAAAAGGTTTTGCAATCTATTTCCAACATTGGGTTTTTAGATATGCATTGATTTGTTAGATTATCTCCTGCTCATAGGATTTTGTTAGACAAGGCTGAGGAACAGTCATTAGAATGAAAGCCAGAGCTCTTTCACAGAGTTTTTCCCTGGTCTCGATATAGCTTTTTGCCTTTTCTTCCTTTCTTTAATGCTAAATTTTTCCACATTAAAACATGATTTTCCTGCCTCTTACATTAAAAGGATATAGTGGCTGGGCAGAGGTAAGGCAGGGGCTGTCGAATTCTTTCATTTTATAAGGCAACAAATCAGTGGTCAAAAAGCTCCAGTGCCTAGCCCAAAAGAAGATTAAAATCACTTGGCCAGCCAGGCAATGCAAGATAGCAGCAAGTTTTCTGTGATCCTTGCAAGTGATTAGTGTATTGCTGGTACCATGGGGACTGTTAATCCTTGTGACTTAAACTAAGTAGTGTAACTACAGATGTTACTACTTTGTAGATTCTGCATTATTTGGATCTCATTAACGTGTGACATGGTTTATGAGCTCCATGATATGTGGTGTGTGAATGGGTATACAAGGACAGGGGGTGCCTCCCACTTGGGGGGCTGTATAAAGGCGGAGTTCATTTGGTGCACATGCAGGAAGGGTGGGCATAAATCTTCTTAACTCAGGAGAATTAAGAAACTGCTTGCTTCTTCCTTGTCCTTGCCTCAGAGGCTAAATGGGATGTGTGGTTAAAGCACAGCAGCAGCTGGGATTATGTTCCTGGTGATGGTGTTCCAGTTTACTGGAACATGCCGCTGGAGCCATTCTCTGGGCACCAGGTAGCCTTTGTCTCCTGCAAAAGCCCTTGCACCAGTGCTGATGCTGGACACAGCATTCTGTGTGGTCCTGAGTATCTGCAAGGGTATTGAATAATGACAGGTTGAGGGAAAGGTGCTTACTAATTGACAGTGCAGGAGGGTGGGGTCCTCTGGAGACAAGGTTGTCAGGGCACAACCCGGTGTTCAGAGGGATGCTGCAGTGATGGGTCTGTTGGGAGTACAGAACTTTATACTGCTTGGGTCCCCTCGTCCCCCTCTGCACTGACAGCTGTGGGAGTGTCTCCGCTATGTTTGATTCAAACTGAAAATAGCAATTTAACCCCTGTTCCTCCGTCGTAGACAACAAATACTGCTTTGTAGTATTGATGATCCCAGCCTGGCTATCATTTTTCCTTGACATGAAATCTAATATCAGCTCTTTGAAAGACAAATTTGATAAATGGTGACAGCAGATACCGTGGATAACACCTACATGAGTATCTATGTTCCAGGATATCAGTTTTTCACATGTTGTACTGATATTTATGGATTTTGTGTGCTCAGAACCACTGCTACCACCACGACATGGAAGCAGAAACAGCTACTGTACATGGAAGTGATGAGTCGTTTCCTCCTGAACTCTACATAGATAGGTGTTTGTTTGACAACTTGTTGTGGAAAATGGAGCAAGGAGATGTTCCTAGTGGTGAGAGGAAGAGAGAGGCTTTTCCCTTTTTGAGCACTATGGATCACTTGCATTTCTTAAGCTGCTGTGATAATACATTCCTGTTTGTCTTTGACAGAGATTCCTTCCTTGACTCAGTGAAGCAACAGGTAATGATACGCTTACACTCGTTAGATTTGTCTTCGGATGTTTGCATTCCAATGTAAACATATCATATAGATATCTGCCCCTTAAAAACAAGCAAAACCTCAAAGAATAGCACCACCCATGTGTTTACATGACAGGAGTCCTAAGGAGGAAACCAGTCATAATGTTTGCTTTCTGGGATGTATATACTTAGTATATACTTATATACTAAGTACATGATTAGCCTGGGAAACTAAGAGAGGCATAGAAACTCAAACCTGGCAAAATCAGCCTCCTGCCTAAACGACAGCCCTCAGGAGTGCAGTCTGAAACTGAGATGGAAAAGGGGGTATTTAAGGTGCAAGGAGCCAGTAGGATTGTCCCAGGAGCTGGCACTGTTTTCCTTTGTAATGTTCGCCGTAGTGCTTGCTGAAGAACAAATTGGTGGGAAGAGGGTACTGACCCCTTTGATTTTAAAGTGGGTCTTGGTCTTCTGACAGATTGACTACTCTGTTAAAAAGTAATTCCCATGCAAGCACAATGCTGCCAAGGTTGAGAGGGCTAAAGGTCAGCTTGGTAATAAATGATATATATATATATATAATAGTCTAGGAAGAAGTTCTAAGGTTTTCCAAAGTTTGAACAGGGATAATTGGCCTGTTTGGTAATTTTCCATTTCTTATAATATCTTGCCTTTTTTGGCCAATTTGCCCTCTTTTTAACATGTTGCATTTTGGCCAGTTTCCCTAAAAGCCTGCTAAATACCCTGCATATACTAAATGATTGCAAACTGAACGACCACATAACAATGACATTACAATTTAGATTGCATCTAGCTCTGCATCCCATAGTGCCAGCATGATTGGGCTCAGTACCATGCCATGCCAGTCCCAGTGTACTGACGTTTTGTTGTGCCATGGCTATATTGCGAATTAATGGATGAAGCTGCACTGTCTCTTTTGGTCTGCAAGCAACTAATTCCAAAGAGCAGTATCCCCAATAGGGTAATAAACTCTTTAATAACAGTAATGTAGCAACCACAATCATGAAAAAAGTGATTACATTCTACATAAAAATATAAAAGCTCATTTGATCCTAAGGTCCCCACTGGCACATTACCTGGACTTTTATTTAAAATATAACATCTCTTACTTACATCTTATTCAGGTCCTTTGTTAACACTAATATAAAACTCCAGTAAAATTGTCATTGGAGGAATTTAATAAGGAGTGGGCATGGCTCAGTGATCCATGCTGCTAATTCTGAGTTCTTCCACCAATCTCATCTGGAAAAGTGTGAAATGCTCTGTTACAGTGTTTCATTACTGAACCCTGCTTTGCATATGCAAATGGAGTGAAGGTACATAAGATCCCTTCTTTAAAAGCTGGGCTCTTTCCTCTCCTAAAATAGGAATGCTTCTACCATTGCGTCTCATGAAATGTAAGAGTCCCTTCTTGTCTACTGGCTTGCTCTCATTCATGATGGTGTTTTCCTGCAAATCCACACTAACTCCAAGACTCTAGAATGACACCAGGGGATTTTCTTCCATGTGTATGTCTGGGGATCTGAAAGCAAAAGCTAGCCAAACCCTACTCTGAAGTCTACCTTGCTGTATTTCTGTCTAGGCTAGGAAAGCAACCCTGATAAATATTGCTTTATAGATAGTATAGAAGTTACTGAGCCCGTGGGCAGACTTCAAAAGAATCTGAAATCCAGCAGCAAATTTTTGCTCTGTCCCTTCTTGTAATCTGTACAGTTGAGCAGAAATCTATTCAGATGTTTCCCATTTCCTCCTTTTTCTGTCAGTACCACATTATTTCCTATTGAAGGCTCTAGCCTTTCTGTCACGTCCCCGAGGAACGAATCCCCTGTGCTGTAAGTAGGAACGCATGGCAAGCCACTAGGCAGCAGCCAGTGCAGTGGGCACAGTTTTGTTCTAGAAAGTGTGCTGGCCTAGATGTGAATGGAAGGATGGGGTTTTATAGGAGTTATATTCTCAAATCAGAGACAGATCTGAACATATAGAAAGTGTGTTAGCAGTTAAAGGGCGTTAGCAACCCCCCACCGTGAGGTTTAGCAAGGGCACTGAGGTGAGCTTCAACGCTGTGGTAAAATAGGTTTCTGTACCCCTTGTGCTGAAGCGTTGTGTGTTCTCAGAGGCCAGGGGCCTACCTTCATTTCCAAGTGTGCAAATTGATACATGTCAAATGGAAGCAGACTAATTTAGGTAAAGAAACACACTGTTTCCTACTTTTCAAGTATATGAACATTATGGACAGTCACCCCAGGAGCTTCCTCAAAAGTGTGTGTGACCATTTAGCATCTATAGCCCCCCTTGCATGACATACTCCCTCCAGCAGCTGCTGAACACATCAAATATGTCATATATGTTGTAACCCTCTCTAATCCTGTTTTTACTCCCATTCTTTGATCGTATCCAGTCTCACTAGATGTGTGTGGTCAATCAGAGCTCTAGGGCAAGGATTGCCTCTTTGTCATATGTGCAGATAGGCATGTAATGCAACAGGACTGGTGTTTCTAGGTGTTAGTGCAAGACAAATACATAACAGTAATCAAGGTAATAAGACTGCCTGAAATGAATACGATAAAAAGATCATGCCTTTTCAAAACAGGAGCTGCCAAAAATCCTTCTACCTGAACAGAAGGTGACAAGTCCCTACAAAGAGAGAAGTTGTGTTGCAAAACTTTCTTGTGTTCTCCTCCATGGAGCTGACTGCAGCATCAAGAAATATTTTAAAACGCCTTTGTTTTTGAAGTGATGAGCCCTTTAAAAATAATATTGCATGGATAGCCCTAGTGAATAGGAACTGAAGGAGACACATGCTACCATGGTTGTTCTTTTACTAGTCATTGACTGGAAATGCTCACAAAAGGAATAAAAAGTACATTTGCCTTGTTAATACAATTTGTATTACATATTCATAAACCATTTTATAAAGCTCCCAAGGAAAAATTCAATTGTACTGAAAGCACATAATGGTAGAGCGGCCATACAGAAAACAGGCAGCATGTTACAGAATTAACTGCACAATGAATGAAATGCTATGTCTATAATGAAGCCATTCAGATATAAATTATGGGAGAGAAGATGAAATGTTTGTTAAGCAATAAAGCTTGCAACTGTACATGTGAAATTGAATGGGATTTATCATAAAATATTGTGGAGGATACAGGCTGAATATGTGTTACAAATTGACTGAATTAAAAATAATCCAAGGAAAGCAAGCAAAGGGAGACTGAAAATTTTAGGAAATGAGTTCATAAGCTTTTTAGCTCTGACCCAAAGTCCCCTGGTGCCAAGAAAAAGAGAGGCAAGAAAATAAGAACAGAATAATTTCTTAGAGGACCACAGTTATGTTGTCTTAATTTTAACCTCCTAAATTTTGTCAAATAATCAGACTCCCTGTTGAACAAATAGCATCTCAGTGGAGTGGAGGGTAGAGAATTTGGCCTAACAGTGTTTGCTTAGTATGATTTACAGTGGAAGATTTTTTTCCCCTGAACTGTTTATCTCAGTAAGACTTGTTCTGAGGGCAGGATAGATGATATTTTGGTTGGACCTTAAAGAGATATGCGGTATGTTTTCCCAAAAGACCTTACCAGATATCTCAGTACAAACAGTAGAGTTGCTAAAGAACACATTCTGTGGGATCCCATACCAAGCGTCACTGAAGTCCACTTCTCAAAATCACATAGCCTGTGCATTAGCTTTTACTTCCATAAACTGAATATACCTATAGTTTTTACAACATGATAGAAATATTGTGCTTATGAACAAAAAGTATTCACAGAATCCTTAGTATTAGATTTAAAATTCAAATAGATGTTTATGAGATATGGGGATAAAAAGCGGGCAGGATAATTTCCAACCACAAATAACATTTGTAGCTATGGAAACGTAGGAGAACCTAAATAAAAAGAGAGAAATCGGAGCTGGAGAATCTGTGCCTGAGAGGGTTAAGGGCATTGCCCCTTTTCTGAAACTTGGATGCCTTTTAGGGCCTCTCTGTCTTTCTCAAGCAGTGCACAATGGCCATTTCTCTGCGTAGTTAAACATATACAGAGAAGTCTGTGGAGCTTCTGTAGGAGCTTTAATGGACACGCTGGGATCCTCCAGGCAGTCTGGTGTGAAGATAAGTGAAGCCAAGTGCCACAGCCATGGCTGACGTGGTCTTTATGTGTCTGCTAACCCCAAAATCACTATTTCTGCAGGTGCGTTTCACTCTGGTGGCATTTGGATCAGGGCCGGACAGACAGAAGGAATGAACACATAGCTTTCCCCTGATTAATGCATCTGACTAACTGGTAGATTTCGTTTAATCTCTTTGACCATGCAGCCTAACAGAACCCTTTCTGTCTCGCCTTTTCTTGCTATTTAATAAATAAAGGGATTCCCCTCCTCAGAGCCACATGTAAAAGCACTTTGAGTTGTTCTCCAGCAGAGTTTTAATTTCGAGAGACAATGCTGAGCCTCTGTGGAATGGGTGCTGCTGGACCATTTACTGCAGGGCTAAATATAAATAAGTGAGGAGAAATTAACTCAAGTAGACTCCATTTTGCTTCCCTGCTGAAAGGATGCACTTACCCAGGTGTAAGATATTCTGTGGATTTTTTGTTGCCTTGTTTCAATGGAAAAAAACACACTGAGTACAAACATACATTGGCCTCCTGCAGTGTATCAAGAGGGGCTGGTAACGTTACCCATTTAAGAAACGTGGCATGTGCCCAGCACTTTTGGACTGAATTTTATTCACAGCCTGTTAACTTGTCAGTCTGCATCTGAAAGGCCATGGGTTCAAAGCTGCTCATCAGTGTTGGTTGACATTCCCCTTTAGTGCCTTTGGAAGTATCAAGTTTGCAGTTATTGACTGCATTGCTGAGTTATCTTTTGTATAAGCACAATGTCCATGAGGGGCAGAAGGCTGGGGACATGTTCACCATGCATTTTAAGACATGGTTGATTTGATTTTCTCATTTCTTTTTTTTTTCCTCTAAGTATATTTCTTTCAAACTTAAACAGTAAATTGTAACAATATTATTGATTGTGTTCTGTTCATGGAGCAATGGCATCCGTTTGCTGTTTTTTTAAATGATTTGCTCAGTGGTGTGGAAAGAAGTAGGGGAGGTGAAATACCTTTTTCCCCTAGAGATGAAGGCTTTCCAGTTGAGATCAGTGCCACAACAATCTGGGATCTATTAGCACCGTACCAGGCCAGGCAGATCCACTGAACATGAAGGCTTTCTCTGCACTTCAGTAAGAGACTCAGGACTTCACCTCTAGACCTTAATATTGAAATGTCTTGTTTTTCTTTGATTAGCAACTAAATTCCCACACAATCTGAATAAATCTGGGGGAGAATTCTCTGGGAGCACAAGAACTGTAAAGCTGGTTGAGGGGAAAAACATGACATATGTAATCTGCCCTGGGCAAAGAAAATGCATCAAGTTTTGAAATACTGCATGCAGGCAATTGAACAGAAAGTGAATTGTGGACAGAAACACAACATTCAGTTGCTAGAACAACAGTGAGGATGTCTCATTCAATTCTGTCTTTGTACTGTTTACTTTACATTATTGCAAGTGAAGAAGCAATATCACTCAATGAGGCAAATTTCATTCTTAGATACATGCGCATAATTATCAGTGACCTTTTAGATCTGAGAGAGAATTGATTTTGACGAGAGCTGTACTTTCTGCTCTTAGGGCAGGGTCTTGCCCAATTTGTTCTACATGCTCAACAGTCATTATTTGCATGAGCCAATCATGGGGATTGGCTATTATTGATAGATCTTCCAGGAATTATGTCAAAGTTAGGTAAAAAAAAGAGAGGAAGAAAGAAATTAACATGAACATTTTATTTTATTTTTTTCCCAATCAGATACATGTTTCAGTAGCTCTTGCTAAAGTGGTAAAATCTACCCAGCAGGATGAAATTGATATGAAAAGTTTATTAAGAAAAGCAATTTAACAAATCCTTCAGACACAGGGGAATATTACTGTGGATAAACTAATCTGGAAAAATTAAAATCCTCCAAGAGCAATTTGGCTATTGCGAGATGCACAAATCTGAACCAAACCTTCTTCTAAGGTTCATCAAAATATTACTGTAATATTCTGCTATCCTGAAACAGGATTGCTGGGTTTTATGACACACTGTAATAGGAGGTCAAGGGGCTCTTATGACACATGTATAATGCCCACATAGCAGAAGGGAGAAACAGTGAGTGCTCAAGCTCGTGTGTCTGGTAATTTTAGGTGTCGTGATTAAATGCTGAGTCTGGCATCTCTGGAAGAATATCTGTTGGGCCCAGCAGGAGCTCTCAGCGCTCTGACTCAGATGGAAGAGTGCTTTGTGTCTTCCTAAATGAAGGTCCAGATCCTGCTCTGGATGGCTGACAGTTGTGTGGTGCGTGCCAGAATCTCCCTCTGGCTTTATGGAAAGCGGTAGGTACTCTGCGCCTACATGTCTCTACTTGTTTACGCAAAAAATTTGGCTCCCAAAATTAGCAAGTGCTTTTCAAGAATTTTGTCCAAACAGTTTGCTGCAGTGAGTCAGTAGCAGAGGTATGAATAGAGCCCAGGGCTCCTCACTCCTGGCCCCGTGCACTAACCACCAAGACCATTTACTTTTCTAGCCAGGGCCAGAGAAAAGATGTGAAAATACCACAGGCAAAATTTTTTTTTTTGCAATTTTTCCACTCAATTTTGCAGACTCAGGAGGTTTGGTTAGCTTTCCACGTTGAGCAAGAGCCTAATGTTGGCTTTGCTGTGGAATTTTTCATTTCTAGGTGTATGAAAGATGAGTCTTTCCTCTTGCTTTCCCCACTGTCCTCTGCTTGAAGGAGAGCGGAGACATACGTTGAGTTCTTTTCCCTTTGGAGATGGTAAGTGGGACAGAAAGATGGGTGAACAAGGAGAATGGGGGCATGGTGCACGTGTGATGGGAACCCTTGCTGGCCTCAGTCTCAATCATGAAGAGAATAAAGAGGATGGGGCAAACTGGCAGGCCAGGAAGAGCAAATGGCTGACAGTCCGGGTCCGTGCTGTTGATTACATCCTCTGGTGATCCAGTTGGGGAATCAACAGGCTGATTGTGCCCAGTCATTAAGGAAAGGCATGTCTGTAATTAATGGCAAAGGGCCTGATACAATAAAAGGCATGTCTGCCTTCTGCATTGCAAAGCCCACATAGGGCTGCAAAAGACGCCAAAGAAAATCAATGTTAAGCAGCTTGTATGGATTTGTGCAGGCCTATACAGTGCCAAAGTCCAGACATATTTCTCATTGAGCTGAGTCCTCATATGTTTTATTTATAATTTAATGCTAAAATTTATGAAGGAGATGCATGGCAGAGGGAGAGCCCATAACCTTGTCATTTCATTTCTTAAAGCAGCAGCTACTAGGTCTAGGAAAGAGTTATGTCCTCCTTCTTCTCTCTGAATCCCCAGCATAAAATGTAACCCAGTAGAAATTTTTTTCACTCCGAGTTTGTTTTCACTGAATCGGCTGTACAGCTGAGTTGCCCATTGCTTGTCAGGCAGCAAGTTTCTATCAAAGTCACTAACTGCCAATCATTTGCTCTAAACTAAATCACTTCAAATGTTATTCATCAAGCATGCCATGTTACATTATAGACTTCTATAATTCAGACACTTAAGGTATGAAAGAAATGAATTTCCTGTATTATTTTCCATAAAAACAAGTAAACAGCACTGGGTGCCTTTTTAAAGTCAATTGGAGGATTGATTTTAATTCAAATTGTATTTCAGAATAGTTCAAGCACTCACCACTTGAAGCTGTAATCTTGAGACTTTAAATACGGATGCTATAATTTCAGAATGTCACATGCTTTAAACATTTGTATTGAAATTTAAGCCATTGCCATAAGACAATAAAAAGAGCGTACATTAAAATGTATTAAACATGACAGCAGCATTCACAGCCCTGTTTGGAGGGAGGAAGGATTTTAACAGAATGCAATATTTAGCGGTCTCTTTTGTGTTGTTGTGCCACGATGTCAGAATTACATTTTCCCGAAGCTGTGGATTGGGCTTTCCCCCTCTGACATCAGCCACATTTGTATTATGAAGCTCAGATGAAACAATAAGGTGCAGGGTTTCTGCTGGCTTATATTCAACCTGATCAGCACTGCAGACCTAGCAGAACTTAATTGAATTGTACTTGAAAGCTTAAAGTGAGGAGGCTGCCAGCGAAAGAACATAGTTTACTGCAATGGAGAAGACCTAATGGGGGAAGAACCTCAAAATGTTTTGTTCTGTTAAATTGCCAAGAACAGGTAAGAGTCCAAAACTCACACAACACTCCTGGGTAAGCATCCAAAAGTTGCATACATTTTCGTGTTCATTTGAATTACCCAAATGGCCTGGTTCAGCGGAATCTGAGCTGGGAGTCTAAGGGAAAGGGCTGTCACATGAGATGTCTAGTTAAATTTAGTTAAACGGTTAAATACTACCGCTTCTATAGGCAAAAGAAAAGAAATTTCACCTAATCCAAAACATTTCACATTTTCTTTAACAAAAACATTTGTTTCCTCTCTTATCCCCCCCTTTTTGTGCCATAAATATGTCAGTTGTTTAAAAGATGTGACTGCCCTTATAAATGTATCAAAGATAAGCTAGGTTGTAAAGGATTCAGGTTCATGAACTGTGTTTATAGAGTCTATTGTTTAGTACTCATGAATAATTGATTCTTGTCCTTCCTGCACAAATATTCAATCAGATACCATTCAAATTGATAGCAGGTGTCTGATCTAGGAAAAAATGGCTATGTTCTTTGACTTGAGATGTGATTGTAATACAACACAACTTCAGCAATGGAGTACAGAGGAGTATCACACATTTCAAACGGGATCTCTTGAGTGAGAGTTTCTAATTAAAACACCATACAGTGTAACTGTCTGGTATGTTTTAGATAAGTAACCATCCCAAAGCACATTTATTACATTTATTTTTATGTATGTATATGTGAAATGGAGAAAAGGTCATTATTTTCAAAAATTGCTTGCTCCAATAAGAGGTTACATCGTGGAGAGAGAAGAATACAGTTTTATGTAGATTGTCACTCTGTAGGATTCTTACATTCCCAATATTAAAAAAAAAAAAAGACTATGATTTCCCCAGACCATGTGATGACCAGGAGACATAGAATAATTGCATTATGTGATACATTATTTAAGATCCAGTAAGAAGGTGCCTGTTCCTTAAAGTGCAGATTCTTTTCAGATGAGTTACAACTTTCCTTTACTGGAAGCTTCCTGTAAATCAGTTTATACTGAAGCAAAACAAAATGTACATAGAAACAGAGCAGGGAGCAGGACCTGCTAGTGTATCCTTGAACCTTGGAGCAGTGCTCGTTTCTTGCTCAGGGAGGTTTGTTGATGTGAGCTCAGTTATGCCTGAGATGGCGAGAGGAGCTGCAGAGTGAGCACAGATATATAACCAGAATTTTGCTCCCAGGCACATGAAAATAAATCTGAGAAGTCAGAGGTCCAATATGCTCCAACTAAAGCCAATACAAGTTTGGTCATTGAATTAACCAAGAGAAAAATCAGGACTTAGTTAGTAGTATGGAATACAGAGTATTTTCCACATGTAATTTACTGATAGTAGTAGGAACTCTTTGGAAAAGAGTTGAGCAAATACAAATATATATATATATATATATACACTTTATGCCTCTTCATTCTGACCCATTGCTACCCAATGCATGGGTCTCCTTGCATTCTGCAAGGGTATTTTCAGAGTCACTGTTTTTTACCTTATTTCCCTCTCCTTCTGACCCCCTGAATTTAATGCTTAAAGATACAAAATTGGAAGCTATGGAAAGAATTTTCTTCTGGTTGCCAGCGAAGACAATTTTCTCTATTTCTATATTTAAAGCACTTTTGACCTCTTTCCTATCAAAATGACTGTAGGTTCAGAAAAGAGGTTCTGCTGTATAGCATTCGTGGCCTGTGCAGTCTTTGGCCATGCACGTTTGCTTACCAACGTGGAAGGATAACGTTTACAGGTAGGATGAGCTCAGACCTGTCATTAGGTCAATGAATGGTCATGTGAGGATTAGACTGTTTATAAACCCATTGGATTTATACATTTGAACCGGGTAGTTGATTGCAGTGGATAGTTGTTCCACATCCTTCAACTCGCTAGCTCTCATGCATTTCCAAGAAAGCAATTCAGCTGCTGAGCTTTAACTCTCATTGTTTATTTCCATCTCTAATCACGGCTGGAAATTCTTGAATGGCATCAAGTATGCTCCCCCACTTCTCTCTCAAACCTTTCAGACCCATCTTACAACCCTCCATGCACTTGATCCATCCAGTCGCCCAACACACGAACATTTCAGAAAGTTGCAGCTTTCTGCTTGCAGTGGGAAGGGGATGAGGTACTGTATCTGCTGTACTAGCTGCCAGAATCCAGGTGTATCGAGAGAGCTTTGCTCTCGTCGATTGAAAAACCCTTTTTGGGTTGCTTATTTGAGTAAAGCATTTCTGCTTTAGAGTGACATAAAATCAAAAAGTTCTCTCTCTTTTCTTTTTCGAATACTAAACAACTGTCTGCTTCTGAAGGTTCAAACAAGTGCTTTAGTTGTACGCTGTCTGCTCAGGATTCCTGTGCATAAAACCCGGTATTTTTAGGGAGTGCAGACCCTGAAGCCAGTAGCATGCTAAAATGCTCAATCTTCCATAAATATTACCCTTCCCCTGACCTTCCTTTATTTTCCATGCTGGATTCCACTTCTGAATCTATTCATTTTGAATAGGCAGCAAAATCCTTCCCTGGAATAGACAACACAGATACACCTTGCCAGCTGTAGCAGTTCGTAATGTATATATTATTGAAATATTGGCCGTGGTTTCTGAAACCACAAACAGAATTAGTTGTACCCAGAGAAACATACTTTCTTTTGGTGGCTTGAGTAGCCAACAATTACTAAAAATACCCTCCTCCTTTCTGTAATTTCAGAAGATAACATAGTATTTAGTGCGCAAGTGACATAACACATGAATCAGCTCTTCATAAAAACTTCTTTTTTTCCCATGGTATGTTAAAAATATTCAGATGGGGCAGCATACAAAAACAGCAATTTCTTTCTGTTCTCTATTAAGAGCATTTAATGCTTGCTAAAGGTTTCAAGTTTCCTGCCTTCCAGTATTAAAGTTTCTCTTTGGCCAAACTCAGACGTGTACCTGGTCCTGCAACCGCTTTACTCGCCTGCCTAACTTTAAGCAGAGGAGTAACTGCAGGGAAGTTTCTTACTGCTTCAGGTGGCAGTGGCATACAGAGACTGTGTGAGATGGATCCTCTCTTGGAACATGCAGCGAGTGGTGACTTTTGGCACTGCATAGAGCTGAGACAGGAGAAGGCCAAAGAGCAAAGGATCTTGTATCAATGTAGTAATGAGCCTAAAACCCCAAAACAAAACTTTTGGTAAAACTTTTGGTGATCTGGACTCTGGTGGTATTCTTTGGCTTGGGATTCTTCCTTTAAGAAGAATAAATCCTAATAAGCCAGGATTTGGTGCTGTGTTCTGTGCACTTCTTTGGTGAGATATCACCAAACAGCAAAACCATTCTAATAACCTGTGGTTGCTGGAAGGTGTATGAAGAGAACGATTATTTTTTCTATACTTAGTTTTCTGCAAATTTAAACTCCCTGAATTTACTCATTCTTTTCTCAGATGTGCAGAGCCAGCCATATATGAGCAATCTGTGGAGTAATGCCTTACCTATAACAGGATACCTTGTGCTTGGGGTTGGAAGTCGGCTGCTCTGTATATTCCAATTGAACTTTTAAGAATGTCCAGCTTTTCTCCTGTTTAGCTCTCCAGGAAGATCTTAGAATGAATTAATCAATTTATTAGAAATGAAGTAGCAGCATGCATTTCTATTAAACATATGCTAAATGATGATCTCTGAGAATTATAGAAGATGAAGAAAGCCCCAAAGCATGGTAGGAAATTATATGTCGTGCCTACCTTTTTAAAGGGAGAAAAGGAAGGGACCGGGAATTCATAAACCAGTCAGGCCAATAGCTATTCCTGGAAATACACTGGAACAAATCTTTAAAAAATTCATGTCTAACTATTCAAATGATAAGGAGGTTGTAAAGGATAGCATAAGATTGAAGCGGTTTGTTCTCAGCAAATGCATCTGATTTCTTTCTCTGAAAGAATAAGCATCCTGGGGTAAGGAGAAAGATGTTGCTGAAATATCGTGATTTCAGCTTTTGTTTTTGTCTCATATAATGACCTTGTGAAGAATTAGGGAAAAAATTCCAGTAGGGAACACAATTGAAGAACTGCATTGGGCACCCTGTTTTAAATATCGAGAAGGAATATTAAATTGAGAGGAGTGTGACAAGAAAATCTGGGATTTACAGAACATGAGCTGTGAAGAAAAGTTGTGGGAACTGATAAACCTACAGAGAAATCATCCTGATAGTCTTTCCAATATGAGAAAGTTGCGCAAAGGATGGCGCTTATTGTTCTCTCTCCACTTGAGGGAATTCAAAAGAAACCAATTTAATTTTCAGTCAAGATGCATTAGGATGACTGGGGGGAAAACTTTCTAACCACAAGGGGAATTGAGTAATGATGCAGACTTCATCAGAGGGTTTCCAGAGCAGGGCAGACAGATGTTAAGGGGGGTCTGGCACTGCTAACAATTCAAAGGCTGGGGAGGTCCTCTCCAGGCCCACGTTATTACCTGTGAAGAGCAACGCGAGAGAAAAGAGGAAAAGCTACTGCCAAGAGAATATGAATGGATGGCGGTTTTATCAGATGTTGATAAATAGCTCTTTCTTAGAGATGGGGCTGATATGACTTTCTGAAAAATAAGGTTTTGTCTCTGGAAACTGATGGTGATATATGCGTTTTTAGATGTATAGGAAAACAATGTAAGATGTTGGAAAGACATAGCATACTAGTGATAGACTATCACAGACTTTGCTTATGTATTGTGATAATAGGCCTAACTTATTTTAAACGTCAGTTACACTGTGATCTAATAAAAGATTAGTTGTGGATTTTTTTTTTTTAAGTAACTTTTACTATACTCACATACAGTTTTAATTCACATCCAAATTTTTGTAGGCCTCTTGAGACCCTATAATAATAGGACAGGAGAGAATGATGCAGAATTCATTTTAATTTGCTTGTCTTGGAATACCCTTTGCTGTTTATATTACAGATTTCAACATACATCTCAGAGGGTCAGAGCAAGTATAAATATCTATACCAATTTTAAAATGTACCATTTTTGGAACCTGTCATATACTCTCTGGTAAGGCATGCTATTTATCATCTTACGAGGCCCATTTTTCTTGGATGTATGTGAAAAAATCTGTAGAGCTCGTGTACAGGATCCCAAAAGCTGTAGCTGGGAGCATAACGTAAGCCCAAAGTGCTCAATTTTAAATGCACCTTGCTTTTCTACAGCACTTGGCTGTCTGGATCTCAGAGTGCTTTCAAATTTGAATGAGGTAAGTTCAGAAAGTTCCAAAGAACGTGATAGTTGTTATTGATTTTATGCCTATTATTTAACAACATTATCCTCCAGTGAAAATGCTGGTGTTAAAATTATTACCCACCTTGATTCCACAGCCCAAACTGAAAATCTAGTTATGTGTCTGAGGTCACCTGAAAGTTTATTCTGTTTCTTCCTTTGCCTGCTTACCTTCCATCACTTTAGTATCGATAAAGAAGAATACAAAACCAACGGTGGCCGGTTTCTGAGCTCAGTTTTCATCGAAAGCCAGCAGGCATCAGCTAATTCATTCTTGTCATGCCTCTGCCATGCGCAATCCACATTTTCAGAAGTGGCCATACTTCATTTCAGGTGCCTATTTAGATGCTCAGTAACCTTAGCATGTGGAAATGATGCATCTGCTCAGGTTTAGGATACTGGGGCTTTAAGGCACGCTTTGTCTTTGGGGCAGCAGGGACAGATGCTCTGCAGACAGCCCTGCCACTCGCACCCCTGGCTCCCCACTGCCAGTGGCAGAATGGCTCTAGAATCCACATTTCAACAGAGATTTCAACAGTTCTTGATCACTCTCGATGAGTGTTTAGGTACTCCCAGAATTATACCCCCACAACACGTGCTGTTGAATAGCTGAGCTGTAGAATATTGCTTTGGTCTGCTGTCACTTGGCTGCTTGCATTTCCACTTGCTCATCAGCAGTGACCTGCCTGCAGTCTCAGCTGGCTGGACTTAAAAAGTTCTACCAATAACAATAATCAGAAGTACATGAAAGGAAGTATATATATTATATATATATGTATATTTTGTAATGGTAGAGCTCAGATGTGCCGATCTTTTAGCTCATTAATGTTAGACAATTATATATTGCACTTTTATAAGTTAAAAAAAGGAAACTTCACCTAATCCAAAATATCTCACAGTTTCTTTAATGAAAATGTTTCTTCTTTTATCCCCCTCGCTTTTTTTTTTTTTTTCCTGCCATAAAGGTCATCCTTGCTATGTCTGTTGAGATCCCCTGCAACCAAAAAGTATTAGAGCTGCCACTAAGTAAATTAAATTGACAAAAAACATGTCTAAAATGGCTGGCAGACTGCTCCCATTGGGTTATTTTATGCTATGCCACAGATTTTAAACAGTTAAGAAAACCAATTAGCATCAAGCAAGCATACAATACCATTTTGTTCCGTAATTCTACCTGTCACTTTTTTATTTCCCATTTCATTCTCATCTTTCTTCATAATTGGATGCAAAAATGCTAAGCTGTAACTATTTGTGCGAAGAAAGATGAGAGACAGAATCTGAGCAGATCAGCGTGTGTATCAGAAGCTGCGTGTTGTGAAAAACCAAAATCAGTTCGAAAGTGATGATTCAACCAATAATATACGGTATGATATATGTAACGAACTGGGAAGCTGGAAAGAGCTGAGCCTTGGGTGGCTTAACTGCTCTAATAGATGCTGTGTTTTACAGACCAATGCTTGAACATCTGTATTGGATAGTTTCTGGTGAGGAAACAGCAGTAGCCATAAAATACTCAGCAATATCCTATATATAACAATGAAGGTTTGAGGACAAGGACACTAGGTTATGTATTTCATTCTTTTGCTTTACTGAGAACTTGAACAACAACAAAAAGCAGGCGGACAGGCGACTGATGTAATGTCTCCTTTGACACAGATTGCATTCCAACGTTTTTAATAACTCATTTTCCCAAGGGTGGGGTGATGGGGATGCTTTAAATATTCCCTGAAGTGTTTTTTTTAAAAAAGACATGCTCCCGGCTTTCTGGTAGTCTCCGGCACTTCGCGTGCAGTCCCCTAGCCCCAAGGAACCCACCTCTGAGAGCGGGGTGCCGGCTAGCTGAAGGGCAGTGATTTTCAATGCTATTCGTCTTTTAACGACGGTCTGGAAACGAGCAGATGCACAGTGATGACTGAGTGGCGGAACAGGGGTGGAGGAGCACCCATCTTCCCCCTTTCAGCTTGGCCTGAGCTTGCAGCAGCACAATGTAGACAACATAATTAGGGTGCACAGATGCCTGTCTTTTGCACAACTGCTTATTTGGCACTGAATTCATGGTTTAATTCTCACTGGCTTGCAGGTTAAAAGCACTGGATGATATCAGTGGGACTGCCAGGTACTCAGGATCTTTTCAGTGCCAGACCAGAAGTGATCCATCCGTAGTCATTTCTAACCGTTTACATGAACGTGGTGGTGTGATGCACGCACCAGGAGACTCATTCTAGCTCTTCCCACATTTCGTGCTTCTCTTTGAAGTGGTTCACAACTCATGTGCGTACTGTGGACAATTTTCATCTTTAGTGATGCAGCATCCCATTGGTCCTTCCTTCCATCTCCGAAGCTCTGCGCAGAGATTTCTGCTCCCTTATCTTTTTCTGGAGTGGACTGAGCCAAGATTTGAGCGCTTCCCCAGCTAACTTCTGTTTATGGTATATTTACTAGAGTGAACAGCCTCTGCTGTTTATTACAGCCAATGTGTGTTCAAGTTATACTCATCACAGAGCTGTTAGTCAATGTTTGACTCCGCACAGATATAGGAGGGGGCATTTTCAATTACTTGCAAGGATGTTCTGGATGGCTTGTTTTTTTTCCTGTCTCAAAATTGCCAGGTGCTCTGAGTCCTTCCCAAACCTATAGAAATTTGCTTTGCACTGCTTAAGACTTCTGCTTGAGGCTTAAAAAGATGTGTGTGGTGTTGCTGTAGCTGTGCTTACACTTGTTGCACTGAGAACTCCGACAGGGATAAAGCTACCTTGGAAGATGCCTGCAAAAGCCAGACAAATCAGCATAATGTCTCTGGCCTTTGGCTGGGTTTGCCTTTACACCCTGGTGAGATGAATTTACCTTTCTCAGCTGTGTATTGATGTGATACATGTTAATTCTACAAACCCACGTTGTCTACAGAAGCAGCCTGGCATCTGTAGTACCTACACAATATTAGGGGCTCTGATTGATTGTATCCTGTATTACATAAAACCCTTTTTGGCTATCTATAATGCAATATGGCTATGAACAGATTCTGCTCCCTGCAGTTATGGGGAATTGAGGGAGGAGTGCACAGGGCCTAGACAACTTCATGGAGAGGTTTCCTCACAGACAGACTGCAGGCAGATAACTACACCTGTACCAAAATCTTGTAGTCTTTCAGACACTCCTGCTTCTGCCTTGAAACACGCTGGTGAGTATGGCCAAGTGAACTAGGAAACCCAGCACACGCTGTGTTGGTTTCTTCAAGCCCACACAATCCCAGGCATTAAGCTAGCCCCTCTCAGACCGCATTTCCAAAATGAGACTCCTCCGATAACTCCCTGTATCCCTTTAAATAACAGTGACTTCTTCAGTAACCTGCTTTTAGTACCGATATTATACTTTTGAGGTAAGTAGTCATTGAAACATTTTTATTTATTTATTTTTTTTTTACATGGGGAAATGGGGAAAGCAGGAAGGAAGAAGATCCTATTTGCTTCTCTGACACACTCTGAAATCCTCAGGGCACATGGCTGAAGGCACTTGTTTATTGGTGGCATTTTCCAAATATACTTTGCTCTAAGTAACGTGTTCTTAGGAAGTGAAGTTTTGTATGTATGAAGTTTTATTGCTGTAGCTCATTCCTGGAGTATGTAACTGGTGGATTGGTGATTTTTCAAGGAACAAAAAGTGTTTCCTTATTTCTAATATATATATATATATCCAACATTGTATTTGCAAATATTGAGGATTAAAAGAATATTTTGTATCTTGGCCAAAGGTGCCTTTGACAAATTTGCATCATGTCTTTACTTCTTTAATTAACTATTTCAACTGTTTTTAGCTCCTGTTTCTGCTGTTTTACTTCTGCTTTAACAACTTGCGCTGCACCGTAAGAAGAACCTCCTTTCCCTGTGATTTTTAATATAGGTTATTAAATCTGTACATGCTGCACAGTTCTAAAATGAAAATTGATTACATGATCATTAAGGAAAAAGGATTACATGGTTGCAGGTATACTGTGCGCCTTGTGGGACAGTGGGCACTCGAAACCTGAACAGCCGTGTTTGGTGAGCAGGCGGACAGATTCCCTGACGGTTTGCTGTAGCAGTAGCATTCGGACATGGGAACCAGCACGGAGGCTGTAATTGCAGCCAGAGGAAAAAAATGTGCGTGTGCTGTTACACAAGGCTGTTGTGCCAAGCTCCGCCATGTTCCTTTGGTTAGCACTTGGAAAATAGATAATGACATTTGGTACTCCAAAGCACATTAATTTTGGTGGAATAGCTGCTCAAAAGGATTTAGCAGAATGAGAAGCATTTGAGGTGAATCGGTAAGATCCTGCTGTGCACCCTCTCCCTTGTGCTGTGTGGCACTTGGGGATCTCTTTCTGCATTTTCCATGACATCAGACTTGTTGCTGCTCTTCCTTCCTGGCTTGCACGTCTCTCTGGGTCATCTCTGCTTTATTTGGAGTGCCGAGTTTGTTCTTTCCCGTCCATCCTAAAACTTCACCTCTGCCAGGGAGCTCCACGAGACTGGAGGAGGATACGCTTTCCCACCGTCAGTGGGGAAACTGGTTTATCCCAAATCCATCTTTGCCTTTTCAAAACTCCCTCTTCTGGGGTTGAAAGGAACATCCAAATGATGTCTGTTCTTTGGGTGATTTAATTCTTTGTCTTTCTTGCATTTTGAAGTGTCTAATTAAAATGAATTAAAGATAATAAAAATGAGCAATAACTCTAAGACCGACATCCAGAGAGTCTGACTCTGCTATTGCTCATGTATTTTTGGAGGTGATTTGCTTCTTCTAGGGTTGCTTTGACTCCTTAGTTGGTACTGTAATAAAGTGAGAGACAGACTGATGTAGTCATAGCCACAGCTCAAAGTCAGTGTAATTAATATTATTTCACACGTAGCTTTTAATCCGAAGAATTGGAAGGGCAGAGTCCCAGTTTAACCAAAGTACATAAATAGGTCCCTGACTCAAGTGTGCGAAGTCAGGGGGCTGCTTGCAGAGTTAAGAAAGTCCTTCAGTGTTTGCTGAACTAGAGAGCACTCTTTTTCCATCATAATATAATATTTTGCACAACCAAAACACAGAGGTCAGGAGGCCAGAAAATTAGCACAAGCTGTAACACTCCTGTAAAGAGGGGGGTGGGAGGGATGGGTGGAAACAAAACCTAAAACCATTCATACATTTTAAATGGTTTCCCTTCCCTCCATTCATGCAATGATATAGAACAGCTGGTCATGAAACCTGGCCGCATATTTGTTAAATGGGAACAGATTACTAAATCAAATTTGTTGACTAATTTTCAAGTATGTGGCCTTGAGATATTAAAAAAAAAAAAAAAAAAGGTGGTGGTGGGGTTTGTATTGGCTAACGAGGAGGGGGTGGTAAGAGCAGGCCAGTGGTATGAACATTTCATGCTGGTGGTATTTGGGTGGGGGGGAGGGAATTGAATCGCTAACTTTCGTGTGAGTACCCAGCTAAAACCTCAGGGAATTTTATATAGTGCATGTTGTCAGTATTTTAATCATCCACAGCTGTCAAAACTCTTGTAACCCGCCTCTTCTATTTAAAATGTGTCTTCTAGGCATAAAATAATTAAAGGTGCAGGACCATAAGGTAGGCTCAGAGCCGCTGCAATGTGACAAAACTCCACATATGAAAGGCATTATTTCAGGAAGTTTTAAATATAAATTTTGTTTTGTCAGAAGGCTGCGGGGCACACATTTTCTATACTGTCAAGCTTGATAGTAACAATATTTATATTTCAAATAAAAAGATTAAATTGCAGTCTTATGTGTTTCTGGTTTTCACATAGTTTTTACCAGTGTATCATAGTGTTCCATATCAGTGTGTCATCGAAACTTTTTTTTTTGCTGACACCAGTTTTGCTTTATTGTAATATTAAGTCTTGTACTGTCAGTCCCTGAATTGAAATAATGAGGGCAGACAGTAGTTTAGTTGAGTTACCTATATCTTTCCTTTCCTCACCCCCCGCCCCCCAAACAAACCTGAAAACAACACAACATAAAAATGAATTCCTTCAAGAAGGCAACTGCAAAGGCAGAGATTTGGAGGCTGTTGGTGTGCAGTGTCTGTGTGTGCGTGCACGTGCTCACATGTGTATTTGTATAAGCTGTGGGCTTGCCATGTGTGCAGTTCAAGACCCTACCTTGCAAGTTCTCATTCAGCCTACCAAAATGCCTGCATACTTTCCAAATGGATTAAAGTTTAGCATGAGGTATGGATGGAAGAGTAGGAGAGGGCAGCTTCGTTTATGAATATTTTGATCTTCTCTATTTGTTTGTTTTTATATTAAAAGAACTAACCCAAAGAACGAGTGCCTTGGTTGTTTTGAGCGGTCTGCTTGGCAAGCCTTTTGTGCCACTGCTTGTTAGCTGTTATTTGTGAACTTTCTGTTAATGCCCATAGGCCCTTCGCTCTGCATTGTTTGGAGCTTTGCAGTCCCAGGAGTTTGAGTCCCAGGGCTGGGTTTGTGTTGTCTGTGCAACATCAGGGCTTGACAGAACAATGGGGAGAAATGTGAAAAGGTTCTGACTCAGGCTCATGTTTGAACGGCCAATTGGAGTCACTTAGCCTGCCAGCTGGGGCTGGGTTTGCTCCTTTTGGGTTGAATTGTGAACGTTTCATCACAGCCCCTTTGTGTCAGCTTGCAGCTGGCAGAAACTTCCTGTGCAAATTCCTCCACTTCTACCCTCTGCAGGATGGCGAGGATTTTTTTCCCTGGTGTTGGACAGTGCTGGCTGATGCGTACAACTTCTCTGACCATGATGTGGTTGATAAACTGGGTTAATCAGAACAGCGAGTCAAAACTTGGGTTCTCTAGAAACTACTGTGCAATTGCTATGAGCTTGGGCATGGCATGGGCTTGAGTCTTCTCTCTGTCTTGCTGCTGAATGATGCATCTTTCTGTTGCTTTAAGCCTTTGGTCTGTCATTAGTCCAGTCATGATTTTACAATAATGAAAATAAATTATAAAACAGCACTAATGATGATGTTGTGATGGAAAATGAGGAGGGTGTGCTGCTAAGGCAACTCATGAGGAACCAAATGCAAAAAGTACATTTCCATGGAACTTCTCATGCAAGGAATATTTACTTCTTTTATATTTACAACAGTGACCAGCTTAATATAGTTTACTGGGTTTTATAACAGGAAAAGTAAACTGCATGCCCCAAATATGTTAGCTAATAAGTGACAGATCTGACCATGTGATTCACATGAACGTCCTTGTGACTCCCCAGTTCTCTTGGTATTTTATGCCATTTTATCAGCTCTAAAACTGCCTAGAGAATAACTTCCTACTCGTAGAAACCCCTGGATATTCAAAAGCTATTCAAAGGTATGAACGAAACCAAAAAGGTTTCGAGTTTTTTTAATTGCTGCTGCTATACCTCAATAAATATGTTTTGTTTCATTCCATAATTGGCCAAGAACTTTCCACTCCGTTGTACAAACTGATTAGAAAGTTTCATGGTTTATATGAAGTACGTGAGGATAAAATGTCAATACAAAGACTGTGCCCAGTGAAGAACAGCCTTTCCTTTTCCACATATAAATCTGTGCCTGTGTGCATTATGCTCCTAAATGCTTTGCAGAAGTGGCCAGCCTGCTGAACTAATCAGAGTTGGAACAATAGGGGAAGATATTTTAAAGTAAAGTTATGTACAGTTGGAAAAGTGGAAACAACAGGTGGCACTATCCATTCTGTACTCAAAATCTGAGCTTGCCTAACATCCTCAACCACTTTTCTACCTTTTTTTTTTTTTTTTTTTTCCCAGCTTGAACTGATGGAGATACAAATTAGGCTATTGCAGCACACACATTTCAAATGAGGGAGGCCTATTCCGATGGAAACATCTGGTTTCATTACACCAGGTAACACCTGCATGAAATTACATCTGTGCTGAAAGTCCTTTAACAGACTTTGGTAATTAAACTCAGGCAATCTAATCAAAGAAAGGCATGGAGAAGGTGATACATGAAGCCTCATTCTCTGCCATGTAAATAAACTGCATTAGTATATTAGGTCTTTCAAGAAATGGTTAACATCAACAGCTTGCAATTGAATAGATTTCATGTTAAAAACAGCCTTCCATAGTATATCCATAATATATATTCTGATCTTCCAAACAAATCCCCAGGGTGCTGTTTGGATTTATTGCACTTAATAGCATATTGTTTGGAGTGTACAATGTGTGGGTCCAACTGAGTTTTACTGGGATATTCCGTGGCTCAATTTCCTTTCAATATGTAACCATGTCCTTTTCAAATTTTGCTCTAAAGCCTTGTGTAGCTGACTGCTTTGCTCTTTGCTTTATCAACTGGTTTCTAAAATGTAAAGGCTAACCTTGACCTGAGCCCTGACAGGGAGCTCACTCGTTGCAGAGACACTATGATAGCTGGGGTTTCTTTCCTTGTGTGTCGTCACTGTGCACTGCACGGCATCTGAGCCTGGAATGGGCTCAAAGAGGAGTTCTGGCATTGAGTCTTAGTTGTCTTGTGAGTCTCACGAACAGAGATGGTTTCCCACCCTGGAGCAGGTTCGCTGTTAGCCCTGTGTGGCATGCAGGCACTTCTGGCTTTGTTTGCGTGAGATTTTACCATCTGGCAGTGTCACCTGGAAGGCATAAATAAAGCCATTGTTTCACTGATCCTATCAAGGGTTGCATATATTTTCCTTGTCAGAAAGTGCAGAATAGATCCAGCAGAAATCATACACAATATTGCTACTACTGTTAAAGGATAGCAAGGTTAACACTTCTGGCTTTGGGAAGAATTCCAGCATTTCTTTATGGAGCTGATTTTTTTTCATATAATTATTTTCTCTGAAAGCTGATTTTTAGTCCACAGTAAAAAATTTAAACGCAAAATTTTCATCGTGGTAATAAATGCCCTTGCAAAAATTAGTAAGTTTTCCAGACATTCTCTGGAAAAAGAACAGTCCTTGGAGCATAGCTGGAAGTGAAGGACTCATGCTGGAAACCAGCTTTTTGGTAGAATGTCTCCCTGTCTGCTTTCGAAGCAGCATATTGCTAATCACCTGACCTTTGAACAAATGCAACTTATTTGTTCGGGGTCCTTTCATCCATGTTAATCCAGATGTGTCTTTTAAAACCATATTCCTTCTGTTGATGCTCGATTGATGTTCTCAGAATCCCTTTCCATGTACATGCCCTCCAGGGTGGGCCACGGAGTGGTGCGGGACTAGGGTGAGCCCGAAGGGAGAAGCGAGCTCCAGAGCTGAAAGGTCATCTCCTCCGGAGTAATCTCCTGTTTGAAAGGGGAATGTTTTAAACCAGTTGCCTCTGCAGGCTGCTGCTACTCTGCCTTGCTACAAGTCTAGGACCAAAGAGATCTTTCCACGTGGGGTGCGTTTAGAGGTAGCGACTAGAGCCAGGAGCGGGCTATAAGCTTCCCTCTCGCCCTGGGGAGCTCATCTCCTGTCAAACTTGCCATGCTTGGCCACTGTGAGTACAACACACACACCGTCCCTGCACAGGTGCTTTCCCCATGAGGCCGTTTCATGCTTTGGGCTGAGAGCCAAGTGTGCATGTGGAGCTGTGGCACGCACGGTGCCCCGCAAAAAGTTTTTCCCTCCTTCTCTAGCATCTGTAAATACAGTGTAGATAGTGTTCCCTTGCTGTTTACAAAAGTGAAAAAAAAAAGGCAGTGGCAGTAAACTTTCTGCAAAGCCTGAGCCTACCAAAGATTTAAAGGATTGACATTTGCATTACATTTTTCCCCACCCAGTCCTCCTCATTAGCTGGATATCTTTATTCTCTAAATATTTACCACCTAAACCAAATTTACAGTTTAATTTGCTGCATAAAATCATTTATTGACTGATAAAGCTCATTACTGAGGCCTAGCCCAGGCTGTAGCCTGCCATGACAGTTTTAATTCTTGTAGCAGCAGGCTACCGCAAGAGAAAAACAATCCTGTCACATTAACGGCAGGGGTCTAAATTATTCAAATACACTAAATCCTCCCAGAACAGTTCCCCTGCTCATAATTTGTCTTTTCTTGCCAACAATTAACTAGCAATATTCTAAGTTAACAATGCCAACTCTTTTGAAATCTCAAGGAAAATGGAAACATATACATGCAACAAATGCTTTTAGAGTGGAATACATCAAAAGGCAATGCTGGGAAACTTCTCAGAAGTGTAGGCATTTAAATGGACCCTCTGCTTTCTTTAGTGCAGGAAGAATTTGCTGGGTATTTGTGTGTGTACAGATGGGTTTGATATGGAGTTTTGCGGTCTGGTGGCAGAGCTTCATGGCTACTTACACCAGCTGGTGGCCCAGTCAGTGGCCCTCCCATGGCTGATGTTTATCAGTTCTATTGAAGTTACAGAAGAGTGCTCTTGTCCTCTTCCATCTTCTCTCTTCTATTGTAGCTTTTGCTGTCTTCATAATTACGATTTATTACAAATAATTACAATAGTAAGTGTAACATACTGGGACAAAACCCCTTAAGATGCTATGAATAGAATCAACTTTGAAAGGTAGAGGTCAAAGTAGCTGACAGTAGGCATCTTGCAGAAGCTGAAGGTCTGAATCCATCCCAGTTAGGTCTCAGAGCTTTCTTTCCATGTCAACCCATGGAATATGGGCTGGCAGGTAGTCTTGAAACAAACCTCTAGCTAGAACAATTTACAAAGTCAATAGAAAAACTGCTCAGTTTGGTTTCTGTCATGTGCATATGTGGATCCGTATGTCAATAGCCACAAATACATGCTGGAATGCTGAGCAAAGAGGAGTTTGAGATCACTCCAGTGATGATGAGGAGTTAAAATTTCCTATAAGGGAAAAAACATTTTTATTCTACAGAGGATGGTCCAATTCATGTGTCCTTCTGTATGTATGACAAGTACAACCCATCTATTACAGTCCATGATGGGTAATAGTAAAGTCTTTAGTATTCTGGTGTCTTATATAGACATAGCACTTTGTATCATTTCAGAACCTAAAGTCCATATTTCTCTTGTCCTATTCATTTTCACCCTTCAATTTTTGTGGCGGTTCTAGTGCAGAATAGCTTCTTGTGGAAGCCTTCAAAGTGAAAATGATGGCTCCAATTTGTGACCCAATAGCTTTGACATTGTCTGTATGTTTGCTTGAGTTTACAAAAGACTGCTTTTCTTATTTAATCCTTTAATGCTAGAGCACTCAGAAAAACAGTAATTCTTTCTGGTGTGCCCTTAGTGACAATATTAACTCTGTCTTGAAATTCTCAGTTTTTAAACTTATAATGTGTCTTCTTATCCCTTCCTATAGCACACAAAGTACTTTAATATTGGGACATCATAGATCTCTGAAAATATGTGTAGAGGTAGGATAGGGTTAAAATATAAAAAAAGAATATACAGGATTATGCATTATTTGCTAGTTCTCTATATCAGCATTTCGCAAGATGCGGCTACATATCTGATGATGATGATGTGCAAAATGACTGAAATTCCCCATCATTTTGATTTACTTCTGAAGGTATCTGTTTTTCTAGCCATTCTGAGTGGTGTTTGAGCAGGCAGTAGTACCTGACGGTGTGTGTATGTCTTTATTTGAGCTAGTATCTACAGCAAGGAATGTATGTAGTGTGAGAACAGGGGTCCTGTAGAAGATTTCATATGTGCTTTCAAGTAGCCACAACCTTTCCCATTCACATACCCATGTAAGCAGAACTGTCCTTCGGCATTTGTGCTCTGAAAGCATGTGCTCTGTTGCTGAAGATAGAAGGGAGTATCTTGTTTGATATCTTAGATCAAGTTTTACTGGAAGATGTATGCCGAATTTCTGGCTGAAAGTATGCTGGGGCATCTTGCATGTAGATCCTAGCTTCCAACTTCCCGTCTTCTTATTTTCTCTTTCTATGACATCTCAGTCATCTTCTTGTATTTATTAATGCTTCTACTACCTCAGGGCAGTCACCAGAGTCTGTAGTTTGTCCCTAGATGACAGAGGTGTCTCTCACACACACCTGAGCACTTCCCCTGCGCGGTGCCGTGTTTGCAACTGCGGGATCGGATTCTCGCTGTAGGAACCGTGGAGACATCGGTGAATTCAGCAGAGTTCTGCGGATTTACACCTCCCTGGAGCCCCACTTGATGTAATCCCAGCTTGGTCAGTGCGGGCTCCCTTTGCCTGTGTGCCCCGGTTATCACAGTCTGGGACGAAGCCGCAGGGAGCTTGACCTGTGCTTGTTTATTTCCAATGTGCCCACAACTGCAACAAAACCCTGCTGCTCCGAATGCGCTGTTCCGGCTCCTCTGTGTGCATGAGGCTTGGAGACTGAAGCTGGTTAATTGTGGCAAATGTGGTTTTCTGGGACATCTAAGGGTTATGTCACTTTTCTAAAAATCTCTTTGATCTTGAATCAAAAGAAGTGGGTGGGTTTTTAACGTCGTCTTAACTGTGTGGCTTTTACAAATTAAAAACCTACTGGAAATTGGTTATACAATATACGCTTGTGTTTCTCTAAGACTGATGAGACCACCTTTGACTCTAAGCTGCTTTTCCTAGCAGATCATCAGGGAAATTCTGATAACAAACAGTTGGGAAAAGCTAGAGGGAGCTTTTGAAATAAGAACTGTGCTTTTCTCTGTATTTTGCAAGCCAAGGCTTTAATTTACAATAAGCACAATAAGGGCAGAAATGAAGCAGTTAGTGTGCTGTCTCACTTCACTAGGCAAAATACTCGAAAGAAGCACTTTTTTATTCTGTCCTTGTCACTAACACAATCCCAGCCTTAAATCCTATCTAGGATCTGATTCATATCCCACTGATTTGGCCAGAATCTTGTAATTTGCTGGACTTTTCATTAGGCTGCCTGTCTCCTACTACCTTGTAGCTCTATATGCATTTCTATAGTCTTACGGCTTTCTTCTCAACTGTTTCAACCTCAACTGTTTGCACACATATATGTGTGCTGTGAGCCGAGGCCATGGAGCTGAGAAGCTTTTTGCATTAATGGAACCTGTCTTGTACCAAAGGAGATCTGATAGACTTAACAAATAAGTAAATGCAAGCCTATTGAACACTAGTATTGGAAACTTTCTGTGTACAGTACTTTGAGGTATCCTGTGGACTTCGAAATATCTCTGAAATACAAGCTGAAAACTACTTGTTTAATTTATGCAATGTTTCTTACATTTTGTAAGTGAATGAATGAAACGTCTAAAATGTGTTTGCCTTTATCATGTTTGAAAATCGGATTTCATAGCTCTAGTATCTGATATAATAGGAATGAAATAAGGCCTATGTTCTTCAAATTATGCTTTTGCTGTCATATTTTCATGGTAGCAAGAGTAAAGACATTGATGAATTCCTGCCTGTTGGAAAAACATATTGGATGCTTCAAGTAGTTTGACAAATTTATCAGAGTGTTGAAAAAAGGAAAAAAAGTGTAAGCTTTTCTTGAACAATAATACTTATCACTGCCCCTATTGTCTGGATGAAACCAAAGAAAAAGTATTGGTGGTACCCAGTTGTATTTCATTCTTCTCTGTGAAAGAAATTAGATTTCTTATTGTATATATTCATATGAAAATATGCCCGGTCTGTTCTAAGTATTGTTTGTGGGTAAGTTACTTGCCAAATACCTGCATACAGGAAAGACATTCAAATACCATCACTTTATTTTATTGTTTCCTTGCGGGTACTGTATTCACAACCAGAGTATATATTAAATTTCTGTCATATATGTATACATGAGGGAAAGATTATATTTTTTGCCAAGCAACCAGTTCTTTGGTACAATTGATATTTGGAGGGATAACTTAAAACAATTGTAAAGGATCATATTTTCAAGGAGACTAATGCCCTCAAGTTCTTCCTCGGGTCTCTGGTTTAACCACCCATACTCACTAGTTGGTACAGACAAATGTAAGACAGGAGCAGCTGAATTAAAAAAAAAAAAAGTTTAGAAACAGAACCTAGTATTCTTCTGAGCTGCTGAGCTCTTTTTAAAAAAAGGGCTGTTTACTAAACAGGACCCATGTCGAAAATCTGCCTTCACTCCATTTGCTAATGTGGGAAAGTTGACGTCCTGGCTCTGCACCACTCGTAATGCCAGAAGCCTACTGGTCTTCCACTGCTTGGGATCTGTAGGCACAAAGTAGTGTTGAGATAAATGCCTGAGAGCAATTGCCATGATCTCATTTTGTCTCCATTCGTATGACATACACTTGTTGGCTCCTAAAGCCCTATTTGACTCAAGGCTACTATATACATCTCATTTCTTTCATGTGAGCTTTTAAAAGGCTCATCTGATAAGGTCTGAGTAGCTTATGTGCGTATCTACTTGGTTATACCCAAAGCTTAATTCTCTCTGTCCTAAATGGAACTTTTCTGCCATTTAGTTCAAATGCTACTTTGTAAGGAAGTTGCTGTTCTGTTCCTGTTATTAAATACTCATGATTCTTTGGGGGCACATCACAGAGTTTTGAGTTTTTGTTGGGTTGAATTCTGCCCTTGGATACAAATGTACAATTCCCAGAGTGATCTGCAGAGAATTAATCTGTCATTAGCAATATTGGGTGTAGTGTGTCTAATTCCCATGCACCACCCTGAAAATTTCCACCACCCCCACAAATGTAACAGAAAAGAGGACTATTCCATTTATTCTTTTTTATATGCAAATGAGACTTAAAATAATTGTTTGATAATGACATGTTTTTTGTTGTTGTTGTTGTTGTTGTTTGGAAATATCTCTTGACAATAATTTATCCTGCAATTATTGTTGCTTAGTCCTATCCTTATAATTAAGGCCAAGAAAGTGTTGTTCATCACCTCATTAGATGTTTTCTCTTTCAGAATGCCTGACTCTCTTTAACACAGCCAAGAGCTGATAAAGCCACTTGTATGCAGAGCTGGCTGCCTGCACATCTTTGATCTTTTTTTTCCCCCTTCTTCAAGAATATGACTTTGTGAAGTAGTTGCTGCTGCAGTTTCAGTTTGTTGTTTTAAACAGTTCAGCTGCTATAAATACTCATTCACTTTGATTTTCAATTGCCCTTGTAAAGCAATTGTTTTTGTTGTTGTTGTTGTTGGATTCCCACTGAATAGATAGCCCTCCTGCCTCTTTCTTTTTTTTTTTTTTTCTTTTCTGATGTGATTAAAATATAACTTTATTTTTTGAGCTTTTCTACAGTTCACTTTTTCCTGAAAAGGAAAAATATCAGACCTAACAAGTGCTCCCAACTGAAGAATTCTTCTGACTTCTGTTTTGCCTTTCCCTTGGTTTTAATGATGGGAGACTGGGTGAGGGAAGTGCCTTGTCTGAGGCCATGCACAAAATCAGCAACATCTGTCAGGTCTTTGATAGAAACCTGTGACAGAAATCTCACTTTTTTCTGTTGTACTTTTCCTCCTTTATGCATTTTTTTTTTGCATTTGAAAATAGTCTGGTTCCAAAAATGTATTTCTTGAGCCTTTTCTGTTGTCTGAGATATCAGTGGTCATGCTCCTGCAGAGATCCATCCCCCTGTGAATGCCTGTGTGCACCTTGAATCCTCTGTCGTCACTAGGGATAGTGGTTATGGAAACCCTAGCTAAGGGTTGAGGAAGGGAAATTGGAGTTATTTTTAAGTCAAGTATTTTAAAGGTCCTTATGATCTTCCAACTCTAAAAGAGACTCTCAGGTATGTATCTACTATTGTAGTTCACATTTTTCCCTGCTCTATCAGTTATATTTTCAAGTGTTATATCTTAGGAGGAATGAGTTCCAGTTTGTTGGCTCTTTCAGGGCTAAAAATTAGGGACAAAATAAAAACCTGCATGAAACTCCACACGGGGAAGGGCACATCCTTTTGTCATTTCTTGCCATACCTTGCTATTCCTGGCACATTTGTGTTTCTTTTGTTTCATCCCTTACCTAGTTGCTTTTATTGTGCAGCTCCCTTGTTTCCCTTTCTCCACAATTTCTCCCAGCTGCAGCAAAGACCTTTACAAGTTTAAGGGACACACACATAAGATGACTTGAATTAGGAGGAGGCCAAACCTTCACAGTTGTGCCAACATCCTGGTTGTGAACAGAGATAGAGAGGCCTTGAACGTATGCCACATAATGCATGTGTGTATACATAAATATGTGTGGGGAATGAAGCGCTCTCTTCTGGGACATTTCTACTTCTAGACAGTTTAATAACAGAAGCTAAGATTACTCCTTACACCTCTGCTTCAGCTTATCCCATGGTAAGATAAAGTAGCAGCCACTGAATTAGTAAGCCTATGGTACTTTGAATACATTTGTTTTATTATATTGTTTATTATTATTATTATTATTATTATTAGGCAAGTGCCAGTGTAATACATCAGCAATCATTTATTGAGTATTATTCAATGCTCTGAGTAACTTTTATCTGCCTCATTTAAATTGTCCAGCAATGACCAAGGCTACAAAGCCAGAAGCACAGGGTTAAGACCATAAGTCATCCTTCAGTTTTAAAGGGGCTTCTCAGCCACTGAAAGTTCACTTGTCGGTTCAGGGATTTTGATGAATTGGGGCCTAATAGCTGGGTGGAGTGGAGTGATTATTTTGGTAGCCGTGAGTGCAGGTAGGGAAGCTCCTGAAACCTGGAGGAACAGCAATCATAGCTGTGCTAAGCCACTTAACTGATTAAAATGACACAGTGACTCATTTAAATAAGAGATTTCTTGCTCAGGCTTGAAGTGCCTAGTAGTAGTTGATCTTGACTATTTGTTTAATCTAATATAAGTGAATTTCAATGTTAGCACAGACAGCTGTGTTTACACCTGAAAGATTGTTGTTTAAAATAAGAGTTAAAATGAACCCCCATCCCTTTTCTTTTTATGTGGAGTAGTCCCCAGATATAGAAGGCTTGGATATTTCTTCTCCTGCTTTAATAAAATGAGCGCTTGGTGGCAGGGATAAAAATGCGGTTGTGGTGAATAAAAGAGAGGTCACTTATTTTATGCTGAAGGAGGGGAATGCCCTTACACCAGCTGCTTGGGATCCCAGGAGGGGCTCATGTTCACACACTCTTGTGATGGCCAGGTGCATGCTCTGCTGCTGTACAAGTATGAGAAACGTGTTTTGCATTCATGCAGAAACTGGAGATGGTCAAGGAGAAGAAGTCTACTGGGAATTACTATTATATATGAGGTTACCACCTCCAGACCAGAAAGGCAGAGGGCAGAGAAGGCTCTGGGGAGGTAGCAGCAGCTGCCTGCCCTGGGCTCCTGTGGGGCACTGCAGGGGCTGTATGTGGGGCATGGCTCCACGGGGACCTTTGGTCCTATATGTCCATTCGTATGCTCTTGTGACTTCCAGTCCAGCATGATCTCATTTAGCCAAGCTGTTCTGGAACATCGAGTAGTGAAAATACAGCTTGGGATAAGGTCCCAGAAGGGGAAAAAGTCCCCAGAGACTGTTCAGAGATCTCAGTAAGGCAGACCTCTGCCGCCTCAGCAGCTGGACATCATCAGAGGGAAGCAAACAGAAGTGAAATGCTCTTCCAGACAGCAAAGAGTACGAGCAACAGGGCAAACAGCAGGACGTTAGTGAGACGCAGAGAAGAAGCCAGAAATACCGTCATCATTTCTTACCATGACATGGCTAAGGCAAACGGAGCTGCCCTGGGAGGAGCAGCAAGGCTGTGTCTCTGTCTCACCTGTGTGTAAGAAGCTACATCAGGGTGGACAGGGGAAAAGCAAGGCCTGCACAAAGATAACAACTGGGGGAACAAATTTAAACCAAAGGCCTTTACATAACTGCAGAGAACAGGAAAGCTTAACCCTGAGAAAGAAAGTGTTGGTTAGTTGTCCCAGAAGCTGGGCTCCTCGTGGAGTGATGGAAACACTCATCATAATGAAATAAAAATGAAATACCTCTTTTGGATATTCCAGGACCTTAACTGGTGAAATGCTCTGGCCTCCTGACAACAATTCAGTTACTCATGTGTATGTATTCACGTCTGACCCAGATTTGCACTGGGTGATGCAGAAACCAGCAGCCCACTTGAAAGCAGGCATTTGCTGCTTAGCTCCAAATCTCATGCCTAATTTCAGTGTCAACGAGGAAAGAAATTGGATTCTCCCACCTCAGGAAAGAGAGGCCTCTGATGGCCGAGGGTGGCTCAGGCCTCTAATGGCTGAGGGCGACTCAGGCCTCTGATGGCCGAGGGCGATTCAGGCAGACGTGGTGTTGATCCAGTCCCACAGACGACAGGGATCCACACGCTACCACTCAGCTCATGATAGTATCCTCTGTCCCAGATGCTCCCTGAACTGCACAAGTAAAAGGATCTTCCAAACCACTGAGTAGAGATCCCGTCTAATTATGTCCCTCTTACAGTATGCAGCTGGCCGCCCTTGCTTTTATCACTAAAGCCTCTTAAGCAAGTCACTGGAGCTGCACGCCCGTGTGTTTCAGTGGCATTCAAATCCTCTAGAACTCATTAGAGCAGCTTTAGCGGTAGCTACCTGGCAGCTTAAATCTCTCAGAAATTAGTTAAAAGACACTCCAGAACAAAGTGGTGAATTCCAGATGCTCAAGTGCGCCTTGGCATGGCTGTATTGTGCACGTAAATGCGTCTGCGTGCCCGAGAATCCTGGTTTTGTCAGCTCATATGGTCTACACCTGTACTTTGTTGGCAACACAGCTGGCTTCAGTTTTGAAGATTCACAGGAACAAATCTCAGCTGTCACTTTGCTGTTTTCTTGTGTGAATGCATGAGGGGTACTTTTGTTTCTTAAGTTGGGAAACCTTAAATGTTCTATGATGAAATAACCTGTCACGTGAAAAATCAGTTATTTCTCTTTTCCTTCCTTCCTTCCTTCCTTCCTTCCTTCCATCCTTCTTTCCTTCTTTCTGTCTCTCTTTCTGTCTCTCTTTCTGTCTCTCTTTCTGTCTCTCTTTCTCTTTCTCTTTCTCTTCTCTTTCTCTTTTTACATATTTAAACTAACAGGTAAGGGGTAGGAAAAAGCAGAAACTTTTTCAAGGCCTGGTTTTACCAGCTGAAACGGAGCTAAATATTGGAAGTAGAGTAAAATTTGAAGCACAGCCTCAGTAACTTAAAATTGTAATCTAGGGATGTGAGATCCTCAGGCTCTCTTCAGGTTCTTCCTTATTCAGTCAAGAGATTGTTTGATACCATCATTTGTGGCCTGCTTGTTCAAAGATAAAAAGTATCCCTCATTTTTGCTGCTTTTTCATCTTGCATTTGTTGTCTTTCTGGTCTGCAGTCTCTGATGTAAAAATTAGTCTGATTTTTCTCTTAATCATTTGTACTCAGGTGATGGTATTAAAAATGGCTTCCATCCTGGCCTGTGCCTGTTGTACACCATGAGTAATACGTTAGCTTGGGAAGCATAACTGGAAAAGCAATTTCTAGGCATTGAGCAATGCAGCACTTGTATATCCTGTATCCATGAAGGCTGGGCTCCAGCAAACTGTCCTAACAAGGTGAATTGTGTGAATTGACTGTAATGCTGGACACGGAAAGGTACATATCAGGACTTTGTATGGCTGAGCACATATTTAGCAAGGTCTTGATTTGTAGTGAGATTTCTAGTAGTGGTGAAGGCAAGATTTAGTTTCCAAGCCAGTCCGTGACTTTTGTGAAAAATGCCATTCTGACAAATATATTTGGGTTCTATGGACACTGATTTGTTCTGAGTCACTGGCGTCCCACCAATTCATTTTATTTAAACCATTGGAGATTAATAAAAGTGTTGAGGCTTTTAGCTGCAATCACTGTGGACTGCATTGGAGCCAAAATTCTGGTGGCAAAATTCCTGAGCTAACTGGTTTCCACTTTCAAGTTAAATTTTAAAAACCATTATGATGATTAATCCAGCCTAATTATTGTTGTCAGGAACACTAAACCGAGTGTGGGGCCTCCAGACTGTCTCATGTCATGCTGCTTCATTGATTATTTTGTTCCCTCCTTGAAGTATGTTGTTCTGTGAGCAGCAGCAGACTGTAGCCTTCATGGGATGTCCTCAAGTGCTCCTGGAGTTAAACATCAATTTCTATTTAGATTCAGTGAAAAAATAAAAAGTCCAGAAAGCAAATAAAGATAATCATTTGGGGTTGGACATTGCCTCTGCTCATGTTTGGGTGCCCTTACATTTTTCTGTGTGTGGTTGATTCTGGAACACAATCCTCTACAGCTTCACAGCACTGCCAGCTTGCGTGCCTGAGCGTTTCGCTGTGATTAAAGTTGATTTAAAAAAATCAGGGGGGGCAGGAGGTGATGTACCATTCACCTGGCTGTGCCTGGAGTAGGTAATTGATTCTTGAGAGAGTCTTATGGCTGCAGGAGAGCTGTATCTCCTCGGGGTGTTGGGTGTTGATGCAATCAAAAGGGCTAAAATTGTGTATTAGGTGATGGAATTTGATCTTCAACATGTAGGGGCAGATTTTATATGTAGCATACCAAGGAGTATGCCGGTCAGATTTGCATGACAATATTTCATTGCCTGGGAAATGTGTAGGACATGGAATGAAATACAGCCTTGGGGAAACAACAGTTTTGTCCAAAGAAATGAAGAGATACTAATTTCGTAAAATTGCACAGATATTCAGTAGGTGCAACTCTGGAACAGGAGCCAGTGTTTTCTTTGTTAGGTCCTGTCAGTACAGCAAATCAATCACAGTGCACAAACTTGAATTTCAGCTGGTAGAGCCAGTCTCCATTGCACCTGTGCTGTTCCTTCATTGCTCTAAATAGAACATGGTGGGTTAGATTTCTTTTTTTAAAGACAAGTAGAAAAGATGATACACTTAAGTAAAAAATGAAATTGAATAAGTATGAAACTGTGGTTTATAGTAATAACTTAGGTGCATCTGATCTTCAAATTAAACACTTGTATGTCCTCTGGGACACCTATAAAGGAGGTAAACAACAGAGGTATATGCCTGCTAGTCTTCCATTAGAAAAAATGGGTGGAGATTTGACCCTGTTATTTAACAGGGTGGCTGGTGCTGCAGGGCATCTTTATTACTCTGCTACTAATGGGAGAAGTGATGGGAACCAGGGCAGGAAAAAAACATTTCTATGACTAAGTGAAGGATGTAACCTCACATTTCATATATGGATTATTACAGTGAAGCTGTTAGCTATTTGTCATTAACCAAACAGGTATTTAGACGATCAGGGCGAAATAATTAAATCGTCATGGTATGAAAACATCTGAAAAAACTGGCGCCTAAAACCTAAAATGTTTTCCTCTAGACTGCAGGTACTGTTTGGGAAGAGTAAATGTTCTACTCTCCATGATTTTCAAGGGAAAGATATTGTTAGCCACTCTTCTTGCTACTCAGTTCTTTCAGCATTAGGACACTGCTACAGGCTGAGCAGCATATCCTTTGAGCAGAGTCTGTGACTAAATGCCTGACATTTTCACTCCATCACTCACCTGCAATGCTGATGGACATTTGCAGATGTTTGGGTCTTATCATTATCATTCTCCATAGGCCCAGGACCTAAACCAGTAAGTGTTCAATGAGATCATTTCACCCACCACCCTGTACCAGGTAGCCCCTCAGTAGCTTTGTAGAGAGAGGTCCTGCATTGCCCTGAAGAGGTGTCTGCCTTATTTCTCTTTTTTTCTATAAGCAGCACAGCCTATAGTGCATGTATATACTATAGGCTGTGCTACTCAGAGCTGGTTTGTGTGAGAGGAATGAGGCACAAGGCATATGGCTTTAAGAAATCACTCTGCATTGCCTTGAAGGGTGTTACCTGTTGCTGCTTAGTAAGTGTTTGTTTCTTTTCAACACTAATCTCTGACAAAATGTTTAACTTAAAAACCTTGGAGGCTTGCAGAATTGATAGAAACTGGCAGAGCCAGCTCAGGGTAGGCTTCTCAGCTGCGGCTGCCCTTTCCCTGGGGGAGGCATAAGAAAAGGCTTCTTTTGGGAAGACACGCAATAGCACATTACTTCATTTTGTTTCTCTCTGGAACAACTCCTGAACTGGGAGTCTACTCCAGCTCTGTGTGTTATAGTGTAAAGGGAATGAGGAAGCCCTGTAAGTTATTCTTTAACTTCCTTTGCAATAGTTTCTTTTTTGCTCACCCAGGGTTAGGTGGTACTGCTGGTATTGCTTTGGATTCCCAGTGGGATGGGTACAGCTTTTCAAACCTGAAGTGAAAGCAGCAGCAGAGGAGCTGCCCAGCTCTCAGGCAGACCCTGCCCTCTCCCCACGTGAGCCAGACGAAGCTTGAAGCCATGTGTGACTGTTCCCTGCTGTGCCTTTGCACTCCAGCATCCCTCGTCCAGCTGACACCCCTTCCCTTTCTGCTGCTGCTTCTGCGCTGTCCGCACCTCCTCCACTGATAACTTCGTCTTCTCTCCTGCTGCCCTCTTACATCTCCTCCTTGTGACGCCTTCAAAACCTTCCTAGTGTCTGATTTCTGCCTCTGACTGTCTTCTCACCATCTCCTCTGTATCCAGTTCTTTAAGCATGATTCAAGTGTATTTCAGTCTCATCATCTCGCAAAATGGATGGGTGGGTGTACAGACAAGCTCGTGATGTGGCTCTACTCTAATCTTCCTGAAAGGTTTTCCCTTTCTTTGCTCCTTTGTTCATATTACCCCTTACTGTGCTCCTGGAATTTCCAACCCAGATGATAAATTAGGACAGTGGGGACTGTAAAAGATAAGGTAATAATAGAAATGAAATAGGAGGCCAGGTCTTTAGCTGGAGTAAATCAGCTGCTGATCTAAACCAGCTGGGGATTTGGCCCACTCTAAAATGAAACTACAGGATAGGAAGAATCCATATAATTATTCCCCAAAGAGCACTTTTGTCATGATGCCAGACTGATGTTTCTATTCTTGTTTTTAAAATAATGTGTTTTAGAAAGTGATTGTCTTATTATTGCCCACCTGTGGTCCCAATATCGGTTCTTCCAAAAATGAACATGCCAAGTCCTTAAGGCACTCTGTGGTGGCTCTTAAAATGGTTCCCTTCAGCACCTGGAGTTTCTCTTAAAAAGTGCTAATCCAAAAAGACACAAGACCCACATTTGTTTCACTGCCTAGGTCTTAGCGGCTGCAGAAGGCTGTACCTCGAAGTTTAGTGACTCCCAAACAGATTCTGCCTTAAATTCCACTTTGTCGTTTCGAGTTAGTTACCTACCTGCAAACTCTCTTTAGTTTTAGGTTTGAACTGTTACACACAGCCAAAAGGGCTTACTGTGGAGATTAACAAAGGTTTTACATTGTGGGGCCAGAGCAGTATCACATAACCGATATGAAAGTATTACCGATTATATGCTTGGTCCATGGCTCTGGTGTTGTAGTGAGAAGATGTATGGATTTTGTTCATGTCATGTATATATCTGCACCCAACTTACAACATCCAAGATACACTCCTCTGTTTTTTTTTTGTTTGTTTGTTTTTTGAATTTTCATGGAAGACACCCCCTTCCTTGCTCTTCCAGGAAAGATGCCATTTGCAGTTATATCCAATATCACCCAACTCTTGCTCAGCTTTGGGTTATTTCTCTGTTTGTTACTTTGCATAACCAGACAAAGAATGAATAAAAACCTGACAGTTTATCTTCTGAGTGTTATGATAGCTGAGTTTTCTAGATGGCAGTCTGAAGTCTGCTATTGCTTGCAGTCTCTATCAAAGTGCAAGTCAAGGAGATCATCTTTACCAATCGTTAGCAACAAGGCTGGCATAAAGGGCTAAGTCTAGTAATTATAATAATAATAATTAAAAAAAAAATTAACAACTCTCACTGTAGGCTCAGTTCAGCCTCACCAACCATGACATGTCCTTTCTTGCATGTAGCAACAAAAATAGACCCAAGTGCTGAAGGAGAAAAAAAAAAAAAGAAATAAAAGAAAACCCAATTTGTTCCCTATTAAGCTGCTGAAAAGCTTAAACCCATTTCTATTCCAGTTAGTAGCTAAGTGAAAATGTAACTGCTTTATATATTTCACTAGAATTAAACTTAAACCTACAGAATTAGGTTTATTAATTTCTGTCAGTGCTCAATGGGGAAATAAGAGTGCCCATTCATTAAGAATACACAATTACTGCAGACAAAAATGAAGCACAGTGCTATTAACCATAATAAAAATGTTGAACACTGTGGAAATTTTCATTAAATAGAATCTATTCCTTATATGACTCTACTTAATCCTTTCTGTCTTTTTTTCCCCTTTGTGTTCTCCATCTCATTTTATTTTATTACTTAGCTTTTGTGTATGTTTCTTAATGTAATTATGATTAAATATTTTTGGTAGTAAACCGTATTATTTCATTTAAAAAAAAAAAACTGTCCTCACACTTACTTCAGTGAAAAGTAGTCTTTAGAAAACAATACAAGCATTAAGTAGAGTTTCATTATTATTACAGCTCATGAACATAAAAGAGAAACAGACAAAATAAGAAAGAAAACTGTATCAGCCTGTCCACTAAAATGTAATTGACTTCATCGAGCAGATCCATAGGGAGTACACTGGTGGACCAGAATTAATCCACTGAAATCAACTAAAATCAAAATGGTGATGATGTCAGAAAATAAATAAATAACTATTCTAGAAAGACCGTGTGTGTTTAGGCTCTTCTATGAACATTTAAGACAAAATTATTATGTATGAAGAAAATGCTTTCAGAATTTTATTATCTTCACATACTACTTTGGGAAGTCAGCGACCCTCCATCTAGACTGAATTCTTTATACCAAACAATATGTCATCTGAGGGACAAGGCTTTAATCGCTTGAGAAGGATCATCAGTTAGTAAATATGATATGGATTAGCTGATGACTTCAGCTCATGAAACTCTATTGAAGCCAATGGGATTATGATCATTTCCAATAAATAAAGACTTGTCTCCAGATGAGTTAAAAATGATTGTGACAGTGCCTGGTTCAGTGGATGACCCGCATTTCTTGCACAGAAGTAAATGAATAATAAATAACTATGCCCTGTTCATCAAAGATATTTATTTAACCTGAGGGGTACATTATTAAAGACCTCCTTAGGCATGTCAAAGAGGATTTTGCTCATGTTCTTGTACTCTGGGGTCGTGAGCGGTTTTCAGCTTGTCATTGCTGGCCCACAACACCAGGAGATTGGTAAGGAAAGCCTGCGGGCCTGGGGAGAAGAATGGTGGGGAGACTTGGGTCCTGTCGGTTGGGCCTAGGGAGGAAGGGATGAAACGAACCTCGGTGTTCACCTCAGGTAAACGTGAGGCTGGATTTGAGGACTGTAGGTTGAACTTCTTTGGATGAGCTGCACACAACATTGGCATTATTTTGGAATAGCACCGTGCTTCAGTGCCATGCTGGCGAAGCTGAGACTGCTCTCTAGAGCAGCTGGGCCTCTGCTCGGCCTGCAGTCACAGGCAGGTCTGTAACACAGAATACACGTGTGGTGCTGAACAGAGCGAGAGGTTACAACCTAGTCGATTCCTAGGCCGCCATTTCTAGTGAAATTCAGCCTTGATTCTTCCCTGAATGTGTCTCCTCCCTGACTGTCTTATGATAAAGGGATTTCCCAGGTTAATATTTTTCAGCTCACCCTGGCAACTCTTGAAAAAGGGAATGGGTATTTCTTAATTTGTGCCATATTGACTGATGACCTTGAGAGATTTCTTATGCTTCGTGCGCTTTCTATTTTTACAGAAATTATTTAAATTCTATCTCCTGATTAACAAATTAAGGAGACTGACAGGACACTTACATTGCTCTACTGTATTGTGTGCAAGCTGAGGCAAGGTACCTGACTCCAGGCAGAAGCACGAACCTTCTGGGTTAAGCCTTCTGCTCCTCTGTTGGTACTTCCAGGTCTCCGGGAGCGATTTCAGCTGGCTCACTGTAATTCGTTGTCTGAAGCGGTCTGTGGATGCAATCGAATGAAAACATAAAAGATTTTTGACCAACTAGCTGCTGTGCCAGGACAAATGACTCTTGTGCTCACAAATAAGGTAGTCTAAATGCTACCATTTGCACTTACGAAGGATTGTATCAAAAGCCTTTTCAGAGCTGGTCAGATAGGTTATTTATAGATCTTTTTCTTGGATGACCTGATTGATGATATGCAGATGGTCAAGGGGGCATTTGCTTATTCTAAAGCCTTATTGTATCCAGAGTTGTTTGAAGTCTAGCTGCTTATTTCTCTCTGTTAATAGCACCTTTCAGTTTGGGACTTGGTTGCAAGCTTGGATGTTCTGATAGCTTGTGTTTCTTTATCCCATTTTCACCAAGCAGCTGAATGGGACACTTGTTTGTCTCCTTGGCATTTAAACACTGGAAAAAAAGAAAAAAAAAAAAAGACACACTGAGACAGGAAAGATGGGAAACCACTATGTCTGTCCACCTCCACATCCACCAATAATGGAGCACACAACTCTGTTTCCATTCGTTTCCACGTTGGGATGTCCTCTACTGTTACAACTCTGAATCAGAGAGAAATTGCCATGACTTTTTTAGTTCTTGGATTTAATAATGGAAGAAGTGAGGTGTGGAAACAGATGGATTACAGCCAAAATAGACTGTTTTCTGAATAGACCTAGACTACTTAGCATTCAGTAAACAGCTTTAATACAGGACAGTAAAAACTGCCTATGCACTTATTACCTTGATATGGTTAACTAGTCAGAGTATAACCATGGAAATATGAGCGCATTTCAATAAACACACAAAATGGCTTCATTTTCAAAGTACAGTAGTTCCCCTAGGTATTCTAAAATCTATTCTTCAGTAGACAAATATTCATTTTCTTTCAGCATTAATTGTAGCATTGTTGCTGATAATGTTTCCTGCATTATACTCAGCTGCCTCATACTGTGGATAAGAGAAATCAGATTGAGAGCAGGAACAGAAAATACTAAGATTGCAGCTGCATCTCCTGGGGAAATTATTGCCATTTCAAATGTCAGTCAGCCTGATTCATTATTAAGGGGGAGCACAAGACACCTCCTGCTTGAAAATTGGTCTGGACAGGAATGGCAAGCTGGTTTTATTGTTACTATCCTGATGATGTAACCTTATCAAAATATGCGCAGGTTCTATTTCATCTCCACTGCAAGCATAACCTTTGATATCCTGGGTAGTGGCTAAATTAATCCACTCCTTCAGAAAAAATGTGATTTCAAACATGACAAAACCCTCCTGTTGTTAAAGAACATTTATCTGCTTTACTTTCATTTGCATTTTCCATAAATTGAGTAGCAGGAAGTGTGAAACACCTGAAGTTCAAAGTCTCTGGAATGCACAGATGTTGATTTTCATTATAGACTCCAAAGATTGGCTCCTAAGCAACACTGCAGAGATTTTTTTGTAACTTAACCACCTTCCATTGGTGTGCTGGGACTCTGAGAACTCTCCAAAGAGCAATACAGCAGATTCCTGGAGGACCAGGAATGGCTGGTGTGCCAGAGAGAGAACTGAAGTTATTATCAAGTAACCTTTTGGTTATCTGATGGGATATTTCCTTAGTTTGACTGGTTTCTTTTTTAAAGATAAAGTTGCTAAATATCACAATGCTTTTGTTCTTTTAATACACCTCTGCCCAAAGACATAAAAGTGTGTTGGCAACTCAGACTGTCAGCTGACCTTCTCTTACTTTGGTATCTATCATGCACAGTGGCGTGTGTACTCTGTGCTCCCATATGCCTTTGCTGGTGCTGCCTGCTTGGATTTTGTCCTCTGACAAAAACAGAAGAATGAAAATGCCTGAATGCGCACTCCCTGTGGTGAATGCTGGGGATGTCTCTCTGGGGTTTCATGAGTATTGTCCTGCTAAACAAGTTCGCACAGCATTTTGTGACATCTGTGGCTACAAATCTGTGTCTGAAGCAGACCTGTGGTATTTCACACTTGGTGTTGCTTAAAGCAGTCTCAGTATGGGTATTTTCAAGACTATGTAGCTTTTCTTTTTTACCCAGTGGAGAAAGCTGTCTGTTTAAACTGTCCTGTCCAAACAGTCACACTTGATGCTTTCTGTGAGTACCATCCAACACAGAATTTGGTTCTTTTTGGCAAAGGGAAGTCCACGGCTCAAAATTCTAGCCCTCCCTTTGCCATCACAAGCAGTCAATGAACCCCATCTCTGCTTAATGGGTATAAATGTGTATTATTGTTTATTGCCATCTAAATGGAAAGAAAGTCTCTTTGTTCAGAAGTTATCCCTCTTTCCTCTCTGGAAGGAGACATTTCAGTGGAGACTTTTGGGTTAGAGGCACAGAGGAAATAAAACAAGTCAATAATGACACATTTTTTAGCATCTGCACGTGAAACTGAAACTGTTTCTGAATGCCTAACACCTTGCTTGTGCTTGTATATCTAATACGAACACCATGCTTGAATTGACTAAGAAATTTATAGCAGGGGGAAAAGAAGCAGAACTAAAATCCCACTCACCCTGTGGTACCATTAATTGATATTTCCCAATTTCCATTCTTTTTGTTGGAAAATTCCAAAGACCTATTTCAATCAAGATAGATGCAGAGCTGCATTGGCACTAATGGCAGAGTAAAATTATCTTCTTTACTCATCCTATCCAATTTATAGCTTCAGCCAGAGAAATCCCTGCAAATGCTTCTGAAGGATTAACAGAGGTGTCAAATCTTACCTTGCAAGAGAAATACTTTTTGTTCCCTTTGTGACTTCTGTGCAATTTCATGACTGTGGGTATTGACTCTCCATGTCAGACATTTCGACAGTATCTGCTGACAGGTGTCTGTATCAATCATGAGAGCAGTCCTGAGGACATGACCCATGCACCGAGAAGAGATGCAGGCTTGTCCTGAATTACAGCCATGAAGCACTCAACACAATTGTGGCCAGGTCAGCTTCGCACTTCACTGATCCTCAGCAGGTCGTTCAGGCCAGTTTCAGTCCACCCAGACGGCCAGCAGTCCCTGGGACCCATCATAGCATATGAGAATTAGTTTATTCTTTAACTGACAAAACACGGACGGTATTTCCTTTATTTAGTGTAGCTAGAGAGGATCGCTATTAAAATTGATAAACTTTGGCAGATGTTTATCAATTTCTTTAGCTTGAAGAGATGGTAAAATGTGATAACTGCACACAAGGTTATGTGCTTGTCCTTTTCTTTCAAACCCTTGTCGTGATGATCTCGGTTACCTTGCAGTGCTGTTCTGTTAAATCATCCAACAGGGAGTGATGTAACATCAGACATGTGCAGAACCTGCTTGAGTGGCACCCGAAATTGCTGTGCTGGTTTGCGGGGATGAGTCATAGGAGGAAGTCTCTAGAAGAGTATTGCACAAAGCATAAAGGATCTGAGGTAAAAAATGTAAAGAAGAGTGTTGGGGTGAGGATGCTGGATCTTTATATACAGATAAAATAGTGCTGAAATGCTGATAAAGCGAACATCATTTCAGAGCACATGAAACCTACAATTTACATCAACTGAATGTGAAGAGGGAAAAGAACAAACACAAACCATTATGGAAACAAGTTCAGCCATATTTGTAATGAAGCAAATCTTGTGATGGCGCGTGCACATATTTTAGTGCACGCTCTGCAGTATGAGAACATTTAATTCTACTTGCAAGTTAGTAATTTGCATATTTGTCCCAAATAATAATTGAGAAAGAGCTTGTAAAGTATTTACCGTTTAGTTTGCTCTGTTGATGATGGTCCGGAACTGGAAGGGCTTCCTGCAGCAAATGTGTAAATGCAGAGAGTATCTAAGGTCAACTCTTGATACAGTTGAATCTTGCAATTTTGGGCTTTTTGGGTAAATAGTGTTCAGAAAGGATTCAGTTTGAACTGAGGAAACCATTTCAATCAGCTGGGCCAGTGGTGTGCGCAGGGCTGGCTGCTAAGGATCCAGCTCAAGCACACCCTTGCCCATCACATGTTCCTTTCTTTTCTTCTCATTCACATATTAGTTGATTTTGCCCTAGCTTCTGGGGCTGTGCTAACCCAAGCAAAATTGTTACGTGTTTCTCTGCTACCATCCTCTGAAGGGCAAAATCTTCTGTTGCTGCAAAAGACGTGTTTGCCCTGCAGTGGACCCGCATGGGGTTTGCCTGATCCAAGCCAGAGTGCCACAGTCACCATGGTGAGGAGAGCAATGGCAAGGTTTACTGCAGATGAACCACCACGAAACATCTCTGTAGGAACTAAGGGGCCTTGACGCCTTTATGAATATTAAAAAAAAAAATAAAATAAATGTAGGAAAGCTTTGCTTTTTACTTTTTTTTTCAGACGTGGTGCAAAACAGAGAAGAAAGTCTGGGGTCAGTCTGTCTGTCCCCTCACTGCAGAAGTGAGCAGCATTGCCATTAACAAAACAGCTAGAAATCCTACTTTTTCTGATTGAAGGAAACCAAAGACCAATGTGTTCTGAGTGACATCAAATAGGAAGCAATCAGTTATATCTTTACAGTTTTGGAGACAAATATTGAAATGATCATGAATATAAATCTCCTGAGAAGTTTCTTTGTAAAACATCTATCAATGCAAAGCAACGGATCAGTTTCTGCAAGACAGGATATTTAAAAAAAGCCCTATAAAACGTTAGTGCAGCTTTTTAATGTGATGGTGAGAAAACTGAGGCTGGCTTTAATTTCCACCTGACAAGAAGGATATCACAGAACAAAGAGATTGCTGTATTTCTGGCAAAACGTGCAGCAGTCATTTTCAGAACCTGATACCTGGTGTTAGCAGAGCTATTTGGGTCTGAAGTGTGTGTGGATATTGAGAGTATGCTCAGCTCACTCTGGAAAGTTGAGGACAGAAGAGAATTCCATCTTTTTTACAAGCACTTCAGACAGCTGAATGTGCTTTACTTCCACAAAGACATTACCTGCATGCAACCTGAGCAATTGCAAGCATAATGATTCCTGCAGTCACAGCAAGGGTCTTTTTCTGAATTGTTTTCGTGTCAGTCAAGATTAAGCAAATAATAAATAATTAAGAAAATGTTTGCAGAAAACTGAAATAAAATTTATAAAAACCTCTTGCTTTAGCTTGCTTTTGCAAGCTAGTAGGAGAATATAGTAAAGATTTTTTATTTGCTGGCTCAAAAACCAGAACTGGAAAGAAGTTAGCTAACTTTCATGGAACAAAAAATATGAGTGTTTCTGTCAACACTTAAAAAATTACTTTAGTGTGATACACCTGAAAATAATCTGCTTTTAGGACCAAGAGTGTCTGTAGTATATCAAATAAAATGTCTCTCTTGATTTTTTTTCTGTGGTCATGTTGTTAAAAAGCTTTAAAATTTATGTTTTTGTTTTGGCAAAAAATACAAAATTGATGAAAAATTATGGCTGATAATGCAAGTTGGAATGAATAACTATAGATATATGTTGATTTTAGCTGGTGATTCTGAATAGCAATAAATCTTGAATTCTACCAACCCAACCTATGGGAGGCTTTCAGCGCAGTCAACCACAAAATGCAGTCGAACCACTCACATAGCATAATTAGAGCAGATGCTGGTATAACATGCAACTGCTGTTCACGCGTTATTGTGTGAAATCCTGACTTTCCTGTTTATTTGTTTGTTTTGCTTTGTTTTGTTTTCTTCCTTCCCTAGTCCTTACCAAGACAGCTTTTAGAAATACTCCACTGAAAACCAGAAAGGACCATGCTATTTTTTTTTTCCAGAAGCAGCCCAGAACAATTTTGAGTGTCTGTGTGTATGATCTATTCTGCACAGTGTATTTTAAAAAGGAAAGCTAAGTGTTTGCTAGTGATGAGGGACATATAACTGGACAGCAGCAGGAACACTGAGAAGTATCCTGATTGAATGCAGACTGAACTGAGAAATACAGTTTTATTCCCAGCTTCTAACCTGCAGCGTTGCCTCTTTCCCACTGTTTCTCTTCTCAAACTGTTTTGACAAGCTGGACTGTTGACCAAGCTGTACAAGGGATGAAAACTCCTTTTCCAGTAGCCCATGTAGCAGAACGGGGCCCCAGTCTTGGTTGAGAAATCAAGTCAGTGCTGTGATATAAATGAAAAACACACAGAATGAATGGAAATCGGGGGGGTTCATAAATTCGCCTTCCTGAATGCAAAGTGTTTGGCTTTTATTTATTTTTTTTTCTGGATTTGTTGTAAATGGTTTGAAATGATGCTCTCCAGCTGACAGAAGATCATTCAGCATTAGCTATTTAAAAACTTTCACTGAAATGGAGTGAAATAAGTTTGTTATTTATGAAGTTCATCTCACAAGTCCCCAATTTGGTGAGAACAGCTTTATTTTGCTTCACATTTAAAACCTGCAAATAGCTGAGTTAATTTAACTAAAATGAGCATTCTCAAGATGACCCGTAAAGGGGAAAAAAATTCAACCCAACTGTACTTTAATCTAGAAGCCATCAAAGCCTTCTTGAGACATGTATTATTGTAGGGCTCAGAAAAAATAAACAGTTTATGTAGAAGATTAAGAAACAGTTTGGATTTCGCTTTTGACATATCTTGTCTCCAAATCATAGCTGAGGATTTATTAGAACACTATCATGTCAAAGCTACCTCATTTATATGATAACACATCTGTAATGTTTTACAAGTGCAGCAGTCCTCGTTCAGAATGTTGCTTTTTAAGTCCTAAATTACAGTACCTGGAGAGGTATGCATAATTATAGTGCATGTTAGCAAATGATAGGATGCATTTTCCCCTAGGCTCTCTGCATTAATCATCAGCAGAGTGGGTGCAATAAAATCATAATTGCTTCTTCAAAAGTTATAATCTAACTTATACAACTTTAAGTTAGTTGTATGGCAATATGATATCGACTGTCATGTAGCAAGCCCGTTTCCTTCATTTCCTTAAAATTAAGGCAGTGTTGCTCGGTGGTGAACTGTAATTAGCATCATTTTCATTTACAGATTTAGGTTTTAGATCCTCAGCGAGTGCATCATGGTGTAAGCTCCAAGCTTGATGAAACGATGCTGATTTACATGTGCTGAGGGCCTCTGGGCTGATTCTTGCTTATGTGGTAGGCTGCTTGCAGTCAGTTCGGTGGATGATTAACCTCTTCTTCTATCTCTTTAACTAGCAATTGTATCTGGAAAAAAGATTGTGTCAAGGAAAGCAGTCATTTTACATACGAATTAATTCTGTTTAGTGTTCTTTTGCTTAAATAATAGTTTCAAGAAGGGAAAACGAGAAGGAATATTTTGCTGCGGATGGAAGACTGTGTGCTGCTAGTGTCATCGTGGCAGGGCACAGCTTCATGCTCCCCACAGCAGCCAGAACGAGGGGAGGTCCTGCACCCTTCCCTTCCTCCCCATCTGTGTGCTCCGGTGGCTTCCCTGGTCAGCAGTGATGATTGTTTGACCTCGCAGTGATTCAGTTCAGAGATTTAAACTGGCAGGAAACTCAATCTCCCCTCCTTGGTTGAATAGTTTCATGCTAGTTTTGCTTCCTGAATTCTCTCCTTTTATTGTCAGATGAACGCCAGTGACCCTGTGTCAGGCTGTATAATAGGTAAGTGTAGGATGGCATCATTTAAAGACACATTAACTGTCATAAACTCAAGCCTGCAATCAAAGATCACAGCAAACCTTTAATTATTTAGGAAACATCACTGATGTAATCAATACAACTTACAAAAACAAATGTTTAACTCTAATTCATTGCCTCTTAAGTTGATACATATGCATGAACACATGCATGCATGACACGCATATGTACACACACACGTGTATATATATATATATATACATATGTATATATATACACACATAAAATCAAGCTTATGTTCTTTGAAGTTTGGCCAACTTTTCAGTGTGGTTGCAACATTCATGTGTATAAAGGCATGTCCGCAGGGCCTATTGCAGGGTATGTGTTCTCAAAGGACTCAGAAGGTTAATGGATGTGATAACAAAGCAAGTTTTTTCAGTTTTGCACAATCGTATTCCTTAAGATCAAGTCTGTAAATTAAGACCTAAACCTACATATTGAAGGCTGGATCCTGCAAGCTAGGCATTCTGGCTCCAATCCAATAAAGCACTTAAATATGTGTTTTAACATTTGGTGCATGACTTGTTATGGTATGACTTCAAAGAGATTTCTTTCGCTTAAAATTAAGCACGTGCTTAAACACTGTGATATGTATTTGAATAAGCCATGTACAAATGGCTGAGCCACTGCCAGAGAGCAACACCTTGTTTCTTCACTGAGCAAATGTAATCATGAAGAAACAAAACAAAACAAAACAAAACAAAAAAACAGAAGACTCCACCTTTTCTAAATAGTGTTTCCATTGTTGTTTTGTGCCTAATTTGCACAGGAACATAAATATTCACACTTCTTTCCAAACCTTTAAACACTTGGAGGAATGTGTTTGACTGAGCTGTAACATCGAGGTCAGGGGAGGGGTTCTGTTCTCCCTTCTGCTCTCGGTGCTGGCTGCCTCCCTTCAATGCCTTGATTCAGTGTGCATATTTACAGCGTGTTCCTTTGCCACGGACAGATAAAATCGTGGCAATTCCTCCCAGCATGTACTGAAACATCCAGCGAGGCAGTTGGTATGTGAAGGTGTATTCCCAAGTTGCAAGGCACATGCAAGTTATGCTCAACCACTGCTTGCATCCAGATTTGCCCTTCTGTGAGTCTGGTTTTATTAGCATGGCGATTACATACTTTAATACTTGTTTTGCATGGGATTAAGCTGCATGCTTGTAAAATGCATTCTGTTGCTAAACAACATAATTCCTGAAAAGGGCTTAGAAGCATCTGAAAATAATGTGTTTCACACCAATTGAAATGTTTGCTGAAATGCAGAAAATTGGAAGTTATTTGCCACTGTTCACTGTCTTGTTCAGTTTTTGGAGGAAATTGTCTTTAAGGTAAAAGGCTTTCCACCATTAGTGCCAGAAGCAGAAGATAAAATAAATGGAATACACAGAAATATCCTGCTAGTCAGGGCATCTTCCCTTAATTTTGTAAGTTTTTAAAGTCTTTTTAAGCCTTTTGGAGATCTGAATTTTGTTTGAGTCTTAGATTTGCTGTTGTTAATAGCCAGTGCTGTTAAGCAACCAGATTTCTCAGAATTAAAAAAGCTCTTTCATTAGCAAAAAGGTACCCTGCAGTTGTGCATTTAGGCACCATGTGCAGTTTGGGGAAAACTAATCTTGAAAAAAACAAGTTGACATCATTTTTGCAGACAGTAAAATTAGTGTTATGTTATTTTAAAATGCACCCCAAGTCACAGCCATCTGCTGTGTTTCAGGGCACACTGCCTCCTCCAAAATCATGCTTATCTTTAAATTTTCCTTTCATAAACAGTTGGCAAATATGACATCAATTTAAGCTATAATGACCACATTTAATTTTCATTTTAAATTTATTCTGTTACTATATATTGGTATCCTGGTTGATGCCAAGTCAGCCAGCCACAGGTCTGGTTTTCATTTATGCATTGAACTTCTTTAGGTTAGACATGCTCAAGAGTCCTGGTGTAATGCATAACCCTAATTATAACTTAGAATTAAGCTACTGCTGACTGCAGCATTCTAGGCAGGGGAATCAAAGAATGTATCTAATGAAAAAAACACAACTCCACCCCTCACTAGTGCCTTATCTTTAAACATTTTTTTATGTTACTTTTTTTTTTTTTTTTAGATTGAGTGCATAATACAGCTATAAAAGAGCAGTTCAGATAATATAGTCAGCCTGTTAGTTTATATATGTCTACTCTGAGCTTAAGGGCTTTCTCTTTACTTTGAATTGGGCCTTACTTCTTATTAAAATGCTACAAGCTTTTAAGAGATTGTAGTATCACAGACCAGCAATAGCTCAACGTACTAATATATCATTATGTTGGACCTATGTCTGTGCACTATAAAATCCCGTTACTGCTTAAGCTGGTTGAAATATTTTTGTAAAATGCTTGGTCTTCAATGAGAAATGCCTTTTCAACCATGTAGAACTTTGAGGGGGAAATTCCTGGAATATTCTGACAAAAATGGCTTTTTTATGGCAAAACTTTATAAATCCAATTCAAAACACTGCTCAGTGTATTGAAGATAAAAATCCTGGGTTTTCCTCACATTTTTATATAAATGAAAATATTTTTAAGGTCAAGGTCTTGTGATCAAGACTGAGTTTCATACATTGGATTGACTTGGTGGTAACTGCACGGAGAGGAATGGTAGGGTGGTATCATCTGGGTCACTACTCCCAGAACAACTCCGTTCCTATTATAGAAGCAGACATTTTGGAGGGGGAGATGATTAATTCAGAACTGATGAGCCACGCTTCATGGGTCAGAAGGAAATGTGGCCTGGGGAGATGCCACAGTCATGAAAAGGAGATGAAGAAGAAGACTGATGAGCTGGGAGGAGCACCAGGCTCCAGTGGGACGCCAGGACATGGTGCCTAGAGCTTGAGTCAGTAGCAGAGATCAGAGCGGCATCACAGGGGGACACCCTGTAGTGTTTGCACACACTTTCCGTATGAAATAGAGAGCAGGTGAAAGTCACTGAGAGGTACCTTTGTGCACCTGCTTCTCTGCTCTCCCTTGGCCAAGATGCCAAGAAATCACCGTCCCCCTCTCCTTCAGCAACACTTGCAGATGCTGCCCCTAATTCTGCTCATTTTCCCTGGCTCCACAGAAAGGCAATACCGCCATTTCCTTAGAATTAGTCCAGACAAATGCTGGGCTATGTGGTTGGAGATGATGATCCTTTGCCACTGAAATATGAGACTTTGTGTTTTAGTTCCTGTAATGGTTCTTATGCTTGACTGCCATCCGTAGGAGGCTAGTCAGTAAGAGTTATGCTCTGTGTGATAAAATACTAATGTTTTTCTTCTTTGGGAACAGAAAAATGAAAGAATTCTGGGCTTGTACCAGCATTCCACTTGTTCCGCGTGGGCATTTAGCAGTACTGCCAGGAGTTGGTAAGATTTACAGCCCTGGTGTAAATGAAAGCAGACAGAAGCAATGGAGAAACAGGCTGCACAAGCCTGGGGGCTTGTCCGCGCACAATAGTAGCATCGGTTCAGCTGCAAAATCCATTTAGCTAAACCAGTGTATGTCTGTGATTGGACACACTTAAATTGGTTTATAACCAGCTTACATCAAATTAGTTTAAATCAGGAAGTTACCATAATAGCTGCATCAACCACTAATTGTCTAATTTTTGGATAAGATGGTTGCAAACCAATAGCCTTGCCTCCACACATTTTGCACCACTTTAGATCAATTTAAAAACTGTTAAGCTCGTGCAACTTTTGTATGTAGGCCAGCCCTAAATCCCAAAGTTTGGGAGAGCTGGGCTGAGGAACGCGCGGGGGCTCCCTGATAGCTGGGGGCTGCAGCACATTCGCTTGAAGTTGGTGGGAAAGAAGACTAGAGGTGCTTTAAAGCAAGAATGGGACACAAGGTATTCATTTCCCAGAAGAGTTAATTGCTCTATATGAGGAAAAAATACTAGGTAATGAAGTTCTGGGGTTTTAGGGGTTTTAGCAAGCCGTGTTCACAAGCACGGGGAGCTCACACACAAGCTCTACAAGAGCCGCCCAAGCCAGCAGGGTTCCTGCTGCAGTGACCATGAGCTGGAGCAGCCCTGAGCTTCTCTAGGTTTAATCAAAGGATAACAGCCCCCAGCAGGCAAGGAGGGACATGTTCCAGCTCTCAAGCCACTCAGGAATGAGCAGGAACAGGAAACGTTGCTGAACTTTCAATATATGTCAATGGCGTTTCAGAGTTTTTTGGAAAGGCGAGACCCTCAGGACCAAAAAGGCAGGCGGCTTGAAAGCATGACATTGTGGAAATGAAGTCAACAGGAGAGTGACACTGCACACGGGGTTATCTCAACATTTCTGCAACTAAAAATGGGCTGGATTGTTTTCCAAAATGAGCTTTTGCAGAGCAGAGAGAAAGCCTCTGATTTCAAGGGTTCCTAAAATACTTTTGGAATGAAACTCTCTGAAATGTTCTGTGGGTGTTGAGCGCTGCAGTGCTCAGTAGTACTGGAGCTCTGAGTTCACACCATTAAAGCTTTGTCGACAGTATTGAAAGCAGTCCTCTAACACTCTGAAGCAAGCTCAAGAGGCTGTATTTATGTTCTCAGGCTGACTTTAGGGCTGTTGCTGGCAAGCTGTCAATAAAGAAACTTATTAGGCAGGGAGACAGCTTGCAATCGAGAGTTGTTTAAGCCGTTCTCTTATGAATGGGACACAAAGGTGAACAGAATGAACTTGCTGCTTGTTTAGCAAACGGCAGCACAACGTAGCTGTTTTATCAAGGTAACTCTGTTCTGAATGCCCAGCAGTTCATGCGCCAGAGAGCTTTTTCTGTCTGAAATACTCCTTCTCCACTCTGCAAGTGTATTTGCTAGAAGCTTTTTTTTTTCTTCCTTTTTTTAATTTTTTTTTTTTTAAGGAATAGGAGGGAAAATCATTTTTCTGTTCTTCCATCTTACGTTTCGTTTCTTGAATGTTTGGGAGAGCGAGGCAGCCCTGTTTTCCCAGCAGTGGAAAAGATAATGATGCATTTCACATGAATGAGGCTTATGATATTTTCATACTTCATGAAAGTGGGTTGAGATGCTGTGATGAGGAGTATTATACCCACCAGATAATCCTAATGGACTTGAGAGCAATGAATTTTGGAATAATGCTTCTGTTAAAGTTTAACTTGCAGAGAAATAGAAATAGCTTTGAGAAACAGTGTGAATTTGATGTCCAAAGGAAAAATAGCACTTAGAGAAAGGAACAGTCTTCTTCTGTAAGAAATGTATTTCTTCCAGTATGTAAGCCGTCCTTAAGGACTGAAGTGGTCCAAGTGAAGAACGTGTGAAAAAGAAAATGAATGGAAAAGGAATGGACCTCTAAGGGGTCTTACTAAAAACTAAATCACATTTTTTTTGGGAACGTTTCCTTCACTCCAGACGGTTATGTGTTGGGCTGGGGGGAACTTGTGATAAAACCAAGGTGAGCAACTAGCTTACCATTTTTCATATTGTGGTTCAAACCCAAGTTACAGCTACAGCACTTGATGTATAGCTGGTACCCTATTTATAAGAGAAGGCTGGCTTTCCAAAAGCCCTCTTAGCGTAAGCTATAGTCAGCTCTAAGAAGCACAGCAGATCTGGTTATAGACATACCGTTTCTGGATCACAGTCGTGGTGATTCGTTTTGTTTCAGATTTCACTAGCTCCAGCAGGGAGTCCACCCTCCTCAGTTAATACTGGGAATGGTCTTGGCCCTCTTTGTTTGCCGTGCGAGGGCTGGTTGCCAATGCGCAGTACTAAAGTCACATTTTCACTTGCATTCTGGGCAATACCTCCCACATTTTGGACTCTGCAGTACTCAGTGTAAATGGTTCCTTAGAGCTACTTTGGCAGCCAAAAAGAGCAATATTGTATTTAAGTTCTGGCACTGCCACTTGCTGAATTGTCAACACAGCTGTAGCAGACCTCCAGGTCTGGATATATCTGGCTAAAGCAGAAGATCACTACATTTCAAGATGGGACTCCATGTAATCCATGCCATTCAAGATCTGGTCTGGGGCAGCCAAGCAGAAATGTCACTCCTTTCTGCCAAAGGCATTTCAGCAATGAATTCAACATTGTTCTGGAGGAAAGGGGGGACAGAGGTGAATTCCTGGAGAAGTTCACCTTTGTAGGGCATGACACCTTCTTCCAGTAGGGTCTACCAGAAAGGTCTGCTGTGGACAAGTTGAAACTTTATTTTCTTAAGAAAAGAGCAAAAACAACATCTGTTCTTTGGAGTCATAACAGACTTTAGGTGAATGTATTTGGGCCAGAAAAATCCCTTTCCCAGAAAAAATGGTGGAAAGGGAGAATGATTAGAAGTGGATAGTCTTGTGGTTACTATAAGCATACTGGTAGTCTTCTGCATTACCTGTTGGGATAGGGATATCTGTTTGCCAGCCTCTGACTGATTAGCAACCAGCTACCCAATTTATATAATGGCAAGTTTACTTCTTTGTCAAGCAATTTATGAGAGAGTTTAGTTTATTTAAAAGAGGGATTTTTGACAATAGCTTCAAGCTCATCTAAGTGTGATGTGCCCTGGAAGCACTTACATATGTGCTCCAGCCCTGCCTCCAGCAACACATTTCTGCTTCCTCCTTGGGGCAGACACTGATGCCCATGGGGCTGTGTAGTGCGATATATCAGGGCACTGCCGTGGTTGAGATCTAATTGTGGATTTCTTTTTTTTTTTTCTTTACCGTGCACAAAGGTGGTGGTGCAAACATGTTGGAGGCCTGGGAACCACTCATTTTAGCAGCAGTAACCTTTATTCACCTTGACTTGGATCGTGTCCCTACCACAACATTAATAAACCAGCACACTCAAAGCAAGAAAGTAGTATAAAGAAGTACAGAGCATGTTTGCTACAGAGTTTTGACATTTGCTTTCCTAGTGGTGCCACCATGGTAGTAGACCTGATTTCCGTCCAAAATGAGCATTTGAGAATTCATCTTCTAGGCAAAAAGGGCCACAGCTTTCAAGAGCGCTTTCTGCCCCCAGAAGCCATCCAGGATTATTTATGCTGATCCCCAGTAAATTCAAACAGACATGAGAAATCCCTTGAACACGGGAGTTTCCGGGAAGAATGTCTCCCTTGGCTTAGCTTGGCATGGGCGGTGGCAGGCACTGTGATATACTGATGCTGACACTGTTGAAAGTTCCTTAGGGGTCCGCTTTAAAATACAGTGCAGCACATGCAAGAAATTTGTTCGCTGGTTTAAAAAGTACTGTACTGTTGGCAGTGGGGGAAAAAATGAGTGCAGGCAAGTAAAGCTCCGTCATGTTGCTGTGATAAAGGGAGACCACGGAGCTCCACTCCTTGCTGGGCTGCATTGCGTACAACTTCCAAGTGCCTCCTGGTTCCCAGAGCAAACTGTCCCTCGGGGTACTGCCAGGATAAGGTACCCTTGAAGATGAAGCCAAGCTGTCTTACAAGGATGCTGATGGGGTTGCAGACGCCTAGCCACCACAGTGTGGTGATTTGGGGCAGCACAGCTATTGGAGCTGAAGTGTGCTGGAAATAAATCAGCTATCTACGTGAGCCCACCTGTCTGGTACCTAACGAGAACAAACAGGCTGGAAGAGTCTAGTGAGCCTGCTTGCTGCTGCTGGAGATTATTTTTTCCTTTGGAACAAACTATGGTGTATTAAAGTTTCTCTTTATTGTGTCAAGGAGTGACAGAGACTGACTGTAAATTGCATGGCAGAGCACCCTCAGCCTCATGAATCATCTGCTGTAATGCTTCAGGAATGGACAAGCCAGAGAGGTACTGCGAGAAACGGGCATTTCTTGTGTTGTTCTCATACTTCCTGGCGTACTCTGCCATGTGAATCTGCCCTCCTGAAATCCATAAAACCCGCAAGCAGGCTCTCAAACATTTAATTGGAAAGATCTCTGTTTAAATCATTTTTGACTTGTGCCAGGGCAAGCCTGTCCTCCAGTTAATTATGCTCTAAGCACACAGAGAGCTAGTGAAAACAGTCGCTTCATAACCATTTTCTTTTTGTAAATTCTACATACTTAGATGTGCATCATTTAATCATAATACAGCCATATGCATGCAGCGTAGCTTTTCTGGAAACCGGAATTAGCTAGAAGACATTTGGGTCTATTGTTGAAACGCGTGTGTATGGGGAAAAGCTCTTTGAGCACTCCAAATGGGTTTGAGCTCCCAGGCCTTGTAGGAGTGGAGGAAAGTTCATGTCAGGAATGTTCCTCAGCTCTCTGCTGGCTGCACTGCACCAAATACATACTCAGTGCAGTTTTAAAGTAAAGTTCACTGCCTGGCAGGGCTGTTAACTTGCACTAGAAGCTAAAAGAGGGACTAAGCTGCTGGATGTAGGGCAAAGATTAATCTCATTTATGGGCAATTTTGGGGGTGTGTACACCTGGTCCACAAAGAGTTGCTTTAGTTGTTTCAACATGATTCTGAAATAGAGCAGAGGAACATCGCTTTGTTAGATATTTTTGTGTTTTGCAGATATTAAAAAAACTATAGTAAACTTAATTCAAACATATTTACCTAACTAGGCAGTGCTTTAATTTGCGTGTTGGTCTAAGCATATCTCTGGGTGCCTTGAAAGATCTGGGGAAGGCATGTGCTTGAGTCAGTGTCTTAAAAACTATTAGTGAACAGCCTCAGAAATTGTTGCATCCAGAGGAGACCGCTGTGGCACCCTCACCAGAAGCTCTGGGGCTGGATGCTGAGCTTGCATTCATGTTTTGCCAGCAGAACTTTGCTGCAGTCACAGGGGCTTTATCCCAGGGGGAGCAGGGTCTGAGTCAGTCCAGCATCTTCTGGTGCTCTTTGATACCCAGCTGAGCTTCTCTGCCAAAATCCCAACTGATGGAGGGAGAGGATGGTGAAACCATAGGGCATTCCAAGAAATTGCTGAAAAGCTTTGGGTAAACTTAAGAAAACTATGTAATAATCTCTGGATAGGTACCCTGCTGCCATCCACTTTCCTGGATTAAAGCTGTCAAAACTTGCTTAGAAAACTTTGAAGAGAATTTACCAATATGGCTTTAGTTTCCACAATGCTCGTTGCTAAAAGGGCAGATACTACAAGTGTTACTTGGCTGAAACTATTAATTAACGGGCACTTACAGAACTCTCTGTGGCTATAGAGTTGCAACACAAATTTTCAGTGGAAATGAACATGAAAGGCTGCAGCCCATCTTGCAGCCAGCTGTTGGCCACCAGCTGAATACTCCCTCAGAGGGCTAATGTGGAACATACCTTGGTAAGATTAAAAGCCATACTTTTGGGATCCCTTCATTTGGGTGGGATTCTATTAATTTTTACAGTAATTCTTTGCCTAGCAATCAGTTCAAGAGATTTAGTCATTTTTCCTCTGGCCACAGTGGCTTTTTGTCATCCAAACAGCCTTCATCCTGCACTGGGTCTTGTGTATGGTGCCAGACACACACAGCTCCAGCACCCACAGTTGGTGACAGCTGAGGCTCCCTTAAATGAAGAAGGGAAAAGAAGTGAGTGAAGGACAGGAGGATGAAGAGGAAAAGGAAGATGGTGAGAAAGGAAGGGAGAGCAGCTGGGGAAGGGAAGCTGACTGCAAATGCGTTTATCCTTCCCTGGTAAATTCAGAGCAGGAGCAGCTCCAGGAGGGAGTGCTGCTAGCTGGTGCTACCTGGCCTAGGTCTAGCTTGTTGTTGTGCTGACACATATCAGGAAACAACCCCCCTCTCTCTTACCAGTGCTCCTGAATATCGATTCCTAATCCCACGACCTGGCCATTATTTGAAACTCAAGCTTGCCGCAAAGGGGAGTGGTAAAACATAGGTCAAGGACAAGCTTGCCTTCCATGCCTGCAGCAACTTAGCAAGTGCTTTGTGAAAGCCGTTTTGCCATGAATGGATAAAAAAAAACCATATTCAGCATGAATAAAACATGACAGCAATGTGCTAGCAAACCGTGATCTATTTTGACTGTGATAACAGCATAAACCTCAATGGGTGAGGACAAGATCACAGCGCATCGAAACTCTGAAGTCAGCTCAACGTGAGCACGGCCCACTCGAACTTCGCTGCCGCTCCTGCAACGCGCTGTGACTGTGATGTGCGTGCGGCGAGAGCAAAGTGACATGAGCATGGCGTGACAGCCATGCCAGGAAAGATAAGGTGCTTGCTGCTTGTGGCCAGTTAGCCGTGTGAATGCGAAATGTACAGGGCAGTTTGTGAAGAGCTGGTAGTAATCATTTGTGTGAATGGTTTTGACTGAAGAGCATTTGGTTCTGCATATGCGACACAGATTACTACTGTAGCAAGCCTCCCTAAACATTCAGTTACCACAGCTGTTGGCTGGAAGATTCACGCTATTTAAAGGGCCTTCTGATGTTTGATGCTGCCCCTCTTTGTCTTGGCTTAATACCACATAGACCAGTGACAGATTATTAACTGAGATACATATGAAGATCGATATAATATAAAGATCAACATGTCCTTGAGTTTAGTGCACATAATTTCATAGGGAAGTGTTTTTTCCCCTCTCCATTTAGCTTGATTATTCAAGAGTTCTTTAACCATTACAACAGAAGCCTTTTCAGAAGAAGAGCATTTTTCTTTCACCCTAGTTGCTATGAGAACATGAATCATCTCTTTAGCACAATAGCAACAACTGTAGTGCTTAAGTGCATCCACTGATTTTTTACTGTTTGTTCTTTGCTCTCAACAAGATAAGCTGTTGTTATTTCTTTCTTCTTGAACAAGCATAACATGATTGCTGAAGCAGTAGGAATAATTGGACCAAATAGTGAGGCAGTTAATGTAAACAGAAAGAATTCATCTCTTTCAAGTACAGTAAATTGTCCTCCAAAAATATGGAAATCTTGTCTATTTCTTGTTGTGCCCTAGAGCAAATTTTGTTGAGTTTGTTGTCACATCATTATTTTCGGACTCTGTGAAATTGCTAATGAGGAACAGGCTGCTTTCATTGGAGCAGTTGTGTGTGTTTAGGGCTGTGATGAGATGTATATGGACCGGGGCTAAATCACAGGCAGAGGGAAGGTTAATGTTCTCCTTGAACTAAACATCTACCACAGGTGGCAGTTCTCTCTAAGATTGTTGCCAGGGAGCCCGGTTGTGTGAGGGTGGAGTTGGCTTCAGCTGCACTGAATTTAGTTTCTGAGTGAGCAATTATAAACTATGTAATGGGAGATGCAAGGTTCTTTGGGGGTAGCTGAGGTAGGCATGAATGCTGTCCTGGAGGAAGAGAATGCCAAGAACCCTTTTGCTTGATCCTTAAGACTATGAGCTGTTGCTTTAGATGACCTTGGGAATTGTAAGCGTGTTTTTAAATTTCTTAAATAACCAGTAAAATTAGTTATTCTGTCTGTGAGAGTGAGAATTATTGAGTGTAATCTGTGTATTCCTCTTCAAGCTACTCTTTTGTTTGCTCTGTACTCAGTGTTAAGGGCAGTATTTTCACAGCAATTTCTTTTGGTGAGTAAAATGGCTCCTCCAGAAAAGTCTCCTTGAAGAGCGAGGGCTGGTGGACTTATTTCAATAGTGCCTTGGGGCTGGCTAATTGTTCTTTACTTTCCTAAAGCCTGCCTTTGAAGCTCAACTACAAAGATGTTTGTGGAAATCAATGCCGGTTGTAGATGAGAGATAGTGGAGATGAAACTTCTAGATGGGAAAGGAGAAGGTGTTGTGAGAAGTTTGTGAAAGCACTTGAATGATTTGAGGCCAGTGGCCCATGCTAGGACTTACGTGCTTAACTTAAAAAGGAGTTTTGGTTCCATACTCGTTTGGCACCTGTGGTTTGCATAATCCATTGTGCCTTTTAAAGATAAGAATAAATGCTAAGTGAATGTGTTTAGACAGGTGAGATGTCTAATGATCATTTGAGACAATTTTCCCAGCAGCACTCTTAGATTTTAATTATTTATGGATCTGTAAGTACATCCTATGCACTGCTGTAGTATGTGGAAATTAGAACGTGGAAAAAAGAAAAGGCTTATAATTCAAGCAGTATTTCTAATGGCGTCAAATTATTATGCCAATAAAACATGTAAAATCTATTCAAGATCAAACAGACATTTGATGTGGTGATTCTGATTTGGAAGGGAGAAAAAAAGATTGTTATCTGGTACTTCTAGCTCTGAGTAGATGAAAGCAATGGCTCTGACCTTGGCTAAAGTAAATTAATACAACTCCATTGAATCTAGGGAAACAGCATGGATTTATACCAAGTGATGGATCTGTTCTTACGACTTGATGATAAAATCTAGAGATTAGGCTTCTTCATCAATTTTTGTCGGAGAACTAAAGAAAGAAAAGATAATGGGGCTATGAGCAGGGGTATGGTTCAGTATTATTCTGATCTTAAACATCTAATCTCAGGGGAAAGAGGTCTGAATACTTGTCTTGGATCTTCCTTAGGTCTGATGAACCGCTTTAACCATTGTACTTAGCTGTTTGCACCTAGTATTATACTGAACTAAACAAAGATTATAAGCAATTAAACAAAGGAATAGTATTACAATGACTTTTGTTTGGAGTGCCTCATTAATTTGTATTATGGTGTTAATGTAGGGTAATCCTCCAACATTATTCAAACATAAAAATACCTAGGTAATCTGGTAGACCACACTGAGCTTCTTATCGCTGTTTTTGGATACTTTCTGCAAATAACTAGGACCTGGTTAAGCTATATTTAAAATGGCACATTTCCCCATTTTAATAAGTCTTGAGGCTTCTATTGCTTCAACAGCAATAAAACAGAGGCAATCAATGATTATTAATAGAAATAAAGCCTTACAGGTATACATTAAGAAATTACTACTACGTGATAGTGAAAGTTGGGGGGAATTAACTAGATTTTGATGGTTTAATCATGATTTGTATGAGTTGACCTCAAATATAGAATCATAATGAAATGTATAGATAGTTTAGTGAAATCTGATGTTGTTATGCTTGAGCGATTATTCACCACTACTTACTGTCAGGAGTGTATATGTTTTGTTCTCTGATTTAGTGAAAACTAGGCTTTGGAACTCAGTATATTGCTTTGAGTGTGGGCCTTGTTACATCTCATGGAAATGAGTGGTAGAACTTGAGCTAGTTTCCAAGGAACTGGGGCTGATCTTGATTGTCCTCTTTACAAGCAAAGTTCTTGGGGCAGGCCATGCTTTACACAACTATACAGAAATTTTTGTTTGTATCTTGTAGGCAAGGATTGTTTCACAAAGCTGTGACAACCTTTCCTTATGGTACATGAATATCTGAATGACTCCTATAAAACATTTTAAGGAAAATGTGAAATCCTACAATTACTTTGTTTTATAAATATATAGTGACTTCCATTATTTAAGATCTTTTTTTTAAAAAAAAAAAAAAACACAAAACAAAACTGTTTGAAATTAGCCATTAAGAACATCGTTTCAAGCCTGAGCTTGAATGGAGTGAATATTAACTGCCAGTAATGACCATTCTTTCAGGAATTATGGCTTTAAATCATGGACATATGAAGTATCTAATATGTAGTTTTTGTATCTGGATCATTAGTAAAACAAGTATCTTCACTTTTATATGTGAAATATTACATGAAATTTTACATGCAATCTAGGAGTGCTATTCTGTCCCCTCTTGTTTTCAGTTATGTCTTTGTATTTGAATGCTATTACCCATTATATCCTGAAGTCTGATTTTAAAAAAAAAAAAAAAAAAACCAACAAACACTTTGAGCTCTGCTGAAATATAAGGAATGGTTTTAATGTCAGTGTCTTGGACTGAGACATGATTGCTTCTAGGTCTTCTGTGTCCTTTGTGAAAATTGGAAATTCACTGCTGACACAAAAACAAGTTCCTAAGACAGCAGGGCCCTTGGAGCCTTTGGGGTATAGGTTCAAGCTCCACAATAAGGCTGATAGGCTATTTGAACCAGTCTTTCCCTACAAGGTCTGCTTGGCTCCTGAAAATGTTTTGTGCAAGAGCAAAAGGTGGAGAGCGGTACATCTTTACCTCCTGACTCTGCAGTGCCCTTGTGGGTGGGTGCAGACTCTGGTTTCGTGCAGAGCACAGCATCCAGCCATGTGAGACTGCAAAAGCAGCTTCTTCTGTCCTTCAGAAGCCTAACACATGCTGAGCTCATTGCACATGGTTCTCATTTGATATCCCTGTCTGAGCTGCAGAAGTGCAAAATGTCTTAAAGATTTCATAACAAAAATAAATCTTGCTGATTCTGATCCATTGAAACAAAAATTAACATAAACTCATTATCAGCAGGATCTTAATTTGATTTTTTTTGCCTTCCAACTTTTAAAGAGGTGTTCATCTTTAAAATCCCCACATAACAGAGAACTGATTTTTCCCACCCCTTGTATGCAGCATCATCAAGACATAGACTGTTTCTGGCCATCTGAGTATAATAACGAGGCAGCTGCACAGCTCACTTTGTTTGTACCTATTTGGGCTCAGACCTGTTGCAGTGTCCTCTGGATGAACCTTTCTCATCTCAGACCCTGCAATTTGATGTATGCTCCAAGCATTGGTTAAAGACCAAGTTTCAGCAGTTCATTTACTCTGTGTGAAATTTAGTGGATTTAAATCATCACCTTTTTGGTGAGACATGCCAGTTTGAAGCTCGGAGATCTTGTGGCTTTGTTTTTAAATAATGTCTGGGGTTGGGCTTCAGCCTTTGGCTTTCAGACCTGTCAGTGTGTTGCATAGACTTGCCAAGTAAATCAGTACAATTTATGCTATCATAAACCATTACATGTGGGATTTTTGTGAGAATTGAGTAGGAGAATTGTGTGCCTATATGTGTATGTGTATGAGCAAAAATTGGACAAAGTGTATTGAATTGTTTGAATTAGTACTGACCTATTTAAATGGCTTTCATGTATGCCTCTGTAGCTTATTTTAGTGTAACTGTCAGAAGGGGATTTTGTCCTACTCCAGATCTCGTGCTAATGTTTGAGTGCATCCTGTGCAATAACCTTCAACTGTAATTAAAGTTCATGTAACAATTCATTTCGTAGTGGAACTAATCCCCACCAAACTGTCTTTAAATCTAATATGAGGTTGCTTTTGTTTTTAAAACTGAATGTTGGTTTTATCTATATGAAATCTGCTCTAGGTACTCAGTCCTGTTTTTCTGTTTTTCTTGCAGTGTTCGTCAGAATTGTCCCAGATTAGGATTGCTGTTGGCCAGCATGACAACCTGGGACCTCTGCCTGAGAAGTGCATTGAGGTAGGTGAAATCACTAAGAATTTCCACTGACCATGTCACTTTGCATGCAGCAAAGGCATTCTTATGCTGAAATAAATGAACTTACAAGATGTTAGTGTGGGATAACTATAGTTTTACTTTGATATAGCCTGGTTTGTAAATTTTTATCCTGCAGACATGCATGCATAACAACTTTAACCATATTATCGCTACTGCACAAGCTAGTGTTATAAAAATGCAACTGAAGCTGAAATTAAATATATGTGTAAGTGCAAAGCACTTACCTTCCATAACACAGTTGGGCTTGATAAAGATATATCCTTAATTTAGCTTGAGAAATCATCAGACTCATTGTGTTGATGGTATGACCTAAACTAATCTTCTGTCCAGAGTTTCAAAGACAAAAAAAAATTCAGAAAACTAATCTAGCACAATGTTGATAGTGCGTGATGGTTGAGAGGTTGTAACATTATTTTAAAATATTATAATGTAGCTGATGTGGGATTTTCTGTAATGCAACATCAGTCATCTGTTATTTGCTTCAGACTATATTTACATGGAAGAATAGGACTAAAAAACCCAGTGGGTTTGTTATTAATCAAGGTAGAGGTTATCATAAATGGTGGTAATGCTTTTCTTTTTCTATTTTTTCCTATTACTGGATTTTATGAAATATGTAAGATATTTAGCAACATGAAACATAATGTAACCTGCCATTTTCTTTGATACTGCTTTTCACTTCTCTAAATCAAATGGGAGTGCTGCAAGGTGCCCAGGCCCTTTAATATTGTTATACACAGTAGACTGCATAAACTGAGTAAACTTTAAAGCCAATCATATGCCTACCTTCCATCTACACTCAAACACCAGAACAGAAAATTCTGGACTAAGCACTGCAAGGGAATACTGGTCTGCTGGTAAAGAAACTATCCTGAGTATCAGTTGGGTTCAATCTCAATTCACTGGTTTAAAAAACCCTCCATTTCTTGGAGGGTTTTGGGGTTTGAAGCCTATCATATGCTCTAGTGTTGCTCTCTGGCAGGTCTTCCTACTGCTGAGGAAGGAACTTGCTACTGAAGAATAGTCTGAAAAGCTACTGGAAGGGCTGAAACCGTCTGGCTTTGAAGCAGGAAAAATGTTGAAGTGTTGTCAGTATGGGCATGAGTTGGTTTTCTTGAGTATAATTCTTCTTGCTTTGAGAACCTGGGCTACAATTTCCATTTTCAAAAGATTTCAAAGACTGTTTCCACTTTTTATGTGCAAAGGGCTTCTTTTGTTGTTATTTACCCTGTATATCCAGCTAAATATTTACGTCTCTGTGATATGTGCTGTATAGAAAAGTTGCAAAAGTTGTTCCAGACATGGGGATTTTATGATACAGCCAGGTAAGTGTGGTGTGAGAATGAAAGAAGGAAATTGCAAGAGCTGTAATAAAGAATTGGAGTGGAAGTACAAGTTTTGCTCTGTCTATAGGATATCTTGGACAAGTTTCTAGTACTGACATCTCTACTGTAATCCAAAGCTTGGCCACAATTGATTGCTGTAGTTTCCAGACTCATCCTGTGTTCATCATAGGAAACAAAACTACCAAGTTATTTTAAAGTAATAGCATGGCATTTGCAAGATTCCCAATTTTTCCAAATAGCATCTTGGGTGAACCACAAGAGATGAATCTTACAGGGCCACAGTCTGCTCCAGCAAGCCTGGAGTAGCTCCACTGACTTGAATGGAAAATTGAAAGGATCCAGGAACTCTGAATCTTTTTCCTTTTAAAGTCTTGGACAGTCGCATTAAAATGGTGAAGGGGGAAAAATAAGTTTATAGTTGACGTGCAGACTGAGGATGTTAGGGAGATGGAAGACTGAAAACCATGTCCATAGCCTGTCTTGCAGGCAGTGTATTTTCCAGAGCTTAAGTGCCTGCTATTAAGAAGTTGTCGTTCAGCAATGGTTACCACAGTATCAACAACTGAAATACCACAGCTGATGCAGGAAATAAAATAACTAGTTTTCACAGGAGTTTCAGGGTAGGAAATATATGTGCTGTCTCCAAAGACAGTTTTTCTAATGCCTATTTATATAGCAAGGTTCATCTTTATGCTGTTACTAACTCCAGATGTTACTTCCAGCAGGCCATGGCAAAACAGAATCCAAAGGATAAATGGGAAAGTAGGCAAATGAATTGATAGAAGGCACTTTTGCATAAACAGACTCTTTCTGGAGCAAGATAGGCATATATGAAGTCTTTGTTGTAGTTTTTAACTCAAAATTGGATGCTTTTCTAAATGTTGTGATCTGATGTTTTTAGGCTTTTGTGTGGAGAAATTCAGGTTTGTATTGCCCTAATTCAATATTCATAATGATCGTTCTGACCTTGGATAGTTACCCACTTGTTGTTTTGAGGTGTGTTTTTTTGAGGAGTCATTTTTTTAGTGACTGTGATCAAAGTGAATTAAATCTCAATCCACCACAACAGTGAAATTATCTGAAAACATTCCACATCTTTGTGTCAAATCAATATTTTTCCATTTAATAACAACTGATTATTCACTCTTCACACATCAATTTAGTAGCATATGTATTCAAATACTACTTCAAGCAGAATAAAGTTCTTCCTTTCTTGTGCCATCCAACTTTTGCTTCCAGTGGTGTCTGGAGAAAAGAGTGAATGGGAAAACCACCAAATGTAACTATCAAAATTTCAAACCTTGGAAACTGATGGAGAAGGGGTGTGCTACACAAACTATGACTATGGAGCAGGAGGGTAGTGTTTTTGGGAAGCCTGCCCAAAATAAGTTTTATTCTGTGCTGAATTTCAAGGTTCCTTTTTTACTTGGATCTGTGTGGCTTTGTTTCCTTCTGAAAAGTCAGAAATTCAGTTGTCTGGTGCTCCAGCTTTGTTCTAAGATACTGAAAGTCTGAAAGATTTCCAGGCTACATATGAAGGCTCTATAAATCTACAATTGGACCACTGCAGCTAAGATTAGCCACATATATTACACCTTACCAAAATCTAATACAAACCAATTGTGGTCTAGTGGATAACTTCCATAACTGTAAACATGAAGATTCAAAGGATTCCTGGCTTGTACAGATAAGAGGTTAAAATGCCATTCTGAAGATAACTAATTAGGTTCAAGTTTTTTGATGTGGCTGGAAGGAGACTTCAGGCTCTCTAACTTCATGTTCTTTCAGAAAGTTTCTAACAATGCTTTCTTCCAAAAGTGTTAGAAGTTAAAATTCTCAACAATACTCACAAAATATGGCTCTTATGCTGAGCTTAATTGAATCTGGTTATTTATTATACAACATAAAATGTATTTATTACATGGGACGTGTTCAAGAATGTCTCCATTTACCATATGTTTTCCAAAGTGCTTTACACAGTGCAAATTGAAAAAGATAAATCTGCATAGTGAAACCACCAAGGGTCAGGTAGTCCAACCTGAGTCTTTAGAGCCAACCACAGACTAATTCCTCTCAAGATGCCTCAGATATGTATTGCTTACACTGGAAAAAGGGCAGCCCAAATTCTGCAGTGCTTCCTTCTGCTGTTCTTGTTTATCTCTAACAGTTTGTCAAGTATATTCACCCAGATTTTGCTCACTCATTTGCACATGATTTTCCATTCCTCTCCGCCACTTTCCTTCCCTGTCAGTTATCATTTGTTATAGTCAGTGCTGTCGTGGCATTGTCCGGTTGTATAAAAAGCACTATCCATTTAATGTCTGCTTATTTTGGCCACAGCATGTGAATGGCAGGGAAACTTGAATGGCATAGTGTTGGCTGAAACCAGGGTCTAGGAAGCACAGGAAAAAGGTTTTGGTGGTGTTTCAGATTCTGCAAAGCTATTTACTGTTCTTGTGATCTTGCAATTCCTGGTGAGTCACCATGAATGTATGGCCTCACTCCATTATGAATCCAAGACTATAAATATTAATAGTTCTTTAAATACCTTTTTGTTCTTCCTTTATCTTGAAGACTAGTTAGGATGAATTTTTGAGTGAAGGGGAAGGAGGTGGTAACTATTTTGCTCTTTTGCAATAAGCTGTCCATAAAATCATACCAAACAGGTCCTGGAGCTTTTTAAAATCTGTCCAGCTTTTTGTGCTGTCTTGCAGTGGGTAACAATTCAAACTTCTGAGGCAGTCTGTTCTAAGGACATTGTGAATGTCTTCCAATGTATTTGCACTTAGTTGTAAAACAGTGAGTCTTCCATATTTAGCAAATCCTTTCTTGTAAACACAAATTTGTCTAGTCAATCATGTCTGGTTTTACATAAATGCACACGTGACCTGATTATTTCAACAATGCTTAAACTGGATAGAGGGACAATCATATGCAAGGTCTGCCCTGCCTTCTGTCTCACAATAAGGGTAGTCAGTTCCTAGTGAAACAAATAAGACCTGGGAGATGGACATCCCAACTGTGACCACAACAGATAATAAAATCCTTCCCAGGTATTGGTGCATCTTAGGTTAGATTAGCTTAATTAAATCTAAGGACTAAACCTTGCTGAAAGTTTTCTATTAAGTTTTTATTTATGCTTGTACTAAAATCGTTACTTGGGTTGAAAGATGCTCGTTATGTAGTTTAAAAAAAAAATCTTTGAACATTTGAGATGAATCCAGATGGAAATTTATCTGATATTGTAGCTGAAAATGGCACATTTCTCTGACCTGAAAAATCTTTAAGCTGTAACAGCTATTTTTGGTGAGTTTGATAATGTCTTTTGAATTGGTAAACTTGTTTCCTAAACCAAAGACCAAGATGTTGGTGCCTGGAGTTTAATCATTATCAAGTTTCCTCCTGTAATATTAAATTAAATGTCTGCTCAGTACAGCTTCAGCTGAGCTGCTGACCTTGTGCTGTTGTCAGATGAACTTCAGATTGCAAAATCCATGTTTAGTTTTTGTTTTTCCAAGCCACATGGTAACATCTCAGTGACATGGTAGTAGTTGACTCACAGCTACTGCAGTTTTGAGCAGTGGGGTTCTGGACTCTGCATAGTGTGGTGAGCCTTTTCCAGTCACTGCTCAGAAAATAATTGTGCATCGAGGCAAAAAGGTCGGTTTTGTCCCTATGACCTGAGTGGGAAAGGCATGTGGCTTTAAGTCATGCTATGCTGCTCAGCAGACATGTAGTTCTTTGCCATGGGGATTCTACTATCAGGAGAGTAACTTAAATTGCCATAGAGAATATTTGCATGTTCAATTTATAGAAACACAGTTTAAGTAATATACTTTTTTTCAATAAAACTTGCCTTGGATCAAGCCAAAACTGAAATATACTGCAGTTTAAACAGAGCAGGAATAAGTATCCCACACTGGGTTAATTTAATTTTGCATTCAGATGTTCAGATGAATGATAGAGCAGATGGGACTGTGACCAATTCCTAACAAAGTATAGACAGATGATACTTTTTTAGCATTTATTAAGAGCTGTCAGGAGTGGCTAAGGATAATAGAAGCCCACTTTTACTCTTGTTGGGGTTACACTTCATATGCAATGCTCCCCTGTAACTTCTCTGCTTACAGTACTGAGTATCAACATTAATTTTACTCACTGCTAAAAAAAAGCAGTACTCCTTACTTTCTGATGGGCTTAGGGGAGTAGCATAACTTCAGTCCATGGTTAAAATTCTGTTCTTTTCCAGATCGTAGAATGAATGAACCTGTTGAATGAACCTGTTTAATGAACCTGTTTGGCAGTAGGGCAAGACATATATATAAAAGCTGCATCAGCTATTAGGAAAGCTTGGTAAATACTCTAGCACTTATTGATCAAACATTTTTATACAAATGAGCTGTCATTTAAAATGGCTGTAATTTCTTTCTTGAAGATAAAATTAACCATATCCCAGATGTCCCTAATCCTTTTAGTTTTCCTCTCCTGGATTGCCACTAGCAGATAACCAACAGTTCTTTCTACTTCTCAAGTTTCCCAGACTAAATATCCTGAGGCAGCCACATCTGCAGTCCTATCTAATCATGGAATTGAGGGTGGGAATAACAGAACCAAATTAACAAAGAGCCATCATTAGGAAAGCCACTGATGGTCAACCATGATTGAAATTGGACTGGTTTTCAGGCACATGCTAGTATTTCAGAAGCACTGTACCTGGGACTAGTTCTCCTGCTGAAGGCTCACTTTAAATTTGCAAGCATGGAGACACTTTGTAATGCTAACTGGAATAAGGTAGATGATGGCGAAGCCAATTTAGTGAAGTTTACAGCAAGGAAATGATTAACAGAAAACAAAACAGCACCCAGAAAGCTGGATTTCCAGGCAAAACCACTGTCTAGAAGCAGGGGAAACAAAGCAGCAGCTTTTCTGTCACTTTATAAAGTGACAATGGAGAGTAAAGATCAGAAAGTAAAGATAAATCTGTTTTACTGTCTCTCTGGGGAAAGGATGAAAAGCAAGCAAAATGCTGTTGAAATGAATAATGCCTTGAACAGTGGAGTAGCTGATAAATGTTCAAGTTGTATGAACTTGAACAGAATGCAATTGTAAAGTTTGTTTTCTAACCTAAACTCAAATTGAAGATAGTAAGGATGTTCGTAGTGAAGAGCATTGATGTGTGGGTTTGGAGACTTTAAAGATGGTCTCATTTGAGACCAAACCATTTAATAAATAAGGTTCGTACTGATTCTTGGTAAAGAGCTGCAGCTAGTGGCGGGTGCAGAACCCTCAGTGCATCTCAACTAGGGAAGGGCATTGGTCATCAAATTGCTGAATTTGCTCTGTGTTCTCAGAGTGGACTAGTTTCTATTGGACTGTATGGCGAGCAGCAACTGTGTCCTAACAATGCTGACAGACTGCAAAAATATAAGCAAGTGCTAGTTATGCCACTTGGTGTCCACTGCCAGTTAGGGACTTAGCAAAGAAATCTGTGAATCAAGAAATACCAGTCCTTGGACTGTATCTAGTTGACAGACTGAAGGGCCAGCATTTGCTATTCAATCAAAAAAATCCTTGTTTGCTAATACAACATTATAATGATTAAAATGTCAGAATATTTCCGATAGTTGAACATTGAAAGGGGGCTCATTTTGGGTGTCTAATACATATGTGTTTAACATGGCTGTCTGTGCCAGCGGTGCCTCTCTGCTGCTGAAGTAGAGAAGATGAGCTCTAAACTCAGACTTAGTTTGGGGACTTAAAATTAGGCAGTGCAAATGTGTATTTGGGCCATGGTGTTGAGTTTTAATGTCTGTGCAGAACTAGGTAACCATCTATGTTGATTTCACTTGAGTTTTATATGAAAAAATTGATTCAAGCTGAATAAGGACTAGCTGGAGCTGAGGAGAGCTGAGCTGCTCTCTCCCTGGATGGCCTGTGAAGGCTTCCAGCCATATTGGAAGAAGTTCTCTGAAGTGCACGGTCACCTTGAACAGTAACTTCAGTTTAGCCATTCCCTCATCCCCATTTGTGTATTGCATCTGCATGAAAGTTGTTTAGAGAAGATGAAGTAACCTCCGTGAACGAATGGGAAGGAACAAGGGAAGCGGAGGAGGAGATCTGCAGGAGGTGGTGGGAAGAAGTCCCCTTGTCCTGGAAGTGGAGTTGCACTGCCAGCATCTCTGTTAAAAGCTCTATTAAATGACAGGCTGCAAGCCATGGAAACACAATATTGCCTTGTGTTACTGCCCTGCAGAGAGTTGACAAAATACTATTTCAGTCTTTATTTTTAAATATATAAACGTATTCTACTGGCAACAATTCAGAATTTGAAAGGAATGAAGGTCATGTAGTGCTCTCTAATCCAAATTTTTTTAAACAAATGGCTTCCCTGTTGCTTTTTGCTTCCATCCTCATGCCATAACTAAAGAAAAGAAGTTAAGTCATTAGTATACTCTGCTGGTTTTCAATATTCTTTGTACAAAGTTATGGGGAAAGTAATCAATAAACATTTTTGTTTCTTGTAGTCTCTGGGTTGTAGTGTGATTGCAGTGGAACTGAGAGCAGAGATCCATCTTTAATGCTGCTTCTTTTCCCAGTAGAGCTTATGAGCCAATACACATTGTTTACTCAAGGGGCCATAGGCAGCTAATCTTTATGGAAATAAAAGATGAAAATATTCATATCCAGCAACATTTAGCTAACTTGTTTTTTCCCCATCTAAGTAGGGCAGGTAAACACATCCCTGATACAGAGTAAATCACTTGTTTGAAGGATTTTATTATTTTCCCTATTCTTTTCTGTATGTCTTGAACTAAGAAAAATAAATCCATAAAAAGAATACATTAACCTAGTATAGGTGCATTGAATATCTGCTGCTACATTCTGCACAGTATAATTCTCATCTGATTTACTTCAAAACACTGTGATCCCAGCTGTAGAATAGCAACAAATGCAAACTAAAAATTCTTAGAATTACTGATTTAAACAAGTTCTCTTTTTAATAGTATAAAATCAGCTGGGACCAGATGGTGTAGCACAATCTCCATCCACATCCTTCAGCAGGAGAGCATCTGATGGTTTTCAAATTCAACCTTTTAAGTAAAATTCTTAAATGCCAGGTAAAGGCCAGAGCCTTAGGTAAAAGGTTCCGGAACCAGAAAATCTCAGGTGGTCGTCAAATGGAGCAAAACCAATTTGTCTTTGGGATCTGGAATATTACATGGTTGCTTACCCCACATTGCCCTCTTGCACAAAGGAAAAGGTGACTTTATTTTTGTAGTACTGGGGGACTTTCCACATGTGAGCCAAAAACAAGTGCTATTTCTGGAAGCAATGACTAAATATTTACCGAGTCAATAGTATGTGACATGTTTGCAGTCTTGGCGTCCGTAAATGGTGAGGATGTTCTGAAGGAGCTACTTGTGGTTTTTTAAAACAACAAGGCACCACCTTTGGACTGAATGAGCACAAGGTGATTCTCTTGACTGTAAGAGGAAAGATAAGTCAGGATAAGTTTCTGTAAATAAAACATTAGATTTCCAAAGGACAAGCACTGATAAATTAATGACCGCGGTGAAGTCTTCCGGACTCAAGAGCTTGTAGGCTTGGAAGTAGAGGAAGCATGGAATTTGTCCCAATCTCTGGACCATGTATCCCAAAAACATGAGGATGGGCTACAGATCTCTGGAGCTATGACCCTTGTCTTACAGGATTCCCTGCATATTTCCATAACCTCTTCATTTTAGGGTAGCGTGCTTTTATTGGGTAAGACCAAAAAAAAAAGTCTTATTACAGCAAGTCAAATGTCTGCAAGGAAAGTTCAAAAAGAAATGGAAAACAAAGCCCCTAGGCAAATGGCTGAGACAACTGCCATAGAGGTGACTTTATAAATAAACCAGGAACAGCTGAACTTCACCCTCCTCACAGAGGGCCCCCAGACAAGTCCTCCTTTGCCCAGTGGACTGCTGCTCCACCATCACTTTTGGGCAACAGCTGCTGAGTGGGATGGCTTTCCTTTCATCCCTACTGCCTTCTTTCTGTGCCTGGCTGCAGGTTCCTGTTGCCGCACCCAGGCCAGTGTTACGGTTGGTTCACTGAAATGGTTAATCCAGCAGTAATACTAAAAGATAAGCCTGCAGCTGACTTGTTACTCTGACATTGCTCGCCCTGCAGCCTTCCCATGCCATGGGGGTAAAGAGGAAATCTAGCCCCAGGTGATGGGGCATCTCATCCAGAGGGAAATGCCACTGATATGGGTGGCAAGTGTTCATGGACCCATCTCCTAGGGTGAACGCTAACTCAGCTTCTCTGCAGGTGCGTGCCCTAAAAGACATTAAAAGGGTGGTGAGAACGCTGCTCTGCCAGGCTAACTGGGAATGTAGTAGGTGTGAGAAGATGTGCAGCTCGGTTTGTTCCAGTCTGGTGGAGTTACTTGGCATCTGATCCAGCCTCTTCAGAGTGAAGTAGTTCACTCTCACTTGCAAATGACTGCATAAATAGAAAATAACAAAAGGCACAAAATTGGACTTTGCTGAGTAATGAGGAGGGTGGAGAGAATCCTGCCTGTAATGCTGTGGAAGAGTGTCTTGCTTTTTTTGCCTTTATCAGATGAATGACCATGAAATGCGTACTAATCTATCAGAAGGGTAGGAAATAGGTAAGTGGTTTTAAGACCTCATTTGGTTAATGAAGTAAAATGCAGAGGAAAGACAATCCGTGTAGATATACCCCCTTGGTCATTTATCATTGCAAGCACTCGTAACAACCACGCCAAATTCAAGCTTCAGGTTATTCACTAATAGCCATAGGCAAATGAAATTAGTATACTGGTGAATAAATTAATCCTGGTCCAAGAGCAAACTTGTGTATTCCTGTGAAGCACAGAAGTGCAGTGCAAAAATGTTTTTTTATTCCACAGGATGTGGATAACACCAGAGATACTCTGGCCATGTAGAGTAAGCAGAATGTCATCCAGATAATACCAGTAGGCTGGGAAAGGCAGGAGAGTGTTGGGTTGGAAATGACAAGGAAGATGCTCAACAGCATTCCTCTTAATGTACTCAGCAACTGTTTGCATCTAATATGCAGCAAAGTAACTTTGCCTTACCTGAAATATAAAAGACCAACAACAAACAGAAAATGCACTTCACCTTAGAATGAAGACACTATGGAAATAAGCAGATAATTCCCTAAACTGCCTATTTCTTGTCTTTCCTGTTGAAAGCATTGGAGACTTGACTTTTATCTGTAGATAACCAATGATTTCAAATGTCTGGTGCATGTGGGCAAGGGAGGAGTCTTACGACAGTTTTTTTTCACTTGTCTTTCCGAGAAGCAGTCCTGAAAAAAGTAGGGGGATTTTTTACATGAGAAATGCTGTGTAGTATCACTATAGTTTCCCATTATAATGCTTAAATTGTAGTGAGGGTTTAAAAAAAAAAAAAAGGCATCATGCCTCCCCAAAAGTTCTCAGATAGCAGCATCTAATGGGTAAAAGATTAGGAAGGAGGAAAAGAGAGGGATAAAGCAATGAGCTGATGATGCGGTTAACCCTTGCAAGTACCTCTTGAAGATAATATTATTCAGAAATTGTTATGAATGTTTGTGGATGTAAAAAAAAAATAAAATAAAATCCTACCACCATATCCTTTCTGTTGGGAAACTTGTTAGGTGTTTGCCAACAGGTGAGGTAAGGCAAGGTGTAATCGACAGCTGTAATTCTTCAACCAGTCACAGTGACGTTACTCCCGGCCTACGTCTGGTGTTCCCAACTTCAAAGGCTCTTACTGCTGCTTGTCGATGGCACTGGTCCCTGCTGGCAACTTTGCTGCAGGGGGAAGGACTAAGAAGCATAGATGTAAGGGGCAGGCATCTTCCTCTTACTAGCTACTGGTTCAAGAGAGCAAAAAAGCTTTGCTGGCCTTCCATTTCTTCCTTTTTTTTGGTAATTTTTTGGTTGGTAATTTTTTCCCTCTAGAAAACAAAGAGTGAAGTCAAAGATTCCTAGACCAGATGACTCTGGTATGACCTTGTGCATAATCGGTCTAGTTTGACTTCTTTTCTAGCTACCAAATATCCAGAAAAATACTGCTCCAATCAATTATGGACCATGAAATGTTGCTTTGCTATTACATTGAATAAAAAGAGTCCCCTGAACAAAAAGGGACTGGTGCAGCACCCTTCTGATACAGGAGAGATTATCTATATTGTACAGGGCTCTGAGAAAATTTGATACACAGGATAGGTATGAGGATTGAAAAGATAGGACACTGGAATTTTATTTATCCTTGCCCCACAATATTTTCTTACTGGTTTTGCCGCCTCTTTAAGATCACTTCTAATTGGAGATAACTCGAATTTTTCATTTTGTCAGGCGTGTGGTGACAGGTCTGCTGTAAAAACAAACATTCCCCGTGCAGCGCAGTCCATCACTGTAAGCCACTCAGCGCTCTTGTTGCAGTGATATAAATGGATCTTCATGCAATGAGATAGTGATTAATAGCAGATAGAGCACAGTGCGCAAAGATGTGGTACTGTATTCCTTCCCCCACAACAGTTGTCATTTAATGCACTTTGTCAGGAGCAGTTTTATATAATAGACATGGGAAGATCCATAAAAGTAACATCTGAGACTGCAGTAGGGCAAGTATTGATTTATTTGTTACAATAAAATTTTTGTCATTACTATGCAATTGCTCTATCTCTGGAAGAATTGATGTATGTTTTTGGAAGCTACAACCCACTGTGAAAACTTTTTTTTTTGTCTTCCATAATTTCCTGTAACTCTTCTAAAGAACCATTATTCCTTATTACATAGGCCTGGCATGCCACCTATTTAGATAAATGCCTGAACAAGTGTGCAGTAAATATTCACAGCAGCTCATGTTTCAACTATATATGCCACTAATTAGATAATTTAGTGGCTCAAATAAATAAATACAAAAGTAGAAGTAGACCTGAGAAAACAGTGGAGTAAAATGTTCAGTCATTGTCATTCTGTGGACCAAGATACCAATTTTTATTCTGTTTCAAGTGACTAGTACACTGTAAATGTGAAAAAATAAGGAGAAAAATGGGAAAAAATCCACTAATTTACACTGTTATACAGGTGAAATAACAAAGGATCAGGGAATGTTCTTAGTATTGACTCCTTTATGTTACATCTGTTTATCCAGATGTTTTTGGCCTCTTTCTTGCCAATAGCTCAGGGAACATCCCATATTGAGTGTACCCAGAACTTCAATATCTGGAGCCCTTTGTTTGAAGATCTCAAAGCCCTTGTTGAAGGGGAGCAGCAGCATCTTTTCATTTGCCAGAGAGAAATCAGCATGTGACTCCCACAAGGTCATGTCAGAAAGCCCCCACTCAAATAAGCTGCTGTTTTTTTTGTTTTTTTTTGGTTTTTTTTTGCCGTTGTTTGCCTTTTAAGGTAGATAATGCAGTGCTTAGAAGTGCTAGCAGGAGTCAGGGCCTCACTGTGCCAGGGAATCCCATATGTGAACTCAAGTGCTGTGGAATTGATACAAGAAATCTGGCAAATGGTTTTTCCATATCAAACTATTTTTTTGCAGAATTTTCCAGCCTGTTGACAAGTTTACAGTTTTCATTGCAATTTCCTCACTTTGTCAGCTCTGTCAAATCTTTAAATTAGATTTTCCCTCGATGAAGCACAAAGATCCTGAAATTAAGCAATCGTATTAGGCAGGATTGAGACAACAAATGCAAGGAACATCAGCACCAGCTGTAGGGACCAGCAGTAGTAGTACCTGAGTGAAGGCACCATAGACCATCAGGTTGGTGCAATTCAGTCTTGGTCATTGTGTGAACACTGTCTGATACAGCAGATTATCATCATTCATATTTGTTGCTTTTATTGTTATTGCTGATCCTAGTAAAGTACACTTTTGCTCATGCAAAATCATTTTCACAAGCAACTTTAACATAAATCGTAAGGCTCCAAGCTTCCCTTTCAGGTAACCCGTTTATTCAGGGCAAAAGGTTCATGTATTAAGGTCTCTCAGCCTGGTAGTCACTGAAAGTTTTGATTCTAAAAGCATGATTCACGTTGCTCAGTGTAAGCACTGGGATTAGGGGATGAGCTTGTGTGAGGGGTTCAGAGCACTGGAGTTAGACTAGGAGAAGCTCCGATGGTGAGTGGCAAAAATGTGGTGAGGGCCAGCTTCAGCTGATAGGAGATGAAGTAGTTGAGGTGCTGTGATGAGCAGATCTTGCCATGTCCTAATCTGTGGAGGAGCTCTTCCTGGAAGATCCTCAAGCAGGGCTAGTACAAATGGGGTTCTTTAAGGACAATGTTACAGGCTTGACTCTGTCTTTTATCATCTTAAGGGCTTTAAGGTGATTTCAACATTGATTTTCATGTCTGAGCTTTTCCATGCTGGATTCTCATTATTGCTCAGATAACACAATCTACAAATATTTGTGGTTACCAATTAGCTGATAAAAAATATGAGGATTGCGTGACTTGGTAGTTAGGCCCATCTGAGGATATTCAGTATCATCTAAGGTTAGTATCCAACAACAGCCAAATGAACACTCAAGAGGTCAATAAACTGCAAATAAGATTTATAGACTGTTTTTCCAGAATCAAACTGCTTGAAAAGAACTTTTCTTCACATTTTACATAGACTTGGTAGCACTTCGTTGTCATTTGTAAATTGATCAAACCCGAATCATTTACCAGTCCATAATGTCCGTATTGGTGTTGCCTGATATCAACACAAAAATATGTAATAAATAAAAGATACTATTTTGGCTTTAATTTATGGTATCCAAGGAATATACTATTTTCCAGTAGTGAGATAATTTCCAGCTATTCAGAGCTAAGCAGAAATATCATACCACATCACTAAACATCCGTGGTTTATACAAAAATATAGATTTCCTTTAAGTGCTTTACTTAAGTCTTTGGTAAGTCATATTTATGTTATTATTGTTTATGTTCCGAGAAGTCAGTAGGAGGACAGCATTGTTGCAGTTTATGTGGTTTCATGATTCACACTTGATGAGGTAGCTATCAAATGAGGGAAAAGGAACCACTGACAAGTTTATAGCCGTGCTGTACCATAGGACACACGGAAGAACACAACAGTGCAGCCAGGTTGCTGCGGTTTCTGAATCAGTATTTTATTTTCCCAAACATGTTTTTGTTTTCATCTGCTAACATCAGCCCACCCAGAAAGGCATAATTTTCACCTGAAATTTGATTTTGTCATTGCTAGAATATACTAATCTGGTTAAATATGAGCACCTCACAGCTGATAACACTTGGAATTTGCAAGGTTCAATGTTTTGCAGAGACCTCAGTTGAATTCTGAGTGCGACCAGTCCTAAACTGAAGTGCAAGCAGAAGAAAAGGAGGCCATAAAGAGTAATGATTGTGAACGGAGCAAGCAGCAAGTGTCTGGTTCTTATGATGATGTAATTGGGCAGACCCAGATTAGGAAGGTTTTGTCTCTGACCATCCTGATGCAGATTTTTTCCTTGTGATGTCATGAGTTTATTGTATTGTTACGTTGCCAGCTTTGCCTGAATTTCCAGAATGTACTTACCAATCCCAAGAGGGAACAGCAAAACTGATGCAGTGGATGTGGTCAGGACAGACAGATGACAGTGGCACAGCAACAATCTGTGTGTGCAGGGAGTTTTTATATCAAAATTGTTTCTGCCTTTTGGAACTGCTTTTATTTGTTACCTATCTGCTAAAAGTAGCTGTAGGAAAACAGGCTGGTACCTTGTTTAAGGCACCAAAGTGTAGGTATATTTGTCATTTCATGAGACTGATAGGTCAAGGCAAAGATACCAGTAAACTAACTTTAATCAGATGAGGTCTGAAGTGCTCTGAAGCTTCATTTCTACCAGATTTACTGAGTTTGGAATCAACCTCCATTAAAATTTTCAAGCAGTTCAGGTTAGAGTGTATAATAATGCTGGTAGATGGAGCTGGGACTTGTTTCTGAGCCAGTGAGCCATCAGGAAAGTGCACTGCAGAAAGAAGATCCCTTGTCCCTTGTTTCCCTGCACAACAGAAAAACAAGATAAGGAGGATGACAATAAAAATGGCAGGGCTAGGTCCTGGACTGTTTTGCCTCCCTGTCTAACTTAAGGCTTTCAGGTAATACACACCAACAGGAAAGGCAGAGGGATTAAATGCTAGCCTTATGCTGAGCTACAGGAAAGGAAGGAAGAGTGTTTGCTTGTCTGTCTTTGATTGTTACTTCTGAGAGAGGCAAGCAGGGTCATTCAGCTCTCCTTTGCTCGACCAAAACCTGAAGGGATGTGAAAGCAAGCCAGTTCTTGAAAATGTCTTCCTTTTGGCTCTTTCCAACACGATTCAATGTGTTTATTATTGTTTGGATGCTTAGGGATCACTGAGTAGGGAGTTTTATCTCAGACCGAGTTCACAGGGCTTGGACTCTGCTCTCTGAAGTTGGTGTCAGAAGCACTGTGCAGAGCTGAAGTGAACCATGATCATTTCAATATTTTTCAGCTTTTCTATCTGATATCTCCCTCCAAGTCTTCAAGGATTTTTCTTCCACTCCGTATAGAGCAAAACTTAAATACATATTTTTCTAAGAGATTGCTGTCTGATTTTTCCTTAAGTTAAACCATGTGTTTTGTTGGAAACTTTAGATGTTTATCTGTTTTTTAAGTTTTTTTTCCCTTTATACTTTTACCCTCTCCTTAGGGAACAACAAAGCAAAACACAAATGTCTCATCCAGACAACGTTAGAAGGACAAGAGATAAAACAGGGCTATATTTGCTCACAGAAATGTTTAAGACTCCTGCTTGCAAAGCTCTGTATTTTTGTGGATGAAGACCAGTGAATGCAGAGCCTTGCATGTTGGCTCCATGGGGAACACTACGGTGAAGCTGCTTCTTGTTCCTCTAGGAAAGTGGACAAAGTCGATGTAGACAGCAGCAGAAGTACTTGCCTTCTGTAAAATAATTAAAATCTCTTAATAGGATGCTTGTTTTTCTAGTGCTGGAAATAAAGGGCCCTGTTTGTATTCTTGATAGCTGTGAATTTGGCACCTCCAAGAGGGCTATGAGATTTCTATTTTTATTAACTGGGTACATTATTAGAAAAAAGAGAACACAGTATGCAGCAGACCAAGAACAGAGAACAGATATCTTCAGACTGAATTTCTCATATTGCCAGACACAAATTTTATGCTGCTGCATAACCATTCAGGGACCATGCTCCCCTGGGAGAAGAGTGCTAGGTCTCCGCTGGTGGAAAGGATTTCCCCCTATAGAAAGGCATTTCCAAATAAAAAATGAAATCCTCTCCATGTCTCACTGATGTGGGTCAGAAGGAAATCTGCAATCATAAACGAGTCCTATCTTCTGCTGTTCCGTGTCATCTAAAGTTCCTTATGCTCTAAAAGCAACCGTACAGTTCTGTCTATTAGCCTAAGGCTCATCCAGGAATCCTAAATCATGGTAGGTGATAAATATAAATTTCTGCATAATTGTGAGTGGCTGTCCCATCTTTTTTTTGCGTGCTTCAAGATTAAACAACTCTCCTTCCCCACCACAGACATCTTGGCTTTTAAGAAAATTCTTCATTACAGAAAAACGCTATTTTCTTCTGTATCTTTGGCCTTTTTGAACATTGCTGTCAGGGGAAGCAGCACAGACTGGAGAGTGGGGGAGGCAAGAAGGCTAGGGTATTCTGATGGGAGATGATCTTAAAGCAGCAGAAGTCCTTGTTAGATTGGGCTCTGGGGTCACTCGTGCAGAAAACCGGCCCCCAAACCCCCAGGGTCCAGAGGGATCGCTGAAATAGAAGCTCTCAGGCTTCCAGGCTCCGAGCATGCCTGAACGCCCCTGGCTCATGGGACTGCTGTTTTGTTGTGGCGTTTAAATGTGCTGTAAAAGCTGTGGTGAATCTCTCTGGAGTGTTGTAGGTGGAAATGTTTGCAAAGTGGGGGATGCTGCAGACTCTTGTTTTAACAGTCAACTGACTTGTTCCAACAGCTGCACAGCTGGTCACGTTGGTCAAGGGTAAAAGCATATCTGGTAACCTTTGTGCGGCCCTAACAAGCAGGTACACACGGATTTCCAGAACAAAACAGCCATAAACCGCAGCGACACTGTTACAGCAACAAATGAGAGCTAAATTTAGACCCTGGGTAAAAGGGTGACACTGTATGGTGGCATTTCACTGGTTTGCATTGTGCTGGCATATTAAAAGTTAAGAGAAATACATAGCTCACTACTGGTGTAGTTGTCTTGGGGATTGTTAGGGAGAATATTAACTTAAGGAGCTCAGCTTAATGCAGGGACGTAACTTAAAAGGAGTTGTGAACAGAGCAGGAACCTAGCTTTGTAGGAGAAAATGAGGAAACAGCTGGAGAATGGGGCCAACCTCACCCTGGCAGTGAGTGGCATTAGGGATGAGGTATCAGGCCAGTAGTCTCCTTTTCAGCCTGTGGGATGTGTTTCCTACTTTCGAAACTGGTATCGCAGTCATCAATGAAATGATAGTTCATGTACAACACGTAATCCTCCGGGCTAGGTGGTGGAAACTTTGCTTTGGAAGAGAAATAGGAGTGTGAAACCAAACTTCACTGCAAAACAGGGTTTGGAGGGAGGAGGGATAGATTAGTCTCACTTCACTGAAGCAAGTCATGCTACAGAGCTTTATGCTGCCTGAGAAATGGGCTTGTGCAGGGATGAAATGACTGGAGTATTACTGTTCTGCCTTAAACTGCTGTAAAGGATTTTTTTCTGGGAATTTATGGTGGCATATAGGAGTGTTTATGTGAACAGGGAAAAGAAAAAAATACATTCTGTAATATCCCAACCATGTGTGCTTGCTAGGCTTAGCTTAATTTTCCTTTGAATGAATTTTAATTTCAGCCTTTTCCCCCCTCCATATTCCCCCATATCTGGTTTTTCTCCCTTGCTTCCGCTGCTGTTACTGTGCTCAGCAACATGATGAATTGCAAGAAATGTATTTTTAACTAGTCAGTCTGCAAAGGACCATGTCCAAAAGAACCGTGCAAGCGATATACAGAGCATAAAAACGCTGTGGAAATTGAAGTTGATGAGGCTGCATGTACATCAACATGTGGGGATGTATAAGGAGAGTGCAGCAAAAGGGTTTGAACTTTAGTCAGTCATAAGAACTGACTCTGTAATGCCTTTTGAAGCTCTTTGCATCCGTATATTTTATTCACCGTAATGAGTAATGTACTTCTAATGGATTATTTCATCTCCCAGGGGACAGTCTGACCCTTCTCACCTCTCCTTATCATAGGCGTAAGTGGCCACGGGGGAGGCAAAATGTGTTTTACCCTTCCCCAAAGGGTGTGTTGCAGAAGTCCCACCAAATTAATTTACTGACCCACTTTGTGGCTGTCAAGGGTTTGATCTCAACCACGTGGCCGTGGGCGCTGCACCTTGCCTGTAGCCTGGGCTGGGGAGAGGAGCATGGCTGGAGGTGGAGAGCCATTCCCTGCAGGGTGAAGCAAAGCAAAGTCAGCTTTAGTGCTTTTAGTGTCCTGGGAGAGACAGGATCCAGAGGTACTTTGACATGAATACAAATTTACTACTAAATCCTTATCTATGCTTTATACTTCTTTACCCCTCAGTTTAAATGTCCCGATGAGTATTTCTTACATCCAATTAAATTTCAGTAGCTCATTTGGTCATCTGAAATAAAATCTTCATTTACATATTCTATGTTATCCTTATTTACGTAGGCAGCTTATGCACACATCCAACTTTTAAAGTAAAGACAGAGCCTCTGACTAGAAAGGTACGTGAATGCAAGTGTTTACACTGCTGGTATGTGCCAGAGAAAGTATAAAACAAGTGTATGTCTATAAACTGGCACATTCAGGAAAAGACATTTCTAAAATCCTATTGCTGTTCTCTTCCCCTTGTGATGAATTTAAAATATAGAAGGTTGGCATGCGGGAAAAATGTGAATTTCTGCATCTGATCTAGGTCTACATGATGAATATCTAAGAAGCGAGCAATTTGTCAGGAGTTTTCAGACTGAGGTGCCTATTGCACATGGCTTGTAGTGAACAATGATTTACAATTCCCTGTGAAAGCTTTTCTGCACTGAAAAGCTAATAGATGATGTTGCTATTTAAGTGCGAAGAGAATCTCTTCAGCCCTCAAAGGTTAGGATCAAATAAAAAGTTGCATTCCCTGGAATACACAAGAGAGAAGTTATATCCTGAACCGATGTGTCCTTGTTATTTATCTGTTTGAATTCATTTAGAAATAAATGTTTTATCCACTAGGGAAATATTTTATTTTAGTATGAAGAGTCATTGAACATGTACGTCTGGCTTGGAACAAAATTAGCTGTGATATTAAACTCATGTTCAAAGGTATATTGGCAAACATTCGCATAGAGGCCAGAAAATACTCATTACTCTTCTTTGATTCTATAAAGCTGGCAGAAAATTTCCTTATTAATACCCACACTGCTACCTGGTGATTGAGAGCTGGACTTAGTGCCTCAGAGATGAGACAATTCCTTGAGGGCTTCTGGAGTCTGTCTTGGTATAGGGATCTTCTATGAATTCTGGTTGCAGTCGTAAAGTCACTGCTATGAAAAACTGTGGCCTCTCGGATTGCTGCAGATACTGAATCTGTCCTTTTCTTACAAGGCCTGTCACGTACCAGTACAGTGACTGTGGAGGGTCCCTTATCTTAATGCCTGGGTGCAGGGCAGTGAGCCAAGAGAAGTGATTTTCTCCCCTCAGGACAGGGAAGTGAGGACTCTGGTGATTTTTCAGGCAGAAATCTTCTTGAACAAGAAGTCATGGAGGAACAAGAAACACAGAAGTAGCTGTGAGAAAGGAAAAGGTGATTTCTTAAGGGAGAAAGCCAACATAATGGCAGGACCCAGACTAAGCCAAGGAAAGCTGGCAAGTTGGCTGAAGCACTATTTCTGAAAAGAGGCCATGAGACAGCAGAAAAAAATCCTCATCAGCTAATGAGCTGAGCTTCCTGTCCAAAGTAACGAGGAGTCCAAGAGAAGGAAATAAATATAAGCATCGTTATTTTTGTTTATGTATCTCCCTACTTCATGATAAGTGACAGGGATTTGTTTTGTACTTGGACACACATACGATATGTGAAGGATCCTTGTGTTTAGAGTTGGTGACTCCTAACATTGAAACCCTCTGGTTGGAGATGATCCCCTCTGATTTATCATCATCCACAGATGATGCTTTACTTTCTTTTCCCAGCAGTGAGTTTTTATATTTTCTTCAGTGCTAGCGTAAAGATGACCACTCTTTGCCAGTGTTTCTGGCTTTCTGTCAACACTGAGGAGCTCTGAACCAGGGGACAGAGGATAATGGAACATGTTTGGGGTTTGCTCTCCTGAGAGCTCTTCAGTGCAAATTTGTTTAGGAAATTTTAAGGCTGGTGTGAACTGTGCCTTTTGCATCTGAAATAGAAGAGCTTTCCCCCCTCCTTTCTGAGGGAGTTTGGGTTTTGTGTCCCACGTTGTCTATCCGTGTCACACAGTCTGTGTGGATTTGTAGTGCCAGGATGTGAACGTTCCCTGAACTCAAAACCCCTGGAGAAGGGGGGAGGCAGGGTGAGAGGAGGAGGAGGAGGGATGAGGAGAGGAGGCAGATGCAGTGTTTGTTCTGTCTTGGGTCCTATTCTAGCTTTTCTTCCATTACTCCACAATATCTTGTACAAATATTTTAAATGAAACTGCCATTTTCCTCAGGTAAACAGCGTGCGGGCTCTGCTGCCTTCCTCTTTGCTTTTTTTCTCCGATCCCTCTTTCTCAGCTTTACAGTCCAGATGGCAATATTCACAGCCTTAATTCATATTTAGTAAGGCAATAAAGCCCCCCCATCCCTTTTCCCCCTCCTTTGTTATCCACCTGTGTGAGGACCAAAGGACGCATGAGGACAGGCTGTGCGGCCTAGTCCCTCCATGCTGGGGGCACTCGGGGCAGGAGAGCTTTGCGTCCCCTCGCTGCAGGTGGGCAGCTCAGGGCGCTGCTCCACCTGTCAGCCTCCCCTCTGTCTAATTAATGGGCAAAACTGTTTTTCCATCAACTTTAATGGAAGCTGGGTTGTGTCTATTTGTGTGCATGGTGAGTGTGTGAAATTGGAGCTGGTGGAGCCTTCTTGATGGAGCAGAACAGCCTGGGACTGTGCTGAGATGGGGAAAGCCTTCGTTACACAAATGAGCTTCATTTTGTCATGTCAGAGCTGCTGTTAGCAGTGGTGCTGCTCCTCATTCCTTTTCTATGCAATTCAAGCTGTGTTAAGCCCTGGTGAGAGGATTTAAAATGTGTTTTTGAACTTGAGAAATGACAGGGACCTCTGGCGTGGGGTATAAAACATAATTCCTTCCACTCCATTTCTTTTCAGCATCAGTACAGCAGAAAGCAGAGCTGAACATGCAGCACAGGGGGCATACTTGGTCACCTTTTTCTCTCTACAAGATATCTCTTTAAAATTAGTTGAGGTGCATTGATTTGAGAAGGCCAGGAGTGGGGGCCAGAGGAAGAGGAGATGCTACTTGCTTTCTTTCAGAGCTATTTACTGACCAGCTATTATTTTGGTCTTTTGTATTACTGAGAAATTCATACATTGTATTTGCCTTTTGTATAAGACTCTCAACAAGCATCTCTTTGTCAGCCTTACAAAGGGCAATAAACTCTGTGTTGCAAATAAGCCTCAGTAACTGCTGGACATTATGACTAATTGTAATGCAGCATATATCCTTGAGGACTATAAACCTATATTAAAAGACAATGGTTGAGAGAAAAGCTATTGAATCGCGATAGTACTCATGTAACCCCATGGGGGCTCAACAGACAACAAGGAGGCCATTGATACAAGCTCTAATACAAAAAGCCACATAGACAGAGAGTCATCCAAACCAGTATGGTGTGTGGATGACCACATACTTCAGTTTAATGCTGCTTTTGTTTTGTTCTCACTTACGGGCAGACAACACACACTGGAACATCAGAATTAGTTCTGTTTAGATTGCTGCAGAGAGAACAAAGGGACAAACGAGAAAAGCAGTGCCCCCCTCACCTTCTGGTTGTGTGCTAGTGCTTCTGAAATCTGTCCCAGGCCCAGGGTGAATTTTGCAATGCAAGTGAAAGAAAGCAGGCTGTTGTCTTTTTCTTTTTTCCTCCACTAAAGACCGAGCAATGTTAAAAGTTTCTCTTCCTATCTCTCTCACTTTTTTTTTCCTCTTTGCATGTCCTAAATAAGTTTGGGTTCGATTCTATAACTGATCTGAAAACACCAAATGAGCTCAGCTCTGTTTTCAGCTAGGACATTAAAATATAAGCAGTCAGTTTTTAAAAAGCACTGCCACTGAGGGCAGAATTGAATCAGAAGTTGGGAGGAAATTCAGGTTTGGGAATCACAGTCTTGGCTCTCATCTCCTGGGGTGGTTGTATCTTGGGGCTGGGTGCGTTTTTGTACCATAATGTTGTATTAGTCGCTTAATGGGCTGCACTACAAATCAATTCCATCTCTGGATGTTTTCTCCGTTAGCATTTCTGCTAAATGGGGCCCATCTTCGCTTAAAGTCAATGAGACTGTGTCTGCAGCAGTAAGTGGACAAGTGACACAGCCCGGTCACGGGCCCTGTGAGTTCCCTGGTGTATGTGCAGCCTGTAGGTCTGGGATAGTGCTGTAAGTCCTGATGGAGTTTTCAAAAGTTTGAGATATATTTTTACTTCATTTCTGACATGAGATGGGGATTGTTCTCATTATTGGTGACCTGTAGCTTACCCCAAATCAGTGTTTTTCAAGCAGGTGAGATACACGTGCTCCCTTGTCCTGGCAGTAGTGGCATTTTGGATTTTGCACCAAAACAAGAGCTCAGCAGGAGAAACGGGCTGTGGTAGGAATTGACATATGCAAGCCTCAATTACAAATATACCGATAGTTTTGATTTTCAAATTTACGCTCTTATGATTCAGAGCATTTGGTGAAATGCTCTGGAGTTCAGCAGCTTGTTCAAGAACACGTTTCATCCCATGGCCAGCGTGCAAAGGAAAACAACCATCTTTTTGTACTGGTTTCTTCTTTTAAAGAGAATAGACACTTTTGTACAAAGCCTGAGGATGGGATTTGAGAGATTTCGGCACAGTGCCCGGGCCCGGCTGTGTACTTACTCTGTCCCCTGGGCAAGTGATTCCCTCCTGGCCACATCTGTAGTAGCACCACTCAGTGCAATGGGTTGGAGACAGTGCCGTGGCCCTGTGCATGCCTGTGCCCTCTGCTCATGCCGTGCCCAGCCTCCCCCCACTGCCCTCCCCAGCTGTCCGAGGCCATGGCCTGGTGCCAGTGGGCACTGACCCGGAGCTCAGTGCGAGGCGAGTGGGACGGCGACCGGCGTGGCATGCTCCAGTGCTTCATTCCCTTTCCAGGCCTGGGGCTGGGGCCAGCTGTGTCGTGCCTCCGGTTTGTAATGTGGTGAAGATGCTAGTTCTTTTTCCTCAGTTTTACCCATCTGTTGAGGTTTGCTGTTGCAGCAGGTGTCTACTCACGGCTACAGGACAGATAAATACAATTCATCAAGTTCACTTGCTCAAGCCCTGCGTAGGACCTGATTTTTCTCTCGTTGCTCACACCATTTCTTTATCACCAGATGCCCCTCAGACTTTTCTGCAGGTTGCTCTCTTTAACTTCCCCCTAATCTGACTTTATTTCTTCTTACATGTGGTACATTTTGCTTAATCCTGGTTTCTCAATAATGTCTGCCTGGCAGCTCCATCAGATTTTGTTCTGTGAAGGAGTTAGCTCTAAAGAAACTCCTGAAATGGGAGCTGTGCTCTTACTGGAGCCAACATTTTACCCAGTGAATTAGTCCCAGAAGAATGAATGAGACAATTTGCATGCTTAGCATTAGGCACACTGAAGTCCTTCACTAAATCAGGTCTAATGCACACACTGAACTTGCTCTGACTTAGTAGAAGGGCTGCAGTCCAAAAAAGCACAATTTAAAGTCACCATGTGAAAACCCAGTTTTGTTGTGGCTGGTGCCAAAGCTGTCTGCAGTCCCCATGAACCAGGATGCCACCTCAGCTAAGACAAAACACCCCAATAGCACAAAGCCTGCAGCCAGAAGTCCTGCAGCAAAGGAACCCCATCTTACATTGGGGGAATCAGGTTTTATAAGAGTTAACCTAAAAATTGAAGTGAGGTAATTCCATATGAATCTCCCTGCCTTTTTCCCGTTTAAATAATTTTGTTTCTTTTTTAACTGACTTCAGAAAAGAATAAGAGAAAAAAAAATGAATCCTCCTATTTGTTAAATTAGCCTAAAGCAAACAAACTGAAACTTCTTGATGTTGTCCACTGTAATTCATTATTCTGGCGCAGTACCTTTTTCTTTTTTTTTTTTTTTTCTCCTTTCCATTGCCTGAATAATGTTCTTTGAAGACTACATCATCAATAAACCACTCTGGTGAGGTTTAGAGGGCCTAGAATAATGAATAACAATTAGGGGCATTTAAAAGGTAATATTTTTTCCTGCAATTTGGGAATTGATTTATGAAGTTGGGGATCCTCCAGTTTCATCAAATAAATGGTTTCTTAAACCAATTCTTCTTACCGTCATGGTAACACCTTTAGATCTGGCAGAGTTAGTGAGCTTTCTTTCCAACTTATTGTTTTTGATGTAAATGAAGCATCTCTCAACTTGTACAATTAACATAATTCTTCTGTAAAAACATTACAAATTTTATTTTCTTCAACCCAGTTAAATTAGTGCAATACCAGTTTTATAGTGGGAACCATCCTGCATGTGATGGTTTATTTATTGATAAAATTAAAGCCATGGATATGTTTCCTTGTGGCATTTCTTAAAAATGTGTTGGGATTTAAAGGCCTGATGAGCACACCTCAGAAATGGAGCAGTGGTGTTAGCTTAGATGAGGGAGTAAAAGGTCAAAGTCCTGCTTAGCTTGGAGAAAGAGGATCATATGTGGAGAAAGAGCCAGTGAAATCAATAAGTGGATGTGCTACAGACCAGAGGAATGGGAGGGTGCGGTAGGATTTTCACAATCACCCAAATGACAAAAGTGCTGTTATCCTTAAAAATAGCTTTAGAAAGGCCTAACCATTATGGCCACTGAATGGCATGGTGCCGAACTGACCTATGTCTCTTGCTCAGTCCCAGCAAGCTTTCTGATTCACTCGAAACAACCAGCCCCTGGGATATTTCCAGTATCTTGCTGGTGGGTCTCCTAATGGAATTAAACTGTAATACCTTGCACTCTGCTGGGGATAAACACAAGGATAAAAAGATGCTGAAGAAATAGTCTTTTTCACGGATCCTTAACCCTCTTTAGAAGTACAAGCCAGAATAACAACTTTCTGGAGGCTGTAGGTAGAGAAAACCCTCAAGGCAGAGTATGTAAAATTTTGACAAGCATGAGAATTTCCTCGTCAACTTCAAAAAGGGCATGCCATACAACTTCCAGTAAACAAATATTTAATGCAGCCAAAAATATTGCTAATACACATTGCAAATATTTGAAAAATGTGAATTTGTGAATAAATCTCACTTATTCTACCAACTTTCCTCATCTGGTGCTGGGTGGTGTATTAAACAGTAGCTTTTGTACTTCTAACATCACATCTTGGATGTTTTTCCAGAAGGGATTGCTCAGCCTGTGTTGTGAATCTGTAATGCAGAGATGGGAAAAGGGAAAGATGATCCTGAAATTTCCCAGAATTCAAAAGCAAGGGCAGCATCTCCCCAAATCCTTCCAGCAAACACACTCAGGGATCACCTCACATAGCACTGTTCTCACCCTTAGGCTAATGACTCCTCTGTTTCTAAAGTAGAAGAGTGTGGAAAGCAACACCTCTAAATGTCTGCAGGGCTCTGAGCATGGATGTCCCTGTCTGTTCTCCTACAGGTGACTCACACAAGGATTTATAAGACTTCCTGTGCTTCCTGGGTATGCCCTAGTCATATCCCACATTTACTTTAGGTTTGTATAAACATGGGCAAGTTGCTTTTGGGTCACTATGAGCATTTCTGGAGCCTTAGGAGTGTTCTAACTCCTCCGTGTCTTGGCTCACTTGGAGATACCGAGTGTGGTTTATGCGCCTCCTGTTCAACCCTGTTTGATGGGAAGTATGAAAGCAAGAAAAAGTTTTTACCCTGGCAGGACTCTGTCAGTGTGTCTTGGAGAAAGCTGGAGAAAAGTTTGGAGATGCCCAGTAGGAGAGAGAGATGCAGAACTGTCAGATCAGACTTTATGATGTGGCACCAGATAGGTGGTCTGGAGAGCAGACAGATTCTTGCTGTCTCATACTGTTTTCACACATTCAAGTGCGTGTTTTCAGAAAGAGGAAAAAACAGCTTAAAAAAAAGTTCATTGTTTTAATTTAGGAGGTCTTTCTAAATGCTGTCAAGTAGAGAAATGATATGGCTATCACAGTGTTTATGAATCAACAGCTTTTATGGTACTTAAATACGAAATACGATTTCTTTCTGCTACTTGTAAAGTAGGCAGTTTTGAAAACAAAAGGTTTATGTTTTCCCCACTGCAATCCTATGGTCTGAGTATCTGTCACTCCTTTTCATGAGATCAGCCTGAAGCTGCTAAACACTAATTCCCTCAACAGACAACAGCCGTAGTGCCAGGGAGGGATTGCCTGGGATGTAGGTTCCAGAAACATGTGAATCACCCCAGCACTGTGCAGCTTTTTGTGCTTCACTCCCGCAACTTCAGCGGGAAAATAAAAGTAATTAGAAAGCTCCATTTGGCACCAATGCTGCTACTTTGAAAGTGACCTACTAAGCTGCAAACTATTTCCCCCCCCTCCTTTCTTCTCCACCCCGCTCGCAATCTAAATCTAAAATCTGGTCATCTCTGACATGATGCTGTTTGGAATTGAGCTGCTGCAGTTCATGCACATTCCTGTTATGTTTAGAAACAGTTGATAAAGGATCTTGAAATATTTATGTTGGACATCTCCATGTGTGTCAATAGTGCCATGTCCTCCCTGTTGCCAAATTCTGTCTCTTTTTATTATTTTGATATATGGTGGGTTATTGTAGAGCACTTGCTTCTGTACTCCTTCAAATGCTTGAGTTATTCCATAGTTCCTCTCCGAGAGTCATTCGCTGCAGCTGTGACATTACTCATGGTTATCCCTTAACCTAATTAGTTCAGTTTGTTTACTCTGTGAGAAGGGAAGTGCAGGATAAAGAGAGTATTGTGATACAGCCCATACTGCAAACTGCAGCAGAGGTGAGCCAGAAGAGTTTTCGTGAATCTGATATTAGAAGTCTGCTGCTGGAAGGGGAGGGAGGGGATATTATGGTTTCTGCTCTTTAAAGGGCTGTCAAACCATCCAGTTTATATAGAGAGAGACGCGAGGAGAGACAGAAAAAGATGAACTTAGCTGACTCAATGTTTGAGTGATTGGCCAATGTAATGAAAGTTTTGCAATCCTTTGTAAGCAGAAGTAATGTGATAGCAAGGGAACACTAGGGGATCCATTAGATTTGCATACTAATAATCCATCACAGTGATGAAATTAATTCAGTTGCGTCTTATTGCATACTCCATATGAAACAGTAGTGGTAAAAACATCTAAAATATGGATTCCTCAACACTTCAATGAAATTCTATGTAGTAGGTATGCAAAGCAGCTGAATGTAGAAGTGCTTGTTAAAACACAGCAAAAACAGGAAAGACATATTTCCTAAAGAGAAGTAATTGTTTGATTTAAGGCTGTCTGTGCAGCACAACAGTTCTTAAATGCAAAAAATTGGGAGTCATCTAAATATCCATTTTTAGGACCTAAGTATTGATTTACATGTCCAAATAGACCCACCTCCCCCAGCCAGGCTTTGGCTGATTAGAATGAAATAATTTTTTTCTAGCCGTAATTACAATATTTGTTTATTTTGAGGTAGATTTAATGTGCCATATAATTAACTGTTGCATAAAATTAAGCTATAAAGCATACTATTATCTCTCAGGCTTTTTTCAGGGCTGTATGAGATTGTCACATATGGCACTGGTTGTTGATAACTAACTAATGAAATGATACCATCACACAGAGGCTGTTTCTCAGTATCCGTTCCTACTGATAAGAAGTTATCTGTCTTGATATTGATTTGACATCTATCTGCTCTGTATGTGACTTTGGAAACTAATGACTGAGGTTGTACTGAATATTCAGAGATAAATTTTCAGATGAGCAGAGGGCCAGCCTTCCTATTTCTCAGAAGCTTTTTTTTTTTTTTTCCAGCCTGCTAATGAACCGTGGGTGCAAGCATTAGCTCTGAGACAGCTTTTTATGATTGAAGATCAGATAATCTAAGGGCTAATATTTGTGCTTGCAATGCATTGTATAGGAGGAAACCAGGAGTGTAAATATTGATGGCATTCTGGCAAAACGAAGGGCAGTTTTCTTAAAGTGCCACACTCAAAATGCTGTTTATTTCCTCAAATTACAGCTTGATTTCAGCTGACCAACTCAGCAAAGCTGAAAATTATGAGCAAAGTGCATGGCTGTCATTGGCCACACCACTGGAGATCTGGAGTGTATGGAAAGGAAAGAACTGGTGTGGTACTGGGGCTAGTGGGCCACTTCCGTGTGCCAAAGAGCAGTGGGATGTGTAGGTCTGGTAGGGTGTGAATGGGGCTGTGATGGGAAAATGGGTCATCTGGTGGCCATGATGTCCTTGCCACTTTTGTTGACATACTTTTGCTCCTCGCATGCAGTCATACCTTGAAACTGTCAAGCAATCCAGGATGTCTTTGGTTCTGGCTTGGCATGTGTCAGGAGTCTGGGGTCTCCCGTAAGGCAAAGGTTGAAAAGAAAACACCAGTAACGTGAGCCCTCTGAGGTTGGTCAACATGATTTTATCATGTGATTTTATGCTGCCTAACAGCAGGCACTGAAAGAGAATAAGTGGAAAAAATCCTGCTGAGGGCAATACAGAGTGAGAGCATCCTTGCTTAGGTGAATTGTCCTCTGGAGAAACCCCAGTGAAAGCCATGCAGGACCAGCCCTGAGGATTTGTGGAGGGTACATAGGCACATGGTGCAGTAGGAGAAAACACTCGGTGCTGAGTACCCAATGTCCACGGGACTCATGTAAATGAGGATTTTAATTTGGATTTTCATTACTCTCATCCTTTCAGCCCAGGCACCCATTAGCTATTGCAGCACTTCAGGTGCATCCCTGGAGAATGCCTTCTGGTTTCATTTAATCCAAAGAGGTTTCTATGCCCACCTGTGCCGTGAACCAAAGCATATTAAGTGAGGAGACAGACTTCAGAAGGGCTCTCCTGATGCAACCCAAACTCCTAATGAGGACATGTTGTTCAGTGCCGGACAAAGGGGATAGGAATGCTTTCCTTTGGGTTCATATCCAGTGTCAATGAAATCCGGAGGGGTGAACGGGTGATGAATGTTTGCATGTGTCTATGGAGCTGGTGCCACATTAGAAAGCTCTGTTCTTCAGTGCTCATGCTAGCTATTTAACCTTTTTGAACTGCCTTTGCCCAGGCTGCTGTATGCTGCATTCTTTTCTCAGTCCATTGCATTTTGTTTTCCGTATTACACCATTTTTTTAGTGTTTCCATATTTATGAATTCATCCATCTACAATAACAATTATAGTTGGAATGTTTACTTTGCCTGATAACATTTACAGTTCATCTACTGGGCAAATACTTGCTATTCCTTGCTTATTTTTTTAAATATATATTATTAGAAGAGATTTTGTAAAATTTAATTCATTCCTCCCAAATATGTTCCATTTCAAACAATTGGCAGGAACAAAAAAACAATCGGAACAAAACAAAGCAGCTCCATCTTCCCCAAAGAACTACAAAAGGGAGTTGAGAAAGGTAATGTACCGGCAAAGATAAAACCAAAATCTAGTGTTTCATTTTAGGGTTTTTTGTTTGGTTGGTTTTCCTGGAGGTTGTATAACACTGTGTGCAATTATGGGCAACCGAAGACCCCATTTCGTTTGGGAGGAAACAACACAGGGCTGACATTTACCCCCATGTGCTACATCTCAAGTGCTTGATGCCAATGTGTAGTTGAGCAAAAATGTTCATTAGGGGAGTTCCTGCCCCCTGTCACAAGTCACAGCAGTCTGAGAGGCTTTCTCATGCTGCTGTGCCGGTGTCTGGGCAGCCAGCAGCCTACTCCTGATCCCAATGAAGGAGAGGGGCTGGTGCTGGCTGCTTGTACCCACAGAGGTTTCCCTCCTTTGGTGGGAAACCAGTTGGTGCCACTGTGACTCCCTGGGGCTACATGGCAGCTGCGTTGCTGGCCCCACAACCTCTTGCTGACCTGTGTGGTTGTAAAGGTGGGTGCAGGTGTTTCGGTGCCTGCGCAGGGGCAGGACGCGTGGAGGACTTGTCCAGCTGCGGAGCAAAGCATGCCCTGCCTGCACCGTCCACCCTGCTGCATTAAAGCAGTTACTGCTCTGTGCAGCGCATGGGAGTTAATTTAGTGCAGAGAGCTGAGAGACTTGATTTTATGTGCATTGGAAGGAAGTTGGCACTCGTTTTTGGACTGCACGTTGTTCTCTGCCTTGATGAACTAAGCAGATACTGTACCATGAAAGGGAAGAGGAAGCTGAAACTTGGAATAATGTGCCTGTTTGTCTCACAGCGTGCTGCTGCTCATGATGTTGAGTTGGCGAGAGTCCTGCTCTGCCTGGAGAACGCAGCCATAGGCTCTGGTTGCGGGAGGATGAGCCCGTTGTTATCTGGCAGGGTTGGTGAGAAAGGAAAGGAAGGCTGATTCTGGCCAGATGGGGGATACGTCCTCAGCGTGAGAAAAGCGTGCGTGGCAGCAGATTGTGTTCTGACAAAAGAAGCGAGCGAGAGCCCTACGGTAGGTGTCACAGAGTGGGGAGCTGCCAGCCAGGCAGGACAATAGGTATTGTCAGGAAACACCTGGCTCCAAAAGGAAGCTAACGGGACCTGCCGGAGAATTAATGGGGTTGTCATAAAACGTGCGTATTGACAGGTTCTGCAAATGTATCAGGCAAAGAGAATCCAACCCTTTGTGAGGAGGCAGGAAAGTCCTTCAGCTGAACTGTGTTTTAATTTCAAACAGTTTCATATAGTTATTCTCCGGGGTTAGATCAGTCAAGATACTCTCCATGTGTTAGGACTGAGTATCTGGGGGAACAGGCTCGTAGGGAGGAGCCCCAGGCCTGTACATTTGGACAGTGGAAGGAGTCTGCTCAACACCTCCTAAGTGGGATTTAATTAGTAGGAGAGACCAAGCCCTGAATGTTCACTTTCCCCGAAATGTTAGCGAACTTGTGACCAGATAGGTAGTAACGGGTGAGTAACCTAATTAACAGAGGCTCAGAAGTTGTGCATTAAACTTGTACAGAACAGAAACAGCAGTGAAGAAAACCTCTTTAAGATGTGAGAGAATGCAGATTAGAGGATGTAAGAATAAGATAAGGAAAGTAAAGGTGGAGAACAAAAAAGAGCACTGCCCAAGAGGTTAAAGTAAGAGAAAAGCCTTCCAAGTACACACAGAGCCGATGGGGCCAGAGAGAAATCATCAGCACACCAAGAGCTACCGAGCACACATGATTTGCTGGTGGGGGAGGTGGGTGCTGTGTGGATTCAGACCCTAAACAGCGTGTTTAGCAGTGCAAGCTATCTTCCAGATGTCTTGAACTTCTATTTTTATTTGGCTAGAGTCTGTCCATGTTATTGTAAACAGAGGAAACTAGCCTAAATTCCTAAAAGTGGGTATCTGAAAATGTTACAGATGGCCATAAATTGCATGATCACATATGGGCGTGGAGCAGAGCAGGGCAGCATCGCTGGCATGAGAGCAAACCCAAATCTGAGGCACGATGTCTGTTGCTCCACATTTGGTACCGCACTAATCCAATCCTGTTGGCTGCAGATCTGAGCTCACATCCCTATGCTATGCTCGCAGACGTGACCTGGAGAGGACAGGTCCAGGTCACCAGAAGCCACCTTAACCCCAGTATTGTTATGCTCCAATGGTTTTAAGGAGGAAGAAATACAACACACGGAGAAAAAAGTAAAGAAAAAGGAAAATGTGAAACAGGAGAAGGGTGAGGGGATAGCACACAGAGGCCGAGAGCAATAAGCACAGATTGACTATGGGCCGAGGGGAACGTAGGGGGACTGGAAAGAGAGGATCAGTGCAGGCACCTATTGCCACAGGAATAGTGCAGGGCTCACTGCACAAATGGCTGCAAGTGTCCAAAGTGGCTGGAGTCAGGCCTGTGGTGGGGATGTCAGGTATGAGAATTGTCTGAGAGCCTTTTTTTCTTATTTTTATTTTTTAACTTTTGTGTCATGGATTAGTAATTGCACTTTCCCATTTGTAACTCTGTATTGCTGTGATATAATTTCTGGCGGTTTATGTGTCAGTGGATAAGAAAACAAAGTGGGGAACAGTTTTCGTTTTCCATTGCATTTTGACAGAACAGCGAGGGAGGTGTGGAATGGGCTACCTTGTTATCCATTTCATGGCTTATCCTTTCAAACTGAAAGGACTTTTCCTTTTTCTCTATTTAGGAGCATAATCCAGAATCAATTCTTGTGAAGATCATAGGCAATGCTAATCATCTCCATCCTATCTGGGATGAATAAAGTCAGTTATCCTACTCCGCCTGCGGTGTCAGACCTGCATTGGTGGGCTCTGCCGCAACCCACGGTTTTCATCACTGCTAAGAAGTTAGATCCACCATGTCTTTACCATGCCAAATAATAAGAAGAAGTGCTTTAAGTGTGCACCTGTGTAAGCTATTTTTATGAGACGAAAAGGCTTCCTGGTCCCTTGTTGGAACATTTATGTGATGGAAATAAGAAATATGGTATTGTGTTGCTGGGGGGGAATAATTCCTTAATTACCCGAGGCATGTCTGAGTAATTTTGGAAAGGTTGTCATGAACAGCATGGTATCAGCTCTGCGACTGTAAAGAACAAGAACCAATAATGTAACAACCCAATTTGTTCTGGCAAATAACAACCCAGGTCAAAGAGGTTGGGGGGGAGTAAATTGAAAAATTTACCCAATGGCAAAGTGCTCAGACTTTTTCTGAAAATACAATTTCAGCAGTGCTGATTCTGAGGTGCTAGAGGTAATAAAATGGAGGATAAAATAGGGGAGCTAACCAAGGTGGTTTTGCAGATGATGGTGGTTCTGGCTGCAGGCAAGGAGGGAAGCATTGCCTGGGCTGCAGAAGCATGGCTAGAAAGCCGAGGCTTCTGCCTCCTGCTTTTGGGCTTCCCCCCGCACCCCCCCCCCCCCCCCCCCCAAACATCTTTCTTCATTCACAAATCACACCTGCTGGGGGTCAGATTTTACCTTCCTTAGAGTTTCCAATTGTCCTATAAAAGTCTCTGTAGGAATCGGTTTAATCCATCTTCCGCCTCTGTGGATTTTGCACCTTCTGCACTTGCTGCTCGTTGAGCTCTAGGTAAAGGTGGGTTAGGGAGAGCTTGGCTATGTCATCCCTCCCACAGCCTTTCTGGTACTGGAGCATCATTCCTTCTGGGTTTGCCAAAACAGCTTTCACCTTCCTCTCTCTCATTACTTTTATACCTATATTTCTTTCAATAATTAAATTTCTGTCAGCTCTGGATTCCAGCATTACTTGCCCATGCAACAGTTGCTTCACCATCACCATGTTTCCTGCAGAAAAACAGTGAAAAATAAAGTCAACTTTGGATTAAAAATAATCATAATGATAAAATATTATCTTCTAGTGGGGCAGGATTTCAAAATCGTGGTAGAGAACTGTGGACAAAAGTGTTTGTTTCAAGTGTTTCCAGTGATGGTACAACTGAATATATATGTTTTTTTTTTTTTTTTTAAGAATTACAAAACTATGAATTTGTGATGAAAGCCTTGATGGCTTTATGAATAAGTGCTAGTTGATGCTATTTAAGTAGGATTCAATTAAATCTTCATAAAATGAACAGAGTGAAAAGGCTTGACATGAACTGAGGCCCAGGAAGGCAAATTGCCATGTATGAACTGTTCCATGGAAATCAGATTACTTTTCATAGCTGCAAAAATGTGCTTAGCTTAAACATATTGGGCCAAATTCTGTTCTCATTTATGCATGTGTAATAGGGAACTAAGTACAATATTTGGGTAAATCTATTTCAAATAATTAGTTGATAGTCTTGGAGGGAAAAGAAACCATTTCTAATTTAAATATTGGCATATTCTATTTTTCAAACAGATGTTCAGACTCTTATATTTTGGCATCCCAAGATGAAAAGATAGTAGAATTGCACAAGAGGGTTTTTATGGAGACTGTCAAAGGAAATGAGAAAACTCTTGGGCCAAAATTCAAACAAGTTCTATACATAGTTTCCCACAAATTTCTCATCCTGAGAGCTGTGGGGAATCCCACTGACTTTAGAAATTCCCTTCCCCATTGTACGGCCTGCAGGATTGGGGCCCTACAGAACACAACAGGGTTGTCATGGCCCTGTGGAGGTAGATGGCAAAATGCCTTTGGCATAAACAAAGTCAGACTTTTCCCTATTATCTTCTTCAGAGACATAATTAAACCTGCCTGCCCCCCTTTTTTCTTCCCAAGATAGTTCAATCCCTTTGCTATTTTACCAAGATTTTAATTTGAAATCTGAAGTAAATTTTTACCTTGATATGCTTCTATAGCTTTCAAATATATAATAAAGTGGAGTAGATGCATTATTACCAAATATGGATCCATGGAACTGACTCTCTTGAAAATAAATCTAAAATGTTTTTTTTGTTTTTTTTTAAACCAGTGGGCGTCTTTGTTCTGCATTTACTCTCAACACTTTTTAATGCAATAAAAAAAAAAAAACTGAAACAAAGTAGCATTAACATTATCTCACTTTTGAATTTGCTTGTAAAACTGCATTGGTATGTACTGGAAACACAATTTCCCTGGCTGTTTTCAGAATTGCAAACTTTATTCTTTTCCCCTTTACAAAAATCCTTTGTGTTAGGAAAACATTAAATCAGTTTCATAGGATGCTGGGATACAATAATGCTAAATGATTTTCCCAAGCTCTAGTGCCAAAGCCTGTGGCAGAAGCAGGAGTAGAGTTGCTATATCATACTCTTAGTCCAGCCTCATATACAGTCTTTCCTTTTTCATCTATGCTGCAAATCAGAATATTTACTGGACTAAAACCACTCCTGCTTAAAATAGTGGTTGTAATTCCCTCCTTTCCCCCCAGTTGCACGGATATGATGAAACTGATAATAGCAAAATGACTTTTGATTTACTATAGAGTAAGAGAAAAGAAAGACCCATAGATTAAAAAAAAATCCATTTGTATTAATTAGAGGCATTTACACTATCAAGCACATTCCTAGCATTTAGTAATAATGGAAAATGAAATCTCACCGCTATTCTTTCTCCGTGTGGAAATTCATGTTCAAATCTCTATTTGTACAACGTCTTGATTTAAGGTATCACAAGTATTTGTTTTCTCTGCAAGCTACCAGTGAACATGTTTTTCTCTAAGTGTGGTGTAATCATAAATGAAAGTAATAAGGTAGGAGATGCACAGGAATAAATTGCATGAGTTCAACTCGCCTGATGTGACTTCCATTTGTTTCAGCTCTATCACTCAGTTGTATTTTATTTTCCATGAAGAAATGGCTGGGGAAACAGTCCCATGCTCTTTAGAGAGTCTGGGGGCTCAAAGTTTTTTCAACCAATTTCTGCCAACTTGAATTTTATCATGCCATCTACCTATATGTGCAGATGCCCTCTTTACATTTATGAGTTAGTCTTCAATACCTAAATTGCATTTCCAGGGTATTTAATGCATTGTCATGAGGGTTGGGGTTATATAGTTGGGGTTTTATATATATATATATATATAATATAAAAAGGCTTATTAATTCAACAACGGTCAAGGTAGTTAAGATTAAGTCAAGGTGTATAGAATTTTGTGTATGTATTTTTATCAATGCTCACATAGGTAGATCTCTTCTTCATGAGATCTTAAACAAGGTGTTGCAAATGTCACTTGACCTGATGGGGTGAGTTGTACAAGGTTTGGATTCTCGTTGCCAATCCTGCCAAGTTTATGTTGCTTCTTCTGGGGCTGTGGACACCACATAATAGTGGACAATACAAGATTAATATAAGCTTGAGGATGGGTTTATCTCTTGTGAGAAAAGTTAGTCTCTGCTGACTGGCCAAATACATTTTTAGAACTAGTAATAATAAAAATAAAGTCAGTTTGGCAGCCCAGCATTGGCAGCCCAATTAATTCACGTTGACTTCCTTGAATTGCTTTTGTCCAATCAAAATTTAAAAGCTAAAAAAGTCAATATTTAATTTCAGCATTCTCAGCTGAAAGGACTTTCTGCAATTTTTACATAAAAAGTAATCCAAAGTCTTCTGTTCAGATTGAGTATATTTTTTTCTTGGCCAGGCAAAAACAAACGAAAACATAAAAATAAAATAATAAAACAAACAAAAAGCCCCAAACCATCAGCTACTTTTGCACATTCACAGCTCTTGGATTTGCAAGCTTTGTAGTGCTGACCCCAAGAGCAAGTAGAGCAGGTCACGCTCTGGGTGCCAGCCGCAAAAGGCTTTAGCAGAGCTCTCTGATGTGCTTGGTGTCCTTCTGCTGTGATGGAAGTGTAAGAATGGATTGCAGTGACCTAAAGCAGTTGGAGACTTCCCATAGTTGGGGGAATTCTCAAACATGCAGTTGTGGCCATCTTCCATCCCCTTCACATGACTCAGGCAGTGTAAAAGGGCAGCTAACTGGGAAAAAAATCTGGCTCACGTTTGGCTTGGAGAAGAGCTCTTGAGAGTAGAGGCTTATACAAAATTAATCTGAACCATCCTTATTTCTTGGAGCCATAAATCTGGGCAGTAAATTGTTCAAGAACAGGTTTCTTTATAAGATCTCCAGGACTTATTACTTCTCAGTGGGACGGAAATTGCGTGAAAAACTGCTTTGTTTAGGTATTCTGGCAAGCCTCCATCTTGTTTTAGAAGATATACTGGATAGAATTTAGTGGAATTTTCTGATCTGCAGTGTTCTGAATTCCTTTTATGTTTTGGGCAGTGGCTTGGGGAAGTAGTATTTGCTCCTGAACAATTTTCACACCCCCATGCTGCTTTTCTTTGTAGAAAGGTTGTGAGCATGGAGCACACATTCATAGGAGGGCATTTGATAGGCATAATTAAATATACAATTCTAGCACTTCAAAATGCTCCCCTTGTCCAGAAAGGGAGGTCTCTACTCATTAGGATCAGAGTGCTCAATGACAAAGTTCCTGAGTTGTCTCTCCTAGGGAAATGGTAGTCAGTATAATGCTAATGGCCACAGCCCAGAGAGCAAACTGTATCAGAGCTGAGTTGAAAGTCTTCCATGCTTTTCTAGGCTCCATCACATTCCCCAGTTTTCTATAGACTGCTTGGCTACCATGGTCCCTCTAGCTCTGTGCCTTTGCCAGATCTCTTCTTCCCTGTCCGCAGTGAGTGACAGGGCAGTGATTTGCTGTCTCTGCAGTTTTAGGGTCCCGTGAATCCTTGGGTGCACATTGCTTAATACTCAGAACTAAGTAACTTGTTGGCACAATGGCATCTCTTGTTCTGTTACTTCACCTGCCAACTTTTCCCTAGCACAGGCAAATTCTCTCTCTCCTTCCATTAGTGCACAAAACAAGACTTTTAGAAGCTGCCAGGAGTCCCCTATAGGACCAAGGGACTTGGATGTCACACAGCATCCTCTCCGGCTGCCTGTGATCAACAGTAACCTTACTGTATTTCCCCACCTTGATGAAAGGCAGCTCACAAGATTAAAATAACAGGCTGCAAAAGCAAATGCGGTATTATACCATGTTAATCCTCTGACACAGCATTCATCTAAATGCCACAATGGCTGTGATACTCGTGTACAGGCATGTGATTCATTTACCACTATTTGCCATAATTATCCTGCTCAGAATTAGAAAGGATTAAATGAAACTTGGTGGTCCATGCACTTAAGACAAGTGATGAATTTTTTTTTTATAAGTGGTCCTAATCACCTTTGTTAAGCATTTTCACATAATCACTGTTTTTAACAACAATTTATTGCAATAACTGTTTGTTAGTAGCCATTTGTCATCAAACATTAAATATGCCTTTGATTTTCTTGTGATTTATCTTGATGTTTTGAAAGAATGGCCATGTGGTTAGTTGTGTACTACAAATTATGATGGTTATAAAAATTGTAAATTACCTCCCTCTGTGATGTAAGCTGCTGTTCAATATAACTAATGGAGCTTGTTCAAAACGAAGATGTTTGGACCAGATTCTGATCACCGTTGGTGTTGATGTAGTCTTATTGAACTAAAGAATTTAAGCTAGTCTTTTGGTTTAGCTCATAAACAAATTTGTGCTGTGAATCTCCCTCAGAACTTTAACATTTTCTTCTCTGGTTCACATTTGAAAAATAATTTCTCTAAATACCATTTAGAAAACAAGAGGATCTGAGATGAATACAATACATTTTGCTTATGAACTGGGTAGATCAGAGGATTTGAATAATATACTATGTCTATATACACAATGATTATGATAGTAGTAAAAGTGAAATGGATGTTCAGATATGGAGTTTAAAATTACATCGAGACCTAATTTCTCATTTCATGTATCTTTTTTTTTTTTGCAAGAGATACAAGTTGCTGAAGTACAGCTCTGAGGAGGTTTGGGGACTAACTCTAAACCATAGTCAAGCAATAATGCTCCCTCTGAGCCTCTTTTTACATCTAAAATATGGTATACCATCTCCACTATCTGTAAAATAGGTGTGGATATTTGGAAATTTACTATTGAAAAAAAATCCACTGTGGTCAAAAGGTTCCCAAGGCTTCAAGGTTCAAAAGAATCTCATCTATTTGCTGTGTTCCAATGTGAAGAGTTGACTGTAGTATCACAGGTCCCCCTCTATGGTGCCTCTGGAAACTGCAAAGGTTATTGCCGTGAGACAGGAACAGTCTCTCTATCTACTTTAATTTCTAAAAAGTCACTTGAACCTGAGCAAACTGGTAAAAATTGTTCCCCAGGACAAGTGACAGAGGTCCAGGCTGCTGAGACCAGAAACAAGGTATTTTTTACCTTGAGAATAATTATTCTGGGCAGGAGTTAGGTTTGGGAAATCACACTGAATATACCCATGGTGATGTTGGAAGAGAGGAAAGATTGACCCTTATTTCTTAAAGGCATAAGATAACAGGCTGCAAGGTGGCCACCTGAAAGAGGTGAAATAACTTACCCGTGACTTGGTAAAGCTGACCTCCAGCCACGTGTCGAACCATCAGATGCCTTTAGCCACATTTTTAGAGAGCTGTGGAGAGGGTATCTCTGGCCATGTTTCTCAGGATGAAAATGTGCACCCGTTCCCAGGGCCAAGCTGCTGGGCACCGCGTCCCCAGCCAGGCATTCAGCTGAATGAAGCCCGAGTGGCACCACTGGGCCACCAAAGCTCAAGGTAGAAAAGGAAATGGTTAGAAAATGAAAATGTTCTTGGTTGCACAACGGGTCATTGCTAAAGCTAGGAAGGCTACCTAGGCTAGGCAGTCTTACCTTAACTGCTGAAATGCAGTACTGTTTCCACTAGATCCTGTGCTTTGTCTTGTCTTTCTGTCTTACTAAAGAAGAAGAAAAAAGCTCTATATTCTCTTCCATAAGAAATATGAATTTTCTCCTAGTAAAGTGCAAAAATTGCTAAGGGTCAAATAAATCAAAGTATTTTTTCAATAGAGTTGTGTTGTCCCGGATTTTCACTTCTTAATAAAATATTTTATGTGTGTTTTGTGATCAAAGAGTCACCAGCATCATTAAGTTTTAAGTCATGCTTTGTAGTGACCTTAATAAAAAAATGTTAAGCTCATATAACATCATAGTTATTCAGTCTTCCACATGGCAACACCTCAGTTTTAGGAATAAGTTTATGACAGTCGTATATTTTAGGAAGAGATGTAAGGATGTCCTCTTCACAGCCCATTAGCAAAGTTGCTAAGTCATGACTTTGCTAGAGCACCAAATACGCTGTTGACAATTAAATATTTGTCCCCCTCTGTAGTCTTATATACCCACATCAAATTAAGAAAAAGTAATCAACTGAGCAGGAATGAGCACTGCAAACCTTCTGCATTACATACTTGTATAAGTTTAGCTAAGATTGGTGGTGTAGTTTAAACAGATACTTTAAATTACAGTGATCTGGCCTCAAATCAGCTGTATTAAAGAATTCAACTCAGTATTTTTGAATGCAGACAAGGAGACTTGGCTCACCTACACAGTGCAAATGACAGAGCACAATACTAGTGCTGGTACTACCAAGGGACAACACCAAGTGACTACCTTGGTACTACCAAGGGGCAAGGAATTTACTTTCTTGAGGCAGTGCAGCTTTGTCAACTTTTTGCAGAAAGTGGTGGTGTTACAAAGCCTTGCATGGAAATGCCAAAGACTTTTTTCTTTAATAATTCTACTTCTGAATTAATTAAAATGCTGTTTGGATTGATTGTGCTGTGTGCATTAGGATAATAAGCAAAGACAAACTTTGATATCACTGGGATCCCTCACTGGTGAATAAATGCTTCGGCAGTGTGCATATCTGTTGCACAGTTTATATGATAATAAATATGCCTTTTATTTCTCAGTTCTGGCATCTCTGTACTGTTTTATGAATCAGACCTTATTGATTAAGAAAGAGAAGACTTAGAAGAGAAGCAAAGAAGCCCTGTGAAGTCGGAAGCTAAGCATAATTAGTTTGCACGGGTTTTGTTGTTAGAGTTTCAGGTATCAAATCAATAGAGTAACATTAATAATTAAGGAGTTGGATAAATATACCAAGTCCTAGATTAGAGCTTTGAGCTTTAAAATGTTCACATAAAAGGTTTTTCTTAGGCTCTAAATGTTCGAAAGTGCTATAATGTGACTTCTCAGCTACAGATACCATTAAGAAATACCAGGCTACTGTACCAGGGAGAGATTTGGATATCTCCAGGCTGGGGACTACCTACTGTATGTGTGGGGAAGAGCTGGCAGCACTTTTGCATGGTTTGTCTTTCCTTGGCTGCAACTGAGGGGGGGGAGGAATTGGAAATAGATCACATAGTAGGAGACAAGAGCAATGTTAGGAATGTTTATAAGTCTAAGCAGAGAATGCTGCTTTTTTGTACTGCTTCCTCAGTGAGAATACCCCGAATGTGGCAGGATGTCAGAAAGCCACATGCCTTCCAAAGGATCCAAGGGACAAAAACTAGCCTGCTACCTCAGCACCCGCTGCCGCTGTCGTCCTACAGCATGCTCTGAACAGGGCAGGGAGGGCTCCTCCTTTTTCCTAATTCAGTGGACTCGTTACTTTGCTGAGTTTAGTCTTTCTCTATCATATAAAGATATGAATATAATTAAGAAACATAGGTATTAGTTTTCTGTCGTGACAGTCTGTAAGTCAAGAATAATGTTAATACTTCCTCTCCAAGTGGTTTACTTTTCACCATGCTATTTTTTAGCAGATAATCTAAACCAGATGTTTCAGTTTTGGTGTAATTAAGTGGCTTTTGGGGTAAGCTGGCTCACTTGAGATTATCAAAACATATGTATCTCTTATTCCTTTTGAATCCCTTCTGTTATGACTTCCATTTGGAAGCACATCCAAACCACTTTTGAGTAACTTACTTTAATTATTAGTTAAGTTAGAATACCGACATAAGCTATCCAAAAAGCTGTGCAGTAGGGCGGCTGATAATACCCTGACTGACATCACTGGACCATTTTCCATTGGCATCGCTTGTACAAAGAGTGTAGGGAATTTTCTGTGGGACTTGCCCAGGAGGAATATAATATTTCTAATTGCCTTAATGGTTGCTTTTTCTCTCTTCGTGCAAGTAAATAGGAAGAAGATGATCGGGGGACAGACAAAGTATGTGTGATAGTATGATCTGCACAACAATACTGACATGGCAATCTGTGGGGATAAGATAGAAAACAGAATATTTTCCTTCTGGAAACAGGAGGGGTGGAACTAGGCTAGACGGTGAAGTCTGCTAGAGGAAATGGAAAGGTCCATATGGTGGCTGCCCTATCTATGAAAAGTCAGTCAAATTAGTTCAAATTGTGACCAAGCGAAGTTTTTGCCGAGCTGACTCTGCATCGAAGCAGCCAGGGACGACTTGTGTGATTCCCCATGTCGGCTGGGTGCAGGTAACTTCTGCCTGGTGAGACATCTTCCATCCTCAGCAGCCAGATCTGGAAGTCGTTGGTTTGTACCGCAGGTGATAGGTGTGCTGCTTCTGGCTGGAAGCATGGCGCAAACCTACAGCGAGTCCTGAAAGTCCTATTTATTCTGCTGAGTACCTGATAACTGCCTTAAAAATATAGTGAGACTAATGTAGCAATGCATTTAAACAGCTTGACAAAGGTGTCTGGAAATACTTCTAATTCAGAACTAAAAAGTTGGCATACCTTTCTATGCAGAGTGATGGGATGACATTTTTAAGCCCTGTGTTTAATATTTTGCGTTAGTTAGGATGTCATTTCTCACTTCCCAGCAGAAATGGTCTTTAATTTGTACAAAATAATTTCTCTTTATTTGAAGGAATAAGAGAGGCCAAACTACTGAAGTTATTCTTGAGAGATTCATTCTGGTTTTGTTTATTAGGAAAATTATAAGGGATTTGTTTGCTTCTCCCTGTGCGCCTGTTTGAAAGTCATCTCTTGCAGGCCTAGATGCTCTGGAGAAGGTTTTGGAGCCTTGCATCACTCCCAGTAGCCCGTGTTTCTCATTCCTGTGAGGGCAGGAGCACTGACTCCTTAATACCACGACCCGGGTTGTAGAGCTGCAAAAGCACAAAAGAGCTGCACAGCAGCCGCGAATACAGCCGAGATATTGGCAAAAGTTCCCAACTCAAGGTCTGTAGCAGGGCTGGGAAAGACATTTCAGAAGCTGGTTTCCACTGGGCTGTGGCCTCATGAGTGGTATAAGTGAATTAATTAGCTGTGTGGTTCCACCAGATTCCTGAGGAGGAATTACTAATTACTTGCATTGTGATTACAGATGGAAAATGTACTTCAATAGAATTTTGTGTGATTGCAATCTGTTTAAAAAAAAAAAAAAAAAGTTGATGAGAAACCAAGAGAGATAGCCAAGAGGACAGCCTCCTTAGTATTCAAGTTGTGTGACCCTGCACAGGCTATACCCAGTGTAAGTAAGACTGTGAGGATTCAGCTGCTCGCAACCTTGATTCTGTGATCACAAAAAGTTTTACAAGCCCCAGATGAGGCTAGGAATCCCACTACCCAGGCTAGTGAGCAACCATTCCCATTCTTTGATCTCAGTGGCTCATGGCCATGCATTATATGAAAAATAGTAGGAAGGCATTCCTTTCACTTCACAAACAAATCAGAACTAGTGATTGGGGGATCAGCTTCATGGCTTGTGTAAGTTATGTACGCTTTTGCTTCTACACTGTAAGATGGAGATATCCAGTACAGGATGAATATATTCCACCATGTTCCACTAGTTTCTACATGTCCACATGGGGAGTATGTGGAGAGCTGGCTGGGAGTGCCAATTCCTACTGTCTTTCATGGGAATCTCCCCTGTTAAGTGCAGCACCAAGAGATCAGAGGCTGTGAAGAAGGTAGGCCTTGCCATACCCTGTTCTCTGCCTGTTTTCAGTGGAGTTTCTTAAACAAAAGTGCTCCATGCAAGAAAAATATTTTCTTCATCATCATAGTAACAAAACCTGAAAATCCTTTAGCAAGGCCACCCAAGCTCTGAGGGTTTTGAGCATAGGAAAACAAACACTTAGAAAAGCCACTGCACAGACTGCAGATGGATCCCAAAAAGCCCTGTCAGAGTTCCAGGCTACATGACAAGTCCAGCGAAACAGTAGCTGTTATCTCCAGAGTTCGGGCAGCACGAGATAGCAGCTGGGAACATGTGTGCAGTAATGGATTTCTTCATGTCGAGGGCTGGGTTTTACATGTGTCTTTATTTCTCAACTGAATGTGGTAAAGTTGGAACTGCTAAAACGTAATGGCTAGCTTAATTAAAGCAATTTAGTGGAGACTCCTAGATGCCTTCTGATATAAAAGATACAATTTAAACAAAATATAAGAAGCCGGTCATTACTATCCCAGCTTAAATTTAGGAGAGTCTTTGGATATTCAGTGGGTCTAGGCTCAGCCAGTGCACACTGGAAATTTCCATTCCAAGCCTTTATTAATTACGTTTATACAATTTACTTTCATTATCCATTTTTGACATCAGATTCTTTCACTTATTTGTACTGTGTATTTTTATTGTGGATTGTTGGCACAGTAATTCCATATATTATCCGAATCTATAATTTTGGCCTGAATTAGTGTTTTATATACTGTATTTTAATGGCAAAACTTAATCACAAGTCCACAGTGGACGGAGCTGGCACACTCAGCCTGCTTCTATCTTCGGCTCTGTACTTTACATTAAGGACAGCGAGCCAAATGCTCAATGGCACACAATCGTGGTCTGTGCGCACAGCTGTGATGGGATCGAGAGAGCTGGTTATTAGTCCCTGGTGCCGGCCTGTGGGGCTGGGATCTGCCAAAGCCACCGAGGAGAAGAGGAGTGGGAGCGATCGCGAGGAGGAGGCAGGCAGGGATGTGTGCAGCGTGCTCTGGCCGTGCCTTCCCCACCTTCCCCGCTCCCCAGGGCAAGGGGAGAAGGAGCTGGAGTTGGCTGCCCCGTCTCTGTGCTGGCTAGAGGCCCCTCCGTACAGCACAATGACAAAGAGGGGAGGAAAACAAGAAACGAGCCCTTTGTTCTGGTGGTGAATAGATACTCAATCCTGTACAAAATGGACTTTCCCCCCGTTTTGGTTTTGTGCTGTTATAATGCTAGTGGCTTCCGTGGAGTCGTCGCTGATTCTCGTTGGCATGAAGGGAGGCTTAGGCCTGTGATGTGTTGGGCTGAAGGGTCAGCAGCAGTCAGAAGTCAGGCCTCTGGTGCCTCCTGTTTGTCTGCACGAGTCACTGAGGGGAGGCCGCAGTGCACACGGCTGTGCCTGGCCTCACCCTTACCTTCCATGTTAGTTTAGACTGGATAAAAGACTGCTGTCCACGCTTTGACCTCTCACCTCTCAGTGTTAATTCTGTTCTTCTTAGATTGATTATTTCACATATTTTTAACCAAATCCTCTTCGACAAATCTAACCGTTGGTAAAATCACCCAGGTTTTCCTCACAGCATTGGGCTAACAGAGTATAGTGCAACTATTTGAGTAAGGAAAGGAGCTTTGTAAGCATTGTGCTCCCTAAAGGATACGAATAAGCAGTATGTTCTGGCTGAAATACTGTGCAGCAGCCTGTTTTGGACAATGTATTTGCAATTAACCCTTGGTTGATAGCTCCCATTGCAAAATAACCCAGTAGCGAAAAACTGTTTACTTGAAGAAAGCATAATTATTTGAGTATTGTAAACGAATTGCTTGTCCCCGATAACTGACCACTTCTCAGAATCTTACCAAAGCAGTCAAAAATAGCTTTGTCTGGATAATGGCTTTGGCTGCATTCAGTATCCTCCCTGGAGCTTGTTGCTGCAGTATCAATGTATCAGATGAATCGATGCTGTCGGTGCAATAATTTTAGGCAGAAGACAAAACCACTTCAAAGAGTATAATGACTTGAGAGTTTGTCAATAAGATGTCTTAATGTTTTTGACAACACCCATTTTGTTGACACAGTGGGTGAGGAAGCCTGACATCATTTATTGTGTCAAGTGAACAGATTTAGCTGCTGGTGAACCACATGGTAAATTACACTTTTCCCCCTTCCTGTTTGTTTGAGCTATCAATCCTGTTTTCCTTTTGGAAGCTGATGATTACTTTTTTTTTTCCCATCAACTAAAAGACAATTTCATTATTTCTCAGGAAAGAAAAGGAGTGCAATTTCAGAATCCCTCTGGAAAGTGTCTCTGAAGTGCCATTAATTCATGTTTAGCAAACTAGTTGAATAAGATAGCTCACTTTTTATTTTAGTGATAGAATGGGATAGCTTTATTTATAAATGTGGATCTTTTACAAGCTAAAATCTGTTTTACCATGCATGGCAAGTTCCCAGCTAATTTAAAACATTTAAAGATATGCAAAACCACTTAGAGAGTTGAAAAATATGTAAAGATATGTAAAGACACTAAGTATCTTGTTCACTACTATAATAACAGAAAAATCAAGACTGTGTTTTGACTTGGGATTTTATCTTTAGAGGTCTTTGTAGAGCTTTTTTTTTTCTTCTTTCTTTTCTGTACCTGTGTGTGGGTTTAGTTTCTTCAAATGTTTTCCCTTCTTGTCTACTTAATCCTTATAAACTTTGATAGTCTTTCATAATGATAAATATTATTCATATAGGGAAGTCCATAAAGATTGTTGTTCATCAGTATTTGTCTTCACACTTTGAAGTCTCCTAATTACACGAAGATAGATACGTTAAACAATTACCTAAATGCTCAAAAGAGAAAGAACAAAGGAAATAAGGAGTGATGTAATCCCCGAGGGAATCACGTTGCTCTCTCCAGGAGGAAGCTGTTCTCTTAAAGTTGGCACAACTATTGAGATGCTCAGCTGTCACTTTCTTCTCACATTTATTCTGAATGAACACAATCCATCCATCAGTGCTTAAAGAGTTTTCTAACAGTACATTGACCTTGAATGCGGCACATTGATTTTCAGTAACGCATCACAAATAGGGTCGTTACTGAGTCATCCAGCAGTGGATGTGATTGGGAACAGATTTCTGAAATTCCAATACTGTGCCACCTGCCTCCGATGATGGATCGTTCTACTGTTCCCCATCAATCCTCACCTCCTGCTAAAAAATGTGACACCTGTATGAAATTTATCATTATATACAACACAAGGCAAAAACAAACTGTTACAGTGGGGCCTTTTCAACAGCCTCCGCTCCTCTTGTGCGGATGGTTTACAGCGGCATTTATTTGCGGAGGTGCTTCTTGCAGAAGGGCTGGGTGGCGATGGTGACAGAGATGTAAGCACTATAGGGAATTAGTGCTGCAACTGGGGCAGAGCAATAGACAAAAACAGTCTGGATCTTAAGCTGTTAGAGGTTAACGCTAGATCAATTAGGGTGATTGTTCTGTAGATTGTAATGGACAAATATACGTATACAGAAAGGGCATTAGTGAAATTGTGGAGGAAGAACAAATAGAAATTAACGGATGTTAAAGTAAAAATCAAACTGGGAAAGATTTTGTGTTCTTCTAAAATGCCTGACAGTCTCACTGTGGCAGGGAAAAGGATCTTTCAAAATGATTATCTGAAAGTACAGTTGAAAGAAAGGTGCTTATATTTCTTCTGGAGTTTGTAAGTGTGAAGTAAATTAATGTTTCTCCCCCCATTATGCCTCTGGATGAAAGGTAAGGACAAAGGCCTGGGTCCTTAGACGTTTTTAGGTCCCTGATTTCCACTGAGATCAAGCAGGATTTGGCCACTCTTTAGATTTCAGGTTTATGACTTCTGAAGCAGTGAAGGAGGAATAATCTCTCCTTTTCTTGAAATTGGCATTTGTTTTGGGTACAGTGACTCTGTAACCAAGCTGATGCATCACTGTTTGGTTATTCGTTTAAAATGGTTAAGAATTAACTACTGCTGTAAGCAGGCTGGGAAGGTAAAAGGCCTGGTGGTTTGTATAGTGGTAAATTTTACATTCCTACTTATTTCACTCAGTTGCAGCTGATGCTAAGAATTTTTAAAATAATTAAGTAGACTATTAATTTGTTCTCTCTCCACCTGTGGGCAATTTTGCAATGATTTTATTAAAAATATGTATAGTATATACTCCACAAGAAGAATAAAACCCGATACCAGAATAAGAAATAACCATCTGAAAATGAAGTCAAGGTCACAGTTATTTCCTTTCTAGGTATTATTGTTCCTCCCTGATGCCTAATTTCTAGGTAAATCAAGAGGGCCTTGTTGGCCAAAGTACAATACAGTCAGGCTATTAAGGACCATTGTGGAAAGAGTTAATATCTATGTTGCAGCTGCTTTCTAGTGAACAATGTACCCATCACTCCTCTTCCATACCGGTGTCAGCCTATCTGCTGGTCACTGTGGTGGCACTTGATGTTTGACCGGCTTCTCTGGATCCTTCAGGCTTACTTCAGACCTGGTCCAACCTCCTTTGAGTGCATGGGATTGGATAACAGTGATCTGCCATCACTGGGCAAAATTAGCCTCCAGCATCACCCCAAGACTCACAGTCAGCAAGCATGGACCCAGGAGTACCGGAGTGGGATACTCCTCGTGAAACGCATCCTACGAGAAGTGATGTCCTCTTTCACCCTGTTGGATTGTTATATGAATGGACCGTAAGCAACGTCATCATACAAAAGGGATGATGAGGTCCTTGTTTTAAAAGGATAGTATCTTTTGGGACACATATAAACAAGCTTTTCTTGACATCGCTGCCAGTGCTGATGACGATGAATGGCTATATGCACATCTAAAATCTCTGTAAGATCTTCTCTTTGCTTCTTGAAGCCTTATGTTACTTATGCTGCCTTCTTCCAGCAGCCTTTTTCAGAACGTGATTGTTGCAGGTGTCTAGCAGACAACTTTGCACTCCAAGTAAGCCATCAGAGGCCTTCAGGTATCCTGTGGCATATAGCTCCAAGGTATGTGTCTTCTAGAAGCACAACAGTCTCTCGGTAAACAGGTAGATTGACCTGTGCTCCTTGCTAAATCTCTCAATAAGCCACAACTATTTTAAGCATGAGAGAAGACAAACTAAAGAGAAAATACAGTCCTGCTGGTAGGGAGAGAGGAGAGGAGTCTGCAGTTCGGTCTGCTCCCAGCCCTGTTATAAATGTCATGTACAACCCTGGACATCTTACTTAGTTTCATTGTATCTCAGATTTCTCTTCAGTGGAGCTGGCATCATAAAATGTGCTATTGTCAAGTAGGTCAATTGAGGTTTAACACAGAGTAGTGAATCAAAGATAAAGCACAGCAAGGAAGGCAGACATCATCTAAGCAGAGCACAAGCCACAGAAATCTGATCTGGATTTCTGAAATTATGCTGGGGGAAGGGGGAGGAAAGTTTCAGAAGTGGGGTTTCTGTTCTGGGGTTTGGACCTACCCAACATCTCCCTTGAACTGCTGTTTCCTGTGGGGGCGGCTGCTGAAACTTGAACTACTCGGGTAGGGTGAGGCTGCATGGGGGGAGAGGGCAGCAGCAAGATTCAGAGCTGTGTCTTGAGTTTTTTTCAAAGCATGAGGGTGGTTCTGGATGCTCACTTCTGGGTTTGTGCCCACCTCCAGTTTAGCATGTTAGTTTGTGTGCTTTTCACCATAACCATTACCTTTGAGTTCTAAAGATATCATCACCTTAGTCTAATTGTAAGTTAACAGCCTGAGAGAACTCAGACTGATCTGAGTTTTAAAATTTATGGCTTACTGACATAAAAACCTAAAGTATGGGCCGATGTTAGGCTCGGCCATCTGTAGACTACACTAGGGGATGATAGCTTGGTGAGAATTAAGAACTACGTACACTGTAGTAGTGGTGTAATAGTTCAGGTCTGCTCTAATTAGAGAGACAACCTGAGAGTCACCCATGAGTCCAAATCACGTCCTACTGCCCTTTTCCATTGTGTCAAAGAAGCATTTGTGACACACTGTGCTCCAGCCAACAGGAGCAGCATAGGGCACATGCCTGCTTTTCCAGCTCAGGCTGTAGCAGAGTTTCAAGAAGTTATAGCTTGCTGGCTTAATGTGTAAAAGGAAGAGCTGTTGTGATAGGATATAAAGGAAAAGGCCAAAATTTCAGCCCCCGCTAAGTCACAAACACATGCTGCTCGGCTTTATCCTTCCACAAAACGACCTGTCCACAAAAAAAATGAAATAAAATAATGTTACTGGTAGTGACTTCATAGGATTTGGACAACCACTTTTTCAGATCTATGTTTGTAGCCCTTTCACCTGCCCACTGCTGAATTCCTGTGTTCACAGGCATGTTTGATCCTACATCACCTGGGATGGGTTGGGATAGCAGGAAAAAAAGCAAGGTGAAAGGAAAGGCATGCAAACATCAAGAAAGAATCTGACCTCACTTAAATCAGAGAGATTCCACCAATGCTAGACTTTTGACTCCTGAGGACAGAAAAGGCCCCTTTTTGGTGCTGGTATTTGATGCTTGCACTTGACTTACTTGGTTGGGTTAGGTCCCATGCAGCATGACAGTCACTGAGCTCATGAGCTGGGGTGGCCGAGGGATGTCCACACAGCCCCTTCTGCTGCCTCTGCCTCAGGGTGAATGTTTTGGGGAAAGGGGCAGGAAGGGAGTCACCATCTTTAACTGTGGCCATTAAAGCCACTGAAGCTCTTCTCTCCGATGAGGAGAGCAGGGGGAGGAAAAGCCTTGAATGGGGAGAAAAGATAGAGTTAGGTTATATGGGTTTATTTGGAGCTAAGTGTTTAACCTCTGCATCTGACTACTGTAAAACCATGTTTAGAATTGTAAAATAGATTATAATCATGCTTACTGTTCATCTGGGATGTTGTGAGTTTCAGTTCTTTGCTACAGAGTACTTTGACCTCCTCAGATAAGTGTTGCTATAAATCTAAAAGATACAGATCATCAGAAGAGCTAGTGAAAGATATTTTATTTGAGATAGGTTGAATATACTTCTACATGTATTTTATAAAGATGTGCATTTGTTTAGCTCTGGATATCAGAATTATGTGAAACCAAATTCAGTTGATGTGCTACTTATATAAACCTGGCTTAGTTTTTCATAAAGCAATTCATTGTCTGTATATTTTTCCCAGGCACATTCTGCATACGTCTCTGGTCACTCTAAACAAGCAGCAGAATTTTGTCCCAGCAGAAGTAAAAGCCATTAATGCTAGAAAGAATTAAGAATCAGTTGATATTTGAATAATAAGTCTTATTTCTCAGGGCTATATAAGTCAAACAGTTCAATTCCCTCAAGTCTGAAAGACCCACATCAACACACAAAAATGTGAAGTTTAAAAAAGTTAAATTGTATTTGATTTTGCCTTCTTTCCTGTTAGTTACACCAGAGGTTACCCTGGACAGTGAGAGAGTGCTCACAGTTTACTTCTCTGTCTGCAAGGAACTGTTTTTTGTGCTGTGAATACATCTTAATACCCTAACACACTTTAATACACATTAATACCCTAAATATAACAGTTTGTGCTGCAGTTTTCTTCCTTTCTGTGGGTGCTACACCCCAAATTCACCAGAACTGATGACCATCTGCAGTGCTGCAGCATGGAAGGCAGCAGCGCTGGAGGGACGAGCTCTCAGCACCCCTCTTCAGCACAAGCCTGCTGTTTGCAGCAGAGCAGCAGCAACATGGAAATAATTATCAGGCCTCTCCTCATTATTGATCTGTAGCCATTCGGAAAGAAGATGTCCGAGTGGGAACAGAAAACCATGCTGCATGTCAGCAGGTGTGAGGTAGGAAGTGGCAGAGTGCCTTTAGGAAACCCTGGCCACCCGTTCTCCCGGCTGGGGCAAGAAAGCAAAACTCATTCATGTGCATAGGCACGGCAGCGCTGCTGCAGGAACAAAGCTGTTTCAAAATATTTGTTGCCTGAGTTGAACTGTTTTAAGCTCAGTGCCTCTTCCCTGCCATGCCTCCCCACTCTCACAGTGGATAAACCCTTGCTGTGGTTCCCCAGTTTTAAGTGAAGTTGCTTCTTTATATTATTGTAAGAGGACAGTCCGTCCTGGGGTTTCTGGCTTGGAAAGGGTCTTCTTCAAATTGGTGGCTACTCTGGGGAGTTACAACAAACCTGCCTTATGGTGGGTGTGGATTCCCACATGTTCCTCTGAAGCATCTGGAGCTGGTGCTGCTGGAGACAGACAACACAGTACAGGAACTTCTGTTACAGTCGGTTGGGTGCTTTTCCCCTGGAATTAAACAAAACAGCTCTTTATCTTGAATTCACAGCTCTCCATAGCTAGACCTGGTTGCCACTTCTTCTGTGTGTGTGTACCTAGTAAGTGGCAGCATGTCGTTTGTTCCACAAGTAATCTTTTCACCTCAATCAAATCCATAGTTGGAAATATCAATTGAAAAATTGTCCTTTTCGTGTTAAGCGGCCTAAGATCTTACAGTATGCCTTACCTCAGCCACGTTGGCAATTAGGCCATCAATCCGCAGAATTAACTTCAGCGAGACATTAGTCATTCTTGGAAACTGCAGTGCTCATTTCTCTCTCTCTTTCGTATTTAAATGGTAGGATTTTCAAGCATATTTTTATGGACCTAATTAACGCATGTGACAGGCTTCTGATGTAAGGTGGAAGAAATGACAATTAGACATCTTGGAATAAGCACATTCCAGAGGGTGCACAAGCAAGTCTTTATGCAGGGCGCTGTGGGAGAAAGTGCTCAGCAACAAAGCAGCGATGTGTTTTCCTTTGAAACAACGGTATTGGGGCGAAAAAAAGAAAACGATTCATTAGCATTTGTGAGGGAAGTTTGCAATAACCCTGCGTGTTTTGTAATCCTGCGGTTTTGTAGTCTTCTACGTGGTAACTGTTGTGCTATTAAAAGCCTTAATTTAAGTTCCTGCTTCAGACCCTGGAGATCAGGATGAGGTTAATCTCAGTGACACTGGTTAGCCACCAGATTTTGTTTTGTGTCTGAAGAGATGCTGCATTGCTGACGCATCAAATTCAAGGTGGACTTGACTTTTTTTTCACCATGTAAGATTAAGCTTGTTTTCCATGTACTTCTACTGTACCTTGTTATGTGGCCGGACTCTCTGGAGCTCTCGTGGTGTTACCAGTTCATCATGTAACCAGTTCACCTTGCTGTGCAGGACTCTGTTAAAAAGGAAATGTAAATGAAACAGGCTAACATTAATGACAGTATTCCTATATCCAGATACATCATCTCTGCAGGCTAACACTGAAGAAAAAAATGTAACGTTATATAACAGACTATGGTAATTATACCCTCTCAGTCCCAGATTACTCTCCAAACAGAAAAGAATAAATGGGAACAATATACGATGTTTTAATAAAGCAACCCCCTGATTTACAGAACTCTGGTACAGTATATTGTTGCATAAAGAAGGAGCCAGGTATTCTTTGATATACTTTGACTAGTCAGATATCAGTTCAGGGCTTTTTCATTTTGAAACACGAAGCAGAGGTTTGCCAGACACCATGGGACTGCTAGGAAGAAGTAACAGTTTTATTTTTGTGGTGTATGATAGAAAAACAGTTGCAAAGTTCAGGCTGTCTTGAGGTGATGTCCTTACTCACTTGAAGGCAGAGGGAGCATCACCACTGGCAGCACAAGCGATGTCCACAGTTTAACTTCGTCCAGCCAAAGTGGAGTATCATCTCAAACTGCCATGGGCTGATAGGAGGCAAAGCTAGGAAATATTTGCCACCTCCCCGTCTTGCTCAGGTATTTCTGCAGCCCTGCCTGTGTCTGCTCAGCGATGAAGTTAAAACAGACAGTGGCTAAACTGCATTATCTCCCCATGAGCAGGCAACCGCAGTGCTCTACAACTGTTTACACTGTGAGATAATTAATGGATGTAAACGCAGGGAGCTCCACGATACACGTGCTTCCTGGCCGAGGCCCAGCAGAAGGCTGGCTCTGTCCTGGGTTCAAAGTACCCACCCTGCCCAGGAGAGCAGGCCTTGCGTGTCTGGAGAACTGGCCCTGACTTCCCCTAAGACACCAGGGGGCAAGTGAGGGGATGGGGTCCTGCTTGTGCCCAACTTCTCCCCCATGGGAGGTTGCACTGTGGGGAGGGTAGGAGGAGCTGGTCTTCACACCAAGGGGTTTGCATGCTGCCAAGGTACACCTAATACCTGTAGGTAATGAGCTCCACCTAGGATGAGGTCCCTAGAGCTTTGGGCAAGTCATTTTTTAGGTTGTGTTAGAAGGTTACATTGACAAGCAAAGTAAGTACACAGAAAATGAAAGTAGCTCTTCGTGGGGCTATAAGATAAGTCTACATACATTGTTTAATGTCTGCATGGAGACACAAGTGACAGTATCTTTAACTTCTAGTACATGTATATATACACCGAGTTGTCACTTTCTTGGTATAAGATTGTGCCTATAAAATGATTAGTGTTCTACTGATTGTTTTAAAATAACTCAAGCAGCATCTGAATTTATTTACATACATGATATTGCCTTTCATAAACACAGCTGTATGCAGAATGCCAATTCAAGGATATTTTTGGAAGTTCATCCAACAGTTCAGCTGGGATAAAGGCAGCTCACTAACCCAATCTCTTTTCACTCCCGAAGGCTATGCACCCTGTAGGTAGCTACCACCTCCTTTTTGGTTCTGTGTCCTGAACTCCTAGAGACGTGCAGGGGCTTGGGATGATTGACTGGACCCATAGGCTTGTGCTGCAGCTGGTGGAGGAACTGATTGCTCCTGCTGGGAGAGGGTAACCCATGCTGGGCAGTAGCCACCATCCAGCACACCTTTGCCTTTTTCCTAAATGGCAGTTTGGGTGTCTAGGGCTGGAGATAAAGGAATAGACAGTGGGGTCAAACCTCTGTTCCCTCCAGGAGTCCTGCTGCTTGAAGCATCTCCCTGCTTTGTTCATACCCTGCTCTTCTGCCGTCTTTGTGCTCTGAGAGCCTGTGCTGAGTGACAGCAGAATTATGGATATAGGTCAAATTCCATTAAGACCACACCTTTAGCAGAGCGCATTCACCCTATGGAATTTAATATTGCTCTTCGTTTAGTGATTTCCTTCTCCCCAGTTGTTTGCTTTTGAATTTAGGATAATATAAGTCATTATTTGAAGTAGGCTATTTAGAAAGCCCTGCACTGTTATTATTTAGTAAGCCAGAGTTACATTATCACTGGCTTCAATCTATGTTTGATGAAAAGATTTTTCCTATTTAAGAGGCAGAAAAAAAAAGTAGAAGTCTTTAATGGTTTTTGTACCTATTCCAAGATCATCAACATGCAGTATAATTAGAAAGTTCTTGTCTCGTTTAAAATCTTTTTTCTGTCTCATGGGACTTCAGCATTAAAAATGCAAGATTTATGTATATCATATAATTATTTATTTGTAGTACAGCAGCACTTAGAGGTATCATTCAATCTGGGGCCCCATTTATGTGAAAGTCTGTATTAGCAATAGCTCTATTGAGTCAGACTAAGAAATCCCAAGCTGAAATTGTGCTAAATATTGTACAAATATATTGCAGTGATCACTGGCTGGAAGAACGTATATTATAAATAGTAAAGATGAACAAATAGTTAAGACAGGAGAAAGGAAGTATTACTCACCCAAATATGTCAGGTGAGGAAATTGAAGCATGTCATGATCCAAGACTAGATTTAGGTATTTAGAAAGTTAAGTTAGGAACCTGAAGATGCAGTGAGATAAGTCGTGGGGTAGGAAGAGGAAGTCTGTGGCCTAACTCCTGCTGGAATGCAGTGGGAGTTCGGTACCAATTTAAACATTTTTAATAATGCCAAAAAGTGAGGGTTTTAGACACCTAAAGGTCTTTGTTGCTGTGGTCCTTGTAGCGATTTATGTGCCTCACACATGTAGCACTGCTTGGCATCCTGGCAACTGAACCAAGGAGTCTCAGGGCCTTGTGCAGTGCTTCCAACCAGAAAGCCAGAGAGAGAATTTTGTTGCTTGCTTTTGTTTACTGTGAATTTCGTAGGTCTGTGGCCTGGCTCACTGGAAAAAGACAATGATTTCCTGGCTAATCAAACCTGTATTAAACCTAGGAGGAATTCATGTCACCAGGCAGCCTTCCAGACCATTTTGAAAACTAAATACTAACAAGATTTATTATCCCCCTGTGCTTCTTTCTCTTTCTTGGAGTACTGAGTGTAGCATGTGACTTTCTTTGATTATTCGGGCTATTTGCTCTTCATATTTTACATTTCTGAGTTACAGTAATTCCTGGAAGACAAAAATAATAATAAAAACACCAAAACAAAACATTTTCATAAAGACTGGTACACAAAAGGCAGTTTGTTGAACCATTACTAAGAAAGCAAAGAAATTAGTAAGTAGGATAGGTTAGTTTTTTGGCTAGTTGACAAAACTAGAAGTAGACACTTAAGGACGAATAGTCCCAAGATTTATCTTTTTAAGATCTTCCCAAACAGCTAGAAACTGACCAAGAGTCAACAGACAGCTGCCTTCAGTTAAGTGCAGGATTTGGCCAAGTGGGTTCATAAGAGAGTGAGTTTAACTAGTCAGATGGGAAAGGGAAATGTTAACTGGTTTGGCTGAAAGTCTCTGGAGCTGTATAAAATCCATATCCATATGAAAGTAAGTTGTTCCTCACGAAAAAGCAACTCTAAAAAGTTGAGGGGGGAGGGGGGGGGGAAGGGAAGGAATCTAACCAAATGTAGCCTATAAACCTTTTAAAGGTTTTGGACTGGCTTTGACACTCGAATGCTTTATTTTGCAAAGTCCAAAAAGTCGTAGGAGTGAATAGCAAATTGGGCCACGTTTCTTTTGATTCACATAGGGCTGTCGGAATGTAGAAGGAGATGTCTAAATTAATATACATATGTGTTCTTTGTATTAACAATCCCATTAAACTCTGCTGCCCTTCCCACCCACCCCCCGGTTCAGAAATATATCCTATCATTAGCTGCTATCTAGAATCGACAGTAGAGTAATTTGAACTCTGGCTCCCAAGGGCCTCCTCCTTTACTTCCTGCTCTAGGAATAAGGTGTGTATTGATTAGATATCAGGCTGTAATTGGGCTCCAATCTCTCTGCCTCAAGATATATGATGGAGATGACAGGAAACAGATACCCTGTTGCTACTTGTAAATAGTCTGGTTGAACAAAATGGTTTGTAACCACTTCAGTGCCATAGTCTTTTATTACCAGAATAGAGTTGCTTTATCACTTAGTTTGATGGCATTTCTAAGGGAAATAATGTCTTTCTCTCTGAAGAAGCTAAAATAATTTTTAACAAATTGAATTCCTCTTTTGAGGACCAAAAATAATTATCTAATGGTGCACAGCTTGGTATAATTATATAGTGAGCATGTCACAGGCATAAAATTAATTAAGTCCATAACCCCAGTCTGGCATCCATTGACTAATTTAAAAAAAGATGGTGTTCAGAATGAGGATGTTGAAAGAAGGTGCTTGTGGTAGTCGAAGACCTGGAATTATTCATGGCTTAGCTGTTCCAAGATGTTCTCTCCTATACATCAGTTGTACCAGGCTAAATATGAGTCTGTTGAAAACAAAAGTGCAGAGTAGTGCAGCTATCTTGCTTTAGTAGGTCACATAAGCAACTTAAATCTTGGTTTGAGGACAGATACACACTGTCTAAACTTCAAGCAAATCTCAAGCTTGTAATATTAAAAAATATGTCCTGTTTGTGGGATGATTTTCTCACAATTTGAAAAAAAATGCATCTTTTACCATTCATACAGAAGCCTTGGAAAAAATCTAGAAATCATAGACCAAGGATGAAAAACTGTAGCCCTTTGAGAAGTAACAGACTTGGGTTTGTTTTCTGAACTTATCTTTTGGGCTTTTTTTTTTCTTTTCTTTTTTTTTTTTTTTAATCCTACTAAAGCGAATCCAGAACAGGCAATCAGTTTATTCTGATCAGTGATTTATCTGTGAGTTTGTAGAGTCTAGTGTGAAGGTTTCAAAGCTGTGTACCGAAGTAACTAATGTGTTGCAATAACATACTTAGCACATGATAAGGCAAACCACAGAGAAAATAGAAGGGAAAAAGCACATTCCCTGGCTGAGAAGTTATTGAATGTTTAAAGCTTGGGAGCAAATAGTTTAGGGAGAAGTAGATTTCAATGACTTCCACTCTGTAAATAAATTGCAAAATCTAATGCTCTAGTACTTCATTTGTCTCTTTCAAGTGTATTTTGGATGGCATTTGTATCACGTTTATACCCCCAAAGATAGTTTGATTTTGCATACAAGACATTTATATTCTGCGGCTCCTCAGAGTGACCTTAATGTGATTTATTGACAAAGGGAGCTAGAGCTATTCTATTTTTTGAGCAATAGCAGAAGGGAGAAGAAGAAAATAGTAGTAGTTTTTAATAAGATCTACCATGTATTCATATATTACCTATGCTGCATATTACATGCATTGCTGTTGTTATTAGAGGCAGATTTTTTCTTTCCTTCTTTTCTCCTTTCCTCCTTTCCTCTTTACTTTTTCTTTCATTTTCTTTCTTTTCCTTGTAGTAACTGTTTTTCTTTGTGTTTGTCCCAGTATTGCACCAGTGTGACTCCACATGCTTCATCTGACTTTTTTTCTGACTTGACTTCAATAGTGAAGAGAGATGTGATTGTATTGTCTCTTTCCTCTCTCCCATGTGCTGTATCTTCGCTATTGACATATTACATTTAAATCACACAACATTCCTCCTAACCAGATCTCTGAAAGTCCAAATGCTTTGACTTCAGTTAAAAAAGAAGCAAGGAATAATAACTTTTACAGTGATTGATCTGTAGTAGCGTTTGCCCTGTTTATGAAAGAGTAAGAAAGCAGTCCTATGAGTTCAGTGCTCTGCTTTTAGACCTGAGGAGTTAGAATACGAAAATCGATGAGAGTAACACCGAAGTAGGAAGTAATGAACGGAAGGAAAAGCTTTTAGCTGTAATCTGCTTGGATCTCAAAACAAAGCAAGGGAACAAGGCTGCAGATCATGACACCTGTGAACCCACTGAGCAGACACTGTCACTGATAAACATTTAATGTTCCCCATCCTTGTTGCAGATGGAGCCCTCTAAGTTGAAATACAGTGAAGGTGTATTATGCAGACTGCACTTTTAGGTGAATTTGGGGAATGACTCAAATTTGCAGGTGAGCTGGTGGAGATGCCTGAAGTTGTTCCTGCCCTCCATATCACTGTGCACACTGATGCTCTCCTGGAGGTTGCTCCCTAAGTACCATGCGTAACTCCAAACTCCAGATCTAATCACTTAGTTTCAACTCTAAGGGTTTCACTTGTGCATTTCAGCCCCGCAGAATGTGTCCCAGTCTCCTTCCCCGTGCTGCTCCCCTTAGAAATACCAACAGGCATCTGTCAGAGAAGGTTTGGCTGGGGCTCTACTTTAATTTCATATGTTTATAGGACTGTCAAACAAAAATGAAGCAAGACGAGATCCACCTCATCACATAGCTAACCATAAAAGGTTAATGCTTCATGCACACTAATGCGGTCCTTAGGTTCCTGAAACAGGGACCAGGGTGTGAAACATTTTGTGGGCTCATATGGGCTTGGTATCTTTCCATTTAGCTGCTTTTCAGGTTGTGGATTGCTTTGTGATAATCTCCTTTCTTCACAGGGACAAAGTGGAAGGGGCAATACGACCATATTTAACTCACTTATGCATGCAAACATACCCACGCAAGCATACACCCATGTATTTCTCAGAGAAAGCAGAAAGAAGTGACTGTTCTTTACCGAACTGCTATCAGTGCGGTGTCTTCAGAAATCCTGCCTGGACCACAGAGAGGGTGGGGCAGAAGATCTGTGGAAAGGGTAGTATTAGGAAACTTGGAACATGGGAATTTATGGCTGTCAAGGTTAATTCTGAGGTTTATAAATTATGGAAATCATGGCAAATAGCAAGTTTGATTTTCAAAAAGAGCAAATCCTTGATTTCTGGTCTAAATTGTGGAATTTGAGATTCTCATTTGCTCTTCTGTCTGACGCTAACAGTATTTCTAAATGGCAGACAAAACTGCATTACATTTTATTAATATAATTACTCTTAAAGTAATTTGTCCCATTTCATTTCTTTGTCTCCCGGCAATTTCAGACAGTCAGCAGGCCAGTCAATTAGAGACCAGTGGAACACACATTTTATTATGAAGGATCAACTAAATGCTGTCGATATAGGATGTACTTACCTTACAGAACATGTCTGCGCAGTCTGGTGCTGTCACCGGCTCGCTCCAAGCTACTGGGGCAGGAGCCAGCTTTGGTCAGGAAGTCATTTAGACACATTAGGGTGTGAATGTGGCTGCATTAAAAAGATCCGCCTCTCAGGTGGATTTATCAGCGTCCTTCATGGTTTTATGCTAACATGGCTATGTGCCTTCCAGGCCAGAGCTGGCTGTGAGTTGGAGTCTGGGCAGTTCTCTAATAGGGTCCAAATGTAGGCACAGCTGTCATTCTTCCCCTGCGAACTCTTCTCTGAGAGTAGGTTCTCTTGGCTTCGTCTCCTCTTGTCATGCAAATCAGGCTGAAATCAGCAGAATTAGGTAAATGTAGAGGAGATAAGTAAGCCAGCACTCTTCATCCATTAGGACAGCTCAGCTGAGTTAGGACGATAGATTTGAGCAAGGATTTGCAAGATAGGGCCTTTAATCAGAAGAAACCTACATGGAAAATCTGCTTAATCGGGAAGTCTCCCAGGGACCTGGCTGAAGAGCCAATGTTTCTAAATAGCTTTGATTGATTCTTAATGGGGACAATAATTCTGTTTAATGCAAATATCTTCAGATGATTTAATGTTGCTTTGGGCATTTTATATATCTTGGTTTTACACTGGTCTTGTTTGTTTGCTTTTCTACCAGGGAGTGCTGTGCACAGCTCTGCTCCAGCTGTTTGGCTGTAGGAACTGCATGCTGCTGTATTCAAGTCAAAAGTTGTAGATAAACCAATGAAAGGAAGTAAAAAGGAGTTTTGATGAGGACTAGCTTGGTAGCCCTAGACTGTGGAGATGAGACAGCAAACACAGAACAAAATCCAACAGTTTGGCCTTATTTTTTTTTTCCAACACATCACAAGTGTTCCTCATGTGATGGATGTTGTGTGCGTCTGCCAAAAGCCAGCTGTGTCAGATATCAGAAGAGAACAAACTGTTGCAAAGAGGAGCAAGCAGTCCAGGTAGATATGAAACTGAGTAGACTTACTGCATGAGAACAAACTCACATTTTGTGCACATCCCCATTACCCCGGAGATGTGCTTTCTGCATTAGAAATTTGGCTGTGCATTTTGCAGCTGCCCCAGCCATTCTTAAACACTGGCTAAACCAAAAATCCCAGAGAGACTTTGATTTTGCAAATGCTTGGATCTGATCTGAAGCACAAGGCTCAACTTCCCCCTCCGTTGCCGAATTTTCTTAGTTTATCTTCTAGTGCAAACGCTACAAAGTTAGCTAATGAAAGCACACCACCATTAAAGGAAAAGAGGTCCTCACCATTCATCATTCCCCCGCTGTCATTTTCTTAATTTAAGAACTAGTCTTTGTGTCCATTATTGCAGTGTATTTCTTCAGGATGTAATGGTGGGAGGGAGGAGCCCAAAGAATAGGACACATTGATGAAGTTCCTCTGTCAGATGCCAGGTTTTGGCTGTATTCTTGGAAAATTTTGCTCTTTCTATTAACTGATGTGTAATCCAGAGTAGGGAGATATTGTGTGCTGGTTTCTGACCTTTGAAAACACTAAATCATGAAAATATCTGATTTATTGGATTTCTCCTCCCTCCCCATAATCTTGCCAAAGTGGTCATGACCACAATAAGTGAACTGAAGTGACTTTGGTATTTGTATCATATATAAAATGTTTATTTTGGGATGTAGTTTGTGAAAATATTAATGTAAGACAGTTTTGGCCAGAATGGAGCTTATAAAGAAGTAACATTTAATCATTAGAGACTTAACTGCGCTCAGGCTGAACAGTGGTGTTCAAGATGACTTCTTGAATCAATTTATTCTATTTCTGGTATTAAGCTTCAACCTGGCAGGGTCCTAGGGTTGTCCATAATTCTGTAGATAATACTACGTCAGTGTGCTCTTAAGTACTGTCTGTAGCATTCTGCATTGGATTTATTGGAAAGTCACTGTCTTTAAAAAAGGAGGTTTGTTGGTTAGGCAATAACATATCTTGGAACAGAGATACAGGTCTTTCTGTGCTGTACCAGACAAATGACATGTTTCTTCAATACCAAATACCTTGAAGAAGGTAGAAACTTGAAGTAAAATAATATGAAGTAACCTTTCTGTCAGATAAAGTCCCATAAAGATATTCTTTGGTCTTGCAATATGTTAACTGTTCTGGTCACAACTGAGCCAATATATAAAATATGTTTGGTTTTAAACACATACGATTCCTCTGACTTCTGCTTGCAGGCCTGTTGTGCCAGGGACTGGCATATAGCCTTAACAGAGGAATTTGATATTCCTCTTCAAAAGAAAATATAGACTGAGGTTGTCATCTGATTTCTTTTTAAAATCCCTTAGGCACATGCATGCATTTATATGTAAAACATATAGAGTGTACACAGCTCAGAACCCTAATAAAGGGCTGTGAACACGTACATTATTTTATTCTCTGTTGATGCCCAATGAATTCCAAAGGTAAATCTGTGTAGATTTGTTTGCTGATTAAATTTTAAAAGATTTGCTTCTAAAGTTGCTGCCTTTTTGCAGTCCCTCGTAACACATGCAGCTTCACTATGGTGGACCTGCATGTCTGTGCTGTCCTTCAGCAAGAACAGTGCTTTCTCCAATGCCCGCCAAGGCATCGGTGCATGGCGCCACTAATGAGAAACTTGACATCTTCTCGGAGGTACCAAGGTACAGGAATGGTTGTCTTATGTGTTTTGGGGCAATTGTGGATTTGGTAAATTGAAGCTGTTGTGGAGGTTGTATCTATTCCTAGGTCAGGTCAGGTTATGTGTTGCCAGGAGTGACTTTCTTTTGCACAAGCATTGGAACATCCACATCCTGAGGCTTAGCTCTTCTTTTTTACCCTAAAAAACCTCCCTCCGTTAGCCTTTTGGAAAATGATAACGTCAGTGAGGTCACTGTGGAATTAGATGTTAGGCAAACCACTGGATATTTTGTTAAATAAAATGGTCCTTGCCAATATTTTGTAATCAGTTCTTTAAGTTTTAACCACATCTTAAAGTTAAAATATGGCTGTGTCTATGAATGGATAGATAAACTTGTGTGTGTGTATACAGTAAGGCCTAAACCCCTCATTAATTTCAGTTCTTTTTTCATCTCAGAGATCTTTTAAATAGATAAACAGCAGTTCTAAAATCTGAACTCAAGGATGAAAAACTTAATGTGTTTTTAAGATACTAAGAAGGAGACATATACAAGGAGCTGGCTATTTCTAAGCAAGAAAAATACCTTTGAAAATCTTTCTATAGTCCAGGTATCTTCAAAACCACATTTGATGGGGATCTAATCTCTGTGTTCAATAACATCATCATTAAACATTAACACATCACAAACAACATGTTTACAATTTTAACATTACTTTTCAGGATCAGGTTTAAATTATGGTCTGTACAAAGAGTGTAGGTCCTATTTCTTCGTTCTTTTTTTTTTTTTTTTCGTATTTTGTTAAGAAAGATGTATTTACTTTCTATAAAATGAGTATTTAATACCAAGTGAAAAGATGAATTGCAAATGTTCTCTGTTGACTTAAAGACTGTCATCATTGCTCTGCTAGGAGAAAAAAGCTTCATCATTAAGAGATGAACACTAGAGATGCACAGGGTTGGCCACAACCTGAAATAAAAAAGACAACAGTTCAGATAAGCTGTTACTTATTGTGGGAGATGAAAGGGCTTTGGTTCACAGATGCTCTGCACGCAACAGTGAGACACTGCACACATCATCACACAACTTCTTACTGCAGGTTTCCTATGAAAACATATTTTTCTCCTTTTCTGGTCACAATAGACCATATTACATCTTGCACTGAAGCAGACCTGTACATGTTGGTATGTAAGTTCTGAGACTTCCTCAACTATCAGACTTAGCACTGAGAAGCTTTACATCACCAGAAAATAAATGATTCCTAGTTTGGCCATAGTTTTTAAAACACTTTTTTAAAATCCCTCAAATGTTACTTTTTAGCTTGCTAATTTTTTTTTTTTTTTTTTGTATTTACAAGCTTTCAGGTAATTTTTCAGTCTCTCAGTTCAGCCACTCCCTGTAATGCGACTGTTTTCTCTGCTTCTCCCAAACACAGACTTACAAAGCCTTGGGTGCTCTCGCCTCCTCCTCCTCATCAGTCTGTATTTTGGTTATATAATGCAAAGGCAAACACACAACACAAAGCTTTGCAGCCCTTCTAGGAATGAAACACTGAGCTAATCTGTAGAAGTTGATATAAACAAATACACAACTGTGCAGGGTGCTACTTAGGTAGGTGGGTTTGCAACCATTGCACATAGCTTGCCCACGCACATTCTCAGGCAGATCTCTGATTTAAGATGGTTTCAGGGCTCTTGATTCCTCCAGAAGACCTAAATATCTTTCTGTGAGCATCAGGCCTTACAACATTTTTCAAGTCAAGGTTTCAAAAATAATGATTAATTTCTGGCAATTCTGGTTACATGTTTCTTCATTCTTCAGGAAACCTTTCTGAAGAAGGTCTGAGGATCATCAAGGTCTGGGCAAGTGAGGTCTTGTCAAACATTTACAAACAAATGTTCTTAAAATTGAATAGCTTGTTTAGTGGCAAGAAGCATTATTTCCTTATCTCTGGTTGTTCCTTTCTTTCTTTACTAAGATATCGCTTTCCTGTGTACTATTAAATTCCTCATCCTGTTAGAAGGGAAAAAAAAGAGAAATATTGTACTTAACTGCATGGACATATTGTCATTGTGGTTTCCTATTAACTTTTTGCTGATTCCTGCTTACTTGTCATGTGCTTTAATGTTCTGTTACACTTTCCAGCAGCAGTGTGTCTCTAGTGCTTTGTCTCTGAAGCACTAAAACTTACTGTTCGCTACTTTGCTGTTGTTGTCTTCATCATGTAAAATAGCCTCCTTAGGATCACAAGAACAACGGGGCCAGTTATTTTAATCAAACGATATTTTTCAGGATCTGGAAAGGTTGCAATATCTGCCTCTGCTATGACCCCTAAAACAAAATCACTTCCATTCACATTATTATCTTCTGTGTGTGGGAAACAGCCAGAGTCTGAATATTCTTTTTATCCTTCCCCCATCTTTTTTTTTCTTTTTTTTTTTTTGTACTTGCTTGGTTCCTGTTGAAAATGCATCTAACCTATAAAGGAACAGCCTCCTCAGTGTTCATTCCCCAGCATTCTCCAAATATTCACATTCTTAAAATACCGTCTTCTTCCTTATTTTCTCAATTCTTTACTTGTTTACACTCAAAAGCTTCTTTGTAGCTGCCTACACGGAGCTGGGAAAACATATAGTCTAGTCCTCCTTTATTTAAATGTACAGTAGATTCTTAATGTCTTTGTTACCAGATACTAGCAAGCTTTATTGAGGACAAATCCATATGCCAGTGAAATTGTACAACATGAACGTTCCCAAATGTATGCAATGTTCCTCAGATTAATTGGATTCCATGGGGTATATTCTCATCACAATGTGCAAAGATTTTAAAAATATAACTCTCATTAATGTTAATGGGAGTCACATGCTCAAATTCCAGCAATTCTAGATAGGAATATGCATAAATGGCATCGCTTTACATGAAACCAGTGTCTACCTTACTGTGAAGTATTACAAATAATGATTAGAGTTTCCTTCCATGGACTGGAAGGGAACAAATGCTACCAAATCACCTCTTTAAAACACTGTATTGCTAACATTGTTGGTCAAAAATCTCACACTGAGCTACATAAATAATTTGTCACTGGAAATTTTGCTGTGTGCTGTTACAGAGTAAAATATACCTGTTCAGCAATCACAGTTAAAAAATAATAGAAATGAGCATGAAAGAACATTCTCTTTAGCAGAAGGAAAGACTCATCATTTTTCTTGTTAGTGCATCCAGTTTTCATGGAACTTGAGTTTATATGTACACAATCAGGAGATTTTTGAGAATCCTACTGACTTCTCAGTGTTGGCTGTTTAATAATGATTTTCTTAAACCGGAACAATAGCCTTGGTTGCAAGTATGTTTCCAGGTATTACTGACAGTAGTTAACAGTACCATTCTTTTACAGTGTTGGATGTTTTTAAAGCAGGTATTACAGGGTGGAACATAAACAGAACAAAACAAACTTCTCATGAAACAGACAAAATAATTTACTATGCATCATAAACAAATAACCATGGAAATTGCACTCCGACGTCATTAAGGAAGTTTTGGATTATTTTACATCAGTCTTTTCAAATTTGTTAATTATCATCTGTCTGTTCATCAGTTAACTAGTCACTCTTAGACTAGTCATTAAAGGAATGAGTAACAATTACGCATTTGTTGTTTGATCATAGCAAACATAATTATAGCACTATTATGTGTCTGAACTTGAACCACCAAGAATTTAAGGTAGTTTGAGGGTCCCTCTGTCTTACAAGACGTAGCTGAAGTGTTTCATATACACTTCAGTTCCATAAACACTTTATATTTTCAGTATGTGTTTTTTTGATTGCATTGTCCACCATAGTAAGACATAAACTCTCAATAGTAACTTGTTCTTGAACTAGGATTAATGGATTTAGAGGTCTCTGGATTTAAAAAAAAAAAAAAAAAAAAAATCATAGCTTTACTTTAAAGTCATGGGCTACTTAGTTCAGGAGGAAAAACAAAAAACCCTACAAACAAACACTATGGAGAGGAAGAAAAACTGTTGTGGACATTTTAGAGCTACCAATGGCATATGAAGTTCAATATTTAAATGACTTTCAACACTGGCCAGTACTGGGAGTGTCAGAGTAACTTCTTGAGGGACAGCTGTGAACTCGTTTGGTTTTGTGGAAGTTTCATCCCATTTTCTATCAAGCAGTAAGGAGTTTATATTCTGAAGCATGCAAGATTTATACCTTTTTATGAGTCTTCTGGCATAAATGGAGATGTTTGCATATTCTGTTTAAACTGATTATTTTTATGTGAGTCTTGCCAAATTCTGAGCTTATAATTGGGTTGGTTGTTTTAACTGAATAGATTAAATATTGTAATGAGTTGATGAAGTAGGATGGCTTTGTGGTCTAGGACAGATACTGATAATGTTGGACATGGATTCTTAAAGGTGAGATGATAAAAAGTGTATGGCTAAAGAAGGCGATGTGATACTGCTGTCATAACGCTCTGTGTGCATAGCTTGTCCATCTTGAAGCCCTATAGAGCTTGACTATGATTATTCCTGAAATATTTAACCCCATACCTTATGTGTTTGTTGTCACACTCTGGTATGAATATGCAAAGAAAGAACAGTAACAGTAAAATGATGGAAATAAATAAGTCTGACAGCATTGTAGAAGAATGAGATTAAATCAGTGTTGAGCAGAAAGGTGACAGTGAGTGTAGGGAGGACTGAAGTCAAAATCAGACTCCTCAGAGTTACAGTGAAAGTAGGCAGACAAGTTTGTTAGATGAACACTGTGTCTTCCTGAAGTCTGCATGAGTGAAGCACTCAATCCAGAATTTGTTCTTAGGTGGCTTGCCCCCATGAGTTCAGTTTAGAGAAGCGGTTGCTCAGCCTCGAGAAGAGAAGGCCTTAACTGGCCTACACGTACCTAAAGGAGGCCTACAAGAAAGTTGGAGAGGGACTCTTTATCAGGGTGATAGGACAAAGGGTTATGTCGTTAAACTAATAAAAGAGAGTGGATTTAGATTAGATGTTATGAAGAAATTCTTTACTTTGAGGGTGGTGAGGGACTGGAACAAAATTCCCAGAGAAGCTGTGGATGCCCCATTCCTGGAGGTGTTCAGGGCCAGGCTGGATGGGGCTTTGAGCAACCTGGTCTGGTGGAGGGTGTCCCTGCCCATGGCAGGGGGTTGGAATTAGATGGTCTTTAAGCTCCCTTTCAACCCAAGCCATTCTGCTTGAAATCCTGCAATTGAGTAATCAGAGCAGATTTCTGATAGCACATTGATTCCCATGCAAAGTAATTTTGTAGTCTCCAGGGTAGGATTATGTTTTCTTTGTAACAGGATGCAATGGCCTGGGAAAAAGAAATCATTCATATAGCAAGAGCAGACATAACTGCTAATGAAAATTACAGCCTGTTTCTATATCCCTCACTTGCTCCTGTAGGAAAATACTACTGTAATGTTATGTAATCATAGGATAGGTTTTCTGTTCCTTAAACAACCAGGCCACAAACAGAAGGGACAGAAAGAGGATAATTCTGTATGACATAATTGGATATGGAAGTAGGCCAAACTGCTTGATTCTACTGGAAAGATCCCAAATACCGTGTATGGAAGATTATTGTGGGAGGGAGAAGCAACACCTTTGCTTGGTTTATATGACATAATGTGGGAGAGGCTGAGGAAAGGAGCACAAAATGCCTCTGGTCTTCAATGAAAGGTCCTCTGATGCCTTTCTCAGAAAAAAACGCTCAACCTCCTAACTTCTCATCTTCTCTCAAAGTTATATGGAAAAATATAATGGTTTGTACAATTCAGCCAGGAGTTGTGGTTGTTGTGTGGTCAGTTCTAAGGGAGGAGTCCTTTAATCCATAAAAATATTTCAGTGGACTGTCCAAATTTGAGTCTCTTTTGGTCAGTATTGGACTTCCATCAGCTATAGCATTCCATCCTCAAACATCACATTTTTGGGCTAGTTCCTCTGATACTGGCGGCAGTCCCCTGTTCCTCAGAATGATGCCATGCAGACAAGCATTAGATCAGCTGGTTTGTACAATCCTACTTATAGAGAAGCATTCAGAGGTTGGGAGATGGCTATCTCTGATCACGTCAACATCTTCAAAACTCATCTAGGTATGAGCAAACTGTTGCTCAAATAAAGCTCAATTCCTTCCTGCTTATTCAGTGCTTTGCTTATTATACCAATTTGCAAGCTTTCTGTCTGCACCATCATGTTTCTTATGCTGGCTTCCCTACAGTCTAGTGATTCATTTATGTCTCAAAACAGAAATCTTTGTCATAAGGGTTACCTGAGTATCTGAGAAACTAATTTAACCCCAAGCTCAACAATTGTGGAAATTAGAGATTTTATGTAGTCTTTGCCTTTTCCCTCCTACTCCTGTTTCCTCAGGCTTTTTACTCACTTCTGCTTCTACCACTTCCATGCTTGGAAAGGGTAGAAACTTTTTCATCTTTTTCTCCCACATTTTTCCTCCCTGATTTCCCTGCATCTTATCACCAATTGATTTGTATGTTTGAGTCATGGTAAAAACTGAATGTTTCATCTTAACCAACTACCTCCACTCTCCGTCCTGTCTCCCAGTCCTGCCATGTGAGCATCATATTTGACTCATCTCTTGTCTTCATGTTGCATCATCACACGAGTGGCCAGGAGTTCTGTTAAAATGCTCATGTTGACTTAGGATTAAGTTGGCAGATAAAGGGTTCGCTGGTAATTTCCATTAGGTTAGACTGTTCCAAGAACTAGAACAATCCTTCTTCAGCATCTTCGTCTATCAGATAGTGTATCTAGCTGGTGTTAAACTGGGAAGAGATTAATTGAGGTGGTTTGAATGATTCACCCTCAGGCCAGAAAGGGCACTGCACAGGGCCAGATTGTGCCAGAGTGTTGTTTAAGTGGAAGGAAAGGCACCGAGTGATTTTTCTTCCCTTCACTGGTTTTGTACACAGTGACCCAGAATGAATGTGTCCTTTTAGTCAAGCTATATACAGAAATTGTTCCTTCTGAGCATCCTTGTGCAGACTGCAAGCAACGACATCAGGAAGAGCAGGGATGGGTTCACAAACAGTTGCCAAGAATCAGTGGTGGTTCCATAGGTACAGTTCTCAGTAGTGGAGTTGGTACTTTGGGGTATTTTAAGGGTATTAGCCTAATTTATCAGCTGCACTAAAAAGCTGGAGTCTGAAATAAAAGGAGAAATAAACACTAAGCAGCCTTCAGTGAGCAAAACCTGGACAAAAAGGCTGTGTTCTAGGTCAAAGCTTAGTTTAAAAAACTATCTTCATTTAAAAAACATTAAAAAAAAATCCATTTCCAATTTAGTGGAAATAAGACGGCCCATCAGACTTGTCACTGGAGTGTGAAAGAAGACTGGTCTGCAGGTGACATAAAGGATTTGGTGTGACAGGGAGCAGGATAAGTATCATGGTGCTATTTTTGAGGACTGGAGATACATAGAGAGGAGAGAGCAGGTGTAGATCTTTCTCCTGGCCTACTGCTCACATTGTTCTCCATATTAGGCTTGTCCTTGCTTGATTCCCCTGCTGATATAAACATTTTAAATGGAAAATGCAATATGTAAAATTATATGGAAGGGCCATGAAACACCTGCCTAACATGTTCATCTCTGAACGTCCCTTTGTACATAGGTAAAATAAATTTTAATTTGAGTGGCCTAAGGCTGAGGATTGATGCTCTCTGTTTATTTGGAATGCCTCTTTAATACTGTCTTCAGACTTTCGCAGTCCCTCAGTTAATCTTGCTGGAAAACTCACTTGTGAAGAAGCGTTGACCATCACAGTAAAGGATGCCTCATCTTTATTCCTTCTAATCTGCCTTTGTGTGGGTTCCTTCCACTGTGTTTCGGCTCCCATTGCTAAGCATTATACTTGTGAAAACTGCTTGCTTATTAAAAAAAAAATGGGGAAGAAAGAGAGGGGAAAAAAAAGACTTGTGAGCCTACGGTGAGCTTAATTAACATCACTGGAGGGACAGCAGTAACCAGTTACCAGGGCTATAGTAAACCTTGCAAGACATGAACAAGTCAAAATATTATTGACGTATTCAATTATTTGCAGTTGTGGGGGTTTTGCCTTCTCAGACGACTCGTGAAAATAATAAAGCGCTTAAAAGTTCCACTCTCACTTGGCTGCCCCAGCGCGTTCGCAGCAGCACAGCGTGCTGCCCTGGGAGGGAGCTGCGCTGGAGCCAGCGCGGGGCCAGGAGCGCTGAGAAAGCAATGCATGCAGTCCCCGAGGAGGGGAGCAGCTCACGTACATCTCCAGGGGCTCTTCCTGCATGGCCTGTATTATTTAGTTTACTATTATTAGCATTTCTAAGACGCCAATCGCTATGGTAACTGGGTGCCCGTAATAACTGCATTTATGGGATTCTTTTCGCCAACAGTTTCTCCACACTTCGCCATGGCTAATTGCTTTCACCTCTCGTATGTGGCACGTTGCTCTCTGGGTTATCAGACCCGAGGACTTTTCACAGATGAGAAGGTTGAGGTGCAGGGGGGGTAAGGGCCAAGTCTTCACGGGTCTCCTCTCTCCTGGACCTGCCTCTCCACAGCAAACCGATGTTCCTGAGGCTTCCTAGAGGTGCATTGCAATAGGGACTTTAACCAACAATGCCCTGTAGGCTTTGTCTACTCTTTAAATTGCACTCATTGCTTTCCTTCCGCTTGTTGAGCCTTTGAGAACCAGTGCTGGGAGCCAGGGAGGGCTTTGGTTGAATGATCTTGATGCAAACATTTCTCACAGCTCTTCAGCTGTGCATTTTGCAAACAGGCATGGGGAGCATGGTGGCTCCACAGCAGGTGTAAAGAAGGACCACAGGAGGTCTCAGCACCAGAAGAGTGGTCGCACAGCTCAGTTGTGCCCCCGTCAGCTTCAGAGGCACAGCCAGTCTTGGCCACATGGCACTGGCACCAGGGATATTCGCTGACGGACTGTGGTGACACAAGTTTTGGACACCTAGGGGGAATCCCAGGCACGCAGCAGGACCGCAGGGCAGCAGTCTCCTTCCTGCATTCCCCCTTGGTTTTCAGCAGCAGTCAGCACTCGGTGGTTGCAATCACCCACCGGCTCAATAGTGTCATTTTTAATCCCGTTAATACTTCTCTTTTTAAGATCATCTCAGCTCGGAGGCCCTGTGGAGGCCGAATGGCAGGAAGCCTGTAAGCTCTGGGGTTGTGCAGGGGAAAGGCACGGTTTGCAGCAGTGCCCCTATGCACATCACAGGAAGAATTACGGTTGATTTTCACATATATCCATAACATCTGTGTGGCTAATAAAATTGACGGAGTTTGTCATAATCAGCCTGTACTCTCCAGTGGGAGAATTATGTCTGAGCATTTGGAAATCTCATGCACAGGCAGTTATGGAGGGAATATGCTGTGAAGACTGAGCTGCTTCTGCTCAGCAATGGGAACGTGTATCAAAATGCAACGTCTGCTTCTGCGCTGCAGCAGGGCTCTTGGAATGAGTGTGCTGGTAAAAGGGACACAGGTATTACCTAAAAACCCGTATGTTTGTGTGCCCACTCACTGTCACAAGTTATATTAAGGTAAAATATGTTCAGGTTTCAAAAAGGTAAAAGGGCTGGAGGCAGGTGGGTAGGAGGGAGGGGTGCTCCTGCAGCTGCCTGGGTGCTTCCTGAGGTCCAGCAACCAAAAGCTGCAGGGGGTGTCACTAACTGAGCAGGGCAAAGAAGCATCAGGCCTCTTAGTCCTTGAATGGCAGGAAAGTGAGAAATTGGCACATTTGGTCAAGTTGCTGCTTTGTAGAAAATCATAGAGCATCACCTTGTAAAAATGTTATTTAATGTGGTACTTGGTGATTTTTATTTTTTTTTTTTTTCTGTTGTGATGAAGAGCTGTTAAAATCCATGCTGGGTAGCCAGATCACATATAATCAGCTGATAGCTCTCAGGGTCCTCAGGAAAAAAAGCAGACAATGCTGCAAAGACAAATTCCAATCACATTTGTTTTATAAGCAGAGATAGTTGAGGTTTCACATGTGATGGACTGAGAAACAGCACTCGAGAGATTCATACATTCTGTATTTGCTTACTGCATTTTGTTGGGCACAGGTTTAAACAAAATGGGTCTTGCATCCAAAATGTAATCTGGATGTCTGTGAACAGAAGGCGTCAGAGGAACACAAACCATTTGGGCATCCAGTTCCTTTGCCTGGGCATGCAAACACTTCTTTCTGCAAAGCGGAAACACTTCTTTCTGCATAGCAAAGTGGGCAACATTTAGCGGTCTGTTAAATATACAGACTGATTTTTAGGGTAATGATTTGCTGAAAGTCTGGAAAATGTGTATTTCTGATTGAGCCAGTTCTGTATGTCCCTCTTGTTCAGAGTCCTGTCAGCGCTGAAACTTAAAAACCTCTCACATTAGCATCTGATGTTTCTCATTAGGCTCATAAAGAATACAAATGAAATGCATCTCTTCTGCAACTCCCCTGTCTTTTTGGGATGGCTGTAGCCGTTCCTGCTTCACTTTTTGAGACTCTTTCTATTTACATTTGGCACCTGACCCAAAACACCTCTGTTTCAGAGCATTTCGGATCAAGCCCTTGCTGCCCAAAGAAGCAAGCACTGAGCTGCTATTTAAAAGTGAGTTCAAGTCTTTTATTGTTTTAGATCCAATGATAATAAAGACAAATGCATTGGATTAATAATGCTCCTACCTTGAAATTTAATTTAAAATCCCTTGTAATGTAATCACATTTGGGTGTGCCATTACCCAGATGGAGAGAAATTTGTTTTGTTGAGAAATTACTTTAGCATAAGAATGACTTGAGTTTATTAACAGGGAAAAACATGACTCCCCTCCCCAGCCACTCCCCATGCATTCCAAAAATAAGAAACTCATTTCAACATGGACATTACTGGTTAAAAAATAATTACACATAATGAAATGTCATATTTCACACATACTCCCTGCAAACCACGCTTCTTAGTCTTCCCCAAAACACTGCAGGGTGTAACCAGCTCTTTCTTCCTCCTTCATGAAAAGAATATTTCACAATGGAATTGTGTGATGACAAAAAAAAAATGATGCTGGAAAAGCATCACTACCCAGAGAGACATAAGGAATTGCCACAGGCCACTGCGTATAATCCCACACAATATTAAGTAGTCATTGTATCTCTTTCCAAGGCTTCATTCTTCTTTTGTGACCTACAGCCTCAATGAGAGTTTTTACAGAAATAGAGAGCCATGGAACAACAAATTTGGGAACTGTGTCATTTGACAAAAAATGTTTGGCTTAGAATGTTATTCTTTTTAATGTATCTTTCAGCTGCTGTCATTAAAATTGTTAAATAACATTAGAAACGTGTTTTGTCAATTACCTTGGGGACAAGTATAAAATATTGGGCTGTTAAATGCACGCCACAAAAAAAAATAATAAAACTGCACAGAGCAAATGCTGCGTGATGAACTTGCTTAGGTCGGTGTTTGCAGTGCTGAACATGTGGCAGCACACCTCAGCCTCTTTACGGAGCCTCTCCGCTGTGGGGACAACTCTAATTAGTTGTGATTAGATATTCACAAATCAGGGAGATGCTTTCCGTAAATGTTTGCTTGCACTTGAAAGCAGATTTCTGGTGCTGACAGTTTCACTGCAGGACCACTTGCAAAATGCAGATGCTATAGCCACATATGCACTGTGTGTGCAGTCCACGGCGTGCAGTGAGGCCCCTTTGCCAGTCAAGTTCTGTGCTATTTCTTCAAGCAAGGCTTTGGTGGGACTTACTGATACTTATTTTGTTAAATTTATTCAGTATGTGAAGAAACGTGCACATCACTCCATGTTAAACTGAATCTCACATTAATTTTGTGCCTGAGAACAAGAATATGCAACATACACATTAATGCTAACTGATTTCTAATCAGATATTTCTTAATATGGGAAATGCTGTATATTCATGCAGACAGGTATTGCAGCTTTATGAGCTTTGGTTTGGATGGATAAAATGATTTTATTTATACAGTATTCCTTTTAAAATAAATTTATAGAGATGAGATGAGCCTGTGGCACTACTAAGAAAAGAGACTGCTGAGATTATCTAATGATTATCACTGCTACAGTAGAGTGGGATAATGGTGCTGAGCTTCTGTGGCAACATTATTGCAAATTCCAGGGATTTTTGAGGACAGCAAGAGGGAAACCAAAGGTGTTTCAGTTTTCTTTAATGCTTAAAGCTTCACCCTGAACTAAAATAGGTAGAAAAGTTGGAAGAATGACAGGACAAAGCAGGCAGGCGAGGAACTGATTGGAAACCACAGGAGCAAAATAAAGACAGGGAAGGAGATTTGATGAAACATTTTTAATTTCTTTCCTCAAACTAAACAGTTATGTGGAAAAAAATGCTCATTTAAATATTGAAATTTTAAAAATGTTAAACAGACTAAATTCTCTCAGTTTAATGTCCTAGCCTAATTCTGCCTATAGTTAGCAATACCTAATGGTAGCACTTATTAACCCTGGCTAATACATTTTTTAGGAAATGATTTTGTAAAATTGCAGGGTATTTTATTTTTATTATTTTTGCTGGATGTCTGGGAGAGGTTATATAGCCACCCGTAACCCACTCCATCCTCAAATCCAGGCATGCTTTAGATTCAGAGCTTTGAAAACCAGCTAAATTTACACCCTGCTCACTCTGGAAATAAATCTGCTCATTTAGATGAGGTCTCATTTGAAATGGCTTAGCCCAATAATTAATCATTTCATTCCCTTTATATATTTGTGGGTATTTGAAAGAAGTTTGATTAGTTACCAGTGATTACACTTCCCAACACCCTGCTAAGGAAATAATAAAATAAAACCCGTCAGGCTTCTGGAAAGGATTACCGAGGCTGAATTTGTGCTGGATTTAATGGAGACTTGCTAAGTGGCAATTATTTGTCTGCATTTAACAGGAACTCCATAATGAAATGGTTATCAGCCAGGAGTTGTACTGAGTTTGTTTTAAACCCCGTGATGGGAAGATACTCTGCAATGAGCAAAGCAGTGATAGCTCCTATGCTTCTCCCCAGGCACTGGCAGACACAGAGGCAGGAGGAGCGCTGCAGTATGGTTTTTATTTCCCCAGCACAGGTCCCACTGCCCCAGCCCCATCCTCTGCCCAGCCCCAAGGGACAGCCAGCCTCTTCCCGCTCCGTCATTGGTGCTGGTTCAATACACACAAGAAAACAGACAAGCTCAGTTACTGATTTGTTTTTTTTCTAACTGCACTAAATTATTTTAAGGAGTCCTGAGGTTTAGATCTGATGGTGTTTGCCTAATCCCAAGGTTTCTGCTTGCGAGGAGCTACAGAGGGGAAAAGATTGTGTCAGTCTGAATGGATGCTGCACATCTGATGCTGCCCATTGTTTCTTATCTATATTGTGGCCGCAGTGGAGGAATGTCAGAGTTCAACATACCCATGCTGTTTAACCCGGTCCTATTATCACAATGACCTTAACCAGCTAGGCAGTTCACAGAGTAGGCATTAAACAGAGCATGAGATGAATTTAATGGATTACTAGGGAGTATGTTATTGCAAGGAAAAGCACCTGTGGAGCAACATATTTACCTCAGTTCCACTGAGTGAGCATGTTGAAAGTGAATTGGCACAGCCTTCTGCTTTCTGAAAGGAAGTATTTTGTCATTCTTCATGCTTTCATTAAGAGGATTTAAGGCAGAGGATGCTGAAATGGTTCAGTGTTGGCACAAAAAAAAAAAAAAGAGTAGATTAATAGTGAAGCTTGAAAATAGTAAAGCATCTGATTTTTGCTTTTCCATCAACAAGCCTAATAAACCAGGATGAAACTATTAACATACAAATAGACAATCTTCTGATTAAAACAGCAGCAGCCAGCCCAGCCTGAAAAAGACCTCTTCATGCAGAAAGCAATTATGATAGTGAATGTTGTCCGATTCTTCCACTTTCACTTGCAACAAACCTAGAAAATCAAAATTTAACTAATCATAATTTTACAGAAGACACTGGTGTTATTTAAAAACTAAGATGCTCTGGATTTTCATGATCACTATTGGTCTTTCAGAAGCCCCCAGATCCTCTGTAAGCTTTTACCTCTTTGAATTTCTACTCTATAAATAAGGGAAACTAAGCCTGTGGGGGTAAATATTGTGGGAAACCTCCCCAGAGTAAAGGCAGGAATTATCCTGTATTATGCTACTATAGTATACTTACTTTTCTTTCCTCTATCTCCTCCACAATGGTGTTTTATAGAAAGAATATGCTTATTGGCCTAACAATTAGTGATTTACTATATAACATATCCATCCCTATAGTAAAAACAATGTTATTTCTTTACTACTAACACTGTACTGTACAAAAGAGATCAGGTCCTCAGTTTCTGCAACTTGATTGACTTCAGTAAGTTTACTACAGCCAAAGATCTGATTTTGTATTGGGAGTCTTTTTCTGTTGAAGTCTTTTTCAATTAGTTTTCACCTGCTGCAGACATGGATTTCAGCTCATCATCCTGGAGGGCCTTTTTTTTTTTACATATTTTTTTTTACATTGATAACTTCTTAATGGTTATATTTGGTTGTATAAAAGTGGTGCTTCCAATAATGGCATTATACTTTGACCACGACATTTAGAAAATGCTCATTTTGTCGTATATATTTATTGAGTTTCATTTAACAGTCTGCTCCCCAGTGATGATAATCTAGTGGAAAGAAGTTTCCTGATTCTAGAGTCAATCCATGACAACCAATACCACTAAACTACTTTTGCATAGAAGATATTTTGTTTTGTCACGAAATGAATCACTGGGACAGGAGAATTTTCTCTCGTGACAAAGCAAATCCTGTTTCCTGTTTACATGGATGTTTGCTCCTTGCACAAGTGATCACAAAAGCCTGGCCAGAAGCGTGCTCATTCCTCTGAGCCGGGAGGCTTTGCGGTAACGCTGTGCTGCCTAATTCCAGCTTAAGCAGGTGGAGTATAAGTGGTACCCAGCCCTTCCAAATTTCCTCTTGCCCCCATTCAGATGGGGTGTAAATACATGCCTAAATCCCTCCTCACTCAGTAAGGTGCAGAGGCTCACCTGTAATTTGAAGCACGTGTTTAAGTCCAGTTGATTTTCTAGGTGGGCATGTGCATATGGTGAGATACATTTTTTTTCCATGTCTTGAAAGTTAATATATCCTGTTACTTCTGGAGGAAGGAGTCAAGCTGCATTTCTTCCAGGTGGAGGTAGGAGTTCCTGTAGAGTGTCTGAAGGGATCATTTCACCCAAGAGAAGTTCTTCTCTTGGGTGTTTTAAAAAGAAATCTTAACACGGTAACTCCAAAATATAGAGACCTTTTGGTACCTGTCCTAATTTCAGATATTGAGGCAAGTCTGCATTTAACATGTGAATCTGTTAGCCCATCTTTCAGTTTCCTTTTTATCTCACAAAACTTATTTTGAACATTCCTTTCTAGCAAGGCATAAAACTAGCAAGTTCTCATTGTTTAGATGGTCTAAAACTTGATCATCATACATTATGGAAGAGTTTAGTGTTGGAGCATGGTGGGACGTGGTTTCACACAGAGTTAAAAACCTAATTGGACAGCTAAAGTGGCCTCCAAATGGGCAGACGCTCCTTTGCGCTACAAAATTAGTTGCATTGGCTATCAATTGGGTGGCCTAATGATGTAGCCAGGCAGCCCAGGGTTTTCATTTGTGAGTAATATTAATTGTGGGTGTTAACTGAAGAGAGAAGAAGTGATGAAGTTACCACTCAGTACTTGGATGAAATGCTTTCTAAAGTAAACTCCAAAATGCCTTTATGTCATTTGAGTTGAGTGGTATAAAACATTAAGGTGGAAAATGTTTGGCGGGTCCCAGACCTGGTGGTTAATCGTGCATCCCATGAGTGCCACCTTCGGCTGCACGTACTGCGAGGGAAAAGGAGCTGAAGCTGTGTGTAAAGAGTATTTCTAGGTAAATGTACAGCATTCAGTGGTGAGGTTGCGCATTTCTCTAGATATCATTTGAAATAATTTATCTGTTGTTCATATTCTTGTTTTGGTTTTAGTTACCAACATGACACCTTTACAAGTAAACAAAATTTCAGCACTGCACTGAACACTGTGTGTTCTTGAAAAAAAAATATGTAGAAATGCCCACAGATTATTGTTCTCTTTGATTTTGGTTTTCAAGCACTGTATTCTGGCTCACTGCTCCTAAGTCTGGAGTAAATGGGCTGGGCGAGCAGCATTCAGATCTCAGTTCAATATGCAAGGCAAATAAATTATGCAATTATCTGATACAGTCACAGAGTAACATCATATGGAAACTAATGGTTCTAAATCAAGACCACATGTTTTTAAGAGGATTATGAAGCTAAGTGATATGCAGCTAAATGTCATCTATTTGCAAAGAATTGAGGAATTAAAAAAAAAAAATCCTTTTGAAGATTCTAGTGAATATAGTAATTGTAAAAACACTTGCCAGGATTTTTCTAAGGTCAATGTCAAAAAGTCTGAAATTCAGACAGAAATGACTGTTCCTGACAATCCTTTCTGAATGGGATTCCTGATTGCCCTTCACTGGGGTCTGATGACTTCCCCATGGAAAACTGCACATCTGAACTGATGATTTCGAGCAGTGGGTGACCCCACAAATTTTCAGATCTTTAGATTTTTTTTTTTTATAAATTCCATTAAAATGGACCATTCTCTATTCTCCAAGATTTAAAATCTAAAATTCTCTGAGATGCTTTCTGCATCTTTCAGCTCTATTTTTTTTAAGAAGTACATTTATTGTATCCAATGCCCTATGTTTGCAGTACATTGACAAAAGACCTTCATATTTTCCCTACCTAGATACTGAGCAGAGTTCTTTAGCTCACGTCTGTCACTGAGGACTACATGTGGTTGCTAAGCCTCCGCTATCACACAAAAGGGTGGAGACAGTGTAGCAGTTTTCTCTGGGAGAGAGACAGATAGATGATCATGCCAAGTCGCACAGAAGTATTGGCAATGGCTTTCTTGGGGAGAGATTGAGACAGCTTTTGACAGGAGCCAACACCCATTTTCAGATTAAAAACGTTCATCCCACCAGCTAGCTCCCCAGTCTCTTCTCCAGCAGACACTGGTCTGGGAAAACACCCACTGCTGCGTGTCTGAGGCCAGGGGAGATCCTGTGACTTGCTCTGCGGTTCGTAGATCTGCAGTACCCACCCTGCTTCTGCTCAGGCTCTCTTTTTATTGCATTTTTGCCTGCATATACACTATTACAAACAGCCAGTTGGCTACATTTAAATGTAAGAATATGCTGAAGCAGGTTTCTGCCTGCTAGTTGTCTCCTTTATGAATGTGCCATTTGTCTCAGTACCAGTCTGGTCTTTGTTTTATATCATCTCACCCTTTGCTGTTTGCCATGCCCCGCTCACAGGTGCCAGGACCCCAAATGAGCTCACAGCTCTTTGGGTTAATGTAGGAGGGACAAGAGACTCTGCGGTCAGTACGTGCATGTACTTTTAGCTGTATTCTGGCCCAAAGGAATTCTGTTTGTCTTATGTTCTTCTCTCAAGAGTGTATTTAGACTAGCTATAGTTTGGGTGCTAGCTTACATAAGTCCCGTTCTCTGGTTTGGATTTTGGTGCTGGTATATAAACCTGCTTATTCAGTTAACTTGCTCAACTGAATCAAAGTGATTTGGGTAGGTTTGGTATAGAGACCTGAAACACTTAGCCAGAAGGAGGAAATTCCCAAATCATTTAAAATCTCATTGACTGAAGCAACCAAACAATATATCACATTTAAACTTGTGTATAAAAGACACTAAAGATCCTTATAGCTAAGTCATTAAAGTACATTTTAAGACTGAAAATGGGAGAGTATTTCCAAATGCGCATTTCAAAATAGACATTACAGGATTGCCAGAGACTTTTGGAAATCAAGGAGATAGCAGTATCTATATTTAGATAACATAGAAAACGAGTGCTGCAAGTTCTGGAAGGACCATGGAGCACAGGGATGGGGATCAGGAAGCAGAGGTAAGGAAGGGCGGTTTGTGGGCTTTATTGTGTCCCAAGACTCAGCATCCTATTTTCTATGCTAAAGGAACATGCCGTGTTGGTTTTCTGCAATAAGCAGGATATTGTTTAGGTCCTTTTCCAACAAAGTATTATCAAGTTCAGTGTTTTGCTTTTAATAGAGGGCAACAGAAACAAAGTTCAGATCACCATATGCAGATGTTACAGGGACACACATGTACAAGATAAGGTGCTTCCTACCACAGGAAGGCTATTTTAACTGTTAGTTTTTAAGCTGATATTTACGAAGGAAGGAAAGTCAAAGGCGACAATAATTAATGTCATCATTACGGTCCAGATTTTCGAAGGAACACAGTGGGATTAGGAGCTCAATTTCTTCAATTTTCCAGTAGACTTTAGCACAAAATTAGGCAGCATTTAAAAGACAATGAGTGCCAAAATCTAGGATTTTTTTTTTTAATGGAATCTATGTTCTGTTCAAGTGTATGGATTACAAATGGAAAAGAGCATTAACAAAAGGGAAGGTAAATTCAGACACCTCACCATCTTTCCCATGTTAATGGTTCTCAGCAGAACATGCTGAGCTTTGTGACTTTTTCTTTATCATTAAAACCGTTTTTGTTATTTGCTGAATGGTTAAAATTTCTTTTCCTGGATAATTTAGGGAGGTAGCTGTTCATCATATGGAATGATAAAAAAAAAAAAAAAAAGGCAGCAAAAGTCTTTTCAATTGGGTTAGTTTGCAGCCCTATAGAGCCACGCTTCATGAGTTTATTTGCATTGTCAGTAGAATCTAAAGTAATTTAATTCATGGTAGGGAGCGCATGTTAATGACTCCACTTGGTGGTTAAAGGTAGTGTGCGCCTCCCTTCTTACTCAGTGCTTCTGGTCTGGAAGCAGGTCAATAGATCAAAAATACATGCTATTTCATGGGTGGTAAAGACCCTATGGTGCCTATGTGATTCTTCAGAGATGCTTTTACACATCACAAAAACTACCAGTAAGTTTACCAACTCGAAGGCTGAATTAATGTCATCAAGAGCTAGCTATACACCCACCCAGCTGCTGGTGGGACAGGAAGGGAGGGAGCTCTGTTGTCAGCCGAACAGCGTTCATGCTTTCATAACTTCCTCCCTTTTTGGCTTGTTCTCACTCCTGGCCTACACAGGCTTGAAAAACTGTATAAAGGAAGCAAAAGAAAAGGTATTTCAAAGAATGAAATTAAGAATTGTAAAGATCTTTGAATAACTAGTGTTTTCAAACTGGGTTAAAGCAGACTTACAGTAATCTGACATGATGTAATCCTAGTGAAGTTGCAGGAAAGCAGAAATTAAGTATTTATTTGGGGTATTACAGTGTCTGGTATAAGATATTGTTAAGTTCTGTCAGTAACTCATTATATATTTATTTAAAAAAATAAGAACTTAAAAGAAAAAAGAAGTTTCAGATTAGAATGCGGTCGCTGTACATGCATTATACATGCTTCTCCTTCTGTTCCACTAATGGATCCTGACTGCCAGAACAGCGAAACGAACCATTGAAATTAGCGGAACTAAGACCCAGATCTATTAGAAATTTTCACTTGCTTCCAGTGTAGAATTTCAGACAGATCCCTGATTTCTGTGAAGCATTCCCAAACTATCATAGATATGCTGTTAAATAAGCTTTCTGTCAAAGGGAATGGGTAGAAGTCACTGAATCTTCTGCTTCCTAATGGCCAGACACCAAAGACATAAAAAACAAACAATGAAGCATCTCTAGTGGCATGTCATTAATGCTGGTGGCAAGTTGAGGAAGTACCGGGGAAAGAAACGTCAATAGCAGAAGAGGCTGAGATAAATGAAGCAGTAGTCATCAGCATGGAAATGCCACCTTAATTATACCAGGTCCTAAAAGAGCTAAGTCAAGGCAGATTTATAGTACTGAAAGTTAAAACTAAGAAGCACAAGCCACCCATCCAGGCTTCACTACCATGCAGGACAATATGAAGTGCAGTTCTCAGGTCTGTTAGGTGTAGGCTGTATTGCAAGTCATAGCTGGAAGATAATAAATACCTCTTGCCTTTCAGTCCTTGATGGTCTCGCACTACTGCAAGTCACCATTGCACAAATCTACAAGTTCTAAGCTAAGATCAGAGATGGAGTATTATTGCAGGTGAAAATGTCTTTATGGATCATCAGAGAAGTAAAACATGCAACATAATTCATTGGCTACAACAGTCACCCTCTGAAGGGGAAAAATGTTGGTGAAAACGTCATTAAAATACACTGCAGAGTGGTCAACAGTCAGATCTTCAGTACAGAGAACTTATCAGAAAAACCTCCAGTATTAAATTCTGCTTCCTTTTTAATGCTGCCCAAGCATGCTGTGCTTTTGCCAAAATAATGGAAGTCAAAGCCTTTACTGGGAATTTCCATACTTCTGTGGCTTTAAGTTATATCCTCTTTTTTTTTTTTTTTTTTTTTTTTTTTGTCATGGGAAGTTTTAGTGCCTGGAAAATTTGAGACACTAAAGGAATCCAAAAAAATGTATATGCTGGGGAGGGGTTTGGGCTTCTTCTGAATCCCGGTCAGACTCTGGAAAACAGAACCAAACCTCAGAACCAAAAATTCCTTCATGATTTTTCAACATTTCTGCTAATGCCGAGTTCCAGGGTCTGGTTTACATTGGGAAACCTTGACTCCTGGCTCTGAAGGGTTCAATTAGTCAAAATGGTTGGCAGATGGAAAAAATAATTAAGTTCCATCCACTGTTTTGTACAATAAAAATAGACTGAAGACACAATGGCCTTACCTTGAACTTTGCAGGCCTACGTCACATAATGATAAAGTGGGAGTCAGCTCTTAAAACCTGGATTATCTACCAGCACACGTACGGAGTGCCAAGCCGGGCTGCGAGGCGGAGATGCACCACAACCTTGCAGGCTGTGCACATGATTATTAATTTAATGATTTTAGCTCAGATTGAAGATGTAAATTCTAGCAATGAGAAATAGCTTCACATGGATATTATGAGATTACCAAAACCTCACAGTAGTAGTAATAACAGTAATCATCTGTTATTTGAAGAGATGCTGAAATCCATGGAAATTTTAAAATATTATTCTTAGAAATCTTTCTCCTAGATGTTTTGTCTTTCCTGAAAGTGATGGAAAAGCAGATTGATAACACTTTTGATAAATAGATTGTTTTTATTTTGTGCTTAAATACAGACTTAGATACCTAGCTTTAAGGACTCAACTTTGACAATACAGTTGTGGAGCAGAAACATAACCTATGCCCTATGTTTCTTATAAAAAAGATTTGTACTCCAAGTATCCCATAAGATAGGTGGGGCAAAGAATGATACTCGATGTTATGCAGCTGGTCATTTTGAATGATGAATATATTCACAACGACATGTAAAGAAATAGCCAGGCATGGAAAGAAAATTTGTGAATTGGGAAGTATGACTTCCCACTGCAAATGATTTATTACGAAATAAGTGAAAATTTCACAGTCAAATCGATGTTCCAAGTAATAAATGATATAACAAAAGTGGACAAATTGTCCACCATTCTCAGTAGTAGTACTTGACAGTATAGGACACATGGGCTAAATCTCTGAGTATAGAACGAAATTCCCAGCTGGTGGGAATTAGTAGACCACAGCTGAGGTTCTAGATAGTAATATTAATAAACTTTTCTAGGAAGTGTAAGAGCTCTGCATATCCGTGCTTGCACATCTATAGTTTTATATCCGTTCTTGGCTGTTGCTCTGTTTCGTATGCATCTAAATATTTAACATGTAAAGAAATGGAGGAAAAAATTGCATTGCTCTCAGTGCAAGTCTGATCAAGCTCTGAAAGGTGAAGTAAGTCTGCTTCCTACTGCTCATGTCCTTCCTTCTATTCCCTAAACATCTGCCAGGTATCCTTTGATTTTCATCTCTTTCACTGTGTTTTTTTTCTCTCCTGTTTCCCTACCTGAGCCTTCCCTGCCCCAGTGGGGCACTAGCCCCCGGTACCACCACACGTGCCTTCTCGGAGGCTATGCTATGTCCTTGAGCAGCGTTGCTGATCCAGGGTGAGGATGGGCGTACATGGGGTGGCTCCTGACATGTATTATGAAGTGTTGTGGTCATGCTCATGTGGTTGAACCACGGGACTGGTGCCACATTTCAGAGAAGTGACGTTTACCTTTGCAATTGCTCCGATGGTTTGGACTCCCCGGAGTGCAGAGCAGATGGCCCCCACCTTTATCTTCAGGGACCATCTCATATTTATTCATGGTGGTAGTGCAGAAAAGCCACTGAATCCATCCCAACTTGTATGGTATTTAGAGGGATAAAGACATTGTACTAAGCCTGGGAATCATTAGGTGGCTGCTTTGCAGCCAAGGGTGTTTGGATGGGGCTCTGATTTCCAGCTGGCAAAAGGAGGATAATCTTTTTCTCCTTCAACTGCTGAGGCTGTCAGCAGCAACCTTGCTGAACTACCTCATAGTTCTTGAGGGTTGTGCGATAGCAGAGTGGATGTCCTGTTCAATGAACCCTAAAAATGTCTTTGACGGGGGTGGGTGTCTGTACAAATTCAGAGCCTGCTTTTTAGTGCTTATCATGGTTTGGGTCAAAGCGATGGATGTGTCTGACAGTCTCCTTGTGGGATACAGTAGTGGATCCTAGCATTTAAAGTAGAAGGTGTCAAGGATAGAGAGTCTTAAGAGACAGAATTTTTCATTTGGATCATAATGTAAATTCACCCCACCTGAGCCTCCAAGTGAGCCTTCAGAGCCCTGATTTCTCTAACCTCTCAAGGGCCAAGCTCCTGGGCTCAGCCTGGCCTAACATACATGCTTCTGACTTGACACAGCTGTCCTAGAGACCAGGAAAAATCAATGAATATGCTGTGTTAAACCCAGGGAGGATTATCAGAAGGGATGTGCTAATGAATTCCATGCGATATGCTGCAGCAGGCCAGTCTTACAGAGAGCGTGGACGTACAGAAATAAGTCAGGAGGAAACCTGCCTCGGCCTGATCCCTGAGCAGGCTGTTACTCAGAGGAAGGGCTATTCCCTGCGATGCCGCTAACATCACCGGCTTGGCGTGAGGTGTGGTACCCTGCCCTGCAAAGGCAGAGCCTGTGCCGTGCACATCAGAGCAGGCAGTACATCTTGTTGTCTGCTGCGACTCATAAGGTAGAGGCTTTGATGTATGTCCAAGATCTGGCCACTGTGATGCAAGATGCACTGCAAAACCTGCTTTTCAGGCAGCACATCTGTAACTATGGGATCTTTGCACACAAAATCTTGTCCATCAGGAAGCCTGGATTGATGATTGATCCTAGGGATTTCCTTAAGAGGAGTTCCTTCTCCTAGAATTGACACTAGTGGCCTCCACCTTCTGGGAAGCCCGAAGCCGCCTCACACTTGGTTACATGAATAACCAAGGCAAAGGCTTTGGGGTTTGTTTAAAAGCAGTTCAGTTCCAGTATCAGTGTTCCCATAGAAAATATTAAAATGCCTTTATGTATGATGTTTTGTAATTGAATTGAATCGTAATACCCCATTTACTAAATATACTGCACTGAAAGCCTCTAGGTTTTCCCTAGCAAAGTTGCTATGCCAGCTGGTGACGAGAAACTGTTGTGATAGTTTTTCTACTTTTCTCACCCACTTTCTTGTAACTCACTATCCTCAGCTTTATTTCTTTTTCACTAGTCTCTTTCCAGCTCTTCTCTTTGGCAATGGTTGCTCTCCCATGCCTATGTGCCTGCATGCACACACACAGGCTGAGGCAGGTGCTTGCAATCTGACTTCACAATTCACCCCTCTCCCTTGCTAATTGTAAGAAAAGAGGGAAGGAAGATTGAAAACAAAAGTGTTACACAGAGACAAACAAAGCAGAAATAGAAATTCGAGGATATGCTGGTTGTAAGGGATGCCCAAAAATTTCCTTCTGGAATACCGAGTCTCAGTACTTTGCTTTGCTGCTCTCCTTTCAGCTGTTCAGGCCAGGTTGCTTGGTAGACTTACTGCCAAATGCTATTATAACCAAGCTGCTCTGATCTTTAGCCAAATCTTAGGAAAGAAGTGGGTGTGCTGAAGCACTGGTGAGCCAGTGAGAGAACACTTCACCATGGCTGGAATGGCAAACGTGACTGTACAGATGAGAACTGCTGCAGTAGGGCTACACCACTACCAGGGGTCTAATTTCAGTTGCTACATGCAGGGAACAGCAACCCTGAATGTCTAGAACATATGACGGTGTCACCTACAGCAGCACACGACATGGGTAACATGAACAACGTCTTTGAAAGTATTCCTCTGCCTCTTTGGGTACCCAAGACAATTGTTCAGGCTTTGCTGACATGACCCCAGGCTGTGCTGACTCCATGCAGATCCCAGGCAGGAATAAGTGAGGCTGTACTGAAACTCGTGCCCATGCTGTCCTGGTGAGGAATCATCCAGCAGCTGGGAAGGCTCCTGTCCACTTGTGGGCTTGGGGTGGGCTTTGTGGCTGTGCCTGGCCAGCTTTGGGCAAGGGCAGCTGGAAATGTGTGGAAGGAAATGAGGAAGGCAGACCTGGGAGCGCAAGGGCTTTCTGAGTTCATCCCGCTACAGCACATGAATGGAGGGCTGAAAATCCATTTAAACATATCAATCTCTGCAAGACCTTGCTCCATTTTAGTTACTAAAAACAATGTCCAAGCAAAAGAAAAACAACAACAACAAAAACACAACATTAAACATCTATTCACAAATGCAGTGAGCTTGCTGGTTCCCCAATCTTGCACTGACTCCCTGCCATACATCTCTAGTAAGAGTGACTATTTGCTTAGCAGATGCGCTGAAGTCATGCAGAGTTCAAATATACTGTACCCATCAAGATGCAAATCCTAAATTTCATTTGCATTGTCGTGTTGTAAGGATGTCATGTGCAGGTTGGGATTTTGTCTCCCCCCCCCCCCCCAAGCCCTTTCAAATGTGTTTATTCACGTTGTTTATTTTCATTTCCCAGTTTCCACATGTCCCTCAGTCAGATTTTCTGTTAGCAAGACTGAGAGACGAATAACATATGTTACCCCACAACTGACCTTGAAGGGGAACTGAAGAAACCATCTTCCCTAGGGCTGAGATGTAATTCAGACACGAGCGTGCTTGATAGAGGTCCTTTCCTGCAAAGACACTGCCAACTGCATTGCAAGCCCTCGAAGCATTTCTGCCTGTATCAATTGCAAAGCGTGCAGTGCGTACCAGGGGGATGGTGAAGATTTAGCCTTCTGTGCCATCACTCCCTCAGCTCTCATAAGCGAGACAAACAAATTCTTTGTGTCTCAGAAGAATCAGATAATTCAGCCAACTCCTCGCAGTCCTGGTTTTTCACCTGGGGGAGCAGGCTTGCTGATCCTGCCCAGGTTAAAACGACTGAAAATCAATTTGGTTTGACAGCTGCGGAAAAAAAAAAAAAAGGATGCTCAAACTGTTGAGCAACAAAGGCTCTTCAAGCCATTACAAAATGAAACACAAAAAGAAGCTGTTGTCTATGACCTTCCTACAGGATTTTGATTCATGGCAGTCTGGCCAGATCCAGTCTCATCTGATATGGCTGGTTCCTTGCACACCGTTCTTGGGAAGAAGCAGCCCTCAAGAAGGACCATCCTCCTTGCCCCATTCCCTTGCGCATGGCCAAGCCAGGTATGTCAGACAGAGGGTGGGTGCTTCCACGTGGCCTTTGCCTGATGTTTTAGTCTGGGCAACAACCCTGCAGCCTGATTAGGAGATCCTGCTCTGCTGCCCAGCTCATTTTACCTTTGAAACAGCAAAACGTGGGTGCCCTCATCCACGGAAGCAGGCTCCAGAGGTTGTCTGTGGAGGAGCTTTGTGGGTGTACAAACAAGTAGGTTAATTTTGTAGTTGTTGCGGGAAAGAACATGATTAAAATATTAAAAAGCCAGCAATCTCTTATGAGGAGCAAAACTGTGTGTTGTTTGCAAATATAACCCCAGTCTGAGGACTGGGGATACTGGGAGATGAAATGGAGGTGGTGTAAGAGCTGATGCAGAACTGGAGATTGACTCCAGGGCTCTCTGCTGGAAGCTCCACCTTTTTGCCACCTTTTGCCCCATGGACATCAGCCTTCCTGGTCCTGCCACCCCACATTGACCCCAGGAGCTCCTGTAATTTGCTCCCTTTTTTTCCAGTATCTCCAGCTGGTGGTCAAGCTACATCCATGGTTCATTTCTTTACCTGGGGAACATGATTGTTCTGTTTCCTACAATAATTCAGAATTGAATTATTTATTTGCCTCAAGGGACAGGCGCTTGGGAAAGAGGCAGTCCATGTGAGCAAGTTTCATAGCCTTCCTTATTAGCTGTGTGTCACCAGCCTGGGAAATTTCAAATCGACACAGAGCTAAAACACAGAAAGGAGATAAATGCCACATTTGGTGTGACTTGCCAGTTCTGACACACAGAAACACCAAACACGTACCCAGTACCAGACAAATACCAGAGTCACGCAAATTGGAATCCACAAACCTGCCTCCGTACTTATCGCTTAGTAACAACTTCATATAAATTTTCCCGTGTAATTAAAATGTCTTTCCTGAGCCAAAAATGAAATTTTCTTTACAGCAGGCAAGCATTACATAAAATTAGTTTTCTCTCTAGTTTCTGTCAGTTGAATGAGTTTTAAAAAAAAAAAAATTTTATTGAAGAAACCCATTTGGGGAGGTAGCAGATTTCTTATCCTAATATTTTAGGTTAGCATGGAAGGAGAAAAGTAAACTGTGCATAGATCGCAGCTGGCCTGGTATCAGCTGGGGAGCTGGATGCGGTGGATGTTTCCATAGGTTTATGGGTACCAATTATTGCTGACGCTGTATGTAGGCGAAATATTGCTATGAAGCTTTTACCAAAAACAAAATAAAATAAAATAAAAGTTAATGCTCACAGCAGCCCAGTAATACCTCCTGTTAGGACATCTATTTTGAGGAGAGGTGAGAGGGGTCATGTACAAATTTTCTTCATATTTTTAAACTGTAGCTGCTGATTTTGGCTGCTTTCACTTCTTCCAGCTCACCAGTGACTCTTGCCCTTCAGCGCACCGCTGAAGCTCCTGGGAGATGTGGAGCTTTTGACAGGCATTGCTCTTGGCCAGTTTGGTGTTCAGCAATCCTCCCCTTGCTCCTTACCCTCTCCATCTTCCTCCACCCAAGTAAATATATAGCTTAGTAGCCACTTTTGAAAATGTACATTCTGCTGTCTCTCAGATGTGTCAATGGGCTCACTGGCGTTACAGGTCAGGACTTCTATCACCACCCTAAAATGGCCCTATTGGCAGAGGAGCAGCGCTCAGAAAATAACACTTTGAACCTGTCAAGTCTGATTTACGGAAAGCTTCCATGATTTAGAAAAGCAAAAAGCAATGATTGCTTTCTACTCCACCCTAATTTTAATTATAAAAAATGCTAGTATAGTTTTCCATTTGACATCCCTCTAAAGGAAATCACTAGCATTGGAGTAAATCTTCCAAATAAACATATTTCTCAGACATAAACATGGTAAATCTCTTCTTTTGAGAAAGACATAAAGAATGGTTAACTTAAAATATGCATATAATAACATTACCCACAGCTTCTCATGTTTAAAAAGATTCCATATGCAGGGAAAACCCATAAAATAAAACCCAAGAAATGCTGCATCCTCCTTCTATTAATTTGAAACAGTCACTTAATGGGAAAAAGGAAAAAAAGAGAAAAAGAAAATTGGTGGAACAGAATTATTTTATTTTTTTTCTTAGAAAATCCCAAACAAATCAGTAACTCCAACATTCCAATCTCTTCATCCTGTTCTTAGTGGTGTATTAATATGTAAATTCAATACTTGTGCTGAAAAATAGCTTTGGGTAAGGAAAAATGGTAGCAAATTCCAGGGTGGCCTTGCTAGCATTTTTGATTGAAAAAAAACTTGGAAAAATGTTGTTGTTTTAGGATGATGAGAACTGCTGCCATCTTTTGTGGTTTACCCAGGATTGTCCCAAGTTCGACTGTTGTCTCTGGTTTGGTTTAAAACCTAAAAAGGGGCCAACAACTGCGGCTCCCTGTCTCCCCCAGGTCCCCCACTCTTTCCCCACGTTTAGATGAGGGATTGACTTTAAAATAGGCTCACCGAAGCAGCTCTCTGCTTAAATCCTATACATAAACCAGCCTGCTTTTCTTGCTGGAAGAGTTTGCATCTCCAGAAAGCTCTGTCCTTGTTGTGGGCTGAGATGGACTAAGCTGGCGATTAAGACTGGGATTTGGGCTGGTTTTGCCTTTGACTTGATTCAGGAATTTCAGCAAGTCACTGTCACCCCCTTACCTTCCTTCTGCCCCCTCTGTGCCTCCTGGCAGGAGGGTGCTGGCCTGCAGGTGCTGATGGCTCCCTGATGGGCACCAAACGCCCAAGGAGCAGAGCAGAGCTCAGGACCACACACACCCCATGCACAGTCCCCACAATTAAATAGGGCTAGGGGGGGTTCCCGAGCCCAAAGGCAAACAAGTGGGTGCATTCCCAGTCCATACACCCCAATTCCTCCTCGGGCAGTGCAGCCGTGGAGGGGTTAAAGCGGGCCGGGCCTGCGGCTCCCAGCTGCGTGCACTGGCGGCCTGCACTGCCAGGGGAGCTGGGCTGGGCCAGCTGCACCGAATTAAGTAATTCCCCCCAGTCAGCGAGAAAAGGGCTGTGTCTCTAGCACTGGGATTAGCACTGGGGGGAGTTCGGTTTTTATGGTAGGGAAGGAGGTGGAAAAAAAAAAAAAGGCAACAACCCTGCCTTTGCCTGATTCCTCACTTTCGCTGCGGCTTGGGAGAGTTTAGGCTGCGCAAAAGCTGCCCGGAGAGGAGCTCTCTTGGCAGTGGGGTGAAGAGAAGCCCGACCCGCTGACTTCTCCGGTTAGCATCCCAGCTGGGGAGATGCTCGTTTTGCCCAAAAGCTTGGGTGAGGCAGTCAGCTGGAGTTCAAGATCCAGGGACTTAATGTCCCATGACTGACCGTAGCTTGTTTGACCTGTAGTGCAGATCTAGAGCGTAAGGAGCAGAAGTATTTTTATGGTATGTGCTGAGCCTGCTCTCCCTGACTGAAACACCTCCTGGAAAATGAATAATTGAACATACATGTGACGATGTATAGCCCATTCTTCAAACACAACCTGAAATGGGGCAGAATATCCTCCAAGTTCCTAGGCTTTTTCTCCTGCTAACCGCATGGGATTGGCTATAAAATCTATAGAGACAATGCTTTGTAGCAAGGAGAAGTCGTTTCAGCCCATGCTCCTGAGCAGTGGTCTTCAATTGTGAATTTTTTACGCTAAGCGGTGTGCTGAATTTCTGCCTTCTATCTGAGCTGGAGTAGAAGCAAAAAACAAATCAATTCTGATTTTTTTTTCATTTACTGAGCCACGCTGCTCCCTGCTAAAATCAAGAGACGTTACTGTTGGCACAGCAGGCTTAAACTCACTACTGTGCTTTGCATCTTTTAATAAAGGAAGAAAGTGATTGAATGAGATTGTCTATTAGTTGCCTTGGATCAGCAGTTTCTTCTTTGTAGTGATGCAACAGATTGTTCTCCGAATAATACAGTAAGAATAGGCTCAGCGTGCAAAGCCCTGTAAACCGTCTGAAGAAAAAGCTGTGGCCTTTTTTTCCCTGCTTGCTTCCAAGCCAGTAGCTGCTTCTAATATTCCTGTATCCAATATGAGCACAGTGCTGTGCCTAGCACACATCTAATGTTTGTCAAGGGCTCTAATTGTTTGTTAGGAGAAAGAGACGTTGAGGAGAGCAGAGTGGAAACAATACAGGAGGAGGGATGGTCTTGTGAGGAACTGCCTGGGTTGTGTTTTGGGGCAGTTTGGTTCATTTCCTGGCTCTGCTATGTCCTTCTCACGTGGTCTTGGGAAAGTCTCCTAATCTGCTTCTCAGTGCAGTAAGAGGCACCGTCTTGTCTCTTGTACATAGTATGTGTCAAGTAAATACCTATAGTCTGTGCTAATATATACCTATAGAGTGTAGTAAGGTGATAAAGCAAGAACCGATTCTGTAAACAGTTGTGATGCCCAGGGCACAGGGTCCTGTTTTCACAGCACATCAGTTACATAGCAAAGCCCAAATGAATTCTGCCCTTCTAATTCGTGACAATGTTCATTTTCTGAATGCTGACTTTGGGTAGATGCTTATTTTTAGCTTGTATATGAGTGTGCACCAGAATGAAAGGGGAGGCTTTCCCACACCAAGCATTTTGTTTTCCATATAAATGCCTGTCGCATAATATTACGGACAAGTAAAGGCTTCTTACTGCTCATAAGGTGTTATGGTAATCCTTCACGGAGTCCTTTTAATGAATAAACTAGGAATGCTTCATGAGTCGTTTATTAAGGGTTAATGATGTATCTTCTCTCTTTGGCATCATTCCCAGCCTAAATCAAGCCTGCTTCATCTCATATGGATATGAAAGACAAACTGTACAGATTGAAAACATCTGTATACTGAGTGAATGAACCACATGGCAGCAGTGTCATGCAGAGATTTACTTAAAACTGTCCCCTTTTGTTTGACTTTAGAGGAACAGCACAAATAAATACAGTAGGTTCTGTTTAAACAAAGAGGACTCTGATCAATAGAGGTTTGTATAGCTTACGACCTTCAACTATAAACAAAAAATTGGGGTAAACCCCACATGTCTCAGGTCAATTGCCATCTTATTTACTTTATTACACCGCTAATGTTCTAATCTGTCTTACATATGAAATGCTTTTCACAAGCAGCCTTACTTTGCTTCTCCATTTTTGCCAGAGATAAAAGGAAAGTTGTGTTTGCTGTTCAGAGCAACCTGTGAGTGTGGCTCTGAGGGTGCTGTGAATTTTGCGTATCGGTGTAAGCAGAGGTCAGACACACCAGTTCAGGCAGATTTCGAATTCCAGTAGATTTTGGTTGAGGTTTCCAGTAGGTTTCTGTGTTTTGGGCGGGGGGGTTCAAGCATCCACAAAGAAAATCAGAATGGTTTGTGGCTCACCATAACCAAAGCTGTGCACAAGAAACAGAGCAGAGGCAGTGCTAGATAGAAAGTGCTAACTCTGTTCTGTCTGCAAGCAGAGGTTATCCCTTCTGCACAGACACTTGAAAACATTTGCAAATATCTGCTAGAGACTGACCCTGTGAGTTTTTATTATTATTTTTGTTACTGTCTCCCAGCAAGATTAAGTAATTCCAAATACTGAGGGGATGACTCTCCTGCATGTGTTCTGTCCTCATATCTCCACATAACTAGCATAAATTGTAATTATTTTGTTTTCTGGCACATTTTATAATTTTCTAGAGGGGGGAGGCTATCACCATATCTTGTTTCTGGCCATCTTTATCTTCCCTGTCTAACTTTTAATCCTTGTGGTTGATGTTAACAGAAGACAAAAAAGGGGAAATCGTGGGGAAGATTTGCATGTACAAGTTCATAAAAACAGGCAGCAAGGAAGAGATGGGCCCCAGCCATGCCTTACCCAATGGATACCACTACAACATGAGCCCTCACCAGGCAGAGGTGCCAGTCTAGGTACACGAAGCCACGAGAAACCAGATTTATTAGCATTGCTGCTCAGACAGTTATTCAGGTGTTTTTCTTTGCTGGCGGCATTCCTGTTCCTGTTGACTCTACTATTTTCAACTTCAGTGTTATCTGCTGTGATCTAAGAAACACTTCACTCCTGCTTCAGGTGCATTTTGTTGTAGAACTCAAATACTTTGGTGGGCAACAGCGGGGTGAGTACCACTGGGTATGTCTTTCCTCAGAGCTTTGAGAGATCTGGAGAGAGATTTCTGGAGATTGGCTTTGAATTATTTTATTTTATTTTTTCAGTTTAATAGAAAAGGAGCACCCAGACTGCTCACCTATCTGAGATCTTGTTCCACTAGCCAGGTGGCTTTTGATCCATGAAGCAGCATCTCAGCTGCATACCTCACTGGAAGAAAATCTTACAGACATTGAAGTTTTGCAACTGAACAGTTATGCGCTTGTCTTGCTTCCAGCATTTCTTCACAGTCCCCATTTAGGCCCAGAAACTAGAGCTGCAAGTTCTAGTCTCAGCAGTAACGTCTCCCCCGTCATTAAATAATTGAGTTAGTTCTGCAAGCTCCAACCCAACGCAGAGACACTACCTCATAGCTGGTGGGTCGCTGGCAGCAGGTTTGACAAAACCCTTTGAGGGTGGCTAGTGGAGGCTCTTTCCTGGCAGGTTCAAGCTTGGTTTGTTAGGTCAGTGGGGAGACAGACGGGGCGAACCACGCTGCTCCCTTGCCAACCCACGCTGGCCGAGGTTGGTTACATTTTGGCTGTACCTTTCAATGCAGCATTAGGAAGACAGAAGAAGAGCCTGTGGTCCTTCGCTGAGTACGAGAAGCAAATTGAGGTATTGGAGTCCTCAGGAGATGCTGTTTTGCTGCCCTCTAGGCAAAGATTAAAGCTTAAAATGTGGAAGTTAAAGAAAACGCTGTCCTGGGCACACCAATGCAAAGCAAGAGGTTGAGAAGGTAGGAATAATTCTTGTGGGACTTCATTAAGGTGTGAATATAAGATCTCTAAGAGATCTCTGGGCTCAGATAAGCGAGATCCAGTGGTGTACAACAAAGAATTATCAGGAAAGGCATCATAATTACAAAGTACTTTTATATTAAAATGATGTCATGTAATAGGTTGAAGAACAAAAAATATGTAAGCCATGCAGATCTTCTTTATCTAAATAATTGTTTTCTTATGCATTAAGCAGCAAACTTCTCATATAATTCCTGCCCTTTAATGGTAAACCTTATTAAATAAAGACTTTGAAACTATTTTAACATTTCAGTAGTACATTTCATCTTGAGGATGCATCACTGAAATGCTACAGGGAAGCATGGAAATATGGAACAGCTTAGAGAATGAAGGCTTAATAGGGAATGTGTCATTACAGGACTCTATAGCAAATATATAACCTCCTTTAAAAGTGTATGAACTATTGTATGGAGGATCAGATTTTTTTAAACGATCAAATATATAATGGTGTGACATTGAACTTTCAGGATTTTCTCATAGGTCTTTATTTTCCTTAGATCTGTTCCCTGAGGAAAGTTCTTTATTTCTCTCATGTGAAGAATAATACTGAGATCTGCCTATGGAAAACTACATTCTAGGAGGAAGAATCACAAAGAACTTTTCTTTTAGACTTTCCTTTAAGAGGTCCACACCATGATAAGCAAAATGAAATGAAATGGAAGATGAAAGGTAATCAGGAGTGAACCAATGTTTGCAGTGGTTAGACCACAAGCTCTAAAGCTTTATGATCAGTCTGTGTGTATATCGCAACAGTTCCTAGGAAGACATTTTCACAGATCATATGTTACAAAAACAAATAAACAAAGAAAACCCAATGAGATAAAAATAATAGTTGATCCAGAAGTGTCTGAGTCTCATCCCCTAAATCAAAGCAGATGCAATGACCTTAGAAACAAGTGGTCCTTGACTGCTGCCCACACAAAGCAGAAAACATCAAGGATGTGAAAAATGAGTTCCTGTTACTTGTGAACCAAAACACGTTATTGCATTGTGAATGTTTCTTCCTTCTTTGCCAAATTATCTTCCTGGCGTATCAGAATAGGTGAACCTCTTGGAGATTGTTTGGAAGATACCACCACACAGGAACTCAGTCTTGTCAACAGGGCTCCGCTGGTTTCTTTGCCAGCCTGTGGCACTGGGACAGCTGTACTGTGAGCTGCAGAAAAGCTGAGAGCTGACTGACCTTCCTCTGTTTGCTCACTGAGGGCATGTCTCCATGCTGCTGTTGGATCTTTTTATCTGCTTATGCCACTGGTGACCATGACCCTTTCTTTCTCACCTGGGCTTGAGACTGACCTGCCTCACTCCTGAGCTGGATTAGATCTTATTTGACTTGTATTTCTTTCACTGCCAGGATCAGGAACCTTTTTTGTTCAGTCCTGCTTACCTTAGGCAACTGCCATTGAGCTTCCTTCTTTTCTCTGGTGAAGGTATTTGCCCAGGAGAGCCATCTACATCAATTTCAGTATTTGCAAGTGTTCTCATTCTCTGCAGATTTCTGAAACAGGAAATCAGAAGCTGCTTTGTGTAGATATCTGCTATATTCTGAATGGATTCTCATGTCCTAAAATTTAATTTGTCCTGTGGTTTGGTTACTTTGTTCCAGTGGGCAGTATAGAAGTGTGAGTGTTGTCTGGTGAACAAGAAGTGCATTTCCAGGCAGAAATAGTTTAAGAATATACCATTTTTCACTGAAGAGAAGGTGGACATTTAACAAATGCAAAGTTGTAAACGGATTTGTAGAGCAACAATGGCGTTAACCTTCTCTTTTGTAGCATGTCAGGATGTAGATGGCTTCTGGGGAGAGAATACAGTATCTCTGAGATGCTAGAGTGAAATACTATTTCTTCAAAGGTTCCTTCCAGCCTACGCTCTCCTATAAGCTGGGGTTTGAAGCTATTAATTACTTTCCAAGAGAAGAATGGAAACGAAGGAAAGAAAAGCATATAGGGATTGCTTCTGGAAATAGCCACCCATTCTTCTCAGAGCTGTAGAAACATTCAAAAAATGTCTCCTCAAGTAATAAAGTCTCTTTGTTTTAATAGATCTGCTACTAGCAAACTTCCACAGCCACAGTTTATAGTTGGGAGTGTCTCTATAGAGCCACATGGAGAACATGGGCCGTTTCCTTGGGGCACAAGGGTTGCGATTGTACCCTTGGAGGCTGAGTTCTCTCCACCTGCACAAGTGACTATCCCCTGACACGTAGGAACAGCTCTTTGGCTTCGTGAGATACCTTTAGATTTTCTCTCAAAGCCTTGCCACATTGTGGTCTAGATCAGCATTTCGGGCATTTCTGTTAGCACCCCTTATCCTTTCACTAAACTCTTATAGGCTGATTTCATTACTAACGATACCAGAGTGATTAGACTTTGAGTACAGGGAAGGCGAAGAGAAGAGAGGAGAAGAGAAGAAAAAAAGAAAAAAGAAAGGAGAGAAAGTGGCACAGAAAATGACGAAAATTGTGTCTCTCTCAAGGGTGACAGACTTCTTGTTGCTAGCAGGAAAAGGCAACAGCACTCATTGCTTGCTCTAGTTGGTAGGGTTTAAAATTTCAGCAAAGAGTTATTGCAATGATGAGCCAGTTCAGTCCAAATTGCTGTAACACTAGCAAAGAGCAGTTTACCTGTTTGGAAGAGAAGGGCTCATCAATACTGTAAAGTTTACATGCAGTCAGTCTCAGGATCTCTTTCCCCTCAACTGCTGGAACACTAAACCCTCAGCTGCCTCTTACAGCACTGCTCAGAGAAGAGAAAATATTACGAATGAATGTTTCTAAATCCCTCATTCAGTGTGCTGAGGGCCAGAGCCTGAAGTAAGACTCCTGATAAATATGGGGATCCAAATCTGGCCCTGTGAGAGCTATCATCTATTATACTCCAGCAAAGAAGCGAGCTGATGTTAAGATCTTACTGCTCATTGCAAAGCTTATTTTGTTACATCAGCAGGCCACAAGGTTCAATAAACTATGTGGCCTTTATCTGTTCCATATGTACTGGCTGCCTCCTGTAGTTCGTATGTATTTTTACGGTATATGTGCTTTAACAAGGGAATCTGATACCTTTAGACAGTAGAAATGCAAATTAATTCTTCAGTCTGTAAAACCCAGTTTAAATTTGATTCTGTGTCACAAAATAATGCCAGTAGTTGCAGTTTTTGTTTTCCAGATACAGGCTTCCAGAGGGGCTTGTTCCTCCGGGGATTTTATAGGCATTGAAATTTGATGGATTAATTGTTAATAAAAGTTAGATTGGGTAAGTGAACACAAACAGCATAGTGAGTTTAGTGTTTACATTGGCTCCCAAACATTTTTAAAGGGCGGTTTTGAACTGAGATGCCAGACAGACTTTTTTAGTTTTGCACCTAGAAAATTATTTAACTGTGGAACAATCCACGCCATCAAAGCCAGAGGGTTTTTTTTTTTTTTTAATCTTTATCGTTTTACCACTATCTGCTGTCAGGATCTTACTGTACAATAGTGACCTCTGATGTAAAGGAATCAGGAATGCCACTCGCAAACCCTACTGCACAGCCTTGCCGAGCAATTATAAGCCTATTCATCAGCAGCCAAACGGCTTAGAAAGGGAGGGACGTGTGTGCATGTGCGCACAGACACACGTACACACACAGACAACTGGAAATCTGTTGATAAAATTGAAGAGCTCAAGAATGAAGGATCTGGAGCTGTTAATTTTTATAGCTGATACAGATACTAATATTTTATGAGGTTTAGAACTATCAATATATAAAAAAAAGTAATATGTAGCTTTGCCCTTTTTGTTTTAATACAGAGATAAAAGTATCGCTTGAATAGAGCAGCATTGTGGTTAACAGACCTCTTTATGGGCAGACTTATCATTCTGCTTCCTTTTGTTAATATTTATAAAAACAGAAGGATGTTTTTGCCTGATCTTAGGCAAAATCCACAAGTTGGTTTCTTTAAAGAGGCACCTCCCCTGCTCACTTATCTCAAGGCACATTTCAGTTAAATAGCAGGGGTGGGTTGATACTAGCTAGCTTTTGTGTGTTGTACTTTGGGGAATGGCTCCCTTTAAATGCAGACTCCGAGCTTACACTGGGGATTTGGATGAGAGATTCCCACTGCAGAATTAACGTGACGGCGAACATCCAACCTCTGCAGAAGTGCTGTCATGTGAGGGGTGTCTCCTTTAAGTGCTCTCCATCGTTCGTTCAGAAAGTTACAGCTGCACCAGAGGGCTCACCGGTGGGCTGGTTGGGTTTGCAGAGGCCACGAGGTAGTCCTTGAGGTCAGGGAAAGAAATTGCAATAGGATGGAACAGAAACGGGAGAATCTGGGCTCCAGGCCATAGGAGAAGTCTACGTTCATGACCCTTTACTGTAAATAATATTACACCTTTAGGAATAATAACAGAAACATTTATTTCCAGCTTACTCAACAGAAGATGCCAAAGATGTACTTTGAAGAAACAGAGCATTTGAAGAAATGTGATATTGTATTGGATACAGCTTTAAGAAATATGTTAATGTAATAAGAGTCTCTCAGTAAGATGAAATGTCTTTTTATGTGTAGAGCAAGGGTGATCTCAGAGGCAGGACCCTGAACTGGTATTCAGGTGATCCACTCTCTGCTCTTACCAGCCACAGACTTCCTCTCTGATGTTATGTATCCTTGCAATAGTTTGACAGCCTTTAAAGTATGAAAAACCTTTTTTGTGCTCCACAGGAAAGCTGTGTAAAAAGACAACTATTTGCAAAGTTGTCAAGTCTTCAAGCGATGAAGGTCATATAAACCTATGGATAGATCAGATTCGTGGTAAATGCTAGTAGTTGTGATTTTGTAGCAATATATTAGTGATTACCACAAATATATAGGGAGCAGGAGGATGTGATGCAACCTAAGCTCTAAACTGTCCTTGTGTGATCTTATTCTTTACATTTTCTTAAAAGGTTTTATGAAAACTTAAAAGCCCCAGGGAATAATATCTATCTATCTATCAATCTATCTATTTATCTATATCTCTATATATACATTATGGAACAATTATGCCTTTTAAAACAACCCTCAATAGAGTAATCCCTGTTTTCCAGCTTCTGGAAAAGGAAAGCTGGAGTTTTCCAAAGTCATTGCAATCCCAATGTAAACATTTCGGAAAAACACACTTGTTTAGGAAGTACTTTGATGATATGTGAGGTTCAGTGGATTCTTCAATATATTGAAAGAAAGATGTGTATGTTTTGTAACCTGAGCCCTGGCTGGGCATCAAGCTTCCCATAAGGTATTCTGCCGAGCTGCAGCCAAGAGACCTGATACCAATAATGGCCCAAGAATTCAAGGTGTTCGTTAATATTCAGCTATAATGAATGCAGCATGTGTTTTTGAATAAACTGCATGCTTGAATGAGAACCTCTCATTCAAGAAGCTGAGGTGCATAGTATAGTGATTAGACTTGGCAAAAAGCAGGTTTTTTTTATGGATGACACCAGCCAGCTAATAGTAATTGCTAACAGCGCATGTCCTGTAGCGTCACTCGCGGAAGCAAGAGGCTGAGCTGTTTGGTTGTCCCAAACCATTCGACACTGGTAGATCCCAAGGGAGTGCTGTGACTGCGAAGTCCCTGCTGGTTGGCACAAATCTGCTTTGCATTAGAGCACAGTTGTTTCAAGCTTGATATATGTTCGGCTGAATGCTCAGCCCTTTTCATTCTGGTTGATTTGTTAAAATTTTGCTTGCTTCCCGTAAACTAAAAATGGCTCTGCTTTCTAGAAACCATTTGTTTGAGCTTCTAAGGAGAATCTGTTTCAGTTACACCAAATCAGTCCAGTAACCCACACTAGCAGTGCAAAACTTTGAATTTGTTATGGAAGAAGTAAAAAACAGAGCCCAAGCATTTAGCCTTGTGATACCAAAAACTTCACCAACCCCAAAAGGGGTCTTCACGCTTCAAAGCAAGCAGGATCTGTCCCCCAGAGGTCACTTAGGTCCAGCCTGTGGTGTGTACCACCAGTGGTGAACATGCAAGGGAGGTATTATCATCCTGATATGTTCAGGTTTGGGGCCAAAACATCTTTTCAGTTGCATAATGGGGTATTAGGGTGGAGGCTCTCATTTCCATATTGTTCAGATGATCTTCTTTATACAGGGAAGTGAGATGTTCTAATACCCTTATCTTACCTTACATAACTCCAGATGTTAATCATCAAAAAAATGATCCAGCCCTTTTTAATATGAGGGAATGAAATGATAAGGCCTGAATTAATTTTTCAGTTTTCTCTTGATAAACCTTAACTCTGAGATGACAAAGGAGGTGGATTTGGTAGACTTCTCAGTAACCTGCAGCTGTAATTACATCAGCCTAAGTGTTCTCCTTTTCTCTTTAAAATGCATGTTTGCATTAACTTTAGAATGGAAATTCCTAAAGGGTTAATTGGAAGAAGGCATTTGGTGCTCTTTTTTACATTAGGAGGAAGTCTCAGGGAGACTCCTCTTAGGGAGGAAGGTAATAGCTTAAGAAACAGCAATCTGGAAAAAGAATCAAAGGGTATTTATAGCATGTAGCAATAGTTTAATGAGTTTTCATCATTTCCACTTCTAGTCAACCAACCTCATGAGCCACCAATACTCTAAAAAGTGGTTTAAAGTGATTATTCACTTTGGTACTATTCCTCATTACGAGTAGAGCGAATGCTTCTGAAACCAGTGTGGAGGGGGGTTTCAAAGTGAAACCATTTTTTTAGAAGTATGACTGCATATCTCTATAAAGTTGCTTATGGTTCCACTTTCCACACCCTATAAATAATAATAATGATTGAAAATAACAAAAGCTTCCCACTCAGACCAATTTACTGCAATTTTCCTTTCACCGTCTTATTCAGTTTCTTTAATCTTTAAGCTATCTCCGAATTGCCGCTGGATTTCAGACACATGTATGCAGATAATGAGCTTAGACGCAGATATTACACAAGATCAGGTTTATCAGATATAGGCACTTTTAATTCGTTGGTCCTTTACTATTCCTTTTTGGATTCCCACTTTCTAGTAACGGTAGAAAATTTTCAGAAGATATTCTCCCAGTCTCCCTTCTCCAACTGAAGCAAGAAAATCTCACCGGATGGGACTTAAACGCAGAAGGAGCACTTAAAGGAAGGCTGCAATCTGCATGCCACACCTCTGCCCTCTCTTGTACACAATGGAAAGCCCGTCAACGTTACTGTAAATTGTGATGGCTCAGTCCAGAGAAACCATATTTTGCACCTCATCTGGTCTAAATATTGAGTTTACGAGTGAATGTTGCTTTGCATTATGTGTTATAGATGCTTTATGTTTATTTAAGAACTCAGTTTGCAGGAATGTTTTCCAGACATGCGGTTTACCGCAATAGACAGTTGTTGATATTCTGATCCCAAGAGCGTTAGAATATGTTTAGAAATTGCGACACTTTTAAAACCAGATGTTCTACATAAGCTACACAAAAAAGGGGGTGGGGGAACAAATAGAACTGTCATTTGGCATGAAAACAGCCTGTGTTAAAGCAAAGGCAAACACATACCAAGTGAAATAAACGCAGTGAACTGCCCTCAACCCTTTCCTCCTTTTGTAAGTAACTATTTTAACAAAAGATGGAAAATCCTAGCTCCCAGATGGTGTGGGAAGGGAGAAGGAAGGCTTTCAGGTCCAGATTCGCATCTGAAGGAAGCTGCTGGATCTTACTCCTGCGATGGATCAAACCAGAATGACAGAGCTGGGCAACTTCAAGCAGAGAAAGAAAATAAATCTGGATTCAAAGCCCAGCACAGAATGTTGTTTTCTGTTTCTTTTTAAAGGTAAATGATCATAACTGAGGAGGCAAAGAATGTTATGCCCTGCATAGTAAATCACCATAAAGATATTCCTCCCAGCAGCCAGGGGATGATGGCACACACTGCCCTGCTGTGCGGGATGATTTCATGGAGAAATTTCTGCAAACAGATGGGGGATCCTGCACCAGAGACTGTCTTGGAGATTGAGTATCTCAAAATTCCTCACCTGTAGGTATCTAGTGTGAGAGCACAGTTGGGCAGCAGAGCAACTGGGGCTCACAGCCATCTCCAGCTGATGAGAAAGTGTCTCTTTCCATTTAATCTCTTGCTGTTTGCTCTTCTGACTTTAAATTATTTCCCTTGTTCATTATAAAAGCAGAAGGCAAAAGAGCTTCTCATAGACCAACCTCATGCAGATTAGCATAGGTTAGCGTAATCAATGACAATACTATAGGGGTCCTTACAGAAAAAAAATAAGAGCAGCTGGCGGCCAAAAGGAAAGGAAACCAAGTCACCTTTGTTTTCCTTTACAACAGCATGCCACAGAGGTAGAAACATATTACCAGCAAGACTGAAGTCACGCGCATGAAACAGTTTAAGCTACTAAAACAATTCATGCATTTGGCCAAAGATTGATAATTTTGTATTTGTAAGATAAAAGTGGTGTAACATCTACCAAACAGCCTGGTTTGAAAACAGTTAAATCAAAGCTGTAAAGAAAAGTGTTGTGCAAACACGGCTTCACCAGCAGGTCTCCGGAGCGCTGAGTGTCGGAGCTGTTGGGACCCTCCTGTATCGCTTCAGAGCTGCAGCAAACCTACTCTGCACGCTGGTGCTGTTTTTTCGCAGTTTGGCAGACTGCAAAGAAACAGCCTCATTTATAAGTTGATGGTTTCATGGGAAGGCAATTTACTTATGTTAAAAACTGCCCTGCCAGCTTAGTCACTCTGCCTTCATTGAACAGAAGACTCCTACTAACATTGGATCATTTCATTAGTCCAGCTTCAAAGAATTAACACAGTAGTAGGATCTGCCCACTGACTCATTCTGCTCATGAGTACCTGAAAAGCCAGCTCTGAAACTCTTACTAGGTCTGCCTCACCAAAGACAATTTATGGCGGAAGTTCATGTACATATTTATTTTGTTGCTAAAGAGTTTGCTGGCATACTTCAAAGTGTGGGCTATTGCCTGTTCAGGTTTATTGCCTGCTTGAGTGAATTATTGCCTACCTGAACAGGCCTGCTGAGCAATAGTTCAAATTAAAACGTGTCATTTATCATGTTCACACCAATCCAAAATGACCGCAAAACCCAAGGTGTAATTATTGCCAGCCTCTGACTGCAGAGCTATCATAGCAAGCTCTCAGCCAATGGGGAATACTGGTTCCTCTCTTCAAAGGAAATCTGCTTCTTTCTTCGTAATCAACAAATATGACCCTAGCATTAACAGTAATACTGTTTCACATGCTGATATTCACCACTGAAACCAACTTTTAAATATGGTGGAAAAGCGTGGCATGGATCCCATCCAAGATGAGTTTTTCTTCATCTGTAATTATGGACCCAAGATTTTACATTAAAATCTCTTTGAAAATACAAGTCTTGCTCTTCTCACCAGTATCTGGAAAGTATGTTGTCACGTGGCCTAGAATGATGGCGTTATTTTTGTCGTCACTATTTTTATTGCTACCACTTTTAAAATTTCAGAAAATAAGTGAAAGCAGAATCTCAGCACCGGCATGGGCTGTGGACTCTCAAATGTTTCTATAGCTGTAGTCAGCTAAGGCTCTACATCCGTGTTCTTCTCCATCATCTTCTATCCCTGTTGTTTATTGTGTCATCTTTTCATATTCTTTGATATATCCCAGGGTTTGTGTCACATTTTAACCTAAAACTTGTAGGGCTACAGCTGCCTATGGTATGTATATGAAAGCAGGGAAAAGCAACAATATATAAAACAGTGTGCTGTTCCTCACATCCCTCCCTAACCCTGCCTGGCTCATCCAGGACTTTTGAGCTTTTTCTGGATAATGTAAATCTTCTGAAGCAAGATAGAAATAAACCTTTTTTTCTATGTCTTTACTAAGGCATGCTTTTTTCTTTTTATTGTTGTAGGACCCGAAAGGAAAGAAACTATTCAAACAAGAACCAAAACATCAGAAAACAAAAATCAGAAAGCATCTGCTTTAATGTATGGTTTGAAGTATGGCTTGAAAGCTTTATGTTTTTGGTCTGTGTAAACACATAAGTGTAAGTACAGGGAGAAAAAAAAAGAGGATTTAGTCTGATCAGAAAACTCCTGTGTGATGCAGTTCCCATGCACTGGGACTGAAGTTGGACTGGGACTGCAGCATGTGGTCAGGCTTGCTGTAGCTCATTGACAGACCCGGTTCCGAGCATCCAGATGCCTTTCTCACTTCTCTGTGAACCATAGCAGGTCTCTGCAGCTAAACAATTCTCAAATTATGGAGTTTGCATCCTGATCTGAATTTTGCAACTCAAGCCTACCTGTGGTTATGCAGTCAGACAGCAAAGCCAACAAGCCAAGAGCAACGCCTAGTCACTGACTTTGATCTAGAAATAGTTATTATCCTGCTATCTACATTACAAAACATCCAGTTTGCTAAACCTGGGTTATCTACTGATTTGGCTTCATTTGATAGACAGGAGCAGTTCCAGCAGGGAGAGCTTCACATCCTGAAATGATGCATCTTTCAGAAAACTGATAAGCGATAAACCTTACAAAACCTGTGAGTGGGAAATGATATTTCTGTCCACCTCCCAGCTGCCTCTCTCCAGTTAATCCTAAACAGCACCACTGGTGGCCTTTGCAGATGAGATGGAGAAGTGGGTGAATTAATGCTTCACCAGATCAGAGCTGAGACCCACCAGCAGGCAGCAAGAGGAAGCAGACACTTCTAATGGGAAGTACATCACTGTGGTTATGTAGAGGATTTCGGTTTCTCAAGCTTATGCAGACTTTCAGGAGGGTAAATGATTTGTTTTCAAACCATCTCTTTGAATTTATTTCTCTTGGAAGCTTGGTGGGAAATTACTTAAAAAGGAAGTCACTTTGAATTCTCTCCTGTTCACTCCAGATGAGAAGAAACTCTTCTTTCTCTGAAGAGTGAATTTGGGTCACAGTGCGGTAGCGTTCAGTCCTCACGCTGAATTACTTGCTGAACATGTGGTAGTGTTTTGCGACATGGTCTATGAACTGGGAAGTAAGCTGAGCTCACCCAACCCATTTCATTTATGGCTTTACACAAGTAAATAAGTATGTTTTCAGCCACTCAACACAAGAATGGCTTGCAAATTGCAACCGCCATTGCCTGGGAGGTTAAAGGTTAAGCTTTTCAACAGGTCAGACTACAGTGCTAATTCACCTCAGTAGTGAGTCCCAGGCAGCCTGTAATGCATATTTGTGGTGGTTGTGTTTGTATAGCATACACATAAAATGAAAACCGTATGACAGAGGTTAGTCCTCTTAAATGGTTGTCACATTGGCTTGGGTAGCTTTTGTACAGTTATCCATATGTTAGCCAAGATTCTGGTGGTACTTTTGTATAAATTTTATTGACGTGGTGAGCTAAATCGGGTAATTTCATAGCTATTATAATCAGCCAGTGGCCCAAGCAATGCACTGCTTTGTTTATCGTGAAAATGTTACTAACTGGTCTGGCCAGGTTCAGCCTCCAGCGGTGGCCCTCCTCCAAATGTGGAAAAGCCATTTTTCTGACAGAGAGGTTTCAGACAGGCAATGCTTGTGTTCTTGAGCCACAAAAGCACCGATGCTGTGGGCTGAGGGCTCAGTCCCTGTCACCAGATGTCTTTCCTGAGTGTTACACAGATGAGGAGAGGAACTTGTGAGAACTTCCTGAGCTCAGTTCACAAGTGTTAAAGCTTGGACTAAGGCCTGGATTAACAGCGATGTCTGAGTTTACAGCCTAAATTAGGCACGTAGACTCCCGTATATATATATATATTTAAGAGAGAGAGGTGCTCTCAGGGAAATGTGCTTGCCCCCTGTGGGTGCCAGTCCCATCAGCTCTAAGAGGGCCCCAGGTAATGAAGATCCTGGTGCAGACATCTCAGCTGGACACCTGCAGTGCTGTGCGTGTGGGCCTAGGTGCCTATATGTCATGTCAAAGAGCCACCTCGAGTGGTTTCTTCAGAGGGCTTGTGTTATTGTGTGACCTTGTGTACTACTTGGTGGAGAGCCACTAAACGTAGGCGTGATCCTGTTGACAGTGCTGTTGATATTAGTTTGGCAAGCCAAAGGGCAGTGTCTGGGTGACCAAAAGAAGCCATTTAACACCCTTTGTTGGCAAAGAAGTATCAAAATTTCCTCCTCTGCAAGGCAGGAAGAGCAGGCACAGCCCTAGACTTCCTCCCTGAGATCCTTCCTAACCAAGATGCCCTTCTCCAAGGGAGCAGCTGTGACCTTTAAGGTCTGTGTCATGGCACATCAGGATGTGCTCGTGTGCACATACTCGTTGCTCTGTTACAAAGTAGGTGAATCTCAAAACTTAGTATACAGTCCATTCTGGAGAGATTTCTGCCGAAAGATGAAATATCTACCAAATAAATGAGAAGCCTGAGAGTGCATGTAGCAGGAGATGAGCAAGATGTTTTGAGAAAATCTGATTCCCAGCTCCCAGAGTTCCTCTGTGTCCCCTAGAAAAGAAGATGAGTGGTCCCCAGCTTTGGTGAAATGCTTGATGGAGCTGGCAACATCACTCTGGCTTAACCCTGGCTATAAATGATGCTTACATTTCAAAAGCATTTTTAAATAATATTTTTCATAAGTATAAGCTAAAGTAGTTACTTTCCACCAGGGTCATGGAGAGTTCACTAAATGCTGATAGACTGTATTCTGTATTAATGGTGCTAAGCTAACTGCCTCACAGAACTGCCAGAGCCCTTTATTTAAAGAAATAGCACTGTATTTCACAAGAAAATATTTTTAAAGCTTTCCCTACCGATAATTTGTCTAAAGAGAGACAGGTCTAATTATTTATATTGAATCTGGAACGCCCAGAATTGGATGTGTTCAATAAGATACATGCTTTATTTGAATATACATTTAGAGCAGTGTGCAACACAGATCATTAAAGCATTTTGTTTTCTTTATATTTAACGGAATATCAGCAATTAGGTTCTTCAGCTAATTATTGGATCTTATAAATGATTCTTCAAAAAACAGCTACGAGGATTAGACTGTGCCTTTATACGGAGCTCTGAGAAAGGATTTCCATGCAGCAAGAGGAGAATCGCCACGCAGATTGCATTTTCTTCTCTTCGGCAAGGGGAAGGGTCTGCAGCTCATCTGTATCAGTTCATCTTTATCACCAAGCCAGCTGGACATAGGACACTTGTTCATCTGTCCACAAGCATATCAGGAACTGGGGGCTCGTTTCTAGTAGTAGGTAAGATCCTTACTACCTTGCATGAGAAATACAGGTCATAAACTAGTCCTTGCTGGTATATATGTAAATTCCCTGTTAGTGGTGGTTTGAAGTGTGGTATTAGTTGGACACCAGTTCTTATTACAGTTATACATTTGAAGTGACTTTAAAGCAAAAATACTAGAAAAACGATATAGATTAAATAAATTCTCCCCATCAAGGCAGTGCAACCCATTGAAATCCACGATTGCACTGAGAATCCTCTACATTAAGGGCTTGGTAATGCAGCCCATACCCTGGCAGCACTGAGATGAAATCCAGAAACTGCAATATCTTGAGAAGGGCAGGTTCAGCTTCTTGAGTGATAAACTGTCCGTAAATGTAGTGATAGAAATTGAGGGTCATATTTCATGGGAAAACAGATCCTGAGACTCTTACCAGTTGGATTCTCAGTGCATGCAAGCTGGTTTCAGTTTATTGTTTTAGAGAAGGTGTGCTCTTACATATCTGTGTAAGGTGGCATCGAGTGACCCCAAACAAACCTGAGTTAAAGTACATAGAGAGACAATTAGTCAGGCACTTAACCAGGAGCTTGGTGTTAAGCATGCAAATCGAGGGGAGCTACATAACTTTGTTAAGATGAATTCAGTGGTATTATCTGTATGTTAAAAGTTAAGCACTGAACTTACCTGTTGTATTATATCAGGGTCTAATAGCTTGCAGACTCGCTTACAAATTTAAGATGTTTAATGTGTTTACCACAGACTCTTGCTCTTGTCATGCATCAGGAATTGATTGTTGCTCACAAACAAGTGTGGTAGTGCCAATGTAGCCCTGCTCTTATGAAGCCAGGGACAGAGAGCTGGTAGGAAGCTGGACATGGACAGAGCAGATGCACAAGGCAGGTCTTCAGCAGCTCACTAGCAGCAGGTCAGGTTTTCCAGAGCCCTCAAGGCTGAGCAGACATCACTAGTTTTGGTGTTAACCCCAGGGAGCGCAGTGTTAGCTCACTGCTGCATGCTTTTGAAGACTTTTGCTCATCAGGTTGGAAATAGAAGGAGAAGAACATTGTGTTCTCCATGCAGCTGTCAAGGACTAAGCTCTGGTCTTTGCTCACTCACTATGATGTGTAACTACATTTGGGAAGTACTCTCATCTCATCATTGATCTGAGACAACTACGTTTTTCTCTCAGGACTCAGCGTGAATAAAGGTGATGGACCTCGAGACCTTGCCAAGTGAAACCTCTGTGTCAGAGAGACATGAGAGCTGGGCCACCCCACCTGCTCCATCTTCGTGTGTATGGGAAGGTCTGGGGTGATTTAGGGAAGAAACCAGTATTCCCACTCATTAGCAATCAAGACAGAAATGTTCCTGAGTGATGTACTCAGCACCTTCAGTTCTCACTGAGGTAGAGTTCCTTTGGGACTACTTTCATGTGTCTTTAGGGGATATAACCAAATTATACCACATGAGAGCTTGTAATTTTAATGTTATGCTGTGAGTGAAAAACTATAAACATAACAGGAAAGACTGGATGTTTTCCATTCATATTTTTAGAAAGGTTGCTCTCATCTGTACACATTAGTTTTTCAGCATCTCTGGCAAGATTTAAATGAATTGTTTAACTGGAATTGAAAAGCAAGTCTTACTTTTAAATAAAGCCAATAAAAGCTCTTTTCTCTCTTTCTCTCTCTCTCCTTTTTTTTTTTTTTTTAATTCTTAGAATATTACTGTAGAAGATAAAGATCAAAACCAGATCCACGAGGTGATAAGGCTAACAAGATACTGAACCTCTAACCTCACAGGCAGGAGGCAGATCATTTTAGAGAAATGACTGGCTATAATCAGAAGTACGGTCAGGACTAGTGGAGTCATAAGGTTTTAATCAGCAGCACTTCCATCTTGTGGCAGTCTGTTGTGATGGGGACTGTAGCTCGTGTGGAGCCGGGAGCGGCGTGGGGCCTTGTGAACAAGCCACAGCTCCAAGGACTGCTCTCTGTTTGGTGTAAAAAGTGGAGGAAGCCAGGACCTGGCCCTGCCTGGAAAGGTTGGCTTGAACTTTCAGTCTCCTGTCTTCTGGTAATTGGGAAATCTGTAAAAAATGGTGAGTCGGAACCCAGCAGGAGACTTTTTGGTTCAGAGAGCAAAACCTGCCCAAGAGGAGCACTTGGACGGTGGGTGAGCTGCGCTTGCTGCTTGGCCTGGCCAGGCTGAAGCTGGAGATGTTCTTACAAGCTAAACCCACACCTTTGAGGGCAGCAAACCCATTCTGCTTTGTGTTAGAGGTGGTAGCTTTCACTCCTCGCTCCACAAAGCTTAAAATTCCCATTTTCTTAGGGTAAGGATGGGACCTACTTGCTGGAAAAGTCAATCATCTGCATTGTAGAGCAGGAGATGTTTTATGCCCACCCCCCCCCACACACAAAACCACTCTCCAGTATTTCCAGGCTTCCCCCTTTTGCTATTAAGACAAGATTTTCTCCTGCAACTGAACAGTAAATGTTTCATAAACTGTTCCTCCGTCTGCAAGTGGACCTTGAAAATTGATTATTTTTTTGTTTGTTTCTTTTAGTCTCCAAATGTTTCTGCCATTATAAGGCAGGCAGTTATTTTGCTAGGAAGGAATGTGAAGAATTAGAGAAGTTGAAAGCGATTAGGGCTCTGTCTTTTAAGACAGAGACATTCACAAAGCCTGGCATTCAGCCTGCACCGAGCGAGCATCATAAGACACCCTGAAGCCTTGAAATCCCTCAGTTTTAAACCCCACGGGGTGGCTTTTGCATTATCAGGGAAGAGATGATATTGCAGAGACTATTTTCTTCATATTTTAAAGGTCTATGAGTTAATATTTATTCTAAGTAGTTGTTTATTTTTGGATACTTTTATTGTTTCTAGGAAGGCCACAAAGAGTTCAATGTTATGGAGAAATGGTTACTTTGTATTTATGGTTAAAGCAAAAACAAGAAGAAAAAAGAAAGTGCCAAACAATCCTGCCCCAGTTCTTTAGTTAAGGAGACAATGTACTTTCCACCCATGCACAGGCAGTGCTTTATAGGCTGTATAATAAAACGCTGTTCCAGATATTGTCTAAACAGAAACAGATTTAACCCTGCTGTTGTGACTTGCATTGCTGGGTAATGAAAGTTTTCAATCTGGTTTTACTTTGTTTTATGCTCGCTGGAGAACTGCACATCCACAAAGCCCTGCCTTATGCACAGAGACCTGTTGTTCCAATGCCATCTGCTTGTGTATGAATGGTGAGCATCCCCCAAAACCACAACAACAACAACCAAAACACAAGGATTTGGCCTTTTCTGATAGGTAAAGAACTGTAGTTCAGCCCTTGAAGTGATATTTTCTGCAAAGACCATCTTATAAAACAGAACCCAGTGGTTTCCAGTGAGAGTTTAAGGTGCATATGGCAATGAGGTGGTGGTGCCTCTTGCTTCTTTTTTTGATGAGAGGTCCAAAACCTAAGAATTTCTATTGCCTATGCAGTCGTCTACTAATGGCATACTCAAAACTGCTGAAAAGACTCTTTAATTTAAGTTGGCTTGGAAAGTTACCCATCGCTGTGTTACCTAAAGCAATCTCCAAGCGTTTCTCCACAAGGGAAAAGACCTATGATAACAGAAGATCCCTGAAGATCAGAGAACAAAAGATGGGCTGCAGCACATGCACATCAGGAAACGGTCCATTACTCATGAATTGCTCCATTTCCGTACACCAATGGGGGTCACCCTGTCACTGAGGACCAGGGAGATTATAACAATAATATAAATACTGCTTTATTTACAATTTTACAAGAAAATAGCTTTCCATGGTCATTACAGAGAGACTGTTTTCTTAAAGTTTCCACAAATAAAACACTCTCAGAGTACAGTAGGAAGTTTGCAATTTGAAGTGTTTTGCAGTGGGACTAAAGGCGTATTTCCATGTGTCACAGAGCCGGGGCCAGCTGTTGGGGCATGAACTAAGAACTAGGAAGAACCAGATTCTCCTCTTCGTTCCCCTACAGATTTCCTGTATGACCTTGAGCAAGTTACTGAGTTTCGCTGCCTCTGTGTACTGGCAGTATTCTGCTAGCTTCCCTTTTATACCCCATGATGGTCCCTTTTATGCTCCATTATCCAGAATAGTGCACCCAGCAGCATTGCCATTGCGGTGATGGGGAACCTGTGCCATAGGATTTTTGCATACCCAGAAAATTAACATCTGGGCAATATAAGTATTGTATATACAGAAAAAGCTGCCCATTCACATTCCCTTAGGTCTGTGTTTGTGCCAGCTCCCTGCAGCCTGCCCCGTGCAATTACCTGCTCGAAAGTGGTCTGGTCCCTTTGGGGAGGCAGGAGGGGGGTACCTATGCTCCTCTGGCTGGCACTGCCGGGGATTGCTGGGGATTGCAGGGACTGGCTCATGGTGCTTTTCCCATCTGCAGGTCAGAGGTAACAGCGTTCTCCTGCTGCGTGAGAAACTGTGTGGATGAATACAGGTGACACTAAGGGCAGGCATCGTTCTCATAATGCGTGTCTTACAAGTGTTGAAGGTAGTCACTATAACAACAGCACCTCAAATTTGTGTCCACTTGAACTGCTCTGTCTCTGTAATCGCCGAGCAAGAATGAGCAGGTATGACTCTGATTCTTATCATCCAGCATTAAAACACAGCAATCACCCCAGCCCACCTCTTAGTATTCATTTTACTTATTAAAGCTTTCCAACAAGTCTCTGCAGTGATGTTATCTGCTAAATTGTGTGAGGTTTCTGATCATTAAGTGGATTGGTCTTCAAAGAGCTAAATGAAAATGAGCAATAAATATCAGTGTTACTTAGGTCATGTAGTGAAAAATGACAAGGAGACCAAAAGACCTTCTGGCAACAGTAGAACAAACAGATGTGAAATATATTCACTAACGCTTCTTGTGGGTTTTTATAAAGTTTCTCAATACTTTTAATTATTTGGAAAAGCAAGTTAAAATGGAGAAGCGGACTTGGTCATAAGCTAGAAGAGTTAGGAACTCCTTAAAACCCTGGCTTTTTTGTTCCGTTGCTGTAAGCTGAAGTTATGTACTTTAATCCTGTACTAACTTTCCCCTCTGCAGAAGGGGCATTGTAATATTTATGTATGTGCTGGAGAAGGTATGATTATGGCAATTTCTACAGTGCTTTGCACATACACAGATACATTTCAGAAGGTGAGCCTCCCACTGGTGGGTGTACAGACGAGCTTGAAGTTTTGCACCTGCAATTGTATTTCCTGTATGTAACTGAGCACTTGTACCAGTAGAAACCTGACTTCAGAGGTGAATGAGGCAGCGGTGGTTGCAGTAACTTCTACTTGTGTCTCTGCTTTCATTCACTTGGAAAAATAAGCAGCCACAACGGTTGCCAGGGCAAATTGCATCCTCAACCAGGGCGTATGAAAATCGCCCACACAAAGCACTGTAAGGAATACTAAATAATTGCGTGATTTCTTTGGTAGTATTTTAAGGAATGATTTTTATGCAGGCAAAAAAGTAATGAAAAAAAAATTCAGAATGCTGCAACTTCTTGTGTTTTAATTATACTTTCTAGTCCCTTTCCTGTAGTGTAAGTTATGACAGCACCACTGTAAATGGTAGCTGTCTGCCTGTATAAGCAGCCTGGCCATCTCTCTCTTAGAGTTGAGAATTTCTCTGGTAATAAAAATACCAAGACGTGGCTGTACTCTTCCCTTTGTCTCTTTTAATGTCTTAGCTGTTGGCATCTCCTTCGCTGTAACTGAGGCATGCTGAGTTAGAAGCATACCCAAAAGGGAAGCGGGGATTCAAACAGAGTTGGAAGATGGAGGCAAACAGAGAAAACTGGAAGGAAGAGTCAACTTTTCAAACAGAAAAGAAAGAAATCTCTAACCTAGAAATGCACAAGCCTAAAGGTGACAGTCGTTTCCTATTTCTGTGAAGACTGTTGGGGTTTCTCTAAAGGAAGTAGGGGGTGGGGAGAGGACAGTTCCTGGTATTTTCCTGAGATTAGAAAGCAGAGAAAAGTTATCAGGCTTCCTATGTGACTACAAAGAAGTGTCTCGGAAAGTGTGAACTCCACTGAAGTACCATTTCATCTTGTTTGGTAGGGGCTGAGATACCGTGATGATAGCTGTAAAGGAGACAAGAAATCTTTGCTCATATTTGACCCCACAGTATTGTTCCCTGTGTATAAGGGAAAAAAAAAATATCTAGTTCAATGCCAGAATGGTTCAGGGAAGGGTTAGAAGTGCCTTGACTCCATCTTTCCTGGTACTCAGTAACGCCTGAGTCATTTATACCTAAGGAGTGTGCACCCTTTGCAGCAGGACACCTTCCAACCATGTATGGATGATTGGGCCTAGCTGCCATGTGAGGACTTAAACCTAACATACCTGAAACATTTGTCCACCTTGGTGAAATATTTCTTCACAAAAGGTAGCAGCAATGAAAGAGTCAATATGAGATCTCTGTAGCAAGTCTGTTAAGTGGTTTCTGAAGATCTTCAAACAGGAATCTAAAATAAATCAAAACAGTGCAAAAGGGTAAATGGTAAAATTTATAGTTCAAAATTAAATTATGCAGTACTTTTTAAACATAATATTTTAAACTTCCTTGGAGCATCATAAAACTTTTAAATTATGCCTGTGATCTGGCATGACGTGCAATACTACAGCTCCCATTCTGCAGATAGGTAAATCAGGCACAACGTGGGGAAATGAAGGCTTGAACGTGTGTCCTAGGTACAGACAGCAGGGTGTAGGGATACGCATCGCCTGGTCAAGGCGATGTGGTCGAGGGCTGCCTCCTGTCCCCCTTTCCCTGGTCTATACAGAGATTATCCATCTGCAGAGAAAAGGAAGGGGCCCAATGCAGAGGTTTTGGCAGCTCTTAGAGGATCAGGCCTCTACTGGCTTGGGCAAGGGCATAAAGTCAAGCAGTTGTGTTAGGGTGAATACCAATGGATTTTGCTCCCATTTTCAGGTTAATAGGTATTCAGCTGAGGAGGGCAGTTATTGTACAGGGAGAAAATTGTTATATAAATATGTACTGAGGTGAAGCAACTCAGAGTGAAGATTAGAAAAAAGAAAATCCCAATCTCAGGTCTCTGCTCCTAAAATACGAGGATCTAAAGCTGAAACGGTTTGGCGTGCTCTGAAACCTAGTGTGCAGGGCCCGTGTTTTTAAAGATGTCATTTTGCATTTGTTGCATCGGTTAGGATTTACATACACTTCTGTGAAATCTGGGCCATAAATGTTGATTTTAAACAAAGACATTTCCATAGGATCTTTATTGTCTGTGTAGTGGTAAAGTGCTATGAATAATTTTTCCCAGGTGCTTAAACAGGTGGTGTCTTCAAGGGAAGCAGGGTTTCTTTCATGTTCCCTATAATTTGTGCTGTCTTGAGCCTTCATTGTCAATATCTTGGGTTAACGTTTATGGCTGTTAGAAATGTGTCTTCCCCACAAAGATGCTCGGTACCCAGCTCCATGGTTGGAATATAAGTGCTACCGTTATTTATTTGCAGGGAAGGAAATAACACAGTGGCTCTATTTGCTACTCCTAAATTTATTTTCTCTTCTTTTGTGCAGTGTAAAAATGTTAGTCATCTCCAATGGCCCTTGGAAATAAGCTTTCCAAATATATTCTCATACTCTATACAGATGCACTGATGACATTCCAGTAGTTCAGCAAGGGAAAATCTGAAATAGTGGCACTAAATGACAAGGAAAAAATCACTGGGGAGAAAACTCTCCATAAAAATCTGAGGATGATTATGGAGCATATGGAAATATTGCCAGTGCTGGACAGCATACTCGTTGAGCCCTCATTTCGCAGACATCATTGATTAAAGGTGGATGGAAAAGTGCCATACAAAACAGCAGACTCACAGGCTTCAGCTTCTGTTTCCATCTGCTCTTTGAGCTGCAAGTTCAAACCTGCATGACAAAATTGGGATTTTTAATCTTATGCTTAGGACTCAAGCAAAAAGAGCTGGACTGGGAAAGGTCTGGACTGCTGCTGTTAACATAGAATACTTGTGAAACAATGGCACTTTCATTAGGAGCTTGCATTCAGAAATGGGAAGCAAGCTGTGGCAGTCAAGTTTGAAAATATGGACTGATACGGCTGTGAGTTTCCATTTCCTCGTTAAGTTTTTTGAAAAGCTATAATACTTGCTTTCCTAAGAAGCATGTGTCCTGGACTTGGATTTATCAGCCCTTTTAAAAGCAATGGACGTGTATGCTTGCTGAGATCCATCAATTCTGAGGGCATGTATAAGCTGTATAAACATTTCCATGTGGTTTTGGGGTCTCCCTCAGTGATGTCCTATGTCCATCCTGTCCACGCTCATTTATTCTGACAGGCAGAGAGTCTTCTGTGACTGATGACACTGCAAAAGTAAGTGATTGACCCTTCCCCGGTGTATATATGTGCAGAGATTATCCATCTGCACAGAAAAGGGAGAGGGAAACTGCACATAGACTTCAGGGGGCTGCTGGAAGGAGCTAGTGCTCTGACAATTCACGATATCACTTGTTCAGCCAAAGAGCTCAAAGAAGTAAGAAGCAGAGATATGGTACTATATGCCAATATAACACCTCTGCTTCTCCAGCCACATGTAGATCATCCCTGGGATAACAGCAATAGCTGAAGTGGATGTATATATAAATATATATGTATATATTTGTCAGTATATTTATATATAGACTTTTGTGGGTATTTTTTGTTTGTTTGTTTGTTTGTTTTAGGAAAGACAAAGTAGTGATTAAGGTAAGTAAGCTGAAGCAGACTGAGTGTCTACTTCATTCAAAAGTAATCCGAAATACGTTTTTCTTCTTCCTCCTCCTCATTTTTCCAGCCATATGGATTTGCCAGTTCACTGCATCAACGCATGTTTATAACACAGCATTTCTTCAGCAGCTGTCACTATCTCATAATGCCATAGTACATCTTGTGTGCTGAGTTCCAGGCCACGATACGATAGAAAACAGCTTACACTTAAAAAAAAAAAAAAAAACAACAACAAAAAACCCCACCTCTCTTGACATCCATTTGGAGACTGGTTGTGGACTTCAGAGAAGGCAGAGAGAAATGCTAGCAGCCCTCCCAAATGTGTCCACTGTTCCAGCTGTGTGTCAAGCCTGCTAATTCACCAGTGGTGCTTGATGTTTAGCAACATACAGTTTAGGGTACGTTTGGCACAGAAGTGCTGTTTTTCTCCCATTGCTAACCTGAAGCATGCAAGTTGGCTACTGGGTGTAGTGCGGGGTGCTGACTTGCTAATGGGTGTTTACAGTCTAGGAAAAAGCTGGGTGAAAATAGGATATAGGTACACCCCAAACAAAAGTTGTGTGTGAGATTTGGAGATTTCATTGAATTGGATCACAGTTGTCCTCAGTCTGGCCTTAATGATGTACTCACTGCAGGATCACAGCTGAGATATGCAAACATTGATTAGTGTGTGATCTTGTTCCTAGGCCAAAAGACAAAGGATCTGTAAGAATTGACCTAAAATGATATTGTCTGAAAGGGGTAGAGAAGTATTGAGGCTATCGGCTGTTGTTCCCATCATCTTCCTTGCCTGGAAGCCCTGAGACAGGGCCAAGAGGTAGGGAAAATGCTCTATAGGCTCTATAGACTCTCTTGTCACATTGTCATTTGCTGCATACCCATTTTGGGCCAAAATGTAGGATTTGTTGTGTGCGTGACTGCAGCTCATCTCATTGTGTGAGAACATGCGTGGGTGTTGGGTCACAGGGAAAAAAAGAACATCTTGCCCTTTTTCTCATGTAATCAGAAAGTGCTTGAATTTGGTCACGTTGGGGCTACCCCAACTGAAGGCTTGGCCACCTAGACTGTATTTAATGCAGATATTCAGGTTGTGGTACTTTTTCAGAAATTCAGTAGGTGTGACTTTCAGCTCACGCTTATCCTTTGACCGTCACAAGAGCAGGAAGAAAGTGGTTGATTTTTTTTCTTTCCTTTTTTTTTTTCCCCTCTAATGAATATTATGACATGATAGCTTGAGTTATCAACATGTCTTATAACATGTTGCAGATGGTGGTTTAATGATGTAACATCCCTTCATAGAAAAGAAAACACATACCTGGTAGTTAGCTTGAACTTGATCAGATAGCAGCAGATCACAAATTGGTGTTGCTATTTCCTCTCACGTGATCCTGTTTGATGATATTTTACAAAAAGAAACCAGGAAACATTTCTTCTTATAGTAGTCATTAGCAGAGAAAGAGCAATTGTACAGTACTAAGATTATCCAGCAGCAAAAAGAACATCCTAATCCCAGACATGAGAGACAGGATGTCCATTAGGAATGGTAGCCACTGATCAATAGTCTAATTTAGCATAGAAAGGTTTTATTGCTTTGGGAGCTGGAAGAAGAGAGGGAGGTATTGCAATGTCTTTAGTTCCAGTCCTGCCTCTGCTGCTGATTCACCCCAAAGAAACACTGGCTGACTCCACTGCTTTTCCACAGCCGTAGGATCAAGCAATAATTTTAAAATAGCAGAGCATTATGTATTTTGAATGTGCATTTGATTATGTATGGGGCAGCACAAAGGAAGAAAATCCATTTCGGATGACATCAAGAGTAAGCTGACATTTGTCTACAGCTCATTTATGATAAATTCAGCAAATTTCTGGGCCCTCAGCAAAGAAAATAATAACCAAAAATTATTTTCAGAAATTTGTTGCCTTTTTCAATTTTTGAAATTAAAAAAATTAAAAAAGAGATAAAATTCTAAAACAAAACTTTGAAAACTTCGTTTGCTAGAAATATGCAAATATCACCGACAGGGTATTAATGTTTTCAGAACACCTCTGTTCCCCTGTCCCCTCCTGTGCTTCTCAGAAAGGAGATTTTAACCGTGAGCTGGTGAAGCGCATCACCTTCAGTGGAACTCAGCTGCCAGAGGTTTTTCTAACCAGACGAAGGGGTAAAAGTTGCTTTTATTGCACAAATTGGATAATTAAGAGAAAGCATTACCAGTAAAAACTGTATGTGCCGGAATTTATATCAGGGTCAAGTAGCCACATGGGTACGGAACGGTTCTCATCCTTGTTCTGCCTCCTCTGAGGAATTGCTCCCGGTGTAAAACCCAGGGAGGGCAAGTCTAGCATAATGCAGGAAGAGTGATAAAATTGTGGGAGCAGAGTCTAATAGATTTTCAAGGAGACTGAGCAGGAGCCAGTGAAGGTAGCAGTGAGGCAGAGAAAGCAAAAGTACACCAGGCCTTATTTAATTATCTTTTTCACAGTGCATTAATCATCACAAAAACAGGATTATGCCTATTTTTACATCAGGGTTGGAGGGTAATACAAATGTCATTTTGTGCACTGTCTGTCATTAGCAACTGTTAAATTAAAGGTTTGAAGAGCAAAATAATGAAGGGAGGCTGCTCCCTTGACCTATTTTTCACCAACTTCTTCCCCTTTGACCTCTGAATCTGAATTTCCCTTATCAAATCATCGTCTGATTTCCTATGACTGTTCTTGCTTTCCCCAGCCCCCACAGCCGTTCTGGTGTTTGTTGTTCCCATGACCTCGCTCTTCAGCTGTCTTATTTTATGTGCTGGTTTGACAGTCAGTCATTTTTTTCTTCCTAAAGCATCCATAACTCCTTGCTCTCTGGTAATCTCTCTCCTTCTCCAGTTGCTCTTCCAGAAGCACTGCTGGTGTCCCCAGTGACCTCAGGCTCCTTTGCCATCTGCTCAAACACTTGCCCACTAGTTATCATTTCCCAAGCCTCCATCCTGGCCTTATCTCTACTTTATACCTTCTCCACATTAAGGAGATGTAGGTTTCAGGTGTACCTAACATGCCTATTCCTGCTTGTCTTGCTCCTTGTTTCTTTCTGCGTTCCTGTTTTCCTCTTTGAATTCCTTGCTCTGCCTCTGCCATCTCCGTCATTGTTCCTGGTTCCTCCTTTTTGCCTCCACTCTTGAAATAATTTAAATAACTCCACTTTTTTGCTATGGTCTCAATCCAGATGTGACCATAATCTGGTGTTTCAAAAAGAGGCACACACAAAAGTTTGGTTAGTTATATGCTTAGAGTAAGGTTTAATGATGTGGGATCCTTTCTCACTCCCACAAGGGCAATAAATGAGTCATGAAGTTAAATATACTATGCTTGCATAGTTATTCATCCTACACTTGGGGAGGTATAGGTTCTGTACTGAATTTGTATGTGGCAGTTGTCTCAGTGATGGCTCAGGTTGACTGCTGCAGAAAACCATGTACTTTTTAATGTTCTTAAAAGACTCACCTTGCATTTCACCAGCAATTCCCTTTGAATGCATGGGAGAATTTCTAGATCTGAATTTATGGGAGGGGGCTTAAAAAAAAAATTAAAAAATGAAGAAGTGCACATTGTCTTCTTGGGTGGAATTTATCCTAATCTTTTCAACTCTTTATAGTCATGTTTCAGTATAAGCCCTGACATACAGCTCAACTTTTCCCTGCATACACCTTTGATTGCTCTGTATTCTCTCTGGTTTGGACATACAGGGGTGTGATTATAGCCAAGTTAGGCAAAATTTCAGTTGGTGTATAAGATGCTGTGTTTTTCAGGGGGATGAAATAGTGGAACATAAATCTGAAATCCAGACTATAATATTTCCAGTGATTTAGGGATATGGAATGAATCAGATCAGTCACAGCTCTGATTTTGGTGGAATGTGCAGGAATATATCTTCTCACCCTAGCTGTGATCAGACTTTATTGCCCATACCTCCACCTGAGCTGTGGACAATCGACTGCATCTGTTTCTACTTTACTAATTTGATCTACCTAGGGAAACTACTCTTGCAGGAACTTTAAAGACGAAAAATAACACCAATTATATTCTCTAATACAACTGATCTCTAAGCACCCATGTGTAGGTTTCTGATTCTGTACAGTCCTACTGCTGACCCAGTAAGAAGGGATTTTATAATGATCTGAAAGCCTTCTTTCCAAGGACTGTGCATAAACACTGCAAAAGCATGTGTGTAGGCAAATACACCCAAACTGTCGGTTAGAATAAATAAGATTAAATATATGAAGCTCCAAAAATTTACCCATTTGTGCAACAATGGGCAAATAAACATAGCAAAACCTCTTTTGGGTTTTTGTCTTTCCTGTTCTTGTGCACTAGCCTGTGTAACATTGGTTGCACTTGGAACTGAAGTCAAATCTGCTTTTCTGCTACTGCACCCACACCAAAGGTATTGGGAAGTAGCTGAAATATTTCACAGAAAACAACAGTTGTGTTCATGTGTTTTCTTTTAATACAGTATAAAAGAGATGACATTTTAAAATTAACCAAAACCAGGTACTTTTTCATGCCATTGAAAAGTCCCCTCTTGAACTCACTGGCATGTTAGCATATCCTCAGACAGGGATAGTTAGATGGATTTGTATTATACTAATAAATCTTATAATTCAAGATTTTAACAAGGACAGAAACATTACAGTTTTATTCAGGAAGCTGGTATCTGGTTAGGTTCTGAAGAAATACCTCTATGAGTAGGTTACTCTGTCAACTCGGTGCAGCAGGTATTTTTCACCTTGCTCCAGAGAAGGTGGGAGGATATAGTAACTGATGAAGACAGGATACCAGACAAGATGTAGCATTGGCTTGATTCCATATGATAATTTCAGCTTAATTGTTTTGCCTTTAGGCTGCTGTATCTGATTAGACTAGTCTCTAGCTGATCCAAGGTTAAGAGAATGCAAAACCACTGTAGGGTTGTGCTAAACACAATGCAGCCAGACCAAATAATCTGGGTCAGTTATACATGCAGATCTACAGATATAGGCACACATGCAGTTTTGCATAGGAACATAACATACAGTAGCTCCAAATTTAGGAGGGGAATTAGCAATTTGCTGAGATAAAAGTTGTGGCCTCTACAGTAGGCTGTGTAATCATATAAATAAATATAAAAGTCCATTTTCTAGCAGCGTTCTTTTAATACTAATTGGATGCAAAAATCTTATCACATTAGTAACCTTCATACCTTTATAATAAGTCTTTTATTGTATTAGCCAGCTTGGTTTTCACTAATATGATACAAAAGACTTGCTAATATATTAGGAAAGTCACTAACACTATTAATTTACTAGATAAATTACTTCTCTATCTTGGAACTTTAAATGAAATGGAATTCACTAATCCTAATTGGTTTGCCTTCTACCAGAATTATTTCCCATTAGTTCAGCATGTTTTCTTTTTTCATACTTGAACAGAAGAGATTTCTTAAACTCAAAGCCTTGGGGTACAGTATATGGGTTTATTAATTATCAGGTATTCATTCAAGGGGGTTAATTAAGCAATAACTTTCCATTGACTGGAATATACAAAGGAATAAAAGGCTTGACTTGTCCTGCTGATTAAAGCACTGAGGCCATTGTGTCATCATTTTGTTCCACTTGGTTGTGGAGGAATAAAGATTTTTCCACTATTTCATATAATTGGCTGAGAGCTCAGAGACCCCATTCCTTGTGTACAGGAACTTTGTTGTTTTGTTGATTTTTGCCCTTTTTTTCACCCCATCTCTGCATGGCAGTGAGCGCTGTGACCTTTCCTCGTGGCTATGGACCTCGGTGCCGTGACCACGTTTTGCCACCTGGACTTGAGAATTGCAATGCAGCAAAGGGAGCTGAATGCATGGGGAAACAAGGAGCTGGTGCTGAACGCAAGCAGCCTGCTGAGTAAGCAGGATATGTTGCTGTAAGCACATGACACCGATGCTGAGGAATCGGTACTTGGCTGCGTATTGGCTTCCAGGCAGAGTTTATGGTGTTGGCTTTGACGTTTGGGCCTAATTCAAACCTCTTTGGAATCAGTGGAAAGACTTGCCATGTACTTCAATTGATTTTGGACTGGGCCCAGAAATCTCTGAATAGCTTGTCTATGTGAGAGACACCCTCTCTTCTCAGGGGATATTGCCTCATCTTTTGAGAGAAGCAGCTTGTCAGCTAGAACATCTTTTCTGTGAAAGGGAGTGCGCTGCTCTCAAGTGAGGACTTGAGCCTCTCGCGAGGGCTACTCCACTCTGTGGCTCGTCCTGCAGAGACTTGACTCTGCTGGCTTTTAGGGCATACCTCTGAGAAGTGGATCCTCTGAGGGCATGAATTAATATATTAGAATAGGTGGAAGAGAAAGGGGGTTTTCCTAGAGTTTTCTAGGTCCAACTGAACTCCGTTTCCTCTAACAGCCTCCCCGGGGCCGTGGCAATCTGTTTTAATTAGAGCAGCCTCCGAGTATCTCTCGATTATGCTGAGGAATGGGGCTTCGTGGAGAATTTAGCTGACCCAAGCTGTAGGAGCGCGAAGGCCGTCATTGCGCAGGCCTCCCACGTACCCTCATTTGCACTCTGTAAGTCTTCAGCCCGAGCCAGCTCTCTGCTGTCCAGGCTCTGGAATCCGTTTATAAAAGAAGCTTGTGGTTGTGTCTGTTTGTTGGTAAATGCGTATTATACGCGAGCTGGAGCTGGCTGGCTGGCTGAAACTGCAGCTCGCAATCAGCCGTGCATCACTGAGTCAGCGCATCCCGAAGCCTTAGCACATCGCTGCCCAGGGGAAGCGGGGCTCGGTCCACACCACACCCAGGAAGGTGGGGCCTCCGGGTACCAGCGCAGGAGCCCACTCATCCCAGCCAGAGGAGGAGAAGGAGGTGGAGCTGCAAGCCGAAAAAGTGTGTGATATTAGAGCGAGTGCTGAGTTTATTTCTCCCAACAAGCGTTAGCATGCTTTTCTCATTTGATTGTTTTGGTGATTGTGGTAAAGTGCAGATGTTATGCAATGGCAGGACTGGTAACACTGGCCACTGCCAACTATAGTGCCAGGAACCATTTATAAGCTTCCCAGCAATGAGCTCTGTCAGCACATGCTTCACCTCCTGTAACCATTGCAGGCACCACCGGTGAGCCAAGCCATGTAGTGGGTAAGATGTCCCCTCCATCGGGGAGGACCACACCAGTCCTCTGGAAGAAAGTCTCCTTGCCCCCTTGAATTCTCCTTGTTTTGGCCACCCCATCCTCTTTCAACTCGTGCAAACTAGCTCTGCAGCTCAGCCGGAGAAGCTGAAGTGCCAGCATCACCCAACCAAGTGGGACGTTTTGGTAAAATGAAAAGATTTCAAAATCTCAACAAGAAAGGCTGTAAGATTGCCTTGAGTGTTTGAAATAATGTATGTATGCATATATCCAGGTATACCTGTATAACTACACGAGCCAAGTGACTTGCTTTGGCTTGCTTATCATTCTAAGACATAAAACAGGTAATCTAGCTTTATTTGACACCTATGATAATCATCCAAGAAAATGAGAGGCTCTGTAATGGAGGTCTATAAACAGGTCTTGCAGGTCATTCTCACAAGTTGGCTGTGTGCGACAGGGCTCTATGGAAACCTGGCTGTAAACACGGACTTGGATCAAGAGCTTCTCCACTGACAGAAAAGACAAAAACTAAAGCTGTGCAAAACTGAGTAAGTCTCAGAAAATGATTCACCCTGTTAATTAATTTTCCATTTTGGTTCATGGAATGCCCTTAGGTGGCTGCAGTGGGCTCGGATTTCTTTCTGGGCAGAGTTCACCTATGCACAAGGACTGGGAAGCACTCCTCTCACACCCTCCATACTCTGAGGAACCATGGCAGAATCCTTTAAGGGAATATTTTCCTTTACCCAAATCATTCTGAATCATCCTAATTTCTTAAGGCACAGTCACATGTGGCTCAGAGGCTAATTTAATTGCCACCACAGCGGGATGCTGGGAAGCCTGTCCTCTTGCCTTGTTAAGCAATGTCCCATTCAGTTCTCATCGAAATGTCCCCAACTGCAAATTTCTCTCATGACAGTCACCAGTAAAAGCAGCTGCATGTGTGAGCAGTCCTTTTGCAGAGGGTGCAGTGTTCTTTGGGTTTGTTTCAGAGTCATCTTTGTGCTAGAGCTCTTCATTTACTGTTTGAATCAAGAATTCTTAAAATAAGGCAGAGCCGGTGAGCAGAATCTGGCAAGCATTCCCTGAACGTGCAGAATTCAAACGCCTTTGCTCTGCCATCTCGTACCAGTACAGCTGGAGCAAACTCATGCTGCAACGTGAACGCGCACACACTGGTTTTATGTAAAGTTTGTGTGGTCATTGAAGTTCAGTAAAAACAGTTTGCTTGCTTGCTTTTGAGTAATAACAAATGGAGAGCTTTGCTCCAGCCGTTTCATTCCATGATTTACAACTACATCCTTAGGCACAGTTTTCCCACTGAAATGCTTTACTCTGATCAGGAGACAGAATGAAAAGAGTGGAAAGAGTCCCCATGTCATGCCCCGGGCCATCCTAGGGAGGGGATAGGCAATTCTGTGTCTTATCTCTCCCAGCTCTCCCCCTACAATGTGCTTGGAGAAATGACTAAGCTGGGGAGAGGAGCTGGAGCAATATGAAGTAGGTGTGTAGGAGGTTGCCAGTGGGGTTGTTCCAGCTTCTGCTGGGAGTCACCTTGACCCAGCATTACAAAGGAAATGTGAAACTAAATTTCTTCTTTCCATTCCTGCCCTGCAAACTGCATAGCATAAAATGTATCACTTTCTTATTTTCAAATAGCATTTCTGTATGCTTTATTAATGTAACTAAAACCCAAAACTTCAATTTATCATTCCCTGGACACTCACACTTGGAAACATGTGTTATATCATTGTCTGTTTAGTGATGGTGTTAAGTTCTAGCTGGAAAAGAGACGCATGGTGTTGGGAACTGTATCTTTCCCAAAGGGAACACCAAAGTCTTACTTTTTTTCAGGACGACAGAGTGCAAGCGTCTCCCCAAGCTCTGGTTGTAGGGGAACAGCAGGGTAATGAGAGGCCATGGTCCATTTTACTCTATCCCACCAGGCGGGAGCTAGAATTTGTCTGCCTCTGCCATTGTGCCTTCATTAATCAGTGATTTGACTGTTTTCCCCCTTCCAGTGTTTCCCTGATAAACATCAGTTTAAAACCCAAACCTGTAGCCCACTAATAAATCATGGTTATTTTGGTCTATCAACCTTTCATCTGGCTCAGCCTTAACTTTCCCCTGCCCTGAGGAAGACTTATATTAGGGTACTCCATAAGGTGCCAGAAACAGAAGAAGGTTTATGTAGCTGGGGGTTTTTAGCAAAACCACCAGAAACCCTAAAGCGCCCAAGAAAAGTTGCCAGCGGAAGAATGTGTTCTCCTAGTCGGATTGGCAGAAAAAAATACAGACACCTCTAAAAAGCCCAGCGGGGATGGCAGTTTGGGCCCAGTGAGACTGTAAAGTGGTTTCCATCAGAGCGATATGAAGTCGATAAAGGTATTTCCTCTGATTTTAAAGGATCAGGAGTCACGGCTGCTTTGGGGTGTGGATGGAGATGGGAGCTTCTTGGATCTTTGTTTCCTCTTTGCCAGGTGGGAAAATAGCTCATTGTGGGAGGCTGAAGGATGAGAGCCGGCTGGTGTTAGCACGCACACCTTCTGGAGGCCTATGCCTTCAGGCAGGAATTAGACAAGATAGTTGAGTTGAGGCTGCAAGAATTGCTCCTGAAACACCCTGGTGGAGCGTAAGATTTCCTTGCTAATGCGTAGCACCTGCACTCTGCTGTGCCTGGGAGAAGGTGGCTGCTTAACTCTGGGTACTGTCAGCGAAGGCCAGGATTTTGACTCCTGTAATTAGCAGCTAACGTCAGGACTTCGGTGTGCCAGGCAGCAAAGGGGTCCCTTCTCTAAACATCTGCCCCCAGAGCCCCACTAGGAGGAAAAAAATATGAGCAGAGGGGATTAAAGTGACAGCCCCCATGATCTGGCATATGTCACTGCCTCCAAGGCTGATTTAACTGGGCAGCAGGTACAGGAGGCAAATATTCACCAGAGGAGCTGGAGAAAATGGAGGCGAGGCAGAATGAGATAAAACCTATTAGAGAGAGTGTTTTACAGTGCAATTCCTTCAGGGGCTGGGAAGGAAGGAGAAAGCTCACCATAAATGGAAAATGGCTTGAACTGTAATTAATTCACCTTGTCCCAGCTTTTTACCACATTTCTACTGTATTTCCATGCAAGAGAAAAAAATGCACCGAAACTCACATGTTTGGTATTTTTTAAGTTCACGACAGTAGTATTAGGTAGTATATTTGCTGTATGTATGAAAGTGCTTCAGATGGTCTTGGACTTAAACTCCATATGAAATAATCAACCCTGACTGAAAGGGCATTTATTGGGAAGGCAGTATGAGAACAGATGCTGCTGCTGGTTGAACTGCCTGACTCCTGCAAATTAACAACGTAAAGGAGAGGTTTTCTTGGAAATCTGTAGGCAAGAGCCTAAGCTCCACTGCTTGCCCTTAGCCACATGGGTGTCCGAAATGGTGAAGGCAACTCCCCTTCCAAAGCTTCTGGTCACACAAAGGCAATCTGCGATGAGACAGTCAGCTCAGATTCTCTTTGGCTCATACCTTAACAAAAAGAGGCTGGGAAATCAGGCTCTGTTCAACATTTCTAGCACAAGCTGTAGTAGATTCCAGCTTTCCTGTGTGGGTTCTGCAGGTAAACGTAAGCCTGTACCACATGTATTTTACCTCTCGCAGTGGTGTCAAGGACTGAAGAAACACCGTAAGGTTTGATAGGTCTGGAGCCAGAATTCACGTAATGACTTTTGCTATTTAGAACTAAAGCAGATAAAAATGACAGGATTCCAGTGAAGGTCTTGGCTGTCCCCAGGTTCAAGGATGCTTGGATCAGCGGCGGGAGTCCGATAGGAAATCAAGGCTAAAGTTTGTACTTCCCCCTTTGTTATTGTTGAATATACAGAAAAAAAATATATATATATGGAAAGAAACAAAGTATATATACTTCTGCAGCCTAAGAGCTGGTTGCAATACTACATGCTTTTATGTAGAACTCAATAAAATGCATTTGCAAACATAATTACAGATCCAGCAGTGTTCTCTAATAATGGATTATATAAAGCATGTTATGAAATGCATTCATATCAGGTTCTTGGCAAATTATACTACCTACTCTAACCAAGTGTTATAAAACCAATTATTGGTATATAGGAATTATAGACACAATGTATGCACCCCTTAAATAAAATACATTTTCGGATGGTTGTAAAATGTACTGTAGAGGGTGGTGGAGTTACTTGGAGAATGCTGGAGGCAGCAGTGCTGGAGAGAAAGGCATTTGGGGGGAAAATATGCTGATAAATGGCTCTTCAATGCACAGCAGTCGACAGTTGGCTCAAGGCCTATAGGTTGATCCAGTTGTCCTTATGTGCCACGGTGTTTTGTCCTGTTTTGTCATGCTGTAAATTCCCACCAAACTATGTAGGACTTTGCTCAGCTAGGTGACAAATGAAAAAAATTAAGATCGTAGTCCAGAATTCACATCAAGCGTTTATGATGTTGCTTCACTTTGCTGGATTCCCACCTGAAGGCTTTATCCAAAACCCTTTCAGCTGAGTGGAAATTTACTATTGAATTGGACAATCTCTGGATAAAGTCTTGGTTTAATTTTGTCAGATTATTTCTTTAGGGCAGAAGGGATGTTATTCTGAGTTATTAGGTTATGAATGTTGCTGTGTCATGAGGAAAACAAATGGATTTCTTGTTCTACTTCCTCATCACAAACAACAACCTCTAGTAAAAGATAAGCAGAACCAGTACAGATAAAAAGGAAGCCCCTTTCCTTTTCTCACTGCAGTGAACCTTTACCCAAACTCTCTTTTTTTGCATGGTTCCTGTTGTTGTTCATATATTTCCTATTTCTGCCTAGGTCTGGAAGCATAGTCACAACCACACAAGTTCCTGTCATCTTGTTTGTTTCTTCAGAAAAATCTTCTCCAGCCCAGGTTTTCTGTAACTGTATGTTTGAGTGGTTTGTGAAAGTAGGCAGAGCACAAACCATGGTTACTGCTTCTAGGAACTACACACTCACCTTAAGCACGCAGTTGCAGAAACTTGTCCCTCAAATATATCAGATAAAACTTGTTAGAGAATAAAGTACACTTGATTGCATGCCCAAAGCCCAGCTCTACAGATCGAGGGACCTGACTGCAATTGAGTGAGTTGCCCTTTCAAGCTGTTTTCCTGCATATTTTTCTTATGAAAGCTAAGTAGGAGAGTATGGTGTATAGCCACTCTTACGCAGACATGAGATTGAGACACATGCTTAAACACAGAAACTTAGATTTATTTCCTTAAGAGCAGCTACACTGATAATTTGCAAGTACATCTTTCCTCCAAGGACCGCAAAGCACTTTGCAAATGTTGTTGGAGGCTCACAATGTTCTTGCACTTGGGTAAACTTGATCTTAGAGAGGTTAAGTGATTTACTCAAGGTTGCCCAGTAAATCAGAGGTAGAGGTAGGAAGTGAAACAGGATCATGACTGCAAATGATATCCTTTAACCTTCGGAGGTGCTACTGTGTGTAAATAAAGGCCTGACCTTGCTAGCCTTACTCATGTGAGCAGTCTCTGAATTAATGGAACGACTTGCATGAGAAAAGGGCTGCAATGTCGGCCTCTTTAGCCCTTTCTTCCCGAAGCGTTTAATATTTCCCAAGAGGTGCTGTTGGCTTCACCTCATACCAAAGTGTCTTATAGCAACAACGACAACAGCAACAGAAATCTGTTTCATGTTTTCCCCCTAGTACGCTAAAGTCAAGATCCAATGCAAGAGCCCTCTGTCTGGGTAGGTGCTAAACCACTGGGACCTGGAGACACTTGGCATTTCTTGGAAGTGGGCTCTGACTTCTTCTGCTTTTCTCCTTCACAGGGAAAGGAGAGATTTTGTGTCACGATATGGACCTAGAGATTCCTCAGCTGGTAAAAAAAAAAAAAAAAAATGTGGTCCATATTTCTTCTCAGCAACAACTCGGCTCTCCCCCAACTTCAGCAATCACAGAGACTAATATGTAAGAAAGATCACATTAAAAATATGATGTAAAAATATGTCTTTAATAAAGGGAAAGGAGAATTCCAAAACTCTTTCTTGTTTCTCTGCAGAAAAAGGGTTCCTAGCTACAAGCCACTTTTTGCCTATTTAAATGTGTGTGCTTCTTATTCCCCTTTACGGGGTTTCAAATGAATGAAGAGGTAGATGAGAGAACGACACCGGGAGTAAATTAGGTGAGTTATATAAATGCAAAATAACGAGCAGATTTCAATGTTAACACACGTGGCAGAGATTTCTCCTGCAAGAAATAAATGAGGGAACCTACAGCATCTGAAGAGAAATCAGCTGAGTGAACTCCACCGCCTGCTCCAGCGTGCAGATATGTGAAACTGCCACATACAGTGAAAGTGGAAGCAACTACTGAAACCTGCAAAAGCAACAATTCCCTGAAGCTTGAACTTCTTCGATAAAGGGAAAGAGATCATTAACTGCGAGCGGGGATAGCTCGCGGAGGAGGAAAAAAAAACACCCTTTAACTCTGGAGTTTTTAAAAGTGCCCTTGTTTGTTTTCTTGGCAGGGGAATGGAGCATTTGGCACCCATCCTTGGAAGGTGGCCCGGCTGTAAAAATGCTGGGGTTGGCCCTTTCCATGCTGTTGCTAAGCCGATGGCCCAATAGCTGGCTGGGGCCCTCCAAACCCCACCCCGCGCTCCGGCCGGATCCAGGCTGTATTAAAAGCCTCTCTTCTCCCACTTGCTAGTAATATATATATATATATATATATATTTTTAAGCCAAAGAAGTGCCGAGTTTATGCAAGCAAAACTGACCCAGCTGATGCCAAGAGGAGCTGGAGAGCAGCAGCCCGTGCCCCACGCCTGCTCCGCAGAGCCCCGCGGGGATGGGGCTACGGTGCCCGGCTCCTGTCTGACTCGTTCTGCTCCCCTCCTGCTCCCTGCCTGCACAGCCGCAAGGTATAGGGCAGAACTGAAGGCTTTTTTTTTTTTTTCTTCCCCCCACTCCCTTTTTCTTTTTTAATAACTTTATCAACTCTGAACCCCGGGATGATTTGTGCGTTTCGCTCTCCCTGTTTACTCTCAGTTAGAATTTGGATACTTTCCATTTCTCAGTTAAAAAACTCTTTTTTTTCCCCCTATTTTCTTTTCTTTTTTTTTTTTTTCCCCTTGGTTGTTAGTGGTTTTGCATGAAAGGGCATTGTTAACTCTTTCACAGTCCGTTTGGAAACGGCTCTGTTGGCTCAGCTGTTACAGGCGTTTCTGGAAGAGCGAAATAAAGTGCTGGGTTTCAAAAACGTAGGCTGAAAAGAAGAGCAGTGATGGAAAAGATTTAAATTGAAACTGCTACCATAGGAAAAGCAGAGCTAGGAGAGCAGAGCGCCTATTATTTATTTACAAGAGCCCTGCCAGTGTTGTACTAGACGAGGCCTCTCCGAGCTGATGCTTGGTAGATGCCCTGTGAGGGCGGCTGTGTGGGGTGTCCCGTGTCGATGGGCACCTCTCCCTGTCTCAGTGTGTGCAAGGAGCATTGCTTTTGTATGCACAAAGGGGAACACATGCTTTTTTGCTGCCTAACTATAAATGAAGCCAAAGGTGCACCTTTCTGCTGAGGGTGGCTAAAGTGTGGTGCCTGTGAGGGACCAGGAGGTCCCTGACATAGCGGGGACTCACAAAACATGTGGGAAGAGCCGGGGAAATTTTCACTGGGAGTCGTGAAAAGCGGGGGATTAATTTTCCCTTTTGTCCATAGAGATAAGAGGCTGGGAAGTTGGCATCTGTCATTTAAAGCCTTTTTCCTCTTCATCAACAGTTGCAGCTGCAGAAAGTGGGTCCGTCCCGGCTGCTGCAGGGGGCTGAGCCGCGCGCATGTGTGCGCTCGCACTGCCGGGAAGAGCTCGCCCAGCTGAAGTCCTTGAGCTTTGAGTGAATGCTAGAAACTGAGATGACTTAAATATTTGGCAGCAGCTAGGATAAGTTATCTTTTTTCTTTTAAAAAATAACATGTTATGCAATCAGGTTTTATTATATTTATGGGTATTTATTCTTTCTGTAGATGATAAAATAATCTTGGTGAAACCAATAGGAATGTAAATTTAAAATTTCAGGCTATTGGTGAATTAAATGACACAACATTTCTTGTAAAAGTTCTAAAAGCACATTAAAAAAAAAAAAACTATATTTGCACATCCTGTGGTAATTAGCACATGAATATTTTCCATTTTTAGTCTTTGAAAAAATACTTTTAGAGTGGTTGAAACAAGTACATATTTTTCCAGCATCCTCCACTGCCTTTTCGTATGATAGCTGCTCTTAAATACTTGTATGCACCTTTGTATGCATGTTTGTTGTGCCTGTTAGTTCAGTTTTGTAGAACAAATGGAGAAAACTAAAATATGGATTTTTAACCACTACAACATTCCCTGCAGACAGGGCTTTTTGTACTGCCATAGAAATGCAGCAGCTCAGAGGAAGAACACAGCATGTAATTCTACATACATCACAGCCCTTTTTTATTGCTCTTACCACATCAGCTGAATGGAGAATTATGAAAACTATGTCCCCGATTCTGTAAAGATTTTAAAAAGAGGCTTAACTTTGGACATGCAGGTAACTTCAAAGGGAATTAAGTGAAAATATAAGATGTGAGTGGTTCATGACAGGCAGATGCATTAGAGAGAATGATCTACACAAAACTTGATCCAGAAGCTCAGGAATTACATTAATTGACCTTTGTGAGCTAAACAAAAGCTCACTGAAAATTATGTTCAGAAGCTAAACTGAAGTAATTTTAAAAAATAAAACCCAGTGAAATGAATATTCATATTATGGAGTGTCCTCTGACTTGTCTATCGGCAAGGGGACTGGCACTGTGGAAGGGTGTGGGAGTATTGTCACTGATTTTACTGAGGACAGAATTTTGCCCAAAACACTTACTCTTCTCCTGGCTTTGATTTTTTTTTATTAACTCTGACATTGTTTCCTGCATCTGTGCTGTCACATTGCATGGGGTGCAAAACCATTCTAAAATTAACAACGGACTTGAGCTGCAGAGCACGGCTCATTGATCAAACCTCTGAATCCATCTCGACAAAGTTTGATTAGATGTTTGATTCAAGCCTACTGTATAGACACATCTCTTTGTACATTCACAATTTTGTTGGCACACCTGTTGTGGCCTGGTTGGGAAATTTTGTGCATGTAGCAAATCCTGGTCTAATGGGGCAAACTAAGCATCGATTTTGTTTCACCATGTCGGAGCAAGCTATGTCAACTACTGCACATCACTTTGTGATCATGCTAAAGCCGCTCCGACAAAGAGCCACCTCAGCAAGCTGTCATTTTAATGTTTTATCCATTTTCTTTTTGTGTATGTGTGCTCCACATTTCAGTGAAGCCTCATCCCTCCTGCCCACCGCCATAGGCTACAAGTCTGTTGCAAAACTCAAGTCTCGAATGTGTCACATATAATGAAAGAGAAAAATTCCACCCAAAATATTCTGATTGCTGGTGCTCATGCTGAAATCCCCTCCTGGTCAGGAAGAGGAAAGGACAAGCGAGACGCTGGTTGTGACACCTGCATGGGGGCATTGCTAGACCTTTTGCAGCCGAGAGAATTTCCCTCACACCAGCACACCACCCCCATGTACTCGCTGCAGTGGGAATCCTTACATGCCTCCCTCCTGCAGCCAGACACAGGATGCCTGTGTCCATTTATCCCCTCAAACTAAACTGAGCAGCTATATTGCAATACTGCAAATTAGAGGCCTTCTATATCATAATTTTAAAGCACTTTAGCTTGTTTTATCATTTAGCTCTTTATTCATCTAACTAGTTAGGATTTTTAAGATCTAATCTAGTTCCCATTAAGACACAGAGGAGAATTCCTCTCACTGTGAAGTGTTGTATCTTGGGAAGTCAAAATCTTTGGTATCTGCCTGAGACATTTATATTTTACAGACTTTAACAACTCAGCCTATAGATTTTTCTTCATCAGTGGGGAAGTTTTATTCTTATCCCCATTTTACAGGATGAAATCTCTTATTCAGTGAAGTATGTGAGCATGTGCCAGTTTCAACAGAGCTGGTGGAATCTTTCCAGGATAGACTAGGTTTGCCAAAAGTGCAATCTGAAGTGGAAAACTATTCACAAATTCAGGTTGAATGTAACAAAGAGTTTTGTCAGAAATAAAACTGGGGGAATTTCTTTTCTCGGGAAAGTTTAAATGTTTCATATCAGTATTTTCAAAATAAACTATGTCATTCTGACCTTTTTAAAGCCAGTTACATTTCGAAATTAACCTTTTTTTTGTTCATGACTTTTGCAAGTAACACAATAAAGGGAATATTAGAGTTCTTGCTATAGGAGCAAATTGTCACTGCTTTAAATTTATTTTTGACATTTTGAAATGGAGTTTTTTTTTCACCTAGAGCTGTTTGTTGTTTAATTTTTGCTTTAAAAATGCAAACAAAATGCAAACTTCCATTCTAGATCAATCAAAGCAAGCTGAATTGACCCAAAATGAAACTCTAGGGAGATTTTATGCTTTTTGCACTAAAACATTAGGTGTTTTGGGGTCAACCCCACCTGATTAATTTTTTTTTTCCAGTTTGCCATTCAGCCACCAGACCGAAGGGAACACGTTCATACAGCTCCAACTCGAACAGCCTAACAGCCCTATTGTTCTCGGTTGACTTCTGTGAAGCTACCGGTGCTGGAGTCAACCACGTGCCTTGGAGTCTCACTGAACCGGCGCCTAAACAAACAAGAGAAAGTAAAATGGGGAGACGGGCACAGCCCAGCTCCCAGCCCTGGCTTCCTGGCTCAAGACACTTTTTCTCCTCCAGGTTTGCCCTGCTGAGCTCTCTACAACACATCAGGCTTATGGGGAAAGGGTGTGGGCTGAAAGGGGAATGATTTTGTTTGCAGCATTTGGCTTCAACACACTCGGAGTAGTGTGTAAGGTGAGTGGCAAAGGAAAGGGGTGGTACGTCAAACATGCCTGGGTGAATCTGGAACTGAGATCTGGGCGAAAACTTTCAGCAGTTCTTATGTTAGGCAAAAAAGTGCTTCTCCCTCTTATGAACATAATGTCCTGTAAGTAAAGGCCCAGGTCACTTCAGGTACTTATCAAGAGCTTGCTCATCTTCTCTTATCTCAGAATGGCTTGTCTTTACAATACAAAATGATAAAGTGAATTGGAATAATTTTACAAGAATGACAGTCTGTTAAGGCAAAAAAAAAAAAAAAAAAGATACACAATTAAACACATACCTCTAAATAGCATAATTAGGTTTTGAAGTTTCAAACAGTGTGCTTTAAAAAACAGATCCCAACCAGCCAAAATAGAAGGAAACATGATCCAAAGGATGCTTACTACACACCAAAATATTTTCCACCAAACTAAGTTTTATTAACTTCTCACTGCCATGTGATATGTATCTGCAGCTCATTCATACTGCCTTAATTTGTTGCTGCGTGTGACAAGTTGTAGTCAGATGTAGCCTGACACACCGTGGGATGTGGAGTACACATATAGCATGCTAAGACAGTTAAAAACCAAAGACAAACAGCTCCAAAGAGAGAGGTGAGCAGCATGATCCAGCCTGTGTCCATGAGAGGGAGAGTATTTGAAATGGCACACCTTCTACTTCCAAGTAAATAAATGCTGATTGCGTGCTATAGCTGGGAATTAACAAGATAATTCAATCCAGTGTTCCCACAGATGTCTTTGTTTCTTTTCTTCCCTGTGTACTAGTTAATGCTCTTTGTAATGGCATTTTTATATATTTTTTTTCTTTCTGTCAATGTATAGTGAAAACCAGGGTGTCCGGACATGTAAAACCCGTAGAAATGAGAAGGATGGAACAGCTTGCTGTCTGCTGGAGAAAGAGGCGAACCCAGAGGCTGCTGTGGTAACATGATGCTCCACGAATGAAGATCTTCTGGTCCCTGTGATGTTGGCAACAGCACCAGCAATTCAAACCAAGGCAGTAGGCAGCTTGTGGGGGTGAGGCAGTGAAGGTGTGTTAAGAGTTAGTAGCTCCCACCCTGCAGAGCTAGCTTTGTTTTTGACCAGCTTTGGGTTCCCCTTCTAAAGACGTGAAATATTTCTGGGCTACAACTATAGGAGTTTCATTGTCCAGGATTTGTCTGGTGGCAGGATGATCCCTTCATTGTCTGCAGGTTCAGGGAGAAGCTCCTGCCCTGGTAAAGCAATGCTAGCTGCATTCAAATTACTAAAAAGTTTGGCAGGAAACAGGTGACATTTTGTCTTTTAGTGAATGAAGACATTAGTAATTATGACAATGAGCTAACATTGAAAGGATCATTATAAAACCACACAACAAAATACATCTTTGCTCCTTATGTCTCAAGTATAGGGTTCATTAAACATGCAGCGTAGCCAGCTGGTCAAAAGAGGTGGTTCTCCCCCTGTATTTAGTGCTGGTGTGGCCTCACCTTGAATATTGTGTGCGGTTCTGGGCTCCACAATATAAAAAGGACGTTAAGGTCTGTGAATGCATCCAGAGCAGGACAACAAAGCTGCTAAAAGGACTGGAAGGCATGTCCTGTGGGGAGAGGCTGAGGACACGTGGGTTGTCTAGTCTGGAGAAGAGGAGGCTGAGAGACAGCCTCGCTGCTCTCTGCAACTCCCTGAGGAGGGGAGGTGCAGAGGGAGGCCCTGCTCTCCATCGGCCTCTGCTCCCTGGTCACTAAGGGCAGGATGTGCAGGAACAGCACAAAGCTCTGCCAGGGGAGGTTCAGGCTGGGCATTAGGAAAAAAAAATATGTACTGTGAGGGTGGTCAAACACTGGAACAGGTTTGCTAGTGAGGTTGTTGGTGCCTCCTACCTGTCGGTGTTCAGGAGGCATTTGGGTAATGCCCTCACTAACATGCTGTAAGCTTTGGTTAGCCCTGAGGTGGTCAGGCAGTTGGACTCAAAGAACTTTGTAGGTCCCTTCCAACAGAACTATTCTATTCTATTCTATTCTATTCTATTCTGTTCTGTTCTGTTCTGTTCTGTTCATATGCTCATCTGTGTCTCTGGGGTACTGGGATCCAGAGTTTTGGGGTATATCTCAGATAGGATTTTTGCACCTAGAAAACTAATTGACACTAACATAATGAAGGAGCATGTATTTGGACCACAAAGGACAGTGAAACTCCAGGTAAACATGGCAGTAATTTGTAATAAACTCTTTCAAGCTTCAGTTTGTGAAGACTCTGATTGTTTGACCAAGTGAAAGCTGCCTTCATTTAAGTCCCTTTGGGCTTAGCCTTATGAGAGTCTGGCTGAGAAATGGAGTGGTTTCAGTGATTATCCAAGTTTATCTTAAAGTATTCTTAAAGCTGGATCTGTAGCATTGCACTGCCTTGCTCTGAGTAGCAGAAAGATGAACTGGGCAAGTGCTGCATCTGGTTAGTGTTTCTACAGACTGTGCAGGATGATCACTCATCCAGAAAGGAACACTTTCCACTCTATGCGAGCATCAGTGGAAATGCTGAGCATGTTCAGCACTGTTCTCTTTTTATCATAGAAAAGTGACATTCTCTATGGACCTGCTCCAAAGCCCGATTGTGTCAATGAAAGGACTCCTATTGACTTCAGTGTGACTTGGAGTGGTTCCTAAAAATGGGAACAAAGCAGCAGACTTCATAAATCTTCTGATGTGGTCCTTAAAGCAAGAATTCAGACCCCATGGAGCAAAGGTTTGTGATTACAAAGATGATTTGGACTCTTTTTCTTCCTGAACTGAACCATTCAGGTCTTACTGAAGTTTTGTTCTTTGAGAAAAATCATATGCCAATCAGCATGGGGGACAGTTAGTCTGTTAAATGCTACATTATACCTTTTACTTTTTATTATTGTGTGAGGATTGATTAAAGCAATCAGTGACCCTGTGCTCGGGAACAGAAGAAAAAAAAAAAAGACAAAGAAAAGCAAATGGAGCCATGGGGCTAAAATGTGTTGATGAGAAGTGGAACAATTGAAAGTGTGTGTGAGAGAGGAATTACCACAGCACTGTTGGCACTGAGGTGGCATTGAGAGGCCTTAAACTATCATAAAGCACACGCTGGCAGAATCTCATCCTGCACCTTTACAGTAATGCAGACCTTTTTTTTAATGGATGAGCTTCTTGGCATGAGAGAAGAGGTGCACACTGATGACCAGCTTCCCCCCTCACAGGCAGTGCTCATCAGCAGTTGCTGCTTTCAGCAGTTCTTTGCCTAGGCCTTTCCTAGGGAAGTTTTTTAAAGGGTAATTAGAAAATTAACAGGAGTCGAACCTCTGTGTTCCTTTGGGCCATTGACAGAAAGCCCCCTTTATTTCCTCTCCTGGTGGAAATGTCCTTTCCTTCTCTCCCTTTAGACCTGTTGCGTGTCCTACGTAACTTAGTGTTGTACCTGACCATGTTAAAACACGTGGGAAAGGAAAGTCTGCTCACTGTATGACTTTCTGTCATGACTCTTTCAGCCTTTGACTCACAAGCATAATTTGGTTTTATCACTCCAAAGCGCACTGTAGATGCCTGGTTTGCAAGGCACATAATGTGAACCATCACGTTACTGTGTGGAACCTCTTTTCCACACTTCTCTATATGTCAGTCAACCTTTTAATTTGATTAGGAGGTTAATTTGCATGGTACCGTGTGTATTCTTTTACTGGAATATATATACTATGAAATGTATGATGTAAGTTAATCCAAAGCTAAGGAGGCCAATAAAAGCTAGTTCCTTAAGGAGGAAGAAAAAAGAATACAGCTCAATGGAAGAAAGGCTTGGTAGAAATCCAGAGTCCTGACTCATTGTTAGCCTCAAGAGCGTCCTGACTAGCATCAACGTGTTCTGGAAGCAATGTGATTTTCCTACCGTATTAACAAAAAATAATATAATGTAATGCTAAAACAATGGGACATACCAGAAAATTTCCACTGAGAAATGGTACCTCAGTCATATGCCCGTGGCAGAACGATTTCCATCCGCTCATATAATCTGAGCATATGGCAAAGTTGCACGAGTTTGTGCACACTGAGAAAAAGTGAGCAGCTCTTTTAGGTGCTTAGACTATTCCTCCAATACCAAATGCTTCAGAAAGCTAGTAAATAGAATACAAAATATATTTCTATTTGTGGGAGACACCCAGTCAAGAGGGAGCACTAGGAATGTACAGTGTAGCTGCAGAGGAGCATTCAGCCTTTATGGATATCTGAAAAATACCTTCCATGGCTTTCTACCCATGTTTCTCCATAAATGTAATCTCAAAAATATATACAATTTGGAAGTGATGGCGTCCTGGAAGCTTGGCTAGTGTGAGCTCACAGTTATCTTTTACTTGATCCTGTGAAATAAATTATATGCAGCAAATCCCCACTGCAGATAAATTCTTCTCCATCTGTTTTTCTATAAGAGAAAAAAAATATAAAATTACTTTCATGCAACAATTGCACAAGCAAGTCATAAGCTTAAAGACAAAGGAGAAGAAAGTTAGAATATTTTCTGGTTTCATGCCAAAGATTTTTAAGATAAAAATTCTCTGAAAGTAACTGCAATAAACCAATTACTGTTGATCTTGAACAATCCTCAAGTTAAATTAAATTCAATTTTGCTTAAATATTTATTAGGAGCAAAAGAAAACATAAATGCAGAAAAAAAAATCTTTATGTCTTAATTATCATCTTTTTCCCACGTCTCCTACTCTGAAGTGAGGTCATTGGATTTTAGTAACCCGTCCAAGTGCAGTGCAAAATATATTTCAAGGCAGAACAAGAGTTCACCTCTCAAAAGGAAAGGGGTTAACGAAAATATAAAACTGTGTGAGAGAGGAAACACTCAATGCCTAAGGAAGTATAGTTTTACCTGCAAGGAACAAAAAAGTTGGTCTGCATCCACTGCATGGACATAGACATAAACAAATCTCAGCGGGGGCTAAACATGAACAAATAGCTAAAGCCTGATCAAACACAGGCTGAACTTAGCAGAAAAGCTCACAAATCAGAGTTGCTTTATCTTAAAATAAATAAATAAATAAATAAATGTTAGATTTTAAAATAAAACAGGTACAATCTTGTAATTATATGAATCAATAATATTTATAGCAAAAGCAACAGAACGTACTTAAAGTTATAATTATAGTTTGCAGGTCACTTAAATGCCTGGCTTGGACAGTCTGTAAAGAGAATATGGCCAAGCTCTATGGATAATAGCCTGAATAAATAGGGAAGTTGTAGAAGTATGGCTAATGAAAAATAAGCATTCTTATGGGGAAATGGAGAGTGACAGTAGGAATTAAGGTGATCCAGTGTCTCAGGTGTACCGTGGGAACAAGTACTGCAAACATTGTATGTGCTTTCCTGACTAGCTAGGAAATCTGGAAAGGGTATAAAAACCAAATTGCTTGATGCTTACTTCAGTCCCTCTTGAATCACAGCATTTTATTTAGGAGTTTGTAGGCAGTGAAGATTTTTTCCACTTTTATATTTGTTGTGCTTTTCTGTCTCTGTTAAATGTCTATCAGAAGTGCTGTAACCCCACTCAAAATCCAAAACCCCAAAATGCATAAAGGCAAATAATCTAAATGTCAAACGTAACCATAAGCAATTAGTCAATCCATCAGAGCAAAAACAATCAAACCACATCCTTCTCTTTCCTCTCTGGAGACTCATGTACAGCTAATTATAACCCAACAAGAGCACTTTGAGGAAAAGAAAGAAAGGAAGAGCTGTGAGTTTTGACCCCATTCTAGAAAACGATTGTCTCCAGGTGCTTTGGTGCAAGTGCTTCAGCTGGTGACATCCCAAAGTAAAAGTTCAAATGAAGAGCCTGAGTTACGCCCGGAGATCAGCTGGAGCACATTGCACCACCTGCAGCGTGTATGAACACCTCTGAAGGCTATAACAACCCCAGCCTGCAACTTGCTGAGTGTTCCTGCTGTCTTTCAAGTGTATCTTTTGAATGGCTTTGCACTCAAGTCTGTGTTGGAAAGGCCATGAAAAAATTAGATGAGGTTTTCTTCTGGTAATACAAGCAAGACCATCTTGAGTGGTTTGCAACACACGGGCGCTGCACTTCCTAATGTCACTCTTTCCAGAAGTGTGGGGTAGTCCTAGTGTGTTATCTCCCTACAGCCTCTACTAAAGTGTAAAATCATAACTATGTTTCTGTGAGAAGTATTTAGGTAACAATTTTAGGGAAAAGATTTGGCTTTCTGTTGACTGTCCTGCACCGAGGACACTGCTGTAAAGAGTTCCTTGGTGCTGTGGCCTCAGTGTCTTTCTCGAGGCCTACCTCAGAGTTCCTTCTGTGAGGCCTACCTCATGTCCTTGAGAACCTAACTTTAACTTCTAAGTATTTTATTAAGGATATGCTTTCCTAGGTGTGACTGTATTGTTTTGAATCTACCTGAAATTGTCTTCTGCAAGTGTGCTGGCTTCCATTTGTAAGAAAGTTGTTCTGTCTGTACTGCTGGGCATTTCTTTTGTTTGTTTGCTTTTGTCAGAGGCTAACAGTACACGAGCTGCAGTTTTCATGTGATCATTCTTGAAATTGTTTCATGCTCAGAGAAATGTGTGGGCGTTCTTTCTGTGTATTTTCTTTAAATAGTAAGTGAAAACAGTAATACAAGAACAAAAAAAAAATGCACTGTGAGATTCTGTGCCTTTTCTGCCATTTTCATCTTTCATTCATCTAATGAGCTTATTTTTACTTCCTGTCTTTCAGCCCCCACTTTGTATTAACAAGTTCTCCCTTGATTTCATTGACTCTCCTTGCCCACGGTGGCCTTTTTTAATAATTTATTCAATATGTTTATTCTTCTGAAAGTACAGGCTGCTAAGAGAGGTTGTGGAATTGTCATCATTGGCTCAACTAGACACCCATCTATTAGAGATTATTTAAGGATAAGGAAATCAATCCCTCTGTGATTCAAGAGGAGGAGGGGATGGATTAAATGACCTGGTAGAATAGTCTCCTCTAGTTCAAATTATTCTGTGTTTTGTTTTTATTTTTTTGTTGTTGTTCTAAATTCTTTTTGATCTCAATTTCCTATTTTTTTTAGATAATGTTCTCTTGTGTTCATATTCTTTGAAAGTGTGAAGAATTTGCATGAACCAATTTTTATTAGTTCCCTTGAGAATGTTAAAAACTTCAATTAGGTCACTGTGAAGTCTCTTTTCCAGAGTGAAATTCCTTAATCTTCCTTAATAACTTAAATCTTTGAAAACTGATGTTGTTCAGCAATGCATTTTCCTCAAAAGTAATTATATACCAGCTAAGTTGCTACGTAACAGTCAGCTCTGTGTTGTGCTCTAAATATAATAATTCTTTGGATTTTGTGGAGCCCATTAGCCCTGATGGGCTAGAAACACGACCCTCAGTACAGAGGTGCAATCTGGGAGATGATAGCAATTTCCCGTTTCCAAGAGGATAGCATTTTTCTTTTTGCACAGGAATATCTCACAGTGTAAACAGGTACCCTGACTGTATTTCTTAGTAGATCAGCTCCATTAGAATTTTAGGATTATTTTAACAACAATGAGCAAGGAAATCCATGAGGCAAATCTTAATTAACAGGCTGAGGAATGATGCAAGCTCTGTCTTTCATTTCGTGTATATATTATCATCTTTGCACTGTGTTTGCTGTATTTTCCAGTAGACTGCACAATATATTTAATACTATAGCTAATCAAAAGCTGAAATCCTTTCACCGGGTGGTGAAAGTTACAGAGGACTATTGGTCCATGTAGATTAAAACTTTCCTACCAGCTCTAATCAGGTGAACCTGCCTGGAAATACACAAAAAAATGTGGATTGAAGACAGTGGGAAGAGATGAGGTGCCAGGGACCAGAAAGTGACCCGGTGTTCCCTTGTTTGTCCTATATTATCCCTGGTCTACACAATCTTAAAAAGTTAGGGACTGAGGCCAAATTTCAAGGTGCAGACACTCCCCAGCCTGAAAGACTGACATTGATTAGTGCCATTAAATAGTTTCCCTTGGTTTTTTAATCCTCCTTTTTTATGAGTTCACTGACTTCCAGGGTGTCTTCAAAACTTGTATTCATTTTATGGACAAAAAGATGCAGATGCTTTGCAATTAATGCTGTGGGTATCACACTCAAGTGATAAGGGTTTCTGACTTGCTTCCATCTCAGCTTGGGTGATGCTCTTTGAGGGTACGAGATGATTTGTGCTGAAGTTATCATGTTGATCCTTGTCCTCATTCCACATACAGTAGGTAAGGGTCCGTGTGTTGAGGGTGGAGGAGGAGGAAGAAGAAAGAAAAAAATTGTCATGAAATGTGATTAAGAAAAGTAACCAAAATCAAGTGAGTTTTGTAAAGCAACCAAGGTAAACAGATTCCAGCAAACACCCCATAGTGTCACACGTTCTTTACCTTCTCTGCTTTCTCCTGGTGCTTTTAGCCACTTTCTAGAGTATTGTCTACGCCAAAAGTGGCACTTGTACAATTCAATTTTCCATTGCCATGCTGAGAACTCCTGCTGTTCCAGTCCTACTCTTTTGTCAAGTAACAATTCTTTAATTATTCTGTAATAATTTCAGTGATATTTTCCCTAAACCCTATAGATATTTTCTTGAGGGTATGCACTGGCTTGGCATTGACATTATGTGTGTGTGACTTTGGCAAGGAAAAGATATTTCTCCTCTCCATTTGCTTTATTTCCTGCAAATCTCCATACACTTCATTTCTGTTTTGTAATCTGAGGTCACGTTTCTGCACACACATTGGGTTACAACAGCCTGATCATGGCAAAATCGGGATGTTTCCTTTTACCCTCACAGGAGCAGCCTTCTCTCTGTGTTCTCTCACAGATTCACACGTGACATACCTTACCTTTCTGTCTCCCTCAGCATCTCAAGAAGAAAAAGACATTAGAGGACAGGATGGAACCAGAAGTGTCTTGACAGCAACATTCCTACAGTGTAGCAACCTCTAAAGACACTGTATTGGGATCCCTCTGGGGCATGAAGCCATCTCCTGCACCAGCAGTTGTCCTGTCCATCCAGGCGTGGTTGGGGTCACCCTCCGACAAACGCTTGCCAAGTATAGGGGAACAAATTTAAAGCTAATGCAAGGCATGTCTCCAGGACAGCGTCCTCTGACTTTGTTTTGTGTCATATCAGGCTTCAAGTATTACACTGTGTTGTCATGCCAGGATATTTTTAATGTCCTAGAGACTGAAAACAACAAAAAAATGTTTTGTCTCTTGGCTGAAGGATTTGCTCATATTTGTTCCAGTCTATTTTAACTCCAGTTGAATTCAGAGCATCCTGTTTCTAGACTCAGCTTAACCTTGGGACATACATATTCTGATATATCTGTTTACTTCAAATACCATGCTTTAGCAAAACAGTCAGTGCTTGTAATAACTGAATAGCTGCTTCCTTACAACACCCACTAAAAGACACTGCAAGAAAAAGAGCTCAGATTCACAGGATTTAAAAAAAAAACAAAAACAAAAAAAAACTTGCCAAATTTTGAGTTTTAAAAGTTTACATGACATTCTTTGTTAAAGTCAACAGTAATCAAGTTCAAAGTGGGAATAGAAGACCAATGGCACTCATATAACACTGAAAATGCAAACCACTTAAGAGGCTATTGTACAACAGTGTAGTAAAGTTTCTGGCACTAATAGTCATGTTATTTAGATAAATACGGACACATATTTGTGTGTATATATGGCACATGTGCACCCCAGCCATTATTCAGCCCTAATGATGCCAGAGTTCTATTGAAGAGAATATCAATTGGAAATGGTGCCTGAAAATATCATGTTTTCCTCGTTTGGGGGTGAAGGGAAAGGAGAGCACTGGACTACAGGGCACAGTGACTAGGCTTACGTTAGGAAAGCCTGTGTTCCTATATGTTCCTGTTTCTGTTTTCTTATTGTGAGGGAAATAAAATGGGAGAAGGAAGTGGCAGTGTGTGAAGAAAAGATCTTTCCTATAGACGTGTCTTGATCGCTGGACTTAGAGTTTCAGGGCTATGATCATTTCATGGAACATTTTTAGCTGAGAAAACAAAGACTCCTAAAATTAATACAGCGTTCGTACAGTTAATACAATCCTCCTTGGCAGGAATAGACATCCACCATTTTAGCAAGGAAGAGACAAACGTGTTGGTATGTAAATCTGTTTTTTTTTTTTCCAGATAGCCAGAATGCCATCACTGGGGATTTCCTGCCCCATCTCTCCTGAAGCAGGGCTGTATCCATTCCACCACCCCCACACACAAGGAACAAGATCTCAGACATGTCTAGTGATGGTTACCAGAATACATGGGATTACTTTAGTATAGCAGAAACTAAATGCAATGGGTAACGCGGAGACCATGAACTTGTCTCAGGTATATATTTAGCCCCCTTTTTAAGTGGCTGACAAGTCCTTTCTTTCAGATTTCCCTTGTATCTAGGAGGTGGCACAAGGACTAAAAGTGGCAAACCTGTAGGACTCACGGCTTTCGGGGGATATAACTTTGACTCACCGAAGTCAAGGCAAGTGCTGATTTGGGATGGAGGAGGTCCAACACACACGAAGTGTCAGCTGGCCCCTAGCAGTCAGCCTGCTGGCTGAAGTCAGCTATAGTTTCGTGTGCGAGCTGTAATGCTATCTGTGCTCAGGACTGCCGTGTAGTTGTCCTCTATTTAAAGCTACTATCAGCAGGTTTTGGGACCTCCAGATCTGATACTGAATGGTCGTGGCTAGGCTGTGGAACAACGTGGTAGAGCTTGTTTATAATAATCTTTGAAAAAAAAAAAAAAAAGATGGCTTGTCGTCATATCACAGTGTTCCTGATTATGTGTTACATACTGAAGCTATTTAACACACAACATTAACAACCTACAACTCACAATGCTTTATAAAGCCAGCCAGTATCTCAATTCTTATTTTGCAATATTTACACTCGAATTTTTATGGGACACAAGTTGATTTCCCAACCAAAGTTTGTTGAATGGATGTTTGCGGTGGACAATCGTATCAGCATGTGTGCTCACACGGAGCACAAGCTTTTCAGTGCCTCCCAGCAAACAATACACACGCTGAACTCCAAGTGACCCAGTTGTCTTTGCTAATCACTCGCTGATTACTGGCTAATCAGTGCCTTGTTTAGAGCAGCTAAGCCAAAACCACTCTCCGCTATGCTGCACTTGGAAAGTGGGATGCATTTTTTGGTCATCGTTGTTTCTGTGCTAGTAGAGGTGGACGATGAAATGCTGCCTTGTGCGGGGCCCTGTGGCTGTAGGTAGCTCAGGGGTGGTGTCTGAGTGCAGACTTCCATGGGCATTGTTTAAATGTGAACTTATCTTTTGTTACTGGATTTTTGTGCAGGCAAGAGAAGGGAGTTGTAAACCTTCCTGTGATAGTTGCTCCAATAAGATGATCCCTTTTGGCAGCATGCTGCATGCTTCAGCAAACAAAGTGAGTCTCTTCAGAGCTAACATTATCCTTGTCCTTGGATGGAAGAGTACAGACAATGGGTTAGTCTTTTTGCCACCATGTTTATTAAATGGTTAATCAGCTATACAGGGTTAAATTTCACCCTGGGGATTTTTAGGATGGACGTTCTGGTCAAACTTACCTTGTTGTCAAACAAGTGCCTATAGTTTTAAAACAGGAAATAGAGCCATTTTTGTGTGTTTTACATTGTTTCTTATGATGAAGGACACACTCATGGCATGGCTTGTTCCAGAGTCTTGCTGATCTAAAAAAGCCCTACCCTGAATGTAAGAACCAGTGAATTAGTGCAAGCCCACCAGTTTCTACTTCTGAAAGCTCTGTTTTGCTGTTAGTACGTTATGATCTAATGGGTACAATTTTAATGAACGTGAAGTGTGTTTTTCATGTTGTGTTTTTTTCTATTTTCTCTTCATTTGTTAATTTGCTAATTTGCCACAAGAATAATCCATGTTGAAAAGCGGAATGTTTTGTTTTACAAATCCCCAGGCTAGCTAATCTGTGTCATTCATACATTAACTTTTAACTTCTTTAAGTCTGCATGGAAAGGCTTCTGAACACAGCCGAAAATGAGTTTAATGTATCACGTTATTAAAAATATTATACCTTCTGATTTCACTAGCAGTTTCTGTTCATTTGAGGTGCAGGACAGGAATTGCAAGGTAAGAAATGAGGCTTATTAGCAGGGCTATTGAATGTGAATAAGGCTATCAGCTTTCATTTTATTCTCCCTCACCAGTAAGCATGAAGAAGTGAGGTGTTCTGTACGGATATATATGAGTGTAAAAGGTATATGTTTGAAATACAATCAACACTGGGAGAAAACACCGTGGGCTCTCTAATATCTTAAATTCTATAAACTATGGATTTCCATGGACCAAAGGGAATGAAAAATGGGACTGGCCCCAAAAATCTGCAGACTTCTAAACTAGCTGGCACTCTGGTTGGGCTGTCAGCTATAAACTTGGACACATTTGTTCACACGTATCATAAACAGAGGGTATAAAATAACAGGGCTGAACTTTGTTTAAGAAACTTGCTATTAGAAATATGCCAGGACATCACAGTAAAAGGCAAAATTTATCAAAATTTATGGGGTTTAAAATTTCCTCTCAAAGTTAAAAGTAGGCTTGTGTTTTCTTTTTTGCCTGACCCTCATCACCTTTCCAGTGAGAGGGAGCCAATTCATGAAGGAAGTTGGCTTTTCCTAAAGGCAGATTTGAAATTTCGTGCAAGATGTTACAATTTCCTAGTTTTTCTGCATGCCAAGAAGAACTCTTTCCATTAATTTTCCCAGAAAAACAAAACACGCAAGGTACATAGTCTTCAAAATGTTGAGACAATTCAGCTACAAATGTTTGCAACATTCAGCCCTGGTTTTTAAAGTAAACGTTTCTCAGGGAAGAGATGTCTCTGCTTGGGAGTAGAAAGACCATGATACCCAAGCCCCTCGCTCTCCTTTCTGACCACCCTCTGGCATCCCAAAGAAATCACTGCACCCCTCTCCCCTTTGCCTTTCCTGAAGTGGGAGATTAGAGACTGGTTTTGCTCTGTTTATTTTTATGGTGCCTTGCATTTCATAGGCCCAACTGCCGCTGTATTTTATACATATTTTAATGCCATTCAAGAAGTATTTGGTATTTATACTTCCAAATCACTGAACAGAAAACTGGACTGGAAGGGCCATGCTTTGAACAGAAACCTGCTGTAGAAGAGAAACCTGCTCAGTCATCTGTGAAGTACTAGGAGATATGTAACTCTTTCCCTTTTTCTAATAATGCTTTTTTTCCTAAGCTTTTGTCCTGTTTTGGTTTTGCTCTTTGTCCTTTCCAGAAGCCTTAATGTAATATTTGCAGTCCACTTTTAATCCTTCCTTCTTGGTAGATGAATCTCCTTCTTCCTTTGTTGTTAGAAGCACTTTTTCTCCCTGGTCCTGGGAATTCATCTATTCGTTTCATCTTCAATCTGCAATGCCGAGCAGATTGTTTGATAGTGCAGGGTGACACACGTGCTTTTTAAAACAACTGTTGTCTTTATTCTTCTGGCAGCAAATGCCACTGCTGTCAAATAAAGTAAAATTGACTCCCACAGGAAAGCTTAAAGAGTCAGAGATGCCATTGCAAATTCTGGCATAGGCTGTTTGGAAACCTTTTTCTTGTTGTTTGGCAGGACATGTGCTCAGTCCCTGAACACGCTGCTCAGAAGCTGTTACAAAATATAGAAGACAATAAATACTAAGCAAGTTAAATTTTTATCTGCTTTGAGAGATAGGAGTCTGAACGTCTAAGACACTAGAATTCATTTGACGAGAACAAGAGCTCTCGTGGCAGTATTGTAAATGAAAAGCTGTTAGGCAGGCAGTACCTTCCCCAATGTCATGTTTTTCTTAGAACTGGGGCATATATTACACACAAATTTGAGATTATCTCTAACAATTATCTAAAATTAACTGTGGTTTTCTAATGAAAAACATTAAGAGAGGGATCTGATAAGAGGTGGGCCTATTTATAATACTTGCTATGAGGAAAAAAAAGGTTTGCTACTCTGAGAGAAACCAAAATGCACCGTGAGTCGGAGTATAAAAGAACATTAGCTTCCTTTCCTTTACTCATTAGCAGCGGTGCTGGGAGTTTATCATATCTAACGGTGGTTAACAGAGAAGAGCCAACTCCAAGAAGTGCTCCCATTTCTGTGTTCCTTTCAGCGCTGTGTCAGTCTCCCTCGTAACATCTCTGCTCTTACAGAGCTTGCACACACTGTGCGTTGTAACACATTGCCACTCTGAGCACTCCTGGCTGCTTTTCTTCCCACAGCACGTCGGGAAGAGGCACCAGCTCAGGCAACCAAAGCAAGTTCACCTCTGTTTGGTGCTGCAACAACACCAGCCCCATGCGTACCTCGAGTCTGATTGCCATGGGGTTGCTCTGGCTGCGCCCTGTGGACATCTCATGGGAGCATGCTCACGCCACAACCATTATCTCTCTTCAAGCAGCATGCCTGCAATGTCAAACCTCCGAAGCTGAGAGCATTAGCTCCTGAAGAGCCCCGGGGCCATGAAGAGGCTCTTTTTTCCAAATCACACCCTATGTTACAGGCCAGAGAAGCAGTCTCCAAAGAGATGCTGTGGTTTCTCTTTTGGCTTTTTGCTCAACTTGGACTGCACAGAGCTGGGTTCAGGGACTTGGTTCACAAACAAGGGAGCACAATGAGGAACGTCTGAAAGCTCTGATTACTAAGCCCATCTGAAATTTGGCAGTTTCATTTTGTGGAGTTTCTACAAGCACATTTACACACTTAAGTTCTTGCCTTCCCTTAACTTGAGTTTAAAAGAACCCAAAGTCTGAGCGAGACTCACGAAATTCAAAGCATCTCGCCTAAAATTCACATGTTGAATGAATACATATGCTGACTAAACATTAATACAAGTCATTCCAGGGTTAGCCTGACTTGCCTGAAAGGTTGACAGATTTCTGACAAACCTTTCAATGAACCTATCACAGCTTCTGATTTGAAGGAGCCACAGAAACCAGGTGGATTTTGTTGTGAGCCATTTTCCATAGTTCCACTTATCAGTCATGTGAGCATGGGTAATTATTTTCACCTCGTGTTTGCTAGCGCTGATTTACTTTGTATTTGACTGGTCTTTAAAAAAGAAAATCTTTAATCTAAACCAAACAACCCTTAATGCAACCAAATGTTTGGATGAAGAAAGGGCAAATGTCTGTGTGTTTGCGAGAGCGGCACCAATAAAAATAACACAGACATCTGGTATCATAATGCCAACAGGCAATAACCTAAAATATAGAATAATTAGAATAAACTAAAGAGGCACGTCACTGAAAGGTTGAGAGAGGTTTCACTGTCTCTTCAGGATACTGATTTTGACTGGTGGAGAGGTTTACAAAACTTAGACACAATTTCTACAAAAGGTTGGTAAATCTGACTGCTTTTTTATTTTTTATTTTTTCATTTTTTACAGAACAACTCTTAACTTTGAGAAACTTCCACTTGAGAAATGTTTTCTCAGCTGCTAAGGTTAATTAGGAAACACAAGGATTGGTTTTGTTATATTTTCCTCTGAATAGGAGTGAAGTTATTTCATGCAATTTTTTACACAACTCCGCTGTGTGATGGGCTGCATACAGAGTAGTTTATTTATACCACTTTATCTCACACCTGTTTGGATACTGGCTGTTTTATGGTATTTAAACATACTATTTCTTGCCAATTGCTTTATCTCCACAGTTCCTGCTTTTGCTGCAAATGTTTCTTATTAACTCTAAAAGAAACATCAATTGCTCCCTGAGCATTATTAGCGAGGACAAAAATAACATAATTGTTAGTTACTTCCAACATGTTATCACTGCAGACCTATAAAATAGACATTCTTTCAAAATACTGTAGGGGCTCTTTTACTCTGCTGAAAATAAATAATACATGTTTTAAGCACTTGTTATTTCACAGGAATTTTGTTTTTAAGTGGGAAAAAACCCTGATCAAAAAATCAGCAAGTCTCACTGCTGCATGGCATGCTTTTCTGAGCCATTTCACTGTGCCATGCCTGAACACACCTCTCCATCTGCCAGAGCCCCAGTGTACAATATAATGTTGGACAGAGACCCACAGTGGGGGCACACAAAATTGTTCGCATAGTAAATGTGTTGTCCCACAGGGATGCCTTCCTCTGGCGTATTTCTCTCTGTAGCCTCAGGGTCATGGTTCTGATGGTAGCGATGCTTAACCATGCAGTTTGGTGAGGGCTATCCCTCTGCACATGCTGTCATGGGGTTCAGCAGTATCCAGAGCCCAAGGATTATTAAAAGACCTTCATGCCACAAAGTCCCTCTGAGGTAGAACAGCATTGTCCATTCTGCAGAGGTGGAATGAATCCGAAGTGATTTGCTTGAAATCCAGTGGATGGATATTTATCATTGGCAAGGAGGCCACACTCACGCCCGTACTTCACATAGGTCCCAGAGCCATGTGCTGAGGGTGCCAGGCCAATGGCCCATATTCCTAAATACCTGTCCCTTAGGCAGCATGTCCTGGTGCTGCTGTTCCTGGGACAGGGGCTCCTTACTGCCTGTGTCGACTCCTATCAGCTCAGCCTGGGCTGCAATTGAACATTCATCCTCCATTACTTCCCCACAAATCCATAATATATTGTTATATTAATGGCCAGATAGGTACAAGACAAGGGGGAAAGAAGTGCTGAAGTATATGTCCATGACTGAGAGGGGCTGAATACCTACCTCAGTGCACTTATTTGCCTAGTGCAAGCCCTTATTTCATTACAAGTGTCAGGCGAATAACCTCGATCGCAGATGGGACACAACAGGACTGCCTCGAGAGAGGAGTTAGCTTTCAAAGCAAACTGCTCCAACCAGGCAGCCTCGCTCCATTCCTCATTTCTGAAGCAGGTTCTTTCATCCATAGCCAGAGCACACACCACCCTCCATCCTTCTTACTTGGGTGGTGTTTTTACTGGAGGCATTGCTGGATCTGAGCTTCATGCTATCCTGCCTGACTGCTACTGTTTAAAACCTGTCCGACTTGAAGACACGTGTCAATGCTGCATTTAGAGCGCAGCAAATCATCTCTTTTTATTTATAATCAAAATAATGCAATTTTATACAAGCCAAATATCTGGCTATGGAGGTAGCCCTACGTGAGCCTTCAGAATGAAACTTGAGATCTGCCATGCCTTGCCAATTAGGGAGTTTTACAACAAAAAGTAGAATTTCCAAAGGGCAGAATTTCTAACTCAAATTTGCCTTCAGTGATCCTCAAGGGTTGGAGTTTAGCTCTGAAACCACAAACTAAATAGGACTGTTTGTTGGCTGGGTATTTTTGTCGTTTCCTTTAGGCTTTGCTGTATCAACATGAAGCTCAAAAAGCTCAATTTGCATTTACACTCAGGTGCATTTGCCCTGCCCTTTGTCAAAACAAACAAACAAACAAGCAAACCAGTTTTTCAAAGCTCATTCCCTACAAGCTTAATGAGAGGTTTCTTGCACTGAAACATCTGGTTTTAGTCACTGCTGGTTGGAGGATACTGACAATTCCCGTGTTCTTAAAATGCAGGGAAAGTGGTGCTAATCCTGGGCCTGTGGAACTAGCACGATTCCAGCCAAAATAGCTCTTGCAACTGTAATCATTCACTGCTATTAGATATTTTATGGGGCATCAGAAAATGGGTTCCTTCTTATACAACGACTTCTTAAACTAATGTTGAGACTTTTGCGTAAGTGAGAAGAAGGCTCAAAATCTGTGCAAATTAAACAGAGATGTGTGACTGATGAATCACATACCAACCAGCAGTGCCTGATTGCATTAGCTTTATTAATTTCTGTAATGCATACCATACAATAGAGGCTTCATCTTCAAGGAAAAGTTTCAGGAGGTTGGCAGAGGAGAATTTACAAATTAAGTTGGCTTGGCTTAAACGTGGTCTGAGCTATCTGCGTAGCACAACATGGCGTGGTGCCTCTGCTCAAAACTTCTGGAGAAAGGTACTCTCAGGCACAATGTACGAATGTGCTGCTGTTTGTAAGACTAGACCTTTAAATCACACTTCAGTCATGAACATTTTCCAAGTACTTTCCAACAATATATCACATTGCTCAACAGTTTAAGACTGTCTGACAGAAGACTGTGTAAACTAGTAGCAAGTTAAATAGGCCACAGGCATGGGCCAGTGATACAGACCCATCATCTTTCCATGGTTCAAGTTAAAATCTACTTTCTCAGACTTTCATAATGTTTTAATATCTTTTTTTCTTTCTTGAATTCGTTAGTGTTAGGGAAGAGTGAGCTAAGTTAGGTTTGGAAAGCCTAACTCTCATTTTTACTAAGTCACTTCCAAGCCTGGAGCAGCACATATGGTCTGCTTCCATTTGTGTATACTATACACATAATCTCCTGAAAACAGTGATTCTTAGGAGGTTTTGGCCAAGAGGGTCTGAAATTCCTTAAGATTTCACTGCAATTGAACACAACCCTTGTCTTAATTAAGTCTCTCATCTGAATGCAGCCTAACCCTAAATTGAATCCATCTCCAGGCATGAACATCTTTCTCACCACTCCATATTTTATGCTCTATTTATTGTTGTCTATTTTTCTTCTTTTATCAGGACAGCCTTGTCCAGTTCTTAGATGTGAACGAGTTGTTCACCTCTGGTTTACAGGTGTTGCCCAATGCAGCAAGTAATATATACACACACAAGGAAAAGAAATTCAGTGTGAGAGAGTTTTTATGTTCTTTACCATCACACTGAATACGTAAGTCCTGCCTTAGTGTTTTCATCATTCTACTCAGTTACTGGAATTATTTATCTATAGCCAGAACTATAGCTCTTGTTTTACTATTTAATGCTTAAAAACCCTTAACAAATGTTAAAACAGAAACAAATTGTCTTTTATCTATTTCACTGCTCATAATAAAACTGCTTTTTCCTGCAGTAAGACAGAACTAGAAATAAACAAGCACCCATCACAGATGCTCACCAGCCTCATATTTCCATCAGCATGCTGCAGAAAGCAAAAGCAGTTAATAGAAACCTGGGTGTAATTATTTACTGAGTGGTTTGCAGCACATCCGTGCCCACTGTGTTTGTAAACTGGCCAACATTTTGACTCACATAGGGGAAACATGCGAAATGCTGGATATCTGTCACACAAAAACTCCAGTGTAAATAAATAAAGCTATGTAGGACGTCTCCCACAGTCTGCACCACATCACAACTGCTCTTACACAAGACATCTGTAGGCACAGCAGAGATAACAGCGTACCGTCCGTGCCTCCAGCATCCCTTTATCCCAAGGCTGGCGAGAGCTCTCTCTCCTCTTTGTAGACATGTAATGAAGCCAATGCAAAGCTGTCTGCCCAGCTCCAGCTGACAAAGCAGAGGAAGAAATCACCCTCCTCAGCAGTGCAGAAGCTCATCCTGTAACATGCCAGCCCCAGCAGGTTTGCAGCCCTGCACCTCAGCTAGCCCCATGCCCCACGTCTTGCTGCACACCAGGCGGTGGGAATGGTTCACTACTGCAGCACCATGTTCATGAATCCATCTCTTTGGAGAGCAGATGGAGAGAGGAGGTACCTGCCTTGACAGGGAGGTGCTGGGTGTGCGTACCTCGAGGAGAAATGAAAAACTATCTGCTAAGCCCCTGCTGACACTGGGAGCCATGAATCCCCTTGCCATCGAGGAGTCCTGTTGGTGGCAATGAAGCTTCAACAGCCACTTGCCTCTGAATACGGCAACACACAAACACACAGTTCTTTTGTGGCCTTCTCCTGGGCTGGTCCTGCTCGGAGCTGAGCATTTCAACAAGCAAAATTCATTTGGGAGAGGGTATAAGGGCCTGGTTCAAGAGCCGTTAGAGTCGATGGTGTGAAATGCTGCTGCCCATTGCAGCACAGGGATGGCTCACACCGCTGAGAAGTCATTCCCTCCTGTCCAAAACTCTTTGGCTCACATATTGTAAGCAATATTTCAAAAGCTTCACATACTTTTGGAGTGTGTTCTTGAGTTTGGTAGGTGAACTGCTGGGAATTTGTTTCTAATGTAGGTAATTTAAACCAACTATTCAAATATGTGACCTTTAAAAATACTGGAGAATTTTGACATATTTCGGATCTCTGATAAGGCTGTACTTTAAAAAAGATAAAAGCTAAGAAAATGTCTCCTGCTGTTTCTGTTTATAAATTGAGATTAAGGGGGAAAAAATAAACAAATTTGTCTACTTGTTTCCTTAGCTGACATACCAGTTTTGGTCAGTGAAAAAAAATGGACTTCCAAACAAACTCATGATCTGTTTTGTTTTTGAAGGGGGAATTCCCTGGGGAATAATATTTTCTAAAAGCTTGCTGCAGACAAGGTACGTGCTTTATCTCTTTAATGCTGGTTGTTGTGATGCGCTGAGAAGAGCAATTGCAAGCTACACTGCAGCTTCACAAAGTTGTACTTTAACAAACCAATGACTACTAGTGAAACACTTGGAAAAAGTTTTACAAATGCATTAATTATTAGCTGTGTATTTTTCATTCAGTAATCTTCTCCCTGACCTCATTGATATTTGGGTAAATCAGTTAATTCTGTTGAAGCTCATGGAGCTACTTTTGTTTATGTAAACTGTGAGGAAAATTTTCTTCAGGAAAAAAAACAACACCAAAACACATTTTAAAAGCATACTTACTAAAAGACCTTTGTCTCTATTAAAGTCTACTTTTTGGTCCTGTATGCTTTTAAACTTGCTAAGAACCAGATTCTAAATTAAGATTAGAGCAGTGCATCAGTTTCCAATTGATTGTTTTACAGATGTTTAAAAGGAAGTATGTTATCAATATAGATAATAATCTCAATCAAAATATTCAGTGAATGCTAAAGTTATTCATTTCTCATTTAAATAGAAAGATCTAGCCAAGACCATGCTTTCTGAAATTCAAAAAACAAACAAACAAAAAAAAAATCAGCTCAGCTGAACAACCTATTTCATTAGTACTTTTTGGTTTCGTTGTTTTCTTTTTCTTTTTTTTTTTTCATGTGGAAATCAGATGTGATTTCATGTCCTCCTCTAAGATGAGTGCTTGGAATGAGATCATTGCAGCATCATGTACACCTAGACCTGAAACACTAAAACATCCAGAAAAAGAAGTGATTTTAAATGATCTTTCTTTGTCTCCTTTAATGAAAGAACTTTTTTTTTTTTTTTTTTAATATATATATATATATATATAATTGAGATTTCTGTCCCAGAAATCCACTATCTTCCAGCAGCTGGGAGTGAGATTGACAGATATAAATGTATTTTGAAATTGGATAAACAGAATACTTCTAAAATTGAAATTTTAGTGTTTGGTCACCATCATCTAAAAATTACAAGTACCAACCATAGCTGGTGACAGCCATAAGCAGCAATCACAAAGTAGCTACAGAAGACATTTACCATCTTTTATTATTTTTGACTGACTACTTCATGATATTTTTAATACTGCTTTAGAAGGTAAAAGTCTGAATACCAAAACCTAGCTGAACTTAACCTTGTATCGTACTTAGCTTTGGAACAAGTCATTTGGGGCTTAGTGCTTTGTTATTTCTCCAGACCATTTTTCTAACCACTGCTTAAAAACTGAGCTGCCACCCCAGTTTTGAAGGGAAAAATAGAAAGATTGAGAAATATTTAACAAATAGAAAGAAAAATAAATTTAACACACAGGTGATGGACTGAGTCATAGACATCTCCTCGCACCTTCCTATTTTTGTCTCTGTAGCACTGCACAGAGGGTAACACCCCAGGGAAATATAACCATAGGGGACACATAGGGACAAGACCAATGTGAAATGAATGACCAAAATGTTGTGTGCCAAATATAAGCGCAACCTTGACCTGGTACATCCTGCACAAGCTGCTTAGCATTTCAGTCAAAGGGAGGAGAGGAGCTATCAGATAATGGCATGTGGGCCTTACAGACCCAGGAGTGGGCAAAAGGCATCGCTCATTATTCCATCAAGGACTCCACATGCCAGTCTATGCAATCTGATTTGCAATCAATTGCAAGTGATTACACATTGTTTATCATCGATTGGCACAAGGAATCCTTGAGAGAATAATGAGCTGCAGCTGATGACAATCAGAGACTACTGTCTCGTTGCAAGTTTGATTGCACATCCTTCCACTGGTGCAATCGAGCACCCACCACCACCACAAAGCGCGACAATAAATAAATAAATAAAGGGTGGGATGGGAAAGCAAAATGTTAAAAAAGCTCATTTGAAAAATAAAGCCTAAATGAAAGTTCTTTGGTATGATATTTGCAAGGCTAACGTCATTAGAACACTTTGGATTAGAAATGCAATAAAAAGATTCCAGTAGATCTTCCAGCTTACCTCTTGGCAAAACAACATCTGGACATCATGCAATCATTTCTTTAAATAAGCAGGAGAAATTTTGGACTAAGACATCTAAAGGAAATCTATTATTTTTAAGTAAAGCATGCAGCCAAGTTAGAGGCCTAGAAAGAAAAAAGGAAATTTTAAGATAATCACCGAATACCTCCTGGTTACCAGAAATTCACCTGTTCTTCACAGCGTGGTCTTTCTATCAACAAATACACAGACAGCAAAAGTAAGTACCTACATCGTGCTGAAGCCATGGGCATTAACAGTTCAGCATATAGCTTTTTACAAGTGAGATACCCAGGCCTAAATGTTCTAGAAAACAGCAATGAGAATAACAAGCATCAGAGGAACTAAGGATGATGAATTTGTTGCGTGCCCTGCATGGTGTACACAATGATTAATACCGGAGACAGATTCTGTAATGGCAAATTTGCTTAAAAAGTAGCAGCGACTGTAGTTGTGTCTGGTACTTGGCCCAGTACCAATGGATATGTGATGGAAAATACACAGATTTCTTCAGTAGGGATTTCATTTTTGGAAGTTTACATTCAAGTTAAGTCTTGAAAACTTTTCCAATGGTCCCAGCAGCATCTGCAGGAATTGTGCCATTGGCTTGCCTCAAAGTGAGAGGTTGGCCTTCTGATCTGGAAATTACCTCTATGCAAATGAAGCTATATGTGTGCATATATATATATATATTTGTATGTATATGTATTATATATTTTGAGATCTTGTGTTTCATATAGTTATCACGTTGTTATTGCTGCCTCGCTGGGGGTCAGCTGTCCACCGCCAGCATCTGGGGTTCATACCCTGTATGTCAGCTTGTATGTTCTCCAGGATCTGTGGCTCCTATTTTTAGCATTTTGGACAACATGGATTCCAGTTGGGGTTATCCCACTTGAGGTGATCGTTCAAAAAATTTATCATATTCCAGGGAGCAAATTTTTTTGGAGGAACCATCAGTCAGTGGCTGAATTAGGTGTCCTAAGATCTCAATAAAGCTGTGAAAGAAATGAGATTAAAGTTGTTTCTTTATGTGCCAGAGAAACAGCAGAAGAGACCCATGTCTACAGGCTCCCATTTCAGAGCCTAGTGCTAAAATACCCCCCAAAACTCAGTGATTTCTGACAATGACACCAAGCATGACTTAGCCCTCTCCTTGCTGAGAAATGTTGAGTGGAGTTGAACTGGCTTGTTAGCACAGAATACAATGTACTTGGTCTCAAACTGTAAATCAATATCTGTATCTGAGAGGTGACATTTCAACAACTGTGAAATGCTGGAGCCTGTTAGGATCTTTTTTTTTTTTTTTTTTAAGTGTCAGATTATAAACTTCATAAATAAATGATGAGTGCACCTCTTACAACACCATGTGTGTTTGTGTGTGCTTGTGTCAGCAGCTTTCTGGATGTAAGCACAGTGACCCTGGAAAAAATAGTCTCTACAGGTTTATACACTTGCCTGGTACTGTAAAGTTTTAATTAAGCATTGACATACCCTGAAACATTTAAATAGACTCAGACCCTGGAGAAGTGAAAGAAATAACAGAAACATAAAGCTGGAAGAGTTCTGGAGGGGTCATCTGGTCCATCCTCTTGCCCCAAGGCAAAACAAGAGAGGCTTAGGAAATCCCCAACACATCTTTGTTGAATTCATTCCTTAAAACCACCTCACCTCCACCACTTCCTCGGGTGACCTATTTCAGTGCCTCTACACTCCGAACCATCGAACAAGTTTTTCCTAATATCTAACCTGAGTTTTCCATCCTGAAGTTTAAGCTATGCAGACAAATAACCAAGCTGGGCATGTGAAAAAAAGAAAAGGATTTCTGGTGACAAAGAGGAGCTGTACAAAGGCAAGGGACATATTTAACTGAAAAATGGACTTGAAGTGAATGTAAAGAAGAAAGGCCATGCAGACAAGGCTGTGTAGGTCTTTGGATAAGGAAGAGGCTAGAAGAAAACATCATCTGGGAGGGAAGGAGAAGAGCCTCTGAGAATAATTTTTCAATGATTTTTCCGTTTCCCTGTTTATCCTCTTTATAACTTGTTTCTCTTGCATCTCTCCATGCTGCTCAGCTTCCCCCTTCTAAATGCCATATGCTTTCTCCCTATACTTACTTTTTTTTTTTCTTCTTCTATGGGGTTCATTGACCAAACAATATACTCAATTGTCAGAAAGCAGCACGCGTAGGGAATTTCTGAGGCCAAACATGCAAGCAATGAGCATTAGTGACTATAGCTGAATGCATATACCAGTAGTTGTGCATATTAATACTTCTTTATACCTTGTGGGCAGCTAAAGAATGAAAATGTTTAACCAATTTCACATAATTTACATAAAAACCGGCTTTTAAAGGGCTTTAACCCTTAGTTTATTAACCCTCCCAGCACATCCATGCAGCAATGGTGGTCCTAGTTTACATGAAACAATGAGAGAAACCCAAGTGGATAGAAGATGAAAAAATAATAAAAAAAATCAAATCAAAATTAACATTACTAAGATCTTGCATTGTTAAAAGAATACAGGAACCAAAGTGTTAGTAATTTATTATTAGCAGGATTCTGGTGAAAGACAAAAATAAAGTTTTTATGACTTTGGCTTCTTAGATGTTGCAGTGACATTTTAATTTAATTGAAAGCTAATAATTTACTAGTTCCCCACTTCTGAGTAGCAGAAAGCCATTGCAAGAACAGCAGTCAGTTTTCAGCTCTATTTGTGTCTGCATCGTGGTTAAAAAAAAAAATCCTCATTTCAGGAGACCACAAGAAACGTGGTGAGGTGATCACACACAATAGAGAGGCTGAAGTTATCAATAGAGCAATTTACAATAATTGTATTTGCAAATTGAACATCATTACAATAACAATAAGCATAAAATCCTGAAAAGATACTTGATGCTCTTGAGTAATTACATGCAATTAATTTGTATCTAATTCCAGACTCTGGCACGCTCTGTTCTAGCCTTTCTCAGAAATAGTTGCTGGCAATGAAAAAATAAGATGCTGCCCAGGCCACCTCTGCTGGGAAAGCTTTATGTTGTGCAAGAAGGGCTCAGATTTGGCAAAGAGAAATGGTGAATCTGCAGGGAACCGTCTGAAGGATCGCAGTTTGTCCCATGTACGTGTGATAACAGTATTTATGCCATTATTCCAGTTCAGGTCTTTGGCTCTCCCTTCTCACATTTCCTATGCTGGCTCATGCTGAACAGTTCCCCCATAGACAGTCTGGTTATATCTGTTTTGCTGTGGCCAAATCAAGACAAGGAAGAGAAGACCTTAAGGTCTCAGCTAATGTTTTCCTCTCCTATGCTGATAAGTGAGGAGTAAAAGAATTTGAGCCTCTTCTTCCCAAACTGATGAATGCTTGTCGCCAAACAGTTTATATTCTCACAGTGTTACTGAAGAAAGGAAACTAAGGACCCTGAAGTATTTCTGAACCATGCTTCTTCTCTGGCCATTGATCAGAAGGTGTACGGAGATCTTCAGAGCCAAACGCTCCCTGAAAAAAAAAAAATAAATAAATAGAGAGAGAGAGAGAAAGACAGCAATTGAGTAAGAGATTTTAGAGTGCAAAGATTTTAGAGTCCAAATGCAAAAATGGCTCAGAATGCAAGGGCTTGGTTTCATGAGCATATATTTTAGAGAAATCAATATTATTCAATGTGTCTTGGCACAAAGTTCCATGTCATAGCTCACTGCTGGTATTGATTTTCATCTACTGTTCTTTTTAAAAGTTCAGTTTCCACTTTTAAAGGAAGAATGGGGGTGAGGTGGAGATTAGGGAAATTAGAAAGAGGGTAGCTGACACTTTTACTGCTTCACTTCTCAATGCACCGACCTACTCATGGCTAAGATGACTGAAATCATTCATTAATATATATTGACATATTTTTTACCTCACCCACGATCAGACACAAGGAAAAATGATGTGTTCACTTGAGCAGATGGCAGTTCCAGGTGTACACATGGACTAGTTTGGTTATTTTGGGAGATGCATATTGTACTGCACACAAGTATCCCAAGGGGTACACGGGTGTGGCAAAAACCTCCCCAGCTTGCTTTTACCCTACCAGAAATGATGTCTTGCAGACAAGAATTCACCAAAAATATTTTGGCACTCATTCTGAATTATCTGAAATATCACTGCTATCTTGGAAGCTACTCACAAATCAGCATATGGCCATCCATCACCTCTAGCCATTCTGTGTGCGAGGAGGTAAAATAAAAATATGGAGGTATGGCGCATAGGGACTTCTGCCTTGAGCTATTACTCATCTAGGTAGGAGAAAATGGGATCCCACCTGGACAGAAAGACTGGCACTGTGGAAAGGGCCGGTGGGCGTGCAATGGGGCTGGGCACAGCTCGGGGCAGGCTGGGTGAGGTGCTGGGGCAGGTAGGCGCCCGCCTTCGGTCCTGCAGGCACTCCACGTGGGGATTTCAATACGAAAGGCACACGTATGTGTGCGTGCTGCCAGATCCCAAATCCCTGTCCTCTGCTGTTTGTTGTTATTGTAAGCGGCCCTGCACTGCTTTTTCTCTTGAGCAAGCATGCGTGTGTACATATATATATATATATATATAAATATGTATAAGTATAGGTATGCATATCATAGAAATTAAACCATACAATCTGCAAGCTCAGCTTTGATGTTAACACAGTAAAGCAACATGCTTTATTTGAAATGGCTTGTGAATAAATATTGTTGCAGGCATCACAAAATGAGAGAAGTCAAAACTGTTCCACACCATAGTGTGGAGACCCACTATAACTGGGTCAGTTGTAAAGCAGAAGGCAGGAGGAGCCAGTTGTTAATGACTCAAAATACCGAACCCTTAAATTAGAAAGCCTTCTCTGAAGGATTCCTGAGAGTCACCTCAATCTGACGTTAAGGGAGATCTGTTCAATGTGCATGCTTTTTCTGGAGGGAGCTGGTGTAGATGACAAAAGAGCGGTCTGCCACTGCCTGCTTGCTTGGAGGGAAGCATCTAAAAGTAATCCAGCTGTGGAAATGAGTGCTGGAATAAAAGCAGTGTTGGTAAAGGGTAAATCTCCCTGAAATGGAGAGCAGTTAGCTGCAGCGAAGCTTTAGCACTCGAGTTTTTGCTTTTTTGCATACGCATCAGATGCTGCCGGGAAGGTGACACTCAGAAACGTAGTCGCAATTGTTTGTTTTGGAAATTAAGTTCTGTGCTAAAGGACACACGCACCTCAGGACTGCTAGCTCTAACAGCTACTTCAGTTTCAGTAAACCCAGTGAATAAATGAAATGAGTGAAACCAAGAAAAAAAGCTTCTGACTCACATCCTCTCTCTCTTCTGACTGTAATAAGAAATATCTTGAAAGCAAAATATACCATTTTATGTTATCAATAAACTCCCCATAGAGTTTATGATAGAGTTGTTTCCCTCTGTCTGAACACTAAGGAGGTGTCAGGGACAGAAAAATACTATTTTTTTTTTTTACCTGTTTCAGAAATTTGGTTGTGGTGCAGCTCAGAATGAAACTGCGCTAAAGGAAAACAAAGTATAACCTGAGAGCATAATTGATAGCTTGGAGACTAGGGAGCTAATTTAGCAGGTTGGAGACCCAGACAAAAATCCCTAAACTACCTACAAAACCTTTGTCTCAAAATGTGTACCTTTTGGCCAAAAGTTATCATTTTGACAAAGTAGATTTTTCAGCAGAGGTCTTTTAAACAGCTTACCAGCATGCTAAATCAAATCCTCCTCTTCTCATTCTCCACTTGACTTCCTCCAGTGTTTAGGGTTGTAATGCCAGAACAGCAATAATCAATAGCCCAGAAAATTGTAGTATTACATGTCACTGTAATGACTCGAATGCTAGTATTTGTGTTAGCTTCTTATCCAGCTGTGGTGATGCCTACTGATTGGAAAAGAAGAGCACTTGCAATAAAGCTCCTCTGAAATTATCCTCCCAACGTGTGCACACAGCATCTGGGAACCTTGTGATAACAAGCAAGTCAATCTTCACCTCCTCATTGTCTTCATTTAATCGATGGGTGGGTCTATTGCCTGCCCGGAGTATTTGGCAAAGGAGCTTTCCCCCATTTGGCTCTAGGAAAGAGGGTAAGAGAAATTGGGTTCTTTTCTGTCTTGGGAAAACAGTGCTCCACATAGTCTGAGGGATTTTCATCCCAACCTATTTATTCAGTGGGATGGAAAATATTGAAATGTGATTACATGGAAATTACACTGAGATGTGAATGTGTGTGATGCACAGAGTTGTGTTGACTGTGGCTTCTGTCATTTGCCTGGCAGATCTCATGGATTCAATGGGATTTATGCTGGAGTTTTGTCTCTGAATAATATTTCCTTGTCTCTCTTTCTCTTCTGAGCTACTGTATTCCCTGGTTTCCAGATCTCTAATACTTCCAAAATGCCAGAAGAGCTGCTCATAGCCTCCTAGAGCTCAGATAATATACATATCTACTGTGTGCATTGCACAGGGTATTGGTGTGTGAAGCAAACTGGAACCGTGTGGCTGCATTCTGGCATTTTATCTTGCCCCTGTAAGGGGGCTGCTGGTTTCGGAAGAGCAGCTGGCTCCTGATGGGCCACAACAATGCAGAATGCTGGGAACCAGCCCAAGGGCCCCACCAGACTGCCACCTGACAGGCTTCAACAGGGCTCCAGGTCAGAAGGAGCAAAGAGGATTGCATTTGGGGAGGTTGTTTTTCAGGAGAAGTGGTTTCACTTTGCTGAAACAGGCAATCTTTACGGGACAGGACATTGTCTTTATGGGACGCCACATATCATTCAAGGGTTTCTTTAGTCTTTCTCTGGTCTTGCTTCCCTCTTGTTTAAAGGGTGATAGTTAGGCTTTTCTAATCCATTTCTTAATGGGAAGGTAGAAACTTGCTTTCTTTGCTTCTTATACCCCTTTGAGGAGCTCTTTGTGGTTGTTGAATTGATTAACTGGTAGAAGACCCAACAGTTACTCTCCTCTGTCAAGTACTTTCCATAGTTTTGGGGAAAGAGCTTGGAGCAAATGTGAGGCCCTGTTTCTCTGGCTCTGTTGTATTTCTAGAGGTGGTGGAGGCAAGCAGTGCAAACCCAGGCCAAGGCACTAGGCTTCTTTTAGTAACAGGGATGGAAGATGCATTTGTTCTCCCTGATCAGTCCTCCAAAATGTGTGCATTTTCCCATCCCCAACTGATGCCAAGTCAAGTCTCTTCTAGAGCTTACAATGGATGCCTGTGGGCTGAGGACACGATACAAAGTGTGATGTCACCAGGGCAACCTTCCTAGGGCTAGAATGAAATTCTGGTGAGATCAGATTAAATCATATGTCTTGCTTTCAATAAAGCACGTTTTCTTCCCCCCTCCAAGTTTGTCTTTGGAGATGACAATGAGTTCCTTTGATACAGACAAATGAAGATGGAGCAACTTCTGCTAAACACTTTTATAGGAGCTGGCTTTTGTGATTTATTTTTTTTTTTGCCCTCAAGAATCTCTCCTGTGTATGCTGCTCTCATTACATATAGAGCTCTTTGCTGAACGTAGTTAAGACACAGCATTTTAAAGCCTAGAACTGGTGTTTCTTTTCTTCAAGAGGGTGTTAACAGGAGGTTACAATTATACATACATTTTAATATGTAACTTTCTATTGTAAACAACTCACTCTCAATATGTCTGGCTTTTGTTTGCTGTAAAGTTATACATTATATTTGGATTAATGATTCACTTGGCTGTATAGTAATTTCTCTGTATAGGTACAATCTCACTCAGTCATCCTAGATTATTTTTTAACATAATCTAATTTGAAAAAGAAAACCTCATCCCTGTTTATAAAAACATTATTTGTTCCTGGCTTTCATACATGTTTGGAGGAAAGAAATGAGTGATACTGAATAATAACTAGCACTCGGTCTCTCTAACCACAAATTATGCACCTCTGTTTGCAATTTATTTTAAATGTTCATTGTTGTTGTTTTAACACTTTCTCTTTGTGCATTCTCTCATCTCTCTGTGCAGAGTTTTATGTTCATAACTCTGCTGAATCCATACCCATAAACGTACGTACCTGAGCTGGATTGTGGAGTGTGAGCTCATGTAAAGGCACAAGGGGCAGCCAGATGCTTCTGTGGTTACTGCGAGATGGGGCTCAAACTCATAAACCCGTGGGTGGAGAAACACAAAGACCAAGTATTGCACCACCCAGCACGACCCAGTTCATATAGAAATGGGGGCGTGTGAGTATTTGTTGTTGGTACTGGAGCAAAGCGGAAATAGGGAGGAATTATTCCCAAATGGCTTCCTCCCTCTTCTCTGCTGGGGTGTGTCTTTGAGATATGATGTAGCTCAGTGAGGAAGAACACACGATCTCATCTATATCTAACAAATATTTCTGAAGCATTAACGCAGATGCCTTTCTGAATAAGATCCCTCCTATGGTATGTTCATTATGTGGAGATGTAGGGAAGGAATCTTTGGATGGACATGCTGGAAAATGCTGATCTTCCCATTCGAAGAAAGCTTTTGTTTTAAATGTTTTGGATGCTGGATCAGGGTAATGACATCAAAGGACTGTGGGGTGGTATCTCATTCTGCATGTGCTAAATGTGTTTCCATCAGTGTTCAAGGCTTGCTGTAAAAACATCAGAACTAGAAATGCTGGTCATAAAGTGACCCTTATAAAAGGCAAGTAAGGGGGCTGAACAGAGCCTCCGTACTACTGTTGACATGGGCTATTCACAGTGAAATGGGGGTATAATATTAAAATAGCTGAGGCATATTGCTGAGAATCCAGAGGTAGGAGTTTGGGCCGCTGATAAGTACGATTTTGTCTGCTCAATCAGGAAAACATATGGTTAAAATCCTGTAGGTTTTCCTTTAATGGGTCATAGAAATAAATGTGACTTAATGGACCAGCTCCCTGGACATCCCTGTGTTGGATTGTGCAGATGATCATGAATATCTTGAATATCTTCATTTTCACGTGTCTACATTCACAGCTGCTCAGTTCACAGTGTAACTGCTCCAGAGAAGCTACAAGGAAGGTGCCAGGAAAGGGGAGCAGTACCAGTGAAATCCCATCTCCATCAAAACAGAGGGCAGCATTCCTCAGATAAGGGCTCCCACTAACCCAGCCTCCTGCTTGCCCTCTCCCCCAAGAAGTAATGCTGTGAACTAGGAAACAAATCAGTTCTGTTTAATGGTGTTGTCTGGTCAGCCATATATCTAATACTTGCAGAAACCAGGTTCAGTAATCCTGAATATAGACGTTTAACAGATTATGAAGAGGAAAACAATCTCTCTTTTCAGACAACACAAAAGATGAATTTTTCAATATGTCTTGTTAATTCTATGTAGAGATTTTGCATAAGCATTAAAGAACATTTCTACACATTCATTTATGACTCCTAATCTATTTGATGTTCTTTTTAAGCAAGATAAATAACATTTTCCAATTCTACCCTTTCAGAAGTGTACAGATCCAACCTAATATTATGAAATGGAGAGATCTGTCTCTATTTTTACCCAGAAGTAACGTGTAATATACTGAATTCCATAGTCAAGTTAGCTGATAGCATGGAAATGGTAAGGAATACTTTTCATTTGCATCACTGGCTGCAGAGTTGAGCAAGTCCAGCATGGAAAGGCTCCAGGCAGCTCTGAAAACCAAAGGAAGAGTTTGTTAGCTTCAGAAACTGAAGCATGAGACTTCATGGGGATGAGATGACCTTTCATATGAGCACAGCATGGTTGGGAAATGAGTGTACAGGGTCTGAGTTGACTTAATCTTATATCTGCCTTTTCTGCTGAGGAACGCCAAGCTACTGCATGTAACATAAGCCCTGGCCTAATACTCCCACAGCTCAAGCTATAAACCCAATATTTTAGCCAATTTATGGCTCTTAAATGTGGATGAGAGGCATGTGAAGACACTATTTACAGTCCAAAAACGGGGAAAAATGAACCCTTAAAGAGCTGCAGTTCACAGAAAGGAAAGCTGAATGCATGCAGGTATGCTCAAGCAAAAGATATGTACAGGGAAATATATGAAAGAATTAATATCTTCAAAGAGACCCAGGGCAGAGGGGTGGCTTCAGCACAGGCACAGCAATGTGCAAAGAAATAGTGAATGTAACATTCTTGTGTGCTAAACTGAGATAGTTTCCTTCCCTCCAAAGACTATTCAATATGTAGTGAATTTATTTCATCCTAAAGCAAGGAAAAATTTTGGAAACCAAGATTGAGGAAAAAGATTTGTTCTTCTAACATTGTGATATGTTAACTATGTTAAAAAAGAAACCTTAGTTTTACTAGAAAAATGATTGCCCCAGGTATGGCTGTGATGGAGAGTACAAAACTGGCAGCACTAACCCAGCTCCTTCCCCATCAGGCTGATTCAGTTGGAGCAGCACGGTGCTTTGCATTTCTGAAAATGAAGCCACTTATTCAGGAGGGTCGAATAAACAAGTGTAATTACACCTGTAGTTTGAGTTTCTCCATTAATGTATGTTCTTACACCGTGCTTTTTGTAGCCCCAGCAGCAAGAATGAATTGAAATTACACACGAAAGGGGTTCCTTTCATCTCCTCACTGCTCTGCTAGGCTGCAGGGCGATGCTGGGAGCCTGACTCCTTGCTATGTTCTTCCAGTATTGCTCTTCATTACAATCAGCTGGATCAGTGGTCTTGGGACCTAGAGTAATGTAATAAAATTATTTCATCTCTGGACATGAAATTGAACTCCCTTATACTGCAGTCAACGGAGTTGTTACCTTCAAACAAGCTTGTGCTTTCCAGCCTAGTTTTTTTTTTTTTTTTTTTTTTAAAGATATCTGAAAATCTTCTGAAAATGTGCTGCTTTCTTCAAATCGAGAACTTGTCAAAATTATCTCCTGAGGTGGGAACCCTCAAGTACTCATTTCCTGAAAAGTTCAACTTTGCTAATCACAGTCAGATGCTAGCCAACGTAACAGGTCCTCCCCAGGCTAGTAACAGCCTTCTCAGAAATCTAACTTCCCATCTCCTGTGATAACATTATCTTGATAGTGGCTTTGAGTAATTTTTGTGGATACATGGTGTCTACTGACTTTCCTCCTGCCTTTAAGGGTCTAGTCCAAAGTCCAGTGAGAGACTTTCTGCTGCCTTCAAAAAAAAATTAGATAAGGCCCTTGAAAAGATCATTCATTTGGGGAAAATATGTTCTCCCTGCAAGTACTTACATGCTGCTGGGTTTGCATCTTTGCTAAAGGGATCGCAGGCTCTATAGCGTATGTGTGAGTCATGCTGGTGAATCAGAGTTTTCCCTGGTTTTCAAACTGTGGTTTTCTTTGTAATAAAGCATTCATTGTATTTTCACAGCCAAAGCTCTACCATCACTCTCATAGACATACAAACTAAAGGGAGAAGCAATCCATGGGCTTAAGTATCTTATGCAAATAATAGGGGCAGTGCTAGATTGATTCTTTTTTGTCTTTTTTTTTTTTTTTTTATTGTATCTCCTTAAAGGTCCAACATGAGTTTCTTGCACTGGTTTCAAAACACAGGAACAGTTAAGCTGATAGGTATTTTGGTCAGGAGTCAGGCGTTTCTATCAATTAAGCTATCTTCTGTAAATCTGAGCTTTCTGGACAAAAAATGCACCTATTTCTCCAGAGAGTAACTGACTGCTACTCCATGATGGATGTGGAGTTCAACAAAAAGCGTATGATGCACTGCATGGTGCTAATTATCTGGTATTTTGCTGTTCTGTCTTCATCCTTCTCTCTACAATATTAATCCTCTAGGCATTTCTGTTGTGGAAATAGTTTTGAAACTGTAGAAACAAATGCCATTTGGGGTGTTTGGCTCAGGTTCCTGGTTAGTGTAAATCATAACTGACTGACGTGTATTTGTATTGATATTTATAACCTGGGAATCCAGGCTGTTACCATCTTCTTTGTCCTTTCACAGAATAGTCTGGGACCTCCAGATCCCAAAGGATATGTGAAGCCCCCCACTGTATATTTCCTACAATCCTGCCACCCCCAACAACTGAAGTACTGATGGGAGATGAAGTTGATGAACATCCTAGATCCTTTCCTTGCTAGACATTGTGATACATCAAGTTGTTTGCAACACAAAATTAGTTCATACCAGATTTAAAAAAAAAAAAAAAAGGCAATTTCCTTAATCATTATAAAGAAAAAGAGAACAGAAATAGAGGAGAGAAAGATCTGAAAAGATTTTGGAACAACGGTTTTTAGGGTGTTTGATTTACTATTCAAGTGTGCACAGCTGCTGCTTGGGGGGGAAAAGGCACCATGCCAAGTAGGAGAGACAAGGGTAGAACAGCAGCAAGAGAGGAGAAGAATGTTTGCAGACTGGGCTATTAAATGGGCTTGGAAATAGTTTCCCTCATTCCTCCCTGCATAAAAAACTTGTCTGCTTCAGAATCCCACCGGCTCAGACACCACCAAGGTGTTGCTGGTGTCGTGTGCTGGTGGTAGGACCAGAACCCACCTCACATTGCTCCAGAAGAGTTCTCCCTGAAGGTGAATTTGGCTGCATTAACCATGCCTGTATTGATAGTGCCTCTCACACAGTCGGGTCGGAGAGATGCAATTATCCTTATGGTTGAAACAACAGCAGTCAGTGCTCCCTGCAGCACTGCGGGCTCTCAGCATGGCAGGAGTGCCACTAGGGATGGGACCAAAAACCCTTACCAAAGCCGATCACAGTGGTTGGTTCCTTACTTTTCAGCAACGTGAAGGATGTCTCCCTTTGGACCCAGAGAGCTGTCATCATTCAAGCATTGCTATGCTTGCACAGACACAGATTGACTTGGTCTTAATAGCATTGATCAGCTCGCTCAGATGACAGTACTACAACCCAGCCATTATTCTACTGCTCCCATGACTGGGCAGCTAAAACTTTTCTTTGCTTCCTTCAATGCTGTTTTAGTTGTCTGCATCTCCTTGGTCTCGCTCACAGTTTGCACTGTTGGAAGGTTTTAGCAGTGCTCTACTGTTGCTCTGAGATGCATGGGCACGGGCTGATCCTCGGGCAGCGGGGCCAGGCTGCTTGCTGCCAGCAAAGGGAGGCTCTGACCCAGCTTTCTCTGTGCTCTGCACTGATCGGTGATCAGCAAAGGAGAAGAACTGGGTTTGTGTTACTGGTTTGGATTACTTTGTTTATGAGAATCTCGCTTTTAGTGATTAATGTCTGCACGTTATACAAGAGCAGCTTCAAATTTCTCTTTGAAGCATGGCTCTAGAAGTACTGCCAGATAATATTTCTTCTCAGTCAAATGATTCCTTTTCTATGGAAAATGGGAATGCTTTGTCAGTTGCAAAAGATCCTAATATGGTACAACTTGTCATCTTATTTACAAACACAGCCTCTTTATTCCAGTAAGAGGTGAACACACTGCACAAACATTGAACTGCTCAAACTTACCATAAAATAAGCTGGCACTGCCTTCCCAAGTGACCAGTTCAAACGATTAACCAAACCAGCTATTGAATTCCACAGAGAGGGCTCTGGACGCAACATCTGCTTTTGCCTATTCTCTGCTAGTCACAGCTTTCTGATCTTCCAGCACTCATTTGGGAACAGGCTTTGGATGAGCTGGAATTACTTCAGTCTGATTTTTTTCTTAACAAGTTATTTCTATCCTCTCCCCAGTAGTTTAGGCACAATTTCTTTTACCTTTTAGGAAGTGTAATGTTTTAAGGAGACATTTATTTAATTCCTATTGCTACTGGATTTTTGAGATGTGATTTATCATGCTCAGTGGTCATGACAAACACACTATAGCCAAGTACGAGAAGAATTATTTGAATGCAGATTGACATGAAGGAAATTTTTCAGAGGAGCTTATGTGCCTAAGGTGTATAAATCCCATTGACTTTGAAGTTTTTACCTAATATCATCCTAATGATCTTAAGAGTTCAGTTGTCTGGTTTACTAATTATAAATCCAATTTTCAAAAGCGCCCATCAGACTTTTGCAAATGGAACTGAAGTTCTTAAGTCACTAAAGAACTTCAGAAATTTTTATTTCATATCTGCAACATTAGTTTTCATTAAACCAGAATAGAAATCAGTGTGACCAGCAAACAGGTAAACTGATGAGCTGTGTATTAGGACCTTGCTGTCATCCTTGTTGTCTGTTCAGGCAGAGTGTGATAGTGTCAAGGGTACAGCATCTGGAACAAGTGACTTATGGTACATCATACTTCTATCTAAACCATGGTTACCATCTCATTTTATTCCTTCTTGTGTTTTGTTTTATTTAGTGTGTATTGTGTAAACTCAAATTCTTGTTTATGATAATGTTAGCATTTTAAAATTTTGTTATGGACTTTGCTTAGGAGATGGTTCAGTGTCCCCTCTGTGGTAAGTTGTGCTGAGCACCTTTGTGTGATCAGCTGGCCAGAGATCTCTAAACTTTTCTTTGTCATCATGCTAATGACCCCAGAGGATGATTTGGGGTTTTGTCCCATTCAGTTTTAAAAGACCCATGTAACAGGGGTTTTGCCTCACTTCCTGCCCAGAACTTCTTGTTCAATTTAATATTGGTTGCTGTTTAGAAATCTTACCGATTTTCAGACAGAGTATTTTTGACTTAGTTTCATTCTTTGTCTCACTTTTTTTTTTGGGGGGTGACTCCCCTTTGCCATTGTTTATTAAATTTAGATCCCACTGCCATTTGCCATGTGTAGCAGTGTCAATGGTTAAATATGTCCTTGCAATCAAACCTCTTGAGAATGTTACCCATTAACATTGCTCCTGAAGAGATCTCCTCTTTTTTTTTTTTGAGTTATTAATACCAATGCTATATTAGATGTAGTTATCAGTTGATATCTTCACCCATGAAAAAATGTATTTATAGCTCCAGATAGATCCTCACTGTAATGGTTTTGGGGAAATTTGAAAATAGATGTTTTAGAGCAAGGTGTTTTGTTGTTGCTGTTTCCCTTCCCCCGCCCCCCCCCCCCCTCCCGCCCCAGTTTAAAAATTTGTGTGTGTATGCATCTGCCTTGCAATCAATTTGTGGTCATTTGGCTGTTTATCCTTTATGACAGAACAATTCAGCTGGTCTGATTGATCTACTGATTATAAGCAACAAAAATGACAATAAAGGGCAAGTCTTTTTGTGAGGTTGCGATTTTCAATTCAAGAGTTAGAAAAGAAATAATCTCCTTAATTTGAACTGTGGTTTTAGGCTTCATTTTTCTTCCCTTTCCAGTGTGACACAGTTTTTCCAACTTGTGTAAATAGTATGCCAAAAGTTTTGGAAAACTCTAATGCTAACACCTGTGGTGATCTGTTCATCTGAAGGTGAATTTTGATCCACATTTCAGTGTTTCACATAAAAACACAGGCTCCTATTTATTCATTTGTATGTGTAATCCTGGATTTCTTTTCTTCTCCTTTCAGCCCCGCTTCTTTTTTGGCCTGTTTGACTTCTCAGTTGATTCACTGTGTCTGAAACTTATGACAAATCTAATTTGGAATGGTTTCCACAAATGGCACAGCAGATGTCGGCTAGTGGCCAGTAAATGACATAAGATAAATACCTGGTATTCCCCTCAAAAATATATGATTTTAGAGGAAGACAGTTGTGACTGCAAAGGTATTCATCTTCCTAGTATATATGCTTACAGGTGATTTCAGACAACAGCATCCTCTTTGCAAGTTCACTGAATTCTGGGAAATTGATCACCGATATAGCCTTCTCCTTTTTTATGGAATTGAAATTAAATTCATCAGAACAATCCAAACACTGATTAAGACTAAATATTAGCTGATTTTGGTTGAATCATTTTTTTGTTTTCATCCTTTTCCTACTGGTATCTCAATCTCAAAATTACTTTTGAATGTCACACATGGTACCACAACTGAAGCACTGCTTAAAATAAAACATGACCAATTATTTCTTTATTTACTACTAAATGAACATTGTCAAATTAAAATATTATCTAATTTTCCAAATGTTGTAAAGCTGAAGGAAAGAAAAATAAAGGAAAAGGTCTAAACCCTTGGGACCTTTCTGAAAAGGTCATTATTGCAAATGACTAGAAATATGAATTTTATCCAAGACACAAGCCTGCTCTATGAGGCAAGGTGGGTTTCTAACTGGTTTACCAATTCATAGTTTTGGAAGCAGTTTACTCCCTTGATCTTCATGTTCAAAGCTTTTCCACAAAGACTTTGGTTCATGCTTTGGAGCAGCCCTATGGTAACCCAGATCCTTTATGTCAAGCATATGGGAAATATTTGGACTAAATTGGTTTACTGGTTCACCAGAAGGTGGAAGAGGACTGTTGAAATCCAGGTGTCTCCCTGCAAGATTTTAGCTGTGGCTGTAGTGGCTTAAAAACAGAGAAAACAATGCCCACCAATCTGAAAAGTTACTGAAATTTGTAATGCATTATGTCCTGCAGATCCAAATTAGGAGCTAATGAAAACTCCCAGTCTTTCTTCTCTGCTGTTTGCTGTGAGGTAATATGCTCTGGATTCACATGAACTCAAATAAACCTAATCTGAAAGGATGACCTTGTGAGGATCCATTTCTGAAAATGCTTTCTAGCTACCCAGACTAGGCGAGCAAGTCGGTCAAGCTTTCCTTTGGACAGCCATAAAGCATTCCCCAGTGGTTTCCAGGGTCAGGAAAAATTGCAGTGGGCCTTCTTGACATGCTTCAAAACATCTCAGCTCACCAATAACCGTTGTTTTAGGGAACGTTAGGCTGTTAAAGATAGCTTAACAGCACAGAACTAGACCCTATGTTAAACCAGCTAGCAGCCACATATACCTACCTCATGGCAACTCGGCTGCACAACCTACCCTATATAATGGGCATCTTTCTCTGTATAGGAAAACCCTTCCCATAAATGCTGTTAATCTCATTTTAACCACAGTTTTGTAAATACAATGACATGGTCAATGGTCCCACCGAGACCACATTTCCCAATAATGAGGGAAATGGTATTTACAGGAAAGATTTAAATATTTCTCTTGTACCAGAGCATGCATTTTTGCATGTAGTATATGAACCCCTTAATACAACTATGACTAATGTACCCATATAATTAAATTTTTACAGCATTCCAGTGTGTCAGTGTCAAATGTTTGCCTCCAGTTGCCCTCCCCATAACACTGTCAAATAAACTCCTTTTTATATTTAGTGCCTGCCTGCCTCCTTCCACACCATGTGAAATCGAGGTTTCATCATCATCCTCACGGAGACAGGAAAACTGCCTCCTGCTTCCTCTTGTCCCAGCAGCGACCCCTGAGCTTTTAACTTGCCATTTCAGGTCTGCTGTTCTGCAGAAGGATCACATGTATTTTTATTCAGCTTGACAGGCAGGGATTAGAATTTGAATTTTGAGTTAGCAGATAATATGAATATGCAAATAAAAGGAAGTAAACCATATATAAAACTATATATTTTTTTTTTCATTTGCAGTTTTCCTAGTAGAAAAGTGAGGTTTTTCCACTAACCAGATAGCTGCTTGGAAATGATTTGTGGAAAGATAAAGCAGGAAAAAAACAAGCTTAAGGCTAGTGATTGTTAGGACATCAAAGCCAGGTGAAAAGGTCCACAAGGCACCTCTAGGTTGTATCTCCCTAAATAACCAAAAGGTTTATGTGTGGGGATAAAAGGGGATTACACCCCAAATCAGGCATCACCAGGAAAATAAAGACATTGTTTAGTTCAGTCTGTTTAATTTTCTCTTTACAACATGGGCAGGTCATCATGCAATCTCCCTGAATCCCTAGGTAAGCACTAAGCTGTTGCCTTTAATTAGTCTGCAAGTTATAGTTTGAATGCAGGGACCTGACATCTCAATTAGGTATGCAAGATAAGAGTCCAATAAATGATTTCCTAAGTCTAATATTCTACCGTGAGGCCTTCTGGAGCACCAACGCAATGGGAGATCTCACAGCGCAGCAGATGCAAACAGGGGCATTCAAGGTGTGCTGCTCTAAAAGCCCCACTGCATGCTGCTTTAAATGCCTGTTATTTGAACAGGTTCTAGAAAATAACCTTTCATTAATATCATTAGCAGTAGACTGGGGCCAAGGCCATTAGCTGCCTAGGAGCTGTAGATATGGTTGAATCTACATGACAATAAGAGGTTGTTTTCAGGAATTTATCAATCAACTGCAAATGAACCTTTCAGGCTGAAAAGTTTCTCCAGCAGTAGATTTTCACCAAGGAGTAAACCAAGATGAAAGCCAGGACTTCTGGTGGTGCCAGTTTCCTTTTCTGATGGGGAACGTTATTCCTCCTGGTACAAGCTTGAGCTCTGCGCCTTGGGGTTTCTGTCTGTTTTTTAGAGCACTAGGGACATTTAATTTTCTTGCAAATTATTGAGCATTTGCCACTCAATACAACAACAAAAAAACCCAAAACACAACAACAAACAACAATCAATGGGAAAGGCATTTGTAAGTATGATGGGGCTACTCATATGAGAAACTGGGTAACATAATCCAAGGAAGTATTGAAAACAAGCCAGGCTTGACCTAGAGAGACTGAAGTCCTTTTTTCACCTGGACCACAAAACAAGGTTTAGTTTACGTCAGAAGAGATTAAGAGGCAATAATGCAGCTCCTAAATTCAGGATGTTTAAATACCTAGTGGAAAGCGTAATCCTGAATTTGGTGCTTCAGTTGCCAGGTAAGAAGTCTGAAAATAGCTCAGTGCCCAGGAATGGGATTTGTAACAATGAGGACAGTCAGCAGGAGACTGCCTAAGCAGTCTTATGGGAAATGCCAAGGGAAAGAGTTAGGGGTTTTCCTGTGGACCAAGCAGAGATCTTTCCTTTTTAAAAAATTCATTATCTTAAGTCTTCTGTGGACACTTGAACCCTGAATCCTTCCCCATAAGGAGGCTGGGAAGAGGTAGGGCCAGTCAGGGAGAGGCAGGGTGCTGAGAGCCATCATTCAGGGCATTGCTGCCCTCCTGTCTTCTGCCTAGTGGAAGCCAAACCCATGTCTCTTTCCTTGTCCTGCTGAGCTTCCTCAGTGCACAGCTGTAGGGCTTGAGTCATTTAATCCCTCCCCATGGAAAATGTTCCCCTTCTTGCAGAGCACTGCAGCATTCCTTGAGTGGGAGAAGGGAAAACTTGTGCCTCGGGCCCCAGCAGATTTTAGGTGATTTCCTAATCTCCAAGATTAGGAGAGGGAAATACAGAGGATCTAAACTGGTGCGTGCTTACCTACATGCTACCTAAATTTCACATTCAGTGATTAATTCCTTTGGAGAGAGTACCTGAACTGCCGTGTCAGTGGGTAAGCAGCAAGCTGGTTCAAACAAACAAGAGATTTCAGCAGGGGCTTACTCATAAGAATTTTCATATCTCATTAACCAGTTGATTCTGCAAACCTCCCCCCACTCTTTAATTTTTTTCCCCCATCTCTTTCCCTTGGCATGCTTCCTATTTCTCACAGCAGCAGCTGTGCACAGTTGAATAGTAAATCAAACACCCTAAAAACTGTTGTTTTAATACAATGTCTAAGATTTCCCAATTCTCTTTTCCTCCCTTATTTTTCTTGATAACCATTCTGGCTCATCTTTGTCTGGTAGTAAAATAACTAAATCTGGTAGCAAAAGCCTGACCTGTATTTTCATTTTTTTGTGGAAATTAGTGGGTAGGTTAGTAAGTGAAAAGCAAGTAATCCATGAGCAGTTTAGATAAGTGGATATTACAGGCTTGTGTTGTTAATTGGTATTAAATACATTTTTTAAATTACATTTCAGTAGCAAATGACTTTTCTCATCAGAGTCTCTTGTGGCAGAGCTATTTCTTTCTTCATCATGGTTATAAGTCTTTGGAGAAATCAGTGTACACATCCTCTGCAGCCTTCATTTCAACCTCTCCCTGGGCCACGCCATCTGGCAGTGTCATCTTTATCCAAGTCCTCAGGTGCCTCTGTTGGCCTGAAAAACCTTCTGAAAGCAGGTTGAGTTCTCCATGTCTTAGAGACATCCTCTCTAGGACGAAAGCACCTTCACGGGCTCCCGAAGGTGCTTGGAGGCTTCCCAGCCCATGGCACAGCAATGGAGGTGGCTTCCTGGCTCGAGAAAGGGTGAATGAATCCCCACCGGCAAGGCTGCAGCTCTTTGAAACTGGTAGTTTGCAGTAATCAGGAGCTCAATCTGCTGAAGAAGTTATTGAACTTTTGTTATCTCTGTACAGCTTGGCTTGTCTAGTGTGGGACACACGACTTCTGATTACACACAGCACTAGGGTTTGGGTGTGGGTTTTTTTGTTGTTTTGTTTTTAATCTGGGTTGTGTGGCAGGACCAACCAATGGTAAACCCATCTCACTGAAATGCTGTTATGAGTTAGGAGGAAAACTGTTTTGATTATGCTTGCAATGTGCAAATTGCAGATACAGTGCCAGAGACACTACCAGTGCAGTGAAACTGCATGCGGGGGGAAATGTCCTTGCCTTCAAGAGTGGCCTTTGTGATCTCTTCAGCTTTGAGAGGGACCATCTGAGCACCCCAGAGACAGAGACAGGGCAGGGAGTACATACAGCAATCGCATCACAGTCTGAAGCAACTTTTTTTTTTTTTCTAATAAGTGTCTGAGAGCAGCAGCAAAATCTCTGTGTTGCTATCAGCAGAGCCGGGCTAATAACATTGCCTTTGTGACATGCTTGGTGACAAAAGCCAGGAAATTCAAAGATAAGGCCAAGACCACATCCTTGACTCCAGCCATTCTGAGAAAAAAAAAAAAAATTGATGACAAGACAGGGAGAGGAAATGCCAGCCTTAGCTTAGTCCTCACAGCTTTTGTTGAGGTCCCTCAGAGCCTGATGGGGAGGAGACAGCCATGTCAATGCATAGCACTGCTGCCAGTAGTTGGCTGCTCGCTCCTGAAAGACTGCTCTGGTGGGGATGGAAAGAGGTCCCGAGTGCCCACTGGGAGCTCATATCCTTCATGGATGCTTTGGGTCCACACTGCAATTCTGTATCACCTTTGGGCAAATTTCTGGTTGAAGCTGGGAGCCTTTGTGAGGTACTAGAGAGACTCTGGGAACCAAGAGATATGGAAGTGTAATATAGCATCCTGGCTGCCCACTTCTCTTTTTCTGGAATGACTTATGGGGAAATCACTGCTACTACCTCTCTTTATGTTCCTGCTCCCTTCTTGTGGGACATTATGCTTTTTGTGGCTTTTAGTCTTTTGAAGTTAAGTTTGTTACAGAGTCTTGGTGAGTGCTTTGTGGCTTATGGCAGTGTGTAGGCGAAGAAAAAGGACAGGGCTGTGCCAAAGGCAGTTTGGTCTCTCTTGGTAGAACCAGCTGTTAAAATCAAAGCCAGTTTCCTAAAACATCTTTAAAAACCACTCCAGCAAGCTTTGCTCCCTGCTGCTCAGTGCCCCTGTCTTCTCGAAGCCACACCACCCATGCTTGTTTTGGCAGAATGCTCTCCTCCTTTCCTACTGAAGTTGTAACCCCAAAGCCTCCGCCCATGGTCCCATGCCTGGCACTGGTTTGTGCTGGTCTGACAGCACGGCCAGCAAGAGAACGGGGCTGGGAACAGACTTTCTGCAGAACTTTCTGGGCTAAATATCTGTAATGTGGGACCGCAGTGACTGATCGGCCCCGAAGTACATGTGTTAGCAGTGTACAGTACTGCAGCCAGCATTAATGATTTGTGGACAGGCCGTAGTATTTCAACCAAGCAGATTAATACCTCACCTGGTACACGAGTCTCGTGCAGCAGCACAAGTTGTGCGCTGTCCCCAGAAGACCATAACAGCTATTCCAGAGCTGCTACCATCTAACCAGCAAATAAATATTTCGGCACATGAGCTCATTTAAAAATGCGGACTATATCCTGATAGGCTACAACGTCTCCTCTAGGTACACACAGGCTGAGGGCACTATCTATAAAGCAGATTTTTGACCCAGTGGACCTTGGCTGGCAGGCAGATGTGTGTGCCCAGGCAGCAAGCTGGCAGGCTTGGCTTCGCTGGGAAGACAGCAAGCCCCAGGCCTGGAGCAACATCTTGTTTCATCAAATAATATGTCTTCCCCTTCCCACCCTGCTCCTTGTTTCTTCTCCTCTTCCCTTCTTTTCCAAGGTTCTTTCCCAAGCAAGGAGCTAAAGACATGAATATTTTAAAAGCTTTAAAAAATGTTTTTGAGTTAAAAATTAGTCTGCAAAATGACACTTTAAGAAGTATCATACTGGGGTTCCTTTTCCAGGCATGTTTGAATGGGATGGATTTTGCTTTTGCATTTAAGGGCTGTCTTTCAGCAGACAACTAACTTCTGCCTCCCACCTCAAAGGACACCTCCAGATCTGCTCCAAAAGCCTTTCTCTCTGCCCTGACTTTTTCAGTCAAGTTTCTCCAAAGCATGTTTCCAAGGCTGAGGGAAAAGGTCCAGAAATAGGTTAAGCATTAGTTCCCATTAAAAAGATTGATTTGGTATTGAAGTTAGGGAACCAGATAAGCTCAGAGGAATACTAGTGAGATAGAACTCTGCCTTCCCTTGCAGTTGGTGCTCCCCCTGTTAAAGGTTTGGGGGCTCCTACCCTAATCCCCCCAGACGGTCTGGTGAGTACACTGACATTAGCTGGCTTCAGTCCACGATGGAAAGCGTCTGTATCATAGGATTCCTCACCAAAAAGGACTCTTTTGTGCTGAAATACCAATTTAAGCTGAGATCAGAGCCTGTAGATAATGGCTAACACCATCCTTGTTTCTGTCCATCCCATGGGGAGGCATCTTCATGCCACAAACACAAAAAGATGAAGGTAACCCCCAAAAATGAAGCTGGGATTTTGGGGATAGGTGTCCTGATTTTCAGAGGTGCTGAGCATTCTGTGTAGTTCAGCACTAATTGGATTTGCTACTCTGAAAATCAAGGCACTTCATTTTTTTTGCTGCTAAACACCAAGATTTAGGGCTTAATTTCAAAAGAGGTTTCAAATATACCCAGAAAAGCAAGAGCCTATTTTAGATGATGTTAAGTCCTAACTGCTCTTCTGCGGTTTTGAAAATCTTTCCCACTCTCCCCAAATTTGAAAACATTGTCTTCAAATGCTGTCAAGCTACAGCTCCTCAGTAATGCTAAAATTCACTTGAAAGAATATATTTAAAAATGAATACACTCAAAGATTATGCATGGATTCGTATGCATGGATTCATAGACATTGTCTCATAGACAACAACTGCAGAATATTGAATCTCATATTGAAGAATCATTTCACAGTGCTTTACTGTATGTTTTAGTCCTATCTCTTTGTATCTTTTTCAGAAGCCCATATATGTCATCATTCATCTCTCTCCTTGAAACAACAGAATTACAGAATTTGCTTTCTGAAAAGTGTTGAGGTATACTTTTTTAAAACAAAAACAAAAACACAATCCCTCTGGCTCTAGCAGAAGGGATCTGTGTGAGGATTTGCCCTTTGAGGAAGGTGAAGGGTGCAGCTGGAGTTCAAAATAATCTGGATTTGGGCTTTATCTAGCGCTCCCCAGGCTTGTGAAGGCACAAGAAATCTGGTGAATTAATCTACTATGGAGGGGGATGCTTTGCCACAACCACCAGATACCCAATTGTACTCAGGATGTTTTTCATTACAAGAACTTAGACTCTGCAGGGAAGGGGAAGCGGGGGGAGGAGGACTTCAAGCAGAAACAAACACTAGCTCTGGTCAAAAAATCTGACGTCTTTGCAAACATCCCTTGCATCCCTGCATGGAAAGGGTTCTTGGGGAGATTTTTTAGAAAATCAACAGCAAGAGTCTCTTCTCCCCAGCAGTATTTCTTGATGATGACAGAGCCCCTCTTTCCCCTCCCCCCTTGCTATCAGCTGGCTAATCTGCCTGCACATTCTGACACACAGCTGCGAGAGATGAAAACTGTACTGTTGATAGATGAAACTTTGGATAAGATTACATGGTTTTGAATATCTTGATGACATATTTGTCTGAAAAGTCTTTTAGAGGACAGCCTAATATAAATGCACGGAAATGTTTCTAATGACTAGCATTTGTCTACGTACTTGGTTTGGAAGATTAACATTCACGTGTTCTTCGACTGTCATTTGCATTTGTATGTGGAGGCAAACTTTTCAATAATCACTTCTTCATGCCGAGAAGAGTTAACAATTTATTCAAAATACACAAGGCCAAATTAGTCCCTTCTGTACGGCTGGGAGCTTTGGTGGAGTTGCACCAGCGGTGGGTTTGGCTCTGCGCACACTGTGGCAGCCGCAGCAACGTGCCTGCGAGTCTGACCTTGCCCGTGGTAATGACAAAGGTCCCCCCGTTAGAATGACGGAGAACACTGCAGAGCAAAAAGGGGGGGGGAAATATAGCAAGGTCAGGACAATTGCATCTTTCATCTGGTTTGCCATGCTGAACCCTGGGTTGTTTGCAATTTTGCACTGATAAATGAATGCAGCAAGACTTTCTGGAGTGTTTTCATTCTTATTTTCACAACACCTAGTAGTGTGGTTGGGTCTCCAGAGTCCCATTTTTCAGCTGGAAGAGGGCAAGGAGAGCTTTCTTTTGACAAGTTTGCTGCTACCAGTGAGAGGGCAGTACCTGGGTGCTTTCGAATCATCCTCTGGCCTACAGTCTTCTAAATTTTAGGTGCCTCCATCACTTCAGACAGTTGGCCTTCAAGAACTCTTGAAGAAAAGAAGCTTCCATTCCTAAAACATGGAATTACTTCTGGAAACCTAGCCCCATTCAAGTCACAGCAAGGATCTATCTTTATTCACTGATCTTAGTTTTGCTATTATGTGAAAAGTATTGATGGAGGAACTTGCTGAGGGTCAGAAAGGGCAGCGGCCAACCATACATTAACTTGTACCTTTACACTCTGTTGTCTGCTAATCATGCAAAAAATAACTGAGACTCATCTGTGCTGCAGTAATGTGAGGCTTCTTCCCTTCTGCTTCCTGCAGGCAGTATAAACTGAAGATACTGGTCAAATCTGGCCCCTAGATGATGTGTTCCAGATGTCTAGGCTAAAAAAATGTAACCCAACAGTACAGAGCTGCACTTCTGAAAGGGTGGGGTGTCCTTCCCTAGGGCATGCAGGAAAAGGAGCTACAGGAGCCACTCAATTCACAGCACTGGATGGTGCTCAGCACAGCCGGGAGAAGAGGCAGCATGTGGGACGGGGAGTTGCAGGGCTGAATATTTTATGAAATTTTGTGGGGGTGAGGAAAGATGAACACTTGCAGAGACTGGTGGAGCTGCGCATCCCTGAGGGCTTTGGCCGATTGCTTAAACATAAATGAACCTTTCGATCTGTCTTTCATGAGCTCAAAACCAGCTCCGTGAAACGTAGGTACCACGATGCACCATGAGCATTATTTGTGTACTGATGCTGTGGCATATATGGTTCTCTGGTTATGGGAAAAGACTCACCCCTTGGTGTTGCTTACTGTTGTTCTGAGCTGCCCACAGGTTGTGCAAACCCTGAAGGAGGATGCTGCACCCACCAGTGACCAGGAAAAAGCAGGAAGGGAACCTCCTAAGCCGTTTCTCTGCATGGGAAGAATTGTTAGGAGGACAGCAATGCACATCTCGATGGGCGGTTCATCTGTCCTCTTAACACACACTACTGTATCATTTTCCAATCACCTGTCACTACTGTGAGACTTCTTATTATAGATTAGGTATTTTAGCACAGAAGAGTTATTTAGAGCTAAAGTTTCCCTAATATTTGAAAATATCACGATTACTTGGCTGCTTCCTCTTGAGTACTGCATGTTTCTTAAAAAAGCTTCTGGGCTGAACATGCCTTTGTCTGGCAATGCTGTGCAATCACAGATACAATTTCATTTTGCTTCCTTTTCACATACCACCATGTCTCTGTAGACTTGCATTGACACTCTTTCCCCTTTCGGAATATGTTGACATCTTGATGTCTTCTCCATAGACTCACACTGACACAGTGTTAAGGACTTTGTGATGACACCGCAGCCCACGTTAGTGAATGGTGAAATAGCCCTGTCACAAGCTATATTATGAAATATCAAAACTGTTTAAAAATGTAGTTTTCCGCAAAATAAAGGAAAAAAAATATCCTGTGGGCCTTGAGGACTTATCTCGAGGACTGATCTGCTCAGTTATTTACGAATACGAATGCTTAAAGAGAGCATTTTAACCTGTGAAAAATATAAAGAGCTTAATGCCCACGAAATAATCAAAAATCACAGTAACTAGGAATGATGTTCTTGACTTGTGAAAACACCTTATGACACTTGACCAATACAGGTACTTTAAAACTCTGTTGGAACTGGTATATGACACTAAATGTTTTTCCTTATGAGAAGCAAAATGGCCAAACTTGAACTGGCCAAAATCAGTGTTTTTCTGTTTGTTTGTTTTGTTTTATTTTCCGCCAGTTAAGATTATTTATCATGATAAATGCAGGATCAGGAATACTTCTTTTCAGAAATAATGGCATAAATGACTCCAGTGCACCTAGTTAATTTCTTCTGAAAATTACTCCAGCACACATTATTAATTTTTGTTGAAAATGACTTTGATGCTTGACAGGGTTTTGTCAGAGTTTATTAATGAAGGCCTCACTAAGTATGGAGGCAACTGGTTTCTCTGTTTCTTGAGACAGTCATGAGAATTTGAAATAGGTCAGGTGAAGATGGGTGAGATTGTCCAGGCTTTACCTCTTTGCTACTCTTTTTAACCACTAAAGACTGCAACAAGTGCAATATAAGAATGAAGAAAATAATAGCTTTAAAAGAGATGCAGTTGTTAAAGAGAATTTCTCCTGTTAATATTTGGGACAGTCATTGGATCTAGGATGAGATAACTTGGACAGATCAACAAGCTAAGACAAATAGTTTTGATTTCTTTGTTTGTTTATGGAAAAATAGCACATTTACTCAAGAATGTTGGAGAGGTGATTTTGTCTCTTAATCCAAAAAGTGATTAATAGTAGGGCAGGCAGACATGCAGTTGGAATTTGACCACACAGGACAGAGTTCATGAGACAGATTCAACCCTAGTTTAAATGCTACATGGTCTAATGAGCCTCAGTATCTAGTAATTTTCTCAAATGTCTGCCTTGCAGACACCTCAGAGCTGGAATTGGAAAATCCAGCTGTGTTCTTGCTGCTTCTCACAACACAGTGTAATTAGAATGTGCTGATAACTTTGTTGATGCATGAGAGATAAAAATCCATTCTACCTCATGCTGGTGGTAAAAACGTGGTTTCATCAGGAAAGAGAGCAGATATGAATTAAAAACAAACTGAGGAAGACGGTATCATTTTCACCAACACACTTCTCTGACATCACCAACATCAGCATGTGTTGTACACTGTTGCTTTACTTCTTGCATGGCATTAATCTCAGCTGTGAGTCAGGACTCCATGGTGCTAGACGCTGCAGAGAAGAAAAAGAATTGCTCACATCCTTGGAAATCCTCATGTCAAGAAGCTGTCTACCTAGCAGCTCCCACTGCAGAGCTCTTCGTGAAGACCTTCTGCTACTCCAGAGTCATGTCTCTAGGGGAGCTAATTTCTCTTGTGCATCCTGGAACAAACGTGACTAAATGTCATGTCCCCTACTTGCTTTTTTATGAATAGGGGACATGACATTTAGTCAAGTTTTCCATGCTAAGAATTTCATGTTACATATTGTTAAAGATGACTGAAATAGGTTATGTACACATCAAAATGAGTGAACTTTTACCTTTCCTATTGCAAGCTATCCGTGACATCCTTGGAAATCATTGACTTCTTAGCTATTGACATTGTTGGGGGAAGGGAAAAAAGGTTCATCTTGCAGGAAATGCTGACTCAGAGATTTCTCAAGAAAATCTACTTTCTTAGCTGAAGAAGAAAGATTCATTATTTGCTCATCTCAGTGAAATCTAATTGTGATATTTATATTCTGTATTAATTTGATTCAGTAAAGATTTCCAACATAGGCAAAGAAGCCAATCGTAATAATTTGTTCTGAAGCTTTTATTACTATTGTGTTTTGAATGCAGGTATTAAAACAGCAGTGAAGCAGCAGATGCTATCTCTTGCAGATTGCTAAAAATGCTACCTAGGCAATTCCTAAAAGAACGAGCCCTTCCAATGGGAAGAAGTGGCAAGACTCCTGTTGACTTCAGTTGGGTATAGATTTCATGTAGTAAATATAGGGCATAATCTTGGGATGGTGTTACTTGCTGAGGAATGGTTAACGTCATTTGCAAGGAACAGTTTACAGTAGCTTTGACTTCTTTTTACTTTATAGAGTCACATTCCATATATAAAAGTGTCTGCTTTGCATTAAAAGCAAGTTTTCTTCTGAAGTTGAATAAACCTCCTTAAAAAGATGAGACTGTTGGTACCAGTAGCTGTGACTTAGTGTATGTTTTTTCTACATTCTCAAATACTCATTACAATTCCTACTTATTTTATAGCAATATCACACAATAAACATTTCTTTTCTGATTAAGGGATTGAAAGAGAACTGAATTATAAACAGTATTAATATAAAAGGGAATTTCTATCTGGTGCTCTGTAGGCCTGAGTTTATTTGACCTTAAACAATCAGTCTGAAGAAGTCACATCAGCTGCTGTACACATTCCACGTTACTGAGGAATTAAATTAAGCAGCTTTAATATCTGTGAAATGGCACAGGCCTGAAAGAGAATCATTCCAATTTATGGACTTTGTATCTGATTTACTAGTGCATGTCTAGCAATTCCAGAGCCACCAATTGCTTTAAGACCACCTCCAAAGTGTTTTTATCACTTACAGTAAATGTGCTAACATAATGTTTTAATTAAACATTTAAAGTGCATCAAACAAAATTTATTGATGCTGCCAGAAAGAAAGAAGAAGAAAAAAGGAAAAATTCTGCTATTTGCAAAATACCCTGGTGTATGCACCAAATAGTGTGACCCCTGTAAGATTGCTCTTAAACATTTCAGCTAGTGCCTATAAATTAAACAAAAGCTTCTCCACCCCTCCAAACCCTCATTTTCCATCCCCATCCTCCAAATCATGCTTTGTGCATAAAAACATGGTAAGAGCTTGTTGAAAGCTATTCAGCCATAATATCAAATGGTTGGGAACACTGCATTTATTTTTGCTCCTTGAACACAGGCCTGATATTGAAATGATATAAAAGTCCCAGCAGCATTTTATATTGATGTTGGCATTAAAAATGCTTTTTCCGTTAGTGAGAGAAGAGTTCCCCCTTAAAAAAATAAAAGGCAATACCAGGCCTATCAAAACTTTATCATCCTGTTACCACTTGGGCACTGTATTAAATATTCACAACTGAAGCTGGTTTTCATTAAAAATCCTTTTCCCTTCTGCACTGGGGATCACAGACCTGACACGGATCCAGAATTCCTATAACCCTTTAGAAAAGAGAAAAGTAGGCATGGCATTGACATCACCTGAAAAGACGCATTCAGATTTCATCCATTCTTGGTTTCGAGCTTGCAGAAATGATGAGGGGTGGCAGGGGCAGAGATTGGCCCTGGGAGCACTGCCATCCTCACCACCTCCTCCAGTTCTGCTCTTCACTCTCCAGGAAGGTGGACCTCAGGGAATATGTAGTTCAGTGCAGAGAGGCTATCTGCAGAGGGCTAAATTATGATTTATTCTTTATGGCACCAAAACTACAGGCATGTTATTTGTATACACAATACAGCTTGGGTTTTCTTAGGAGGGAAAGAATATTTTCCTGATAAAGCATTCATTTTATACACTGACAATCATGGCAGGTTTGGCTTCCTACCTATCTGTCGTCATATATGAGAGAACAGTGGGTCATAATATGAATGGAAAGCATATTTCCGTACCAAAGAGACTTATACATGCTGGTGCCTACAGATGGGAATCTAAGCAATTCTTGTTAAGGTCAGTACTGCCTGCTAACAAGCTGGTATACAAACGTGAAGTGCATTTAATTTATATTATGTTATATTATATTACATTATATTACATATCATCCTCAATTGAATTTGCTCCGTTTGTTCAAACACAATAAATATAAACATCACATGTTTGGAAAGGAAACGAGCAAGGAACCCAATAGCTGTTGGATCTGCCAGGAAACCATAGGCAAGGCAAAATGCCATGGCAGAACAGAGAACTGGTTATTGCTGGGAGACTAGTACTTTTATTAAGAGAAATACAAACAAACAAACCAACTGAAACAAAATGAAAAGGACAAGTAACTTTATCCTTAGGGATCAGAACCCTAACATTTTTGCATGTCATTCAATCACAGGTTGCATGAAATCTGCTATGATGTCTAACATGAGGTGGAACAATTAATTTAACGGTAGTAAGTCAGTGACGTGAGAACCACAGCTAACTCTTCATCCTTTGTTACCTCCTCTCACATACAGACTCCCCCCATTTCTGCTTAACCATGTCTCAGAAGACAGAACTAATGCAGGGTGTTACTGTGGTTCATGGTTACCTTGCGGTCCACGTCTATTTTTGTATCTGTTGTCTCCTGCTTTATATTTAGGTCTTTGGGCATTCTAGAATTTAGCATAATGGAGCCCAATCAATGATGTGAGCCACTGAGCAGTAACACTGTGAATGCGAAGAAATAATAATTGTGGCTTTCAGCATGAAGGTGGAGACATTTTTCTAGAGAAAAGAAATAAAGACCTCAGAAGAAGGGTGCAGCATTTCTCTTCATATCACTTTATCATGGATGATTTACCATTGTGTTCTAGGGGACTGATTTTCAAAAAGAATGAATTTTGCATTAAATCCTGAGTATGGTTGCTGCAGAAGATAAGATATTTGCCTATTCAGATGATGAGCTGGATGCATAAGTGATCACATCAATGGGTAATATGCACATTCAGTCATGAGAAAAAATTTGCATGCCCTATAAAGACCTAAAAGTTGAACATCTGGCCTTTTCTGTGGCACCTCAATTTTGTATCAATGTCTTCTATTCTTTGAAAGGTTTATTCCTAAAACCGTCAGATCATCACAGTCTTGATACAACATTCACTGCACACTGTTCGTAAATGAGCCAAGCTCAGCTGTGGTGGGAATGACTAATTGTTCTGCATTACAGATGGTATGTTTACCATGAGGTCCGTGAATTGTGCATGACTCGACATGCATGATGGAAAAGCTGGTGCTGTTCTTCTGCCATGCAGGAGGGACTGAGGACAGACTATTTTGTCCTAATGGAAAAGTGTCATTAAACTTTTGCGGCATACACTTTATATAGGATTGACAGCCAAGGGGAATGAGGCAATAACTCCGTTCTTCTAACTAGCTCTTATATTTTCCAAAAATATTCAGCTATTTATCAGTGTGAACTGTGAGAAAAGAATACCCCATATGAGGTAAAATTAAGTACCAAGTACTTTTCCTTTCCTCTTAGCTTTGTCCTTCTGCCTGCTCACCTAACTGATGTCCCATCCCTGAGCTTTTTGCTAGGTTTTCTGGCAAGGCCAAAGGCTATACCTGTCCAGGATACTGTATATTGTGATATTATTCTTCTGTGCTATTGCCTTGGAAGCAGAGTGATGAAAATCGCACCTAACCAGAAAGACTGGTGTACAAGGCACTTCTCTCATGCCTACTGCTGCCTGGCTGCTGATGCAGGAGAGCATTGGTTTGCTATGCGCGTTCACTCCTCAGAGCAAGTCTTCCACATCTCGTTGTTTGTTCCACATTTCCACATTTTCGTTGTCGTTGTTGTTGTTGTAAATTTGCCCTTGCCCCAGCCACTCCAAGCCTCTGAAGAAGTCTGGATTTGGACTTTGCAGCTCTGGTTATGAGTCATAGCAATATTCTCACACATCCCAGTATATTAGTTAGGGGACTTGTGAAACAGCAGAAGGACGGAAAGTTATTAGTTCAAATTCCCAAATGAAGGTCCAAATGCTGAAAAACTTCCTCTGCTTTTATTTGCCCCCAGCTGAGGCAAAGTTCTTGTGCAGCATCAATAAATATATCTGCTAGCTAATAAAAGATAGTTATCTGCTAAGTTACAGTCATCAGACTTCCAGGCTGGGTGCAATCTAAGGGGCTCTTCGCTTTCAGACTCCCAGCCTGGGTTTGCAGGACTGCAGTTTAGGAAATTAAATCACATTGGGCTTGAACCATCATTTTTCTGGAAGCAAGGGAGGTGGCAGGACAACATGCCCACCAAACTCACAGAGACATCCCTTGGATGGGTTTTGATTGCAGTCCAAGCAGCTGGAGATGAAAACCAGTGATGCTTCAGTGATAAATGTGGTCCCAGCTCCTCCAGAAGAGCTCCCCACTTCTTGCAAGCAAAGCAGAGATAGCTGCTGTGCTCTCTCACACAACAGGAGTCATTTTTGCATTTAAAATTATGAATAAACTAATGCTTCGTCTTGGAAGTCCTGCCTCCAACCCTGCCAGCTGCCACTGGAGGCTTAAAGAAGGAGGACAATTGTCTCCAAACGTGAGGTGCTGTTAAAAGCAGGTGACAGGGAAGATAACAAGGGGGATTACAAGCCATTCCCGCCTGTGCAGAGAAGGCACTCTTTACATGCTTGTACTTCTGACCCCAAGATCAAGTTCCAGATACTGGTGTATGTAAAGCTCAGTTATCTTTCAGAGAAACCACAAGAAGCCCAAAACCGAACTTTTTTTTTCCATGAGGAAATCCTGTAGCAGCACTGCTCTGACACTGTAACTGCAGCTCTGCAGCACCTTTGCTGCAAATAGGTGTCACAGGAATTTGTGTTGGCAGTCAGACTAATATTTCTATGTGGACAGAAAAACCCTCTCCAAAGAAGGGTGCTCCGGGGAAATGAGAGGACAGACCCTGAGGAGCTGTCACCTCCACTGATCTAACAACAGGCTGCCCAGCTGAGGACTGGTGTGGAGAGTTTACTCATCTGACAGTCCTGGAAAATGAAAAGGAGGTTAAAAATTAATCGTTGCAGCTGACAACGGCTGTAGTGAGCTGACATGGTGGGGCATGGTTTTTTTCCAATATCCAGAATGTTTAGTTTTGGAGTGACCAAACATCAGAGTTCACATGTGGTAGCTTGACCAGCTTGACCCAGACACGTACAACTCAAGGCACTACATGACCTTTATAGAGTTAAGCGCACTTTTTTTGCACTGACCTGTAGTGCACCCTTTTGCACTGACCTGTGTAATTTTGATGATACGGAGGTGTTGGCATCCCGATTCCTCACTATGACAATGTGCTTCCATCCACAGAACCAGCCTTGCATTCCTGGCTGTACTTGCAAAATAATGTGCCATGATGTATGTCTTTCCTTTGAATTTGCAAGGTTAGATTTACTAATAGCAGACTATTTGAGTCGTGTGGAACACTATAGAAACCTTATGGTGTATCATCCCTGTTATTAGTGGCTCCTTGTGCTTTACTTGGGATCATCAGTCGCGAAAGGACATAGCCAAGTGCTGTTGGAACCAACTTGAAGCTGAACCTTGAATTTCAGGCAGTTAAAAAAAAATGCTAGAAGAGACTGCAGGAGATGGAATCTAAACCTGCTGGGACCAAACTAACACCAAAAAGTGCTAGCCTGCCACTACGCAGGGCCAGTCTCTAAGTAGTGCAGTAGTTACCTTAACAGCTATAAAAGGTGTAAATCTGCAGAGGGGACAAGAAAGAATAAAGAGAGAAACTGCCCTGCCTGTCTCCTACTCCACAGGGAATAATGTGAGCTACACTCGCAGTAACTGATCCTAGCAAATGCTCCAAAGGGAGAGAAAAGAGCTGTGGCTGAAATCTCTGTACAAATTACAGGGAAACAATTCTGTGTCTCCAGTTCTCTCAGTCTAATTCCTGTGCTGTGCAAATAAATAAGCTCCAGAATTGCTGAAGACCTTTAAGCCCCTTTGTACCACATATTAAATATGGAACCAAACAGACAGCTTCAGTTATGGAAAGATTCCCTCTAGCAGTAGCACGAGGTTACAGCTTACTGCTTCCCCCAAAGAATAAACGCAGTGTGCATGTGCTAGGTGTGCATTGGCTTAAAAATCGTCTCAGTCTTTCATTAAGAAGAGGCGACAGACCACCTTCTTTTTGCTACGAATACAAGTAGTCATATAAACATGCTTGCACCCTGTACAGATGGCTCCTGGGGCACGGACATAGTTTTTTTTGCTTTTCATGAGCAAAGCTGGTTGTGAGAGTGGAAGAAAATAAAGCTGAAGTTGGTGTTTGTATTTTAGACCCTTGTAGTTTATCACGTGTCCATTAGGGCAGGATTAAATAAATGTAATTAGATAAATTCTTTCAGAAAGATGGTTCTGCAAAAGGATTCGAGTGCATACCTGCTCTGTGTCCTGCTTGAAGTACTAATGCTGCTCCACCACTAGAAGCAAATGCCTTTTGAAGGCAGTTCAGAGCCACCATGCAGTTGCTTAGCTTTATAGTTCGCTAGCTGCATGTCATCTTTGAAGGCTGGGAAATTGCAGTGGCAGTACAGTGATTCCCAGCCGAGTGAAGCAGGCACTCGACACATTTCATCCCTTGCAATTAAGGGAGAGAAGCAGAATTGGGGGGAAATTCAAGTGGTGTTTTAGTAATAGACCACTCTCTTATCTCTGTGAAGTACAAGTGTCGCTCGCAGATACATGCAGGACTGATTCAAAGCACAGATGGTAATAAATGCATGTGAACTTTGCATGAAAAAGCCTCACACATACAAGACTTTGTTTATTGTTCTTAGTCATTTACACACATCCTTCTAAAGCAAGGAAGCCTGAACATAATCAAAACCCGTGTGCAAATTACCAAGTCAAATGCTGTTGTTCTGTTCTGTTCTCTTTCAATATCAGAGAGCAAACCTCCCAGTGCAAAAATACAATCTTGTGATAAAATGACTAATACATGACTAAAGCCATTTTCCATTGTGCAGGCATAGCTCTGGGGATCATTTGTTTTTCATGGTAGATCCCTCAGACAGTGAATTCCTCTGGTGGTTGGTATTATATTAATGACCAGGACTGTTAGTCACCTCAAGGGAGCTGAAATAGGATGCCACTCTGGTTGCCATTATTAATTCCAACTGCAGGTGTGAAAATTAATTTCATGGGTATTTTTATCATTTCCTTTTAATTAAGGATTAGAGTTTCTGAATGACCCAGACTCCGGATGGAGACAAATCTGAACTGGGTCTGCCCAGCCCTTCCAAAACAGTGAGCTAATTCTGGGGGAGCAGGAGGAAAAAATGGGGTATGAAACTTTCCATCCATCTCTTGGTGTAGACAATTAATGCCACTGAAAGATATCAGATGTCATCATGACATACACTTCTCTGCACCAAGACTCTATAAAGCAATCCCATAAATTGCAGGTTGTTTTCATTTCTGGGGAAGAATAACACATTTGCCAATAGTGGGAGAAAAAAAAGGAGAAGTTAAATATATCAAACCAAATCAAATGTAGCTGATTAGAAAGCTACAGCTCCCATTTGCTGGCACCCGCACTGTTTTCACATAGATTTTCTGACAGATGCTGCTCTATCTCCATAGTCAAAAAGACAGCTCCAGCCGCCAAGCTCCTGACACAGAAATCAGACCTGGCGTCCTTCACCAGAGGTGGAGCGTGGCTGTTGGACCTGGGGAATGGGTGGAGAGCTAGTTCACCTGGGCCGGAGAGGGCAGGAGATATAATCAACTGGGCCCATTACGGCGGAACCGGCTGGGAAGGGGGAAACACCCCCCCCCCAGTTTCTGCCCATGATTAAACCTCAGCTCCTGCCAGTTCAGCTGGCAGAGGTGTTGGCTCCAGAACTGTCTCGTATTCATTGACACCTCCTCCTGCCAAAACCCTGTGAGTAATGCTCAGAAGATAAGCAGGTTAGGCCAGATTCAGTTGGATAATTAGAGGTTGGAGGTAACGTAAGATCCTTACATGCTCTTGTACGTACAGCTCATCTGGGGTTTTGATTTACAGTGTGTTGCGCTCGCAGCCACCTTTCGTCCGACAGCTCTCATCATGTCTGAGGCATCCTCGCCGTGCGGGTGCCTGCTTCAGGGATGGATGGGCAGAAGTCTAAGGGAGGTGTGCAGGGCTCCTGGCTCGCTTCCGCACCTGTACTGAGGTCCTTAGCTCAGGCTCTACCTGTGTTTTAAGGCTCTCTTGTCATTGCAGTGCCACAAAGTCCCTTCGACCTGCTCTCTCTCACCGTGCACCACAGCTGATTCCATCAGCAGAACCTGAGTGCACAGCGGGGGAAATGCTTGGCACTGGCAAATCGCAGATTTGTTTAAAATGTACTGATGTTCATAACTTTTAGTAAAGACTGCCTCAACCTTCACAGTAACACATCAAAACACAATGCCAGAATCAAGCCCTCTTCACCACTAACTGACAGTTGGCTTTAGGGAAGGGATAGCACATAAAATTCACTTTTTTTTTTTTTTTTTCCCATGCTGCCACTGTGACTGTTCCTTGCTGCTGAAACTTAATGCAGAGCAGAAGGGAAAAAAGCAGCAATGATTTTCAGAGCTAAAATAGATACAAACACATCGTGCGTATCGCAGGACAGTGCCAGGACAGCTCAGTGATATAACTGCATTATTCTCCTCCCTTAACTAATGCTACTTTTCTCTTTCTGTAGAGATTTTAGATTAATCTGTGCACTAGATTTTACCAGATCCTCCATTTGCTCACTTCAGCTCATTTCAGAGCAAACACCACATTGTATAACTGAACATGCTCATTCAAGTTATAAATGATAAATTCCACCATAAAGCTTGATAAAAATCTTTATTGCAATTTCAGTTTTTATATCTTTTAGACAAATAGATTTTTGGCATCAAAATGCCTTTATTGATTTTTAGATTGAGGCAAAGCCATTCATGAGAATTAGCAAAGCAGGACATGCATCATAAAGCAGGCACTACACAAACCTCGTGGCACCAACCTTTAGACACCTCTCAGAGCTGCTTGCAGCTTCTCAGTTGCACCTCTGAGATGTCTTCCCTTCAGAGAAAGAAATTCTTTCCGGATCATATGAAGTTATTCAGCATGTTTCTAGTATTTTACAAACATTATAAGCAAGTGACAAAAATAATCTGATTTCTGAAAAGCAGTCCCTTCTCTCTGACACAGGACAAGCTCAGGCACTCAGGTGTAGCACCAGTGCTGCGTCTTTCCACACAGTGACTGCTGAGAGGAATAAAGTAAAAGCAGCTGCTAATGTCTCACAATTTCTAGAGCTAAAACACTCGGATGCTACACAAAAACTACCAAGATGTGTGCTTAAGTGTGCCTTTTTAAACTTTTTTTCTACTTAGCAACAGAAACTATAAATACAATAGAGGTAGTGTATTCAGGGTCTGTGCAGGCTGGCCAAATAGGATTCTTTATAGAAAAAATAAACCATTTTTGTCCCCTTTTGCACAGTTTTAAGAGATCTTCAAAGGTGGCAAGCCTGATGGATTCAGCAACACTAATGCAAAACTGGAAAGAGAACAGAGAGTAAAAGCAAGTTTCATTAGCAGAGTGAATTCTACATAAAATATACTGGAGCTGCTGGTGGAGAGGAAGAGGCAGCCAAGATGTTCAGCTGCAAGTGGAGTCCAATTTGATGCTCAGCATGAGTTTAAAAGGAAGATTTTCTCAGCCTTAAAATAAAAGAGCACTATCAGAGGCGTATGGGGCAGAAAACTGTAGTCACGGAAATGGATTGTACCAGGCTTGGGAAAAGTGAGAGTGGCAGAAGTAGCTCATTTTGCTGTGATACTTTTATAGACGTGCTCATCTGAACACTCCCAGAAGGACTTGCTCTATGCGTCCAAACCAAATATACGTGCATGTTAGCACATGGTTTGTATCACGGTGGTAAAGCCTGAGTGTGAAGGAGATCCATCCCAAGTTAACTGAGAATTTTGCCTTTGACTTTGGGGCTGCAGACCTTATTTCCTGCCATCGGATCTGCTGCTGTCTTTCATTCCTTGTAGCACCAGCCCTTTGACATAAACAAATTGCTAACATCAAGGGCCCGATCCTGCTTCCCCTGAAATCAATAGAAGTTTTGTCACTCGTTTCAATGGGATCAAGGATTCAATCCTGCAGTTCTCAAAGTCAATAGGGTTGGGGTTTTCTTTGCATAAGTAGAGTTGCATTAATACTGCAGGATGGGCCTAAATCATATTGATTATTGGGATTTGAAGCCCAAGCATAAAAGCAGGATTAAGGGAAAGAGAGAAATTTTTCAAAAAGTGACTTTAGAGCACCACGCACTCGTGGTGAGCTGCGGGTCCGTGGGAACTCAGCCGGAGCAAGACTGCAGAGGCAAAGCCTCAGCCAGCCACATCCGTCGGGAAGCACTGGGGGGGACAGGGAGAAGACAGTCACTGCAGGATCCTTTTTCATTTGCTCCTTCTGAAGTAACCCTTCGAGTCACTAATTCTTCATTAAAAATAAGCAAAGCATCGACAGAAAAAAATTGTCACAAGTACACACGTATTAATCGATTCTGCTTCTTCACTGCTGTTTCTTCTCCCTCTTCTCTGACACGGGGCTGTTATGTGTTTCTGCAACACGACTGGCAAATCAGAATTTATTGTACATATGTTTGTGCTCCACTTAATAAAAAATATACCTATATTTTCAGATAAACTTTGTTAGTAATTCATGAGGTGACTATTTATGCTAATAAGGGAGAAATATATTCTCAAGCATAATGCATTACATAAATTTGAATGCAAAATGTTCAATTATGAAGTAAATACAGGTAATGCAAATAGTAAATTACATCCAATAAAAATATATAAAGAATGTGTCTTCAAAGAGAGAGAGGCTTTTATTTGCGTCTGTGAGTTGTTTAAAGAGAAAAGAATTAATAAATACTGAATTACTATTATGATGATTTAGCTCATAATTCACTGATCCATAATGACTCCCAGTAATCAGACTGTTGTTTCAGATCCTCAAATATAAGGCAGGACTGTTTCCTCAGCAATTTTATCCCTACCAGATTATCTCGTCTGATTCTATTAATTCTCTCCCATAAATCTGCTAACAGTGATATGTGATTTACTTACCCTGTTAACTGATCTGAAGACTGTTAAAAGGATTTATCTAGCACTGCACCTAGAAGCAGTTTATGCCTTATCACTCTGTTACTCCGAAGAAGTCTTTCTGAAATCAATTTGGCCGGTTTCATAGTCAAATTCGGTGGACACTGCTTAGTTCTGCACCATAAAATAAGACACTAGGTAAACAAAAGGAGCAGCAACTGTACTTAATGTGTTGTTCTTGACATGCGTTTAAGTTATAACAAATTACACTCTGGGTCTGTATAACTCATAACCCGCACGTTCGCCTCTGCTAAATCTTCTGTGCTAGATACGTACACACATGCACACACACGCACGCTTCAGCGATGAAAGTTCATGCATATGCTGCTGGCGTGCTCGTCCCAGTGCAGTGCAATTCGAGTGAATTTGGAGTTAATGTTTCACGTCCCCCTGCATGATTTGTCAGAAAAGTCTCCCGCAATAAATATACATTAGTTTGAAAGCTCCTGAAGCAGGTCAGCAGCAAGCTGCGAGCAGGCAGGGCTCCACATCGCGTTGTTGAACAGAGATGCTTGAAAACAAACCGGAGCAAGGGGCTACGAGGGGGACGCTGGAGGTTTCCCTCTTCCTGGATCAGGAACGAGCAGTGCTGGGAAAAGGGAGCAGTCTGGGGGAATTGGCCTGTGATAATTGTGGAAAAACTGAAGACTGAATAGCTCTAATTGAAATGAAAGTGTGCGATTGTTATGAAAGAAACACTGTTAATAGAGGACTGTAAATGTTTAGACACCCATTGTGAATAGCCAAATAATAAAGAAAAATAGTACTAAAATGAGAATTATATAGTGGAGAGAGGAGAATGTTGCTTCTGAAGGTTATCCAAAAATTGCTAATAATCTTTTTTCTCTGCTGTGCTGAGCAGCAGAGACATTTTGGTGTGGCAGCTCTGTGTAATAATCACACAAGAACAATATTGTACAACTAATAATTTTACTTGCTGTTCTGGTAGGTCAGAGCTCTGATTTAATTTGCAGCACTTGCTTACATTGGTATCAATTAACAGACGGTCCCCATTAGCTCACACAATTTCATACTCTTTGTCTCGAGTTCAGAGTTTACTCAGGAAATTTACTAGTTTGCAAATGTAGCACTTTGAATCCTCACGTCCAAATAAACTATTTTATGGGGCTGGAGCCATATTTCCACAGACATCTATCAAACGGGCAAGTGAAATACTACGATTGTATGTTCTGAAAAGCAATAACCTTTTCATTTAAAAATATTAGCACACATTTTATGCCCCTCATAGGTGAACACGTTAAGTGATATACGGTACCACATTCATCTTCCTTGGGAAAAAAACAAATACAGGGAATTGGACTGTCCTGCAGGGATTTATGCTGCGAGTCTGGAAGTTTTGTTGATTCCTACGATGTGAAGAAATGGGGAAGCCAGCCTGAGCAGTTAAGTTGTATTAAGTATGTCACGAATATCAGCTGCAAGATAAACCCAGCAGATGTCCACGGTTCTCTGTGCGTGTGCATTGTGAGGCTGTGTAGAACTGTTTTAATTTTGTTAGCGACGGCGGTAGCGTTTTTTAACTTTACAGGATTGCCTCTGCGATCACTTCTAGATGTAGTTATCTTCCTAAATTTGCAGTATGCCCTACCTTTTTAACTGCCAGGAACAGTACACGCTGTATGACTTTCAGATGTTAGTACTGGCACTCGTACTGATAATGGCATAGTCAGAAGATGTTATCCATTCGTGAATCCACTAGCCAAGTATTATTTCCGAAGCAGAGATTCTTTGGCTATCGCAAATGATGATTTTCACAGTTGGTGAAAAATTACCCAGAGACTTGCCTGCACCTACAAAGTCATACCCCGTGCACGGTTATAAATAGCAAACTCGGAGGGGGAAGGGACCGGGCAAGGGGAGAAGGGAGGATTTGAAGTACAATGTTCAAGAAGCTGGTTTAATATATGACCAAGTGTCAGAAGTCAGGTTTCTGAGAATTACTTTTCAGATAAACAACTTTATAGCACCGCACTTAATCTTACTTACTAGAGACATCTCATTTATCACGGAATTACAAGTAACTTTAATTCTATCGATATTCCCATAAAGCTCGCTCGGCAAAGCGAGCCTGGCAGCTCGACAGGCTGCGGGCTTCCCCGGCCCAAGGGGGGACCAAGGGGGGACCCCAACCGAGCCGAGCCGAGCCGGGCCGGGCGGGGCCGGCCCCGACGGCGGGGCCCCGACGGCACGGCTCGGCACGGCCCGGCACGGCTCGGCTCGGCTCCCGCGGCTCGGCGCCGGCCGGGGACGGCCTCGGCACTGACCTTTCGACGAGAGATGGCGCTGTCGAGGTTTGAACGGAGCCGCTCCGCCGCCGCTCGGCACCGCCGGGTGCAGCCCGCTCCGCGCTCGCACGGCTCCCCCCTCCAGCCCCGGCCGAGGGGCACCGGGAGGGGAGGCTAAAGGGAAGACAATTAGTTCGCGATGTATTCCGTTAATTAGCCCGGCCAGGCAGGCCGAGCGCCGGCGGGAGCGGGGCTTGCAAACTTGCAGGGCTTTCGGACCTCTCTGCTGGGGGCGGCCGGGGAACGATCGCTGCCGGCAGCAAGCGGCAAACCCAGGGGGGAGCCGCCGCGGGGGGGCGGCCCGGGGGGCCTCGGTACCGGCACCAGGTACCGGCTGGAGCCCGGCTGCGCTCGGCAGCACCGCCGAGCCCCGCCGAGCCCCGCGGAGCCGCCCCCTCCCTCGGGCCGTCCCCGCACGCCCCCGGGCCAAGTCCCCCGGTGCCCTCGGGTGCCCGGCCGGCCAGCAGCACCCGGGGGCTCCGCACCCCGGGGCAGAGCAGGGCAGAGCAGGGCAGAGCAGGACAAAGCAGGACAAAGCAGGACAAAGCAAGGCAGCGCGGAGCGGAGCGGAGCCGGGCGGGCACCCGACGGCGCGTCCCGGCGGGCGGAGCGGCCCCAGCCCGGTGCCCGGTCGCCGGTGAGCGGGGCGGGCAGGAAGGGGTTACGGCGCTCCCAGCTGACAGTCAGCTGATTGCGCCCTGATTGACAGCCCCGAAAAGTTTCCTTGTTTCTATACTATTATGCTAATGCCGGCGGCTGCAGGCAGCCCATTGGGCCGCCCGCCCAGCCAATTTGCCATTCGGAGGCTGACGTCAGGAGCGCTATAAAACTCTGCAATGCTTTTAAACTCTCCTGCTGGATGAAACCTTTAAAATATTTTTCATCTTCTTGCCGTAGCTTTGGGGTTGAGTTGTGTTTTTTTTTTTTTTTCTCTCTCTCTCCTTTTTTTTTTTTTAATGATTGTTATTATTTTGGTTGCGATATCGACTTTGATTTTTTTTTTGTCTTCGGTCTCTTCTCCCTCCTCCTTTCCCCGATGAACCTCTCTCCTCGCTTTGCACTTTGCATGAGAAAGCCCAGAGGAAAGGCACCATGAAGTGTTAAAAATAACCAAACCGAACCTAAAAAAAAAAAAAAAAGAGAGATTTACTCGCAACAACACCAGCTAACACTTCCAGCTGCAGTTTGCAAGCTGCAAAAAGAGAGAGAGGAGAGAGAGAGAGAGAGAGGAGGAAAAAAAAAAAAAAAAAAACCTTTATGCAAAAGGCGAATAGCGAGAGCCCCTCGCTCTGATGCATCAGCAGCAGCGGAGACTCTGCAAGGGATAACGCGGAGCCGGAGCGAGAGCGGCCGGGGCGGAGCGGAGCGGAGCCGGAGCCGAGGCTGCGGCGAGAGGCAGCGGCAGGAGGAGCGGTGCGGAGGGGTGCGGAGCGGTGCGGAGCGGTGCGGAGCGGAGCTCGCCCGGCAGCAAGCTGGCTCACCCGGCGGCAACTCAGAGCAGTCCCCTCGCTCCCGGAGCGCACCCTTTCTGGAGGACTGTCAGCAGCAAAAGGATGGCATCAGAACTGGCAATGAGCGGCTCCGACCTGCCCACCAGTCCCCTGGCCATGGAATATGTTAATGACTTCGATCTGATGAAGTTTGAAGTGAAAAAGGAGCCGGTGGAGACCGACCGCATTATCAGCCAGTGCGGCCGCTTGATCGCCGGGGGCTCGCTCTCCTCCACCCCGATGAGCACGCCCTGCAGCTCGGTGCCCCCGTCCCCCAGCTTCTCGGCGCCCAGCCCCGGCTCCGGCAGCGACCAGAAGGGCCACCTGGAAGACTACTACTGGATGACGGGCTACCCGCAGCAGCTCAACCCCGAGGCGCTGGGCTTCAGCCCGGAGGACGCGGTGGAGGCGCTCATCAACAGCAGCCACCACCCGCTGCCCGGCGCCTTCGATGGCTATGCTAGAGGGCAGCAGCTGGCCGCGGCCGCCGGCTCCGGGGGCTCGGGGCCGGCCGAGGAGATGGGCTCGGCGGCCGCCGTGGTGTCGGCGGTGATCGCCGCGGCGGCGGCGCAGGGCGGCGCGCCCCACTACCACCACCACCACCACCACCACCCGCACCACGGCGCCGGGGGGCACCCCCACGGCGCGGCGCCGGGCAGCGCGCCGCCTTCCTCCTCCTCCTCCTCCTCCTCCTCCTCCTCCTCGTCGGCCGCCGGCTCCGGAGGCGGCGGCGGCGGCGGCGGCGGCGGCGGCGGGGGCGCCGGGGGGCTGCACCACCCGCACCACGGCGGAGGCGGCCTGCACTTCGACGACCGCTTCTCGGACGAGCAGCTGGTCACCATGTCGGTGCGGGAGCTCAACCGGCAGCTGCGGGGCGTCAGCAAGGAAGAGGTGATCCGGCTGAAGCAGAAGAGGAGGACCCTCAAAAACAGGGGCTATGCCCAGTCCTGCCGCTTCAAGAGGGTCCAGCAGCGGCACGTCCTGGAGTCGGAGAAGAACCAGCTGCTGCAGCAAGTGGAGCACCTAAAGCAGGAGATCTCCAGGCTGGTCCGGGAGAGGGACGCCTACAAGGAAAAGTACGAGAAGCTGGTCAGCAATGGCTTCAGAGAAAACGGATCCAGCAGCGACAACCCTTCCTCTCCAGAGTTTTTCATGTGAGTGCCCACAGCCTTGCCACCTTAACTAAAAGTTCTCCGTGTGAGTTGTTGTTGGGGGCTTTGCTAGAGCGACAACCCAGCTTGCCACCTCGTGTCACTTTTTTTTTTGTTGTTTTTAAACTCAAAACGATTTTAAAACCAAGTTGGTTTTGGGTTGATTTTTTTTTTTTAAGGTGGGCTGGCTCCGTGGTGGCCGACCTAAACTTCTACATGAGTTTCTTTTCTGTTTATTATTATTATTTTTATTATTTTTTTTTGTGGGGGCTTGCTGTTTTTTTTTTTTTTAAATTTAAAAGATCCAACTCACCACCAACTCAGTTCTTCATATGAAGCTTGCTCTTCTTTGAAACCTGCCATCCACATTATATATATATTTTTAAGTTCATGAGGTTTTTTTTCTTTTGAGCTTGCTGTGTCCAAAAGAGTCAGATTTTTTTTGCCATCCTGAGTTCTTCATATGAGATTTGAGCTTTGCGAAAAGTAAATAATAAAAAAAAACACACACACAAAAAAAAAAACAAAAAACATAAAAAAACACAAAAAAAATAGAAAAACAATGTGAAATTTTTAGACTCCAGCTTGCTGAGTTCCATCAGTTTTTAGCGTTGTTGTGCAAAACTAGAGATATACCTAGATCAACCTGCCAAAATCAAGCCTGCATCAACCTTCGGTGTGTTCATGTGAGTTTTGGCCTTAATCTGCCAAATGTGAGACTTTAGTCTGCCATTAGAATCCCATACTCATCTCATGCATTACGCTTGCTATTTTGTCTTAGCAACAATGAACTATAACTGTTTCAAAAGACTATGAAAAAGAGACATTATATTAATAAAAAACCCTGCATGCTGGTCATGTACGGTATAATTATTTTTTTTTCTTTTGCTTGGAAATGGACTTTTGGAGACTATTATGGCATGGCATTCATCCTTTTGTTTTATTGCCTCATCACTTTTTTGGGTTGAAAGCAAAAAAGTGCAACCTTTGATCTTCCTCCTCCTCTTCCTCCCCATTAAAGTTTGCATCTGCTCTAAAACTGCTTTGAGTTACTCAAAACTTCAGACTTCCTTTTAAATGCACTGAAGCATTCCCTCTTAAAAAAAACATGCCAGAATGGATTTTGATAATGTGGCAAAAAAAGAAAAAAAAAAGATAAAAAATACAAAAAGAACTTTGGGAAGATGTTCAAAAGCAAAATTCACATCCCATTTGGGGGGGACATTGAAACCATGCTGTTGCCTAAAACAGTCACACAAATAATTTTAAGTGATCTGCCCCATCTCTCTCTCTCTCTCTCTCTTTTTTTTTTTTTTTTTTTTTTTTCATTTGGTCATGGTCAAATGTGGAATGCTCTGGGTTCCTAGTATATAATTTAATTCTAGTTTCTGTCATCTGTTAGCCCAGTTAAAATGTATGCTACAGATAAAGGAATGTTATAGATAAATTCGAAAGAGTTAGGTCTGTTTAGATGTAGATTTTTTTTTTAAAGATTGATGCACTAAATTGTTTACTGTCGTGATGTAAAGGGGGGTAGAATTTGCAACGGGACTGTTTTAAAAAGTAGTTTATGCAGCATGTGCTTGCAACTTAAATATAAGTTGGGTATATGTAGTCCTTGCTATACCACTGACTGTATTTGAAAACCAAAGTATTAAAAGGGGGAGGCACCCCTGTTTATATCTATAGGGGTATTTTACATTCAAAATGTATGGATTTTTTTTTTTTTCAAAATTGAAGTATTTGGGACTGAATTGCACTAAGATATAACCTGCAAGCATATAATACAAAAAAAAAAAATTACAAACCTGTTTAGAACGCTAATACAATTTATGCAGTTACAAAGATGGCATTACTGCACAGTTTTAAAATGATGCAGATTTTTTTACAGTTGTATTGTGGTGCAGAACTGGATTTTCTGTAACTTCAAAAATTCCACAGTTTTAAAGGCAATAATCAGTAAATTTTATTTTCAGGGACTGATATCCTGTCTTTTAAAAAAAAATGGAAAGTAAATCTTACCACAATAAATATAAAAAAATCTTGTCAGTTACTTTTTCTTTTACATATTTTGCTGTGCAAAATTGTTTTATATCTTGAGTTACTAACTAACCACGTGTGATGTTCCTATGTGCTTTTCTTTCATTTTCAACTCTATGGTTATATCAAAAGAGAGAATAATCTACAATAATAAACTGCATTTTTTTGATTCTGTACTCAGTTTCTTAGTGTGTAGTTTAAAGTTCAATAACTCCGACAGCAGTACTTCAGCGTACTGCATGGCAAAGGGGTAATGCTGATACAAGAGCTGGACTCGATAAGGGAAAGGAGGGAAGAAGGAAAAGGATAGCTTTGTGGAAAATGGAAAATTGTCACCCACTAGAAATCAGTTATCTTTCAGGTAGATGAAAAACGTGAGCTTTCAGGTGCGTCCTCTGACTTCTCAGTACTGCAGTGACCTCAGTTTCAGTGACTCATATCATCCCACCAGGTTTTAGGAGATCTCAAAGGGGAGGTCTGCTTCAAAACCCGATGACATGATATGGCCCTGTATTTTGATGGTTTTATGATGGAGTGAAGCGAAAGGGAAGACTTCACATCCTCTTATCATCTGATCCAAGCAAAGCGTGCTTATCTCTAGTAAGAGATGACACTGCATCAGGCTTGGCTTGTCACAGAGACACTTAATGTTAGATCGAAATATTTCTTGCCATTTGGGTCCATGCCTCCTCCTTTTTTTTTCTTTTCTTTGCTTTTGTCCCCCATTCTTCCTTCATTTGCCCTCTTTTTTTTTTTTTTTTTTTTTTTTTTTTTTTGCTACAGGCCTTAGAAAGCCCAGAGTGAACCAAGGAGCAGAGAAAAAATATTCAAAGGACTTCCTCCAACTTTTGAAAGTTATTTGCCCTAAACAATCAGCCCCAAAGGTTAATGTGCTAGAAATGTTAAGGTCTCCAAGCCCCTCTTCACTGCAGTTCACCATGTCAAAGGGCATTTTGACTTCGAAAGGCTCCTCAGACCCTCGACCCAGCTAGTTTACAGCGACCTTCCCGGAGATCCTCCAGAGGAAGGAGGCAGGCTGTGCTCAGAATCCTCTCTCACCCTCTGAATGGGATTAGCAGCCCAGTTTGTTTGAAAAGCCTCTCTGAAGAATGCTCTGGCCCCTCTGGGACGATGGCTTTATCTCCAGACCCAGCCTCATAAACCCAGCATATATATATATATATATTTAAAAATTCAATTTTATCCCCACCCCACTCCTCCTGCTGTTGGTCCAACACCTTCCCAGCTTTAAAACCATCCCTGCTGGGTACTGGTGGCACCGAAAGCAGAGGACCTGTTACCATTCCCCTACCGGCACCCCATCCCACGCTGGGTGCTGGGGTCAGGATGCGACCCTGATGCCCCCCGAGCCGTGGGCGCTGCCTGTTGCTGCAAGCCCACCTCCTCCCATCGGATGGACCCCGGTGGTGCCCGCCGGGGGTGGCAGCAGGCATGTCCCCCCCAGTTTGGCGGGCGGTGGCCGTGGTCCTCGCTGCCGCACCTCACCCCTCCCCGGCACCTGGGCAGCGCAGTGCCCTTTGGCATCTGACCTTCTGTTGCACTGGGGTTTGAGTAATGGTTCAAGCTCCAGATTCTGGTTAATTCGAGTTCCATTTTCTGGTTAATGTGTAAGCTGTGGGTAAACTGGTCGCTATTGGCTGAGCAGAGAATTATCTCCTCTCATAAAGACGGGGTTTATTTTTGATTTTCTTTAATTCCTTCTCCCACCTCCCCTGGCTGAGCCTTTGCTGATACCCACGTTTATTCACAGGGGGTCACTCAGAGGCTCGGCCGGGAGCTCTTTCTCACTGCCACCCTTTCAGAGAGCTCCTGGAGGAGTCCTGCTCTGTATGGGGACGGAGCGAGGGCAGCAGAGCCCTGAGCCCACCAGCAATGGGACCCACTCCTGGTCCCCACACCACACTGCCAGCACAGGCTGACACCGGGCAAGGTTAGGAGCAGGCTCTAGAGTGTGAAAGGCGGTGGGAATCGCATGAGTAGCGCAGAGCCCTGCTGCCTCCCTCAAGTGTCTTCTTTCTCAGAGGAAAAAAAAAAAAAAAAAGCTGTTTGAACAACGATAAGAGAAATCCTTCCTAGAAATAGAGCGATTGCAAAAGGGAAAATTCCCATCACACGCCCAACCTGAGAGGGAAGAGGAGGCTTGCCTTTCTCCCAGCTTCACGTTGTTATTACACTCCCTAATCTTTCTTTGCAAATAAAAAAATAATGCAGTCTTCACTAGGCTGCATTTGAATTTCAGCCTGAAACCCGCTAACTTCCCAAGTGAAGGGAGAGGAAAATGACAGCAGCAAGTTTTAATGTTCTCTAAAGTGAAGCGACTTTTGGGGTTCTCTGTATGAATCATTGCAGGGGAGCGCCCACCTTTGCCGCAGGACTGCTTGCTGGGCACTAATTGGAACCACTCTTCTCTGAATAACCCACATTCATTAATCACCCCTCGCTTGGCTATCGCCTCAATCCTGCTCCCAATGAGCTCGAGGTAAACCCCCGGTGCTCTCTGAGGGGAGCAGGATCCTGCCGTCCCCCCGCAGGTTCCTCCCGTGCCGAAGCAGGGGGAGCGCTGCCAGAGCTGGGGAGCCGCATGTCAGGAGACATGCGTGGTCTTAATCTCCCCATCACTAACAATGTCCCGCTTCTACCATAGTCCTGTGGTGCTTTCCCATTTATTAACTACATTACAAAGAACTTTCATGTGACCGGTGCTGGGAGATACGTGCACCGAGCGGCCCTTTGCTGGCCGTGAAACGGAGCGCACTGCGCTGCGGCCCCTTCCTCCCCACCCCACCTCGCCCTCGGGCTTTATTTTTTTTATTTATTTTTTTCCTAAAATGAATCAAACCCCTCTGCCTAACATCCAGAGCCCACGAGTATTTCTGTGTTGGTTGCTGCAGCATTTTCCCTGCCCGAGAAAAAATGTCATCCTGGCCCGCATCTGAAAATCAGGGAGCAGAAGGGAGGGAACTAGCCCAGTCACACCGGTGTACATTTATTTCTTCAGCCGGTGTACATATATTTCTTCAACCGGTGTACATTTATTTCTTCAAATTTATTTCCTCACCACCGCCGGCAGGTGCGGTGCAAGAAGTGCCTGCTCACAGCAGAGCGCTGAGAGCTTCTATGTATTAGAAAGTCCTCTTTGCCCTTTTAAAACAACAAAAAAAAAAGTGTGTGCAGACTCAAAATGCCACTTGAAAACTACACCCCCCCGCAAAACGTGGCAGCAAATTTTAAGTGTAAAAAATGAACTTTCCCAGCTCTTTTTTCCTTTCCTTTCTGAAAGCTTCTGCGCAGCTGTTTCCTCTCCCTCTCTCCGTGTAGTGTGTAGGAAGTTCTCGATCTAGAATCATTCATAATTTTAATACCAATTTCTATTTGACATAATACACTAATATCAGATACAGAGTGTAGCTGCTTCCTGGATTTAGGGAGGAAATGATGCATATATCAGAATTATCTGCTCAGATGCCAGAACTACACTGGTGTCATTTCAGCATGTGCTGCATTGAAAGGAAATCCTCTATATTTATTACGCCGATCATCAGAGGAGCTAAATGGACCCTCTGTTTCTGACACCTGTTCAGATGGCCAAATTAAAAATTTCATGCAGGAAAGAAAAAAAATGCTACACAGTTCAGTGTTGTGAATTCAGGTTTTTAATAAACTTTCCTCCCTACCGTTTCCAAAATCACTGAGATCAGATTGTGAGAGGCTGCCACGAGGCCTGGCCCTTCCAGGGACAGCTATGGAGAGTGTGATTTATTTTGTTTGCTCAGCCGGGACGAAAACCAATCCTGTTTGTACACACACACACACACTCTCGAGCAGTCTGTAGTCAAATGCTTCAGATATCTGTTTTAAGTGCACGTCTCGGTATGAATAGCACGAGGTAGCACACCAGGACGTGGCAGAGGTGAGTGGCTGTTGAAAGAACCGGTCTTTTCGGGAGGGAGCGGAGCGCTCGACCATTTCACACTTTTAACTCTCCTCTAATGAATTTTTGGGGCACGGCAGATCAAAATCAATAGATTAAAATACTGTATGCCGTGCCGCATTTAATTCTTGACTGCCTGAAATTGCGGGGGAGGACTGAGAATAACGTTTGTCACTCTTCGAGGGCTGAGTGCATTCAGATTTGTGAGCTCCAAGCCAACACGATGCAAAAATAGTTCAGGATGTGACTTAAGTTTTCAAGTGGAAAGCAAAAGGCCAGGGATCGACGAGGCTCTCTCTGGGCTGGCCGTGTGTAACGACAGAGATAGGCAGCCCCAGCCCCAGCTATCTGCCCCGCTATCAGGCTGACCCGGCACAGTGTGATAACATCTTGGTACCCTGATGTGAGCCGCCTGTATCTTATCGCTCTCCGAAATGATCATTTTCTTTCTATATTGCTGTACCTACATTTGTTTTTTATTTTTTTCCCCTTTCAAAGCCTGGCTTTTAAGCCAGTGCCATCTATGATGCCGCAGAGAGGTGTGCAGGCCTGTGCTTGTGGTGTAGGGCTGGAGACTGCCCTGCCTTTCCTCTCGGTTGATGTGAAGCCCCATGGACTCAGTGACATGCTTTCCTTTGCGCTTTTTTTTTTTTTTTTTTCTCACATGCGTCTCTACGAGATGTCTTGCATGGAGGCATTTGAAGCCAGAGCCGAAGTTTGCTAGAAGTGGTGCTTCTGTACCACACAGGAAAAAAAAAAAAAAGCAGATTAGCCAACAACCAACAAATTGAGCAGTGCCTTTGAGTTTCCAGCGGGGGTAGGGAATGGAGTGTCCCTGGTTGCCTCTCGCAATTGTTAATTCATAAAGAAGCACAGTCCCGAAAAATGTTCTCAGCAGCTCTTCCCCCTTTAAAGCAGAAATGTCAATGACTGTGTACGGAGGCGTTAAGGCTCAACACCCTATTTCAGCTCCAGTTCTGGCATCTCCCTGCCCCTCATCCCTGGCTTTTGGGTGCTGAACTCGAGCATCCCCGAGGGCTGTGGGGTGTCGGGGTGAGGGGGTGCGCAGGGACACACACTTCTGTCTGCCCGGCACCTGCCGTGGCCAGGGGATAGCACATTTTGGGATGATTCTGTCGCAGATTGGAGCAGCTTGAAAATAACCCTGGGCCATGGATGGGAGGGGGGGCATCCCTGCCACGGGGGCTCTGCAGGCAGCCTGGGCTGCTTCAGGGCTGCAGGGGCTGCACCAGCAGGGATGGAGGGGCTCACACATGCACACACACACACGCACACCCCCACGTGTGTTTGAGGTGCTGGCCCCAGCCCCGGGGTCCCACCACAGCCAGTTGCCATCGGCAGGGGACAAGGACCTGGGCGGGGGGGCCGGGGGACTGGGGAAGGGTGCGGGGTGGCTTCCTTCATTTGTTTGTTTGCTTGTTTGTTTGTTTCTAAATTCAATTCCTGGAACAAAAGGGGAGGCTGTGCGTAACTAAAGGATCCGTCCGTGCATCCAGAGCTTAGCTCCGGTGGGTCACCCAGGCGGCTCCAAATGACTGACCGTCCCCTAGGTACGTTCATGGAGCCACTTCCTTCGTTTCGCACACAGGATTTTTCTTTTCTTTTCTTTTCTCTTCTTTTCTCTTCTTTTCTTTTCTTTTCTTCTCTTTTCTTTTCTTTTCTTCTCTTTTCTTTTCTTTTCTTTTCTTTTCTTTTCTTTTCTTTTCTTTTCTTTTTTCTCTTTTCTCTTTTCTTTTGTCTTTCCTTTTTTCTCTTTTTTCTCTTCTCTTTTTTCTCTTTTTTCTCTTTTTTCTCTTTTTTCTCTTTTTTCCTTTCCTTTCCTTTCCTTTCCTTTCCTTTCCTTTCCTTTCCTTTCCTTTCCTTTCCTTTCCTTTCCTTTCCTTTCCTTTCCTTTCCTTTCCTTTCCTTTTTCCTTTCCTTTCCTTTCCTTTTTCCTTTCCTTTCCTTTTTCCTTTCTTTTTCTTATTTCTTTTCCTTTCACTTCTTTTATTTTCTCCTTTCTTTCTTCGTCCCTTTTTCCTTTTCCTTCTTTTTTTTTTTTTCCTTTTCACCTGTGCTCACACAGAGTCTAATCTAAACCCCACTGAAATCAAAGGGAGCTTTTTTAATGGCATTTTGGATCAGGCCCTGAGATCTCTGCAGGGAGCAAGGAGAGTGGGGGGAGCAGGATTTACATTTCATGGCTTTTAAAGAATCTGAAGTATGGAGGAGAATAGCTTTCCGAGGCTGAGTTTCCCAAATCTATGTGGATATACGATGGAGCATGGATGTGATTAAGCTTAAAGCCCTTTCTTAAAGAAAGCAATCAAACTCCCTCTCCTGAAGCCTGAACCCCACTTCTCCAATTTTAAAACAAAATATCTTGCCAAGGCCTTGGTAGTGGGTTGTCACGATGCTGAAATGGATGGAGACAGAATCAGTTTGAGTTGTTGGTATCAATTCTAAAGCTGTGGTGCTCTCCACTGTGAACAGCCCCTGCTCTCTCAGGCACTTGGAGCTGTTGCACTGAAACGTTACTGGCAATGAAAATGAACCCGAAAGTGAACCAAATAAGACCTAGCTTTTTTTTTTTTCTTTCTTTTTTCTGTTTTCTGCCCCTTTTTTCCCTCCCCCCCTCCCCCAAAACTTAACTGTTTCTAAAATCACTGATAAAAGCATTTTAATACGTAGGAAGAGATGCTGGAACCTGCAATGCAATTCAGTGTTTTGCGGTGTGGGATGAACAGATTTTCCTTTCCGTAGGGTTTCCTCCTGCAAAGTCATTGTAGAGGAGGGAATACTGTAAGATTAAATCTGTTTAAAATACTATATTCATGTCACACCAGATACAGTCTCCAGACTGTGCACAGTCTTTCAGCTTCCTTTATTGTGAAATCCTTTTAAAATAGCTCAGCATAGAGCAGAAAACTTATTCAAGTATAACTCTCTTGCACCAACTCTGCCAGATAAAATAAAGGGAAGTTATCAGCCCTCTTAAATTAAGAAATCTGCTCAGTGCCTCTGGCTGCCTTCCTGCTGTCTTACTTTCTTAGTCTCTTTCCTTATTAATAAACTGAGAGTTAAATAAACCTGCTAAATGAATCAATGTACCTCGCCGGTGGAAGCGGGTTCCTTCCACTCTGCTTCAGGTCTCCTATGATGTGGCTGAACTGTTGTGGTTTTAGATAAGGGATGTCCTCATCAAAGGCTAAGCATGATAAAAGTAGACTGACCACATCGCTTTCTCGATGCAATTCAGGTGTGAGACCTGAATACCTGTTCCTGTCGGCCGAACGCATTAATAACAGGATGGATTCACCAACAGGCATGAAAGCAGAGGTCATCTCGAGGAAAATGACACCAAAGGTCTACAGGAGTCACTGTATTTAAGAGATCCTGGGCTGTGTGCCAAGCATTGTGTTTAAAGAAGTGCTGCCCCCCTTCTCCAAATTCCCTGGGAGGGGATCGGGGCGAGGGAGGCAGAGGAGCTGTCACAAAGCAGCAGCTCAGCCCCAGCCGTCGGGCAAAAGGTTTCCTACAAAAAAAAAGACTGAATGTCGAATTGTCCCCTGGAAGTGACCCAGTGCTTCCGCACCGGGAGCCCTGGGACATGCCGCACCTTCCCAAGTGATACTGGAAGGGAGAGGGGTAATCCTGCTGGCACAAAACGTGCAGGCAAGTTTTGTAAAAGCTGCAGAGCTGTTCTGGAATTAAATTGCTGAGAAAGCGCCTATAGTGCGTCTTACTATTTTTTTCATAAAAAAACGATCAGGCTTGTGGTTTATCCTTGCTCTGATTATGCTGTACTATTACAATAACTTGATGGAGCCGAAACGTTCCTGCAGGCAGTTTATAGAAAATATATATACACGCCTGTGTATATACATACCCAGGGAAAGAAAGTTAAATATAGGGGACACAACAAAATATCCATGCTTAAGAAACACAGATTGACTCACTGACTTCTCGTTTATTGTACAAAGATTCACTCTATGTATGTTGATTTTTTTTAAATTAGATTTTAAATATATGTTGACAGTAGGAATTTGTACAGTGTGAAAAACCGCAGGGAGAAATGACAGCTCTACTTTGCTTATTAAAGTACTGTCTGGGAAATAATGGAACGTGTACAGAAATTGATTATTATTTTTCCAATTACATTAGTGTAGCTAATAATAATCATTAAGAAAAAAAATACAAAAAGCTACATGCTTTCAGGTCTTAGAAGATGATATTCACTGGTGAGGCAATAATATGTTTTTAAGGTAATTTATTGGTAAAATTCTCCTGTTATTAATGCTAAGTAGAGACCAGATGTGCAAGCTAGAAATGTTTCACTTTAAACTGTTTTAATTTTCTTCTTCACTCACAGACAGTTAATATACAGTACACGAGACTGTCTGAGTTTAATTTAGGATTTGAATATAAGAGATCCTATTTGTACAATAGTGGCACAACAGACATGTTTTACAATGCTAAAAATTCCTTTTAATAATGGCATATTTTAATATATTTACTAAAATAGGTACCCGAGAGAATCTTCTACAACGGTGATGTGAAATTCCCTGTTACCTGAGGTCAAAAAAAAAAAAGGTATGTTTTCATTTTCATTAGCAATTTCTCGTATTTTGGGAGGGATGGTAATGTCACCGCTTTGTTTCCTGCTGCTCACAGGGAGCTGCGGTCAGAGCCCGGGAGCCACTGGCAGTCTCCCGGTGCAGCTTCCGTGCTTTTGGATGAGGCTGGCTTTCAGGTGCCTACAAGAAGCATTTTGCAGTGATTGGGCTTTGTACTTTGGTCAGGCAGGCAGCTCTCCTATGTCCCACAACTCATATATAATCCTTTGCAAATGTTTTCTTTCTTTTTCTTCAAGCGCTAGTGTTTCAGACATCAGCTATGGGGAATAAGGATGGGTCTTACTGAAGGTCTCCTTCAGATCTTGATGAAAATCATGAGGCTGTGTTAGGTAACTTCTGTACTCCCAATTTACAATAGAGTCTAATTCACAGCACTGCTTTCCTCGTCAAACTCATGTTCATTCAGTCTGTCAACATTGACTAAGAAATATGCCACTAACAAAAATGTGGGGATTAAATGTTCGGTCCCTTTCCCTGCTAGATTCAAACAGGCACTTTTTTTTTTTTTCCTTCTCCACATGGAATCTGATTTTTATTGACCTCAACTGTAAAAAAATACTAAATGGCTTAAATGAGCTTCAAGGTTGCAATGACAGAGATTCCTGCCTGAATTTTGTTATGAAAACTCCTATTTTACTTAAGAATACACCCTACCACACTTTGATCAAACATCATGTGCTACTATAAAACAGTATTTTATTAGCTCATGTAATTAGCTTTTATTAAAAAATATTTAAAATATGAGTGAGAATGGGGAAGAGGTAGCCAGCGCTCTAGATTTACACCAAATAGGATAGAAAGTAGTTTTTGTTGGTGTACAGCCTGCAGGAGTGGGCTCCTCAAGGAGACATTTCATTGAAGGGGCAGCTCCTGTTCGTCACCTTCTTTCGCATTGTAATGGCTGCAATTGCAATAATCAGAGAGGAAGCCTTTCCTGGTTCCTGTAATTTATGTATGTGATTATTAGATATATATAAATCATATAAGTGATACAAATTCATGTTATCCATATATTAAAAAAAAAAAAAAAAAAAAAAAAAAAAAGGAAAAGCTTTTTCCCTGATGTGCACTTGTGATCTCGGGACTTGCTTAACCTGCTGCTCTCCAGGACAATTCATTGCTCCTTCCTTCCAATATTTTGTGGTTACCCTGTCACAGAAGGTAGGATAAAACAGCAGCAAAATCTGTTACTTTTAAGCAAATAGCTGTCGGGTCTCGGAAGAGTTAACGAACTTTTATGGCAAGGTTCAGACAGATCTGACCCCTATGGTAATATTTCATCTAAGGTTACTGTTGGGAGAGAAATCAAATTTCAGCTGTGAGCATGATTGACAGGTGAAGGCAAGAAAGAGAAAGACATCTGGTCAGATGGGGAATTTGGGAAGGAGAAGGACAATTCAGGGAAGTCTCTGTGATATTAGGAATAATAAGCTCAGCTATGAAGACTCCGATACTCCACACTCTCTGGAGGCGTGCTCCATGGAGATGTTCATTGCTATTCATGGAGGTGCTTTGATTAAGGGGATTTCAGCCTGCACATTTCTGGTAGTGGACAGTGGTCTCCACGGTCTAACGGACTAAGTTGACTACTTTGAACAAATTATGTTATTTCTTGCATACTTTTAGCATTTCAAGGCAATTCCCTTTACAAATGTGACCGGAGCATTTGGCGGGTGCTGGTTAGGATGTCCTCGCCATAATTTCCCCCTCGTGTCTAATGGCAGCAGGATTTGCAGCCACCGAGGATACATTGCGGTATTTCATAAGGCCAGTATTATTTTCCAAGGGCCATGTGCTGGCCAGTTCTATGTGCAAGACTCCCAGTAGCCCTGGCAAACATCCCTCCCAGTACATACATAACCCCAGGTGTGTTTGATACATATTTTATCCGACTTCAGTATGTTTTGTTTGGTGCAGAAGAGCTTTTCCGTCTTCCAACATCCTGGAACCAGCCCGAGTATTTCCTGATTGGTGTGATAATGTTGGAAAGCAGAATTTGGTTCTGACACATAAACTACAGCCCAGCTTTCTCTTAAAAATGAAGTGCAGGAGAAGAAATCTGGTGGTTTTTATCACTGTGTGCAACTTTTAATGTTTTGGTTTGCAAGACAAAGCCAGGGTCTCTGAAGGGCTTTGGTAATGATCCAAGGGCAGGACGTGGAAATGATGGACCCTGGGATCTAAACTGCTCCCTGCCTCCATCCTAGGTGAAAGAAAAGGTCCTGGCCCCACCACAGCTTTGGTAAAAGCCCAGCTGAATTCACAGGCCCCAGATTTCCATCAGCACATGAATGTCTACGAGGCAAGTCATACTAATAAAAAGCAAGATATGAATTTATCAGTCAGTAGCTGTGCTGTGAGTTCCCTGGATGGATGCTGCTATCTGGGAGTAAAAGTGGATCCCCCCCAATCCCTCCCCAGTATAGCTTAAGCTGCTTTCAAAATAAAAAAATAAAATAAACCCATCCACTTTTACTCTGGAGTAGGAGTGTCCACCCTGGGAATGGGTAGCACTGTGGTATATTTTACTACATAATTCCCCCATCTGGATGAGCCCTAAAACTAAGGAGAGAATAAGGAGCAGTAAAGAACAGAAATATATTTTCTGTTCCTTTTTCTGTTTACCTCTAAGACCTTTCACACAAGGGAAATCATGACAATCCTAAAGTATATATTTGCTTACTTTTGACTGCTATTCCTGCATTCACACATGCATTTTTTAAAGAGATTTGTGTTTTGTACAAGACCTTTTGCGTTCTCATGTTTTTCAAGTGTATTTTTGATGTACAACCGAGTCTGACTGTTGTTTGTGGCATCATATTTCATTTCACGGCCACAGCCTGTGATGTCAAGCTGCCTGACGTCCCTGCAAGTAGACCTCAAGTTTATTCTAAGACCATATATCTGATAAGACCATATATATCTGATAAAATTGAAAATTAAAGCCAAGAACTGTAAAAACAATCAAGTTTCTTTGTGTATGAGTGAGTTATTTTTAACTTTCCATTGTTGAGTTAGCCGTCCCTTTAAAAAGTCTTTATGTTTTGAGCCTGATATCAAGAGAACTTCCATGAAATATTATTGGCAAGTTTCCCATTGCAGTCAATGGGAGCCTTGTACGTATTTTTCAAGCAGATGTGCTATATTAAGTCTAAATGAGAATCTTTTATTTCAAATGGGAGGCAACATGCTGTTCTTGCTACGAAATTGATAGTAACATATCTCCCTTCATTTTCTCTTCCCAAACATACTCTGTACAATTTGCTGGTCATTTTACATAAGTAAAAAACCTGTTCTCTAGTATTTAAAAACAAACATATAAACAAACAAACCAAAGAGAGAGAGAGAAAAATAGAAACTTTCACAATGTCTCACACTCCTTTCTAGCTTATTCCTGAGAATGTGAATTATGAAAATACCTTGAATCTTTATGAGCAAAGAAAAAGTAAAGTGCATGACATATTTGACAGTTTTTACTCCCCCAAAATTCCCAGTAAAATCAATTTAATAGTTTTCCTTGTGTTTAAAATAAACTCTAAAATATTTTTCCACTGATGTGGCTTTAGCTTTTGTTTAATTCTAATAGAGGATTTTAAGTTAACTGCTACAAAAAAACGAAATATTTTTAAAACCTCTCTTTTGGATTTCCTAATTTGTGCCACTTACGAAATGACTCACACTGTACCAAAATACAGGAGATTGATGAGACAGGAAAAGTACTGATTTAACGTCCCATGTGTAAAATTACTTCTCAGGCTTCCACATATAGTCCTGATGTTTAGAGAATGCAGAAATCGGGAGCTGGGAGTTACAGCCTGACTCACTTGTGAGACTTTGACCCAGTTCTTTGACTCTAGATTCAGCAAAATACTGCAGCACTTTAAACTTGTTATCTTAGGTGTCTTCTAAAGGTCTGTTACCGTTGATCTCTTTATATCTCAGTTTACACGGTTATAAACCCAGATAATTAATTCTTACCTTCTAGGCTTTTGTGAGAGTTAAAAAATAGCTGCAATGGTCCTGGAAGCCTTCTAATGAAGACCTGTGTGGTGGAGTGCTCGCTGTTTGCCTTACTTCGTGTCCTAGGGCAAAAAATGCACGGGGCTGCCACCGGCACGAGCCCAATCCACCACTCCTGGAGGGGCAGGTGCTCCTACAGCGGCACTTGTGATGTCTGTAGGACTTGGGACTTCTGTCGGGGTGAGAAACCCCTACACAGGTCAGGCATTCTGGGAGCAGGTGATTTTCTGAATGAAGAACAACTCAGCTGTATCAGTTGAAATGTAAGCAAATCATTGATCAGTTGTGTGCCACCCCCCTGCCCCTTAAATACGAAGTATACATCCTAAAATCCTATATGTACACACATACACACATATATGGAATAACTGTTGTGCATCTGCAAGGTATCTAGAGGTCCCATTGTCCTTGTAATTCCTTGGTGCCATTACATTCATTTCCCCAGGTTCAAGCCATTATCATTCAGCAGCAGTGCAGCCTTGTTTTCTTTAGTCCCCACGTTATTAGTCTCCCTCCTACTCTCTAACCCCCCGGATCTGTAATGGAGTCCTCAGCTCTAAATTTGCTAGTCATAAAGATTTTTGCTTGAAATGTTCCAAAAATGCTGGGGGGTGGGAGGGTGGGGGGAGATAAATAAATAAATAGGAAAGCCTATGAGCAACACGCTGTGCCATGCTCGAGCATTGCACTTCTCCGGGAAAGATAATAAAGATATTAGCACTCATATAATTTCAGATAGGAAATGAAACCAGACATGAAAGAAACACTAGCTCCAGCTGTTGAGTGGGAATCAAACTGGCTCTGGGAATTACAGGTACTGTCACTGGAGACAGCCCGACTTCTGAGAAATGACCTCAGGTGTAGGAGCTTGCTGTGGCCCCTTGCAGATATTAACACCTAATTAACAATCTGCAAGAGCATCCTACATCTTAATCACCAGTGAGGTGAGAATGACAACCGAAGGAGTAGAAGGAGAAGGGGAATGGTAATTTTTCCTCTGCACGCATCATCTAATAACCATGGTTATTCAGATGCAGCTAAATGCGATTTCCTTTTAGTCATTTCTGTCTATTGGAAGGCACAGTAAGTTCATTTGCTAGCAGGTAGGCATCGGAGGTGAGAATTAAATTGATCTGAGATATTCTGAAAAATTGACCCAGAGGTCATTCGTAGTTTAAATTGGGAAGCAAGGCTGAGTTTATGTCTTCCCTTTCTTCTTTCCCCTCTGCCTGCTCCCCCCTCTTTTTGTGTTTCCAGGCATGTTATTCTGTATTGTGTAATTATTTAAACATACTCTGGTGGTGGGGAACCTTGTTCTCTCAAAGTTAATCAAAATAAAGAGAGCTTTTGTTAGCAGTGATAGGTAATTAAATAGCTGGCTTCATGTTGTGCAGAGGTATTGTGCTGGCTTATTGACATCTGAGAGCCGGGCTCCCCAGCCCTTCTGCACACAAACAAGCTTGCCGAAGTCACCGAGATTAAGGCCTGGGCTAAATTAAGCAAATTTGCTCCGCACGCTGTGCTGCACCACCGATATTCCCTTGGCACAAATTCCTGGCAGCTGGGATGCTTGGCAGGACTGCGGAGCGGGGACTGGCCCCGGCCCCAGGGATGCTGAGTGCTGCAGGAGCATGGTGAGAGGCAGCACAAATGGTTAGGTGGGGATGAGAGTCCTACATTGGGACAGGACTGGGTAGAGGCTGGTTTAGGTCTCCTGTGGAGGAGGGCTGCTCCCCTGGGGGCTGGATTTTAACAGGAGAAAATCATGTCAATTATTTTCTGCATGCCTGCTACTTTCTGTTTGTCGTTTTAACCAGGAACAGTCACAAGTGTGGATGGGAACAACCCGCTTTTCCCATCTTCAACTGCAATATTGGACATCTAGGGCCATGGTCTGCTCCTGTCTACCTGGTGTAAGTGGTCAGGAGAGCAGGGAAGCTGACGGAGAGGCTCCGGGCTTAGACCCGTGCCAGAAAGCCGGTGCTGGTAGCAATCAAGCAAGAAATAGTGGGCCAGATTTGCTCAGTCAAAGGCGAGAGCAGCTCTCCTGCGCTCCACGGAGGTGCTCCGGATTGCTGCTGCACCGTGTGGGCAGGAGCCAGAGGAGCTTTACTGCGATGCCTGCTCACGGGGCTTTACCTGCACTCCTTGGCTGGGCAACCGAGTTGAGAAGAGAAGCAGGCAGGGATCAGGGAATGAGGAATGTACACAGGTACATGCTGCAGACCTCGTTCAGCATCTGCTCTACCTGCAGCACGCCCTCTCTGTGCTCGGGAAGGATCTATTTCCGTATCACTCAGACCCAAATTATACTCTAATAAGGAGAGAAAGGAAAAGCGAAGAAAACATTATATCAACCAGTCGGCTTTTGTGGCAACTCCCATCGTTTTCTTTCCAATGACATGAGATAATCTCTATGTTTTCTGTTACGCTCATTTCTTCAACTCTTTTAGCTTTGTTTTCACATGTTGGCCTTGCACTAAAAAATCTAACTTGACATCTTGTGTCTTCTCAGCTAAAAAGGTATCAGTTCCTGGACTTAATGTCAGCTGTTCCCAGATCAAAGGCAAGAAACATAAAAGTTGACATATATTATTTATTTCATGGTTTACATCAATGATGTTTCTCTCTACCCTTTTTTGTTATTATTGCTGATGTTTTGCCCATAATGTTGTGCTCGCTGCTCGAAAGTGTTTGTCCCCTACAGACAAATATTCATATTAATGTAATCCATCAGCAGTTAACAAATGCCAGCTCACTTTGGCATTTCCCGCACACCCAAAACTCCCATTGTTTTTGCAGGAATCTTTGGGTGTGAGAAGAATGCAGGATCAGGGCCCTGGGTGGTGATTTTGGAGCTGGCGACTCTCTCCCCCAGCCCAAGCAATGCCCTGGGTCGGCTGGAGCAGCAGCTCAGCTGGCTGGCGCAGGGAGTGGGAGATAGTGCATTCCCCTCCTGCATTGTGAGTGCTGCAGAGGCGAGAAAAATGCCAGGCTTTGAGGGGAGCAAAAGCTCAAATAAAAACTTTTTTCTTTTTTTTTTTTCTCTTTTTTCCTTTGTTCCTACCTTTTCCCATCTTTCTTGCCTGCCTTCGGAGTTCAGAGCAAGCCATGCAGCGTCTGGCTTAGGGCTGTAGTCAGAAAATTGTGAGATCAGCCAGAAATGCCTGTGCATCCCTCTTACCGCTCCGGATAGTGTAAAACTTTCCTTTTTGTTTTCTCTTTGTCAACAACTGTGGCAGGTTTTGCTTCCTGAGTTGCAGAATCAGACAAAGCGCTGAGTCTGATTTTGCCCCCTACCCTCCCACAAGCTATTTTTTTCTGCAATGAAAATAATAACAGTTAAGAAAGATCCTTGGGATTTTTGTTGTTGTTGTTTTCTTTTGTTTAGTTTGGTTTTATTCTAAAGCTTGCTGACAATTGTCAAATGTTCATTCTAGCAAAGAAGTGCTCTGAGGGTACAGCCCCTCTATACAGCCGACAGGAGTCATTTGCAGCTTTCCTTAGAGCTCAGCTATTTGGAGAATGTGTGTCACTTTACTGTTTCTTTAAAATTTAATTGGGATCAGGCAATCGAGTGTCTCCAAATTTTTGCCTCTTCAGGCTGGCAATAAAGCCACTTATAATTTATAATCAAAGTTTGGTATCGTTAAACTAAACTGTAAAACCGACTTCAGGGTTTCGGTTGTAAAATAAATATACGATAAATATTGCAATGGGGCTTGAGTAGCACAGCTAACAACAGCACAGTGACTGCATATATATATATATATCTGTGTGTGTGTACATACAGTTCCAAAGGTAAGATCTAAATAACAGATAACTGGATGTATTCTTTCTTGGTGGAACCAAAGTTAAGATAGATTTATAGCACAAGTAGTTATTTTAAATGCAAAATGAAGTGTTAATTTATTAAAGTCATTTATGCATCTACATTATTTTTATGTCTTTATTTATATTTTTCTATACTATGCAGCAATGTAGTATTCATCCTGGGTTTTTCTGTCTGTTGACTGTAGCATTCCTTTGCTTAGATTTTTTCTAACAAGGCAGCTCATTTAGAAAGAAATGTTTATGTGAAGTGCTTGTCAGTTGGCATTTTTACTGGTGTGCTAACCCAAAGGTAAAATATAAAGGCACGTCTTTTCCTTGCTGGCTTGTTGCTACTAGAAGGGTTCCTCCCTTGTTAGCTTGATAAATAATTTTACTAGCGGGAATCTGCTGAATTTTTATGCTTGCTGTCTATTTTCTGCTTGCTGCAAATAAATTCCAGCACTCAGAGGGCACTAAAACCCCAAACACATGGTATTTTCCCATTTTGTTGCTGGTTGCCTAAAATATTTATTTCATCTTGTGTTTTTAATTAAATCTTAAAAAAAATAAAAATAAATAAATTTAAAAAAAAAAGAAAGAAAAGGAAAAATCCCTTAACTTTTTCAATTATTTCCAAATGAAAGTTTTAGTCCAGATTGTACTTAATGTAAAGTCTTGAATTTAAATAGCATGGTATCACAGGTAAACTAAATGGGCAGTTTTAAATCAGTCATCACTCCAACTACCTAATGTTTTTCAGATTAAGTGTGAGGATTATTTATTGACGTATGATCCGGTCAAGCATTTCTTATAATTTATTATATACTAGTTTTCCCAGCTTGCAGTCAAGAAAGCTAATTTAATTTGTGAAATAAATACTCCACTTCTAAGAGAAAATGCACCAAAAAACTTTGTTATGCATTGCCATAACGTATACGTCAGAAAAAAGTTTGAAGGAAACTAAACTGGAGAGGCTAAAGTAGAAGAGGCATTGGTTTATTTATTTATTTATTTATTTTTCTAAATGGGACTGTTTTGCAGTTACTGAAGCTTTACACAATTTAAAATTCAATTTAATTCAAGCAAGCAAGAACCTACCAGGAAGCCTCTCCTTCCCCCATGGCAAACTGGGTGCTGGTGGGCGCGCGGCACTGGTACGTGGCTGAAGGCTCGCTTTTTGGTACAGAAGGTCACTGCTTAGCATCACACTTCCCTGGGTTTGGGGGGCTTCACAGACTTGGTTTGGGGGGCTTCGCAGACTTGGGCACATTTGGGAGCTGGTTTTTCTCTTTTAGGATGTAGACGTGCAAAGGCAGCTTTTGCAAGGCTTTTTTTCAGTAATGTCAGTGTTTAGATTTGCCTGTGACTCTTGTGCACGATGATGGCAGAAGGTCAGGCTTTGTGTTCATAACAGGATCCCTGTGGCTCCTGCGGCGCAGTCCCAAATCTCCAGTCACAGATGCCCCCAGCATCGCGCCCTCTCCCCTCTGCACAGTTCACGAGGTAAGCAGCTACACGTCCTGGTGCATTGGCTGGGTTACAGTGGTGAAAGAAAACGGTGGTAAAAATCCCGTCCCTTCCACCACCTAGAGTGACATTTCTGTGCCAGGTGTTGAATCTGGGCATTGCGGCCATGCTGCATTTCCTTGTATGTGAACAGGCGCCATGAGCACCCTCAACAGAAGAGCAAAGCACCAGTCTCATCCCTGCTGAGAAAAGCCAGGTGTCACGTGCTGCCCAGTCATTCCCTCAAACAGCAGAGAGCCACATACCCGTGAAGATGCCAGGAAAATCCACCAAAATTTTTAGAATTATTTGCATATTTTTAGCACAATTCATCTCAAAGCAATCCTCCAACTTTGACCCAAATTCTTGCATTCTTACACCAACCACCCTGCCATCTGTGTACTAATTAGCATAAGAAGTAGGTGACTGATCAGAACAGTGGAGACGGATGCTGTGGTCTGGCTGCCCTGCGGACACCAGCCTTTTTGTTTACATGAGCACAACCCAGATCAAGTAAATGGGAAGGAATAATACATCAGCACTGAACAGATAAGGGAAAACCTTGGGCAGTGGGGAAAATTACCCTTGGGGGCTCCGCTGTATAAAATCATAAATGAAACAGGGTTGCAAGAAATCTCGAGAGGCTATGTAATCCGTCTCTGTGCCGTGAGGCAGGGTCAGACAGGCTGCGTTATCCCTGACAGATATTTGCATAGCCTGGTTTTGAAGACCCCCCTGGAGAGCGTGCAGCCTCCCCGGTGGCTCCCTCACAGACCTTGGCTCCTGTTGCTGCTCAGAAACCTTTCCCCTTGTCTAACCAGAGGAGCTTTCCTGTGGTGCAGGTCCCTTACGCCTTGTCCTGGTCACCTAGAACAGCGTACGCCTTTCCTCTTTGCACTGACCCTTTGCATATTTGACAGCTGTTGTTATGGCTCGCTGCAGCCTCCTTTTCTCTAGACTAAACAACACCAGGCTTTTTGGTCCTTTTTCATAGGTTATGGTCATGACTTTGCTATTTAATATCTCCTCTGAAGAGTCCACATACAGTAAACTTGCTGGAATTCAATTTACCTGTGCTGAAAAGGACTGTTAGGATGCTGCCTGGAGGCTTTACAACATCTGAAAGGGGAATAATTTAATTCTTACACTGATAATTTTTCTTCTGTGGGATGGAGGGCAGGGAGCATTTCTTTACCTATGTGCGTTAACCACAGTCTCCCCGTGAGTTTACCCCTGTAACAAGAATACATTAGTGCAATGTATAGCCAGAACTTACTGACAGGCACTGGGAAGTGTGTTTTAAATAATGGTAAATTATAATGTTGATGTTTTGTAATTTCACATATAAAAAAGAAGGGGAGATAGGATGCAGGCTCTTCATAGTTGCAGATACACGTACAAGGTGCTACTTGGAGATTGTGTCATGAATTTCACTGGTTTCATTAGCAGCTCAGGTGGCATTGTCAATCAGATTTAGCATTTCAAAAACTGCTAGCTTCAGTGTAGCTTTGGGTAGATCCCGTTTCTTCTTTGTGGCAGAAGGAAGTTCTCCCCAAGTGGCACCGATGATGTTGGACCAAAGAGGATTTTTCAGCCATCTGCACAGGCCTGGGCTTTGCTGTATGCTCTAAGTTGCTTTTTTTTTTAAAAAAAAAATGTTGGAGGTGACATTAGGGCCCATTCAAGGAATATTCACTTTGTTCCTTGGAAAAATGAGAGGAAATGGAGCCTGCTAACTCTGCTTTCCTCGTTGTCTTCTGGTGCCGTGCCTGGGAGTTTCGTATGGAGATGTCCTGGAACAAAACAAAGGTATTTACTTGTAAGAAAATATTTCCCAGGGACTTTTCTTCTATGAATCCTACTGAAAGAGCCATTTCATCCAAAAGTATAAACTTCATGTACACACTGAAAATGTATGCTGAATCGGAGAAAAAAAAAAAAAAGGCAACTAAAAGGTAGACATTTTAGCCCAAGCATTTCAAAACTCTAAAGATCTCACTGAGAAATATTTGTGGAGCTCAGTTCTGTAGGAAGTAAAATGGTGGTGACCTTGCTGAGCCATTGGCTCAAATCAGAGATGTAGCAGAAGTGAAAATATATGCTTCCTTCTCTAAAGAATGGAACTGAGGACCCATTTATACCATGGGGAAGAAGAGAGAGAAAAAATGTATTGTCTTCCTTTAAGTAGTTCATTTTTCTTTACAAAGAGATTAATGCATTACTATAGCAAATTTATTGTCTAGCCTGATTACCATTGCATAATAAATCTAAACAGCTGTGACTGTCATGGTGATAAGGCTGGCATGATTTTTTCCCTCTTAAAAAGGGTTTATAAGTTAAGCTTAACTTTCAGCTTTCTGCATTTCTGGGATAAAATTTATTTTGGCTATTATAGCTCTATCTATTTGAAACTGCACCAAAAGGAAATAAGTTGCTCAAAAGGGTGGTATATTATTGGGAGAGTTTTACCTTCATTCAATTTGCAAAAGAAACTGAGCATCAGCATTAAAATGAAAATGGAGTTCGGGAGAAAATAGTAACTCGGTTGTTGGGGGGAAAAAAAACAAGTTGTTACATTTAAAAGGGACTTCTCAAATATCAAGGATGGACAACCCAATTAAATTAACTGCATTGTATTCACAGCTGTTAACACCTTGGGCTCAGCTTTTCTCAGGCTACCAGAGTTGGCTGAGGCCTTGTCTATGCCTGGAGGAGACTTGTAGCTGTGGGAAGAAGTGCTTGTGACTAATTAGAGCTATTTTCTCTGAATCCCAGGGAAATTGGTACTCCAGATTTAGTGCTGTGAACATGCTGAACTGAGGGCCTAAGCGAGCACTGGGCTCGGGAAGGTTCTCTTGGCCACGTGACATTCCCCTCTGCTCAGGCTCCACTCAACCCTGTCAGTTTGGACATACAGATCAGCTGTTTCTTTCTTTTTCCTTCCCTCTCTTTTCATTTTGTAGTAAGGTGATACGCACACATGAAGGTGGTAAAGGCAACAGTCTCTTCTCTATGCTTTAAAAACCCTGTGTTACTTCTTTACAAAGGAGGTATCTCCATCTCCTGTCTCTAAGGACTTCTTGCCTCACTGACTTCTTGTGTCCATGGGTATATTCTTCATGGCCATGGTGGGAAGCGATCCCATGTGGTGGTGTTGAGGTGGCTGGAAGACCTCTTTCACATTCCAGTACCTGAGTAACACCATGCCCATTCACAGTCCTCAAAGATTGATTTGGGCTGGTGATAGGGGGGTTGGGATGAATTTCGGGGGAACTGAATTCAGCCTCTGAACAAATACAAGGCTTGCAGCCAGGACTGGCACTAGCTGGCAGCTTATTTTCAAAAAGTTGAGTGTCTTTGCCTGATTCTAAGTCCCTGGACTCTTGGCATTTTCTTTCTAATTCTTTCACCTTTTTTTGAGTTTTCCAATGAAGGGGTCAAAAGGTCTCTATTTAGATAAGAATTACTTTTAAAAAAAAAAAAAAAAGGTTCTCGGTACAATCTGGTACCATCAAGCATCATGAAGGAAAAAAGAAAAAAAGAAAAAAAAATAAAGATTTTATGCAGGCATTCAAGGGCTCACGCACTTCATCCCCCACCCCCCAACCGTGTATATTGAACAACTTGAAAATAAACCAGCATGTTTCAAAAAGGAAGATAGATGTGTCTGTTCAAATAGGCCTTGCACTTGGAATTGGTGCCTCTGGTTGTTAAACAGAGTCCTTGTTTAACATCCTCATTAAGAACAGTGACTTGCCACCAGTTTTATGACGATCAACTCATTTACTTTTAAAGTAAATTAAAGCAAATTTCTCTGTGGTGACAAGTCAATAAAACAATGGAAGGTTCAAGTTTTTCAATCACCCAACATCTGTTCCTCGTTGGGCTGTAGATGTAAATGCCCTGGGTATGGCAATAGGTGAAAGAGTGAGAGCCAATAGCTGTGCTGTTGGTTTTTTTTATTTTTTATTTTTTTTTTCCAAATAGCACTGTAAGCACTGTCCATTTTTGGAAGGGTAATTCTGTAGTTTCCTGTGACAGCACATTCAGAGCTTCATTGACACGGGAGCGGTGGCAGGTGATGGCCCTGACTCCGAGTGTTGTTGCTGGAAGCACAGTAAGCTGTTGCAGAGCGATGTACGTGGTGAGCCGCTTCTCAGAAGCCCAGTCAGCACAAACGAGATCCCCGTCTTCTGTCCGAGCCACCCACACCACCAGCAAACACCTTTGATGCAGAGGGTACATGGATGCTTTGTGTGCAGCGGTGGGAACTAGGTTGTACAAAACCTCATTGAAACCACTTCCACATTGTACCCACGCTCAACCTGTTTGTCTTGAAACGTTGTCTCAGAGAGAAGGCAGCAGATGAAAAACAAAGTATTAGACCCATTTTGCGTTTCAACAAGTGCAGGATGCAAACTGCAAAGTGTTTGTTTTACGTGTTCTGGAGGATTTGGCATTTCATGGTGTGAGAATTGGCTCCCTGCTGTGTGAAGTATTTCAGTGTGGATTTGCGCTGTGTGGGAAATGCTGGCATAGTGGAAAAGAGAGGGGGAAGCTCTGCTGGGAAAGCAAGAGGGGGCTGGATATTATTCACTTGGGGCAGAAGCCTGTCCTATCTCAAGGGGACGGTTTGTCTTGGACAGGGTAGAATTGACTTTTGGAGTGGTAGAGGAGGACAGGAAGTTGTTATTGGATGTGTGTGGAAATGATGGATCTCAGATAATTTTAGAGATGTAAAAAAGTTCAGCTTAAGTCCAGAGATTTTTCTGGCTCAGACAATCCCACCCTTTGAAACGCTCCCAGACATATGGTTATGGACTCCATCTTTTGAAGTGTATGTAGGCCTTTTACCTTATAGTGTCTTCTTCTGAGTCTTCAGGTTCAAGACCTTTGGCAGGAGTGGTTTACCCTCAGACAGATCTTCATGGGGCCAGGAAATGGGCTGCTCTGCTTTATGGGAAACGGGTAATTATGTCTCACCAAATTCAAGGTACCTGTCTGTGGGGAGCAGGTGACTTCTCCTGTGCTAGGTCTTCTCAAAAAGTGCTGAGAAATTCTTCACATGTTTCTGTGATGCTGTGCTAAATTTTATAATACTCGAGTACAGTGATTCATTGAGCAATTCTGAAATCTGTTTTCTCCAAAAGATGAGCAATGTTGTACAATGTTGTAGTTGTATCACCATATAAAATAAATAATAAAAAAAAAAATGCTGTACAAGGTTTTGTATAGCAAAAGGAATAGTAGCATTTAGTCCATCCTAAGAATTTTTTGTAATTGCCATCTATTATATTGGCACTTATTGCAGCTCAATAACTGAACATGGGAAGGTATCATTTTAAATAACTTTCTCTGATTTCTCCTTGTCCACATGAAGTGATGCCACACCCAGTCAATGGAGGAGGCAGATGAGTCACCCAGCTAAGATGCAGCTTTCTGGGGTATGTTGCTCATGAGCTGTCATACAGAAAAGAGGTGACAATGTTTATACATTGTTGTACAGGTTCCCCCTAAATCCCAATCATGGCACTAGCAACCCTTGACATCCTTTTTATTATTATGGTTCTATCAATTTTGCAGGGCCAGAGGTAGGGACTCACATCCTCAGCTCTGACCTTGGCATCTCCATGTAGTATTTCTCTACAGCTCTGCACACTCCTTACTCCCAGGGCCAGTTGTGCAGAAAGAGGGCAGCTGTGTGGTTCTCAGAGCCAGCTGCTGCCTGCTGTGTGCTGCTCTTTGTTTCTCAAATCAAACTCTCACTAAACCCACTAGAAAAGCTTCTTTTGACTTTGGTGGCCATTGTCCTGAGCTGTTACCAGAAACATGAAATAGGTGTGTTAAAGCACAAATGGATTTTCCTCAAAGGCAGCCTTTTTTTGTGAGTAGCTGAGCATCTTCTGCTGTATGAGAAGCACTCTCAATTTCTGTTGGATTCAGTGGGAGCTTTGGTGATCAGATCCTGCTGGGAGGTGCTCAGCCTTTGGCAGGATAGGATTCTTTTTTGTTATGAACCATTCAGGAAGCTAATGCTGAAACACATTCATGTAACTGTTTGAATGCCCAGGTCATACAGTTATAGAGATCCCCTCAGAGGTGAGTGTGAAATAGTAATGCCTTGTACTTCCTGAGTGCCTTTCATCTTTCCAAATATTTATTAATTAGCCCTCAAAACACCCCTGTGAGGCAGATAAGAGATGGATGGAAACAGCTCCTTTCACGCACTGGTGGAATCAAGCAGCTGTCTGACTGTATAAAACAGCGTTGCCCACAGTTTGGGGCAGATTAGGAAGTAGATAACAAACCCCTATCTTGTTGGTGCAGAAAGAGTTTAGCTAGGCAGAATTTAATTACCTCTGCTGGAACTTGGCCAGTCAGTCAAGGCTCACCTCACTCCTTTCATTGCGTTCAATGTGGAGTCTGTAACTCCGTTGGTTTTGTCCCACTCAGAGGATGACCCCTTGCTCCACACAGTTGCCCCATGTCTGAATCCATTCTGGGTCCACTGTGCAGCAGGACCTGACCTGCTTTGGCCACCTGGTGAAATCTTTTGGGGTAGCAGCACAAGCTGGCCTTGGTGACAGTCCCTCACCTTTATACCAGGATTTCCCCATCCCAAAGAGGACTTGGGTTAGACCAACCTGATCCTGCAACAAAGGGCCAAGAAAGGTGTTTCAGTGTGAGACCTGCTGTTCTGAAGGGGCAGGTTTAGAAAGTGAGCTCTTCTTTATGCTTTAGCTAAAGCCTCTGTTTTATTTTTAGGGAAAAAATAATCTTTGATCTGTCCAGTTTGAAAGTATGGCCAAAAATGTGCACCTTGGACTGGCTTCAGTGGGTGTAGACCTGGGAACAGACATCTCTCTCCTGTGGCTCTGCACATGTCTTATTTCCCCAAAGATTTGCCCCTGTGCATTTTATCATGGCAAGAGAAGTCCTGTACCTTATTTTGAGATTCCCTCTTTTGCATCCCTGGGGCAATCGGAGCCACAGAGCTCAAATTCCCTTCTGTTTGCTTTTTCAGCATGTGATTCTAGAGCATAAAAGCTTTGAAGTTAGAACTCAAATTTTACCTATTTTGTCTTAATGCTTTTTAATAAATCTCCAGACTCTCTTTAAAGCTTCAGAGTGCAATTTATTGTAAAACTACAGTTACTGTATTTTATGTCCACTGTAATTGCTTGTTTCATCTAATTCAGATTATACTCGTGTATAACAAGGAATAGGTCCAGATAGAAAGAGATGAATTATTAATCAAGAAAGTTTTGGAATTAAGATTTTTAAACATACAAACTAGATATATGTGCAATATTTAGAAATAGATCTGAAAGAGCTTATGCAATGTGCTTTAATCAAATCTTGAAAAGAAAATGACTAATACATCAAATCTTGAAAAGGAATTGACCAATAAATCAAATCTGGAAATGGAAGTGACAGATAAATCAGGTCTAAAAAAGCAAACAATCAATATATCAAATTCATGGTGTGTTTATTAAAGCAAGGGATTGCTTGTATGTGGCTGAACCTGCATGCTACAATCATACAATTAAACACTTGAAATCCTTCAAAAACAAATTATGTGTGCAGGTGTACACACACACACCTTTCTATATGTTCACAAAGTAAATACTTGGCCCTCTTTGCGGTGTTTTGAGCCACACTACCAGCACATAGTATTTGTTTAAGTCTCTGGATGTGCCTCGGTATGAAGTCTCACCATTTCAATAGCCACATGTTTCTAGACCCGAACACCTTATTATTCCAAGTCTTTTAAAAATGTTAATTATTAGTATAACCCAGATTTTAAAAATGATGAGATGTGCCTCATTCTGAAGGCTTTCTGCTTTTGTTTTCTGATTGTAATGGTACACTAGCAGCAACACAAACTCCTTTGGCTAATTGAAAGGATTTTGATAGACAGCTTGAGCCCAAAGCATATTTTCAAGATCAAGACTATAAAAATCTCACTATGGAAAAATCATCATTTGCCTCACTGACTTTGATTTACATCTATGTTACAGAGCCATGAAATTTAAAATAAGATGACCTAAATTGTCCTATAATAATGTGGGCATGAATGTATACTCCTGGTGGCAGAGTTTCTCTGTCACTATACCAAATGAAATCTAGTTTTTAGTGCCAATCAGTTAGGCATCATTAACCCTTTAAGAATGTTATTAGCATTCTCACAAAGCTTTTCATCATGTAACAAATGTTTTCAGACTAAACTTGTCGAGGTCAAAGAATCCAAGCCAGTAAGATTTAGGACTTTTTTGTCCTCTGAAATAATGTGTACGCTCTTCATCATGCCAAGTATAATTATTAACAATGGTTTTAAAAATCTTGCAAAAATGCAGAAATTAGATTAAAAAACAACATTTCCTAAGCTATTCCCAATTTATACTGGAAATATATGCTCCCTCCCCATCCTTTTTTTTTTTTTTTTTTTTTTTGCTATATAGTAGAAAAATTGCTCTGTACATGAATTGTCCAGGATTCAGGAAATGAAAATTGCTTTGCACTTGCTATTACATTATGGTGTTCTCCATTCTGTTTTTTTTTTTTTTCTTTTTTTTTCCCCTCAGTTCATGTTGTTCTTTTTGCAATAAGTGTATGTTTGAATTGAATTGAAGAGTAGCATATTAAAGAACTGGTTTTCATAGCTGTTTATGTCCTTTCATCCAAAGAAGTGTGAGAAAAGCAATCAAGGTTTCAGATTGACATGCTAAAGCAAGAACTATCAGAGAAAGCATCTTGCCATTGGAGTGTTGAATATTTGCATACCCAGTTTGTTTGAATTAGTCCTGACTAAACCAAGGTATTTATAGAACTAGCTTCAGCCTGTGGTCAGGCCTTTAAAGACGAACTGATTTAGTTTCAGGTAAAGTAATTATTAATCTGTTCCCCCAGCTTTATGCCTCTGAGTATGTCAAAATGTAGCATCTATAACCCTGACTCAGTGCATTATTCAGACTTTCCATCACTCTGTTTTTCAACAGATGGCATCTAGGTGACTTGCAGTCTTATGAGTGGGATTGATGATGTGAAATAGAGGAGCTTAAAAAGTAATTGCAGAGACAGGAGGAAAAATTACAAATTAATATCACTGTAGGAAATGGAAAGCAGCCTCACATGGATGTGAGATTCTCAATCGTTAGCTCTCACATCAAAAGTGTTGTTTGATTTGTATTTATTGCAGTATAAATAAAGTGAGGTAGGCAGTGGCATTGTATTCAGTAATTTCTCTTGCAGGCATTTGGGATGAGCTTCCCATGAAAGGAAAGTGAGTAACAAGCTGCATGACTAGCTGCTGTTCTGCTCACAGAGAGCACCACATCCTTCAGTGAGGACTTGGGAAAGGGCTTGCTTGTGCAGCTCAAATAAAACATCCTGTGGTTTTTCATTCTAAAGAGTTCACGTTAACGTTTTGCTGATGAATCGACGTGGCCCACGAAACAACCTGGGTGACTCACTGGGAAACTCAGTGTGAACATGTGTGAATTCAGGCGGGGTGAACAATTTTAAGGGAAGGAGTAGAACTTATAAAATCAAGGGTACAGTTTACACGACTTCCTGAAAGATATGTTTGAGTGCTATCTATGAATCTAAGCGTTATTTCTAATAGATGGAGTAATAATACAGGGAGTAATTTCTCAATGAAAAGGGCAGTGGCAGTGGTAGCATAAGAGGTCAACACCACAGGCTACATCACCACCACTGCTAAAGATCAACAGAAATACATCACCACATTTTGGCTAGGACATAGTTTAAAGCACCACTTTCTTTCTTAGCTTAGCTCTGACATGCCAGCTCCACATAAATCCTGTATCATCAGCAAGCAGAGATTCATAGTCACCTTCAGGTAATCCATGCTGGGACTCTGACACAAATTCCCATGGGAATGCATTCATCTGGCTTTGCTGGCCGTGTGTTAGCACTGTGGTGCAGGAATGGTTTTGTAAGAAAGCATGTGCACGATAGGTGATTTGTTCTCTCCAGCGCTAGCTAGCTCTGCTGCTTTTTTGGACCCCAAGCCCCACAGAAATAAAACCTTAAGTTGATCTCCAGCCTCCATGATTTCAGTGAGACTCAGGTATGTGTGTCTAAGTATGGACTTTAACGAACACTCTAATGAATTGGGAACTATGTTCCCATCTTAGTAAGACTAATATTCAAGAATGAAGAGTTTGTTTCTCTGTCCTAGTGGAATCCTGCTTGACCTAACACATTTTACAGCTCTATGTAAATTCACAGTGATGTATGAAATACTTTTTCCAGTCATATACTGTCTTTGTCACTACCATCCCTAACCTTTATCTCTGTAGAAAAGAACATTTAGAAAAGTACACTTAAAACTGTCTGCTAAAAACTTACTGCCTGAAAACACAGAAACTGTTTCAATTAAACCTTTTTTAGGCTTACTGATCTTTAAAAAAAAAATGGGAATCATAAAAAAAAAATCTGAAGGTATCTCTGTTTTTCTTCTTATTTTATTTTATTTTATTTTATTTTATTTTATTTTATTTTTTTCCTACTTGAGAAAATGAAAGCAATGGCTTTAAAATGTGTGCACTGAAGAGACAAGGCTTTTGTTCTGACAGCCTGTACATCATGTTTCATCACGATGGAGTCTGAAATGGTAAAAGTTAGAATTTGATAAAACAACTGTTTGGGGTCTGTTCTCTGAAAGATTCCTGCATGAATTCAGAAAAAAAAAAATCATGGAAATAGTATATTATTTTTTTTTTACCTTATGTAGCTATCAAGAAAATAAGAGCACAAAACGTATGGTTTATAGACTCTTTGAGATACTGTAAAGGCAGGAATCTTGCACTAATATTGTCACTGTTGAAATCAGCTTATTTGCTGCAGTTCTGTAATATTTAAGCATAACAAAGCATTTAATTTCAACCTTTCCCCACAAGAGAAAATAGTGTTTTTGAACTTTGATTAGTTTCTTGTTTTCTTCCATTTTCCATTTCTGCACTGTTTATGCATTTCCCAAACACTGTGGAAATACCTGATAAAATGTAGATTTTTTACAATGTTTTTCAAAAGATTCCCTCCATGTTGTTTAGCATTGCTGGCATGAAATGTATTGCCATCAGTTAGCAGGAGAGAAAGTTGCTTTCCTCATATCAGCTGTTGAACAACTGGATGCAGAAATATGGGGAGTTTGGCTCTCCGTGATCTCTCTGTAATTTTCAAGTCCAGCTTCAGACCGCAGACCCTCAGTTAAGATTTGGCTAAGGACCCAGGCTTTGTGCTGCATGTCCTGCTCTTCCCTATCAGTCCCATGTCTCTGCTCAGGGGCAAGGACATTTCCTCGTCCCCACTTTACAGACCTGCCCCATCATCCAGGTCCAGAGTGCCAAGCACCTCCAAGCAGCAGAAAAGGCTAAATGCATCCAAGGCTGCTGGCTTTGAAAATTGAGGGCAGGTATTTTGAGAAGCGGAGCTGTGATGCTCAGCGGGAGCGGGAAGGCAGGAAAACTCATTTCTTCTGGCTGGTGTTAACACCTCGTGTGGAACAAGGGTCACAGGGGTCCCTCTGTTATCACCTCTCCTCGAGAAAAGGGTGGCAGAGGTGGAAGGGGAATAAACCTGCTGTGCCCCTGGGGTGACCCAGACCGGCAGGTTGGGGCCTCCCTGAAGTGGGGAAGAGCAGGCTCTGAATTTTGGGGAGGAAAGGGAAGGGGCTGGAGATGTCGAGGCGATCTCCGTGTATATTCTCAAAAAGCTTAGCAAAACAAAATAGAGAAAGAAAAGGCTCCAGCAGCAGGGAGTGAACGGCTGGAATTTCCTTAATATTAACTGAGCTTTAGGCAGCAAGCCTTAACGTGGAGAATTATTTTTAATTAATAGCTTTTCCCCTACTTTGGAGCTCAGCGGGAGGATCTTCTTAGCATTGCACAAGGAGAGGAGATAGGAGCAGTCCTGGTTTTGTAACTGATAACTATTTCAGGCCAACTGCATTGCCTGGAATAACTTTGTATTCAGTAAAAAGAACAAAATGTTACATCAAAAGATACCTCCTTCTGGTTCTTGGATTTAAATTGCCTCTCCAGATAAACCTGCAGCCTGGCCAGAAATGAGTTGACGGATTTTTAAGAGTCTCCTGGCCAAGTTATCCTCTCTCCCCCCGATTCTCCCTCACCCCTGTGTTATCAGCGTGGCATCTGGCCCTGGGAGGTGACCTCGCGAGGATGCTGAGCGGCAGCAGCGCCTGCTCCCCAAACTAGCACAGATCCAGATGGAGAAGGAGGCAGGAAGGTGTTGTGAATTTGTATTACTTTAACACAATGGGTTTGTTCAGAGACAGTTTTCAGGCAATAAATGGCTCCTTTGTGTTACTTCCCTCCCCGTGGTAGCTTGCGAAGCTGTATATGTGCATATCATTTTGCCTGTGTATTAACAAGCAGGAAGGATCCCCAGCTCCGGCTGCCTTCAGGCTCCCTTCTCCTCCTCCTTCTCCTCCTCCTCCTTCTCCTCCTCCTCCTCATCCTCTCTTCCTCCCCAACTTCCAGCACCCCCTGCCCCGGAAAAAAAAAAAAAAAGGCAAAATAAGTAACGGGTTTAAAGGGCAAAAAATCCTTTCTTTTTGCTTCTCTTACTCTGAGGACTGTAAGAGGCTGTGCAGTGCATCTTTTTATGAGTGGCTTCCTGGGAGTTGGGACATTTGCTTGTTATACTGTGGCAGCGTAAGAGGGTGATCGTCATGGACTATAAAGTAACGGGAAGTCTCTCAGCCCCACCAGCTCGGTAATACAATAGCTTGCTCACACAGGAGAGAGGGATTTATAGCGTTGCCTTGTATTTTTTAACATATTTTTTCTGTTTTTTATTTATAGCCTAGCCCAACAGCTCTGGCTTTGTCCCCTGTTTCCCTCCCCTCCTATCTCAATTCTGCCTGTTCCTTTTGGTGGACTGGAGTCCAAAAAGAAGTCAGTTCAGGTGGAGGAGCCTCACAGACAAAGGCTGAACGTTGAGGTGTCCATACCCCCCTTCCAAACCGTACATGTTCTCTAAGCAGAAGCAAATAGGGGATAAAAATCTGCTTTTGCAGGCTGTGGGGAAGGAGAGGATGGAGCTGGGGAGGAGAGGAAATACTATGAAAAAGAGTTTGTTTCTTGTTATCAAAGTTGTCAAGCTATTTTCCTTATGAGCTTTTGTTAAAGCCCACTGTCTTTCTCTCATTTAAATAAATATAATCTCCAAAGGAGCTCTGAGTTGCAGCTTTGCAAAGCAGTGGGGTGCAGTTCCCACTTATTAGCTGTCACTGAAGACCTGATGCAGTCATGGCTGGGGCTGTAAGGGCCTTGATACTGTCAAGGTGAAGCAGCTGCGAGCTGGGGTGTGTGCCTGCCTTCCCCACCACCCTCACAAGGCAGGGTCCTGCGGCTGCTGGAGTTCCTGGGTGAGGTGGCATTTGTGGGGTGACCACTCTCAGATGGGGTTGAAGCATTCGTAAACGCAAATATTGGATGAAAAGGGGAGATTGCAAATGATGTAGGCATTGCCTTAATGATTCAGCAGCTTTGGGGACAATTGTTAGCATCGGACCTGTGTCCAAATCCCTCCCCTTGCCTGGGAAACGGCTGGGTAGGCCTGCATGGTGCTGCTGACCATGGCTGATGGTGTCTGCCCCCATTTCAGCAACTCCTGCGGAAGCTGCAGCAACAAGTTAACCATGTGGGGTCAAGAAGAGGACATCAAATATAATCAGCAGCTCTCTTAATCTTGGGTAGAGAATCCTCATTTGCTTGAATGTGTACGCTGATCAAAGCCCGATAGGAGCTGGGGTGCCACACAGCTATTTCCCAGGCAGGTTCCACCCCCCCTGCCATTTAGGGGCAAAAAGGAAAAGCACCAGGAATTTGGAGTTATTGAAACTTTTCCTCTTGGGGTTCGACAAATGGCCATGTCTGGAATCAACTGCACCTGACCAGTGCTTATACATGTTAACTCTCAGCTAACATAATCTGAAGCCCTAGGAAAATAGGTTGTAGCACAGATGTAAGACACTGAAGGAAGACAGTAATTTTTTCCTGTAGATGGGAAATGCATATGTTGCCTCACTCACTTGTCATTACTGAAACTATAGGTAGGGACAAAAATAGAAACTACTGACAGCTTGATTTCTTCATGCTGGCACTGAGCTACAGCGGAGCTCTACAAGACCCTATAAATATGCAAGCGAAGGGAAATCCTACACAAGTGCTATCATACTGCTATAGGACTGAATAGAATTAGCTTTATTGCAACCAAACAGTATGGACAGAGTCTGCTTTTCAGAGCTTCCCTATCTAGCAAACAATGTAAAATGTGAACCAAAGGCAGCTAATCTGGCCTGTTCACTGGGAACAGTTCCAAAATATATTGTTGGAAATGACTAGAAAAAGCTTTGCACTGCAGCCCTTACGGTGCAGCCTTTTCTTCCTTTTAAAGTGAAATGTCCTTGTAGAAATTAAACATTGTAAAAAAAAAAAAAAAAAAGAGAGAGAGAGGGAGAGAGGAAAGGGAAAGGGATCACTGTGGCTTAACACACTTATTAAAATTTGTGGAGGATGCAGTGCGCATTGAAAACTACCCCCCTCCCCAAACCTAAACCAACAAAAACAAGCCAGCCCCATGAATAGCTCTTCCCAGCTTCCTGCACATTGAATATGTATGTTAAAGGACAAGGAGCCAAGACTCACTCTGTTTTGCTTTGCTTGGAATATTTTTGCTTGTTTGATATATGAAAGTCAGGGGCTATGCCAAGGAGAGGCTGGCGAGCTGGCCATTGCGGAGATTTCTGCTGATGGCTCACAGTGGTGTGCAAAAGCAATATGTATCCAACTGTGTAAACAATGCTTCCTGTACCTACTAGTAGGGTTCAAAAGGTTTGCAAGGCAAGGAGAGGAATACTGCTCCTGGGCCTGTGAGCAGAGGGGAGGGAGGGAGCCCAGCCACTGCCCGGGCTCAGGATGTACCAGCAGCTGGGGGAACAGGAGGCAGGCACAATTCAGGGACCCCCAAAATCAGAGTTGTCTCCTTAAATGTGGACTCCTGGAAGTTTTCATCTTTATTCTTTCATATTTTTCTCATCAGAAGAGGCAATTTGTGCCATCTTGTGAGCCCTGCCAAGTATGCCTCCTCTCAAGGGCTCCGTAATCCTCTTACTTTCATTCACATCTCCAAAGCAGCCACATCTCCTGTTTTTCTAAGCTGCTGCGGTAAGTTTTCTTCACTATTTAGCTGCTCTAGATTCTTTTGCAGAGGTGGCAGCTGATGGCGAGCCCTTTCCTCCTTGTTAGAAGTGAGCAGTGTACACAGCTCCAGAGCAAACACTCCTATCTTCCTCCTGCTTCAAGCAAAAGCCTTGACCCCCGTGCCAGTGGAAGTGAAACGTTTCCAAAACACACAGGCGACTGGAGATGCGTCTGTGTTTAAACCCATCCAATTTAAACACGGTTATCCAGGAAACCATGACCAGAAGATGACTAGTCCCCGACAAGAGGTTTAACTCAATAATGATCTGTTGGCCAACTCACATGTTATTGTTTTATTGTCCATCCTGTGAAGCTCTTAGCTCTTAGCATGCATGATAATAAAAATCCCACAGAAGTTTAAATTAGAGTGAGGCTCAGGGATCAGGCTTAGCTGTGATCTGAGGTCATGGACTCTCATATCAAAGCATGTCACCTTCATTAATAACTGAACCATTGACCCTGAAACTTGAGCAGCTTTCCTCTGTCATTCCTCCAATTTCCTAAAATCTGGAGTTTTTATTCTGTGAGCTACAGACTCTTAAGGGGCAGTGATTCCCGTAGGGTTTGATCCTGTCCTCCTCCTTTTTGCTTCTAAGCTGGTTCTTGGCTTTTCCCACTTCAGTGTATTCTGCCCCCAGTTGCTCTGTGTAGCTCGAGCCATGCAAACAGCAGGATGTGGGGCGAAGGCAGGCTGGGGGGTGCCAGGGGTGGTGGCAGCAAGGTGGGGAGCTGAGGAGGCCCCCTGCCCATGGAGGGGTGTGGGATGCTCAGGGAGGGGCTTTGCTTTATACACAAACGGTGAAATGGCACAAGGGCTGCATTTCCCATGCACTTTTTGATGATCTTTTCTTCTTGTTTAGAGAGCTGAGTTTTCTAAATCTGTCTGATTGCTGTCAGTATTTGTAGGGACAGACCCACTATTTCCCCACGCTGTCCCACACACCAGGCTTGCCTCCGCCCCCTCCCCAAAAAATCTCTCCAGAGTTGCTAGAAGTGGATAGAGCACTGCTTTAATTTTCTGTTGTCTTGCCAAGTTAGAATGGGATTAAATGCTTTCAAGGTCTCTGGACTATCACTTTACCCAAAACATCCATCCCAAGCATTCAAAGAGGCATAGAGACTCTGCATAGCTATTTACTTTAAATGCCTTATTAAAATTTCATGAAAACAGGAAGTCAGGGGAAAAGAATACATTGCAAGAACGACGAAATTCAGGGCTTTGTCAATTTTAGTTCAACAACACACAACAATGAAGAAAAAAACCCCAACCAGCACGTTCAATTGTAAGTAAGGGATATTTTCACAATCGTACTGAGGCCACTAATAGCATAATTTGTCATTGGCTGGGGAGTTCATGAACTAAGAAAGAAACTGTGTTTTTTTTTGCTTAACTTATTACACAATTTTGATTGTTTAGAAATTGTCACCTTAAGGTAACCTAAAGCTGCTGTAGTTAAATGCCACAAACATTAGGATTTTTTTGATACTCCATTGTTTTTTTTTCTCTCTCAGCAGTAATAAATATTGCAATATCACATCCTACCAGTGCTGCAGCTCTTCTGCCTGGTATCTTTCTTGCTTTTCCATTCTTAAGTATATCTAATCATCAGAATAAATGGGGGGCAGGAACCAAAGCCTGATTTTTCCAAATATTGATTAAGTGCAAAAGATCCTCATGGTTTGTCTACTAGAGAGCATTTTTCCTGGACATAGCTTATGCCCTTCATTGATGAAGAAACACATTCTTTGCTGAAAATACACGAATCAGAAGCACTGCTTAGAGAGGCTTCATTATGAAAGGATTTAAAGTTTGGACTGAAGACCATTGAAGTCTTGTCATTGCAGACTTTGGGTAGCAGGACCCCTGCTAGCTGGCTGCAAATGTCCCTTGGCCCTTCTGCAGTGCCCCGTCCCTCGGACATCCCATGGGTAGGCACAGGGCACTCTGAAACTACAGTGTCCCAATCTGCCCCACTCCCATCATAAAAGAGACTGAAGTTAAAATTCTGTATTAGCCTCTTGCTGCAAAGGCAGCATATGTAGGCATCTCAGCTAAGGCATCTGCTGGCTTGGAACATGGTGTAATTATGATAGCTTAATGACAAAATAAGTTTTCACTTGCCAATGTCAAATTAATCCTGTCAGTATATACGTCACTGCGAGCGCATAGCTCAGGGTACCTTGCAATATGCATAATGCCATGTCTCTTTGCTTCTGCTTCACATCATGTGGTCTTCTTGGTGCAGATGTTGTTCAGCCACTTAAAGATCTGTAACACTACCAGGGGGAAAAAAACAAGAGTACTATATACTGGAATGAAAATAATGAGGCTAAAACCTTGGAAGTCCTCCTTTGTGCATCATTCCTGGTGCAAGCGGTCGTAGCTGTGTGGATTCCTCCATTATTCCAGGTGTAAAAATTGGATTGAAATTTGATAGGGATTATTCCTGGAGTTGGTTAATTGGCTGCCGAGGTGTGTATGTGCAGTGAGGGTAGCGGGGAGCCTGCAAATGACCTTTCCCTCGTTAGATCGGTCCCTGGCCAGCTGGACTTCAGTACCCTGAGGTGAAGAGTTTTTTTAAATTATAGTTTCATGGCTTTGCCACTTTACCTAACTAAAAGTTCTCATGCGTTAGCTCATCGCATGGACAGGAGGAAGAAAATGGGCTGCTGCAAAATATCTCAGGCTTTAAGAGAGCCCTGCAATAATTGCTGGGAGACTTTTGCAAAGCAAAATGCGTGTGGCTGGGTCCACGCCTGCCCACTCCAGTCATCCCCGCTCAGTGCCAACATGTCACAGGTGCACACCACAAGGGACAATGCAGCAAATGTAATTGGGAGGCAGGTGGTGATGGCTTGGATTCCGTAACACATTCATCCCAAGGTGTGCTTGTGCATCTGTTAGAAAGTGAAGTCATTTATTTTTTTTTTTAATTCAGTTTGTTGAAGAGAGATTTGAGCTGCAGGAAAACATTCCCCTCGATACAAGGGGAAGGTTACCAAAGGTCCTCAGAGACGGGGCAAAATATGGGGTGGTGGCTGCTGAGTTCAGGGGAAAGAGCAGGGTGAAAGAACAGGGCTGTAGGTGTGCGCAGGAGTAGGACCGGTGTTTCTAAGAAACTTGGCAGGACTTTTTCCTCCTTTGCTATCACTGTCATATCAGCACAAGCTTTTCCTTTTTAGATACCAGCCTTTTGTGCTCTGGTCGGGCTGTTCACTCGCATGCGCTCAGCCTCTGCTGTATGTTTCCCAGAGCCACAGCTGAGCCTCTCATTATGGGAGCCTTGGTGCATCTGCTACAAGTCCTACCGACGGTGTTTATTCTGTCCCTAAAACAAGGAAAGGACCCCAAATGCTCATACTCTGCTAGGGAGCCTGAAAATCTTCCAGAACTGAAACACAGTGATCTCTGGGGTGGAGTATAAAACCTATAGAACAGCACGCAGAATCTGTCTATAGGCGAGGGCGACCAATGCCAGTCCTGGCCAAAACTATGGGGAATGGGATTCAAATGAGCACACACGGAATGTTGCTGACACATGAAAACGAGCAGTACGGCGCTGCAAAAATGCATGGAGGTTTTAGTATCCTTTGGTGGACAAAATGTTGCTTTTATATGAAGGATATGTAAACAAGGCAGATAACATAAAAAGTATACATTGCACACATCGAATGTGAAATGCTTCAGAATTCCTAGGAGAGGATTTTCCCTCACTGCTTCAGCTCCTAAATACAAGGCTCAGCTTCCATCTTGATCTGGAGTTGGGTAGTCCTCTGCTGATACGCAGGGGGATTTGCATGTGAAGCTGCTGGGACGCTGCCTTCGCCCCCTGCCTCCCTGTGTTGTGGCCTCCCTGGGCAGTTTGCAGACTTTGTCCTCCCTCCCGCACTGCGGTGACTTCTCTGCTCGCTGGCAACCTCTCCAGGTTAGCAGAAAGTGTAAGGGTTTGATAACCTGCAGCGAGTGTTTACTGTCTCCCAGAAGAGTGCTGCAATGAAAAACAATTTGCAGAGGACAGAAGGAGAGATCTGGTTTCGTTTTTGGTATGACTACTACAGTTTCTAGCTGCAAATCCTTATCAGTGAAGTCCTTGTGTAGTTGCTCATCAGCAGAGATCCTGCAGGCAAACACTGTATTATTGCTTCATCCCATGTGGCTTTTTTTATCATGACTTCTAAACCTTCTGGAAATGCTGGAACGGGTTACATTGAGTGACTTGCCTTCTTTCAGAGCGCGACTTAAGGTTTTAGGCTGGGCTTCAGAAATAAAATAAAATAGTGTAAAATAACAGAAAAGCAAATAAAAGAATAATGAAGAAAAATAGGGGGGAAAAGTACATATCAGTTGTATTAAAGGAACAAAGTTCCTAATAAATGAATTCCACTGTTGTTCCTTGCAGTGATCTAGGACAGCTGATGGAGATTGACACTCCAAGTTACATGAATGTTATAAACGTGTAAAGAATCCTTTATAAATTCAGCTCTGTTTGCTGTGCTACACTTTCCAAATTAGGATAGTGTGGAGCAGATTGTGAAATGATGATTTACATGACTTGAGGATTTTGCTGTCTGTGATTAAACACAATAGCACTTCTTCGGGTTTCTTTTAAAATGCATTTAAAAATGTGTTTAAATATGTGTATAAATGCATTTAAAATACAGGCTATTTCAAAAAGAATAAATATATCAGGCAAAAAGTGCATTATTGAGTGCCGAGTAAAGTACAGCTGAACATCCTTAGAACTGCAGCATTCTAAAGATGGAAATAGATGTTAAAATTACAACAAAGGAAAATATGCAATATACCTTTTTTTTTTCTGGTAGGAAAGTGAAAACATAAAGTTCTGTTGGCTTGTTCATTCGTTTGCAAAGGATTTAGTGTTGTGCTTTTACCTAGCTGCATGATATACTGCAGTGAAATGCACAGAAATTCAGGATTAGATATGAGTTGTAACATCTAGTAAATTTTATGTTGAGAAATTTAGAGTGTGCCAAACGGCCAGCAACACAGACAAAAGAGTAACATGAATAGGTTAGGGAATTATTAGCCTCTAATAATAGATGATATGCTATATATCAAGTAATGAGTACTTACTGTCCTGCATTTATCTGTTACATGATGTCCTTCTTAATTACCTACCCTGCTGCCACTGTGGCCAGCAGCTGGTACAAGACACACTGCAAAGCTCCTTCTTTTTTCCCTCGTAAAATGGAAATGCACTCCCCAATCTCTGCCTTAGGCTTATTAGATATGGTTTTCCCGGGAAGAAGTATCCCAAGCATCTCTTTTTTTTGGACAATAGTTTCCAAGAGAGGCTGCCTTACTGAAATCTGTTCAAGCACGCTTCGAGCTGGTGGCTGGCAAAACTGCCCGTTTACCCCCAGCGTGGATCCTCCCTCTGGATTTTAATGCCTTCTGCTGTTTGTTGAGGTGAGGAGCAGATAAAAATAGCCTGTTAGATGAGGCTGTTGCGTTTAATTATATTCATAATGAGCATTCACCATCCCTAATTCAATAGTGCGGCATAACAGGGGGGAGGGCAGGTTTTTAACCTCATTTCCTAAGGAAATGAGGCATGTGCCACCCCACCACCCACCCACCTGCGTGTGGTCTTCTCTGAACAACTCAAGAGAGCCTCGCAAATGGGTTTGGAAGAGGAGGCACGTCTCAAGTACTAGGAAGTCCTCGCATTTGCAAGAAAAAACTCCAGGCTCGTAGGTTGCAGCCCTCTGTTGCCTGATGGGGATGAGAAGGATCAGAGGTGCTGGGCATGGGGCTTGCTGCTGGACCATAAGTTTCCTTACCCAAATTTTGCACTCATTCTCCCCAGCCTAAAATCAGTACAGTCAGCACTCTCATTTTGGAGAAATCAGAGTGGATTGAGGACCAGGTTGGCTTTCTGGGAGCATGGTGAAGCATGCTGCCTTGCTTTTGGGTATGGCACATCACTCATGCAAAGCCCAAGCCTTCCCCTTGTGCCCTGTACCACTGCAGCTCTGCTTCCTGCCCTCCTCCCTCCAGCTGCTCCCACACCCAATGCTCCCGGAGCTGGCAGCACATTAATAAAAAAAATGTAAGTTTTATGGGACAAAGTAAATAAGGCAATTCATATATCATTCCTAAGACACGCAGAAATGAGGCAGAGAAAAATAACCATCCGATATTTTATATGGGGATATTTCCATGAGTCAGCTCATTTTCAGGTTTCTGGGCTTCCAGCTGCAAGCTCTGCTGTGTTGGCTTATCTTCTACTTGAGGCCTGGCATGTGCCAGAAGTAGCTTATAATTGGCTGTGTTTCCCCTTCGTAAATGGTAATAATAGAGCCTTTATCAGCAGAGAATGGCTAAAAATTTGGATGTCTTTAATTTCATCACAACTTGTAATTTTTTTGAGGCCCAATGTTACGTGAATAGATCTCCGAGCTTCTTGTTCAGGCTGCAGAGCTGACAACACAGGGGATGATTTTTGTAGGTGGGATATTGAACCGCCCTTCAAATGTTCCCTAACCGGTAGCCCTGGGGCTGAATTTATCCTTTAACCATTGTGGTGTGGTTTTCATTAACCTGAAGGGTGATGGGACGTTGCAGTTGTTGTGCTGAGGCTAAGGCATTTCTTGTGGCAGCCCCCGTCTTTATTCCAGGACACAAATGCAAGGTATTTTCAATGTATTTTAATTCATTTGAGGTTTTCAATGAACTCACCTCAGCCTTCTACACTCCTCCTGAGATTTCATCCTGAGGATTTTGAAATAACTGAATTTAACTGAAAAAAAGAAAAAAAAATGAAAAAAAAAAAAGCTCATTCAGTATGATTTCTAAAGACATCTATACAAGCTTTACAGAAAATGGGTTTTAAATTGTACATGATAGAAGAATCTGGCTGATCACAGACACAGGAAGGATATCAAAACTTATTTGGCTGGTCAGAACTTAGATTTTCAATAGGTTCTGTCAAGATGATAAAAAATCATATGGAAATACACCACTTGATGCACTCAGATCACAAGTATGTTTGAGGGAAACTGCATTCTCTACGTGGATATCCTGTGAATTGGAAAGATTTCACATGAGTTTAATATATTCTTTTTGGGGAATTAATTGTCCACCAGCACGCACAGGCATGGGGGACAGAGGAGTGGAGTGGGAGCGATTTGCAGTTCTTGGTGGGAATTAGTGGCATGAATATGTTATAACAATCATAATTAAGCTTTGTACTTGAACAGTGCCATTGCTCTGGGGATCTCGAGGCACTCTGCTAAATTTACAGGGAGATCCCAGGGAAATAAGTGATTTCCCCATGGATCTGCAAACACTCAGTGGCAGAGCTGCGAGCAGACTCAAGGCTCCTGGGTGCTGGGAGTTGCCTTATTCCTCCATAAGAGGGATCTGTAAGAGGAATACCAGAGTGTACCATTGCCACAGACACAGGCAACTGCTGGACATTGTCACTTTTCTGCCAGATCATTGCCCTGAGCAGGCTTAGTGCCAGTGAGAGGATTGTAGGGACTGCACAGGGGGGAGCAGGGACACAGGTGTGTACAACAGCAGAAGGGTCTTGCAGCAGCAGCCTGAGCTTAAATGAGCTTTAAATAACAGTGGGAAAATGCACACTCAGTCATTGTGTAACCTTCGGAAAGTCATGACTCCTCCAGACCTGTGCAGTTAGTACGGTCATACTGCAGAAGGATCTGTGGAGATGGATTTTCTTATTTATGGCAAAGAGAATGAAAAATTGGGAAATCTTATCGGGGGATGTGGTGCATTCACCATCACATGAAGTTTTTTTCATCAAGGCTGAAGTGCTTACCAGAAAAATATGCTCTGCTTTATCTCAAAAAATAGAGCTCGTGCAAGAAATGCATGGTGAAATTATTTCTTTGCCATGAAGGAGCTGGTGGGATGATCACAGGGGTCTGTTCTGTTTAAAATCCACGGGGTTAAAAATCTGTGCAATTTAATATTCCTACCATGCTTTGAGATCTTCAGAGGCAAGGTCCACGTGGATTCAATACAATGAATTAGCCTCCTCAAGCAAGCTGATTTGAACTTTGCGTACAAGACAAGGAACATATTACATTACTGGTCTGTTTGTTCCCTTAGCTGGTTTCACAAGTTTGTGCAGCCTGATGAAAAACTGAACAAATTCACTTGACTCTATAGACAGAGCGGAGCAGACAGCAAGTTTTTGATCTAAGTGCCTGCTGAAGATGACAAAGTGTTTAAAAGACAACTGGACTTATATTATTGAGCACATTTAAAGTAAGTAGTAAAACCTTAAACATTGATTTGGTGTTTTACTGGAACCAATGGAAAGATTTAAAAAGAATGGTTACACGCTAAAAAGCTCCAGTAAAAATCCCTGAATTTGTGCTGAATAAATCCTCTCTCTCCTGGGAGCAAGCGAAGTGGGGAGGGCGACACAGTTATCAGCCTCTGTGGTCAGGTCCAGGCTGTGCGTTTGGCTTGGTGATGGGCAAAAGGATGTTTTTGTGTGTGCACGAAGGAGCATGCCAAGAAGCAATGGGCAGCACCGGTGCTGCTCTGGATGGGAGCATGTGGTGATTTAGAGGGAGCCGAGCTCTTGCTGCTATGCAGAGCTGGTCCTCCCCTTGCCCCTCTGGTCCTGGCGGTGCCCGCCCGAGGGCATCGCCGTCCCCCGGTGCTGCTGGCATCTCCCCCAGCCGCGGGGCAGGGGACCAAGGGTATCCCACCAGAACTGGGACACTTGGCAATCCTCGTTCTTGTGCAGACTGTGTGAAATGCACACCATTCCCCAGAGCTTACAGGCACAGTTACAAATGAAGTAAAGATGGCAGGAATGACATTCCCTTGCTAATTATAGTGTGTTCCCATCTGTATATTTGGTGTTATGTCACCAACTCCAGCCTGCTTTTTTTCTAGCAGGGAAATACTGCTGCGGGTCGAAGCTCAGCACAAAAGGCTCCAGACCTCTAGTAATGTTATATTTACCTTGTTAATGAGGATGAAACATTCACCACCCTATTTTTAAGAGGTATTGGTTGGAAATCTGAGAGTGAGTTGGCTAAGGCTTTTTGGATAGCTCAACAGTCCACATTTAAAAAGCACTTGGGTGTGGATAAACCTCACAGAGTACAGTGGCTGCACATTTCATTGAACCCTGCTGGCTCCATGTGTGGTGGTGAAACTGTGAGCCTGGATCTGTCCCTCCCTTGTGGAGAAGGTGGGAAAGCAGCTATCCCTCACCACTGATCCTCCTCTCTTCTGTAGGCTTTTTGGGGCAGTAGATAATCTGGGAAGGGTTTGGTGAGCTGTAGAGTTTGTGCATCATCCTCCAGCCATTCCCCCAGAAAATACAAGACCAGAACCCACCCTTCTGGAGCACCCTGTGGGGTGTCTCTATTGAATCCTCTTGAGACTCTCACGACTCCTCCTCAAAGCCCAGACACAGTCCTGGAGTACACATCCCTGTGTCTGCTGGTGGCATTTCCTGGCTCAAGGTATATTTTTGTTATTTAAGACCTTAAATTTGCTAATTTAAGGTGTCACCTGCCAGTGCAGAAAGACCCTCTGGAGGATCCCACAGGGCACTTTGCTCTTGAACGTCGTACTTGTGAGCTGCACTGGTGAGCCTTGTGCTGGATAATATAGGGCTGAGATTTTTAATTAGGGTAGAGATGGGAGCCTCCAAATCTCATATGATTAGAGAGTTCTCATAACTTTTACATTTATTATAAAGTCCAATTAGCATATTTCTTACTTTAATGTCTGTATTGCCCTGTAAGGTGTTGGAAATCCAAAAGTGAGAGAAGTTTGCTAAAACTTGAAAGCCAAGAAGTGAAATTAGACCAGAAACAGAAGTGAAAATGGACATTCCTAAATTAATCCACCAATGTGGCTAAAACCAAACATAGACAAAACAACAAAAACAACAACAGCAGGAATGATGACAAGGAAACTAAAATCCAAAACCTATCCACCTTCCTGATTGTAACTGAAGCAGGAGGAAAATAAAATAAATAATGTCATACAGTTTTGAGCCATGCCAAGTGCAGGCTCACGTGAGAAGGCAGAAGGACCTTACAAGGAGCGTCTCTCAGGACTTGCACCTGGATCTGTCCCCAGGGCATAAAGTCTCTGTGCCTGGTGCAATAGAGCCACACTGCAGGGGTGCTCAGTGGGGCTTGTGTGTCAGTTGTTGAATGGTTTTAGGGGTAAGGAGCTGAAGCACGAAGGCCTCAGCGTCTGTTGAAGTCAAGGAGGATTTGTACCAGCAGAAATAGGCTTTGGTTTCTCGTCATGCAGGAAGCCGTTGGTGGAGTAGGAATTTAACAAGTTCACAACTTAACGAGTCCCAGCCTAGTGTCTGGACTACCAGAATAGATTTTTTTTCTCAAATACCCCCAAAACACAACTTGCTTTTGTCAAATTTCTGTATCTCTATACCCAGTGTCAGCCTCAGCTTAACAATGAAAGTAGTCCCAGAAAACTTCTCACAAATAAGCAACCTATTCTCCCTGTTATAAAAGCAACCTCCTACTGTCTTGTATATTAATTCTATGCCCACAGGGGACTGTAGAGGTTAAATCTTCTCTGCCTGGCATGGTAATTTTCATTGCTTTCATTTTTTGGAAATTTCTCCAAGTTTCTGACAGGCTTAGTGCAAGCTATGAAGGCTCCACCTCTTTCTTGGCCCTGTAACCCGTGAGCAGTTCAGCTGAGGCGAGGGGATTTGAGTATGATTTGGAAAAGTTGTGAGTATAAATAGAAAGGAATTTGAGATGTTTTTCCCCTCTGTAATTCAACACTCAAAAGCTTCCCCTTCCACCCAGCACATAAGGTGCTGTACCAAAACGGTGGAAAGAATTCATGGAGCTTCAGATCAAGGAAGTTCATAAGCCAGTAGGCTTCTCTCTTGCTTGCCCTTTTTTTTTTTTTTTTTTTTTTTTTTTTTTTTAATCTGATAATACCATCTCCCCTAGGGAAAAGCACAGCCAGAGCCTGTGTGGAGGATCTTACAGATTTTCACCAGATTCCCTTGTCAGGAACATTTCCTCGTCTTTGCCCCAGCTGGTCAGGGCAGCCCTCATGAGCCTGGAATGAGCACTCAGCCCAGGCTTTTCCTTTTCATTTTCCTCCGTTCTCTTCCTGGTAGCACTTACCACTAAAAACACACATTCAGTCTGCTCTGAGCTTGAACCTCAGCTTTCCTCCACCTTCCTCATCTGATGGGTGTACCAGGGCTGCAGCACATCTCAGCCCCAGCACCATCAAGCCCTGGGACAGGCATCCCGAGCTCAGAGGCTGAGGCTGGGCAGCATGGCTGTGAGGTGCCCTTTGGGTTCCTTTATTCTCCATTGTCATCTTCGCCTTCTTTTAATGTTTCTGCTTAAAACCCTACACACAAATACAATGTAAACCTTAAAGAACCTCACTTTCATAAATGTCAGCTCTTAGCAGTATCAGTGCAAACCCTCTGCAGCCCCTCTGGCTTCAGCACAGTGATGGGGCTCTGTTCCCAAAGACTGATTGAAAGAAAGTCAAACCAGCCCCCCATGCAGATCTCCAGTTGCACCTGACCCAGGCATAGATGAAGGGCAATCACAGACCATATTAGTGTGCTTTCATTGCCGGGCATTTGATGTATGGTTTCATTTCTGTCTCTGTTTCTTTGTGAACCATGATATTAGGGCATGCAGATTTACAAATCAGGCCCCTGCAATATTGTTTAAAGAACCCTCAATGATTTCTGTAAAAACCTGAGTAAGTATTTGTTATATTTAGAGGCAATTCTGCTCATTGTTGCTTCATACAAGTAAGCTTTTCACTGACCTAGATTTTGCTATTCCATTTTCCATTTGCTATTCCACATTACATTGCATGGAAGCAAAGCCTTTTGTCTTTTCGTGCTCTCTTGCACTTGCTATTTCGTCCACCGGCCAAAATCACACTCACTGGCCTGTGATGGCGCCACCAGCTTTGCTGTAAATGATTGTATCATTGAGGATCCTGGCTTCAAACTAGAACTAAAGGGCTGCTGTAGAATAACCCTTGGGCTGAACAGACCTGGAGGACTAGCCAGCAGCAGAAGAGCATGCAAAGGGAAAATGTTGACATGTTTTCCTGCAGTAGCAATTTGTGGAGAGAAAAGGAACGTGGGACAGAGTCAGAAACTGGATTTCTTTCAGTTGAAAGGATTTGTACTCTCCCTGGACATATATTACAAGTATCACTAAAGACACTAAACTGCACCGTGGTTTTAATTCTGCTCTCAGTTTTAACATGACATTAAAGAGATACCTGTATTGACAGGAAGAGTTGTAATGCTTTTGGGGAGTTATTATTATCGTATTACATAATGAGGGTGTTTATTGCTGTAGTGCCTTAGGGCCGAATTTATAAACATTGTGGACGGATTACATGAGTATTATGCTGCGCATAAGCATTTTGCTCCCTGCTCATGGTGAAATCCTGTGAACTGGACAATGTAAACAAATTAACATTATCAGGGAAAACTTGTTTTTTAAGTCAACTTTCCCTGAAGACTCTACTTGTCCAAAGGACACTTACCTTAATTCTACATCTCTTGTGTCTCCACCATGCTCAAAAATGATTTTACTCACACATATTAACCCAAAACAATTCCTTTAAAAAAAAAAAAGAGGCATGTTTAAAAATGCATTTGATCCGACTAGCTAGCATATTTTTAAACACGGCAGTGTTATGTTTAACAGCGTGTTAGCATATGTCACTCCACTCGTTCCCACAGAGCGCTGACAAGAGTGCCCTCACTGCTCAGCAGAGTCCATGGCAGGGACCAGTACCCCTGCTCCAGCGCCTCCAAATTCAGCACCCACTTTGCCCAGAGGAGCTGTGGATGCCCCATCCCTGGAGGTGTTCAAGGCCAGGCTGGATGGGGCTTTGGGCAACCTGGTCTGGTGGGAGGTGTCCCTGCCCATGGCAGGGTGTTAGAATTAGATTGGCTTTAAGGTCTCTTCCAGCCCAAGCCATTCTGGGATTCTGTGTTTCTATGGGTGGGGAAAGGGCAGAGGAGGTGGCTTAGCTGGGATGGAGCTGGAGAGGTTTTTGATGGTAGTGTTAGATCTGGACTGTGCTGCATTGAGTTAGCGGAGAGAATCGCGGAGGAGACAACAGACTGAGGCACACTGGGATGGGAAGCTGGGCATCTTCTGGCATGACCCTGCTGGGGAGGCTGAAAGAACCTCCTGGGCATTCACAGGGCTTTACGTTGCCATCCCCAAACCAGTGCTGGCAGGGCTGGTGTCCCAGTGTCCCGCTGCTGTGGCTCCGTGGTGGGGCACCCCTGTCAGACAGACCCAGACCTTCTGGGCTACCGCCTCCCCCGGAGAGCCTGGCAACCTGCCCTTTTCTCTTGGTGGTGAGCAAAGGCATGAATGACTCCCACGTGTTCTGGGGCAGTGTCAGCAGGATCAGTAGACATACCTAACATAGGCAGTGTCCCAAAATAGGTCCTGTGTCCTGCCAGCATCTTGCCCATGTCCTTAAGTTCCATGTCCTGGATGCAAACACCTGACACCCCCGCGGGACACCAGAGTCTTTCCATTCACTTCAGCAGGTTCACAATTTCATTCTGCACAACAGTCCCATCAGTTCTAAAGGGACTGTCCACTGGGCACAGTTGCACTCTGCGAGTCAGAAGCTGTGCTTTGTATTTTTAGCATTTACCTAATGGTCCTCAGGGGAAAGCATACATTTTTTCCTTGCTCCAAGGGCATGGTCGGACATGTTGCTCTGCCTGTAGCTGGTCAGGGTCAAGTTGTTACAGGCCCTGGACCATTTTGGCCAGGTGCTGCACCTCCCTGCATCCAGGGCTATGGACAGAGAGGCGGATGCTCAGCTAATTTCTCCCTGCGAGGACAGCTCCCAGCCCTTTGCATGCAAACCATGAAGGAGCCCATCAAAACGAGCAGCTGGGGTGATGTGCTCCCTCCCTGGTGTGGGCTGAGGCACAATTTCACCCTGTGGGCTCAGAGAGAAGGCTTTGCTGCTGAATATAATTAACAGCATCTGAATTTGGTGCAGTGGGATCTAAAGCATCCCTGACAGAGTGGGGTGATTGGCATTAGATCTTTTGATTTCTCCAGAGGCGTCATAATATTTTAAACTTATTATTAATTACAAATGTATTAATCTCTGAATAGTATTAACAGTATTTCCAAATATTATAATTTCATCCTATCTGAACCCACTGGGAAAAAAAGTCGCTTTGGATGAACTGAACAACTTTATAGACAGTGTGCTTTATAACCAGATGGATTTTCCCCAGTTAGTCCCATTTCTGTCTAATACTGGGGGAAGATTAAAGATACTGAATCAATGGCTGTAAAAGCTCGCATTAAAATTTTGCAGTAAATGAGAAGAGGAAAATTTCCTTAGAGGCATAAATTGTAGCAACTGGAATGCATGCAACTTATTTTTAGTATTATACTGACAGTCACCCTTGAAAGTCTTTTTTTTCCAAAATGTTTTCTTTTCTCGGATAGAAAAAAAAGAAAAATAAAATGACCTCTAATATTTTGAAATATAGAACTAATTACAGTAGGGAGTGATCCTGATCCCACTGAAGTCAACTGCGGCATTCTTTATGACATTGCAGGATTGTGCTGCTATTAAGAAATAATAAGGAAATGAGATACTTTAAAGAGAGGGTTTTAAAATGAACTGGCTCTGTTGCCCCTTTTGTAAAAATACCTTAGAGCCACTTTTATCAAGTCAAAACGTTCATTGAAAAGAGAGAAATTAAAAGACGCCGCTCATGGAGCCTGGCAAAACATGAAGTTCGCAATAAATATCTCCCGAATCCAATTATAACATTCAAATCAAGGAGAAAAAAAAATCATGAAATATAATGAAAGCTTTCTTTCTACTGAAAAAGTATACTTCATGTGTCCAGACCTAAGGGAATTTCCAAGTCAGCATTACAGTGGGGAAAAAATGTAATGTAAATGAGAGTGAAATAATCAAATTTTTCTGGTGGAAATAAGTGCGGCTGTTTGATGTAATTTTGACACACAGCATAATTTCAGCATCAACACTGAAGTTTAAAGGATCAGTGTGTCTTCATGAGATTTATATACAGAAAAGCCGTTCAACGGGAAAATCTAAATCAGACTTCAGTATGCATATTGGGCCCCACTAAGATTGAAAGCCTTGCATTATATTAGTTGCAAATAGAAAGATAGAGATGACCCTTTTTCAGTAATTTCTAGGCACCCTTTCCACTTGAAAATCCAGCATGATTACAGTATATAAATCACAAGAAATGTGTGAATGTTTTCGTGCTCACAAAATCAAACATTTGTTTTATGCCTCTAACTCCAGCTAAACCATTTACAAATGCACACGGTTTTCTGCAGTGAGTTACACAAGGCTCATGTGCCCATGTTTATTGCAGATGTCATTTTTAATATCACAGGGATATATTCCAAACAATTAAAACAATTAAAGCAGGGCATGTCTTTGGCATTTTACTAAATCTTGTAACCTGCATGAAATACATTTGTAAATTTGGGTTCATTTCCAAATCAAGACAGATTCACACACCCTCACAGCCAGACCCAGCACGAGAACCAACAATTAAATGAAGCCTGAGATCCAGTCCAAAGGAGGCATATACTCAATTTAATTTTTAAATACCTTAATTAATAGTTTCAGTTAAAGCAAAGAAGTGAAAATGGATCAAACTATGTAAACATTGGTTAGAAAAATACACTCTCCAGCCAAAGCAGTGGAGAAGTGCTTTTAAGAAGAATGGTCTTTTAATTTAATTTAAACCTGGTTTTCTAACTTCGGTGAAAGCCCAATTCAGACAAGGCTCGAGCCTCTTTTACGCCACATAGAATTACTGAGATTTGCTGAGAATTTATTTATCCAAGGCTGTGTTTCACTCTGCAGTCATCATTTTCTCTCTGCTGTCAGCGTGTTGTTACCTTTCGGCAGCTCAGAATTCACTGAGAGCCTCAGTATGTTTTGAAGCTGAGTTTAATCGCCAATGGGAGCTGTACGAATGCTACAAAACATTGTTCACAAATATTTACCGGAATTTTGAAATGAATTGGGGTAGACTCCACTATTGCACTTCTCATGTTTGCTTTCTGCAAACATTCAGGTTCAAGTTCTTATTGACACGGCTGTGATGGATGGAAACCCTTACATAAGTCCCAAGGCCAGGAGCGTGCTTTGATGCCGGAGCAATCGGGGAGGAGAAACACCACCACGTGCCTTATCCGGCCAGTGAGCGATCACAAGCAGCCCTCAAATAGTGGAAGGAAACAATTCCTGATTTGTTGGTAGTTCCTGAGTTCCAGAGGGGCAAAACGACAAAATTCAGAAAACTTGCCTCTTTGTTCCGGAGAATGTCTATATACAGAGAACAGGGCTTTCCTTCCTCAAAAAGTATTCTTAGCAAAATTTTTGTTGGTTCTTAAGCCTAAGCTTAAATGAAACAAGAGTAAAACCATTTGAAAGAGGTTGAGAATGTCATTTTTAAGAAAGCTTTTATTTATTGTGCAGTATATTTATGCAATTATATAAACTGCAGTTTGAAGTTCCTGCTTCAGTGAGGACAGTGAACTGGCTGCAAATATCCTGCTTTACAGTTAACTTCCAAGATCTTAACTGTTTGGTTAAAATGGCTGAACCTTTACCTTTGCTGTTGTTCTTTCTTGGTTTGCTTTAATCTGATTATGTTAATAAAAAAGTAGAACAATGAAGAAAAATTGTAGGTGAGGAATATGGATATGGGGTCACATTACGTGTTACCATGCAGCGCTTTAGGAAGTTGTCTCTGACATCCACTCCATCGGCACTTCTTACTGGTATGATAAACTTTGTGAGTTTGTGCCTAAATTTTGGCCTAGTTGTATCACATGAAGTCAGGTTTTGGGGAGGAAATCCACTGTTGGTGTCTTTTTGTGGAGTTCATGACTGGTCACTGTGACACTGGTCATTGTTCCATCCTCCCTGATGCTACCATTTAAAGGCCAACATGCTCTGTGGAATGAAAACCAGGTGGGTCTTCTCACCACCTGCAGAACATCTGCAGAAACCACGAAATATATAAAAATTTTTACAATGAAAAACATTTTTTTTCTGATAATATTCAGGGAAACCAAACAGCCATCCTTTATGTCAGAGCTGGAACTAGCTAGCTAGCTAGATAAGATAGTTATTTAGCTAGCTAGTTAGTTAGTTAGAGGCCCCTTTTCAGCAAGGTTTAAGGAACCGAGATGTGGTGTGGCAGGGGAATTTGGGTAGTCGTTGTGCTCCTTGTAGTGTATTGATGTGTATTGATTGTGATGCTCAGGAAACTCTAATGCTATGGAAGTCAAAGGTGACTCTCACTGACTGCAGCAGAGCTAGCATTTCTCTTTATATCCTCTTCAGACCATAACTATCTTTCACTGTTGTTAGTATATTCAGAAGAGATGCAAAAACACAATGGGAGATTACATCCTTTTCTTGGGAAACAAGCAAACATTTTGGGTTGTAGAAGGGCCCAGATGAACTGGTCTTCTGCAGCTTGTCCGTGAAGTTAGACATGTCAAAGGGCTCTGTGCTAGGCAAAAGGAAGATGTAGGAGAGGATTTTATAAATTGCAGTTGGGCAATTAATGTTAACCATCAATATCAGAATGGCTTAGATTGCATGATTAACTAGTAAGAGTTTTGAGCTAGCTGGTAATTTTAGATTAAATAGCCAGGCAGCCAGTGACTTGAATATTGATGAATATCCTGTGTTTTATTAATATGCATTCTCTATAAATTAGAGGCTTAGTACACAAAGAAGAAACCTAATGCTCTTGCTATTTTTCATTGCCACAGGTAGAGCTGAATAATTCATAGCAATTAATTTATTTCACTGATTTAGCCTTTTTGTGTGCAGGGGGAGGGGGTGAGCACAAGTAGTCTGCAGGTAATTTTTTTCACATTTATTTATTATAAATAACTCACCAAATATATTTATATTAAATTGAAGAAAATGGGAGGAACTTGGGCAGAACTGTAAGCAATCCACCAGTCATTACAAGAAACCAAATGAATTTTAAAATGCAAAAAAACACAGCTAATTGCAAATACCACCCAGTAAGGATCAGACTCCTGTTGATCTGTATTGATTGGTGCAATACTGGTTGCATTACATGTTTCTGCTCCTCATTTGATTGATTGTAATTCTTTAGGACTGAGATTTTCTTACAAATATGTTTATATGTGCAGAATTTTCCATCTGTAACTAGTCACTAACACATTTTAAATGGAATGAGTAAAATGCTGCTCCTTTTGAAAGCAAGGGAAGCTTTACCATTAACTTTGGAAGATCTAGGATTTCACGTCCTGATGAAAATGTTCCTGAAAATCCCTTTTGTGCAAATAGAGCAATAACACATCCAACACAAATTACATTTGGTATTTACACAAAGCTTTACAATATCCAAAGACATTTATTTATTTATTTATTTATTTTGGGCAGGGGTGATGGTGCAGCTCTAAGTCTGAAATGTGAAATGTTGCAGCACAGAGATCGTTTGCCAAGCCTGCGACTCAGTGTGGCTGCACCCATGTTTCAGTATCACACCATCATACCAGAGCTGGTAATATCCAGAAACACATGAGGAGGAGGAGGAGGAGGCTGTATGATTGCTGCCTCTCCCTTTTGCTGGTTCTTACAACACACTGTACAACAGTGAGAGTTGCATAGTGTGCAATAAATCACTGCCTCATTACACTCCTTCTGTAGGTTTGTTTAGGGCACCTGCTCTAGCACCAGCTCCAGAGGATTATTTGTTCTTCCCAGAAATTCCCCTCAGATATATACTTCTGTTTCGATTTGCAGAGAAAAAAAATATCTCCATGTCTTATTTTCACAATAATTTCTTAATGCACATAGCAATTTACATTACAGAACCACCTAAGAAAATAATTCAGGCAATGTCTGGAGATACTTTTAATCTGTAGGTAGATGATTTTGTCAAGAGGAGGCAAGAGGTTAAAGAAGGTTTTCATGTTTTTGTGACTTGCCAGCCTGAAGTATTAGCAAATGAAACAGGCAGTCTTCCTTCACTCCTTTCTTCCTTCTTCTCTTCTTGACTGCCTGTCTTTTCCTCTCTTTCCCTTCTTTCTCTCTTCTGTACACAGAATCTTCTGAGCCCTTGACTAACCAGATTTTGGTGAATTTTTCTCATCTGTAAAGGAAACCTAAGTATCTCCATTAAAAATAGTGTGAGGTCCTCATTCACTTCATATGCCTTTAGCTAACCCTAATCTACCACTTGTGCAGGAAAGCACCAGCCTGATAGAACAAGGATTGTTGACACCTGGTTTTGATTTAAGCAAACACTCTTAAGAAAAAAAAAAAAAATGTGTTCATTAGTTGTCCTAATTTACTGACAAAAAGCAGTATTCATCTTTGCTGATTTTGATAAAGCACTATTTATTTAGCATTGCACAAAACAATGCTGAAATAGTCCAGATTGTACCTGCAATGAATTTGAACGGCTGGAGCTGAGACTTTAGAAAGCAGGTGTGTACGCTGCAGTGAGGTTGGGTTTTGCTGCAGTGTGACAATGTGATCTAGGATCTGATCCAGACTCCTTGGAAATCAATGAAAATTCTACCCTTGACTTTAGTGGGCTTTGGATCCAGTTCCAGTTGTGGCAATAAAATGGCTCTAATTGTAGGGGAAGAATATTCTGGCTTAAAAGATTCAGCATTTTGAATTGATAGTTTTGTTTGTTGACTTCATCTGAATGTTTTTCACACGTGCCTTGCTCAGGTGTCCTCTCCTAGTCAGTGGTCCCTTGAAATGTGATAGATTTCTGTTTTGTGACCACGGTGAAATTTTGTAGATATTCTGATGTGAAATTCAAAATCATTTAAAGTTTGCTCAAAATGTGACGTGTCTTCGCAAAGAGCTCCCTGAACTCTTTGAACCTTTCAGCAAAATTGGATGTGTTCAAAGGCATAATGAAACACAAAACTAAGTTGGTTTTGTGTAATCTGGGGTTTCATTTTGCATACTTGTGCTTCACTGAATCTCAGAGACCTAGATATAATTTTTATTTGGTCTTAAACTCTTACAAAGGACTTAGGAATAGAAGATGTGCTGAAGGCAGGACCAGAAAAGACTTTTCCCAACACTCTCTGCAACTTGAGCCCCCCATAAACATTTAGGACTCAGCAAGAATTGTACCCAACTCTATTAGAAAGTGGTACAATTGTGACCTTCTACATTGCTTAAAGAAGTCACATTGATTGACTTTGAAGGGAGCCACATCCACCCTTCTTCTGCCAAAAAGGCAGTGGCTGCAATGTGAAGCCTCAGGAGTGGGGCTTTGTTCCTCCAAGTACATGGAAAACATCCAAGGGTAACTGGATAATGCAGATAATGGGATAGGGTTTTTACCCTCCTCTCCCTCAAATACCATATAGCTAGGTATTAGGTGTCCAGAATCATGCCTTAGAAGACTTTTCTCTGACAGCAATTTAAAAGATGAAATAGCTAAGGAAATGAGCTTTTTTTATAGGTTACATAGGATTTTCAGTGGTTGAGAGTGTCAAAAAGGACTGGTAATTTCGACTCTGTAGGGAGCTTGGATGGGGAGAGGGGGATGACTCTGCAAAGACTGGCATGAAGAGCCCAGTGGAAGGGATGGTGTTGAGGGGAGAGAATGTTATCCCTCTGGCAGACCCACCCCTGATGATTTTGCATGCTATCACTTTGGTGTGTCTTGTTTGAGAGACGTTAAAAAGACACAATTTTCCAAAGATACACAATATCTTAACAATATCTGGCATCTTTAAAGCACCTTGGGTTGGCACTGAGAAATACTGGCACCAAAATTGCCACTTTTGAAAATCTAGGGCATTGAACCTGATATGAACTATCAGAAACCAGAGACAAGGAAGCATTTATGTTGGTGGATGTGTCGTGGCTTGAAAACTACAAATCAAAATAATTCACCCTTTTATGTGTAAATCTCTTTATCTTTGATATAGGAATTGAAAAGCTGTCTAGCTTCCTTGTAGCTTCCGTAAGTAAGCAGCATGCTACTGTACCCTCCAGAATGCTATTTAAGCATTATTTAAAGTGCATACTTGTTAAGGTTAAGAAAGCTCATCTGTATGCTAAAACTGAACTGACCGAACCTTACACCTAAAGCCAGCAAACAAGGAGGTCTTGAGTTCCACCATTCCCTCCTGACAAGGGTACAGTGTGACAAATGGTGAAGCACCAGAAGATCAAAGCTCTTTTTCAGTGAGAGCAATAAATTTGGAGACAGAAAGCCACCAAGTCCTGGTGTGGGTGTCTGCTGCTTGAGAGCAGTCTTCCTCGAAGCTGATGCTGCCAGCCCGTTGTAAAGGGATGGGGCAGAAACTGCAAGCTGGCAAGAATAGCATCAGGAAATTTTGGTTCTGCATGGTGAAAAGAAACTTTTCCATGCACACATGGAAGGACAATGTGATGTGTTTTGCTCATATTCCAGAGTCACTTGCTTCTGTCTGAGGGCCTTAATCCAGATCCTGTTGAAGTCAATAGCTGTCCTGTCTTTCTGAAGGATTATGCCCCTAAATAGCTACTTTAGGAAGTGTACTTTGCTTGGTGATAACACAAAGCAGAGGGTGGATGATTAACACCAATTAGGGTTATTTACGAGAACTTTGAAAACAATAGTCCATAAATCATTTGTCTTATCAACTGTAGTTCCTCCTGTGTAATTTGGTCATCAGTGGGCAAACTGTGGGTTTCAGTGTTCTTTAAGTAGAGCTCCAGCTGATGTTAGCTGCATATTGTGGAACTGTTGAAGGTACAATATGAACTCATAAAATAGCAGTGTTCAAAAACCCTTCTGGTAGCGTTCAGCATATTTATTTTATTAATCCCCTACAGTTTTTCCCCAGATATTTTAATGTATTCAGGGTTACTGGCAGTAGCGTTCCTCTCTTGCTTACACACAAGCGGTGTCTGTAGTAGCATTTGGTTTGAAGCAATAGTGTGGTATTGCAGTAATCCCCTGGGACACTAGTCCAGCTTCAGAGCAGCTTCGGTGCAAACAGAGGAGACTCAACAGGGAGCTCTCTTCAAAATCAAATCAGAATTTGGTGGGACATTCAGCTCTGATCCAAAGGGTGAGCCACACCACCATGAAGTTCTCCGGGCTGTATGTAACACTGCTTTGCAAGAGAAAGGCTGTCAAACCACTCAGAGCTCCCATGCCAACCCGGAGTGGAGCTTGTGCTACACAGAGGATCAAATGCTTTATGTGATGCTCTTTTTATTGGTGTCTGGCAGTTCTTGCAGCTGCTGCTTCTCCTTCTTCCACCAAGACTTCTCCTGGCTCATTATCCTTTCTGTTTATTAACTATACCATCCTCTATAGCTGTTCCTTCTTGTTGCTCTCCTTTCTTCTACATTATCACCTTTTGTGATCCCTTTTCCAATTTCCAACCTTAGTCTCCCAGAAGACCTGGAGTGGTGACGTCTGGACCCAGAGGAGATCACACTGCTTATAAATCTGCACCATGAGGAGGCCAAAAGTTTCTTCAGCAGCAGGAGGTAAGCCAGGACTGCTGGTGGGTATGAGGACCAGAGAGCAATGCCACGTATGTTCACGAAGAAGAAGGTGGCGTTCTTGAGGACAGAGACTTTGGGGCAGCATCACAGTCCTCCACTGGAAGCTTGAAGAGATCTTCAGGTGGGAACACACCACCCAGCCGGCTGCTTGTTGGGTTTAGCCCATGGACCTCTGGGGTTTGCACGCCAGAGACTGAAACCTCTTGACTTTTCCTAAATTCCCTCTTTGTGGACTTCTGATGTGATAGGAATGGCACCAAAAATTCGATGTATCTGCTTTGCCATAACTTTTTCAGCCTGCTAACTTTCCCAGGACTGCATTCCATTCAAATTACTAGAACTTAATTACATGAGGTTTAATTTCAGTTGCTTGGCCAGCTTTAAAAATATATATTCAAATTTGAACCACAAGGGCAGAATTTGGGGAGCCTCTTTGTCCTTTCACTTTGTGTTAGTGTAAATGAAGAAACTATGCCTGTGAATCCCTGCTTTATTACACCTATCCCAAGTCAGTCCCGCTTCTGGTGAGACTTCCCAGACTCTCAGCAATGTAAGGAGGGGCATGAACTACCCCTTATGCTATATGCTTTTGAAACTGTGCAAACAAAAGATATTTGTCTCCTGCTTACACATTTTCTTGTAAATAAAACATGTTGAGACCAGATATGGAGTTACACTGACTTTACACCACATAAGAATTTGTATTGTCATTTTACATAGAAATGCTGTGCTGTCTGTATGTGTGTTGAGTAGATCGTGCAGTGTTTAATTACAACACAAAAGAACAGGGAGGGAGAACTGAAGGAAGGGCATGAAGGAGAGAGAAGGCAAAAAGACGCAGAAGTAATGGTGGAGTTGGAGGATAATACTGGTTATCAGAGCATTACCTGAGAATTCCTATGATTACAGCTTATTATCTCTCTGACCTCTCCTTTTCATTATCATCTGCTGCTCAGGTGATCAATAATAAAAGGCCTCCCAATTTCATTGCATTTGCTTGCTTTCTCTAGAAGCTTTTGCATCAGTTTGCTTCCCCTCCTAAGATCTTATTTCTGCTAGGGCACTAAGACTTTACTTTTCCGCTGGGGTTGACTTGTTCTTCTGGTATATCTATGTCATTTAGCTAGCAAGAGTCCCACAGCAATTCATCGAGTAACACTTCCATCTATCACACTGGGATGATCAAGAATACATTGCAGCTGATGTGCAAACACTGATGTATATCTGGAGTTGGGGATCCAACTCAGGAGATAAAAAAAACCCTCCAAAGAGCCAACAAAGGAGTTGTGTTTTTATTTTTTTTTAAGCACCCCAACCAGCCAGTGGATTATCCTTAATGCATTGGCAGCATGCCCCTTCCTTCCACTGCAGAATTACTACCCTGGCTTTGCAGCCTTATTTTTGTTTTATTTATTTTTTTGGTGCTACAGCATGCAGAAGAAATAAATTGCAAGACTGCACCTCTGTTTCTAGAGTGACCGTGCAGGAGACAGCTCCTTGCAGGGGCTGCTGCTGTTTCTAGGAGCAACCTGTCCTGTCTTCAAGGTCTGAGGGTTCAGTTTCTTCTGTGTAAGAGAGGAGAGGAAATGACCTTCACCCAGCTGAGCAAGGAACAACAGGAAACCCTCGTGGTTCGAAGCTCCGGCCATTTCCCACCCCCAAGAATCCGGCACTCAGGGATGGTTTTGACAGACTGTCAAGGTTTAGCTGCTACAAATATATTAGCAAAGTACGTTGATGATTCATGGCAAAGTGGTGCACACTGATTTAAGTGATGGGCTGGTCATTCTGTAATGGATTTGAAAATTCCCGATCAGATTGTACTTAGTTTTATCAAGCAGGAAGCTGGCAGGCTGTGTTTTAATCAACCGATAGCATCTCTTGGCAAACTGGCATCCAGCTAGTGAACTGGTGAACTTTGAGAGTACTTCCCAAAGACCAGTTGGCTGAGCAGCAGACAGCAACCTCCACTTAGATCTTCCAGGTTTACCTCCTTGTTTTTTTGTTGAGCCAGTTTCTTTCCCAGGTGACAATTCCATCTGGAAGTGCAGAACGATGCAGCATGTACAGATCTTTTGCTGCTCTTTTGCCAGTTTTGGAGGGGAAACGAAATGAGGCACAATACATTTGCTCAGTCTTCCAGGAACATATGTGAAAACAACCTCCTGGATTTAGCACAAAATCCCAGAAGCGTGCAAATTCAAAGATTCGACGTTGGCACATGTTTTTGAGTGCTCCCTTTCCATAAGTGCTGTAAATCTATGACACAGGGCCACACCAGGTGAGACACAACCTTTTCCCCTTCAAGTCAGGCTGTTCCATGACCTGTTATCCCGCTTTATCCCCTAAGCAGCACCCTGTGTTCTGACCTGCGCCAACAGATATCAAGAATGGTTTCCTTTGCTGATGAAAACCATCAGCCTCTTTATTGCTCCTGGGAAAGACCAGCTCCAGTTGAGCATCTTAGCAGTGCAAACCCTCAGGTGCCATAGCTACCCTAAATAATTTCCTCCTCAGGATTTATGTGCTATCACAATTATTGAGTTATGCAGCCATCTACGCCCACATAGCTGTATTCGAGCACAGAGTCAAACCTGGGGAGCTGGTTTGTTGTGCCTAGCTCCTGTAGAGTAGTTACTGTGCTTAGCAACCCACCTCCAATATAAATATATCTGCTACTCTCAAGAGCAGGCTTGGAAAAGCACCAGAAGGGATCACTCCCCCATAAGGATTTTTTTCAGCATTGCAGAGCTGTAAGGACTTTCAGGGAGAAATCCTGCTCCCAGTTATCTTCCTATTTGAAGAGCTCAGGGTTTCACCCCAGGCTGATGGAGCTCTGGTGCAACTTGCTGTCATGAACCTCCTTTAAAGACCAGTCCCGTGGGAGCTGCACTTAAGCAGTGCAGCCACAGAGGGACAAGCAAAGCAGCCACCCACGCAGGAAACCATCAACACTGGCTTTGTGCAGGGGTCCCATGGCACCTCCAAAGCAGTCCGGGGCTGCTCCAGGGAAAAGCTCAATGAACTGCTAGATGACTGTATGATTCTGCACATTCAAAATTGGCCAGACACCGTGGGCCCTCAGAAGTCGGTGGTGATTGTTAGGATGTAAAATAGTCACATTCACAGAAAGTAATAAAAATGAAAGTGAGGTGTAAGTAAAATTGGGAAATTGCACTCTTGAAATGGTGAATCCAGTATGAGGGAGAAGGTGTGAAATGTAAGGGCCAGATACCGTTTTGTGTGGGTGAATGGAAGATACGATGAAGATTAATAATCAACCCTATAATTTAAGTGGAAATGTTAATTTCCATCTTTGTTATTGTCTGCTGTCCATTATGTGAAAATCTGAGAAACCAAAAGAGATCATTGTCTCTGGTGTCACATCCACCTGAGCACTTCACCAGACAATGCCACCTGATGCAAGAACTGACATTAGGGTTTCCAGTGCCAGAGTTACCAAAAGGATATGTAAAAGCAAGGATGAAAAAGATCATATCTTCTCTCCCTGGACTGGAGAGCACAGGATTTCCACAAGGTGGTTTTATGTGGAAATACTCCTATTTGTGTTTTTTACAAATTAAAATATAAACATATCTTGCAGACATATTCAATAATTTAATTTTAAAACAAGATAATTAATTTGTCTGAAATTTATCATAAAACATCAGTAAGTGGAAGAATCCCCCTGACAGATGTGAAGAGCCTAATCTTGACTTTCCCACCAATGTTTCATGGATTTGGGTTCATTTATTACAATCTTTTCTTGCTTTTATAAAATCCCTACCGATGGAATTATGTAATTTCTGAGAGCATCTCCAGGGACAGGAGGTCATGGTACAATATCTCACACTATGTGCTATTCAGGCAATGTTTCCTGAATCATAAAACCAATAGAAAGGGAATGGCACTTGAATAGCAGATTCCCCTCTCCTTTTCCCTTCTCAGAGCTGTTTTTCCTGGTACCACAGAAACTTGCTAGCAACTTGCTTAAACACCAGTTTCGATGCAGCAAACTGATTGCAGCTTGCATAAATCTCAGCCTGCAAACCTGTTCCTTCAGTGGGGTCTTTTGAGTTAAAAGGAGTTTTCTGGGAGATGATCCTGTTGCTCTTGATATTATTTTAAAATTCAAATCTAAGGCCAAGACCTCAATCCCAGCTCATCCAGTTGACCGCAAAGACTGTAATCAATTTTATTTTATATGTTAAATCCATTCCAGATTACCACTCCTACTGCATATTTCTGCATGTAGGAAGCCTGCACTAAACTATCTGGCCTGATTAATACCTAGTTATGGTGACCACTTACGACACAACTATGCAACAGGAAAATCATCCTGGACTTTCTAAACACTAAGTATATCAGAAAAAAAGGAAAACATCAGGACTAAAACAGCTCTCACAATTTCTCATTTCCATTTATTCAAAAAAAAAAAATATCGTAATTGAGACTTAAAAAAGAAAGAAAGAAAAGCCCTCCATGACTTTAAGTGTAAAATCCATTTTAGTAGCAGGAAGCTGTTATATGGTTAGAGCAGTTATTTTTATTGTCTGTCTGGGTATAGTTTTTAACTGCAGGCACAGAATAAATCAATAGTGTCATAAAGCTACTCTCACCCTGTGCCCTTTCTAAGGGGACATTGTTCAGTGTCTGTGCTGGATGTGACACAGACTGCTGCTTTGATGCACAGAATTACACCTCGGCTGGTGTGCTAAGGGAGAGCTCTAAGTGCGATACGTATTTAGCTATATCTCATCATCCGTATCATCCCAGAGCCACCAGATGAAAAGCGAAATAAAACACACACAGGAAAATGCACAGAAATACTTCATGAAAAGAGGGTGGGCTATTCTAGCCATTATTTTGCGAATGGTATTTTCAATGAATTTGTCCATTCATAAATCTTCGCAGGTGATATATTTCCAAGACTATCCAAGAAGAGAAAGCTTGCAGTGACTTGTAAGATAGTCCCCACAATTTAAACCTGACTGTAATGTGCTCCTTCACACAACAAGAGAGGACATAGCAGGATCTGACTGTAGGAAGCTGGAGCTAGATAAATTTGGCCTGAAAGTCTGCCTTTTTAATAGCAAGAGTAGCTAACGGCTGGAACAGTTGGCTTAGGAATGTGGCGGATTTAGCATTGCTTTCAGTCTCTAAATCAAGAGTGAGTGTCTTTCTAAAGATATGCAATAGCTTCGACAGAAGTTATGGCTTTGATGCTGAAACGAGTGGGTGAAGTTCTTCAGCTGTGTTACATAGGAAACAAAACCAGATGATCGCGATGGTCCTTTCCAGCCATACTAATCCATTAAATCCTGGTTGGGGGCCTCTTGCATGTTGGAGTTTAAAGCAGCCTGTTAGCTTTTCTGGATGGTTTCTGCAGGAAATACATGTTCCAGAGCCAGGTCTGACAAACTCCATGTAAATGTGTGTCTGGAATTAACACACTTTGTAATTTACAGCTCTTTAATCATGGCCTCTGAATGCCATTCTAGAGTTGTTCCCCCCTGCAGCTGAGCTCACTTTTTATGTCCTGTTCAGTGTGGGTTTTTCCTTGTAAAGCAGAGATGTGTTGGGGCTGAGCTGGGCTGAAACACACCCCCCAGAACAGCCACCCATGACATGGACCACGGAGAAGGAAACCTTTACGGATCAAATTCGGAAGAGATTTACTGTCAGGAACGAATGCTGTCAAGTAAATCCACCGCTCCTTTCCTTGCTTTGGCATTGCAACTTCCTCAGGTTGGCACTTGTGACAAAGGCACGAAACCTGTTCCTGTGCTGCAAGTGGGAGGTGGAGACAGAGACAATCTGTGCCCTGTCTGTGGGAATCAATGCCGAGACAGCTCTATTTTCACATCCAGTCACAAGCTGATCGCTATTACCTTGGTATTTGTTTAGAGGACAGCTATCAAGAGACTGAATTGGAGTTGGGATTTAGGAAGATTAAAGACAACAGCAGAAAAAACAATCCAAGTGGTTCCTAAAGGTAGCACAGCTCACGTGCAGCTTGGTGCTCAGGAGCAGAGACCGCAGGGCGTGCATGCTGCTTGGTGAGCCTGGAAGCTGCTGACTGCAAATAGGGTTCACCTCAGTAACCTAATCTTTGTTTTCCTTCTCTCTGCAAAATGCTTAGTGCTGGATTTTGATGTCTATAAATACTGATCCGGGTTTCCCTTCCTTCCCTCCCCACGTTTTACTGAATGCACAGACCTCGCAGCCCAGCATCGGCTGCTGACTTGCTCCCTTTCACTCTTCCCCATCCCTGCTGTGCGTGAGCTGGGTCATGGGCAGCCCCACTGCTTCCCCGGGGACTCTGGTACTCGGGAAGGAGAACAACAAATGTTGGGGAACCAAAGAGACCCCAGCGGGTACAAGAAATAGCTTAGAAAAAAGCCCACACAAACTTCATGTATTCCCAAATTTTTTTTGGTAAATAGCCGGTGGCTGCCTGAATAGCAGCAAGCAGTGACAATAATAATAAATTACAGTAAATATCACGCTGCCATTACTGACAGCAAACCAAACCCACTGCTGTTCAGAAATGAATTGGAGAAAATATTTCTTAATCTCTTTTTGTGTTATTCAGCCAGCCGTAATGATTTATAATACTCCAAAGAAGTTACTGTACGGAGTTGTTTCTTAATCATCTTAGCATCTTGCTATTATCTGCATGTGTCTGAGCTTCGGCGGTGGCTCCAGCACAGTTCTGTGAAGTGGTTTCACCAGGGACAAAACTACTGCCATGAGGTCTGAAATGGGAAAGCTGTGCTCAGCCGTCACTGAGCAGGGCCAGCCCCTGGCAGCGCCTTGGATGGAGGTATTGCCCCAGAAGCCGGCTGGTGCGAGCCTTGCTGACTGTAAATAATCCACATTTAGTGCTGGTGGGGGTCTGGGAGCTGGGGTTTAGGGCTGGTGTGCATCGGAGCGACACCCTGCAGATGGGAACGTCTGTGGGCACGCTCATTATCAGCACAGGAAAATAAAATGGTGGGGGATAAATTAAGCTGGGAACACAGTATCAATCGTGGCTGTCTTTGTCAACTTATTACCCAAGATTTATATGTGATGCAGTGAGGACTGCTCAGTGACACATTTTAATTTAATTAAATTTCCTGTTGGATTGATGTCTGATCAATCAATAATGTTAATGTTTTTGCAATTTAGAGATTAAACCTTGGATGAGCGGATATTGAAATACTCTCACATCCAGCTGCCTGGGAATATCTTCTTCTGCCTCTATTTCTCAGAAAACATGATTTGGGCTAGGATGCATCCCGGGGCTTGCACCAAGCCTGGAAGTTCTGCTCCTTCCTGGCAGTGGGTATGAAGCTGTGCAGCAGTGTCACTTCTCGGACAGACCAAATTACGTAGACAGCAAGATGTGGGTCTGTGCAAAATCCTCGTCTCTCTGATGTTCGGTATGGAGCAATTTTGAGGAATGGGGCATTGCCAGGATAATTCTTCCCTTTGCTCTACTCTCCTTGTTCTGCAAAGCAGCAGCACAGAGTTTGCACCTGGGCTTTGGAATCTAATGGCCACCAAGGCATCTGTCCTCTCTTAGTCCCCTCCAGATCCCATTTGCTCTGGCCACCACAGCCTCTTGCAGAAATGCCTTGCCAAGCTGACTGCTACCTTCCAGGGGACAGCAGCATCCCAGCCTGGAACTGAATTCAGTGCTTCTTGAAGCTCCTCGCCTGCCCAAATTTCTCGTGGATGAGCTAATTGTGCTCCACCCTCTTCAGGCTCTGAAGATAAAGAGATGCTGTAGCATGTCCACAGAACCTTTTATTTCTCCCACTGCCTCGTTTCGTTTAGTGCCTCAAATACTTTAGTTGTGAGGTCAGGAGAGGCTTTAACTTATTCAAGGGAGTTATTCTACGCTGACTTTTCCATGAGGCCGTGGGGTCTTACATAGCCCTTTAAAGACTTATGACTTGAGCAAAAAAAAAATCCATGTTTTTAAACTGTAAAAGTGTGAACCCAAATTTCATTTGAGTTGCAGCCATAGTCTCAATAAGTCAGGTTCATTTTCCAGATCCTAGCAGCACTGAAGCTGGGGCAGGTCGAAATCTCAGCCTGAGGTCTGCAGGCTCAGTCGTCCCTCTGCAGTCTGCAGGCCTGCACCAGAGCTGGCTGGGTGCTACGTGGGGTGCCTATAAGCTGGCAGTGTCCAGGGGAGCCTTAAAAGGACCAATTTCATACCCAGATGTGTTGTAAAATCTGTAAAATCTCCCCATGCTCTTTCCCATAAGGGCTCTCAGTGGCCATTCACGGTGTAGCTGGGGCTCCGACAGCCCCACAGCATGGTGCAAAGGGAAGAGAGGAGAGAGGTGGGGAGAAAGGAGGAGAGAAGGAAGAGCCGCTTGCTTTCCATGATAACACAGGCACCTGTGGGGCAGAAGGCAGCAGCTTGTTACAAGAACCTGGAAACTTAAAACAGGAAGCAAAAGAAATCCCACAATGAAGTAACTTTGCCTTCACCTCCTCATAAAAAAAAGTAAATGACTTTAAAGTAAACTGCAACTTATTGCTGGAATGTACTTGGGTGCCGGTTGCTCCGTCCCTCATTAGAAGAGGCAGCACGTTTCACTCAGAAAAGTGCCAAAAGTGTTATGCAGACTATAGGAAGCAATGAGGCTAATTTGGGCAGAATGGAAGCTTGAGCAGCTTGGGGGTCTGGGGGTGTGCACGTGCTTGTGCACATGGGGGTGTACATGGGGGGTTGTGCACGGGGATGTGCACATGTGTAGGGAGGGCCGGGCACAAAGGATGTTTATTCTTTGGAACAGACTGAGGGAAGTAAGTTACAGCCAAACTAAGTATTTTTGCAGTAGATCAGCCTTATTAGGTGTGAGCCCTGATGTGCAATGCTTCCAAGGCCAGTTCCCATATGTAGGACTGCTGTACATTGGGCCCAACTTACTGACAGTTCTTTCTTTCTTTCTTTCTTTCTTTCTTTCTTTCTTTCTTTCTTTCTTTCTTTCTTTCTTTCTTTTTCTTTCTCTCTCTCTCTCTTTCTTTCTTTTCCTTCCTTCCTTCCTTCCTTCCTTCCTTCCTTCCTTCCTTCCTTCTTTCCTCTCCTTTCCACCTTTCCTTCCTTCATCTTTCTTTCTCTTTCTCTTTCTCTTTCTCTTTCTCTTTCTCTTTCTCTTTCTCTTTCTCTTTCTCTTTTTTTCTCTTTCTCCTCTCCCTCTCTCTCTCTCCCTCTCCCAGCTCCTGCCCATGCTGCAGCCCCCCTTGGAGCACACAGGCTGTGCAGCTCAGCGTGTTGCGGTGCTGCAGAGGCAGCCAGGGCAAGAGAGCAATCACAGCTCTGGCATGGGAAAAGCACCATCAGACGTTGTTAAAATGGGCTGGCCTGACTCTTAGGGATTTGCTTTGACCTCCTCATAAGAAAGCAAACCGCTGCATTTCTGATACCCGCTGCTTGCTGCTCACACGCCCTGCCCCAGCAGCAGCCTGCTTTCAGAGCCCTCAGTCAGCTCATGGATGGCTCCAGCTAAGCTAGCTGTCTCTCAGCCAAAAAGTGTGATAAGCCCTGAGAAAGTGGTGTCCTGTGGAGCCACCCGAGCTTTTGCCATGTCTGACTTCTGAGTGCTTGTGATCTAGAATTCCCTTTGTTGTCCAATGTGCCATCTTGCTCACTGGGCCCGCTGGATTCAGCCCTGGCCGCTTTGCTATTTTGGGGGGTTTAATCTAGAAGGAAGGTGGGAGTGCAGAACAGAGATTTGCTTTAAGCCCCATGACCCTGGTCCTGCAATGAAATCAGTGCAGACAGCATCTACAGGCTGCTTTTTAGAGTTGTTCATCTTACCCGGAAGAGTAAATTCCTATTGGAAAGTAATTTATGATCTGGGAGGGCTGTTATTTACAAGTTAGTAAAATAATTTCAGCTGCACTTTTACTGCCTTCAGCAGCAAACATCCATGCTGAGGGTGGGAACAAGCCTTTCCTTGCTAGTTGTGATACAGCACGATCTATAACACAGCCATGTGGTTTTTTGGCTTGCATTCATCTTGTTTTCAGGCAGCAGGTTAAAAAAGAAATAACTGATTTCTGGTTGCAGTGTTTGCAGTCAAGTCACATTGTTTCAGCAACTGCACAAACTTTCAACAATTTTCACAGAGCCAAGGTGTCTCCTTCGTGCCAGCCAGCCAGGATCCCTGCACTTGGGGTGGGCTGAATCACCCTTTCAAGGTATTTTGTTCTCCATGTTAACTGAGAATGAAGTTGGACTTGATGCTTAATCTTCAGATCTTTAAAAAAATGTTATCACAAGTGTCCTGTATTATAAATGTCACAGTTTTCCTGCTCCCTTAGCAGCAGAGTGGCTCCAGCCTGCCTGTGCCTGAGGCTGGATGCTGCCAGGTACCAGCTTCTGCAGAGAAATGGGCTCATGCCAACAGCTGGGGGGTTCAGGGGCTCCTCAAACCTTTTCCCTTGGTAATTAGAACCAGAGAATTACAGGACTTGGACTGCAGGTCCAAGCCTTCTGTAAGAGTAATGTATGCAAAAAATGACTGAAGCCCACCCCACCCTGGTGCCATTCTGACAGTAGAACAGAACTGAGCCCGTTTCATCCCATGCAAAGCATCCCTTAGAGAAGCTGAGAGAGCGTCAGCCACATTTTTCTGTGTAAATTGGGTCCTTGTAACTCTTAGAGGAATAAAGCTCCTTTACCCTTTATCATATTCAGCATAAGAGGAAATCTTCTGCCGTACAGACATTCGAATATGTCCCAGTCAGTAAATCAGAATCCAGATTATTCGTGTTATACCACGATTTATCAACATTGTTTCAGGCCACAGTGTGTGTAGGGGGGAACACACCAACACCCAGCACTTTTAACACTAGCCACAAGCAGCCAAAGCTGTTGGGTTTTGCATCACACATAGGGCAGAGTGGGTCAAGCCTTTTGCAATGATCTATCAGGTCTGAGGGAAAAGCACATGTTCTTAACCTTCATGTTCAGGAGCTGCACATTGCGCCCTGAAAGTCATCACATTTGTGATTATGCCCTCAAAAATAAACTTGTGAGAAGCTGCATGCCCTCCCTTCCCCATGCAGCTGTTGTAGCACCTCTGAGCTGCCTGCCCAGGTTTGCGCTAAGCTGGGACTGGTTTTTGCTCATTACGCCTTCAAAAACTGGGAGAGATGAAAGTGAAAACAGATCTGCAGGGAAAGCAGTGCACAGTGGTCTGCAAGTCCTGCTGAGAAATGCTCAAAAGAGCCAAGCTGGGTGGGTATGTTCAGACCAGGAACCTGAAAATGTGATCTGGATGATGGAGAAAAATGGATAGTTTCTCAGAGGGAAAGAAATGCTCCAGTTTCTACATGTACAAGAGATCTGGGCTTCCTAAGTGGAAAGGAATAGAGAATTGTAGAGATATGTGGGTTATTCTTCCCATGTATATTTTTAATTATGGCCCATATATCATTCTTAGCATTGCCTTGAGCGAAGAAAGATAAAACAGCAAAAGCAATAGCAAGATTTCCACACATGTAGCCAGTTCCAAAATCAATGGGAGTTAGGTATCTAAATACCTTTAAAAACCTGGCTACTAATTCCCTGAGGCCCCCCTTGAATATCACAACCTTAAATCCTTGTGGATGTCCTGACATTGCTCAGCCCATGAAGCACAGGGGGATGTAGTCAGGACAGCATTTAGTTTGTCATGTAAAGGGCTGAAAAAATGCTTCCTTTAAGGTTGGCCAGCTTAAAGCTGTGCATTCTTATTGTTCATCATCTCTTTGGTCACAGGTAGCATTCAGCTGTTTGCCAGTAGCTAATGAAAGGAATTTGGTGACTGTCCACAAATGCATTTTAGTAAATGTTCACTCCCCTTACACACATTCAATTATTTTACAGGGGAAAATGCAAAGCTTCAATAGCTCTTGGTAGGTGAGGAGGAACAAAGGATGCTTTTTTTTTTTTTTTGATGCACATAGAATTGATAAATATTCAGGCAAATTAAAAACCATTTTCCACCTAAGAGGAGGGAATCCACATGGTTGTGCCACATGAACGAGAGATGTCCCCTGGATTCCCTTCCCATTCTGTGGCCCTGTGGCTTGTGTTCACCCTGCTGCTGCGCACAATAGGTAGCTACCCCAAGGTTAGGTTACACGAGTCACTTGCTTAGCCAAGGTGACTTCCCTCATCTGTTACATATCATAGGGTTATAAATAACATAGCATCCTCCGTTTGATCAGGCCTGGGAGGCTGACAGCCCCCTCCCTCCTTCAGGATGCTGAAACAATTACAAGCTGGAGGAAACCAGCAAGTGCTTTCGTGTTTGCTGCAAACAGAGGATGGGCTTGGCTCCTGCTCCCCTTTAATTAGAGTTTATTGGTAAAGCAACCCCATCTCTCTGCTCCTGGAAAATCTGGGCTGTCAAGGCCTAATTTCTTGGGCCTATCAAGTATGAGATATGTTTACCGAGTCCCTCCAGGATTAGCTGGGTTGCTATCAAAACAGAGGAGTGTATTTCTATCAATGAAAACCACTATGACAAGGTCTGTCCCCAGAGACAAACGGCCTATTCCACGGAGGCTTTAAATAGGAGCAATAATGGTAGTGAGCAGCACTGAGTTGAATAATTAGATTGTTCTTCATAAATCCTCAAGCGAGGACTTCCAAGCAGGTCCATTATGTGTGTCGTATGTTAGCACTGAGCTTTATGTGGTGTGGACACTGCTCGGCACTGGGCTGCAGTGATGGGTGAGTAAATCACCAGCCAGGGGGACCGGGGAAGACAGCTCCTTCCCCTCCTGGCTCTTCCCCCATGGAGATCATCTGCTCCAAAATATAAACACCCCTAACATTTATTTTATTCCTCAAAGAGTTTTCAAGAGGACTAACTAGAGTGATCTTTGAATATTTATGTTTTGTTTGTTTATATTTAGAGACTGGAAAACACACATATTTTGTTCACGTCCCCAGACTAGCTCATTTACTGATTTGTTTAAAACATCCTTGCAGATCCATTGAGAGATAACTTCTTCTTTAGAGGGATGCAGTCGTATAATAGCAGCTCAGTATTATCTCTACATATCCTTGGTGGGATTTCCTCTTGCCAACTGAGAACTGAGGTGTTTGGTTTTTTTTTTTTTTTTTCCTTATTCTTTCATTCTCCCTCCTCCCCTTTCAATTATTCAGGTTTTCTCTTTCTTTCTCCCTGTGTCAGTTACTGAAAGAAATCTCGGATGAGCAAATGTCATTTGACTCTAATCCTGACTGCTAATTTTTTTAAATTTCCAAGGAAGTGCTGCCAGGCAGCAGTGGGTGCAGGCACAGCTGCTGGTGCAGGCTGAGGTAGGCACCTCTGATAAACCCAGATGCACTCCACTCACTTACAAACACGTTTGTGAGACCTGGTTAAACAATACTGGTAAGAAGAACAAGAAATGATGTTATTCCCCCAAGGACCATGTATACACTGAACTATTTCATCTGCCAGTAAGTGTCTTGTGTCACTGTAAGTTTTATAGGAGCTGACTGGCAAAGCATACCCTGACTAAAAACAGAATGCCCCATCCCATGCCCCTGTGCATCCGAGCAGCAGTGGTGGCCAGGCTTACAAAGAGCTGCTCTCCTCCCACTGAGGTCGTGCTGCTGGGGTTGGTGCCGTCTGCCTTTGGACCAAGCCCTTCGTTATCGAGAGCTGACGGGGTCCCAGCAGGGGGGTAAAAGGGTGAGAAGGAGAGGAGAGGCTTCATGCAGCAGGGCCAGGAACAAGCCCTAGCCTTCAGTGAAGCTCATGGCCTGCTGTCAAACTACTCAGCTTGCATATGAGCGTGAGGACGAGCTCGGGGCTCGGTGTGACCCAGCAGCTCAGCCGTCACCCACCACACTCTGGCACCAGCAGCCTTGCTGCCGATCATCCCTTGTTTGTCCCGGATTGAGAACTTCTCCAGTGTCAAAACACCACCAGGATAAACAGTGTTAAACATTTTACAAGGCAATTTAGGTGATAATCATCAGAGTAATAGAATAATGTTATCCATATTCATTTTAAGGTGTGCTGTGCTTTCCTTTCCAATGAGCGTAAAAACCTCCTTCTTGCCAGATTAGGGGAACAAAGTGACTGTGAGAATTTTTAAAGGCTCATTCCTCCTCACATCCTAAGCGCATGAATCCAAGGAATTTCCTATTTGTAAGAAGTTTGCATTCCTGGGACGCAGGGCTCGCACACTTGAGTGTGGCCCTCCTGAGCACTGCAGCTGCAGCTCTGCTCCCCGCCACTCCGCTTGGCCGCGCCGTGCCTTGGGCAGCTGCTGGGGACAATCACATCTGGCTTGCTCCTTTGCTGCTGGCCTTGGGAGTCTGCACATTTTGTTAACTTGACCCCGAGCTGTGAGTCAGGCCACGTAGATCAGGAGGTGACTTTCGGTGTGATGCCTGGGAATTTGCCCACAACCTTGTTTCCTAGGCTCTGGCTTTTTCTTTTCTTTTCTTTTCTTTTCTTTTCTTTTCTTTTCTTTTCTTTTCTTTTCTTTTCTTTTCTTTTCTTTTCTTTTCTTTTCTTTTCTTTTCTTTTCTTTTCTCTTTTCTTTTCTTTTCTTTTCTTTTCTTTTCTTTTCTTTTCTTTTCTTTTCTTTTCTTTTCTTTTTTCGGCTTGCTCTGCTTGGTGCGGGGCTGTCTGCAGATGGACAGGCGCTGTGCCCATCAGCAGGACAGTTCACCCAGAGCCAGCAGGGAGAAGTCTTCTGTATGTTCCTGGTCAGAGGGGATGGAGTGGCATTTGGCTCTCAGACACAGTAGTAACTCAGGTATTAAATAATTACCACAGTTTGCAAGTTGTTTCATTGGATGTGAGTCCATCTGTTATCTCAAAAACAAAAACAAACAAACAAGCAAAAAAAAAAAACAAACAAGGAATTTGAGATATTTTAATGTTGCAAGTTCTGACTTCTGCATTGGTGGCACTGAGCGGATTTGGGGACTCCTGTCCCACTGGAGGCAGGCCAGAGCACACAGTAAAATCCAAGAAACCTGCACCGCAAGAAACTTATGTTCTGTAAAAGTGGAGTTCAGTCTTCTTACCAGGGTCTAGGCTGGTAAAACTGGTCCCAGCTGGAGACAGGACTGAGTCACCAGCCCCACTCCTTGTTGAACCATTTGCTCCTGGCTGCGAGCTGCTGATCTGTAAAGCAGCTGGGCAGGCACAAAAGCTGGATTGAGGCACCCAGGACACTTAAAGGAAACGGGAAATGTGTCTGTGGACATTAGATGATTCAGGGTTTGCTGGCAGCTGAACAGAAGTTTTCAGGATTTCAATTTTGAACTCAGGAAGCTTTATTCCACCCGGTTCCCACGGTGGGCACCGCTGTCGTTTTATGAACCCGGCCTGAGTGCTAGGCTGGTGCATGCCATTAATGGCACTTGCCTACCTCAGAGGCGTGCTGCAGGGCTGAACACAGCCTAGAAATTAGGGCACGTCAGTAATGAGGACCTCGTAAGTGCCTTAGATACATTGACTTCATCTTCTAGAAGGTAAGGTTCAATTTTTGAAAGGTACCAGCCTGAGCCAAGAGCTGGTTCACAACCATCTGATTTCACTCTTGCTCCATGTATCTGCTGGCTGGTCCGATGCCAGGCTCTTCACCAGTGCAGATATCACTTATGAAAATAAAGGCAGTGTTTTTTTCATGCATCAGAAAATCATTCTGAAGATGAGGAAATATTTGTTGTGAGAACACAAGGGGTTCTTTACTCTCCCAAGATGACTTTATGAGCCTGAAACATACTCATCCAAAAAAATGTTTGTAGATGGTCTGAATTTTCTAAAGTAGGTTTATTATATAAAGATTTGGGACTGAAAACACAGCCTATTTTCAGGAGGATTTTTCCTTCCATTTCATGCCTATCTCAGCTTTATAAGGATATACTGGTTTAACTCCTTTCTGATGCTGTTTCTTAATACAACCAGATTTTCTAGATTAGTAGAGGTATATAAAACAAAAACCTGGAATTAGATTTGCAGAATGGCTGTTACTTATACTAGGTAATAGTTAGGCATTAAAGCAAGACAAAAGAATTTCATTGTCACAATAACAAATCCATTTTAAAATCCATTCTCCACAAAGCCACCAAATCAGTGCAGAATCTTCCTGCCAAATATACAATAATAATGTCTATTTATGTAGGAACCTTCACCCCCAAAGAATCCAGAGCTTTCCAATAAAACAACAAACAAACAAACAAACAAAAACTGCAGGAGCTGGCTCTGAGGTGAAGAGATCCCAGAGAATAAGGACAGGTTTTGGCAGTGGCCCTGCCAAGGTCACTGAAACGAACCTGGCTTTGCCTATAATGCCCGTGGGTTTCTGTGTGCTCTGCACTGCAGGACCTGCAAGTTATGCTTCCAGTTGGGCTGTTCTGCCTGCGGTCAGCACACATGTGAATGAGAGGTGAACCTGGACTCCTTTGAAAAGGGCCACACACACACAAATGAATTTCCCCCTGTTAAGGGTATAAACAGGACCAAAGTGCTGCTGCAGCCTTCAGTTGTCTCTGCGTGATGCTGAGTTGTGCTCTGGATACAAAACCACAGAATTTTTTACAAGGGAATTTTCACAGGCCTTTGAAAAACACTAATATTTTTACTAAATATTAATGGGAGCTTGACTCGAAGTCAGCCCGAGCTGCAGAACAATGCTTATAACAAAGATTTATGTATTAAATGCAGCTGATCTCTTATTTTCATTATCTTGATGTGTTTTTGATGTTCAGATTTCAGAGGAGCAGCAGACAGGCAGCACCAAAAACAGCTTTGAACACACGCATGTGTGTGCATGTCTTAACAAACACGACTCATGTATGACACTCGAGTCAGGGCTCTGCATGACCGGGTGCAAGCAACGAGCGCTGCCTCGCAGGGTGTCGGCAGATTCAGAGCCAGCTGTAGCCAGGAAGCTGCTGCCGAGCTTCTCTGTGTTATCTGCAGGAACTTTGCTGTCTTATCTGTGGAAAATTGATCCATACAGTCTCTTCAGAGACCCACATCAAATATTAATTTTGCCTATTTGTTCAATGTAATTAGCAGGTGTGATTAATCAATTAATCAATCTGGGATTCCTATCTGTGCCGCAGCTTGTTGCGATGAGCAGGGGTGCTGCGAGCAGTGTTCCCCTCTTTGCCTTCCTGCTCCTGTACTAGCATCCCCCCGCCCCATGTCTGGGTTTGTGGGGTGGGCTGGGGCTGTGCTGGCCCCCCTGGCTTCAGGCAATGCCTTGGTTTCACCTACACCTGAAGGGGAAAGAGCAGACGAGCTGCCACAGAGGGGTGAGTTTTTTATGGCTGGCTCCTGGTGACATTCCCAGCCTGGCTTTGCTGGTCTGAGGGATGCAAGTAAGTTGTGAGACATTCAGGTAAACCTCAAGTCCTTTGAATGCTTGGAAATGCCAGCCCTGGGGACTTCTGATGAGTGTGAGGCAGAGAAAATCCCAGCCCTGTACATGGAGACTCAAAGTGTGTTTAGATTCACCCACAGGATGGGCATTTGCAGAGGGCCCATATTTTGCAGAGGATGTGCTGAGGGGCTTCACTGCAATCTCCAGTTTTCACACTGCTGCTCCCAGTACTGTGGGAACATCTGCTATGCTTTATAGTAAAAGTGGCTGACAGAGGTGCTGTATTACACTGCTGAAGCCTGCCTGAGTCTTCGCTTAACCACCGCCCCTTTCTCAGTGACATATTCTGGACCATCCCCTTTGTATTCTGCCTGTTTTTCTCTGTTTTCTCCCCTGCTCTTGTGCATCCTGTTATCTTGTGCCTTGCCCACCATCGCCCTGGAGAACCTGGACCAACGTGCAGGTCTGTCCAGACGGGGTATGTGTGCATTCAGGAGGTGCCACATCTTTACTTAAATCCTTTCCTCTTTCTGAGATCTTTCAGCTCAGGAAACCCCATCACCATAATATATATTCCTCTGGCCATCCTGACCTTGCCCTGGCCTAGGGTGGGGTGCTTTTTTTTCATTTATTGGGCTCATTGGGCCTGATTTAATTCCTGTGCATTGTATGCTTTGCTGACCTGGGAACATTTTATATTCCACAAAGGTAAATGCCCCCCAGAAGATAGACTGGCCTTGGTTTCGGTGTGATTTTTGGATTAGAACCACCCAGGGTAGCACTTTTCTCAGAATAGTTTTTCTACAGAGTAAAAAGTATGAGTCTACCTCTGATGCCTTGAACTGTCATCGTAATAACCTCAAATATAGCTGTCTTCACCACATCACCGTCCTCCTCTCTGACCCATAAAGTTTTACCATTACAACCTGCCCTTAATCACCTAACCATTTCCTTAGTCTTTCAAGGACAATGGTTTTTATGCCATACTTGCTAACCTTACGTATTAGTCTACCATCCTGGGCTGCATTTAAATGACTTTTCTGAAATCTATGTGGATTAGCTCCACTGCTTCGCCCCTGTCTGTTTTTCACATTAGCTCCTAAAACAAATTCTGCCAGATTTGTCAGACAAGATTTACCCTTTATGAAGCTGGGTAGATACATTTTTATCAGTTCATATTTCTCCAGATGTTGGGTGATCTCATCCCTGCTAACATGGCTAAAACCTGGCCTCTGATTAAAATCACACTGCATGTCTGGAGCCAGATTCTCAGCTACTGGGAATAAGAGCATGTGTGTTTCTCATTCATTTCTACCAGCTGATAACCTACTGCAAATATGTCTTGGTTTCTGTCCATCTCTTGTCACGGATGTTCAAAGATGTTTGCTTTAGATCATTTTCTCCTCACCTCTTTTTATCTCCAAGGACAGACCCCAAACCTTTGTTATTGGGCACTTATCTTTCCTGCTCTTCTGTTAAGCAGCACGGGTTAAAAACACACTTGCCACAAGCAGCCCTTTGTCCTTCTCCAGCAGCATGAGCTTGCCTTGGTGATTGCCAGGGTTGTTCTGAGCTCTTCCCTGCTTTGCTGTTGCAGGAAACCTTGTCTCTGTGCCTTGCATGGCAACTCCAGGTTCCCCCATGAGCATCAGCCAGGCGAAATCATTTCATTTCCCTCATTTCATTCCCTCTCCCCATGTTAATAAGCTCCTTCTACCACCTCGCAGTGGTCCAGTGGCCTCCCCGTTAATCTTGTCTCCTTTACCTGTTTAAAAGAAATCTTGTATTGTTTTTATTCACCCCATGGGCAATTCTTCTCTCTCTGTCATATTTGGTTTCCTAATCAGCTTTTTACATCTTTTCAGCTTTGCTTTATAATCCCTTTCATCCCCTTAATATTTGCCTCCTTACACATGTCACCTGCCTCTTTCCTCTCCCTGATAGCTTTTATGACTTCCTCAGTCATCAGCCTTCATCGGAAACAGAGCTCACCCATCCCTGCTTGACAGAGATCGCTGTTTCCAAGTACTGCACTCATTTCCTGAGTACGAGTTGCTGTATGTAAACGAGGGCTCGCTGAATAGACACCGATGCCTCTTCTATTGACTTTTATTTCTTTCTTGCTGCTGTTTGCTCATGAGCAAATGGCAGTATTCTCACATGTATTCATCGCTCTGAATTGCTTCTAAGTAGCTCCATGATTTTTTTTTTCCCTTTGCAAATGAAAGTCACCCCAGAGCAGAAAGTCACCACACAGACTGCCATTGATCTGTGTAAAGGCGAAATCATTCTTTTTTTCTTTTATTTATTTTTTTTAATAGTGTAAGTCTTCAGCTGGCCCAATCTTGTCTCAATATAGTGCTAAAATACCCCTCGCCATTAACTCACCTCAAACCTCTTAAAAAGAGGGTCAGTGGTGGTGGATTAAGAGCAGGAACCGGAGCAGTGGGGAGTTAAGGGACTTGCCTGAGGCCATCCAGCAGGTAAGTGGCAGAGAAGAAGCCAAGTCCCCTCTCCTACCCAGCACCGTGTCCACCGAGCCAGGATAATTCCTGGCACAGCAGCACCAGCGAGACCACGGAGCCGGATCATTACTCATTTGCTTTTATTTGTTCCAGCACTAGGTGATGAAATGCAAATTGCACAGTCAGATGCACAATTTCAAATCCTCTGTGAGCGAGTGCTCAAATATTTGAGCACAGCATTCTCTGCCTTTGCAGAGCAGCGCTTCTAAAGCTGTACGGAGTCACAGAAAAGTGTAGTCAAAGGGGTCACACAATCAGAATTCCCAGGAATTTCCTTCTCAAGGAGCTTCATTTGGTTACAGAGTAAAAATATATACAGTTATAGACACATAGATACGTACATATTTCTGTTCTAAGCACTATGGGTTCCAACCTCTATTGTCACCTCTTAATCTCCGGGCTGAGGAAGTGGGGGAAGAGGCAAACTCTTGGTGAGCTGTGCTCACCTCCCATGTGGGAAGGCGAGATCTCTGGGATGCTGATAGCCCTCAGCAAGCAGCTCCCACAGGATCACAACTTCAGGCAGGTTTAGAGCCCCAGATCAGGATCAGGCCCACAGCACCACCTGCCTGCCCTGCCCCTGCCCATCCCTGGCCATGGCTCAGAGTGCCACTTTTCACCCCGCTTATCCAAAGCTCCCTGGTGCCCTGACATGTCCCCATATCACGGGCGAGCATCCTGTAGGTGCCTCCTGCCCTGCCCCGTGCAGGGCACAGAGGGCTGAGGCCGGGAGGCTGAGGGAGGTGCGGAGCCCAGCACGTCCCCAGCAGTTAGTTAGCAGGGCAGCAAAGTGGAGTTTTTAATATATATTTAAAAGAAAGATTTGGCACAAGGGGAGGTAGAAATGAAGGGAGAGTGTGAGAAACCACACATCTTTGTTCTTCCCCATGCTCTTTCCCCCACTACATGATGATTAGGGCTGGTTAAAAACTTCTTCGTGTTATTTGCATCTTTGACAGAGCATTTTCAACTCTCTTGCTGTGTTTTTGGTCTTTCTGACAAAAGGAAACACTCCCAAGTACATAAAACCTTAAGATTTAAAATAGTTCTTATTTTGGCTTTTTTTTTTTTTTCTTTTTTTTTCAGTTCTTCAGCGGAATTGTGTTGAGTCGGAAAGAAGATTCTTCAAGAAAAGAAACTAATTAACATTTTATTGTTATAATTATTCCCATCATATTCCCTCTGCTACACAAGTCCTCTCCTTCCTCATTTATTACAGTGATGTAGCTATACAGCAGGGCTTGTGTACAAGAAAAAGACAAAGCTGAAGGCTTAATTCAGCATTGCTAGTGTGATGAAAGGAACAAAGGATGGTGCAGCTATGCCCTGATCCTGCAAATACTTCTGCACATGGATAACTTCACTGCCAGGAGTACTTCTGCTCACAGTAATTGTGTGCTAAAGCATCAGCAGACTTTAAGTCATAGGGCTTGATTTAAGCTCCGCTGGAGCCAGTGCACAAACTCTGCCACATTTCAGCAGGGACTTTGCCAGTGCTTACTTAGGGAAGCATTTTAGCGCTGCTGAGTTTACTTGCAACCTAATCCTAAGCACGCATAGGCTTTTCCAGGCTGGGAGCACGCGCTCCTGCTACTTGATGTGACAGTGATTGATGACTTGATTCATCGGGGTTCTGTAAAATTACCTCTCACGGGTACTGCCAGGTGGATCATTACAGCGCAGCTCGGCATCGCCGGCAGCGGGGCAGGCGGGCAGCCGGGGCGGGATGCCCAGCAGGGGTGCCCGGGGGTGCTGCCCATGCCACCACGGAGCCATCTGCCTCCCCGTTTTGTCCTGGTCTTCTCCAGATTTAAAGTCTCTGGTGAAGGAAACTTCCAGGGATGGCACTGCCATGCCAGATAGACATTTTTCAACCCTGCAGGGGAGATCTTTACTCTTCAATTAGTCCCTTAATTGAGCTATTTTCAGGGGAACACTCAAGGGAGCAGAACACCTATTTCCTTGCAGTTTAACTACCACCAAATCTAAACACTTAGTTTTTCCCTTAAATAGGAGTAAATATATAGTGTCACCACAAACTTTGTCAGTGTATTGCTTAATATTTTCCTGACACAGTAATGGTAGTAAGATCAAGCTGTGGTATCAAGTATATTCAATTATAATTGAGTTTTGTTCCCATGATAAAAAAATAAATGTATTTTTAGTCAAAACAGCATACAATTCCTTTAACTACTTCTACAGCCATGGGCTAGGTAGGTTTTCAGGCCAGATACTGAGCTCTCCAGTGCTTTTGGGTTGCAGTATTGCTTCAAGGTCCTGCCCCACAGCAGACCAAGCTCAACCTGAGCTTTGCCCTTTAGGCCAGGCCTTTATTTCAGTTCCAGCAAGTTTTGTCAAGCCCCAGATTTGCATATCTATGTGGACCCTGTTGTTTTTCGTTTGTTTGTTTGCTTGTTTTTGTTTTTTGATTCTTCAGTAAACCAGACTAACCATGCATCTGAAGTCATCCCAAAGACAAATTTCCTTTCCAGCCAAGAGACTTCAGCTGGCGCGGGCAGCCATCCACCAGGGCCTTCTAATGAAAGCTGCTGCAACGTCCAGCCCCTCGGCAGGGTGACTGGACACGAGTAATAAATGTGTGAGGCTGGGGTTTGGCCTGATTTTCATCTCCTGACTCCTGGTTCAAATAAAGGTGCTGTCACATGACATGAGTATCCCATGAGACTTATGTATTATTACATCCAACTTGAAAATTAACTCTGATGCGAGTTGCACAGAACACCAATGAAAGCAACCATTAATTGTTAATATAAACTATTAATGAAACACTAGCATGAAGGTCAAAGTGCATGACTGAAACCTCCCAGCAAATGAAAGGATTATTTTGCCTCTAAGTGAGCATAATTATTATCTGAATTTCATTGGCTTTCTGATCAAACCACTTCCCTCTGCACTGACCTGTTCCACCACTGTGGTAAATCTGTTCCCCAGAACTGGTATTTGCTTTTCATCGTCCACCTTGGCGCAGCAAGGTTTTTATTAGCATCCTGGCTGCCTGCAAGGAGCAGAGAGCCAGCACCCTTTCACCTTTGTTCTTGTGGGAGTTTTTTCCCCCCTTCCACTGTCCATTACTCACAATAAATTTGCATCGACCTGGCTCCCTGTAAATTGTGCTGTCTCCTGCTGGTACATCTTTACCCGTCCCAGGTCTGTGGCATGGTGGACACACCTGAGAGCATGCTGCCCAGAGGGAGAGCAGGCCCCTTCCCACCGTGTATGGATCAAAATAACAAGGAGATTGTGAGTTAGGGGGATGTTTTGCAATGACTCAGTCAAGCAGTTTTCCTTTCCTCCCATGTACAGCACTTTACTTCAGTAATTTTGTGTACAGACTTGGACTGCTCAGATACTTCCTGCTCAATACTTTTAGTTGTTTATTTTTTCACAGAAAAATAAGTCTTTCCCTAGAAAACACTATCTTTCTTTTTTCCCATAAGAAATAGAAGTTTCAGTAAATGAAGAAGCCTGGATCCGGGGGCAGAAGTGTTCTGGCTGGTTTTGTTTTCTGACAAACCCTAAAAAAATGTTTTAGGTGCGCAAGAAGCCAACTTTGTCAACATTCATTGCTTTGAGGACACTTCAGAAGTGCTGATTTGACCAGGATTGCTGACAAATAACACTTCTGTTGTATTCCCGGACAAAAAAGCCCACGGTTACAGCCCATGCCTGGCCTGCAGGTTTTCTTGGAGGTGCAGAGTAGCTGCCAGGACTTTGCCTTCACCCTGCCTGCCTGCTCCATGCCCTGCTGCAGAGATATTCATTGGCACAAGGTGAGCATTTGGCTCGGTGACCACCCCATATGGCCAACCTGGGGCACAGGGGACACCGGGAGCAGTGGTGAGGCTGTGCTGGGCTGTGCTGGTAAACCACCCTGCAACCCTGCTGAGCAGGCTGGGGTGGGAGCTGCCACGCTTGAGAGCTCCGAGTTACAGCATTGTAAATCCGTGTCTGGAACTGAACACATTTTAGACCTTTGTGAGTTTTATGAGACAGAAAAAAGTGCTTGAAATCAGTCAGTCACAACAGTAAGGGGCAGGAGCTGCTTTTGGCTAAAGCCACAGGAGCCCCTTGGTGGGCAGGGCTGCCCTGGTGGGTGGTTGTATGAACTTTAAACTCTTATTCAGTACAAGTCCCAGTGCCTGAGATTTATTGAGGTGTCGATGGTTAGGTTGGTAAGGGTTTCAGCCGAGCCTGCTGCCCTAATTAATAAGTGATAATATCCTGATGGGCTGCTCAGAGTCTTACGCATGTTTCTGTTTGCAGGTTGTCTGTAGAGTTGCCTGATTTTCTCAGAAGAGCATGACACGTCTGCATGGATCTTTCTCAGTTTGGTTTATTTTTTATTTTTTCCTTTGTTGTATATTTCTTAGTTTTTGTTTTTGCAAAGTGAGATGACAACCCTTGGGTTGCCTTTACCAGGGGAAAACACTGTGCAGTTTCTGTTAGCATGGCCATGTGTAAGTTGCTACTTTGAGGAGAAGGTCCTCATATGTTTCAGCCTGTGACAAGCTGAAATCTCAGCTGAAGAGCCCTGTCAGATCTGTTCTCTCATCCATGCCCTCCCTCCGTTCAGACACTGACCTTCCCCATCAGATAAGCAGCACAGATCTCGGCCCTGCGTTCCCTCTGCAGTCTCAGCTCATTAAAAATTCATTGCCTAAAGTGAATCTATTCTGTTGCTGCTGAAGTGTTATTTACCTCGGCCCGGATTTCCTCAGGTTCTGACAATTAAAGGGGGTCCAAGGAGAGGGCTGAGTCATGGGATTAAGGCTTGGGCAATAACTCTCTTGGAGCAAGAGACGATCATGTAAAGCCATAATTTCCCAGCTGCGTTTTGGTTCCCCTTCAGTGCTTCATTAAAGGTGGTGACTCAACAGAAAGGATGGAGGCACAGGTTAACAAGAATCCCTCCTTTTGTGGGATTAGAGCCTTGCATAGCGAGGCTCTTTCAAAGGCAGGAGATGTTGTCAAGCATCATTAGGAAGCCGTTTTAAACAAGAGTCATAAAGCACCCTTTGCGGTCAAACGAATTTATTAGAGAGGAGAGTGAGTGGAGGCAAGCGCTGTAGGAGAGAAAGAAATGAACAATTTGCACGGCATTGATAACAAAGCAGTTCTCCAGATTCAGAGTGCTACCATTAGAACAGCTTAAAAGGATTTTGCAAAAATCCCAGGGTGCTCTTCATTCTGGGTGAAAGCAGCGAGTTCGTGGACGGCGTGGGATGGACAATGGGCACCTCTCGAAACCAGGGTTTCTGGGCAGGTTAACTGGTTCCCAGCCTCACGGTAATTTGTTCCAACAAGTGGGAAGAAATCAGCCTCTCGTCGTGCCCCAGTGATCCTGAAAGCCCCTGCAAACCCACCTCAGATTGCTGTTCACAAAAGCCTCGGCGGCTGGGGAAGCAATCTGGGGCCTTGCTCAGAGCTGTATTCTCATAGGCAGAGCCAGGGTGAAACCATAACCTGACTTCCTTCTGGGATATAAAGTATCTCCAGTATCTCCAGCAATATCTCCAATAACTTCTGGAAATGTTCTGTAACAAAGCACAGTTTGAAGGGCTGTAGCAGAGACTTCAGACATTATCTGATCTTTGATATATGGTCCAGTTTTGGAAAGAAAATGAAACCCAAACTTCTTGGGTTTGATAGGGAGAGAAGAGAGGGAAAGAGGGGAATGAAAGAGGAGCAGATGAATAAAAGCTACTTGTTTGGAAGTAGGTAAGCAGCTTTATTATGCATTTAGCATGATGGACTATGTACTGTGTTTGTTTATTGAACCAGCAGCATAAATGTAAATGAACCAGTAGCTCAAATCTAAACCAGCTGTGGTGAAGGTAGAGGAACGCCAGATACTAATCATCCAGACAGCACCAGTCCTGGCTGTGGGGACTTTTCCCCTGACATCCTTTAGAAATATGCAGAAAAATTCCACTTTGTGTGTTCACTCGGGCCACACAAGCCCTTGGTCCAGCAGCCTGATGTAAGCCCATCCAAAGAGCCTCGTGGCTCCTGCAGGCATGTATGCCTTGCTGCATGGAGGAAGGACAGTGGGACGCACAGAGCAGGAGCTTGAATGGACTGTTATTTTTGGAGTGGTTTCCTCCACTCTTTTTGAAGGGTTCTTGCTGGGGCATGTTCAGAAAGGAGCAATGCTTTCATTGCAGGGAGCTTGCAGGAGAGATGAGCCATGGACAAAGGCGTGGGTATTTATGCTGTCTCTTTAGAGATTAAAGGATAACACACTGAAAAAGTGAAAAACACTGGCTAAAAGTACATCTCCTGGCTAGGATAGGAAGGCCTTTTTTTTTTTTTTAATTTGGTGTTCAATTATTCATACATGCTAGCTGATTTGCAGATGAAGCTGCAGCTCTTCCCTCCTCTTGATGCACACTGGGAGCATGCAGCATGGCGTGGGGGAGCCAGGAAAGCCCGGCCAGCATGCTGTGCTGGGATGCTCTCCTTTGGATGAGACAGTGGAAGTGAGACATCCACTTCCATGAGCTCCAGTTCCCTCAGGGGTTTCCACTCTGCGGTGTGCATTCTCCTGCTGCAGCCCCACTGCTCCTCCACCAGCCTCCCCAGGGCTTTTTTCCCCTCCACTCCCAGCAGTTCAGTGCATGGGATTCCCAGGCAGCTGCTCACAGACACCAAGGGCACCCTTTTCTCTGCGGAGGGGAAAAGTGCACGGTTTTTGCACACACAGCCCTGCCAGAGCAAGGGAGGAGACCTGAAGCATTGTCTGGATATAATTTAGGCACTATAAACACAGGCAGCAAGGGGTCACGCTTTCTATTCTCATTTTACCCCCTGCAATGTCTCTGCTAACTGGTGCATACAACTTGAACTCTTGTAAAAATTAGCAGAGAGCACAGTCCCGGTGACAGAAAGCTGAACTTCTCCAACAGCAGGCTCTAAATTCACTGTGTGCACTGAATCCACTTAAACTTTAAAGAGACAGCCTGCTTCCTTACTCTTTCCGCTGCTTAGCTTGGAAATGGCTGCAGTACTAATTAAAAGCAAATTGCTTAATCTGGTTGCGTCAGGAAGGGAGTCTCTGTTCGGAGAGGCCGCCTCCTGTGCGGGGCCTGGCACCCGGGACCCCTGCAGCGGCGCGGAGCCACTCCATTCATTACCCGGTGCGATCCTATCCAGGCCAGCAGCCATATCCCTGCCCGGCCCTTGTGAGCAGGTATCAGAGCAGCGATAATGATATTTGTGTTGGGTCGCTGTATAATAACACACATTTCCCTGGTGAGGGAGCCGTCTAACGCTAGGGCTGTGTCAGGGATGTGCATGAGCAGTACTGAAGGACACTGATGCACCGCTCACCCTCTGCAGAGAGGCCGTGGTGGAGCTGAGCACAGGCAGGGTTGGGGCTCAAACTCTAAAGCATAACTAAGATCCACACCACAGGATTCACCCTGAAAGACCCTGACTCCCCCAGGGCAGAATGGAGCAAACTCCTCGCTCCTTCACCCATTGGGACCCTTATAGCTGAGACCTTTTTCCTTGAGTGGAGAAGCCGTACTTATTTATTTTTTTCTGATGATCCTATCAGCCTGCGCTAATGATTTCATATGACCTCAGCATAATAGAAATGCACTTTTTTTTCCTTTTTCCCCAAGTTTACATTTGCACGCAAGGATGTGTAACAACACAGAGAATTGATTTCTTCCCCTGTATTATCTTTGGATAACATGCATACCATCTTTGCTAGCTAACAAAGAAATAGGAAACCTCTCTTCTTTTGCTTCAGGATACCCGTATGACACCCTGTTCCTGTATTTACTCTAAAGCAGCTGGACATTGATAGCAAATTAACTGAAAGCCATAGAAGAAGTCCATACCCGTTTTCCTCCCCACCATGTGTAAGGAGAATGAGTACAATGTACCTTTTTTTAGCAAGGTTTTTGTTGAGTTATATAATATGTTAATGCTTCTAAATTGAAGTCAGCAGAGGTAAGGCCACATTTTTCCTGTAGCCACCCAGAAAAGAATGGTGAATAGAGAAAATTCAAGTTGCTGCAGATCAGAGCATGCCTTGCTGCTAGCCTGGTTGTAGCAGAAGTCCAACAAAAATTGATAATGCTTTGGATCAATAAGCAAGTGTTACAGCAAAGCAGGGAACCAGTGTAAACGGATGGGGTGGGATGGGGTGGTCGGGTGCTGCCTCTCCCCCATCAGCTCCAGCTGTGGGTGCTGTTTGCTGATGATCAGGGTGGCTCTTGTTGAGCTGCAGCATGTGGGAGCTCCATCCAGTTCCAGAATGTGTCTTTCGGGGCTGAAGAAAGAAGGATTATCCTGCCGTAAGGTCCCTTTAGGTAGGCATGTTCATGCTTACTGTTGCTGTTGTTATATAGGCCTGGGTTTTGCAGACATGGCCTCTCCTGTGTTTGGGTGTTAAAGCTGCTATGTAATGTGCTCTATGTCTCTGTCTTCTCAGCCTGAAGGCTTAGGAGACCTTTGTGGTTCCCTGCTGGTAACCAGGAGAGGAGTGCTTTTGGCTTATGCTGTTGTATGCGATCTCCAGCCCCCCTCCATGGGATACAGCGAGCACTCAGCACCCATTAGGGATGATGGGAGAAAGAACTTACAGGGACCCTCTGGAGGTCTGGGCTCAGCAGCTTCCCAGCCCAGTTGATCCAGGAAGGATGGACATTGTTGGCTGTTTATTGATCGCGAGTCAGAAGATTTCCAAGATAAGAGGCTGGGGCAGTCTCACAGGCTGGTGGTTGGAGGTGCTTGGAACTTGCTTACTTGACACTTTAGAGGAAGGCCCCATGTGCAAATCAGAAGGTGACTTCCCAACAGTTCTTGTATTTAACTCCCAGTCTAGTATGACAAACCAGGCTGGATCTAGCACAGCAAGAAAGGCCAGGGAAGCATGCCTGAAGTGGGTGTCCTGTGGAAGGTCTTTGGGGCCTAGTTCCTTAAACTTTTCTGCAGAGGGACCACTGGGTAAGGGTGGTGTTTGGCTGCTTCTTTTGCTGTATGAGGCTGGAGACAACTGAGCTGTTCTGTACCCTGCTGGGCTTTGTAAAATAGCCATTCTGCTTGTGGTAAGGGGTGTCTGGAGCTCGGGAGGCATGGACAGCACTTGGGCTGGGCTGGGTCCTGTGCCAGCTTCGTGCGGCAGCAATGCCTTTTGCATCAGTGCTGTTTTAATTTCCACCGGTATAAATTCAGGCCTCAAGCAGCTTATTACTTTGGTGTGTTTTTCTCATTCTCTATGCAAAATGAATTTTTTTTCCAGGACTCTTGTGATTGTAAGCTGAAGTACACAACTCTGGCCTCCAGCTGTTTTACACAATGCCCATGATACAATGCTGAACATCCTGGGTGTTGCTTTCTGCACCTCTTGGCAGAGGAAATAATAATTTTAATGGACAGGAGGCTATAAAATGATAAATATTTCTTAATTTATTTGAGTGCAGCAGCATCCTAATGAAGCTTAACAGTGTTAGAAAGCACAAAACCTGGGTAAAATCAGGTATTTTGGCAATTCCAATACTTCTGCTTAATAAACCTGAAGCCTTTTCTGTTTAAATGTCTATCTAGGAAGACTGAAGTCAAACAGTGTTATAAACACTGTAAAAGGTGGGGGGGGGGAACTCTTTTAGGGAGTTTATATAAACTCTTTTTCTAATCACTCCCTGGTTATTACACTGTGTATTATTTATGCTCCCCTCTTATAATTCTTTATTACATTCCCCTTTTCATATCTGCACTCCCACTTTGGGGGTCATTGTGTATATATATAACACAGCACCCCATGAACATTTCTAAATGTGTTGACTCCTACAGTTATAATTTTTGTCATTGCAAGAGAATCTACAGCAGAGATAATGATTTTTCTTATTTTTTCTGCACTTAATGCCTTTTAAATGGTAACTTGGTGACAGTATCTGCTTCAAACTTTCCAGAGCTCTGCCATAAAGTAAAGACAGTCTATTATTGCTATAGATTTTATGTTCACTCAGTTTGCTCTGAAAGACTGTGTGGACATGTATGCACAATGTGTGATTATGAGAAATTGTCTCCTCTGTTTGTAGGGCCCCAAACTGTTGTCTGTTAGTAATACATCATGGAAACAGTGCAAAGCATTGCCTCGTGCATGAATGATCCCGTAGTGTTTGGGGCGATCTTTGTGTGTGTTTTTCTTTTTTTTTTTTTTTTTTTAATATGTGAAAAAAGAAGGTAGTGGAGTACATGTTTTTCATTTCCTGATAATTGTAGTAGGTAGTTACCAGGGTGAATGAAGTGAGCTGCCCTTCAAATGCTCATTTTCTGTTCAGATACAATCTTTCATAGCATTAAGAATGGGGCATTGCTGTACTAAACACTAACATTGTAGATGACAAAAGTACAGTCCTCAGGGCTGATAAGGAGTGGGGAATTTGTGTCCTGCATGATACAGTGAGTGTCAGAGAAGTAAATAGATGCTTATTAGCAGGAGTTACTGTCCTGTATTGCAAGGACAGTGAGTAAGTTAACCTGACGGGGGTCACTATTTGAAACTATGCTGTCATAGGTTATACCTGGGTGCTTCTCTGAGTTTCTCTTCTGTTTGTGACTGCTTTTTGTCTGGACAACTCTCTGATTCCCAGATCCAGGAGGAGGCAGAAGCTGAAGTGCTATGTGTGGCTGTGGAAATCATAACTTCTCAAATACTGGTGTCTGAGTTCAGGCCTGACTAAGGAGAACTAGAAAAATCACCTGGCAGTTGCCTCATTTTGCAAGGCCCAGAAGCGGTGATGCTGTGAGAATTAACACCTGCATTTCAACATCTTTTTCATCAGAAAACAAGGGGACTGGTGCAGCTGGGTTAGTAGTGATGTAGGGTCTCTGCCTTATACCCCCAAAGCCACCCCTCTGTTCCCTTCTGCCCCCCTCCTTACAAAAACCTGCACATTTTCTGCAAAATAAGTTAGTCATCCAAGAGCTCCAATCCATATCTAAACTATGCAGATGGGTGATCAATTTTATGGATTTCTTTCAAGTGCCTCTGTCAAAATGATCACTAAGTGCCAGACTGTTCTCCACACCTGCAGGTACCTTGTTGCACTGGTACCATTCTCTTGGTATCTCCACAGGTCTCCGTAATTTTATTCTTTTTGATAACGTAATCTCTCTCTTTGTGAAGGAAAAGAGCAAATCTGTTTGAATTGTAGAGAACTGACTATATTTCAAGTGAGCTGATTTGCTTGCATACAAGGGAAGTGCATTTAACATGATCTTTTAAAATAAATAGCTGTTCAGGCATGTAAGTCGGGACAGACTGTCAGCTGTATGAGCAACTGCCTTCTCTAGTGGCACTTGTGGAAGGATCTGCCCCCTTGTTCTGGGGATGATATTGCAAAGTTATGGCTGAATTGGACAGCCGATTTCAGTGCTGCATTAGGAGGGATGAGTGGGCAATGATGCTTCCAGCTTCACCAGTGCAGAGTTTTCTGTGGAGTTTGTGGGCATGAGGTTTATTTTTACTTTACACGAGTCTGATAATTATTGCTGTTATTGCAGCTTGTGGTGTTAGTCAGCTAAAGCCACCTGTCCTGTGGATGTGGACAGCATGAGTTGCTATTGATGGCTGGGGTTCAGAAAGCAGTCAAGGGGCTAAAAAGGAACCATTCCCTCCCTGCAAGGCAAAACACTGCCAATAGCAAAGGAAACACGTGTGTGGAGGAAAATGCCAGCAGGGAGGGAGGTGGCGAGCACATGGAGGCTGAGCACTGTGGATATGAGACACAGCAATTGATGGAGATGGTTATTTTCTCCCCTGCGATGCCCTGCTAATGCTGGCAAGGCCTCGTCTTTCGTTAGCAGCCAAGCTACCTGTCAGAGCAAGCCCTGGCCGCAGCTGGACCAAGGCTCTTGGCAGCTTTTCACTTCCTCTTGTTCATTGTTTTCACTAAATCTCCTTACCCGTGCTGGTCCTGATGTAAGTGAAAGGTGAAGGCTTGTGACACTGAAAGCCGGAGCCGTGTCTCAGTGAAACGTGGCGATAAGCCACTTCCTTCCCCTAAAACACACAGGGGCTGGGGCAGGGCTGGGCTCGGGGCCCAGCCGGGGAGTGCTGCCCACACCTGCAGCCATCCTAGCAGTGTGAAGATGCCACCAGGCATTTGGGCTTCTTGTTCGCCACAAAGCTCCTGGGCTGCCTGGAGAAGAGATTCCAAAATTGAACTTCATAAATGCAGATCGTACACTTCTCATTCGCATATCATAAAAAAGGTGGGGCAGCTCATCTTAGTCCTGTAGTTTTTCTTCTCTTCCCGCGCCTCATTTGTCTCAGGAAATGAATGGGAGCAGAAGGGGTCCCCGCGTGCCGTGCCCATCCCCTGCTGCTGCACTCAGTGCCTGTGCAGGAGACCTCCTTGTTTGACGCCTTCCTATTGTGCTGGGAACGGCCCTCTGTGTGTTTGCTCAGGATATAAGAATATGAAAAATTGCTGATCATAGATCATCTCCATAAATCTTGCAGACAATAAGTCATAAAACCTTGTGTCCTTACATATGGCAGTAGCCCAGGGACAGCTTTACCAGATGTGAGCAACCGCCCCTGGAAAAAAAAAAAGTAGAAAATAAAAATTGTTTCAGTTGAAAAACTTCTCTCACCATTCCCAGTGCCTGGAGCAGAGGCTGTGGCTGGGGAAGGCACCATCCCTCCCAGCCTCCCTCGTGCTGCTTCCGTGCCTGGCTGGAGCTGCGCTCTCGGAGGCAGCTTAAGAGAGAGGTAACTGGGTTATGGTCTGGAAGCTGTCTGCTGTCAATAAGCAAGGCCTGGTTAGCTTTTCCCTCCTCTGGTTTGCATATCTATCAAGTAAAATTAAAGGAGACGCAGGAAGGAGCCTTATTGTCTAATAACTGTGCCAAGCTGTTACTTCTCTCGGCTCATGAGTATAACCAAAGTGCTTTGCAAACTGCAAGTGGAGCCCACGAAAATGCTGCATGCCACAGGGTGGGGGGGAAGGTGGGCTGAGAGAAATACTTCTCTAAGCTGCATACAGGTGTGAGTGCTGCTTGGTTCTAGCTTCATTTATGTTCAGATGGTTAATGTAAAGAACTATGTTCATATATCCCGCCCTGCATATAGTAATTCCCCCTTGTCCCCATCCGTACACCAATTGTGTTATACAAACTCTTGCTCTCCATTACTCATGCCACTGAGTGTCTGTGCAATATTTAGAGAGGTTATCTGAAAGCAGTCCTGCTCTCTAGGTAGCTGACACCCGTTGGTATCAATTGGCTTTAGCAATGGCCTGCAGTTTCTTCTTATAACACTGGGCTGAGCAGTGCTTCCTAGCCTGGATGCTGCCCTGCCTTGCTGCTGACCCTCGGTGTCTGCTGCAGGAGGCTTGAAGCCAACAATCCCAAACTTGGTGTGTAGATGTCTTAACTCCTCTTATAAGCTATGGTAAATAGCTACAGGTAAATAAACCTATTTTTTTTCTCACTTTTTGGTTTAAAAAGGGGAAAAAAAGTGCCTGATTTTTAAGGATTTTACGTATCTGTTTTTTTTGGGGGGGTGTCATCTGATTCAGTGCTAAAGCTTCTCAGGTGAGTTCTCAACACATGCAGAAGCGTTGCCAATGGGCTTTACTCCCATTTGAGTAAGATGCAAAGGATGCATTAAAAATAGCTTCTAGCCTGGATGAGCCAGGTTTTGGCAGGGGGTGAGGATAGGGGAACAGGGAAGCATTCACGTTCAGGTGTGATGTTTAAGCATTGACTAGCAAAAAAAGCATCTAGCTATAGATACTTTACTATGTCAAAGTCATTACAGATTTTCTTCCTCGAGGTGAGGCTATATCCTTTACAGCAACATTTGGTAGTTGCTTTAAATTATTAAAGGTATTTCATAGGATTGTAGCTCTTTGAGCATAGTTTGCGAAGAGGGCCCCTGCCTGTATTCTTAAGGTAGGTTAATGATGACTTTCCTGGTGCAATGTGTCCAGGACGCTGAGGTTAATAAAACCCGTAGCTCTTCTTCATGACTATCATGGGATGTTTAATGTTCAGGAGTGTGCAAGACCTCAGCTTAATGTTCCATATGAAGAATAGTGCTGCCAAGCACTCATCATCCCTAGTGCCGGTGCAGGGAAGAGTTCAGTACCTCTGCATATGTCCGTCCACCCTCGTGCTGGAGGGACAAGGGGATGGGAATGGCCACCAGGCCTCTTGGACACTGGTCCTGACCTCTGCCGATGCCTGCGCTGAGGAGCGTTGTGCTCGAGAGGCAAGTCCCCGTGCAGTGTGGCTGATGATTCACTCCAGGCTGGCCTGATGAAAGCGTTCATTTGATACGATCTCTTTATTTTCCTCTTTCCTCCTTGCATGCCGCCCCCATCCAAGATGGGGAAGGAATGTTTTTTAGGGGGGGGAATAATGAAAGACTCGTGTGGGAGAGCAGGGTCTGCCCTGGTGAAAACTCTCTGAAACAAAGACAGAAAGGAGGTGGGTGTATGGGGAGTTCATTTCTCCCTTCCTTTCCCCTCTGTCCCCAAAGAGCTTGAGACTTTAAAATAGTCCAGCATTGTTCTGGGACTTAGTGGGCTTTTCTAGCTGTGAACATTGCAGCAAATACCACAGCAATGACAGTACAGCGCTGTCTGTATTCTCTCTGTGCACTGGCTGGACAGGGATTTTTCATTTCATGCATCATTTACAGCCTTCTGCATTGATCTACAAAGTCAGTGCGTATTGCTAACACAAAGGAAAAGAAGAAAGGGAAGAGAGAGGCCTGAATGACAAAGTTCAGATCTAAAATCAAGCCTCGGCTCCAACTTCCCCAATGCATTGGATGTGCCTTATGGCCTCTCTCCTGCTATAAGAAGAACAGTTTAAATCATAAAGATCAGTTAGTGATTTGAGCAAAGATCTCAAGTCCCCTCAACTTCAGAAAAAATCAAATCTGGGTTGTCCTGTAACGTGGAAAGGTCCCAGCCCTGGGCTGGGGTTTTCCACTGCAGGGTTGTCACTGGACATATTCACCTGCTGGGAAATGGTTGCATTTGGCAACTTTGACACCTGCTTTTCCCATAAGCTAAGACATCGGGGTAGTTTAGAGCACCACCAGGTGTTTTTGTTAATTCAGGCTACCTCCTGACCCTTCTCAATAGATGGCTCCATAAGCAGGTATCCTGCACTTCTACACTCAGGCAACATGCTCTTTCCAAAGCAGAACTTGTGCACCCTATTACAGCAAGGAAGAGAGACACAAACGGAGGATGAAAGTAAGAGTGAGAGCACAAAGACCAGGCAAAATGCTTAGGGTTGTTGAGCTGGGGTGACCGTGCAAGGGAAAGGGATGACTAACAATTCCTCGTGTTTAGTTCTGCTTATAGTGGAGCCTATTTTTCCTTAAAATAAGACACAGGTACTTAAAAAAAAAAAAAAAAAAAAAAAAAAAAAAAAAGCTTGTGGCACGGAGAATCTGGTTTGCTTATCCCTTCTGTGGGCTTTTGCAGGAGAGGAAGCCCAAGCTCCAGGAGAAATGTTGTCTTTCTTTCCACCCTTATTTTCCAGCTATATTTCATACCAACGTTTGCCAAATTACTTTGTCTACCAGCACAGACTTTTTCTAATTCATTTTTTAAAGATGAAAAGGTAGCATTTTGTGATTTTTTTTCTTTTATAAAAAGAAGTCCTGTCTAGGCATGTTTCTTGCACATGCAATTTTGGTTTATCACTGTAACAAGCACCCTAATCTCCTCCATCTGCTTTAATGAACTACTAGTATAATCTTGTCATTTCAGTTTGCCGTACCTCGCCGTTCAGCGAAGTCTCATTTCCCGTGCCAATCGCCAAAGGCCATTACTCAGCAACAAAGCCGGCTCGCCAAAACCAACCCCAGTTGAGAGCAGCGAGGTACAAAGTTTGTCTGGAGCTGTTCCTCCAGCAGCCGGGCCGGTTCATCAGCCTGTCCAGCCAGGCCGCAGTGCCTGCGCTGCCAGGTGCTGTGGGCCCAGCAGGGGCTGAGTGACCACCAAGGACCAAAATGTCCCCCGGGATGCAGGTGGCTCCCTCAGCTCCCAGCACAACGCCTCCACCTGGGCTGCGTTTTTTGTGTTTTCCCCTGGGACCTGTAGGCAAGTGCCAGCTGTAAGGCATCCAAACCTCCGTGAAATGGCTGTCCCCACCTACACCGCTCCCCTTCCCCAGCGGCAGGTATCGGGCAATGCTTGCTCTGTGGGTTATATATAGAAACATGGAGGTGCTTTAGAAACTGGCTTGAATGTCCTCTGAAGTCAAATCCCAAAGTCCGTAGGAGGAAGCCATGTGGAGTATTGGGGAAATAAATGATTGATCCAGAAAATCCTCTTGGCCTGTGCTCTGTGCTGCAGTGGTGGCACACCAGCACCAGCTGTGTGGGCCCAAAGGTTACCACAAGGGTGGAAGGATGCTGAAAGTTGTCTCTAGAACAGCTTGGGGACAGAAGGGTACATTGGTGCTCTATGTGAGACGGTCACTCTGGTCCTGAGTTCTGCTCTTGGCATACGCAATGTCTTTGCAGGCAGTGGGGGCTGCCTGCAGTATTCCCCTTGCCCACACTGCCGGTGACATGCCACCACCTAGGAAAGCACTGAGCTCTGTGTGAGGGAGGTCGTGTGCTCTCAAGTGATCTTTTGGCTGCCCTGGCCAGAGCAATAACTGCGTACACATTGAGTGCTCCTGAGTCACCTCAGAGATGGCCATCAGCCTTCTGGTTCAGCAGAGACAATGCTACAGGCAAGTGTTCTGCCCTGCTATATTTTGATAACAAACTTCATTTCTAATCAGGGTATATTTGGCCTCATCGGGTGTTCTATGCTTTTCTTTGAATATCAGAAATATCCCACGTATGTACTTCTAGATCACAATCTATTCGGCTCCCAACTTTTGAGCTAAATGGCTGGAACCTGGCTCTCAGGTCTTCAGCTCAATCTTTAATCTCTTTGTTTAGGGTGTCTATGAAAGGTAGCTTGTGCCAGATGTAATTGGTGTTTAATGTTGTGGTCATAAGAGCAAATGAGAACAATCCCATATTTCTTATTGCCTCCCCAGTTTGCTATTGGTTACAATCACTTCAGAGCCAATATCAGGTTATGTCAATCATTATTGCAGGAAATAGGCCCTTGACACAGAAATCCCGTTCAATAGCCTTCTATATCATGATTGATTTCAAGACTTAGTATAAAAATGTATCAGAAGGTTCAGAAGATCCACCAGACCTTATACATTCTGTTCTAACTTCTTTCCAGTCTGATGAAGATAAACATTCTGGTGTTCACCTCTTCCTTCATGTGCCTTTAGTGTTTCCACTTGTGGTACAACTGTAATTACTTCTTCCATTTGCCACTACTTTGAATACAATCTCACTCTGGGTGAGTGAGTATTCAACTGAACATTACAAGGTTTAGTAGATCTGAAATCTCAAATTAAGCTGCCTCAGAATCATTACCCTGGGGACCTTTTCAGCCTGGAAATTTTCTTGTCTGCCTTGCTGAGTGATGCAAGGCCAGAAGTGATTTAGGGGGCTGTCTCACTCTCAAGCCTAATCTCATCAGTGAAAGTCATCTTTTTAAAATACCTGGGCAGTGAGGAGCCTAAAAGTCTCCTTGAAAGGGTTACAAGATGGAGATGAAAGGATTTATGACCTGGGAGACCAGAGCAGGAGTCAGAATGGGGCTACTGGGAGCCATGGCTGGCTTCAGATCTGGGCAGGGTATGCAGTTCTTCAGAGTTTTGTTCTTTTTTAATCAAGTGTCTTACTAATAATGATATTAACAATAATTAATTAAAAAAACTTGATAATTAAGATTTGCGATCATTCCTCTGAGCAGCTGTTAGCTTCTTGCAGCCCACTAAGATTTCCCATTTCTTCTTGCTCAGCATCTCTGGTTCCTCTTGGATTACTCAGCCCTTTACGTATGCTGGGTGAGATGGGAATGCTTACAGGTATGTTGAGCCAGTGCTTGTCTCTTCAGATATCAAAATTAACTAACAGTTAAAAACACTGTGCTCTTTAGGTAGATTGGTTTTTTTTTTCTTCTTTTTTCTACTGGTATTTCCACCTCAATTAGTGACATAGACATGTCACCATGAAAAACTAGTCAGAAAGCACGGTTATCTTCTGTAATCTAATAAGCCATCAGTGTGCAAAAAAGGAGGTCAGCCAAATGCGGCTCCTTTCAGTTTAAAATTCTGAAAATGACTCACTCCTTATTTAGTCTTATAATGAGCTCCCGCCCACTTAGGGCAAGCTTCTAATTTCAGTTGCTCTGGATTAAATCCAGAAAGCTTCCACTGAAGTGGATGAAGCTCCCGTCAATTGACATAGCTGCAAATGAGACTGGATCTGGCCTCGGGTGCTCACTGCTGATCATGGCTGGGCAGAGCCTCCTGCTCCAGGAGAGGAGGTTGTTTTCAGTGTAGGCTGAATGGGACGGTGAGTTCAGGCATGCATCTCCGCTCCTCAGAGCTGGGTATGAAGTTTCTGAGAAAGTCAGTATTGTCAGAGTAGTGGTGTTCTTGTGTCCCCTATATGTTCTGCTACCAGTAAGTTTAGTTCTTGACATGTATTTTTTTTTCTCTCAAGGCCTACATTCCTCATAGTAGAAAAGTACCAATCACTTTCCTGAGTGAGCGTGAGCACCGCAATTTCTCAAAGATTTATATTTCAATGTCACTTAGAGACATGTCAGTGGTTAGACAGAAAGGTATTGGTAAAGTAATTCAGACCCTTCTAACCTTGCTTTCCTGCTAAGAGAAATAAAGCTTAAGATGTATTTTTCAAACTTTGTTTTGTGACAACCCCCTGTTCCTCTGTCTTATTTCCCTAACTTCCCCCCATAGCTCTTCTAGGAAAGAAACCAAAGGTACGAATTAGGTGTCTGACAGAGAAGTAACACTAAAGAAGGTGGGCACCAAAACTACTTCTTACGTGATTGTGGAGGGCTGCTAAGGCTTGGTGGCAATGGTCGTCTGGGCCCTTGGGAAAACCTTGTCCAGAATGAAGTTCTTGAAGGGCAGTGGAAATAGCTGAAATCTTGAGGCTGTCCAGGTTAATAAAGGTGCTTCCTGACATATGAGAATTTTTTTATATGAAGGTCATTCCCTTGGATTAAGGGACAAAATCTACCCTCGAGGCAATAATAATGTCTGTAGTGAGTGTTTGCTGCTGGGAGGAGATCAGGAGTTGCGGTCCTTCGTATCTGAGTGTAGACATGTCTAGGGAAAAGCACCACGGCAGGCCAGAGCAGCAAAACCCCAGTGGACAAGGACAGACTTCATCGTGTGCATCTGAAGCTGTGGCAGCAAGGATCGCCTGGGGAAAGTGCTGCTCTCTGAATCCGAACTTGTCCAAAATGCACAAGTTAAGCAACCTTATGCTTGGAGAGAGCAAAACAAGGGAAAAAGAAAAATCTTTTCAGAATTGCAGGCAGTCAGGATGTCAGTTTTATATCCACAGGATGACACCTTAAGAAGCATGACGACAGCATGTGGGTTTCAGTGGTGACTCAAAAGGAAGCCTGACACCTACTCAGGCAGCACGGCGTTTCCTGGGCTCCTGGCCCACCGCTGGCCATGCCTACCCTGGCTAACATGCCAACGCACGACGCACAAAGGCAGAGCTGCAGGACATGCCCCAGTCTCAAATATCATATTTAATGCTAACTTTTTACCTCATGGAAAAGCACGATGGAGGCTTTTTACTCTGATATGTCTGAGACAGTCTTGCTCCTGACATCTCTATAAATGTCTAGGATGAAGAGTGCTCAGGCACTTACAAGCTTAGGCTGTCAAAACCTGCTGTGATTTATTATGATTTAATATAATTCCTAGAAATTACTCTCAATACACGTGTTGTGTAATTGTTTTGTGAGAGGGCTGTTTCTAATCACCTGGCAGAAGCAAGGTTCAGGCTAACAGCAGCAAGTTTGACTAAGCAGGACAATTCAAATCATCTACAGCAAGATGCTGCGTTTCCATTTCATTCTGCAGCTTTTCATGGTGACTTTCCCGTTCATTCTTTTTCTGGACTGTAAAATGGATTGGAGGCATGCTTCAAACGCAGGGCCAAGCTTGTTGGTAAGACTTTTTGTTGCTTGTCTGGTTCCCAGCAGCCTGGGTCTGTCTCGGAGCACGTAACGAGGGGCACCAGGCCCTGTGCAAAGCTGTGCTGGGAAACGCTTGCTCAGCAGCCCCAAGGCTCACGGCTTCAGCACCCTGCATTTCACATAGCAGAGTGAGACACCTCAATGCTTTGCGGAACCTAAGCCCCTGGGCTTGCTCGGTTTCTCTGGCATTTAGTCAGTGGAAGACTTCCAAAAAAGCTACGACTTTCAGGGTTCAGCTTCTTGTTTGGTACAGTGGGAGAAGACGTTCTTATAGCATTGACGGAGATTTTCAGAGGATGTTACTCACTGACAAATTTCAGTTTCAAACATGAACTGTGTTCACAAAGCATTCATTTCATTCACCTTTTTTGTTCTTTTCCCCTCCCTTCCTGTGAGACCCAGATCAGGACAGTTTTAGTGGGGAAAAATACAATGCTGGCTTTGAGAAATACTGAGTATAGCACCAAGCCCTTTAGTTTGATGTTTTACCATAGTTTCACTTGAGATATCTTTGTACTACACACACATATCGTGGAATAACACTTCAAAGCTACGAAGCAGCCCATTACCACTGCAGATGTGACCAAAGGTCTCTCAAATCCCATGTTCTATTTGTATGGCACTGAATGCTAAAATACTCTTGTAATAGCTGCTTTTTCTTTTCCTCCAAAAGCAACCCCTAATAAATTAACTTCAACAAGGTTGCCTCAGTACTGATACCTATATGGCTGTACTCGTAACCTGTTTTTACTGCAGAGAACACAGCACTGTTTCCTACCATGTACAAAGATAAAGCAGCAGAAAGGTTACCCCAGCATTTTGGGAAAGGCTCAAGACTGCTCTGCCGCTGGGGTTCATTGCAAGGAGGGCGTGAGCTGAGATCCTTTAATTCTTTCTTAACTGGTTATAACTAGATACGGGCCAGGGTGGAAACTCCCGCAGTCCGTTTTGAACCTTTCACCACTAGAAAGGTAAACCCTGCTCTGAGGTGCACCTTATCAGTAATTGCTGATGAGTTTTCGCCCTTACAGTGCTCACCCCCAATCCTACTGAGGAGTTTTCCTCTGCTCTTATTTAGTTCTCGTCCCCTTTGCTTGGTGTGAGCAGTGTTCAAACAGAACTGGAAGCCCTGGCTGGTTTCCTGGAGGCTTTGTTGAAGTGCTGCTGTCACTCTGCCAGCTGCAACCTGTCCCCAGGGCTGCAGCCTACTGCCAGCGCCTTGTGGTATGGCGCTGGGGCTAGAAACACCAATATACATTTTTAAAAATTAAAAAATAAAATTAAAAAAAAAATTTAAACTTTCCACATAGTTGGTCTTTTGGCAAATAGCAGTCTCAAATGTCATGCCTGCACTCCCATCCTAATTGTTAATTGGTCAATCGACCTCTAACTGACTGGCATATTGCTCGGATCATCTGAAAGCCTTTTGGCACCGCTTGCGAAGGCTCAGGTTAGTTGCTTACGCTTGTACAATCTGGTTACAAACTGTCATTGCTCTGAATCATCAGGGCCAGCGCCAAGCCTGCCGGTGGCAGCAGGAAGGGCTCCCTTCGAGCTCCTGAGCTTCGGGTGGTGCCCTGAGCATGCTGCACTGGCAGCAAACAATGGTAAGGGGCTGTGCTAGCCTGGAGGGTCCAGGTTCAGGCTGCCACCGGCGTGCAGACACTCATCGGTGACAGAAGATGCTCGCTCTGATCTTGAACAGTGCTGCGAGCCCTTTATCAGATTTTAATACAAAACGAGGGCAATTAATTTCTACGCCCTTATCTTATCTCGCTGATCTTACAAGCCGTTTCAAAGTTTGGTTTCTCGTTTCCCGTTCCTGAACACGGGCTGCAACGCAGTTATAGTTCAGAAATCTGTAATGCAAACTTCAAGACCGACCGCGCTTCCCGTGCAGGTCTTTTCATAATTGGTTTTCGGACTGGTCTGTTCTGTGATGTAATTGTTAGCAGCTGTAAAAAGATAACTCACATTTTTAAAAGCCTAATGCTTGCTCTGTGCAGATAAAAACTGTGACAAATTATGTTCCAAAAAATCATAAAAGTAGAGAGACATGTTAATAACCAAAGGTGAAGTTTCACTTGGAGGTCAGCAGGAGCTATTAAAGTGGTCAGTAATTCCAGGGTTTGCCAGTAGTGATTTGACCATATCACTTATCTACTCTGGTCCATGCTTAAGCATCTCCCACAGTGAAAAAATAATCCACTGAGAGTAATACAGGAGGTCAGAGGTAACTATGGAGAAAAAGCAATATTGTCAAAATAAACCAGGCTTTCAAGAGCAGACATTCAAATTCCCAGTCCATTGAAATGTTTCGAGTTTGACAATTTTACCACACTGCTTGGACACGTTATTTAAAATATTGCTTTTCATTATGTTCAGATAAAAAAAAAAAAAAGATCAAGCAGATCATGTTAAAAAGGGTATAAGCTAAGGAATGGCATTTCAAGTTGTCACATGAACAACTGGTGATAAAAGGCAATTCTTAGTTCCAGAATTTCAGAGACACTAAAATGGGGCCAAATAATAAACGTGGATGCAATGCAAATTTCACGAAGCAGGAGCTGGAATTGCCAAGCATCGCTGCTGTCAGCAGGGGAGGGAATCCCTTCCTCCCTCCCTCCACATTGACATGCTTGCTGGGTGGCCCAGAAAAGCAAAGAAGTGTCCAGATGTGCTTCTGTTAGAACTGAAATCCACCTCTAGGTGATAGATAAATTCATGATCTCACTGATTTTTGCATGAGGGTTTCTGCCAGCATCAAAAGCAGCAGAAGGATCCGTGCTGGTGTATAATGCTGCAAGAGCATCATGGCTAGGCTGGGGTATGGGAATGAAGTATTTAGCGCCAACACTGTGACCAACACTGGTATCCTGCAAGATTAGGTTGTTGCTCAGAAGCATGGACCTAAGATGTGGGGAAATATTATGGGAGAGGTGATGTTTCTTCTCCTCTGGCTGTCTGGGCTGCTTAGGCTGCAAGCAGTGGGTGGGCTCGCACTGTGTTCTTACAGCACCCAGAGTAACAAAGTTGGCATCTCCTGACCTTTGCTGTTTTGTTATACTCTTAATTATAATATCATTAATTACGTTACCTAAAAATGACCTCTTCAACTGTGCAGTTAGTTAAATAATTTTGAGCAAGATTGTCCCATCAACATTTGGACATGAAATAGTTATTGTGCAAGGCATGTTATCTGTCTGTACAGAATATTTTGATAAGTTTTGTGTATATATATATTTCAGCACACGTTTTTGTTCAAAAGAAACTTCCTGTGGTTAAATGATGCCTTGATAAGTCTTAAAGAGCAAGTGTTTACAAGTATTTATATAATGTGTATTTCTTTTTCTAAAAGCCTGGAATGCATTTGATAAATATGGATTATAGCAGGATAATTTACATGTTCAAAATGTTCTCTCATTTACATGTGAGACTTTAATTCCTCCCTGCTGCAGGCGTTTTTCTTATGTATTCAATGTACTTATTAAAAAAAAAAATCACAAAAGTTTACAAAGCTTAATTTATAGCCCAACAAGAAAACACGTAGTGAGGCATGTAATGAGAATATCCTGTTTATTTCTGTGCCATTTCAAATGCTCTCATTTTCTAATACTTGAGGCAATTCAGTAAAGTTATTGATTCACACCTGTTCTGTTACGTCGCTTTTGCAATGAGATCCAGCAGAAGTGAAACCACGCATCTGCATACACCTGAAACTTGCAGCAATTTGAAATTGGACCAGTCTAGCATTGCAACAGGTGCTACCCAGGTGCTAGCAGACATTTAGCTATGTGGGTATAATGAATACTGCCGTCATATACAACATATGCATGTTGTAGGCTGTGTGCCATGCATGGTGCATAGCAGGTATAAATGCACACAAAAAATTCCCTGGGCTACCAAGTGTAACTTTGCTATGTTTTGAGCTATGCAATGAGCTTTTTTTTTTTGAATTTTTTTTGATTTTTTGTGATTGGGGAACAGGAATAGGAATATTTTAGTACAGTGGAAAGGGAAAAGCATTTTTTTTCACCAGCTCTTTACTTGAGGGATCCATTTGTCTTTGTGGAAAAGATACAAGAAAGAGATCCTCTTCCCACTAGGAAAGTGAAAAATGAGATCAGTATTGTAAACCTGGTGAGACCAGCCCATGAGCCAGATCTGTTGTAATGAAGGAGAAAGGAAGCCCCTGTTTTGCAAAGCACAAATGATGGGCTCCAAACTGAACCTTAGGACTAGCACCTGACTGTTCAGATTATTATTCTTCAGCTGATATTTAAGCTCTCCAAACTGCACTCTGAATCTGAAAAAGAGAACCTGCAGCCTCACCAGAACAGGTTTTCTCTTTTAGAGATTTCTTGGAAAACTAAAACGAGCAGCCCCTTGACACTGTTTTGCCTCTTAATTTGCAATCCAGCCAAAAATCAAACTACAAGAGGCCCTTCCATCTCCTCAGAAGGGTTTGAATCTGCTTGAGATCTCAGGAGGGAAGAACTTAGGGAAACCTTTCCTCCTAAAGGGGTTCAACAGCCACTCACCTGAACTTACAGTCAAAGCAAATATACTTCAAAAAAAAAATAAACGTGAGAATAACAAGTTCAGCTAGAGAACAGGGTTTATTTTTCCCTTATTTGTTCGCTTACCATTCCTTTCTTTTTGTTTCTGAATTTCTTTATTGTTTTTCTGTACCTTTGCAAGGGCCACTGAGATGCAGGATTCGCATCACCCACTGGTGGCAGCAATGGCAGTTTTACGGCTTATCTTAGCTAACCATTATCAGGTAACTCTGCAAACCGAGTGGAAGGCACAATGTTGCTTTAACACCCCTCTGATTTTCTTCCTCCCAGGGGGCAAATGCTCTGCAGAGAAACCTCCACACTGCTGACCACAATTGCTGTAATTTGTTAGTCTAATGGGAAAAAGTACACAGCCTTTCAAAACTGGAAGTATAAAATAATAGTGTGATACTTTATATAAATGGTGCTTGTGCTTCGAAGTGCCTCTAGTTTGGTTGAGCTCTTCCCTTGGAGAGCCTTGATAACCTGGATTAACTCTGCCTGGTAGGAAAAGCATTTGTTAATAAATTATAAGGCAACAAGTAACTGCAGAAATATATATATATAATTAAAACAATTGTAGGAAAAGCTATGCTGTATGAGAGACAGAAAACTGCAGGCTGAAGAGTCATTTACCAATTAAGTACAAGCTGCTTTAAAAATAAACACACGAACATCAGGAATTCTTGGACTCAAAGTGTCTGAACAAAGGGCAGGATTGGGTTTTGCATCATTTACCCTCTAGGGAAGCTGTGCTGTAAGCCCACATGGCAGCAGTGACGCAGTGGTGGCTCTGTTCTGATACAGGGAGCTGTGGCGTGTGATGGGTGGCAGAGCCAGGTAGGGCTCAGCAGCATCGTGACCCACTGTAATGCTGGAGCTCAGTGTTTGTAGGTGTCCAAACCTCATCTGTGCTTCTAAAGTAAGTATTTAGATTCCCAAGGCCAGAGGCTGTCACTCTGCAGGCTTCCTGTGAAGTGCTGGGGAGGGGCAAGCCCTTTACATGCTTTCATGACTATGCACCCCTGAGTCATGTAGAAATAGGCCCGCAACACCTCGTCCTTATGCTGTAGATGTGATCTGTGTAATTAATTTTCTTTTTTTGTCAGCTACTTTTGTGCAATTTTCCCTGTGGTTGGTGCTTCTAGCACCTCCCTGCCCAGGGCAGCACGCAGGTATCCTGTCTGGGAGAAGCCCGATGGCTACCTCTGAAGCCATGCTCAAACTTTGATCTCCCCGACTCTACAGGTTAGTTAGGGAGTTCGTTGAGTTGCACAGAGGGATCCCTGAAGACATCTGTGATTTGCTGATGCAGTATTTGGTGGACTTTTCTCTGGGTCTTTCTGATTTGTTATTAGGATGTGTTAAGGTAGCAGAACTGCTGTAATTATGAGCAGCAAACTTAGCAAGGCCTCTTGCAGCTAGCTTTGATACAGACCCCTGGCATGGGACCACATCCGCAGCTTTGTTCAGGCTTGTAGCACACAAAATAGACACAGTGCTGGGCTGACCACAGTGCAAACAGCCTAGCTCTAACTCACCTCCATGCACTCACAACAGGAGGTGTGACAAAGCTTGGGCTTGCACACTCCTGGGGTTGGTAGTATATTTAATGCAGCATTAGTCATAAGCTAATTGTTCCTCCCCAAATTGATGTAAATCATGAGTGTGCTTCAAATACTCTTAAAGTTTCCTTTTCAGATGTAATTCCTTAGCATCCTCTACATAATAGCTTTTCCCATGGAAACAACCCGATTGATTTCTTTGGGCCAAGGCTCTCATTTGTGGCAGCGGTGTATGCAGTAGGGACCGGGATGCTCAGAAGTGAGGTGCTGGCACCGTCTCTCCCCACACACCCGGGCTGCCAGCTGACTGCAGGTAGCACTGCAGTTCAAAGGCATTGCTGTAGAGGGCTTTCACAACACATCGGACAGGGATGCTGCGGTGGGGGTGGCAACGCACCGGGAGCAAGAAGGCCCAGCTGAAATTAAAAATATATATATATAGGAATCAATCTTTCCCTATAGGTGATCAATATTAATAACAAAGCTGAGTGGCTGAACAGGATATATGTTTTATTATGAGGGGGGAAAATGAGAGAAATAAAATCTGAGACAAAATACCTCTGCCGCTAATCAGACAATAACATCTAAACTTCAATAGCTGCTGAATGATTGCACGGCTGTTGTAGCTGCCTGCAGTTGTTCGAGCAAGACTCTCGAGTTTGCATCTTGTGAGTTATTGGAAAAATCTCTCTGCCATTAAACGCTTTGATGGAAGATGTACTTAATGTCTAAAATGAGTAGGGGAATCTGAGGAACTAGGAAGCAATGCTGCAGAGGATGCCTGAAAGATAGATTATACGGTGTCATATGGTATTTGATTCCTCAACTGGAAAATGTCTAACTGAGCCAAATATGAATTAGGCGAGCAAGTTTCAAGCTCTTTGCAACTTTCTAAGCTTAGTGCAGGTTCAGGTGTTTCAAAGTTCAAACACAGCTTATCCACTTTGTGCTTGAATAACAAGCTGAACTGGAAAGATATTTCCTCTGAGGCAGGAGTCTCTGCTGCTTTGGTTGGAGGCTTTTCACAGGCTAGGCAAGAAAAGACACAGAGAATGAATCTTTCAGTGGTTCCTGCTAGAAACTTATTCGTCTCCAGCTTTCTGTAGAGAAATGGTCGGGGGGGTGGAGGGGAAAGCCTTCCTGCAGCTTCAAGGCCATAAACCTCAGCAGAGAGACTAAATGAGAAGAAGAAAAAAAAAATCCAATGATCCACTTCTTAGAAATCCTTGTCACTAGGACATCTCGTTTCCAGTTCTTCTCTCTCAAGAGTTCATTTCTCTCAAATGATATTTACCCAGAGTAACCTCCAAATCACAAATGCACTTATCTCTGCTTTATATCAGCCTTAAGGATTAGGAGTATGGATCTGTTTTCCAGACTGACCGTCTGACTGAGTGACCTGCGCTCGTGCGCTCACCGAGCAGCACGTGATGCAACTCTTGTCAAAGCCACAATTAGTCAAAACCCCTTACAGGAAATCTGAGCCCAATAAGGAGGGATAAAATTGGAATTCACGTGATCTATACATAACCTGTGCATAGCGTGAAGGTACAGGAATTCTTTTGCTGCCACTTGCTAGCTACGTTTAGGTCAACGGTGAGAGCAACCAAAAGATTGCACTGGGTTTTATTTGGCATCTATGAATACAATAAAATAAGAGCTATATGGCAGTAGCTGAGGCTTCATGTTTTGTCACACACAAAATACAATTAAAAACTAATAAGTTGTGCGTTCATGCTAAGGAGAGGAGCACAAGGGAAATACTGACATTTCATCAGTGCACCCATAAAAGCAAGCAAGGGTGGGTATGCGAGTCCTTGGGGCTGACTGGCAGTGGGGGCATGGCACTCGCTGCCAGAGCATCTCTGTTTTACCCTGGGTAGATTCCTCAGCAACAACCTACCTGCCTCTTCAAGTCTGTACAGTAATTTGCAATCACAGCACCTTAAAAATATATATAATAGCTCAGGAAGGAGTGGAATTAATGCCATGTGCCTTATAGGTAGTGCCTAATACAGCATGAGTTCTTGCTGAAACTTTTCTTGCAGCTGAATATTCATAATCCCAAACCTTTCATTAGGCAGGGGCAGCTTGAAAGTCTCCATGCTACCTTGCTGTATGCTTTCTAAATCAGAACTATTTGGTATCTCTGAGCTCTGTACTGTTCAGCTGAATTTGTTTTAATATGTCACCAGAATAGGGGAGTGCTGGAAAACACAGATTTTTTTGTTGTTGTTCCTATATGTACTCAGACTTGGAATTTTCTCGGATGACAGAGTGAAAAGGATAGCATATAAACTGTGCAGGATTAGTTTTCTCTATTTAAAAATATTTCTATCTAAAATTAGCTCATTTGGATGAGAGGTTTTCAGTGAGTGGTGTTGGGGTAAGATTACAACAGCTCCACTGCCACTGCAGTTCAGGCGGAGACGATTATCTGCAAAACCAAGGTGATAATGGCAGATCCGTCTGCTTTGTCTTGTCTCTGTAACACAAAAAAATCAGGTGAGGTATATATAGGATATTTCCTTTTGAACAGTATTAAATTTTTGTTCTCTGCCCTAGTCTACAGAGTCGCTGAGTCTGGAAAGTACCTCAAGACTCCAGCATGAACTAAAGTATTTTTCCTGATTATTTTTTGGGGTTAAAAATGACTACATGGTCATACCAGCAGCTTTTCCAACTCAGTTTACAGAACTGTTTCAAAGCTGTTAGAATTTCTTTGAACTTCTGGTCAGGACATGTGCAGTTTGACAGCCTTGCTCTATTTCAAATGAAAGAGTAAAATTGTTTAATTTTAATAGGAGTAGAATCAGGATGTTGGCTTTTTTATTATTAATATTATTATTTAATCAGTGCTTGATTAATGTATGTGAGTGGACTTGGGATCAAGTTCATAGTTATGTTTGCACAGTTCATCCAAAATTTGCCAGCATTCCCAGCCCTGTGGCTGTCATTGACTAACCTTTAAATGAAGCAAGTGGGCGAAGGATCGAACCCAGCATTGCATTTTACTTCTCCTAATTGTTATATGTTGCATCTCCTCTTCCCCAAATAGATACTTTGAGGCTTTGCTGCTTCAAGTAAAAAATTAATGAAAGCAGCCTTAGCACTCACACATAACCACATGAAAATGAACAGGGGAGTGTGAGCAATGGAGGAACGGTAATTTCGAGAAAGAGACTGACTTCAGAGTTGAGTTTCAGTATGGCCTGTCTTTATAAGCAATAAAGTCATGTCATGTCAATTATGGAAAAATAAAAACATTGGATAACAGATGCCTCTGCTGTCACTTCACGTTGCTGGTGTTTGGAGTCTGTAAATGTGTAGGACTGAGAGTACGTCCTCCATATATTTATAAAATTAGCATGCTGGATGGCATGAAATTTATAGCCAGTGTTCCCAGTAAAATCCCTCCACATCAGACTTGCTGCCAGCTATAATGTTCAATCTCGTTATCTCCCATTAGGTTTTCACGATGCTGCTCAGCGCAGCGGGTCACCAATGTCTGGGCATTTTTCCTACCCTTCTTCCAGTGTGATGTAATCTTTCATAAGACTGGCAGCCCATGCAATAAAACTGTTTCAGATATCTATTAATATTTTAACATGCTTTTAAGAAAATTTGGCCTTTTGTAATTCTGGTCTCAGAACAGACACATATAATGGTTAATGATACACATTATATTCAGAGCAGCTGTTCTGTAGGTATGTTTCCTTTGTTTGGATTCACATTTTAACATCTATTATTAAAAAATCTTCTTTGTCAGTTATTTGTTTAGATGTTAGAGTGATTTAATCTGATGACCAAAAGAAAACTACTCCTCTGTTTCCAAAGGAAAGACTATGATTAAAACCTTTTCTTTGCTTTTGTACTGATACCCGTCTCCCACTGAACCCAACAGGACCATGAGCGTTTATTTCTCTAAGATCTTCAAGAATACGTTAGCTCCAAATATCATGCTCGTGGCAAAAGGTGACAGGTTTCTATTAACAAGAAGGCTGTCTTCTTTAATCCATTTATAAGATCTGCATCTACTTGGTCTCTCTTGTACTGCCACCATGTACATGCCACAGACAAGGTTCCCATTTTGGAGCCCTCTGCCCTGAGCAGTGTGGAGCAACTCATATCATAACTCCGATGTTATATGGCAAAAGTTATCTTCCACGGTTGAGAAGTTGTAGCCATACAAAGAGCATGCAGTATGTTAATAGGAATCTATAAATTAATCTGTATATAACACCTTGCTAACACTTAGATTTTATAGATATCGTGAGCTGAAAGCTTTACCAGTCATTCATCCTTTATTGTGTTCATTATGGGGATATGACATCTCGATACCAAATATCTGCACGTATAATAAAACACCTCAGTGAATTAACTGGATGATTGGTACAGTATTTCTCATTTCCACTAATCAGAAATTTAGGATGTATTACTTCTGATGAATCCTTAGACATTCCTATACAGATAAATTAACTAACTGGCTGTTAATAATGTTCAAGGGATTTTAAACAATATATTTTTAGTCTTTTATGAGGTCTATCTTAATCTGTAAGCATGCATTGGACATGCAGAAAGGGTGAAGGTGTGGCTGCAGTTATTGCTTTCAGGGAATAAAGAGAGTTCCTTTTTCAGTTGTATATGTATTAAAATACTGGCCAAATATTTTCACTGTTTACTGCTCAGAGGAGATGAGAATATGAATGTGCTGATCACCAGAAATCCCAGAAACACTGACGACGTGAACAGATGTCAAGGCACACTTGGTTAATCACATCTTGTAGATAGTACCACCATGGTGTGGGTTACATTTGCTGTGAGTCTCTAGGAGATCTCATCCAGCCTGCTGTGAGCAGCTCTCTGACATTGTCCCACTGTCCTACATAAGGGAGAAAATTGTGGTTCCTCTGATGACATGCCACCATTAAGAAACCTTTAGATTCTTGTCAATGCCATGGTATTAATAGCATAAACTTTGATTCAGCAGAGTGTGCGGTTAAAGACCTGAACACAAATGCTCTCTGCTTCACCGAGATCTGGGTTTTGTGTAAATTCTGCATTGAGTAGGATCCCACCAAGCAGGTTCTTGAAATAAAGCCAAAGTTTGAGTATTTTCCTAGATTAAGGCCAGTGCATTCTAGATCAATTCAACTTGATCAATTCTCTTTTATTTTCTTGAGCTACCCCAATTGTTTATACTAATCTCTGGTACTTTGTTGTATGCATTTGTGGTATCACTGCGTACTCAGTCCTAAAGGTGACTTGCACTTCTGAGGCAGGTGAAGAGATCACAGCAAGGGGAAATTGCTTGTCTCGTTGGGATGAGAGAGCTTTATATTTAGGTAAAATTAAATTGAATTAAATCTGTATTGATATTCTGTGAATGAAACATCATAGCTAACTCTCTGAAGTCTCCAAATGAAGGTGAGGTAAAACTGTGTGTGCATCTCTCATTGCATGCACATTAGGCACCTAGTGCTAATAGTGACACGTGCATCTAATGGTAGCAACTGCTGTGTGTAGGAGCAGTGAGGATATAAAGTGTTTGTTCTTCCTGTAGGCTTGTATTTCATTGTCTCTTTGTTGTGGCACAGGCTGTGCATGTAAGTGCCCTGATAGGGGAATCAGTCTTTGGTATGTTGTACCTCATTCCTGCCTTTTAGTATGGCTGTCTGGATGGAAGCTGCAGTGACAGGAGGTATCAACATTTTTTTAATTTGAAAACACTAGAAATGATGATTGCTTTAGATTGCTTCCTTAGGAAGAGAAAGACAAGAAATCCAGCTGCATAGGACTGTCATAGTTGGAGGGTTACCCTGTAGAGAATCAGTAGCCAACATCAGCCACTCTCCTGTGACTGCCTTACAGCTGAGTCACAACTTCGTGATGGCCAGTACTTACTGACCATTGTGTAGTCCAGAAAATCTTGATCATTTTCAGATGTTTGATTCAAACTCATAGGGCTGAGTCTCAAACAAGGTATTCCACTTGTTTTTCATGTTTATCAAGAAATACTTGATGATAAAACCCAGAGGTACAGTGAATCATAGAGTCAAATAAAAAGATGACATTATTAGTTGTTATTATTATTTAATTTAAAAACATCTCACAGTGTTGAAAACAGTCTTTTGATTTTAGGGGAGGACATTGAGCCTGACTCATATTCTGACCATTTTGCTTTAGCAGTACTTCACACTCCAACACCTACTGAATTTCATTACCATAAATTGTATACCTTAATGGGAGATAGACAGTCACCTGCTGTAATCAACCTTTCTCAATTTAGAAAGAAATACCAATACTGGAGGTATGGTGCAGCATACACTCTAAGTAGGAAAAAGCATCATAGAAGAGGGGAAAAAATTATCAGGGAGAGGTGCTTTTGAGTCTGCCACAACTGCTGTGGCTTTTATCCCATATCAGACTGACAGATGAGATAAACACCCCACATTTTAGTCAGATCCTATTGTTTCATCAGAGTTACTTAAATGTATTTACAATCTCCGAAGCACTTTTTTTATAATAATGGTAGTGAAGTCCTTCCAGAAGGAATAAAGATGATATAACATTCTCGAGTACCACTGTCTTACTAATGGAATGACTTACATTACAGGGGATATTGTTCTGCTGAGCTCCACTAAAATACATATTTACTAGTCAATCTAGTTGTCGTCTTGGCAGTCAATGCTGTGATATCACAGCACTGTGTCTTTCAGGAGAAAAACAAAGCAAGCAGAATTTCTTTCTCTGGGACTTTTTTTGTCTCCATTGATACTTCTATATTTAAAAGAAACCACATAATTAAATAAGAGTGAGGCACCCTTGCTACACAGTACGGCGATCCTACTCTTCTCTGGGATTTCATACAGCAGTGGAAGTAGGGCATGGCAGTTCAGGAGTGGTGTACACATTGATGGAGCTCAGGCACCCAATTGCCTCAGCCAGGGCTACTCCCCATGATATGGGGACAGGACAATAGCGGAAGGACAAATAGACAATGCATTTTTTTGAAGGAGTTAGAGAGATCCCGTGGTATGTAGGTGTTTCATGAAACATTTATTTTTTACTTATTGTTATGCAATCACAAGATTGTTATTCTCTGCGGAATAATGATGGGTGACTGGACTGGAAATCATGAACCAGGGTTCCAGTTTCTGCTGGGGTTTCTGGTCTTTGCCTTTTTCGAAGAACCCTATTCATTTTTCACACTTCATACAGGGCCAAAAGTTCAAGAGAAAAGTTCTGTTTTTCAAGTTTGCAGGAAAGAACAAGATAAGACAGCTGTAGGTTTTCCCCTGAGTTGAGAGCACTTCTCAATGCCTGGTACTCCTGAAAATGTGTGACACTTGTCCTCAGCCACTGCCTAGACAAAACTAGTGCAGATATGGGACAATTTCTGCCTCCTCGTAACCCTTGGGATGAATTTCAGTTAAAATTTTTTTCCTTCCATTTCAGCATTGCACTGAAAAGCAACAAAACAAAAGAGAAAACCTTAAACTCACGTAAATAGCTATGAAAGACTCTGCAACAACATCCCAGCACCATCTGGCCAGCTGTTGAACTGGGAAATCATCATGCCGCAGATTAAGCAGAGGGCCATTTTGACGAGCTGTGACCTTCATTTTCACAGTGAGCCACCACTAAGTTATTTAGCACTGGCGGTGCTGTTAGGGTTGCACATTGGGAAAATTGAGAGTTCAGTGGACCTTTGGTTCATGCTTCTGCTCTGTGTTTCGCTGGCCCAGCAGCAGTGTGCAGGGCTGAAACCCAAACTCACCCTTCAGAATATTCATATTATTCTGTCTCGGAATAACAGGGTAAAAAGAGGTGTAAAGGCTGGCAGGAAGGGTCTTTGGCTGCAGAAAGGGCAGTCAGGGGGGAGCACGATGGGTCACAAGTGTGCCATTCCCTCCCCAGCACAGCCCCGTGGAGGCTCCAATGGGGTAGTTTGGTTTATTTGCGGTTGCTGCTGTGACTGCATTGGACATGTAGTTAGCAGCGTGAGCATCCCTGCCAAGGAATGTCCACAGCAAAGCATTAATAAGGAGACAGCGTGGTAAGAGGGGGGAGTAGCCTGGCAGCAGCGTGGGTGAGCACCAAGTGTTCAGGCTTGGAAGAGAGATGGGGGCTCTCAACAGGGGAACTGGGTAAAGGAAAATCTTAATTTTGGCTTCAGCAGCTTGGATTCAGTGCATCCTTGCATCTCTGGGGCATGGACAGCCCTGCAGACACTGTACTTGAGATAACCAGCTCTCTATGAGGCGTACTTGGACTTCATCCACCACGTTTGGTGAGCATGACAGCACCTGGTGTTGGCCAGAAGCAGGAAGGATAGCTCTCTTTGGAGGGACTATTTCAAGAATTTATATGGAGACATGCAATGCAATTATTTAATTTGTGCTTGGTAAATTCCTAAAAGAATAAATATCTTTATTCAATAAAAAGTGAATGTTTTCTAGCAAGCGAAATGCTCTTATTTTGTACTTGTTTAACCTGTAATTTGTTTTGTCAGTTAGCTTAAGTTTCTTCCAGCTGTGAAAAAAGCTATTGCTTGTACCTGCCGTTCGGTGTGGGTGAAATGATCTTTGTAGATGAAGCATGTGAATATCAGTTTGTTACATTTATAAAGAGCTTTAGGGTACTTTGGCATGAAAGGTCCCATAGTAGTGAGAGATATTGTTACTATAAAAACATTTTATCCTATTTTACTATGATGGTTTATTGAGTTTTAAAGTACTTTGCAAGCCAAGCATATATATTAACAGCAGCAGCAGAACCAGATGGGAATAAATACGCATTTTCGAATGAACTTTCTGGGCCAAATTCTGCTCCCAATTCTGTGTGTTGGAAACTTGGAGTAAGTGTGTTTAAATTAGTGCCAAATCCTCTCTATCACAAATACCATTTCTGTATTCTGAGTGAAAACATGCCTGGTTTCACATTGGGGTAAATGCGGAGCAGATCTTGGACCTCAAAGTTAATTTGAAAACAGTTTTGTCCTTCTCCGGTCTTGCTACAGGCATACACCTAAAACCTAGTTTGCCACTCTATAAAAGAGCTACCAGAATAAGAGAACAGAATTTAGTTTCAGAAGTGGGAGTGAGAATGTGCCAGAGGGAATTCAGCATCTGCTGAGAGCTGCGTTGATGCGGTGTCTGGGTACTGCAGACAGCACGGAGAACCAGAGGCAAGGGTTCCTGTGTCATTGACTCAATCTTGTCCACCATCCCTAGCAAAAAAAGGAATTATAAGCAGGGTATACCCTTGTTCTGCAAGGGGGTATTCATAAAGGAGCCGATGTGAATTTTACATGTACTTCTATCACTGCAAACTGATTTAAAGGGAAAAAATTGTGCTCTTTCATGTCTAGCCAAAAGTCTATACATGGATTTCTGGACGTGTTTTAAAAACCCTCCATGTGAAGATTTTTTTTTTTCATCCTTACAAAAATACAGAGATTAGTTTTGTAAAGGCATGAGAGGAACATCATGCATTACAAAGGCCAGCATTTAATTTTATAATGTCATTTTTCTATATTTCTACATAAAATTTATGCAAATCTTAGTAAAAATTTTTTCCTGTTGTACATTTGTACCACTTTGTTACTACTTTAACTAAAATAATGTATTAAAAAAAGGCTGTATTAATGATACAGTGCTGGCGAAATATATCTCAATGTGATGTTGAAGAAATCCATTGTACATGGAAAAAAGGAATTGACCCCTTGACAGAAAAATAAATTAAAATGAAAGCCCAAAATCAAAGTGTTAATTAATAATTTAAGTTACAATTTCTCCTCCCCTGCTTTAATGGTTCTTCATCTTTTCACACCAATTCACTAGAAATCTGAGTAAAATTAATGGAAGTTATTCTCAGTCAGGCCTATAGGTGATATTGAGCACGTGGCAATCTGTATCAAAAAAACAAACCCAAACCTCGATATACTATAAAAACACTATCCTTACAAGAAAAAAAAAAAAAAAAAAGTGACATAGGTCTTTAAAAATAGCTATTCCAATCCATTGTGCAAAGACACTGACAAAGATTGACAGCTTTTAGAAAGGTGTAATGTTCCCAAGCCAACTGCTAGCACAGCTCAACAAGATAAAGATCAGTAATTCGATCCAGAGGAGAAGGCTAAATGTTAGAGGTTAAGCTGCTATGTTCCTACTACTAATCAAGCTTCAACACCTTATTTTAGCATCATCAGACCTCAATAAGGAAATTGTGAATTATTAAAGCTCCAGCATCCTGGTACACATTGATGCTCTTCTGAGGAGCTGTGGCTTAAGGCATGCTGGCTGTCGTCTTAATTGACATGGGCTGGATCTCTCTGACTAGGTCCTGATGCACTATTTTTTCTTTCTTTTGCTTGGATACTGGTAGTTTAAGGTTAAGCTACTTTTAAGGTGCAGTATGCTGCTCTAATGAGGAGTTAATGGAGTGGAACAGTGATCGTTTGTACAAACTATACTGGACAGACACCTACTGCATATCAAAATCCAGACACCACAGATCCTGACATTGCATCTACTTTTGTCCCAAGTCTCCATCAGCAAATTTTTTAACCTTCTTTCCTAACAAAAGGCAGCTCTGGTGGCTGTGCTCTCCATCAGCCCTCTTCTCCCACACCTCCTGAAGCCACTGACCAATTTCAGCCAGACCTGACCAATGGTAAAATCCTACAAAAGGAGATTGGGGTGAGGAGTGAGGTCCTCAGCAGTGACATCTTCTGTTCACCAACAGCAGCCAGCAGGTGCATGTGGGAGGGATGTGGGCAGACCAGGGGCTTCGGTAGTTCAGAGCCTCTGAAGAAATGTTTCCTTCCTCTAAAATAAGGCTTCAGCTGAGAATCCTGATTTTGCATGCTATGGAAGTTGTTAGGCAGGAGCAGGAGAAGGGTTTAAGTTGGTCAGACTTTATAAATCCTTTCAAAACTTCACTCTGGGGAAAGCACTTTGTCTTATTTCAGTGGATGTTGCCTCTCTGTATATTATACCGTGACAACCAGGAAAGTCTGAGGGCCAAATTCTTTGATTTCCTCCAAATTAGCCCGTTTAGAGAACACAGGTCGAGTTTTCAGGATGGTTTTACTTGGAAGGAGGATACACAGGAATGACAGCATTCTCATTTCCTGGCACCCTCCAAGCCACTGCGACGCACTTTTTTCAGGGACAGTTATCAAGATGCCTCTCCCCTTTCTGAACTGTGTTCTGGTCGTCTAATGAGTTAATTTGGATATACCACCACTTAAATTTTCAACCTATTTTACTGTCTCTGTATTTAACACATCCACGTAGATTCCATCTAATTTGTACCAATGATAAGTAAAAGAGTTAATCCAGAACTGTACAAAACAGTGCCCACTAACATGCCTAAAATATCCAGCGTGATCATTACAAGTAACAACCCACCAAAGCTATTTCCTGGCATCTGCACTCCCCAGGGGCAGATACCCACAGCATTAGTCAAGCCAGGCACTCCTGCTGCTACTGCTTCTCCAAAAAACACTCATCTAAAAAAGAGGCAGTGATGGTATTTGTTTTATTTGCAGTCATACTGCCATGATAAACAGCCCAAGTTTTTTTGCCACTGGTAAATGGGAATTTTTCCAGAGGTATGGTTGAGTCAGGTTGGAAGCAGCACCTGTGACTTAATAAGAAATTTATGCATTTATTTTAAGATGATCTTTCCCAGATTTCCAAGTTTAGAGTGACTTCTTTTGGGGTCAGTATATATTGTTGGGATTTTAGCTCAAAAAACAGTGTCATTCCCCAGCTCAGCAACTGCATTTCTTTTAACTGATTGCTTTAGCATTAATTGCATTGCTGTGACATCCTATACATGTACTAGATGCAAAAAGCAACCTAGCAGGGCTGATGTTAACGAAAATCCCAGGAAGTATGCAATTATTGCACAGATCAGTGTGATAGAAATGCAGCCCCTTTGTCCTTGCAAGAATCTTTAACACCAAAAATAAAAAATAAAAATAAAAAAAGAAAATCACACGAAATGTTTCCATTTCACAAATGAGTCCTTCTGGCATTTTCTATTCGTTCCTGTAAAATTACTGACAACTATACACATTTCTATAATATTACTTCAATCTGCATCACTAGGAAAACCTAAGAGCTTATTAAAGAGATTTATTCTTTCAGTCTTCAAGGTGTAGAGCAGTTTCTTACAAATGTGCTCCATCAGCTTGATACATGCCTGTTTGTGGGAAGGGGCCTCTCGTTTAAAAGCGACTTTAAGTGGAATGCGTTCACTGCGTTCCCAGGGTGGCAAACAGGAGGCACTGGGGCAAATCCCATCAGCACCTCAGTTGCTGTTTAATTCCTTAACAAATGCAGGGAGTTTAGACAAACCTGGTAACTTCATGATTCTATGATTCCACGATCCGTGTCACAGCAAACTGGGCGGTCAGGCTCTTTAACCAGCACAGTGCCATGCATCCATCTGTTCAGGAGCAACCTCTGATGGTGGCCACCACAGAGGGCTTTGGCTTTCATATTTAAGAATAACAGTCATCTCATTTCTGATTGCTTGATTTGTCAGTTGTTTGTTTTTCTTTCCATTGAATTTAAAGATGAAAAAGAAAAGGAAATATAATCAAGTATAACCTGTATTTCCAAGCAAAGACAGTCATTTCTCTTCCAGTAAGTGGAAGTCCCATTATATTGACAATGCCACAGAGAAATTAGTGAAACTCAGCAGAAGGAACGTTAGCAATATTGGTCCTGAAATGGCAGACTGTTATGCACAGAAAAAATACTGTTTTTGTAGAGTGAATCTCCTTTTTCTGCCATCATGGGGAAAGCAATGTAAAAAAGAAGTGTGTGTGTGTATACGTATACATGCGCCAAGGACCTCCCATCTTTTCTGACTTAAATGAATTTTGTAGATTTTTTTGGGGGGGTTGTATGAAATCTAGAATGCATTCTATATTCAGAATTTGTGGGAGAGCTAAAGTCAGTAATTTAACAGGCTGCAAAATGTGCTGTAAGTGGAGATGCCGATTGCGAAAAGGCTCCAGCACCCAGGCACTGAGCAGAAGCAGCGACTGCAGGCATTTTGCAAGCGTGTGATCTAAAGGTGGCCTGAAACACATTCCAGCTTCTTTCAGGAACCTGTGAATTTCTTGAGCAGGCTGGAAATTTGCCCCACAAGCGTTGTCAGTCTGTCTGGAGGCATTTTTTTTTAATTTTTTTTAATTTTTTCCCCCCAGCCCTGTGCCTTTCCAATATGCCTGATTCTGCTTGGACATGGTGGTGTTGCAGGAGCAAGTTCAAAATCATCAAAAGCTGAAGCTCTGCGGGCAGGATCCGGGGGGGGGCAGGGGGGGGACGTGTTCCTGGCCTAGGTTTCCCAGGGTCTTTCGAGCCCTAACAATAAAGGTGTCATTTTTAAAAGAAAATAGCTTCTCCCTCTGTTAAAAAGTGATCTCAGCTCTGCTTGCGCCTCTTCTCTGGGCGTGTGGGGCTGTAACGTGAGGAAGCTCAGCCTGGGAAATCGACTGTCTTGAGCTCTTTCCAAATAGCACGGGGAAAGCTGGTAGTGGCAACATGACACTGTCAACAAATTGACAATTCGCATTCCCTCATGTGGTGTCAAACAGACACTGCTGCACTTTTTTGTACTCTGTCCAAAAGGGTCCTGCCAGGCTGCAGCAGCGAAGAGCAGCATAACCATGGCGCGGCTGCCAGCACAGCGAGCGGCAGGGACACAGGGATGCCTTTCTCTTTGCTCGGGGCATGAGCATGGCTCCTGGCAAAATATTAATAGGATCTATATAAAATGGCAGGATCCACTGTCTCCTTGCAGCCTACACGTCTGAAGAAGGGATCGCACGCTATTACTAGGGGAAGTGGGTCATTTTTAGGCTCTTTCCAAGATTTTGGTAGAGAAAGGAGTGTTCTTTGCTCACTGGTTTGAATAGCTGCAGATGGCAACCCCCGGTGCTGCATCTGGGGCTTGCAGAGCCGCAGCAGGGAGGTACATCACTTCCCTCCCTGTGGTACTGGCAGGGCAGATTCGGTGCTGGGATAAAGAAGTGTTTCCCATCTCATTGTCAGAGCCTTCCCTGCCTTGCTGCAAGCGGTTGCACTCTGCAGGGTTCACAGAAATGTCTCCAAATGCAGTCACAGGAGCAGCCCACACGTTCTTGAAGCAGTATGAGTGTGCCTTGGCCACGTACCTCCTGGTAGCAGACAAACCCTTCACATCCTGATGCAGTTAAACTTGGGGTTCAGTCTGAAAGTATCGCCCCAGAGGTGAGAACACACCTCTGCACCTGCACCCGGGCGGCCCCCAGGCTCCCGCGCTGCTAACACACAGAGCAGAGATTTTCCAGAAGAAGTGAGGAAAGTGTAGCCTCTGTCATAGAGCTATTCCTGCTCTGAGCCCCATAATGGAGGTAAGAATCCTGAAATGCACGGTCTCATTTTATAATTTTTCAAGCATATGGAGCGCCTCACAGCTTTCCTGTGAGACAGCTCCTTGTTTTTGAAGGCCAAACCAAATTTAGAAATCTAATTCAACACCCAAATTGTTTAAAGGCTTGGCTTTTTTTTTTTTTTTCTTCTCTGCTCAGAAACAAATTCACAGCATTACAGCTGCATTCATCATACCCCTTTCCCATTTGTTTTCTACCAATGTTCAACCAGAAGAGTTTCACTGAGGAAGTGAAACACAAGAGCAGCCACCAGTAGTGACGATCTGTCCCTGAAGCCTGATTCAGTGAATTGAACTCATCCATTCAGAGAACAGAAACATTCAATATGACACGTGGGCCCATTTTTTAAGGTATTTAGGTACTTAACTATTAATGTTTCCAGTAGTTGCTAGATGTGCAAGTACTTTCGAAAGCAGGGTCTGCCTGGTCTATGTAAAACTGCTCATTCTTGAACATTCAAGCACTGTGTTGTGGAAATGCTTACCTCTGCACTTACACTGTGATAAACGATGTAGGTTAAGTTCAACTTCAATCAATTTTGCCCATGGAAAAGTCATGTATCCCATATCAGGTACTCACCTGGGCTCTCTCCATAACACATGAGAGAGATGCACCTCCAGAGGGTGGCTCAACCCACCTACCGTCAACATCTATATTTGGGACTGAGTGACTTACCTTCTGCTTCTTTAGCTATAGAGGAAACCTGTATTTGAGCTGTAAAGGACAACTGGTGTAGCTGAACATCTAACTTTTAGGTGTCTGAGTTAACGTGAAATAAATCCCTCCCTCTATGAGTACTTTCAAGTAATGAATAATTTCAAGGTATTTTAATTTGCTTCCAGACACTTCAAGAACAGAAAATGAAGTAAAATTAGTCATGTGGTTAATTCATTATGTATAATTCCCCTAGCTAGAAACAGGGCAGAAGCCTGCCCAATAAGTCTAACCTCATGACTCCCATTGACATTTTTACAATTTGAAGAAAGCAGAAATCTCCCCCAAATTAGCTTTTCACATAGTCCCATGAACCAATTTCAAGTCCGAGATTAAAAGTGCTGAGCTTGTATGAAGGTTTGAACCAGAACTTTTGCTGTTTATAGCAATGTAGGCAACCTTACTGTTAATGAACATTGTGAAATATTCAGAAAAGTACGTCAGGTCCTGTCACAAAGCGCACACACATGCTCACATTTGAAAAGCCATCCTTCCGGAAAGATAGGCTTGTTATAAAACTTGTGCTTATTTCTAAATAGTGTTGAAATCGTTTCGTAAGAGGTAATCTTATCAAGGGAGAGTGAAAAGGGGGACAGCAATCTTTTATTGCCAAGCCAACTTCAGCTTTTAAGAGGCATGCTTGTTTTGGGATGTGAAATTCTCTCAACAAAATTTTGCACACGCACACGGTAATTGTCTACAAAATGTGCATGCTGAGCTAGGTACCAGGCAGTAAAACCTATTAGGCAGGTGGAGATGTTGGCAGAGCTCTTTCCCCCACCCTCTGCCTCCCTTCCCTGTACTTTGAGGTCTGACTGTGGATGCCAGGGTTGACCTTTCTCCTTGCCGTGGGCTGAACCACCCTCCCTGCTCCAGATGTATCCCAAATGCAGGGAGGCATGTTCAGAGGAGCACTTGGGCTTCTCTAATCCCAGATGCTGCAGCTCGGCTCTGCAGCGTGCTGGTCCTCTGCATCTCAGCACCTTTCCTTGCCAGGGGCCATGGGGAGAACAGGACATGTGGACGACCTTTCCTCTCCCCACACCATGTGGAATCGAGCCATGGTGGCTGGTAGACTTCTGCCCATGCCATTGTTTGAGGGCAGTGGTTCTCTTCCACGGGTACTCACAAATATACGGCAAAACCTCTCCTGATTTTGAACTGTGTGCCTTCATTGATGAAGCACCCCCTTGGTCCCTGACCTAAGGTCAATGATTTTAAAGGACATTAACTGGCATTGACTGAGAGATTTGCTAAAGGTCAAGGCTTGAATAATTCAAGCTGCATAAAAGATTTCACTAAATTTGAGGCCCTCTGGGCAAGTACCTAGTCTGTGTGGGCAGGGTGTCCACACATCGCTGACAAATGGGGACGGCTCTGCTCATAACAGCGGTCCGAGGAGGTTGGAATGAGAGCTGCGTACCTCTGCTTTGTTATCTTCATGGGCAAGTTTTAGGGTGAAGTGACATGGCCAAAGAGACTGGCAAGAGAGAAGAGTGTGTTAGATGCCAGAAATCTGTGTCCTTTTTCCAGCTGACTTTTGCATGGCCTCCTGCCTCTGCTGAGCATCCTGTGGTAGGTGCTGGCAGCAAAATGGCTAAACTGCATCTTTCTGCGGGTTGTTAGCCATTAAATCAGCATCAGGATGCAGAATGTGTTGCTGTTCCCAGCCACATTGACAGTACAATACAACCCCAAAGTGAAAGCAGGATGATTCCATACTCGGTGTTTACTTGTATTCAGAGCATGTTTTAATGGGAGCACTATTCTGCCTCTTGGCACCGAGTTCCTTGCAAAGGAGCACAGCAATGCCTGGAGTGCATATTTTGAGCTTTATTACAAAATCCAGGCTGAGAATAACATTGAGATGGAGCATATGTGTTTCGGAAGAGCCTGTCACTTCATCCCCTTCAGAAAACACCGTTGACTTCAGTGCATTTGCAGGCTGGGACTTAAACCTGACAGATCTGAGCAACGCCAGTACCACCCTACATTGTTGTGTAATGCCTAACCGGGGCTCCTGCTCTGGGTAACGTCTGTCCCCAGTGCACAGGGTCCTGGGGCCACCCTGGCTTTTGAAGCAGGCACCTGCCAGGTGGGCTCCTGGGTGGGCAGCAAGTGGGCAGAGGTCCTGCAGGCTTTGCTAACTTCACCCTACAATATGAGCCTAGTCCTGCTAGCCCATGGAAATAGACCTACAGGCTTAAATGAGACTATCCGTATGAGTAAGAACTACTCAGATGAATAATTGTTTGCAGTATTTGTGTCTCTGTTATTTTAACTTTGAGTAATTCAGGAATGACTGTAGATATATCCATATGATGACAGTTGTTTCAATGTTTTCATTCAAAGCTCTTCTGAAAAACAGGTGATGCTGTCTAAAAAGGGCATTTTGTAAATGAACCAGACAGTCATTTCAAATCAGGTTTCCTTTGTTTGCAGTTAATAACAAAAGCGTATCTCTTTATTTGAAATTTCTCTCTCTCTTTTTTTTTTTTTTTTCCCTCTGCTGAAGCATAGAAAGTATCCACAGTGCTTTCTGCTGGAGCTGGGGCTAGTTCCAGCACCAGCTAGTAATAAAGCTACGAACATGGATCTATATGCTTTAAAAATCAAGAGAATTGCCTAGACAATCATTGAAATGGCATTTGGTTCAATTCCAAGTTAAAGAAAAAAAAAGAAAAGTATATATATTTTGAAAGTTTGACCTGGTGTTATAGGCACTTTTTTTCAATTCTTCAAAGAGTAATCCCAGTTTACCTTTTTTCCTTTTTTTTTTTTTCCCCTTCAGGTTCAACCCCTTTTATCACACTAAAGTGCCAATCAATATTGTGAGATAGATGTTACATCTTAGGTTTTTATAACATTACTCGTCCCAGAAGGGATACTGTATCTTTAAGGAAATGGACCCGATATCCTGTTTCTGAAGGATTAAAACACTTTAAAGAGACAGAAGAGGCTGTAAACCCCTATCATATTCTTATTCTCTCTTCATTATCTTGTCCAGTATCTATCCCTGCTGAGTAAATCTGGTTGTGTGTTTCTCCAAAGTGGTCATAAGAAGAAATTTATTTACTTCTCTTTGCACTGGAGGGGCATTACTGGGTTTCAAGGCTCTCCGAAGTAATAAAGATTTTGCAGTGTGTGCAGAAGGAGCAGAAATTCAGAACTTCTTTTCCCCCTCTGAGGTCGTTTGGCCAGCCTAAAGGGGAGACACTTCTCATTTTCTGACAGGCTTTATTTCCGTAAGATTTTCCAATTAGCAGGAAAAGGTCACACTAATGTTAGTGCTGTGCAGAGGAAGGGGGATCCAGCTATGCAAATAGAGATCTCCTTGAAAGGACAATATAAAAATATTGTATTTTCCTTCATTTCTTAATTAAAACTTGGCAGGGAAGGGTGTGCAAGTGTGTGCGTGTGTGCATGTGTGTGCATGCCCCTGCGGGTGTTTGCTGGAGGGGGAAGGGAGCGCTCCCTCTTGCCTGAGATCAGCGATTTCACTTCATTTGCAGACCTTGCTTTCCTCTGAAACAGCAAATTGCATTCAGTCTCCTGTCTATATGTTTGTCCACCTGGGTGGAAAACAGACAGGCCAACAGATTTCCACCCTGCAAGTGCTGGGGCAGAGGTGGTGACTTGGGCGAGGGGCGAGGGGACAGCACATCCTGTAGTTCTTTTTGCTCCCCATTAATTCTGAAGAGGAGTTTGGGGTGGGTTTTATTTTTGCTTTTGTTGGGTTGGTTTGGGGACTTTTTATCAAACTGAGCTGATGACAAACAACGCTGACCACAGGCATTTTGCCCCCTTTTTGAGCCCCGCTAGAACCATCGCTGTGAGGCTTTCCCCAGAGCTTTTGTTTCCTGCACTGGGTGTACGCATGTGTGTGTGTGTGTGTGTGTGCACGTGCACATGGAAAGCACAAGAACCTTTCCCAACAAGCCGAAGAGCCGGGAGGTGTCAGGACTTGCTCGCACTTGGCTTTCAAAGAAGCCTTGCATTCTTCCCCTTTGCAGGCAAGCATTTGTCTCTATTTTTATAGCGCAGGAACAGCCGCGGCCCTAACTTGTGCCCCTCTCTCTGCACAGGGGCCGCGGTGTTTATATTTGGCCGTGGGCATGGGGAGAGGCAGGTGCACAAGTCTGGAATCTCTCCGCAGGCGTTAAACCAGGCCAGATCCTCCCCAGCACATTTCCTCCTTAAACACATAACTGGCTTTGCAGCCGGGGAGCTGGAAAGCATCTCGGGAGTAAATTTGGTCTTGAAGGCATTGTATTAGGGAAAATGGGCCTGAGTTCAGCTGCCTGCTGACACTCCTGGGCAGACAATTGTTGCTGTGAGTGGTTCACGGGAAATAGAAAATCTTTTCATTTTGGGCTGTAACTTGTTGAACTGCGTGCATGCACATACGCACACGCACACGCATACACGCAGCCACCAGAGAATTATTTCACAGGAAATTAAATATTTGCAGCTCTCCCACACCATTTCATATCTTGCCAATTCCCATAACCCCCTTTTCAGATCACCAGTCCCGCTTGAAGCCCAGAAACTGTCTATCATAACCAGAAGTCTATACACTGGGAAACATATCTGCACCAAATCCTTAGCCGGAGTAAATTGGCAGTGTGCCACCCAAGTCAAAGCCCTCGCTGTGATTTGCACCAGCTGCGGATCTAGCCCAGAGAAATGCGAAAAATTTGGTGAGCTTTGTGCACTGAAGGGTTACACGGTGAGTCCCGTATTCCTAGTAGTAAAAGCTAAATATCCTGAGCTCCCCAGGAGCTGAGCAGAATAACATTTTTTTATCTATATTAAGCTTAGACTTCACCACGGAAATCTTCCCTTCCTTCTCGTTGAAAAGCAATGTTTTATCTTCCGTGGGTTTCCACCCTGACGTTTATACCGAATGACAATTAACTTTCCTTTCTCATTAATCAGAAGTAATTCTCTTTCTGACAGTGCTTGGCACTGGCATACGTAGCTGTACTTGATGCTGGATGGACTCTCTTTTTGCAGGGAGAGCACAGCATCCCCCCTGATATTGCCACAGGAAAAAAGGCACCGTGGGAGGGTGGTTAGGTTTAGGTGAGACAGACACGTGGGGAAGCATGGAGAGCAGGACCTAAGCTGGGTGGCAGTGTGGAGCAGGACGGGTGGTGGCCCTTGCTCCCCGGGCTCTGGGAAGCCCAGCACTGCTGGCTGCCAGTGAGCTGACAGTGCTTGCAGGTGATGCAGCGGACAAAGCAAATCCCTTTGCTGCCCTCCTCTCTCCCAGCAGAGCCAGGCTCTTTGCCCAGCAGTGCTTTACCCACCTGCACCTTTCCTATGTTCGGGTACCTCCTGTGTCTCCCTCTGTAATCCCAGGACCAAACAGCTCCGGCCCTTGTCACGGAAATCATGGCAATAAACACCTTTTAGTTACGGTTTGCAGGGTCTGATACTCTTTCAGCCTCGCTGCAGAAATACAAGGTGATCTCTAGTTCGCACGGAGGCAGATGGCAGTGCTCCGGTTTGCTCCAATGGCAGAGGACTAGGCATCTGAGGGGACTGCTGGAGGACTGTTTCAGTTGAGGTATAACCGGGCTATTTCCAAAAGAAAGGAAGAAAGAAAGAAAGATTTATTTCTCTTATTCTTTAATAATGAAGCAGTAAAGTTGCTTGAGTTTTTAAGTACCTGTGAGAAAACAAAACCATTTTTAGTAATAACCTTTTTTACCCAAGCTGTATGATGCCTCAGTGAAACCAAGAAAATCACATAAATATTTGTTTTAACAATAGTAATATAAGTTAACTTTCAGAACAGCCCTCAAAATACCCGTGTCCACTTTAACATCGTTTTAGGGAGGCATAAGCCGAGGCACAAGGGTGCTCCGTGAGTCACTAACTGAGTCAAGTGCAGAACCTCAAACCCTCATTACCAGATTTGCCTGTAGGTTTGTTTGTGTCTTGAGGTAAACTGAAAACCTGCCCAAATACACAGAAAGGCTTGTGATCAATGAAGTGGAGGTTCCTGTTTTGATGTCAAGATTCTCTTGATAAGCTGGAATTCATCCAGCAGCTCGTGGTGGAGGAGCAAAGGTAGTATGCTCCAAGGGGAAGCCACCTTGCAAAAACTTTTATATTCTTTTTGATTAAATACATCTGAAACTTGAAATCCAAAGAAGTTTGATGCTTAGGGAATAGGTTCTTAGGGACTGACACCTAATTTTGATCTATGTTGTCAGACTCATGCTATTTACCTTTCACATGCCTCAGCTGCATGCAGACAAGGCTTTGTTTGCACTGATGTCCAGGAAAATGCATGTTGGGTACATAGCTGGAATTTGTTGCATGGGTGTGGTGAATTGTGATAAGTGGCTGTGCTTTGGAGATTGGTAAATTTAATAAACACTTCGTGGATATAAAAATAAATTAATCCCTACTGTTTATAGGATAAGACATGGTGTTTAACAACATCAGTGCTGTCATACAAAGTAGTCAAGAGCATGTAAACATTTTATTTTTGTCTAGACAAAGCAAACATGGGTATTAGAAAGCATGTATTTGACATCAGATGTAGCTGTTCTGTATAATATAGGGTGACCCCAAGCCATACTATTTGCATGCTCTTCAGTCCTCAGGTGGCTGGATCTGGCAGGCAGTCCCTGGGGGCACTGCTACCTTCCCAAAATTTCAGGTGGGAGTTTGCATTTTTACTTTCCTACCAATAGTTATATGTTTTTAAGCCCTAAAGCTTGGAGCATCCACCTGTCCAGCACAGATGGCTTCCTGCATTACGGACAGGCCAGGTCCCCCCAGAGCATGTCCAGAGCCCAACACCAACTGATGACTTCATGGGACATTGTTATTTAGTTGAGCTGGTGGTTAATAAAAACGAAGCCAGACCAGATGTAGAAACCTGCTAGAGAAACCGGATCATCTGAAAGATTTAAGAGCTTGCAGGACCGTGAGAATCCCTCTGCTGCAGGACTACCACGATCATTTTTTGTTTTGTGTAATGAAGCTTTGAAACTGCATTCGACATCTTCAGGTCATTAGAGGCATGCAATGATGCACTCTTTGTTTTTTAATACAGTTGGTTTTTTACAGAACGCTTTACCAAAAGCAATACCAAAAACAATGGGGTATGTGTGTAATGACATTAAAAAAAATCAAGCAGATAATTCCTGCTGGAGGACTCTATTTTGTTAATACCACCTTGAGTACACAATATTGACAGTCACCATAAATAATTGACTTATCTAAACAAACATGGGAAATAAACTAACTCAGCTATTACGTTTTCTGTATCTGGACATTGATGTTAGTCTTCAGTGTATTTTCATTATGCCTCTAAGAAAATGTATTTCTTGCTGTTATAATACATGCAAACAAGCAGAGAGAAATTTGCATTGAGTTGGCATTAGTTTTGCTAGGGCTGCCAAAACTGGGGCTCTCTGCAAGTGATATGTTTCACATTGCAGCATTCCTCTAAAAACTTGCAGAACTAAATAAATAATGGCACCATGGATGAAACTGGAGAAAACTGAGCAATGTTCAAGCCAGGTGCCCAGAATTTCTACCCAGGCTGCCAGATTTTCAAAGAATTAAACTTTTCAGATCAAATTCTGTAGTCTCTATGAAATTTTGGTGCTAGTAAAGCTTCAGAAGGAATGAAGTTTTGTCTTAATGGAGATCCGGGGACTTTACATATAACGTCTTAGCCAGCACCTGTCAAAATCAGTGGAGGGATTACTGCTGATTTTCATGATCACTGATGGGGACAATCCTGAGAACTTCTTCTCTGTTCCCTGTTTGGCTGACCTGATTGCTTTTTGGCTGTCCTAACGATGCTCATAGTCTTTCAGCCTGCCGCATAGAGCAGCTGACTGTGGTTTCTAGAAAGTGTCTCCTGTTTCTGTTTGTTGGCCTTCTTCTGAATCTTATGTTTACCCTGGTTTATAATAGCAGAGTTTGCTCATCAGCTTTATTTGCCAATAAAGCTTCTGTCCGCAGATGAAAACCAGTACATATATCACAGTGAAATTTTCAGGCTTGCTTAATTTCAGGCGTCTGCCTAAATTTGACAAACGAATAACGGTAGATTCAAGTGTATGCTTGCAACTGGTCTCTCACCTAAGTGCATTCAGCTCAGGCTGAATCGCTGCGCTGCAGCTAGGTTGGAAACACACCCGGGACACCTCGGAGGTCTTCACAGCGTAACTCCACACTCTTCAAAGAGGCTCAGAAGAAACTTGCAGCTTTGCAGAGACACCGTATCTTTGATGCACTGACCTTCTGGTAACAGCAGTCCACTAAGTGTTGTACTTGGCTGGAGTCCTCCTCAGTAATTTGGTATTTTAGTGACAGAGACCAGCTCTCCATGCAGCAGTCCATCAGAACTAATCAGCTGGCTGTTTTCCATCTCTCACTGACTGACAGTTTCATGAGGAAGGTTAGTAGATGGTAACTTTTTAAATTGAGGAACATGTTAAGTAATGGCAGTTGAAACTTGGCAAGTGCCTCAGGAAGAGAAAAGAACGCCTCATTGCATGAGGAGCTAGTCTGGTGGTGAATTTTCACAATCCACGGCACCCAGTCCTCTAAAAACACACATGGAAATCTGGCTTTTATTTGCACCATAATAGTCAGGTAGCTGGAGCTTCACCTAGAACAAGGGGATGAAAAGAGGGGTGGTCTTCACCCCTTGATGTCTCTAAGGCCTAGTTGCCTTTCTGGGAGGTCTTTTATCCCCAGCATTGACAGGCCAGTATCTTGTGTCTTTCCCTAGAAACTGGGGATCTCATGATCCCAGAACCCGTGCCTTGCCTTTTCCCCTTCACCCTCTGACCTGCCCAAGCAGCATTTTCTGGGGCTTTGGTTTGGGGTTGATGAATTTTGAATTCTTCTGTACAGAGAATTGGCTTCTAAAGCCTCTTGACAAAGCCCGTGTGTGGTGGGCTAGTCTGGTATGTGGTGCATGAGCTGCCCCCATGAGGTATGGATCGTCTTCACCCAGAGCAGGTTGATGAGCCTGGCCTGCCTACACACATGAATTTTTAACTTTTTTTTTTTTTTTTTTTAAAGAGGTGCACCATGTGCTTTCCTTGGAGAGAAGGGAACTGCAATTTGTTTGTCTGTATATCAAGTATGATTTGAAAAAGGCCAATTAGATTAAGCTCCTTAGGAAACCCAGGTGGTGGGATGTCCCCTTGCAGCTAAAGCCAAGGAGGGCTGAGGGTCTCCCAGGAGGGAGCGGGAACAGAACTGGCAGTGACTGGGAGCAGTGAGACCAGAGAACAATTTGAGTGCCCCAGAGATCAGGAGTCCTCAGGGCCACAGCTTCGGCCTTAGGACACCTCATCTGACAGCCAGGCACACAGCTTCTCTTTTAGGAACCTATTCTTCCCAAATTAAGAGTCTAAGTGCTGTAATATAAATAAATAATAAAAATTATGAAAATTATAAAATTCAGTATTAAAAATGCCATTGGGAAAACCAATAAAAGAAAAAGCCACCAACCATGTAATGGCTACTTTCAACCACTTAACATACAGTTTAAATCTCTAAAGAGGAATAATAATACATTTATTTCTAAAGTACCTGAAGTTGCCAAAGGCACTCAGGGTGCTCTGCGATATAAAACCATTTCTAAAAATAAATTAGCACATTATAAAAGGGCTCTGTGTAGTGAATGTACTTAGCGAGCAGGTGAAATGTTTCTGACAGAGCATGTTTCTTTTGGAAGAGGTTGGTCTGTTTGGAGTGGATCCATTGGAGGGATATCTTAGCGATATGGTTTAGTGGAGTACTTAGTGTTAGGTTGGAGGTTGGACTCGATGATCTTGAGGTCTCTTCCAACCTAGAAATCTGTGTCTGTGTCTGAGGGAGTTTCTAATGAGAAGCGATCAGAGCATTTTCATTGTCTTTTATTATTTTTTTTTAATGTGGTCAAAATCTTTTGGAGGCAAAAACTGCAGTGCTAGAGTGAAACCTGCCATAGGGTCCGAGGAGAGGAGGCATTACAGATGGGTGATATCAGCCCATCAGTAACACCAGGAATGCCACGCAGCCATACGAGCCCCAGCTCCTCCACAGCCCACTGTTATCTGGCCCCAGTAACAAGTAAAAATCCCATCCTTTAGGCAGCCAATCCTCCTTGGGAATGCAGTAGCACAACTGGGACTGAAAGGAGGCAGGATGCTCTGGTGCTGCAGTGGCAAAAGCCTTTCAGAGCATCGCTGCTGCTGCTGCGAGCAGCTTTGTCTCGCCACAGCAAGCTGGCAGGGGCTTCGGTGGGGGGCCAAAATAAAGCCGGGGATGAGGGATTCCCGAGCACGGGGAGAGAGGAGGGTTTGTTATTGTTTGCGGTGGATTCCCGTGCGCCGAAATGCCTGCCCCGGTGCGGCACAGCAGCCCTGGCCGGCGTCCACACAGATCAGCTGCTGGACGTGTTTACGAGCGCCAGCCCTGGCCTCGCCGCCGTGATGCAACACTCCTTGGAAAGGCCCGAAGTAGTTTGCAGAAGCACTTCTTGAGAAAGTTAGCTGTTTGAAACAGCCTTGGAGGAAACTCTGCTCTGCTTTCATCTCTAGCCTAAGGCCTAATTGAGTTGAATACAAATATAAACTTATAACAGACATTTCGGTCGTTCAGTTTAGCTTGCCTTACAAAAAGCCGGCTTAATGATCTTTCTGAAGGCTGTTTCACTGAGGCAGCAGAAAGACACCCGCTTTACATCATTACTGAATAGTTCATAAAGGAATTATTTAGCAAGATGTTCTGTTTGTTAATAGGCCCAAATCATGGTTTCTTTTACCAAATACTGCTTTTATTTGAGGTCTTTGAATGAATTTCATTCAAACAATGCTAACATCTGATGATAAAAACCACTAATGAGAGGAAAATCATCCACATTTTTGATCTAGAGCTCTCATTAATTCCAAACTTTGCTTTTAGTTTGTTTTGCTGATCAAATCATTAGAACAGTTTTTATTACTGCTTTGGCACCCTCCAAAGAGAGTTAGTTTTCCATGAGCTTTAGCTCCGTTGTCTTTGTTTTGCTTGTATTGTGTCACATAACCCACGCAGAATAAAATCATTAGAAGGGGATTTCAATAAATGTCTGGAGAAGAGACCTCCAAAACCTGGTCCTGAGCAGCTGCTAAACTTGGGGACTTTGTTAGATTTTTTTTCAGTTTAGGTCTTGAATTATACACCTTAATTGTTTTTTGTTTATGGGAAGATTATTTTCCCCAGGGTAAATATGGAAGAAAATGGTTTGTTTAGGGACATGCAGCATTGCACAATGGAAATTTCATCTTAACGTGATATTTTCTATAATTATTTATGCTGCTCTTTATACCTATTAGCACACATTGGTGCTGCCTTGTAAATTGTTATTAATTGCTGTATAATTTTCTGCAGTAGTACCAGCTATGAGCTTTTTTTTTTTTTTTTTTTTTTTTTTTTTAAGATAAAACCCCCTAAACAGCAAACAGCAGAGACCGCCGAGGCTTTTGGCAGTGCTTTGCTCCCAGCCTGGCCAGGAGCTGGAGGAGGGCTGGAGGTGGAGGTGCAGCCATGCTGCACCAAGCAGGGACCAACACATGTCTTATGGTGATGCTGTGTGCGAAGGAAAATCCTTTGCCCCCTCACATCTCGGTAGTGTACGACTGTTCACTGCCAGAGGCAGCTGCATTGGGTGTGAACAATACACTATCCAAATACTACCATGAATGAATCCTTGCCTCCTTTTCTCTTACACAGACAAATTGTTTAGACCTTCCTGGGAACTTAAAAGTACTTGCACAAATCAGGACAATTGAAAAAGCCCAAAAGTGAAGGGGTTAAAATACCCCCTGCCCCTCAACATCCCCTGGGGCTCTACCATGGTGCAACAAGACACAGGTTAGGCATACGGGCTGACTCCTCCAAACTTCTGCCTTCATAAATTGCCACTGCTTATTATTGCCTGCAGGGTGAGGCCAGGCCATTGTATCACTTGAAATTTATGAAGATTAATGAAGGAGGCAGACAACAGTTCTGTGTTAGGAGAAACCACATTAATGGCAAAAAAAAAATAAATAATAAATAAATAAAAGTCTCTGTAAGCTTAAGGGATAGAAGTACGGGGTTCTGCATGCTTGGGATGTAAAGTAATTCATATTCCCCTACTCTGTCTCACTAGCTGAATTGTTTCTTTTAATTTAAAATCAGCTTACTGTATTATTTTAATATAAATAGATATGTAGAACAGTGAACAAAATGTTGTATTTAAGACAAATGGAGAAAATAGCGTTGCAAAATCAGCTTTTCCTAATGTTTTTTGCCATTCCCTTTACCAGATTTTTATGTGTCAGTTCAGCAAAATTAATTTTTGTCTTAACCATAGAGTCACTTTTACATATAGATGGCTTACTTTACAAGGAAGCAAACATCATGAGATCTGAAGAGAAGAGGTAAAATAAAAACAAAATATACCTTTCATACTTATGTGTGTTTGAGTACTGACCCATGGGAAGTGCTGCCATGGATCAGCGTTAGGAGCTCATTACTAAGAAACTGTGCTGACTTTTACAGTTACGTGGGAAACTAAGGTTCACAGTGCAGTGACTCCAGTGCTCGTTCTTCTTTTAACCTCTTCTATCTGGGTTTCCAGCCTGATCGGGATAAATGTGCAGCTCAGCTTGTTCAGCGATGGTCAAGGCTTTGCTGAGGTCTCTTTTTAATGTTTAAAGAGCATAACCTCTGCATGGCTGAAGCTAATTTTCCATCTCAAGTTCCAGTGTTTGTGGTATGGGTCTTCATGCCTGAGATGTTTTCTCCAGTGAGAAGATGCTCTGTAAGAACAGGGGAGGGGTTTTGGGGTGCTTTTGTTGGAAAGCCCATTCTGCCCAGCCGTCATAGGGGTTTAAACTCAATATTTGATGTGAAAAAAATTGAAAAGCTACTATATTTGGTTCATGGCTTAGTGGTTTTTACCCAGAGCACCTCCTTGAAAGCTATGGCCTTGTCTTTCAACGTCCTCCTTTGGTCAGAGACCTCAGAGGGAGCTTCATTCCTGCAGGAGAGCCAGGCAAGAGCCTGTGAAGAGCTACAAGTGAGCTTGCGCTCTGTGTGAGGGATTTAAGGGAGAATCAAGTCATGCATAGCCCAACTTGCAGTGAGACCTCTTCATTGGTGGGATTTTCATCCCAATCAAATTCCTTACATAGGCAGGTTTGCCAAGCTTAGCCTTAAAAGTCAGTCACTCTGAGTTTTATGTGCTGTTCCAACAGAGAGGGGAAAAAAATATATAGGGTTTCCTTTAACCTAATTTATGACAACACTAAAAAAAAATAAAAAAATAAAAAACAACCTTCCCCTTAAAAACAAACAAACAAACAAATAGAAACTTTTCCAGAGAATTGGAGCAGAAGCTTGCCAGCCATGGAGGTGGCCAAAAATGTTGCCTTCAGCAAGAAGGGAGAAGTCAACACGAAGCATGGCTGGGATGCAGAAAGGCTGCTGCTTCGTAGTACTACTTGTCGGGCTGTGAGCAGGTAGCACTGAAACAACCAGTGGTATTCACTGGAGATTGATAAGGGAGAGGTCACCTCTAGTAATATATAGTAGAATTATTCCCCAAAGAGCTCAATTTTAATTATACACTGGTTTAAGAGTATTACTTTCACAAAACCCTGCTACCTGTTTATGCTTCCAAAACCTAATGGAGTTATATTGAATAACTGAAAGGCCCCCAAATCACACTGACAACTTGTCTTCTAAACTCTGTTATGTTTTGTCTTAGCACAAGTGCCAGTGCTAAAGATTATTGATGCAACTGCTTGCTTTTAGATGCTGAATCACATTAGCCTCCCTCCTGCCCTCCTATTTCATTAAGAATCTGGCTGCAGATCAAAAAATGTAATGCCTTCTCCATGTAGGGCCCCATAACTTTCACAAGCCCTAAAAAACTGACTGGCAGCACATTGATTTCTTTCTCTTTTCTTTCCTTCTCTCCCTCTCTTGCCTGCTTGCTTTTGTGCTTTTGCTCTCTCTCTTTTACTCTCTCATTCTTTTTTTTTTTCTTTCTGTCTTTATTTCTTTCTCCTTCTCCCTCTCTCCTCTCACCCCCTTTTTTTTCTCATGGAGTAGTGAGAGAGAAAAGTAGAAGTAGGAGGAGGGCAAGAGGTTAGCATGTGAGGAATTCCAGTTTAATAGACAAAGCCAAAATGCTTATGTATGTTCACATATTGCATCTGATATATTTTACTGTATCTGGTCAGAACAGAATAACTGTAAGTTGTTATTTGGTCTCCCCATAGGCTAATATATATTTTTTTCATTGTTGCCTTCTTTGTTATATTTCAGACAAATCAATACTCAGTCAACTTATTTTCACTGAGAAAAAAAAAAATCCAGTATGGAAAGATCTCCCAAAAAATCTTCTGGAGCAGAGATCAGAGGGTGACCCTATTAAAACCAGTGGGACTCTTGCCAATGGTTTCAATGGGGTCAGGATTCACCCTAAGATTCTGGAGTCCAGCCAGGGGATTAGGTTCATCTGGCACTTAGGTGCTATAGATGTCCAGAGCTCCATGCTGGGCTTCATAGCTGACTCAGCTTTTAGTCCCAGATGGGGAATGCAGCAGGATTGCAAGAAATAAGGATTTGTCTATTTTTATAAGGAATAATGTACCAATATGCACCATTACACTTTAGTGACATTAGTCTTTAATTGACTTGGTGCACAATTTTCTCTTGCTTGGGAATCTGGTCGTCTTCCATGAAACAGGAAAACAAATATTTTAAGTTACCAAGAGATACAGTTTTAAGCTCTTATAGACTGACACATCATTTTTTGACAAGATCTTGAAATCAGTATTTCCCTCCAAACAAAAGAGTCACTTGCGCATTCTTGCCATACTTTTGCTTTCCCCCTAGCATCTCTGTGCGATATCAGTTAGAGGCAGAAACGATCCCCAGCATTTATCATTTCACCAGCGCTGGTATTCAGCTAAAGCAAACCAAAATCTTTGTTGAAGCAAAGTCTTTCAGTCACATAACACTCATGCTAATATCTTGATTTGTTGCGTGCTGATTTTAAGCAGCATGTTTGTTTGTTTTCTTACTTATTTAGTGCTATACAGCCCAAGGCATTTATTCATACAACTTTTAAAGTTGCTTCATTTGGGACAAGTTTCACGTAAAGATCATATTAATTAGGTCCTACACCTAAAGTTCATCTTAATTAGTATTGTTTCTTTCCCTGAGGTTCTAGTAATTTGTTAGAATCCAACATGAATATACTGGAGCACTTACGGGGTGATAATTAGTCAACTGTTCTTATTTCCATTGCTTTTAACATGAGCAGGATTAGGCCTGAAAGCCACTGCGTGTAACTTGACACAGCCACGGCAATTTCATTAAACATTTTAATAAATCTCTCTCACATAAACACCCATAAATGCACACATGCATGTGCATATCCAATCCCATTTATTTCGAATAAGGAGAATAACTCTGCTGTGACAGTTGTCTCTCATGTACCGTTTATTTTACCCATGTAAATTAATTTCGTTGTTTTTCATAACCATTCACATATTCCACTTCATTTCCTTCATTTCTCAACTAATTTCTGGGATTGGTTTAATAGTCAGCTATAATCTTTCAGACATATGTACCTTCTTTGTGTTTCTTGTTGCCGTAGCTGAGCAAACAATTGCTTGGTTCTTTATGTAATATTAAAACAAGTCCTATATCTTTAAATAGGACTATACAAATAAAATAGGAAACTTTTTCAGTGGAACAAATGCTTCAGACTGAAGTTGTGTGAGGTTATGATTACAGCCATTCAAGAGTTGTATTGTATTGTTTGGAATTTATTTTTGCTGAGTAGGGAAAAAATATTTAATGTACTGCAGAAATTCTGTAAAAGTAGTATATGGAAGTATTTTCTATGACATAGCACAGACATTTAATACATCAACATATGGCATCATATATTCCCTAGGATCACCTCGAGTAATTCCCAGACTACTGTAGGACTGGGCTGTATAGAAAATATTAGGATTTTGTATTTATTTGTGGAAGGAACTACTAGCAGTTAAAACAAGTGCAGCAGCAATAGGCCCTTTGGACTGATTTCTCAAGTGCCTGAGAACTTAAAATGTAGATGGATGCACAGACATCTCTCCAAATCCAGTGAAGAATAGCCCTTAGCAGACTAAGTGGCTTTTGCAGCCCTAGACACCTTCTAGACATCTTCACAAAGCTGGGCCTTGTCTGCAGAAGTGTGATGTGTCCTGCTGATTAAGTGCAATCTGCAAGAAATATCTGGCTTTTGGTTTGGGGGACTTTTTTTTTTTTTTTTTTTTTTTTCAGCAGGAATTTTCTGTCTTTTCTTAGTTAGGCACTCAGGAGAAAGCAGAGGACTTTTCTCAGGCTCATTTCCAAACATCTGAGTTCTGCATCTCAGAGGGATTGAGGTGTCAAATTTACCTCTGGAAGCAAGTACCTAAGTCAGATTTAGTTTTTGTCAGCTATGACTGTTAAGGGAAGGTCGGATTTGGGATGACAGAATGAGATCAGATAAAGCCTCTTTCTGTGTGCATCTGTAATGTGAGACATATTGTCCACCACCTGGAGATACACTCAAGATTTCTTTGGTCTTGTTACTCAAGACACAGTGATATTTGGGATGCAATCAAAAGAACTACATCCCGGGCTGACATGGGAAGCGTGTAGCTGGGGTCCCCAGAGAGCTTGTTCAGCCCTTTCAGAAGGCCGTGTTGCAGGTGCCTTTTCCATGATGCCTAACAAAGCTGGCCACACTGGAGACACTTAGCATGTATATATGTATTGTCATCTCTCCTCCTGATGGCACACAGAGTGTACTCTACAGACCCGGGCACCTAGTGACCTGTCTCTGCCCCTGCTTCGGTGGAGCATGACCACTGCTGCCTTGGGAGAAGGTGCTGCAGATGCACGTAGTGCTCCCCTCATGTCGCTCTGACCGAGGGCAACCACATGCTAACCACACTAACCACACGAGCACTTTCCCATCCCTCTACACTCTGTAGTTACTCTGAAGTTACTCTGTGTAGGAGGTTGTGCTTTTGTCTTTGCTCGTTTTCTGTCTCAGAAATGTCCACCTTGGCCCTGTTGTAACATGAAATTTTCTACATTAGCTAATGAGGATCTTGGACTTTCCGGATGAGATGCTAAGAACGTCAGTATTGCTGCTGGGAGGACCTTTGGAATACAGGATGATGCATCACAGTTCCCAAAGCACAAGTCTCGCTTTGAGCCATATCACTGGACTGGGGCAAAAGCTAAAGGGACTTTCCAGGTTTCAAAGCTGTAGGCAAATAAGGAAGGGATCAGTAGTGTCTATGGGCAATGTAGAAGAAAGAAGTGAGGTGTGATCAAGGTGCAAAACTAAAGAGTTTTATTTATTTATTTATTTTTATGCTAGAATCAAATGGACTCATACAGAAGTATAGTGAGAGCAGAGCAGAGAATGCTGAACATGAAATCTCTGGGATGATGTACAAAGTGAGATTCCCTGTGAGGTCACAGCTATGTGATTTTGAACAGGAAAACTGGAGGCACCAGGCAGTCTGTAAAGTGCATTTCTCCTGTGATCAGCAGAGAATTACCATTGCTCTCACATGAAGCATTTAGCCCTTTAGTTTATTGTGTTGAATTAGAAGAAAATTCTGTGTTTTATTAAGTGACAAAGATATGTAAAGACTTTTTTATTTTAAAAATTATTGAGATGGTAGAGGTGAAATCTAGGTGAGTCTTTTCCCTATAAAACAATCTGAAAAGCCTCTTGACCAAGGTTAAAATGGCTGAACTGGCTTAATGGAGCTTGGCACACATTTGAAAGAGAAGTGCAGGTGGTATGAACCCCGCTGTTTCCCATTGAAGGTCAAAAAAGATATAAAATTCCCCAGTCTCTATTCCAAAAGTGGGCTTACAGCCGGAGCACTTTCACCCTGCTATTTCAGAGGCAGCAAGTCTCACACCTCCTGGGGTCTGCCTGAGCCTCAGGGGAAGAACTGTACATGGGAAAGCTTAAAAAAGAGGCCTTAGATAGTGATAAGGAAAATGGCAATATGGCTTTCTATTTCCCATGCTTGAAGTAGAGCTGGTATGGGGCACCTACCATGTTCCTGTATGTGGGGAATAGGTATGGATATTCCTGGCCCTGCCAGGTGGCTGGGGGGCATTTGCTAGCTGGTGAAGTATTGGAAGTTGTCACTGCTGCCAGCCAAATAGAATAAACCAGGATCTTGCAAAGACATAGGTACTTTGCAGATTGCAAAGCTCTTTTTACCTCTGAGAGTAAGAAGCTGAATAGTTATCCTCAGCTTTCATGGATTTTTTTTTTCCGGCTTTAAACTATGATTTTCAGATGAATTATTGCTTCCCATAGTGCTTCATGGTAATCTATTCATGTGACGCTGGCTCAAGACACTCCAGAAATAATTTATTCCCAGACATATTAATTTAAGTCAGTCTCTGCATTCGCCTCACTAAAGCACAATCTAGGCATGTTCCCTATGAGCTTCTGGAGAAAGAAAAAGGGTTTTCTGGCAGATAGATTTGGACTCTTTCAGTAAAATTGCACTCAAATTCATAATATGGATTTCAGACATGTGGACCTTTGAACAGTGGAAACAATTAATTTGCATGACAAGATGGAGTCCCAGAGCTGGAACACTGCTGCAGCATGAGCAGAGGTGCTGTTCCCTGTAACCTAGCAGGTATCCTCTGATAGAAATGCAAAGGCAAATTTTTGGCTATAAAATATAGGAGAAATCAATGTAGTTGTACTCACTTGGACCAGCAGCGAATATGTCCCTTAGTCAGCAAGAGGAGCCTAAAGTGAAATCTGTTGCACAGCAACACTATAAAATAGTTACCTTAAGGGTGAAGGTGGCCAGAAGAAAAGTGGCAATCTTGTCATTCCAACAAGTGAAAACTTTGTCATTTCATTTCACCTGTTTACTAACTCGTTCCTTGAGCATGGCTTTATTCTGGGTAGATTTCTCTATGGAAAGCAATACCCATGGAAAAAAATTATCTTCTGTTTAGTTCCTTTTGCTTGTCTTGGTAATATAAATTTTAGCTCTCAAAATTTTTCGGATGATATTAAGCATGTCAGAATGGTACGTGAAGATATAACTAAGAGTAATGGGATGAAACTGAGCCAAAGCAAATGTTGGCTGAATAGCAGGAGATCTGTTACTGAGGGCTGTTAGAGGAAGGTCTAGTTTCCCAAGAGGAGTGATGGAAAAGCCATCACTTGAGACGTTAACAGCCAAACTGGACAAAACCTTTGAAAAGATATTTGAGGGGGTGAAGGTTTTCTTAAAGGATGTGGGGACTAAATGGTCTAGCAGGTCTTTCCCTGAGGTGCATCTCACATCTCACTGGCTGGGCTCGTGGAGGCTGATCTCATACTGCCACTCATTAGCGTTGCAGGAGGCTGCCGTCAGGGTCTCTCTCCCTCTGCCAAACTGTGTCATGGGATCTTCAGCTGAGAGATGAACTTAAAAGTCCAAGGCGAGCATCTCACCCCATGCTTCCTCCACCGCTTGGTTTCCTTATCATCCTGAAGATCTTTCTCCTGTCCCCACCATCGCTGTTGGTGGTGGATGGTCACAACCATATCCATAGCTCAGAACCTTTTTTCTGATACACGGTCTGCGAATCACTAATAGGCTCTTGCATTTAAAACATCTTCCCAACTGAAATTGGAGCAGAGACGAGAGCATTAGCACACATTGGTAGAGTGGGTCCCAAATAATTAAAAATGCATAAGCCTAAGCCTCCCCCCCCACCTCCACCCCCTTTCCTTTTAATACAGAGCAGGTAAATTCCTAAATTCCATTTTCTACTCTGGAGATTTACATACTAAAGTTGTTTAAGACAGAATCGAGCTCTTCAGTGTGTGGGTTTTGTGCTGAATGCAGCTATACGACGCTTCCCTCCCACCCACCCCCAAAAAGCTAGCATCGCTCCGGTGTAATGATGGATGAGTAGCCAGCCTCTGAGAGGTAAAAGCAACCCCCCCACACCCAGTCCCTTAGGAGAGGGATCCCCTTCCGAGGGCATTTCGCTGAGCTCCCTGGTTGCAATCCCCCGCAGCAGCCCCGTGCTGCTGACACAGAGCTGGAGCTGTAACAGCTCATCTACTCAGCACCTGCCAGGGAGCCCTCGTTTCTGCCAAGAGTAACTTGGTACCAACTTCAATAATATCACAATGTGGTATTTAAATAATTTGACAAGGCTATTTGGATAACTACCAGGAATTGCTCAAGTCCGTAATTTTCCTTTTGGGAGACTAAGTTAGGATCTGCATTTTCTCAAAGATAATATTGCCTTGTCCCATCTCTGAAGATATTTTGAAGCAAGGATACCTATATACACATATGTTAAATGGTGGGTTTTGATGTGGAAAACAAGCCCAGAGCAAGTCGAGCTGCTCATCTCCCTGTCCACCCACCTGGTCCTGGAGCTATTTTGTCCTCCTGTCCTCCACCAGACTAGAGAAGAGGCTGTTATTTGGGTTGCATGGGGGCTGGTGGATGATTATTCTTTAAAATCACACCAGCAGGTCCCTAGGCCATGCCTTGATTCATTTCCTGAATAAGTCGTCCTGGCATCACCTTGGGAAGGGGCTTCCAGGGCTGGGTGCACCTTATGGGCTGCAGAGTACAGGTCTAGACTCTAGAAGCTAGAGAAATGTGTTTACTTCTAGCACCATGGCTTGATATTCTCCAAATGTTACGTTGCCCTGGGTTTGCACTGCATGTTTGTTGTGGGGGGTATTAAAATTTCCCAAAATGTGAGAGTCAGCACACATGACAATGCTGATCAGGCCCAGTCCACATCCTGCCACTTGCAACCCATCCAAATAGGTGACTTAATGAATTTTGAGTTATTTGGCATGGCTTTAGAGTTGGGACTGTAGAATATTTTGTCACCTTTTTACACAAAGCTTGGCCTCATCTGCAGAAGCCAGCCCAAATGAGGCTGAGAGGTCACGCTTCCGATATCTTTGAAAGACATTTTCCTATCCGAGTGTGCCTGCACGGATGGCGTTCAGAGCATCCCAGCTGTCCGAACACACGCCTGATGGAGCTCCTGTAAGCTGGGCACCCGTTCCAGCTATGGCACCAGGCTATTAACCTTTGGGTATTTGCATTATTAGTCAGTTTTCTAAATCCGTGGAGTTAAGTACAGAGACAGCAAAGATTTTCCATTTTGCTGGAGCTTGAAGTTGTCTGGTATGAATTTTACAAAGCACTCAAAATGCTTTACTTTCAGCCAATTTGCTACTCTGGCTATATTCTGTCTAACATCTTCAGAGAAAATTACTTGCTGCCAGCTAAATACAGTATGTTGATGACCTATTAATTTATGACATGCATTTGGAGCTGGGAACAAATTTATAAACAAACTTTAAGTTCTTTTTCCCCTGTGAATTGTACCAGCATTTGTTTTAATTTCCCAATAGTCATGCTTAATGTGTCAAAAGCTATGTTCGACTTCTTGTTTTCCTCCAAAAAGAAGGGAAAAGAAGCAGAAATAGCTATCTCAAGTTCAGCTCCTGTCAGGTATTATGAGCAACACTTTAAAATGAGGTATGAATCCAAATAAAATATTTTAACTATGTAGTATTTTATGTAGTATTTTACCAAAATCTGGAGGAGAAAAGGTTTACTTACTAAACAATCATTTGAGCCGTAAACATTAAAATATTCACCAAGGTCCCTTAAAGTTAAACAGAAAAGAAATATCTATCAGCACATTTTAACAGAAAGCAGAAGTCCTTGCTAGATGGTGCCTCCATCCCGGTTGTGCCCTGTCTCCTCTGCTCCTCCTGCTTCCAGCCATGCTGACGGTGGCTTTTCTCAAGGGCTCTTCCCTTGGTGGACCACCACGGAGGTGGGGGAGTTGTTTTGCGACTAGAGGTGAAAGGATGTTTAGATGAAGACCGGTTTCTGGGGAACCTGGAGCACAAGTAGGTATGTAGGAATACATCCCTTAGGTGGATTTTGATGCTGGGGTTTATGTTGTGCATGATGTTCTTAGGACTCGCCACAGGGACTTAAGCACTAAAACAATTCATAGCTGACAAAATCCAGTGTTTAATCAATCCTCTAGGATTTGTGACTCATAGTTCTTGGGGGTAATAGGCCTATTTCTACCTCCATGGGACCTCTCTTTAGCTGTCCAATGCCCAAGCGTGGAGCAGGACACACAAAAACTCCAAGCAAAGGGGCAAGCTCAGTGGTATCTACATTTCTATTTCACATCTTTAAGAGCCACAACAGCCATTCAGAGCTCTGCTGACCTTTTTCTGATGAGCAGAGACCAAGCCCTGGTGTTTCTGGACCAGCTTTCCCCACCAGACTATCTCCCAGAGTTGAGAAAATACCCCTCCCACAGCACAGCCGCACTGCATCACCCCAGCTACACAACAAATTTTCCTGAGAGTCAAAGATTTAGCCAGCACAGTTGATGTTTTTTGAGTTTGTCAAGCTATTTGTTGTGAATTGTATTTGTTAGGCAATTAGCTATTGTTGCAAGCCCCTCTGGGCTGCCCAGTATTGCCCGGATGGTTGTGATAAACAATTTCCAGCCTATGAATTGTTCTGGGAGGGGATTACTTTGTATAGCCTTGTGTTGTCTGAATATTGTTGATTTTTTATTTTTTTTTTCCAATGTCAAATGGTATCACTGAAAAAGCTGCCTGTGTATAAGAGTGAAATTTTAGCACATTTGGGGGGGGGCAGAAAATTAGTCTTCCTTCAGTTTTTTAAAAGCACTAAGAGGTCTTATGAGTATTGTCAGAGACTGTTTTTAACAGCCAGCCACCTACTTACTTACTGCACCAAAAAAATTGCAGATAATTTCTTTATTTCCTCTCTTGACCATATTCTCCCTCCTCTCTTAGGAAATAATAAAGCTCATCTGTATGAAGTAGAAAACTCTCCAGGCAGTTCATTCTGCTCTGGTGCTGTTCTCTCAGTTGTTTTTTACACTGCAGGCAGCCGTTGCTGTCCCTTTCCTATCTGTCACCTTTTCCCTTTGTTGCAACTTGTCCTGTGTCCATCCTCAGTTATTAGACCACTGAATCATTCCCACCATATGTTAATACCAAACTATCTGAAAGGCAAAAAGAGAAAAAAAAAAAGTCAGCATCACATGTTCTGTCCTTAGAGCCTTTGTTAGTTGTGGGTCAAACCAAAGCCCATCCCAGCCTAACCTTTGTGCTCTTGAAAACCATCCCCTATTCCCCACGCCGCCTACGTCCCCGCCGCTCACCCGCGGTTCTCCAGGGAGCTGTCAGAGCCCTTATTCATCGAGGAGCCCAACTAATAGGAAGCATCCACCTGCTCCAGGGTGACTCTGTCTCTCCCCACTGTGATGCTTGCCGGGATGTGATCCTTGCCTGTTGTCGTGACCTTGTTTTATTGCATGTTCTAATAGAAGCTGAAATGGATATTAGCAGTAATTACTCATTCCACGAGATTCTGTAGGTCACTCTTTGTACCAGAGTTGAGAACCTTCATTGTCTACATTGCTTAAGTTACTGAACACAGTGCCATCAGTTCTGAATTAGTGCTCGTTAATGAGCCTGTGGTTCGAGAAATTCCCTATTTATTATTCAGAGGCCAAGTGTAATTCAGGCAGCTGCAATGCAACACTCCTTGCCTGACTTTTGATCTGTGATGGAAGGGCCCGGGGTTGGTTTTATGGTGTTTGTTTGTTTGTTTGTCTGTTTGTAGTGCAGAAGGGAGGCATACAGCAAGCAGAGAGGAACAGATTTTTTCCCTTCTAGCCTGAACTCTCTCTTAGGTCCCAGACTTTTTACAATAAAGCAGAACCATGTTTTGGGATGTACTAATATCTACTTGGTTACTGAGTAGATAATTCCAAGATCATATTAAATTTCTCTATAATCCTGGAGATGACTGGCCGCTGTATTAACCCTCTGCATTGCTCTCTTCCTCTGTCTTTCACTTTTGCACCTGCTCCTTCTCTGCTCTTTCTCTGCTGAGCACAAAAATCCCAGGCACTGTCATACAGTTACAGACTGCTAGTCCCCACTATTTTGAGTTATAAGTATCTCCTTTATGTTTTCTGTTTTTTTGGCCCATCAGGGGCAATCACAGACCAGGCATCACCTTCAGCACCTCCCCAGCTAGTCCTCCCTGAGAACATTTTGATCCCTTCCCCTTGCACTCTCAGGTTCCACCAGCAGCACATCAGGCTGCAAACAACCTTATGGAAAAAAAATAAATAAGATTGTGTATTTTGAGGGGTGGAAAGGAATCTGTATGAGTGGGATCTTATTTTCTGCAGGGGGATTGGATTCAGTGCTGTTTTGGGGCTGCTAATGGATGCTGGCAGCACCCTGAGGGCAGGGGGGTGAGGACATGCTGGCACCCCTGCGGCACTGCGCAGCACAGCATTGCCAGGAGCCTGCAGTTTTGGACTGAGCATTTCTTGGGTAAGAATTAACAAAGGTATCAATGTGGTAACAGCAGGGATGGAGAGAAATCCGGAGCTAAGACTGCGAGTGGCTTAAAAGAGCACACCCTGTGAGCGTAACAACAAGCTGTGTGTGGCTGCTGTGTTTTCTAAGGAGGAACCAAAACCAGTGCTGACTGGTTGATATTATGCTGCCTCTGAAAACGCACTAAATCCTATAGCTTTTGGAAAATAAACAAACAAACAAAACAAAAACCCCACACCACCTAGTTCTGTTAGTTTTGAAATCAGACCCATGAAATTTCCTCTGTACAAACCCCATGAATATTTAATAAAATGGCTGAGAACCCCAGAGTTTCCTCTCACCCTTTCCCGGCAATACTTGCATTATTTTTCACTGTTTTTTGATTTGAAAATGGAGCACGCTTGTTTTCTTGGCCAAATCACCATTTTGTTTAGGCAACATTTCACACATAATTATCTGTGGGGAATGAGGAACTTTCAGAGGAAAAGTCAAATTAGCAATTTTAATGCTAGAAAATTCTTGAAGAAGTGCAGCTTGGGTAATTGATAGAGACCTAATCTTTACAAGTTATAGCAGTCTTTGAAGAGTCCCCAGCATATTTAACTTTATTCTGTAATTGTATGCTTGGGCTCTGAAGATATCTTAAGACTTGCTATTTATCTGCCTGGTGAGGCGCAACACTTTCTTATTAAAAACATATCTATCATGGTTAATGACTTGATTTTTTTCCTTTAATACAGTACAATGACAGGTGTAAAGAGAAGATGAGCATCAGATGCTTGAGCAATATGCTCACTGTTTCAAGACGCCTTGAACATCAGCATTCCTTCATGGTGCCAGAGGAAAAAAAAAAAGAAAAAAAAAAGCTACACAGATTACACGCTTGTGTTAGATAGAAAATAGTACCATTTGCAGTTTCAGTTAAAAGCATGTTGAAGTGCATATGGAAAATACCATTAGGAGGAACTCCAGAGCGCCTGAGTAAAATGGGTCATTAGGCTTTCGTTTGTTGGAGAGTGTCTCCCATCTGACAGTGCAGAATGGTAGCATTTTTAGCAGCTTATGTTCCCAGTTACATTAAACAGACAAACAGATTGACTATTTTGCATTTCTCATTTGACAACAGCTTGTCTTCATTTGCAGCACACTGGTGGCTGAGCTGAAAGCATGGCGGATGAGTGTATCCAAGGTCCTGGTTTTGAATAACAGCAGATGCCAACGTTTAACTTCAAAATCAATCAATTCTTTTTCCTGCGTACGGATAAAAGGTCTAGTGAAGTGCCTGAAGGGGGTTTTCTGCTGTTTACAGCTGAAAATATATTTAAAAAAAAATTCATTACAAAACTTTCTGCTAGAGATGCGGACACTGGTGATTTTATGAGAGTAGGTATGTGAGAAAGTGTTTCTAATTGAGGGGTACTGAAAATATTATGCGAGGTCTAGTGGAGCTACAAACTTTTAGAAGCCTTCATCATTTAGACTCGGATTTGGAAACATGTTTTTCTGCTGTCAGACAAAACCGAGCAGACTCTGGGTGACCACACATTTTCCTGCCTATGTTCCTGAACACCCAGAGCACGAACTTGTGATCTGCAGCCGCGGGAGGTCATGAAATAATTGCTGTTCATATTCTGTTCACATTCTTGGAATACTTAGCCTGAAACCACAGTGGCCCATGAATGTTTCTCCTTTGTTGGGGGAAGACTGTGGTAATGTGTACATGGGATCAAAACTATTAAAATCACCTGAACCCGAAGACGGCTGAGGCAGGCTTTCAGTCTCACCTTCTCGGGACATTTGCAGCTCTGCTTCCATGCAAAGCACTGGGATCTTGGGAAGCACCGAGAAGCTCAGTGGGTGCTTATCTTCCAGCTATGCACAACCAGAATGCAACAATAGAGGCTGAAGTTTCCCGAGTGCCCATGACTGGGCTAGAAATGCAACGGCAGTCTGCATTTTCATTGGAAACAGAAGAATGGAGTTGGTTACTCCCTTTTCATGCACTAGGACTCCCTGACAAAACTGTAGGATCTTCTCGGGTGGGAGCAACATCCATCCCGTATCAGCAAGATTTAGCACTGTCCAGATAGCATGAAAGATTCACGAGGTAGTAAAATGTGAGTAGTATGAAGTTAATCCCTGCGTCTGGAGCATTTGGCAGGGGAGATGTAGATCCAATTACAATGTGAATTCTAAATCTTTCCTCTTTTAAATCAAATTCTCCTCCAATAAGAGGCATATTATTTTCTGCCCAGTAGCAGAATAAATTCCAAACCCAGAACCCCATGCTGAGTGATTTCTGTCTTTGTTAGGCTGTCATGGGAAACCAACGGAGCCACTTCTCTTGCTACCTTTTGGCAGGCTTTGAAGGCACTACTGTAGGTCCCCATCTGGAGGTGATGGATGGAGATACAAAGCCTGAGCTGAAAAGGTCTGGCCCAACCAACTACAAGCAAAATGTCAAGGCAATGCAACCTGCATAGAGCCTGTTTCGGATCCCAGGTCTCCCAAAACACTGCGTATGAGCCTAGGGACTTGACTCCAGGGACTGATGGTACAGGGACATGCAAAGCACCCGTGACATTCCCCAGCACTCCTGCTGAAGCCATGTCCTTCTCCCATGAGAAGTTCAAAGGTTCTGGCAGCTGCAAACAGCCACTGGTTAGGAAACAAGCCAAAAGGTGTTGGGAGGGAGCCTTTGCCACTGAAATATTTATTTCCTTCTCTCACCCATCTTCCCTAAAGATTTCCCTTTTTAGCAGCACTGATCATATACACAGAGCAAATACTGTTCAGGGCCCTGAAATAACACCTGCAGCTCATTAGAATAAATGGTGGGGTTTTTCTAGGCACAGTGGAGAAACAATTTCTTGATGTTCTTTTCATACAAAGGCACTGATGTAGAGCATTCTAAAATCCTTTGGATAATGTTTATTTTAATGTCAGGTCAGGTATATTAGGCATGTATTTGAAGATCTGGCTTGGCAGTGCAGAGAATGCAACAAGAAAAGCTAATTTTGAATCTGAAATAATTTTAGGAGAATACATCTGTGAAAAGAAGTGTTGCTACTTAAAACACACATACAAGCCCTTCTCCAAAGTAGCTGACATTTGCCATACGGGCACATCTGGCAACTATAATGAAATTAAGTCAATCTTACATTGTACATTTCTAAAGCAGTTCCCCTTTTTGCAGTTTAGTCCATCACATTTAAGCATGAACCATGGTCAAGGCTCATGGGATTGATCCCTCCTAATGAGACGTCCACATAGACTTTCTCTGAGCTATATATGGGCACAGGCTGCTGCAGTTGTGATACCTCTGGCTTTGGTCAAGGCTTCCCTTGGGTCCCCCACCTGCACATGGCCTGAGCAGCGACACCAAGGGACCTGCCAATAACCCATTGACACTGACTTGCTAGGGCTTTCCTGTCAGAAAGCGAGTGCTAAGGATGCTTGGCGGCCTGTAAGAGCTGGTGAGCGTTGACAGCAGCTAACTAGCCCAAACAGCTTGGGAACTCTTGCAATGATGAATTTTCCAAATGTCTGATTTCTCTGTGTTGCCAGCTTCTGCACAGCCAGAACACAGCCTGGCATCAGAAAGGTCCTTTATCTTTCTCCTGTGGCAGAGTGTTGCTTAATTCACTGCATTACATGCTCCCTGACAACCCTGTCTCCCTCTCCATCCTGCCAGATTCATTTTCACCAGCCTAGCAAGGCCCCAGTGCCCAGCCAGCACGTGGGCTGTGTAATGGGGTGGAGAATTCTTCCCGCTCTACTTCTGTGCACACGCACAGGGTTTAGTCTTGCTCTCTGGAAAGCGAGGCTTTCTGTCCCCTTCTCTTGTTGGAATATGTTTTGTTCCATCTGTTTCAAGTACCTTGAGGTTCCTGCAGAATCGGCACTTGTTGTGACTGTGTTTAGCCCTCTGAGTTTCAGCCCGTTCATAATTTGATGCTGGTGTCTGCAGCCTATCATTATTAAGCATACACAGTGATTAGAAGGGAAGAACAAGAGATTAGAGAAAGTCAAGAGCTCTCTGAGGCACAGAAAAAAAAAAAAGAAAAGAAAAAAAATGGGGAAAACACTTTCAAGGCCACTGGAGTACAAGAAGTCTCAGCATGTGGTCAAAAGACATAAGCAAGCAAAAACTTTGACAAAGGCCATTGCTTGGGCTGCTCGTATGATTGTTTCACAGTAGAAAGAGCATAATATTGATTCCAAAACCTCCGTCTGTCCTTTTACCCAAAGGTACGTATTTTGATATTCAAAAGTGTGTTGCTTTTTTGACAGAAGCATTAAGGACCAGCTATAGAAAATACTGCAGCTTAAATGACCATGTTTTCTTTCTTCTCACTCGTTTTTAAAAATTGTTGCCGTTGCTAGGACATGCATTTGGAGCTCTTTGTTGTCTTAATGGAGACTGAAACATGTGTAGAGTTTGGCGTTTGCTTTTTTTATTCATCAACTGAATAAAAAAGCCAAGCAGACAAAGCATTTGTAGTGCAAGAGTGGAGTGCAAATCCCTCCCTGTAAACTGAACAAAAAAGCTCATTAAGAGGAGGTGGGATTTCCTGGTCACAGCTTTTAACTAAAGGGCAAAGGTCTCCTGTTAAGTACCATACAGTCTAAACAGGACTGCGTAAAATTATGGGGGGTGGGGGGGGGGGGGGGGGGGGGGGGGGGGGGGGCGGGGGGAGAGGGAGGGAAGTCAAATATTTGTTCTTAATTCTCAAGTTAGTTTATCCAGAGTGGCAACCAGGGAAGTGTTGGGAATGATTAAATGGCTGCATTGAGGCTACAAATTGCTGCTACTTGCTTTTGTAGCTGGACTTGTTGCAGTTGAGTGATGTCGCCCATCAGTGCATTGTGTGCACAGTAAAACAGTCGAGCAGTGACAGATAGACTGAAACTCGGAGCTACTCCATCACCACTGAAGGATCCTGCTCGCTGGGAATTGAGAATGAGCACAAGCCATGCACACTGCTCAGAAACAGCTGCTTTCACTCCAGCCCTGCTCCTCAGCTGGCCAGGGCAAGCAGCAACTAGTAAATATGCTTTATCTGTGATCTCACCGGGGAGGAGAGCCAAGCAAAACACAAGCAAAACAAATAATTTGGCAAAAAACTCCACTGATAGGTCTAGATGCTCCGACTGTAAACTTCCCAGCCAGCAGTGAAGTGAGAAGATGACTCTCCAGGAGAGCCCAAGGTAGCAGCGTTGGACACCAGCTGGAAACGTGCACAGACTGCCTTGCCAACAGGACAAGGCAGTAAAAGCCCAAGTGTGACCATCCTTTGCACAAATACATGTTGCTGGTAAAAGTTTGGGTGTCTCCCTGCTGTCTTTAGGTGTATCCTGGAGTGAAGCCTGTGAAGCACGGAGTTGCAGTTGTGTGTCATAGAATCACAGAATGGCTTGGGTTGGAAGGGACCTTAAAGATCATCTAATTCCAAGCCCCCTGCTATGGGCAGGGACACCTCCCACTATACCAGGTTGCTCATATATATATATATGGGACATATATATATATATATATAGTATATTTAGAGAGTACATATAGCTCCTTATCAGTGGGGTAGCCTCGGGTGCTATGCTGCATTTCTCACCCAGTAGCATAGCAATAGGCAAAAGTGTTTCTAAATGGTGACCCTGCACAAACCTCAGACCTGCCCTGTTCCAGGGGGACTGACCAGGGCAGCCAAGCCCCGTTGTCAGCACCAGGACTGGGGGCTGCAAAGCCTGGTCTAATGCTGCTCATGCTTTGGGCTGGTATGTCCAGAGTCAGCCAGCAGAGTCGGTCCTGGGCAGTACTGGTGTAAAATACTCAGAGTAATAGGGGATTGTGTATGGCTAAAGGTCAAGAACTCTGACATCACAGTTTTCTGGTTTGATTAAGCAAAAATAGCAAACAGAAAGTAAAACAGAGCCCTCCTAATAAACAGTAGCAAATTGGAAGTTTATGGAAGGGAACCGAGGTTCATTAAAGCATTATTGGATTTTCCTTTCTCTAGTTGTTTTCAGAAAATAATTGTCTGCTGGGGCAGAAAGCAGGTGATGTCTGTTAACTTCTGTGTTTTGCAGTCTCCCTCTGCCTGGTCCCCTCAAGGCCAGGTCCCATGGCCGTCACTGTACCGAAGGAAACAGAGAGAGGGAGAGGGGGAAAGACCCCATCACCTTCTCTCTGCTCAGCTATGTTTCTGCACCTTTCCTTCCGCGGTTTCACACCTTTATTCACTGAGGGATTGTTTGCAAGTTCATTTGGGTTGCTGTTTTGGTTGCTTTGTTGATCGGAAAAAAAGAAAGACAAATGCAGATACGAAGGTTGAGAAGACTCAGTTCTGGGAACAGGTTGATTCGGGGCTCAAAAATAAATGTAAATTTAGTTTGTAGAGTTTTTTTCTCACGAGCTATGGATTCAGCAAATTTTATGTATGGGTTAATAATGAAATTGAGATGGCTGAGGCTTAATATACATTGTAAGCTCTAATTGAAGGCATTAATTAACATTAAAACCAAATTCTTCCAATTGTGTGCTAAACAGGAATCAGGGAGAAGCAAGTAAGCAGTGTGGATATCATTTGGCATTCTTTCTGAAGCACAGATTAGCATTTAGAGTCTAATTCTTTGCAAAAACTCATTAATGGGCAATTAATTATGCTTCATAATTTGAACCTACACTTAACTGTGTGCAGAACAGTTACAGCTGCATTAAACATTGGTACAAAATCAAAATAAAATGAAACTGCACCAAAGACAATGGTTGTGCCAAACAGGGCTTGGACATAGATCTCTATATTGATGTCAACTCCCTACTTATTAGGATAATGAAATCTAGTCTGTGGAAGGCCTAGAAGGACCTCAGCACAAAGTTATGAACTCTCCTTTGTAACTGCTCCATTTTGAGGATGAATTTGGATGCTTCTCTTTTTTTTTTTTTTTTCATGTTCTGCTTTTACTCATAAGCAAAGGTGTTTGATGTCAGGCAGGTACGTGCACTGGCATCCTTATACTCTGAGCATAACTGCTTTGAATACGAACAGCCTATTATCAGCATGTTGACTATTGAACAAATAAGCAACTGTAAAGTTAGAAATGGTCCTATTCTAGAATTATTATTATTTTAATTTTAAATAATGTGGCTTTTGAGCAGAGTTAGGTGTTGCTTTTTTTTTTTCTTCTTTCCTTTTCATGGCTTCAGGTGGAAAAAAAAAAAAGGCAGAAACCTGAAAGTCAGAGAGAAACTCAGAAGGTGAAATAACCCATGTGAACTGAAACCAAAAACAGCTCACACAAATGTGCTGAGAAACAAAACTGGTTTTGCTTAGCCATATACCAACCCATCATCATTTTTTTTTTACATTTATTTTTATCTCAGGAGCTTCAGGAAGCCCAAATCCTTGCGGTTTATTGCAGGCATGGAAGTCAGATTACAAAAGAGAGAGGGAAAGGTGGAGAATAATATGAAGGGGAGAGAGAGAGAGAGAGAGAGAGAGAGAGAGAGAGGAAGAGAGAGAGAGAGAGAGAGAGAGAGGAAGAGGGAAAAAGAGGTGGCAATGCACCAGGGAAAGTGGAACAAAACATGTATTGTGCTGTTGTAAACTGAAGGAGTCTGAGAGTGGCTACATGACCCAAGAGCATACCGGATGTCTGTTAGGGTTGGAAAACAAACACAGGTCTCCTGAGTCACCCTGCTTTTGAACTCAGGTAGTAAAGAGAAAAGATGTGGATGTTAGAACAGTAGATCATATAGAAAAAGTGTTGGTACAACTGGCTCATCAATGAAATAATTCAGTTTCGGAGTCAGCTAGTAAGAGAAGACAAATGATGTCTGACCATCATTTATCATGATCAGTTTATGGGCACCAGAAAAAACATCCAATAATCTTCAGCGAAGTCTTATGACCAAACTAGCAGGATCCATCTCAGGAACCTTTACAGAAAATCTTGAGCCTCCTAAAGCACTAAGTGAGCTAGTTGAAGGGATGGAGGAGCCAAATGTCTTCCCTTGCCACATTCTGCCATTGAGGAACTGAAGTGTACAGAGTTGGGGGTATCGCCTGAGTCCCTTCAATACAAGGAGCAGCGGGGTCTCTTTTGTCTGTGATGTGATGTACAGCAGGAGGTACACAATTGGAACACCTTGCAAGGTTGTGAGTTGACTTAGCTCAGGGGAAACCTAACCAAGTAGCACCACTAAGTCTTCTTAACCGATATGAATAATTCTGAAAATTAATTCAGTGAATAAAGAAATTGAGAAGATAGGCTAGATAACTTTTGGTCATGAGAAGAGAGTTCCTGATGTCTCCCTCATGTATTAATGAAGGAGCTGAAATGATCAAAGCCTGTGCTGTCTTCTAGAGCCAGAGCTAGTTAACGTCAATCTGCTGAAAAAAAAAAACACCACAAGATAGGTAATCAGAGACCTTCGAATAAAAAAAAAAAAACATTTCTACAGCATTCAACTACTGACTTATTTGTTAAAAAAAAAAATGGAAGAGGGAACTTTTTTTGAAATTATTTCCATTACTTATTAATTAGTCATTATTTCACTAATGTGAATTAATGTCTGCCGCCGGTGCTGACCTCTGACTGATTGGTTGTGCATAGTCCATGCGTAGGGACATTTGAATTTGAATCCATGTCAATCCTGTGGAAAAGGCAGCAAAAGGCATCTTTATAAATTGCAGGTAAGATCTTCCTGTCATGGAAACCAATATATGTTTTGCAAAACTCTTCCACGGACAGAGTTTTTCACTCCGTATTTAAACTAGAGTGATAGTGTTTGATTTTTAACTTGGGAGTTAAAACAGTGGGCTGCCATGGATGGACATCTGTGCCTTGGCCATATTCACCCACCACCCTTATGTAGCTGCACACATTTGTAGAGTTATTCCAGTTTCCACCTCTGCCATGTCCAAGAGCACACCCTCACCACCTGGCTTACATCTTGGAGAAATGCAGTAGGGAAAGCCTGACCCAGAAATGGTAATAAAGGTGTCTTCATGCTACCTTTGTGGCCTGCCATGTCTGGACTGCAGAACGGGTTTGAGCAGCTGCTAAGGGCTGCCTATGGGCTTCTCTAAAGGCAAAAGGCTGAGGAGCTACAAAGGCATCTGCCTGCTCCTCCTCCTGGTAATGTTCACCTAAGAAAGTCAGCACACATCTCTTTATGGTGGCCTAGCACGGTGCCCTTGTAGGTTCTTCCCCAGCTCTTGTTGATTAATTTTGGCATCCAGCTGTAATGCACAGGGATCACATAAGAGACAGGCTATGCGACCATATTCCTGTTTTCACAAGAAAGCTGCTTCTTTCACTACAGAATCATCTCTCCCATTGCCCAAGTATGGTCGCTTTTGCCTCATTTTTCCTCACAGCATTTTAGGTTTGGAAGTAAAAAAAATAATACAGCTTCTTAGTGAAACTGCAGTCACATGAGGTTTTAGCGCTCAATTAACCACCATCACAGAATTCTCAGTATACAAGGAAAGAAATAAATACCTTGAACTTCGGTGCCTCGAAGGGACAGGGGGAAAGAAATGGTTATTCTTAGTTTCATTCTCATTCTTTCTTAAAATTCTTCTCCGGTAAGCTCAAATTGTGCAATTGATGAAGTGATTTTTTGTGCAGCAAGTATTAAAGGTACTGGCTAATTTAGCTATCATGATAAATGCCTGCTAGGAGCCCATTTTCTTGCAAGAGCAAAGAAAAAAAGGAAACCTTTTCTGAAAATGGATAAAAATAACTGTATTTTTCTTTGTATGGAAAATATTTTGAGGGAAAATAACTTCAGATAATGTGGGGCAGCGTGGACTAGCATGTTATTTGGGGAAAGGCCGTAAGCCTCAACTTCTAAGATATGGAAAGGCAAGGAGAGTGGCAATACCATGTCCTTGTGAACTTGCCTGGTTGCTGGCTGCGGTGTTTAGTGGAGCTGTTGTAGAAGATGGTATCATTTTATGGAGGAAACTATCTTAAGACACACCGAACTGCTTGAGGGGTCCTAGGCTGCCTATGGCCCTGGTGGGCTGTATGGATAGTCAGAGATTAGCCAAAGATCAGAGGTCATCTTGCCCAGTGATAGCTCCTCAGTCCAGGGGATAACAGAATAACAAGCTCCTTGTCCACTCATCCCACCCGGGGCTTGGTTACATAGCAGGGGACAGCAGGGTGACAGAGCATCACAGTTCCTTTCTGTTAATCAGCTACTGCAAGGCCAAGAGTCTGGTCCTTCATCTGCTCCCATGTTTCAAGGCCTCCAGTTGCTTCCAAAGATTTCCTGTAGAAAATTTTGGCACAGCTCTGCCCAACAGGTTCCCCACTTGGCTGGGAGGTGGGAAATGGCAACTGCAGAAAAACCAGGCAGATGCAAGTACGCAACAGAGAGAAACCAGTCAGGGAAGTGCTTGTAGCCATTCATCGTCACTTCCCTGCAGGTATGAAGGCAACGTACGTTGGGTATAAGCAAGTGGGATGCTCCCCAGGGCAAGAGTAGAGCACAATGGGGTTCTTCATGTAAGTTTGATACCACCTGCCATCTATATCAGGCTATGGGTTGGGTTGGGCTAGGCTTGGGTTGGCCCCTTATCCCCAGGTCCCACTTCCACAGCTGCCCAGAGACCCCAGGCTCTCTCTAAGAGCGATGCCCGGCAGCATGAGGCTGCAAGTCCCCTCCCTCCCCAGCTCCCTTCTTTACCACACCAGGACTATATATAGATCTGTACGAAAATTATTATAAATCGCCACTCTGCAAATGGATGTGTATAAAAAGAAAAGTTAACTCTTCAGCTGAGCCGCTGAATCACAAGTTTTTGCCTCGAGCACATTTTTACAGCCCCTGCAAAAACAGAGGCACTGATGGAAAGTCTGACGCAGCGTTAACTCCCGCTGCACTGGGAGTGGTTGCCGAGCTTAAAATGGTCACCAAGTATTTTCTTCGTCTTCTACATGAAGCCCTACGTCTGAAAAGCTGCATGACATTCACATTGCAGGTGACTCAACTCCTTTTTTCCTTGACAAATTACTGTTTTAACTACCAGCGCTCCAGTGCTGGGCCCCATGCTTTTAGCAGCACAGCTATCCACAGGCCCTTTTTGTGGTTCCCTTGCCTAGCTCAATTTAAACCCAACGTGACTCTGGCTAAGAAAGGCGTTTTGCAATTGCCTACCACAAAGTGATAAGGGTCTGCTGCAGCAGATGACTTGTATGCTTCCCCAAATGAGCCCTTCACATTTAGGAAGGTCGGCCATGTCATTTCTCTAATTTTCTAACCACAGAAAAGTATATTTAGAAAAAAGCAAGGAAACTTCCCTTACCCTCAGCAATATTGCATAATGATCAAGGAGGAGGATTAGTGCAAAGGTTTTTCTTTGAGCACAATTCTGAGAGACTGGGAGCTGGAAAGCCTGAATAATGACTTATTTCAAATATGCAAAGCCAGGGCTTTCAGTGTGTTTCAGATCCCTTTTTGTTTCAGGATCATGTTCACAACATTAGGTGCAAGCTCTGCCACTGTTACCTACTTCTCAGACATCCTGCATGTTTTCTTCTGGAGTGCCACAGCCCCTCTGGGATGCTCCTGCCTGGGGCTGTGGCGTTCACCAGTGCAGCCTCCTTCCCTCCCAGGTACCTTCAGGGCTTGTTTGACTGCTCTTTCCCTCGCTTCCCTCCCAACCTCCTGCCCTTGCTAGGTTTTAAAGCGATTTAGGTGTTGCTGTTATTACAGTTGCAATACTGGGCTCAGGAGTCTGAAGTGTTTAGGCACAAATGCCAAGAATAACAGCAAACAGTCCTACGTGCCCTACTGCTTCAGCCTTGCCTCTGTGCCGGGTTTCCAGACCTCGTGTGATGGAGAGGAGATGCTGAGGGGGGACCCCAAGGTCCAGGTAGGAGGTGCAGCGTGGCATGGTTTGCACGGGGTGTACAACTTTCCATCTTCTCCTGCAGACTCAGGGCTGTGAGATGCAACATCAGGTTCACGTGTGTCTCTGTTGACGGTGTTCTCCAAACTTAGCCCTGCAAAGTCCACCTCTAGCAGCAGGAAAGCCAGTCACCCAAGGCTCAGACATTTTTATTGTGGGAAAGGCAGTGACAATAAACAGCCACAGCTAATCAGGCATAGTTGTACTGATCGCATGAGGGCCGGGGAGTTAAAAGAAATACAGGTTGATTAGGCTTGTTTGGGAACCAAACCATCTTTCTGTCAAGAAAATTAAAATGGTTTGGAAGCTTTCTATTTTGCCTGGCCTGGCTTGGACTATGAAGTAATTGTCAGAGCAAAGTGGACACAGACAGTTCTGTTCATTAAGCATTTAGGAAAGGATGTTACTGTTGTCTTGCACAATAATGGCAAAAAAAGTTACCTTGAAGATGACTAGTTTTGTGGCAGCTGGAGTGGGATATGTGAGAGCAGAGCCAGGGATCGGGAAACAGTGCTGGCCAGATGGGAAACAACTTGGCGTGGTTGCCTGTTGGTCCCAGCCTTCCTGATGAAGTTCATATTTCAACGGTGATACTGGTGTCTCATTGTCAAACAAAATTTTGGAAAAATACTGTGCAAATTTTCTATTTGGAAGCCTAACTTTCTCACAATAGCTCAGCAGCAGTTTGTCCTTATGCACAGCCTAATGGATGAAAAGTTCAATTTCTGCATAGTCTATTACTTGCACACTCAATAAAATAGGATGCATGAATGGCTTAGCATTTTTTTTAGCTTTTTTTTTTCCCCACTAAATGCAATTTTTCCCCTCAAAGATTACTGAGAATTACTTTTGCAAGTGAGTATGAAGGCTTATCAGTCCAACAGTGTTCAGGTTCCCATATTAACTGCCTCACATTACTGTGAACAAGAAGTGCTGTAGAAACCAATGAACTAAGAATGTAAAGTACATACTGCTGATGTGTGTCCCTATAGTAACCCTTTCCTATCAGAGGTACCTGATAGACTTTTTCTCTACAAACAATTCTATCTTATTAAAAAAAAAAGTTATAAAATCTAAATCTAATCTGCTTTGGGGCCATATCCGTCACAGTGTTTGTGACTGATTAACACAGATAGCAAACACTCCTCACCAAGGAAACATGTAGGAAGACTGCTTTCACAGCATGCTCAGGGCGCATTAAAAAAGTTATGTTTCAGCACAAAAGAAAAGAATTTAGCCTGTGCATGTCAGGCTGCTTTAAATATTTTATTTTGCCCATCTTCAGAATCCGTGAATCCCAGAAGACGCAATCCCTTGGGGCCTAGCCCTTCAAGGATATGGCACTCTTCAATCCCGTTGATTTTAGTGGACCTTGAAGGCACTTAATACTTCTTAAGCTCAGTCTTGTGCTGTAGGAAGGTTACCCTGTGCATGTTCAACTATTACAGCTGCCAGGAGATCTAATACCCTTTGGTTTAGCTGACAAAGAGAAGAGAAGGTAAGCCAGTTCAAAATAAAAAACAAGGAAGGTCTGTAATAAGGAAGGTGATTTTCCATGGGTTATGTTACCAAGGGATGGACTCTCACCCTGTGAAGACTGCACAAGCAGTCTGACTGCACATTTGCTTTTGAAAAAATGCTACAGTTCTTGACAATATCATGGGTCACATGCAGGAACTGCAAAGCAAGTCTCCTGTGTGTGGTACTGGGATGGATGTGGAGGTGTGATGGATACTGTAAGGTCCCTTTGCCCTGAAGATGCCAACACATATTTCATATACGATATCTGGAAATCAAAAATAAAAAATAATAAAAAAAAAAGAACATCAGAGTAGCAAACTGAAAGGATTAAATGCCTCTCTTTTGCTTTTTTACAAGACTGCAATTTGTTTTTCATAGACGCATCAGCCTGTGTTTACATCACCACCAGTCACAGGATCGTTGCTTCATGCAGGGCACACACAGTCAGTCGGCATTTCTTGTCATCCGTCCCACTCCGCAAGTAGCTGCAGACCTTATATAGAAAGGGCTCAGACACTGCTGTGAGCACCAAGTGATGTGCTTCCTCCTTGGCGTTTTCAGGCTGCCTTCTCCACTGCACGCATAGGCTCTGCAGACACCCATGAACGTGTTTCACGTTCCTGCGAGAGGAGGAAACATTGGCCCCACTGTACAGATGAGGAAATGAGGCACGGAGCAGCGAAGGTCAAAAGTTTCCATTGACTTTTGCTGCCCAGTTTGAGACACCTAAGCATGATTTCTCAGAGCTCGGTGTCGTCTTTGTGGGTGGCAAAGGGCAACATGTCCCTGTGCCCACCGTCCCTCGTGGGCCCTGCCTCCCTATCCCTATGGCCAGGGGATCTGGGCTTGGCTACTGCCACCCACCCTATGTCTGTCAGGGAATTGCCTCCTGAGAATGACATGGCAGGAAAATAGATGCAAAATGCTACAGCACCATTAAAACAGCTCTGCTCTGTTGACTTGGCACAGGGCATACTGCAGTGCACGATAGGCTCCACCTCCGAGGCTGGTTTCACCTGAGTTTCAGGTGCTCCAGCAGCATCAACATGCAGATACTTTCCTTTGGTGTGGTTTGGGGAAGAGAAAACCAAGTTTCCTAGGAGGTTGATATATATTTGAGCAAAAACACTCTTTATTATAACCTAATCCCTTTGGTTGCCCTGCCTTTATTTTTGTTCATCATGGTACTTAGGCTGGAGAAGAGCCTCTTGCTCTTGCACATTAATTATCACTTCAGTACTATGAATTTGTTATTGTAGCTTCATGTTTAACATGCAATATTGTAAATACACTTGCAGATTAACTTGCTGAATGGGAAAGAAAAAAAAAGGAAAAACAAACAACAAAAAAAAAACCAGTCTGCTCCTAAAAAGCTACTCAATGCATGTTTCCATAATGGACTAATGGTGTGGCATGTGGTTTCAGGGAGTTACTCCAGTTCAGTTCACTTCCTAATATGTATGAGAATTTTTTAACCTTTCACAGAACGTAGACATATATATGTGTCTTTTCCCCACACCCGTGCTAGTTACTGTTTGAAAAAAAAAGTCACTCGAGAATGCTACCAGATAGAAAGGAGTGCTTTACACCCACTTTTCTAAAGGTAAATGATTGAATAGAGGCCAGAGAAGAGACTGAGAAGAGATCGAGTTCTCTCTGTAAACCAAATAAATTCAACCTTTACGTGCCAGTCCTAACTAGTGACCTATTGCTGGTCTCAGCCAACTGCTTGCCATTTGCAGTGATGGTTTGGGTATTTTGCAAGTGTGGGTAAATTACAGATTACAGATGTGTCATCATGGAGGACATGCTCACTGACAGGCAGAGGTTGAACAAACATTAGACAGTTAGAAATACCCGAAAATACTACTGTGGCAACAATAGAAATAGGGCTCAGCTCTGCAGAGAGCCCTTCTGTCGTGTGGCCCTCGCCTCCAAGCTCAGAGAAGCCAGAGCTGCCTGATCCTCTACCGAAGCTTTTGAATTATTAGGAGAGGAACTGAGAAAACAAAAAGCAAAACAAAACAAACAAAAAAAAATTTCACTTATTCACTTGTTGTATTGCTGGTGTGTATGTTAGGTTCCTGAAAAAAAAAAAAAAAAAAAAAAAGAGGAAGTAATTCTAACCTGTGCATTGGCACGGGAGCCAGGAGTCTGTACAGGTTCAAAGATGACTTGGTGAAATTCATGTGGGATATTAAAGGTGATGTTTGGGACATGGCCTCCAACTCAGGATATCCCAGAAGGACCATTCTCACAAGGCAAGAAGGTTTTTAGAGGAAGAGACATTCCCTCCAGCACTGCTGCTTGTCCCTCTTCCCTCCACACCCCTCTGGGCATTTGTACATGGTCTGGTCAGAAACCAGCAGCTGGACTGGGTGAACCATTAGTCTGATCCAGCCTGGCAGTTTCCATGCTCTTGAATTTGCCTGCAACAGAAGCACACTTTTATCAGTTTGGTAACGTTACTTGCAGCCTGGAAGAAAATACAAATAAGCTGCGTGGAGCAAGACATTGTGTATGCAAAGTAAATCAATGTGCAGAAGCAAAAAAAAAACAAAGACATGCTGCTGACTGACAATAGCTTGCCCTAAAATAAAAAGTAGGTCTGTCTGTGGGCACAAGGAACAGACTGACTACCTTCCCTCCATCCTGCAGAGCTTTTTAGGTGAGTGAGTGCTGGTCTCGCTCAGGCAATTTACATGAACGGAAGTGTGACAAACGGGGACAGTCCCTCCCTTGAAGTAACAGGCCACAGAAGGGAAGTTTAGCAAAAATAGGAGCCATTAATAGTCATTCCATCTCGCTCTCTGAAGTTCACTGAGGTTTAATTAAAGCACTGATATGTTTTCGACTGACCTTATTTTCATACCTGATAATCAGTAAACTCATTATCATTTTTTAAGCTTGGTTTTGCATCCAGCTAATTAGCATTCTTTGGGTCAGCATCTAAGTTAAACACAAATAAAGACGAGAGGAAAATTCCAAGATCTGCGTATTTCGGATATTCCCTGCGAAGGAGACGGGTCAAGTAATGTCACCAAACGCCCAGAGCAAAGGCTCTGCTGGTGCTGGTGGGTGGTAGTTTGGGGTGCTGGTGGAACACCAACCCTGCGCTGGGGACAGGACATGGCTGGGCTTTGGGCTTTGGCAATCAGGGCATCGAAATGGCTCAAAAGCCAGCTTCCTACAGCTGAACCCTTTGAACCCCGCCACTGTACCGAGCATGTCTGGAGAAGAGCAGGGCACAGATTTCATAGCTCCTCATTGCCTCTGTGGTTAACCTGTGGGAGATGAAAGAAAGCAAGTGAGGGCCACCACAATTTTCATCACTGGTGTTTCCAGAAGGCAAATCTGGCCTTCTCCGCGTTCATTGTGATGCTCAGCTGCTCCAGAGATGGGCCCCAGCCCTGGGAAAGTGGGCTTTTCCTCATAATCAGCCTCCTTCCAGCAGCTCACCCTCTCAGTCTTCCCCTTCTCTTCCCCACCAGCAAAATGAACGAGGTCACTCAGGCAACTGGTGGCAAGGGTGGAGCCAGAATGAGATGCCCCATGATACAAAGCATGATGCACGCAGCCTGTCCTCTTCTCAGTGATTTTCAGCAATGTGGTCAGGCCCTACAGGGTACGTGGTGATGAAACGGAAGGTTATTGGGGGTTATTGTGCTGCTTTGTGTCTTTGTGTGCATGCTTTGCCCATATGGGGGTCAGCAGCTCTGTGGGACTGCTCCGAGCTTCCCAAAAACCTGACATTACAAAGCACCCAGGGATCTGGAGAGGCCCAGGGGTGGTCTCGCTTCAATAACCACAATCACAAAGGAGACACGGCGCTGAGCTGGGGCATGCATAACTGCTGTAGTTCACTGGGCTCTGCCAAGCAATAAAACTGGCAGCAGGGGAGGGGGGGGCGAGCAATACTAGGCAAGTCCTGGAGGGGAGCGTTGAAGGAGGATACTTCTCCTAGAGGAGGGCAAAGAGCTCCAACTGCATCACCCAGCAATGGGAAATGTCCGTCTGGGCCACACATGATGCTCCTGTCGTGGTCGTATGCGTCCTCATGTGCAGTGCCTCCTGACATCACGGCCTGTCATTCCCACCCAAAGCACGCTGCTGTCATTGCCATCATCAGGAATCACCATCAGTTTAAATGCTGGGGAAGAAACAAATAATTATAATCCTTAGCACCTGGCTGGTGCTTTGCACACTGACAGCACTGCACAGTCACCAGCTAATGAAGTGAACGAGGTGTTCAATTACGCAATGAATGTTAATGCTCAGTTAAAACCTACAAAACCGAGCACCAAATGGTAGGGCTGGAATTTCAGCTGGTGGCTTGTAGGCGCTTCCTTCGTAATCAGGGATGGTGCTTAGCAATACTTAAAACAAACTATTTCTCTTCCTTCCGCTTTTCCTGATGTTTGTGTCTAATGGTCTGTTCTTAAATGAGCCCGTCCCTTTATGGGAGTTTGTCAGTCTGAGGCTGTAAGATGCTGCATGTGGTACATGTGAAGTATGCTAGGCAGGCTGTTGAGCCTCCTAGGAGCAGAAGGCTCTTTTGGAAGGCTTTGCCAGAGCCATGATCCAAAATAAAATAAAATAAAATAAAAATCTGTAAAATAGCTAGAGCATTCATCTAGCTCTTTCTATTCGATATAATTAAAACCTGAGTAAATCTAGAGTTTCTTTATAATTTAGTATTTACCAAAACTTTTTACACTCCCTTTATGTGTACAGATACCTGGTTATAACTGCCACGTAATCTGCTGCAAAACTAATGGGTAAGACGTGATAAATTGCATTTACTCTTCACCTTTAGCTGCCTCACCAATGTGTTGACCATCTCCTCTGCCCTCCATGCAGTGATCCATTGCCACGGGGCTGCCTTCCCCCTCCTGCTGCCCCCACAAGAGCTGCCTCCTGCCTTTCAACAGCTGGCCATAAATCTGTTTCTTCCTTTTCATCCTAGCGAAACAACAGCAGCTCTCGACCCCCAGACGTAGACATTTCCCACTGCTAAAGAGTCCTGCTCCACTGATTCCCTTCGATGCAGCTGTTCCCATCAGGGCCATCCCTTTGTGGTGGCTTTAGCTGGTGCAAGGTGCTCCAGTACACTAGTACACTCTCTCCAGATACTGCTGCCTAATGAAACTCACACTTCTGTCTCTAGAAGTGAATTACAGCATTACTTTGGGCAGAGCATTTACCTTGCTTTTCTATGGGAGCTCAGTTTGTGCCACCACTCAGTCAGATTGGACGATGCTCCTGCTGATCATAAAGTGCTGTGATGCTTCGCCCCATTGCTGTGAGGACTCACCCCAGATTATCAATATAACACCAATGAGTCATTCATTAACTAGTTGAAATTGCATTAATATAATAATGGAAGTGACTTTTTTTTTCTCTTTTGGCTGAGGGAATAAATAAGAATACTTGCAAGGGTCTTTTACAGAACACAGCAATGGAAGCAGCAGAGAAGACGATGTTTTTAATGAAATGTGTATATTTACTTGTAAAAATGCGCTACGGATGCATATGCCAGGTAATAAACAAAGGGCTGAAAAATCTGCCTGATCAGCAAGTCTATGACTAGCTACTAATTAGGTGTATCTCATTTAGGAAAATCACTCCACTGCCAGAGTTTTATTTGCTGGGGCGGGGGGGGTGGGGTGGTGCGGGAAGGGGGCATGGGACAGGCCACAAGGAGGAGGCAGCTGTGCTGGAGGAGCGGCTGCAGCAATGGCACAAAGCAAGTTTGAAGCAAATCTCTGTCCTCAACCTTCCCAGACATGAAAGCTAGACCTGTCAGCTCAGCATCTGTTCTGATGAACTCCATTTCTTACCCTCTCCCTTATCCACCTCGGGCTTGTCTCGTGGTGTGGTGGTTGGAGAGGGGTGCCCACTGCTGATGCTGCAGAGCCCAGGTCCTCCCTCTCATGGGTCGTGACACTGACACATGCTTTACCTACAGTCAAAGTAGTTGTAGGAACAGCCCTACTGTTTGTAGTCATGAAGAAAAACAGTGCAGTGTGGGTTTTGTTTGTGGTGTAAAGTAGTTCTTAAAAAAAAAAAAAAAAGTGGTCTTCATAAAAGAGACTTTCTTGGCTATGATCATTAAAGTAAATGGAAGCAAAGAGATTAATAATGAAGTAACCCAAGCAAATCAGACAACGTAGCCTGTCTCACATCCATTTCAAGCTGAAGTTCATTTTGGCTCATGCATTGAGTCTGAGTGAGTCTTTCTGATTGAGGGCTGATAGCTCATGTCCAGGTTTTTTTTTTTTTTCTTCTTTTCACACTCAAAGTTTTTTTTTTTTTTTTTTTCCTTCTTCGTCTTTTTACACTCAAAGTATTTTATAAGGCATGGTTTTGGAAATACCCATTGTCAGAGCCCAAAAATATATAGGTAGTTTCTAAAATGATTTTTGTAGACAGATGCTATTTCCATTTTATTTCACTTGAGAAGTTATCTGTTCAGTTATTTTGCTGGCTGTGACAAACAACAGTAAAATACCATATGAAAAAAAAAAAAAGAGTTGGTGACAATTTGACAATTTTATACCTAGATAGACAGACAGATGAAAATAAAGGCGTCCACTTTCTCTTATACACACAATTCAGTGTGAGACATCAAAGTCCCAGTCCATGCTGAGCACCGTGGCAGCAACCTAGAAAAGCATCTTCCCATGTGCATCAAGCCCATAAATAATCCCGGTCAGGCTGTAAAAACACTCACATGCACATGGTCAAGCCCATGCTGAAATGGTTTGCTGCATAGAGTCAGTGAGCGTGAATAAATTAAATAAATGCTGTGAGGTCTGTGTGGCCATGCGGGGATAGTGACTACTTAGAGCAAGCCTTTGCAAGCAGCAGCGGTGTCCAGCCTGGCGCCCACCGCTGCATCCCCAGGGCAGGGACCCCACCTGGGTCAGAGGGAACCCACCCGAGGGTATGTCCCTCCTGGTCTGGAGAGGGCTGCAGGGCTGCTCCCTGGCTCAGAAAGGCACTTCTGGAGGTGACTTGGATGAATTCCTGCTGAAAGGCTCCTGTTAATGAGACCGGGGTTGCGTCGCATTATTAATGGTGCAGCAGGGTTTCTACAGCCTTGTGTAGGAGGCTTTTTATTTATTATTTAATTCTAAATAAACAAAATAAATAAATCATATCACTTACATACTGTGCTGGTAGGTGCAATGGAAAAAGCAAAGATGGATGGATAACATCACATTTTAGCCTAATAGCTGTACAGTTTCATGTTATATTTACGCTGTTTGATGTTTAGCTGCATCAGTAACAGAATATTAAAAGCATTTTTTTTTTTAAATCAATAATTAAACCTGGATTTCATTATTATTCAGAGCATATAAATTCACAGGCCGGTGTATTAAACATGTTACAAGTATCATACTGTAAGTAATTGTACTTGCACTAATTGCACATTCTGGCACATTATGGGGTAATGATGCTTGAAGTTACCAAACAGTTCAAAGATCAAAGGCCACGCAGTCAAAGATTTTAAAATAAAGCTCCTGATTTGTGATTTTATGATAATGTGCTAAATCTGACCTCTTCCCCTCATGTAAATAGCTATATATAATTATATAATTATATAATAATTAGCCTGCAATCCCACAGCTTTCCAGAGTTACTCCACGGGTGCCTGGGCCCTGATGAAGACTGCAATACCTGCCTTCTCCTCCTGCCCTGCGTCCCTAACATGCCATCAGGTGTATGTATGAAAATACCCTGGGCTTCCCAAGCCTGTTTTACTGCAGATTTCACCAAAGCCAGAGTTTTATCTCTGGTTACCGGGAGTTAATTGGGAGTCTGCAGATAACAGAAACTCGGAAGGATATTATTCACTCATCTTCAAAGAGGCGGAAGCCAAGAGGGTCTGGTGGGGCACCCAGGGTGCCTTGCAGAAGATTGAAATGGGAAGGCTGCTTTTTCATCGCCTTCCCCATTCAGAAAAGAGAGAGAGAGAGAGCAAGAAGGAGCAAGGCAGCCTGACCAGGAGCCAAAAGGAGATGATTATGTGGTTATCCAGAGAGATTCTTTCTATTACTTGAAAAATCAGAGAGCAGATTTAGAGAGACAGGTTGATGTGTTCAGGAAGATCAATGAATATGAGAGGCTCATTGATGGCATATGCTCTGTTTTAGGCATAAGTGGCGGCTTCAGAGGTAGTGACAGCAGAATGGCAGGAGAAAGCCCAGCTGTACCGATGGATGGAGGAGGGCCTGGGGTCCACACTGGCAAACAGAGCAGCCTCTCAGCGAGGAGAGATGGCCCCGCTGCTAGAAGCAGCGAAGTGGGATGAGATTTCAGCTGTAGAAGCCAAGGGGTGAAATATCAAGAAGGCCACAGGGAACAAGCATACCTGAGAGAAGCTCTGGTGGAGCTCGAGATGTGCTGCTGGGTGGGGGATGCTGAGGACAGGGCTCAGCAGTGCCCTCGGAGACACCTGCCTCTGTGCAGGGCAAACAGAAAACCTCCCCCAGCAGAACGCTCCGGGCTTCCCGGATGGGTGAGAGGCTTTTCCAGTGTAAATGTTTGCTCACGTGGCTCTTTTACTAAATTCCCTTGCAGACCCTCATCACGAAGAGGTTTAAGGTGCCCTCGTGTTCGCTGCAACTCTTGTTTATCCCGATCTGTGATGGCTTTAGTGCACTCACCCAGCCCGTTGCCAACCAGCAGAAGCACTCAGTCCTGCTCCTTTGCAGAAAAGACTGTCCTGTCCATCTGTTACACAGTGATAGAGCAAGCTGCTGGAGATAGAAGGGCTAGAAAGATTTTTGCTGGCAAGGAGGAAGAGGCTTGGAGAGAAAGTGAGTGAGGGACAATAAAGATAGCCAGGAACGCTGGAGCATAGACCTCCAGACGCATCCAGGGTCATCAGGGAAAGTATATCAAATATGTTAACAGATATCGGGAGCCAAGAGCTCATTTTAAGGAGGACTGGAAGATATTCTTGTTACTTCAGCGAACACTGTAGAGCAACTGATGCAGTTTCTAGCATTATGGAGGTTTTTGTTGGCTTCAACTTTTTGCAGATGCATTCAGATTTCCAAAATTCAGAAAGCAAAAGTCATTGACTGTTTGCTTATTGCAGTCAACAAAAGCTGAAACCTTAATTTTCCTAATGGCTAGTGGTTTATAAGACTTTGTTTGTATTTTATATCTATCTTGATAAGCTATGAAAATGTCCAATGATATACATGAAGCATAGACTTTAAGGCAGTGGCTTGCAAATACATTTCGTGATGGCCATAAGTGTGATTCCAGAAAGTTAACTGTGGGTGCAGATTAAACAACAAATGGGTTGCTTTAGGAGTTATTTGGGAAATCCATTTTTTTATTGCATTGTACTCTCAAATCCACATACATGTACTGAAGCTTCAAACCAAACTGGAGCAGATTCAGTACTAAGTATATGATATGATCTATGCTCAGCTTGAGTTCTGAATAACACATTTTTTTCCGTGTTACAATTGTATTAATAATATTCAAGTCCTTCTTGGACTCGGAAAACTGCAAAAAGAAGTATGTTTTAGATCTGTTCACTGTGAGAAATATATATTGTCACCATGAAAAGTATATGTGATAGAAGAATGTAAATTTCTATGCTAAATCTGATGTTTAAAATAACTAATCAGCCAAATGGGAACCCGATAAAAATGGATGAAAGTGAGAAAAAAAAATGGAGACAAAGCACAAAGAACTGAATTTCTTCATTTTGTTTCTTTCCTCATCTGAAGAAAGAAATGTTGGAGTGGCTTCAGACGGCATGCATAATGATGGGGGGCAGAGCAGAAAGCACTAAAAGCACTGGCTGTAAGCAGCCAGAGCAGCTGCCAGGGTAGGAAAGGGTCAAGTCCAGAATTATGTACCAAGTGATTCAGCAGTTCTCTGATTCCAGGGAATTCAAAATGCTGACACGGGGGGAGGGAGGGGGGGACACAAAAGGATTTTAAAGTGTGTGTGTTTATATGAGTGTGTGTGAGATATGTATATAGGTACACATTTGTACATGTATATACATGCATATGTGTATATTTAAAGGGAGAGAGGAAGGGACATCGTGTGTTTGTGAACCTATATCTATACAAAAGATGCCATTAGCCTCGTGTTCAGGAGTAATGGCATTCACGTGAACAATTGCTCTGCAACTGGGGAAAGTATTTGAGTATCGTAAATTGCCAAAGGGTTCAAAAAACAGGGGACTAATATAAAAATTAGGAAATTAAGACTAATCAGGTTATTCAGGTGGAACTATTGTATTTCGTTCAAAGTGCAGTAAACATATGGATTAATCAGCCAATAAGACCACTGAGGCAAAAACTGTGGCTGGTGCTCTGGAGAAAAAAATATTTATGTTTATGTTTTTGTAATTTCTACCTGTTCACGGAACTGAAACAAATATTTAGATGAGTGACCGGCCAATTTGCCAATAACAGTTGTCTGAAGTGTAGTTCGGCTGATCATCCTGGATGAGGTATTCAATCTGTTTTAATTTATTTTAAAGAAAAATTGAGGTGTTTATACTGTGTGTGTGTTAAAGTCTGCCAGATTCAAGTGGTCCATGTGCAATTTACAGAGTGAAATAATAAGCATGTGTAAAGAAATTTTTAATTCACTTTAAATCCTAAGCCTTGCTCAGCTCTTCCCGGTGCATGCCACTCTTCAACAGTGCTTGGGTTTTGGGGTAAGCACATTCAGTACCTTCAATGGACTCTGCAGTGCTTAAGGCAATGAAACAAACTCTGTTGGGCTAACAAATGGGAAAATTCTCCAAACACTCCATGTGCTCTGCTACGTATGGTCAGGCACATGGACACAGCAGTAGTGGCAGAAAGACGGAGGCCCCTCAGCCTCGGCTGGATTTACGTAAAGAAATTTCACTTCTGTTACAGCTTCCCTGGGAATACACGGGCGAGGGCGGTTGGTCGGCTGAGGATGCTGTCTCAGCCTTATATAAATACCTGCAGAATTGCTCAAATAGTTCATTAGTAGCTGATGAGTTTGTGTGCTAGCACTAATTGCGAGGCTGCTGACTCGCACCGCATCCAGGCTGGTGGAGCCGCTGCCCTATTGCCCCGTGCATGTGTTTGACCCAAGCTGCACAGGATCCCACCCCATTTAGTAAAGAGACCTATCTGGGGACAAATTGCCTTCCCCATTTCAGAGAAGCCCTCCTGAATGTGAGGTGTTAATTGTGGCAGGAGTTAAGGATTAAGCAGTCATGGCTTCAGGTTACTACTGGGAACCGAAATCAGGATTACAAAGGAAACTGGGCCATGCCCTCACAATGCTATTACCCCAGTTCCTGAGTCTAAAAACCTTAGAAACTCATCCTCGGTGACCAATAAAAACTAGTCTAAATTGTGCTTACTGAGGCCTGAGGAAAAGAGTCATAATTGTGCAGCCATAGCTTGGACATCTTTCAAAGCAGAAGATAACATCAAGGACAAGAGGGTGAAATCCGGCCTTGATTTATACCCTCTGCAACCTTGATCAGCGCCAAAACTACAGTGCTGGCTGTTTGTCAGGCCACAGCCTGAGCTCCTGCCCAGGAGAGACCGACCCCACGGTGAAGCCAGACACCAGTGCCTCCCGCTGTAAGGAAAGTCAATGCGCTGCAGACGCAAGTGCATTGCAGAAATATTTCCCCTTAGGCACAGCACCACGTAAATTCCCTGCAGAAATTCGTCCTCAAGCTGGGGTAGCAGTTCACCTCGATGGGTACAGACCCGGTGTGCATTCGCCAGGCTGTGTTTTGCTCCCGGGGGATGCAATCCAGCTCTGTCGCCCCCATGGCACCTGCTGAAGGGCTCAGCTTTAGGGCCGTGCCCCTCACGTTTGGGGGGATGCTCGCACAGGCCAGGTGTTTGTGATGGTTCGTACCATGCCACGAAACCCCGTTTCTGACCCCAGAATACAAAGCCATAGAGATGAATGGGAAGAAAAAGAAATCATGTGGTTGAAATTTATGACATGGTAGCACATACTTAATAACCAATTAAATTCAAGATTTATTGGGAGCTAAATTACATTTGTATTATAAATAGAACTAGAATATACTGTTATAGAACAAAAGCAAAACATCTTAGCATTTAATATTGTAAAAGACAAAGTAATCTAATGGACCCTAAATGTTAATGGGTGTAAAGATTTACACTTTAATTGCATTTTTAAGTCATCTTATTTTACAGTGCTCTTTTTTCTATGTACATAGAAATCAACGATGTGCTGCAACATTATACTTAGTAGTGGCAAGACTGACTTCAGGAAACCTGTTATTATAGGCAAGATCAGTTTCTTACTTATAAATCCTTGCAAACATTTTAATTGAAAAGAGCAGTGGACTTTCACTGACCTTGGCTGTATGCATGTGAGACCTTCATAGCAAATCAAGCTGGTGAAAAGTGTGGGATGGGGACACCAAGAAGGGAGGGAGTGGTAACAAGATGATTTCTATTTGTAAAGCCAGCAAACAAACAATATTAGATTTTGGGATTTGCTTAATGGCAGGGGGAAAAAAAAAAAAAAACAACTAGCAAATGATGAAACATGAAATTACAACTAATCATATTATCAGATAATAATATCATACTTATTAAAGTATTATCATCCATAATCCAACTTTGGGGTGAAGTCTGAGGCTGGTATTTTAAGATACGCTTTCATAGCAATAGAAATGTTACAAACTTCCCAGAAACTGATTATTGTGCTCATAAAATGTCTCTTCCAGTCTGTGTTACTGCTTCAGGATTCATAAGCTGGGTTACAGTTATAGATGAATCTAACTCATATTACATTTGAAAAAATAAATGTGCACTAAAAGTAATTAAAGCATGTTGGTTCATGAATAATACACCATTTTACTACTATTTGCAGAGTATAATGAGACAAGCTACTAAATTGACAATGAATGCTCTATTATGTGATTGCCAACTGTTTTATAAGATATTGAACAGATTCATTTATTCTATCATCATGTGCATTATCAAGCTATTGCTTTTTAATAAATTAATTTCTCCCGTGTCTCCAGAGCCCGGCTTTGAAATCTGGCTGAAGGCATAAATGAAATTAATTTTGTGGTCGGAGTGCAACTACTAGCGCTCGGTGGCTTGCAAATAACGCCCCACAGCTGGCGGCGCTGCGGAAGGGAGTTTGGGGGCAGCGCGGGCACAAGCAAGCTGGGGCACCCTCTGCTTAATTGCAGCAGCAAAGGATGCCTTCTAATAGGGAGCCGACAGAAATATTCGCCCCTGCAGTATACGGCTCCCTGACAGCTCTTGGTTATCACAGCTCCGCTGCCGCGTCGTCCCCCCCCTTCCCCTGCCCTTCACCCCCTCCCACCAAAGCGCCGTAAATTGACCCTTTAATTGCTTTAGCAGCCTAAACCGTGTGACACCGTTCACTGCTTGCAAAGCAGCGCTTAATCCCTGGTTGGGTGATAGTGTCATTAGGAAAGTGATGTGGTTGCGGGGACCCATCCCGGCGGTGCAGGATTACCTCGCAGCCCTTAGCTGGGGCTGGAACAACGCATGCTGTCCGTGCAGCCCCGTGCTGCAGAGCTATTTCACTCGCTGGTAAACAGCTTCTAATTGCGGCTGTTGACAGGACTCACCGTGCTATAACTAACCTTGCTGCAACGTTATTATTTCTGAAGGGAGCCTTTCTCCATATTTTTCACAATAAGTCTGACAGGTGTCATATTAAAAAAGGCGCTTAATTCTAATGCAACTATTCCCACCCGCCCTTCCCTTCTCATTTTTGTGCCTCTGTAATGCATGAATTTCTCCTGCTCATAAAGATTAAAGGAGCAGCTTTGCTGGAAGGAAAATACTCCCGGTGTGTTTGTAGTCCGGGTACACAGGAGATGGGCTCAGCACCGGCTCCCTTGCTCCTCTCTCCTCCAGCCACGCCAGCTCGGCGCTGGGAGGGGAGGAGAGGCAGAGCAATAAAGCCTTCCCTGGGAGGAGAGAGGTAATTCAGGAGCCATTGAAGCGAAGTTTCAGGCTTCTTTTGAACTGTGACCCGCGGCCGCCGGCCGGGCGCTGCGTGGGCTGCGCGGGCTGTGATGCACGGCTGACGGCCGCCCACCAGAGACCCGGCCCGGGCCAGCAGTTCGCTCAGAAGTTTACAGTGGATTTAAGTCAAAATGCTCAAACGCTGGTGTTCAATCACTGCTAACTGTGTGCTCGGCAGACAGCTCCCAGCAGACTCCGTACTTATAAAAATCCAATACGCCACATAAAGCAAGGGTTTATGGAGGTGCAGGGGTTCAGGAGATATTTTTCTCCTGTCCCACTTCCCGGTTTCTTGTACTGAAACCTTTGCACAGGGGTCGGATGGCTTCACCTGCATCCCGCACACAAACTGGGCAGAAAAGCACGGAGGGCTGCATACAGCAAGGCAGTACCTATTTCCATTGCTTTTCCCCTTCCTTCAGGCTGTCTGGAAAAGGCAGAGCACAGTTTTGGGCCAGGTCTCACCTGCTGATGTGACTCTCAGAGCCAGGACCAGCGAGGCTCTGGGCATCCCATGGCCCGCACATGCGACACAGCCACAAACAAGCTCTTGTTCGCCTCCTTTCCCCGGCATGGTCTCATCCATGAGTCCCGTGTGCGTTCCCCAATCCCCACCAGGAACACCAGGGAGCTGCTGAAAGTGCTGCTGCTGGAGGATAACGCCAGCTCCTGGAGAAGGGTGGCTGCATGGCCGCTGGGGACCATGCACCTCCAGAGTACAAAGCCCCTAATTTAGATCATGTTCACATATCCGCAGGCCCTGCACCAGCCCGGCATAAGGTTTCCATACAAAAAAGGCACACAGTGCAAACCTCTTTCCCAAAGCATCGGCTAATGTTTAGTTTTTATAACAGTTTTTTCAACGGTGATGATTGCCAGCCAAAGCAGTCTCATTAGGTATTTGGTGATTTGCTCTGTACCCCCTTAAGGTAGATGATTTTCTGGAATTCAAAAAAAATATATATAATATTATTTCTTCCTTTTTTTTTTTTAATATATATATATATATATAAGCAACTGCCCAGCAAATTGATAAGAGCCTTTTTTAATTAGATAGTGAAGTTGTATGGGTAATGTTCCATATAAAAGGTCTATAAAACACAGCAGAATTAATAAAATGACTGTTTCTCATTTAATTCAGGTCCTCCAAAGGGATCCGTATGTCTTGCTTTGGTCTGTTTGTAGTACTTCTCTCCACCACCCAGCCATGAATTGATTAAAATCACATTCCTCACTTAAAACTGGAGCCCAGTTGGTAAGAGATACTGGAGAGCAATTAAGGTCTGTGTGCAGACACATGAACCACCCCCTCCCCCCCCCCCCCCCCCCAACCCATAAAAAACATACCGAAAGGAATCATTGTGCATCGCTTGGATTATATGCAAACACAGCTCATGTTGACAGCTACCTCTGGATGACTCCATCAGTACACACTTTATCTCCAGCTGTCCAAGTAATTTTCCCAGGATTTCGCCCCTCTTTTTCACTCCTCTCCACACAGATGGATTAGAGCAACAAACGGTTTACATGCTGCACATCATTAGCTATCCTCCCTCACTACCCAGCAGATAACAACTGGGCTCTATCATCAGGACATCCATAACACCTTGACACTTTTACAACTATGCTGTTCTCTGCCAGAGCAATCTTCTCTTTTAAAGCATGGAGCTAATTCACCAAACACCCGTTGGAAAGTACTCTGCAAACGCAACAGGGGTGGGGGGAGAGGAGGAAACACACAGCCCAGAGCAGGCAGCTAGTAAATAACAGAGTTAGTGCTGTAAAAAAATCAGCAGAGATGCAGCACATCCTTTCTCTCTGAGATATATCTCTGTTTTCCTGTTGCCTCTGTCCCACGGCGAAGGACATGAGTGAGCAGCCACGCAGCTGGCTGCTGTATTTCAAGCCCTTCCATCACCACATCACACAGGCAGCCTTAGTGCCTGGCTTCAGCACGGCTCCCTGCCACTGCTGAGGCTGTGCACCCAGCTGATGCTCGGCTGCTTCCCGCAGGACTAGGGCTGGCCTTTGCCAGCCTCTCTGCAATGGAACAGGTTGAAGGATGCAGTTGGTAGAGTGTTTGCTGGGTGTTCTGCTCTGTACGTGCTGTCCCAGTCTGCCGCAGCCTGGTGCTAAAGATTTGCAGGATGGGAAAAGCCATGTGAATAAGATTGGTCTTGTGTTTGGGTCTGTTCTTTATTTGGGGTGAAAGAGAAGCTCGGTATATCAATTGCTGGGAGAGTTTCTGGCCAGGTGGGCTGTTCATGGAGTGGGCTCCATCTGATTGTCTTTGTGGCCTTTACCCCTTGGCCAAATTGTGTTGAAATCCAGCCACAGACTCAGAAGTCTGAGGGCATCAACCCAGCTGCTTAGGAAACAAGGCGAAAAAGACCTTTGTGATCCCTCGGGAAGAAAACTTCCACCGAACTATAAGGCACTGGCATTACCAACTGCTTGTCTGGTTTTCCTGAACTGCCTCCAGGCTCAGGGCATCTTGACTCTAAACGGTTTGTAAATTAAGCGATGTATACACTGTGTAGGTTGGGATCCTGCTCTGGGGACTGTGTACACTCAGCCATGGGCTTACATCTAGAATAAAATACAAACCTGAATCAGCCGCTCTGGATAGAAAGAAATATGTCAGATTTTAGCAGCATTTTCCAAGCCTCTCAGAATGCCCCCCTGCCACCCTTAACCGTACATTTTAATGTATAATACACACTTATTTAAAAAAGAAATACATAAGGAGAGAGAGTAGTTACCGTAGCTTAAATTCAGCCTGATAAGAAGGGCTTGCACAGTTTGAGCAGCTGTTCCACTGTCATTCAGATTATGAAAATATAATCCTAGAGAACCTTGTCAAGATAAATACAGAGCATGAAATGTATAGGCATTTTTTCCCCAGCCACATATAATGATCAATTCCAAAGCCACAAGTGATACCAAAGGACAAAATAAGATCTGTCTAGACTTTCTCACTTACAAGATATTGATCATTCCAATGGTAAACTGGTTAGTATAAGCGTGTTTGGCTTGAAAGGTCATGAGCTTAACACCTGACAAGGAGTTATTCAACCTTGATATAAGTCAAATTATTGCAGTGTTGCTGGAAGGACTTTCTCTAATAAAAATACCTACCTGATCTGAGAATATCTGAGATTTGTCTTCCAGATGTCAAAAGAAAATGAAAAAAAAAAAAAAAAAAAAAAAGGAAAGAAAAAAGAAGTGAACACTTGGCATGGTTGTTTGCAGGTCCCTTTCTAACCAGTTTTGCATGTCAAAGTCCCATCAGTCATTCACTTTCTGGGCAGACCATAGTGACATATCAGTGACACAGCCCCTATCCACTCTCCTCCTTTTTTATGGGGATAACTAGCAAGTGCTTATTAGGACTATTAGGAGCTTGATGCAAGTTTGCAGGATCTTTTCCAAGAACTATAACACAGTATCTATTTTGCTTTATTCAGTTCTTTTTGTTTTGCTGATATGATACTAGTTAAGGTTAATGGGGTTTGCTTTAATATTAGACACAGGATCACTTAACGACCTTTAATGAACACTGGAGTCAACGCGTTGTGGAGTAATTCACGCAGACATTGCCTCAGGTAAATCAACCAGAAAAATGTAAGCCAGTCAAATAAATAAATCTGACTGGCTGTAAATGTGCCAAATTTTACACCAAAATATATTTGAAAGCCAATGACTTAGGCACATCTAGGATATTAAAATGGAGGTTTTGGAGTCTGTTTCTTTTCAATCGCTTTTCCTTTTTAATGGCCTGCACATCCCTCTTGTGCTGAAACCAAGCTGAGGGTGTGTGAAAAATTATTTTCACAAGTGTTTCTAATAGAAGCAAATGCTCTGCAGCTTTGTGCCATTTTTTATTTGGACTGAAAATGAAAAAAGAAAAAAAAAAAAGAAAAACAAGTTTTTTTCCTGCTGGCTATTTCAATGTGGGAGATGAGAGACAGGACAGAGAGGGGGAGAGAAAAAAAAAAAAAAAAAAGAAAAAGGAAGGGAATAAGAGAAAGAAAGAGTGCTTTTTTTTTTTTAATCTGAATTGGAGAAAATGGTGACAGTTCAGTTCTAGATGGAGTAATACACTAGAGTCAGTAAATATTTATTAACCAGAACAAGGAAGCAATGGAACCTGATCAACTCAATAATGTCACAGGGCAGCTTACTTTCGTACTAATTCAAAACTATGCCAACATTAAAAATGCTTTTACCTCACAACACTGAAAGAGGGAACCACGTATGGGGGAAAAATACCTCCCAGCTCCTCTTTGAAGGTGGGCAATCCCTTTAAGTACTGACTTCTCACAAAAGCAGGCAGCATTTCAGCAATAAGGAATGAGTGGATGTTCATTATCAGTTATTAATGTTTGCCTAAATGAAGCATAAGGCCGGGGCCTTAAAGGTGGGGGGAGGCATGGTGCAGGTCTCCCGGCATTGTTTAGTGACTGCGTATTCTTGATCTGGTGATGGCAGGTGCTGGTGCAAAGCCCTGATGTCCTGGGCTGGCTGTACTAGTCTATGAATGTAATTCTTTTTTTTTTTTTTTTCTGTGAAAAGGACAAATAATGCATTTGAGAAGGCTGTTACACAGGTGACAGAAGTTAATCATTTTTTCACTCCAGACAAACTCTAGATAATCCAAGGGGTTTGATTTAATTTCACAGATAGAGCCCTTACCTGCACAGATCCCCACCCTCATGTGCACAGGGGGGCCAAACATTGCCTACCTAAGGAGAGCTCCCACTAAACTCAGATTAGCTATAAACACACAAAAAAACAGAGGAGTCACAACACTATATGACCGTGAGGTACAGCTGCTACACTGCAATACCCTAATTCCTTACGTAAGCATGGTGGGGTTTGCGATGGGAGGATGTGGTAGCTCCTCCTGCCAGGTGATTGCACGCTTTGATTGGGACACCTATTCAACAGCTGGCTCCAGACAAGACAGATCATGGAAGGCAGACTGTTAGCATTAAATCATTTAATGAGGGGGTCAAATAAGCTTCTATTAACAATGTTTCCTTCTATTTATTTGTTTATATTCTGTCTGCAGAAAATGCGATGCTGGACTGGTGATGGCTTAGGACAACCTTCTGGCACGAAGACAGCTACAAAGCACAAAATAAAAAAAAAAATGAACTCAGAAAGAAACCAGAAAAAAAAAAAAACAGCGTTTTCTTGGTATCAACAAGAAGCTCTTTATTTTTCCTCAAGTTTTCTTTTCTAAAAAAAAAATAAATGAACTAAGACATTTGCAGAAATGAGACAAAAACTTTCTCTTCAGGTGACAATATTCAAGGAAGCATGTTGTTTTATTAAATTTAAACTGAAAGAAAAATAGAGAGATTTCGATTGGGATACAGTATCAGGAGGACTGAGAAACTGTGAATTTTCCAAGAAAAAAAAAAACTCCTTAAAACTGTGAACTGAGAAATGGATGGAAATACCACTTAAACCCCTGATTACACCCTGTGTGTTCTTTAGGAGACATCATCTTTGCTAACTCTATGGTATTTAGGGAATGGTTTACAACATATCTTTTATTGTAATCTTTTAAGACAAAACAAATATTTAATTAGCTGTGATTTTGCCATTTCTATTCAGATGTCTTCTTGCACTTTCTTTTTCTAGATAGCTCAGATGTATTTGCAGCCAGCAGTCAAGGGCAGGAAAGATTTCTTTCCTTAATAATCTTTTTATTTGCCACACCCAATAAAATTCTTGCAGGGAAAAGGAATCAACAAGACTACCATCTCCCGATCAATACCTAAAGCCTAACAGACAGTAATTATCAAAATAAAGAGGAAGTCCCATATTGGGCTACATACCTACCCATTAATCAAAACAACAGAAAATATCTGCAACATTGCTTTTCTGAAATAACACAAAAGATGCCTCCTTAGGTTACACTTTGAATCAGCTACAATCAAAAGAAGGAAAAGCACGACTAACTAAGCCCCAGGAAGCCGCATTGTCCCTTTAACCCGTCGTATTCCCCATTTCCCATTAGTACTTAACATTTTTCACTATGTTGTGACTGCTATTATTTCATTTAACACTGGTTAATCTGTATCTGAGGTACATGGAAACCCTCTAGATGATAAGATTGGACAGGCTCCAGCGCTGGCAGTTTCCAAGCGTGCACGCACGCAGTGTGTTTTGATCCCTGCCGTCACGGGGACCGCCTGCCAATTCGCTCTTGGATCAGCCTCTCGCTCAGCTCCCACAGGGCTACGGCCGTCGCATCGCTCCGAGCCTCCGGCGACGGCACGCAGCGGCAGCAGTTGTTGAAGTACATCCCACCCAGCCCCTCCAGCTCGGCGGCCGTGGCGCAGTAGACGGTCGTGGCAGCTCCTTGTTGCTGAAATTAAATTAAAAAAAAAAAAAAAAAAAAAAAAAAAAAAAAAAGGAAAGATAAAACTACGTGAATATATACACAAATACACGGATAGATTTTTATCTTTGTCATTTTGGCTGCAGTCCATCGGAGCTGTGCGTCTCAGGAGAGCACTGGTGAAAGCATCGCAGCTAAAACTCTGCTGAAGATGCTGCCTCCCTGCCTGCTGGCCACTTATTTGCTAAACACCTTAATGAGGAGATTTTTTCTTTTCATTTCCTCTTGGAGCAAAAGAAAAGGAAAAGACAGTCCAGAAACTGGTCGTGTTCATTTGCCCCTTTTCAAGAAAACCTTAAGGCAGCGCCAGGAGGGTCTCCCCACTGGCACTTGAAAACAGAAAAGGTGAGCCAGGTTTGAAAGCAGCACCTAAAAACATCCTGCTTTTCCCTTCCAACTCAGAAAACACCATACACCTTGAGCACCATCACTTCCGAACCTTGATAAGCAGTCGCAGACTGACACGTATATGCATTTTGTTTGGTTGGGTTTTTTAAACCTCTTGTACAAAATTAACCTGGGCACTCCAATTAAGACCTATAATGTAAAGTGCAATTGGGATTTGTGCCAAACCTGCCCATATATCTTTGATCAACAGTTTCACTGTTGCAGTTGTCACCATTGTCTCGCAAGAATGTTTATCTGCTGCAGGCAGAGGGCTGATTTTGCAGAGACATGAGGCTTTCCAGTGTGCTTTTTTTTTTCCTTTTTTTTTTTTTTTGTTCTGTAACGACCATTTCTCATGTCTTATAATGCTTTAAGAAATGGAGCAGGTAGATTAGAGGTTTTTGTGGAGCAGAGATTTTTTTCTTTCTTTCTTTCTTTCTTTTTTTTTTTAAATACCAGCTGAACTTATGTTCAAACAGGAAGAATGGATTTCTCTGAATTTCTCCGACAGAAACCTGGAGCTGGAGGTCACAAGGTTCAGGCAGCGATGGGTACACCCCAGGGAATGGGGTACTCCAAGGCTGAAAGCGCAGTGCCAGAAGAGCTGCAAAGAGGGCAAGAAACTGGTTTGCTTTGTGAACTATAATTAAAAATAATAGGTGAGAGCACGCAGCAAGACACTTCACACAACCCTAATTTAAAACCATAGAGTTTATCTGGCATCTTATGATTATTTATGTGCATCTTAGTCCTTTCTGTGGTAACTAATTATGAGCTGATAGGAATCAGAATAAAGAGGCTGCCAACTATGATAGAAAAAGTAAAGGAAGAGAAATTGGATGTTGCCACATTAGGATAATTTAATGGGGAAAGCAAATAAGCTTCAACCTCTCATGATTTTCCTCCAGTTCTGTTTTTGTTTTTGCTTTCTCCAGACTTTCAGTGTCACAACCAGGAAAACTCAGGGTGCTGTTAGGGGGTCAACCTGCAAAAGACCTCTGTTTTGCATTCTCATCCTTCAAGGGCAGCAACCATTCTAAAACAGCCCCAATTCTCCTTAATTGACGCTTCTTAATTTTGTAACTGCACAGAAAGGCATATTTGTTTGCAAGATATGCATTTTCCTCAGAAGATGGGATTAAACTGATAATGATGACTCCACAGCTTACAAATGATCTACTATAACAAGGTAAACCAAACCTGTCTGTAATAAGGATGTTGAAAGGCATATATTTACCATCAGACCAAAATATTTTTAAAGTTAGTAATCCTTTTATTAAACCAATATCTTTTTTTTTTAAAAGAGAAAGTATCTTACAAGCAGGAGAAGAAATGTAAGAGAGTTCTACTAAAAATAATATTAACAGAGAAAAATAAAATTGTTATGCTCATTTGAACTATCCTATAAAGCTCCACAGCACAGGTATGATCACTGTATTCAGCTGTTTAGAATGATTCAAAGCCCCTGAAGAGAGTTATTATTAGTTTTTGCAAGCAATTCAACTAGACTTTTATTAGAAAGGTAAAATTAAACTAATGTGCTCAATGCAGAGTGAGAGCCCTTAAGCTATTGCTGAAAAGCATCCGTCCAGCCAAGCTAAACTCAGGCTAGCTTTAATAAAATTTAGCTAATTCATAAAATGAAAGTTTATCAGAGCAGTTTAAAATCCAAACCGAACAATAATTTATCTTTTCAAATGAGTTGAATTTGATGACTTTTAAAATTCTCAGCAGGCAGACATCCTACAGCATAACAAGAGTGTTTTATACCTCAAACACTGACACAGCCTAAACTCCAAAAGAAGAGAATAGTTTTCCCTGTGTGAGTGTAGGATATTTACTTTAAGCGATAAAAGATTATGTGGCTGGAAGCCCAAAGCACTTTATCATGTGATACCTCCAGTGTTTCACTGAGGACTGGATGTAAGCAATGTGCCATTTGCTTTTTGGCTGTGTGTATCTTTCCGTCTTTCTAAATGTTTCAACTGTGTTGGGTGTTTTGGTAGAAAAAAAGTTCAATGGTTCTATCATTGACAGAGAAGTACCTTTTTATTACTTAAGAGAAATGCAGTCATATTTATCCCTTTGTTGACAGAGGGTAAAGCTTTAGTATCAGAGAATGAAAAAACATGAACTCATCAAGCCTAGGAGCTTGATGACGACAAAACTACAAAACGGAAGGTAAATACCAGATTCCCAAAGCCATTTAAGCGTCCAGATTCCTTTGGTGAATGTGAGCTAGTTGTATCCAGAGATTTGAGGATCTCTACCTAAGTGACTTGCCCAAGGACAGAGAGGAACGAGTATCACAGGACTCAATAATGCTTCAGGTCGGATGGGATGTCAGGAGGTCTCCAGCCCAGCCTCCTGCCCAAAGCGGGATGCCCAGCAAGCCCATAGAGGCCATCCTCAATGAGAAGGTCCTCAAGGGACCAACTCCTACTTTTCATCTTCGACTCAGATGCCACAAACCTCCAGGAAGAGCCAGAGCTGCAGATAACTGCAGAATGCCTGCACTGTCACCCATGCACAGCCAGGCTGTGAGAACACTGAGTTTCTCAGTAAATATTGTTTATCCCTTATGAACACAATCTTCTGAATGGCATATTTATATGCTGGGCCTTATGACTGTTTAATAACAAGTTTTAATTTTTTGCTCATCAGCTTTCCTGTTCACATATCATCAGCATACAACAGCAGAGGATGTTAGGGAATCTAATTAGTAAACAATTCCATACTGCTGATACAAGATGAAACATTCTTAAACCGATAAAAAGAGCACTTTAATCACTGTTGAATGACTTTCAATGCCAAGTGGTTTGTGCCATGTCAGAACATAATTTGAAGAAGATTAGAGTACTATATAAAAGAATTAATGTTAACAACTTCGTTAAAAAATGTCTTAAACAATGAGCTTGTCAGTTGTCACAGGCTCTCCCTGATCTATTGTGATTAACGCCCTTGCTCCCAACAATTTAGACTGATAAACAAGGCTAAAAGCTCTGGGCAACCTAAACATTTTTTTTTCCATATGTCCGTCAGTTGTATATGGTGCTAATCGCTGGGGCTGGGGGTCAGCCTTCCTTAACCTGCAACAAAGGCAGCGAGTTGGAATGATGAATACGCAGGATAAAGAATTTGTGAGAAGCCCAACTGAATCTTTAATCATGCCTCAATGCCATTTCCGATCCAGGCAAACATTTGAAAGCTGCTAGGCAAGCACCACGCTATCAATCTTTCCAGTGTACGTAAAATTACCCGGGAATCTTGTTTTGGATTAAGTTGAAGAGTGTCTTAGTAATAAGGGTTCATCATTCTCCTTCGCAAATCATTTGTCAGTTTTGTAATACAATCTTAAACTGCAGCAGGGTGGGATTTGTAAAGCAGTTGCTGTTTATTTATAGTTGAGGCTCAAAGATCTAAATTGTCCATCCTTCCAAAATCCTTTGTTGAGATAAAAATACTAAGTAGCTAGCTACTAGTTCACAGGCATTTATCTCATAACTGTGAACTATCAATTTGTAGCTGTTGGCACTGAATACAAATTAATATTGAATATCTTAACAGTAAAAGAAAAGGGGTTCCTGATATACAGCGTACGGTAAAACCCTCATTAATATATGTAATGCATCCGTTAGTATTCTAAGATACCATTTATGTTCATGATAAGAAAACATATTACACAGTTAATGTTTAGTTTTCAAATTTGTCTACTTTCAAATGCATGTTTACTTTCTAAAATTAGATTCCTGTTCTGAAGCAGGTTTACGTATGAAATATATAAATAATAGAAACAAAGCCATAAGTTATCTGTATATGTATCAACTACAAATGAATAAGATCCACTCTAAACTCTGTTAAGGGCATACAGATAGCATGTGACATTGCCTACCAGCGAGATGGAATCAGCTTCCCTGAAAAAGAGTTTTTATTTTTATTTTATTATGAAAAATTAAGTATTAAGGCCAGTTATCTTGGTAGCCTGAGGTTAAGTTTAGCGCAGTGCATTTTAAAAGATGGCCAGTGGAAGGAGGTGAATTCACAATGACAAGAAAGGCAAGCATTTGTGACAAGGTCCAGATTCAAAGCAAGCAGCCCAAGTGAAACAAAAAGGCAACTGCTTCCTTAAAACTCTTCAGGCTCTTCCTGTTATTCATCCCAGGACCATTAGACAAAGCAAACACATCCCTAGCACAAAAATACTAGCTCAACACAACTGCATTGTGAACAGATCACGTATAGTGGAATCGCTTACTGCACAGCGGACTGAAGATGGGGGAGCACACCTGTGTTACAGACCATGACACAAACAGGGTTTCCCACATGTTCGCTGTGCCTCTGGAAAGCACTCCAAAGAGTCCAGATCCACTCCGCGAGAGCGGGAGTTTCAGTTCACCAGCTGGCATCAGCCATGCTCGTTTACCGATTTGGTGCAAAATAGACAATCTTGGAAAACCAAACGAAATGAGATGGAGCAAATTGCCAATGCCAAACTCTAAAATTATAGCTGCTGTTCTCTACTCCTCAAGTCTCATCTTCACCTGGTGTCAACCAGCTCAGGTCCACCACCTCCTCTGACACAGATCTGCGGTTGCCCATGGCTCATGCCCCTCTGCCGCTTGCCACCGGCTCCTGGCGCAGCTCGCTGCTCCTGGCCACCCGCAGCTTGGCAGTTGAGCCTTGGCCAGCCTCCTGGAAGGAAACTGCACTCCGAATACAGATGTTTCCATCTGGGATGTGCCACAGCTGGGACTTTGGTGCAAATACTCTCCAAATATACTTATTCCTTTCTCAGTAATGTTAAAATACTTCTACAGATGAGCTGAGTCTGTACTTTTCCCCATCAAGCTACCTTCAGAAAAACACTAGTAAGTCTAAAATCCTTACGTCCTCGTTCAACCGTCGTAGCAGAGGGACTGGCTTCTCCACGCCAGGTGTTACTTTGCTCTGTTTCCTAGCCGGTATCTCAGAGTTGTGAAGGGCAGCTACCCTCTGTACAAGACAGTGAGCGAGTTCTAGCCTTACACAGGAGATTACAGAAAAATCCTTCCTGCTGCAGTCCTCTTACTCAGAGCAATCCTGGATGCATTATTATCTTCTGAGTAATGCTTGCGATATGTATGTGCTATCCTCCTGTAAGAAAACAGGATTCCCTAATTGCTTTTTCAGCCCAGAAATACAAAACTGAGACCTGCCTTTGCTCCTTTGGGTGAGTCTGACAAACTGAAATCACAGCTACAACTAAAAACAAAAACAAAACAAAAAAAAAACTTTGGAGCTGCCAAATATGATTCAATAAATAAATCAGGCTCAGTTGACTTCAAGTCCCATCTCCACCCAAGTGCCAGCAGGAAAACGTGACCTGAACTGACTTTGTAATTGCAGTCTTTTGAAAGGTCTCACTGAACCACATCTAAACCAGAGATTCTCAACCACCTCCCCTTCCCCCATCACCACATTTAAACCAGCAAAACATCTCTTAGAAGATAATACAACGGATAAACCCAAATCTATAAGGTCTGGTTTTTTTCCTCTGATGTATTTCTTTTTCAATTAATTCTCAACTACAAAGACTCAAAACTCTAACAGCTTCTCTACTTGCAAAGCATAGTTGGTTTCAAGCTGTAACTTTTTTTTAGCGTCATTAAGACCTTTACGCATTTACAGTATTCTTTACATACATTATGGAAGATAAATGTGCTATATTCTTTGAGTAAGGAAACTGCAGTAGTTCACGAAAGAGGATTTGTTTTCAACTGCTGAGGCATTAAGACCTAGTGATTATTTCAACTATTCAGTATACGCAGCTATATTTAACTTACGTTCTGGGTTTTAACTTTGCAAAAGAAAATGTGTCCATTGTAATAAATGTATTTTGATACTGCACCATGTTGTTTGTGTTATGCAACACCCCATATGTTCTCAATTATGGCAACGATAGTGCTTGAAAACTTCTATCCTCCAACATCCAGTGTCAAACAGATCATCTGCAATCACTCCACAGGAAAAAAAAAATAATACAACACAGGACATCAAGGCAGAAAGGAGCACTGGGCTGGTTTTCTCATTTCGACCTTTACTTCTCGAGTCAACTCGGAAAAGTCACTTCAACTCCGTGTACCTCACTTTTCCCATCTGTAAGATGGGGAGACTACTAAGATTTACCCACCTCACAGGGGTGTTGTGAGGACTGGTTCACATTTATGGCGTGCTTCCACATCTACTGCTGAAAAGCACCATGTAAGTATAGTGTTGTATTATAAACCGTTATTAAAATTCTTAGAAGATTTAGAATGAGGTTGGCAAAATAGCTGATAAAAATGTAAGTACCTTTTGAAATCATGCTTATTTTTCTCTATTGTATAAACTTCCTTCTTTATGTGAAGATGTCTGCTACACCAGGCCCCATTCTGGTCTCTTTCCTCTCTCACCTGTTTTTGTCCAGCTCACCGAGAACTTGGTTGAACTCTTATTAACCAAAGTACCACTGGGGTCTCCATAAATGGATGCTTTAGAGTCAATTATCCCCTCAAAAGGAGAGCCATGGGTTCATCTCTCCCACACTTTGCATATTCTAGAAAGAGCGATCATGGCATACCAGGGGTGGTATGCCATGGCATACCCCTAACACAGGGATCCTACAACATCTGCCTTGGGAAATCCTGCATGCTCTACAGCTGTCCTCCAGAAGGGCACACATTTCCCACAGGTCTGGAATCACATCCCCTAGCCTCTCACAGATATCTCAGATAAAACCATCCAATGTTTAAGACAGCCCCAGACACCGATGTCTATGCAACCCTACTGCTCTTTCTGCAGCACCTGGAAGGGAGTTGGGTCCCACCAACACCCAATTCCTTTCTTTTTCTGTGTTGAAGTCCACAATCAGTTTCTGAAAATTCTTTCAAGCCTGACACAGGGCCATCTTAAGCTTCAAAAACTTTAATGAAGCGTACAGCTTTACCTTGCTTGACCAGCATTTCAACGGCAAGAGCAGCAGCACGCCCCACAGGCTGCTCACCCTGGCCTTTTACCGACATTGCATTTCTTCTCAGATCACTTCTGAATTCTCTTCTGCTGCCCACTGAACTCCCATTCATACCTGATTTACACTTTTAAAACATCATCACTCCACTGAAGTGGCATTTTTGAACACTGCATGCAAATTGCTACCATCCATCATTGCTACTCTTGCTATACCTTGATGTACAGGTTAGTATGGAGCAGTGGTGTGGTACTGCATGCTTCTCTTCAAGTCTGGGTTTGGGAAACATCCCTGAGGGAAATTATCAGTGTTTATTTCAGAGTGCAACAGGATAAGGCTGTGATCAGGCTTGCCATATGATGCTGCTGTCCCTTGCTTGTCCCCTGCCCTGTGTGCCAGCCCTGGCTGGCTGAACGAGGAGCGAACAGCAGGCAAGAGGGAGTCAGTCCCCTTGGGCATCACAGCAGCACCATCAGGAGCTGTAAATCCCTGCTCACTGACTGAGATTTTGTGATGTACATTTATATAAACATGAGTCCCAACATGCCAAAAATGGAAATCCTATGCAGGATACTGGAAATCATCCTGAAATGCATATTCTGCCAGCTGAGCCTGTGTTCTTCGGGGCAAGTGTAACTTGAAGAGTAGGGCAAGCAGGTTGTTGACAATAAACATACCCTGCCAAAAAGCCAGATTATATATGCTGCTGTAACTCAGTCATCAGAATAGGGTCGGCTGGTGTTTGGACATATGTAAATGAGAAATTTGTTGAAATCATTTTTGTTATTAACTTCTGGTGACTTGAAATGCTTTATGTTTTTGCTGTACCTAACTTTAATTATATAGATACTTTATATAAATGTATGTACACAAACAGTACTGTATATGCTGTATATATTTATATAGCTTTTTAATACTACTACTAGTCAAAATTTAGACTCTCTTCATATGCAGTATTGCAATGAATGCCATCACAATACTGACATTGTGCTTCCTCCTTCATTGCACAGATAACTTTTTAGACTGACTTTGATTTTAGATATGAGTGAAACAACCCCACAAAATGCAATGCTTTTTAAGCAAGTGACCTTTTGGGACAAATATTTGACAAGCTGTTTGTTTAGGTTTTAAAGATAAAGACTGTTTTTCATCTGTTGATACATACACACAAAAATTTCAGTAATACAATGCATTCAAAAACCACAGGGTGTGATGATGGGGACATATCATGGTAAAAAATTAACTACCAACTCTGTCTTCCAGAAACTAATTAAGGGAATGTATTTTGCAATAATACAGATCTAGTAAACAGGCCTCTAACGTCTAGGCTTAGAGCTGTAAGCCAGGCACTCCTGTATTATGTATGTGTGATTTTCATAGATAGCCTGCTGTAAAGTGTGCCCTGTTAGTGCATCTTTCAGGCTCAAAGACACTGGCCTTGTTAATATTTCATTTAGTACATACTGTAGAGTCTCATTTATATTACTTCTATAATTAATGGTGATAGCTTAGGCACTGCCTTTACAAGGGGAGATCCTTGTATGTTGGTCGATGGATAATGAGAAACAATAGATATTTCATTCACCAGCAGCTTGTTGCTAGTTAGTAGGAAATTATCGTGTGTACTGTTGCTTTAATTGCCAGGGTAAATAATGCTGCCGCTGTGTTAGTGAACATTTTAAAGCACTTGATGCAAATAGACTAGAAACAAAACAAAACAAAAAAAAATTACCTTTATTATGCTATATCTTAGCATAGGGAGTTAAAAAGGTCTTAAAACATTTGCGTTCTATCATGCAAATATATCTTAATATGCATGTGCTGACTATTCAACTACTGTATTTTAGGAAATACAATTATGCTGCCTTTCTCTTCTCCAATGTAGACTGTAAATAACTGTAGATCTTTCTCTTGTTTTCCTATGTAAATATATGTAAATACGAACAAGCTATGCATGTTGATATTCTAGGCAATTTCAGGTACTTTTATAATCTGAAGGCATGTACTTGAACTGGTTTGTTAAAAAAAAAAATCAATTCTCTCAAACCCTTTAAAGCTCATTAGAAATTAAAGATTTCTTACTAGACTGGTTCCTTCTATCTCAGCTGCTTTTCTGTTTATTTTTTTTCTTGCTTTCTCAGCGTTGTCTCCCAAGACCCACTATAAGGCTGCATACACCAGGGCAGTGTAAGTGCAGTGTCCTGTCTCAGGACGCAATTCCCTCTCCTGCCAAGGCTGTGCCCCATTTAGATTCCACACCAGCCCCATCGGTAAACCTCAACGGAGGCTCACGGGCCACCTAGAGAGGGGGCAAGCCTATGGGAGCCCTTTGCTCCCATCCCTCCTTCTGTTTCATGATGTTTTCTATTCTATTTTCTCAGCCCTTAATCCATCAAATAAGGCTCTAACACTGCTCGTGCCAGGACGGAGTTTCGGGGCAGATGCCGTCTCTTTCGCTGTTTCTTTGCTCTTCAGCTATGCTGGCAAGGTAGCCCGCAGTCCAACTGCTCACTCAGACATGCCTTTCTGTTTGAACACACTCTTTATGTTTCTTTTATAGCATGCTTATGACTTTGACAGACTGTGAAAATAATTTGATAAATAGCTTGATAAATTTCCCCATCTCTTCCCTTCAGTGCTGTAACACTGTTTGTGGGAGCCTTTCAATTGAAGGAGTGCGAACAAAAATGGAATTACCTAAGCTTATAAATCAAGTCATCCCCTGCATACAAATTTGGCAGCAAGGTTTCAATTTAGCTCTCTTTTCCTTTTTTTTTTTTTTTTTTTGTTGTTGTTGCAATAAATGAAGATTCCTGGGAGGAAACCGGTAAGAACTAAAAAGATGTATTTATCCCCCAGTATGGAAAAAAAAATCCCCTCTGCATTACCTACAGAAACTAAATGCAATGACAACTTTTTAATCGAAAGAAAACAGCTTTCATGTTTGAAGATGCTTTTCCCAGAGTAGACGTATAAGAATAAACACATTAATTGACAGGATCTTCATGACTTTTTAACTTCCTCAAACTTAACTCAGTGTCTCAGGAAGATCTCTTTCCAGTCCTTGAAGGTTCTTTTAAGATGAATATCTAAAAAGCTGAGCTGACATGGGCATTATGTTCAAGTGCAAGCTGTACTATTCTTTAATAGAGGGCGTAGAAATGGTTCATAGGATTATTATCTTTCTATAGACAAAACCCATTACCTTCACACTAGGAGGGAAAAGCTGGTTTTTAACTTATATAAAATGGAATCAATTATCAATATCTTTGCATGGTTTCCTGGCTCTGCTGGAGAGCAGCAGCGGAGCGCTGCTGTTACACTCGCAGCAGTGCTAAACACAGAGTGATTTGGCAGAAGGGCTCTTTCCTACGCTGGGCTCCTTGTCACACCTTTCGTTTAATACAATCACATCTGCAGACGAAAAAATAAGTAGCGATGATTTGTATGCAGGGCTTCCACTCTGAATGTCACAAGAGGAGACAGGAATTGCATTTTCAGACTGATCTCATGGCTATTGTGACTTTAAAGTTCTTCCCAGTAAAAGTGAACAGGTGAATAAAAAGCAGTCACCAGCACAAAGTCAAATGCAGTGGCAAACAGCAGCACAGGTCAGAGCATCCATACAGCAAGTAGTCTTGGCTATGGAAGAAAAGCACTCCTTTGGCAACTGCCTCCCACACAACCCTTAGCACCAGCCTCTGAATAATCCTTTTGTTGGCTTTACCGGTGGCTTTTCATGGATGATTATGTTTCCAGTGAGTAAAAGAAATCTGGAGAGTTAGTGGTGGCTTTTTATGGTGAAAAGTCCACATACGCCCATCACTTCTTCAACTGTTACAAATAAAAGCCTTAATTCTTTCACCAGACAATGTCTAATCTACTCCAGCTCCATGTGCCTCAGCAGAGGGATCAATGAGTCCATTAGCCATCCTTAAAAAAACATATCCCCAGCTATTTCACGAGCACACTCAAACTCAGGCGCACATTTAGGTGCAGTATTCGCAATATATACAAAACATAATACTGTAGAAGCTGGTAATGGTGTTTGGGAAGGAAATGTTCAATATTAGACTCTCACCTGCTTATCCCATTCATGAGATCTGCTTCTACAAAGCGCATAATGATAAATGGCACATTTGCAAATTATCTTCTGAGTGCTGATGAGAAATCAGCAACCTGCGAGTTACCGTGACTTTGAATGAGTACACTCCACTGCAAGTCTCGTTTGCCGAGACGCCTGCCAAATGAGTGCATTAGTATATTAGGAATCTAATAAATTGACTAACAAGCATTTGATGAAAAATAGCTGTACCATCCGTTACAGTTATCATCACAGCCAACAAGGCTACTGGGCTTGGGACTGTGAAGGCACAGCTGCTGATAAAAGAGATGCTGCCGCACCGTGCCGTGCTCTCAGCAGCATGTCCCCACTCGCCGCGCATCGCTCACAAACCCACAGCAAGACACAGGACCTCATTTACTTCAGCTTCCTTCTACTTCTTCATGTGGCACTTGTGAGGATTTAAGCCTTACTCAGGCTGGTCTTTTCCCTTTCTACTGCAGAAAGTAGGATACTGGGATGGTGGAGAAAACCCTTTTGACAATCCAGTAACAAGTAAGTTCCCCTGCCTAGGAAGGAGCCAGGGGACTCTTTCATTGTTCAGGCACCTGAGACTGCTTTCATGTTCACAATCTGAAAATTTTAAGCTTGTTAACTATGATCACAAACATGAGGCTAAAGGACCAGAAAGGCTTTGGCTATATTCACATTCTGCAGATAGGCACTGTGTTACTTAATGCCATGCAATCAAATTATTATCAGGCGTGGCTCTGAGTCCTGCCTCTAGCTCAGGATCTTAGTGGAAAAATTGAACGCAAAGAAATAAATCTCGCTTAGACACAGCCCTTAACCTGTGCTGTCCACTGCTTCCAGCACATACACACAAGCTGGATATTTAAGACACCCAATTTCTAGCATGATCCCCCCTCATCCAAACAACCTCCCTGCCCAGGGAGGACCAAGCACCTGACAAGTTCATACCCACGGGACCTGCAAACCTGAAGCAGGATAATGAGAAGGTCAGGCTTTACTGTGTCAACAGCTGAGGTTTGGCCGCTCTCCTCCAGCGAAGCTCGGCACTAGGCACCATGTGCACTGCGGGTGCTTGCTGCTCCTCCTGCAGGCTTCGGGTGCATGACAGATCACAGCTACACACTAGCCTGGCAAAGCCCGTATGAGTAAATTATGTATTTTCAGGTTAATTAATTCTAGTAAGTGCAATATACCCTTACGGTCGAGTTTTAGAAATCTCCTGCACGCTGCTTAATTTGTTTAAAGTAGAGAGGAACCTAGTTCATTATATATGCCCATTTATCCTCTGCCAATGAATCCCAGCAAATACTTCAAAACTACATACATTTAATAAAAGCTGCTTCTGCACCTTCCAAAAACGCATTTCTGCTTTTACCTGAGACATTTGCAAGATCCCCCAACTCTGTCAACAGTGGCTCTCCAGTTTTGTTTAGCTTATCATCATCAGACTCTGCTTTTGTGAGTGGACAAGTCATTTGAGTGTGCACCACAGTTATAATGGCCTGACTGACAGCTCAGCCAGATAAACATGGGAGAATAACAGACGTAGGAACAATCTGGGTATTCATTTTGTCCGTTCAACCGGGTTGAAAGGATTTGCCAGCCAAGGGCACAACACTTCAGGCTAATTTGCTCAGCCAAAGCACTGCCAGAGTGTAAGGCTGCAAGCAGATGACTGATGCTGGGGAGATCGGCATTCCTGGTGGAGGTACTTATTATTCACCTCTGCCTCACGGGAAATGAAAGCACTAGTTATTCAAAGCATCCATTTGAAAGAGAAAAACATATAGAAATGAACTTTGTTACAAAACTTGAACCCTTCTTACTGTTTCTCCACTTCTGCATAAATTCCAGCTTCTTGTCCTCGTCCATCACATCTTGTACACGGCAGCATTTCTCCTTCATTGCTTCTTCTTTCCCCCATATGTTTGTTCCTCCCTCCATTCTCACATACTTTCCTTAGCTTTCTCTCTTGATTTATGCGTCTTTGATCCTATATCTGACACCAAACACCTACTCTTAGCTGTTTATCTTCCATTTTAATGTTATATCCACTCAGCTTTGCAACCCTTAGAGGCTCACCTCTGTCCCCACAGTATCTTGTATTTGAGCAGGTGTCCAGAATATCCTGTCTGTCCCCCTCATGCTAAATGCACTCTGCAATCTTTTGGCTGTTATTAGACCCATGCTCTGCCAGGAGCCATGTGCTAGCAATGCACCGCAGCCAGCAACACACCCTTATGGAGCCAAGCAATGCAGGACTGGTGAAATTATGGTGCTGTACTTGTTAAAGAAAGCTCTGTCCCTACTCTCTTGTACATTTTAAGCATCCTGAGTTTAGAGTGACAGAGCCACTAGTCCATCTGCTAATCATATTAAAAGAAATGATGGGTAGAACAGCCAAGCTGGTACTAAGAAAAGGTAAATACCGTTCTGACATATTCCCTCAAGCAAGCAAACAAAATAATAACAGTTTACAGCAGAGGCAAGCAAGTTCACTTCCATTAATTAAGTACCACTTTCCAGCATGCTCAGTTTATAAGTCTTCTTGTCCAGGATTGACTTCAGCAACTCTCCCACCAAAGAGCAAAGGCCGAAAGCTGTTCATGGTGGCAGCAGCACAACTCTGCTGGCTTCAGGAAGCTGGGAGCTGAGACACAACCCGCGGTGGTGCCGATAAATCCCTGGCCGTTCCAGGTAGTGGAGGCAGCAGGGGCCCAAGCGGCACAGCAGGCTGAGAACAACGCATGGGGGGGCACAAAACCAGCCTCAGACACATCACGGGAGGAATGCAAAGTGCACCTGACACTTCTTTTGATCTATTCCTAAGAAGCATTAAAAGGCACATTAATGTGCTGCTTTAGTGTGTGTTCAACGTGATGCTTGGAGACATAACCGAGCCTTGCACAAAAGTCTAATTGGGGAGAAGAATAAACTTATTGTTTCCTCGCCAGGACATGCATCCTAGAGCATACGCAGAGTTGACATTTGCATGAAGTATGTTGCTGTTTTGCATTTTAAATCCAGGCACGTTAAACAGAGATTGAATGATTACTTTGACTATTATTGACAAATCAGTACATGTGCAACAGTAATCCTACAGATGTGGTAACTGGCATTGCCCGCTGGCAGGTTATGTTGAACAGTGAAATTCAAATATACATGTATGTGTACACATACATCCTTATACATACATACAAATTGCTCACTCAAAATATTAAGAGAACAGTAATAAAGCATCTGAGCATACATCTCCTGCAGCTTTCTCATGAAATTGCTTCTTATTGCTCACCAAGATCCTCACATACAAATCATGCTCATGTTTAGTAACAATTTTTGTGCATTGAGCTAATGACATTTCTTGACCTCATCTGACTATAAAGAACATTTGCATTCTGTGCCTTTAGTTTCCATGTCATTTTTTCTTTGCTCTTTTAAGAGAACCACACAATGAACAAACTGCAACAGCAGAAACAACAAAGAAAAAAAAGAGTGTAAAAAGAGAACATTCTTACACAGATTAATCAATAGCAGAAAAAAAAAAAAAAGGAGCCCAGAAAGTGTAAATTTGGTAGTAGAGGTAAGGTAAGGAAGGACATTACTGAATTTTGCTGGTGGCTGCCTACTCATTGCTCCCAGTTGTATCAACTTATCTGTACCTTTACACATCTGGCCAGACCTATGTCCAACCAAATCCTTTCTACTCTGTGCAATGATCTTGCTTACATCTGTTATAGTAATAATGTATGTGTCCCTGATTAACTCTGTGTAACGCCCTCTATGTTCTATCTCTGGAAGGATTAGAGGGTTGATATTGCCTTCTTCATTTGTTCATAGCACCTCCTTCCAGCCTCAGCTAGCTCCTTGGCGTTGTGCACTGCAGTACTAATAATGCCAATGGCATTACACTAAGACCCTGCACCTCTTTAACTGTTTTGGCAAAAGACAATCTAATCTGTGAAAACCATTAGCTTCCTTTTCTTGAAGCTCTCACTTAATTTAGCCACAAAATTGTAGTGTAAGGGAAGAGGAGGCTGTGAAATGGGTGCTCAGAGAGTCCTACTGCTCAGTTTAGTGTCCTGGCACTAACTGTGGAGACTGAACCTGCACTGCTGACACTCGTCGCCAAGTCCACCAAAGGAAAACACTGTGTCCTGATCAAGTTAGAAGTTAAGCAGAGAAAAAAAATGAAAAAAAAAAAAAAAAGAAAAAAAAGGAAAAAAAAAAAGAGGAGGTTAGAGAAGGTAACTGCTCTGGGTACATAATAGATGCAGACGTCTTTGGATAATGCAGGTGGAAAAACATGCAATTCTGTCTTTTTTTTTACTATGTTTAAAAAGCACCATCAGGTTATTCTGGCAGGTACCAACTCAGCTTTAAGGGAATTCTCTTTCCAAGGCCATACATGCCACCCAATGCTTTAAATCAACTTTGTGAGTCTTTCTGTTCAAGTTTCTGGGTGCCTACATTTTTTTCTTGACATCAGCCTGATTTTCTTCTTATAAACAAGTTAATGTCATTCCCACCACAAAGACAAAAGACAGTTTTTCTTTGGGCTACTCCTCCAGCTGATGTTCAAGATAGTTTCTGATTAACCCATATTAAAAAGTAGGAAAAAAAGGAATCCCACTAGAACTTCAATATATTTTGTTCTATGTGAAAAACTTTAAATATAAAACAGACAAAACAAGCCAATCCAGGATTTCAGCTAGAGTACACAAAGATTTTATAGGCCTTCCTTTTAAATTATCATCTTATATAGACCTTAAAGAAGCAACCAAAGGGGTCCACGGGAACATCTAAGACGGTCTGTCCAGAGGTAAGGGCAGAGGAGGGGTGCTGAGCACAGCATCTCCAGGACTGCCCGGACATGGCTGAAAGGAGGGAAGGGGATGTGCATACACTGAACTCCTGTGCAGTAGAGCTGCATGCATCTCTAGTGTGAATGTGAGCATGTACTATTTCACTCCAAGAGAGAAACGCATTATTTCAACAGGTAACACATCTCTCCTGCTCTCTCTAGTAGGAAGAATGGAAATGTGTCTGGCTTCCCAGCAAATGCAGAGATTCTTCTCAGTCTGTACCAGTCAGTTGACCCTACCTCAGTATTTTTCCATTTGCTTCACACAAATAAAAATGATGGTCTTTAACAAGATCTCTAACCCCTGTTTTGCTGTAATGCCATATACTTCTAGGAGAACAGTCTTTTGACTATAAATTTCTATTAAAGTTCAATTACTCTTACGTGGCATAATCTTTTTCAGTTGGTGATGTGAAATATATTTATCTTCTACCCAAATGATGTTTTGGAGCTGCCCTATTTAGCACTCCTTACATAATTTTGATCACTTTTTTTCAGCCTACAGACTGCAGAAGGAAAAATTACTCAGTGGCATAGAACATACATACCTAAAGAATTTTAACTCTTTCTAACTCCAAAAGCAAATTTGCTGTAAAATAATGAACTTAAGTGACCCCTGCTGACTTCTCAAGGAATGACATTCCATAGGGAGTCCCATCTATGAAACAATTCAGGTACAAAATTAGCCCAGTTATTTCAAGTCTTTGGAATTTTTATTGGAAAAGAATAATTCTTCAGAATGTTACTGGTCATCTGAAATGTTCTTTAAGTCTACAGTTTAGGATGATCCATCTCACCACTGAAAAGGATAAAAGGTCAAATTCTAACTCTTGCAGGAGATGCAGTTAATTTGTTTTTCAGGAGTATTATCAGTTGAGCATAGCTGGAATATGGAGATACTGTATTTGCCCACATATCTGGCTGGTGCCTTCTGGCCTTCTGCATGGTGTATGGGGCTAATAAAAGGTGGCAGCACTTGATGTCAGATAGGTTGTCTCTGCCTCATTTAATCATTCTGAATGGACTGATGTTCAAGCACAACTTGCATTCACTATTGGTCTACCACCCGGCTGCTGAGAGCTACATCTCAGCTATCACCTCGATCCACTGGCAAAACATCTGTCAAGTACACTTTAGCATCCCCACAACCTCCAAGTAAGAGAAGTGGCCTTCTCAATTTAGATGCTATATTAAAGACAGTTGACAGGAAATCTTAAATCCTCACCACATTTTCACTCAAAGTTTGAAATCCTTGTCTCACTAAAGTCGGTAGAAGCCTTGTCATTGATTTAAATAGACCCAACATTACAACTATAGTGTTCAAGATGGAATAAACACAACTGGATTACTCACAAAAGTCAATGAAACCCTAAAATCCTACTAGGTTATAGAGGTATCTTAATACTTGAGAGACACTTGAATCTGCAGAGGGTCAGGCATTTCATACAATACCCAGGAGGTGTCTAAATGAGGCGGCAGCATTGCTATTGTGCTCATTAAACACTTAAAACACATGAGTTGGGCTTTCAGCACAAATCGTGTTGTTAGGTCCGGTTGACTATAGCACAAACTAGTTCAGGGTATCGACACCCCTAACAAAAGAATTGCAAGTTCAGAAGACCTCATTACCAGTAGGGTTATAACTGGTTGATGCAGCTTATGCTTGTGGTGATGCAAACAGAAATGTTCATCTAAAAAGAGAGGATACTTATTAAAAAAAAAAAAAAAAGTAAAACATTAATATTCAACTTCATTTTCTGTGTTAGTATTGCATAAACCAAAATATTATATGTTGAAAATAATTGGAGAATGTGTCACCAGATGTATAACACAATCCACTCATAGGTATACGCTACAAATGGTTTAAATGCATCCAGGTATTCTTGTAAACTGCAATAGCAGATAAGCTTTCCTTTTCATTTTTCTTAGACTAGGCATTAGTACAAGTTATGATCAAGAATTTAGCACATCCATTCAAATTATACCTAAAGCACTAAATCCAGCACAGCAGTAATTTTCTAGTCTTTCATACTTCCCAACTTAATGAAAAGAGACATTAATATCCCAACCATAGATTAATTAGTTGGAATCATTAAGAATTATTTCACAGGTATCTTTTGCTAATACACACATTATCACTGAATGCTACTAACCCTGTTTGGAAGGTTAATGTTATTTTGAAAGAATATTTACAGTATCAGTGATAGAAAACCCAATACCTAAAAAAGTATTTTCCACCTGCAGCTATCTGTCATCCATCCCACACGAGCTTTGAAAGCTTTCCACTATCTGTCAAAACATAGGTTTTGATGCAATAAAGACTATAATTATTGAGCATTTACAAGAAATAATATTTTCCCTCTGGTACGTGTTATAACGGTTGTTAACATGCAAGTATGAATACTAATGCTCCAAAGCCCACCTATACTCTTCAAAAATGATGAGGATTCTTTTTGAATACTGATATAAAGGGAAGTATAATAAAAGAGCAAGATAAAACTGAATACAGGCCTTGAAAAGTAAACGTCAATCAGAATAAGGTTTTTAGAGATGTAAGAAGTTGATTTGAAGTAGAGTTTGGAAATAAAGCTGGCAATTAGATCCCTGGATATAAACAGCACATCTTTTGTGCTGAAAAAAAAAGATCCTTTTGCAACCAAAACACAAGGCTACAAGATGTGTGAAGGAAACAATACTGAGTATGCATCAAAACAATTCTGCAGATGCCATGCTAGCAGATGGCTTAAGCTGACTGAATTACTGTATAAACATTTAACTGAAAGTTTGATTTTATAAGTGTGGAAATTATACAAAACAAAAAGAAAATGATTCTAAGAAGCAGTTAAATTAGTAATTTGTAATTTTCTCTGCTAAGTTGGTGTAGCTCTGTAACTTTACAAGAGTCCTTTGAAGAGGGAATTCTGGAAATCTCTGAAAGAAATTGCATACCATAAAAGGGAACTCATACAAACACACAAAATTAAGCGAGACACTTAAAGGTAAATATATACCTTCCCACTGCTGTTGCAGCTAGAATCCATTCCAACTGCAAGTTAATAAAAATCTAAACCCCTCCCCACTCTCCATTTCCTCCGTCTTGTGTAGACAACAAAGGCTGAGGCTCTCTGTTTATATCTCAGTAGCTTCTACAGCAACTGCTTGTCGTGTCACTTGGGCTCAATTGTAATATGAGGGCAGGAAGGGCACAAGAGAAAAAGATGATTTGTGCATAGATATCTTCAACAAATACCAATCAGGAGGCGGAAAGAGAAAAATATACAGGAAAAAGGAGAAGAACTAATGCAGAAATAATGTGACTTCATGCTACATTGTGCAGCCTGGATAAAATGGAGTATTACTATTGTACTGATGGGTTTGGGCTGCCTGATTAATGCTTAGGCATGTGTCTCAGATGAATGTTTTCTATCATTTTGCAAAGCAGTAACAGTGCAAAATAGAAAAACTATGGGCACAGGGTCTTATCCTGCTTTACTGAATGTCAAAGCAATCTATCCTCAACCTTTCCCAGAAGAGTGACAATTTTTCTTCTGGCTTTACTAGTGTGTGGCTGGACCCTAAAAGGTTCTAGCACTGAGTACTGTGACAACATCAAACCCGACTCTTTAAACACTGTGCTACAGCAGCACCACGGGCATGAGTCTGCACAACATCCTCTTCAGACTACTCCATAGCAAACACACGCACTACTCCTGCTTATGCTGCACATACTTAGCCTTCATCACCCCACCTCAGAATGCTGTTTTTGCATGTCCTGCTTTTGTAAAGCCATTATTTGCTGTTCCAGAACTGAGATGGCAATTACGTCAGGTACAGATAATACTAATAAAAGACCAAGTCACTTTCTTCCTCAAAACCTCTGTTTTTCCCAGCTGCCCACATTTCAAATTCCCCATTTGGTATAATGATCAAGAAAAGTTAATAACTCCTCCCTTTAAGCAGTCTCATTGTGCCAGGAACAAAATAAATTATCATCTCACTTACATTTTAATTTCTCATAACCCCTTCATCCTGATCTTCACTCTTTCTCTTCCCATTCATTCCCCTGCCCCAGCTCTGTTCCTTCCAGTTCGTCCTTCCAAATCAACCACCTGCCTGTTTCGGATTCCCTAGTATTTCAACACAAGAGGATCTGAAAATCAAAATTTTACTCTCTCTAACCTACACCTGGTGCAGACCTCAGAGAAGCAAGGGTGAGAAAATCTCTTCTTGACTGCAGCCCCTGTGTAGCTCTGGGTTCTGAGGACACTGGTGATTTAACTAGTTAACAGGTCTACTTTATCTATTCTGACTCTACTTTCCTTTCTGCTTCTGTTTCCTCTACAGTCCTCCTAACTTCCCTCTCTGTTTTTATGAATCCACCAAATCTAGCTCCAGAGCTGGATTCTGGATTCACATTTCTCTAGTGTCTGATGAAAAGTTGAAGCTGAGGTTTGTTTTAAATGTCCTGGTAGTGGAAAAGCTATTTAAAACATTTTAAAGAAAATAAACTTCAACACTGTAGAAAGCTAGAAATCCATATTAAAATGCAAAGAAAATTATATTTGCTCAGAGTAGGCATTAAGCAAAGAAGTGACACAGTAGGCAGAACACTTCAAGTATAACCTATGATGGCAAACTTCATGATATAATGATGTTCCACAACATTGTCCATATGCGTAAAACCCTAATTAATATCTGATGAGAAATATATTTGATAACAGGATAGATTTACAGTAATCAAACAATGATAGATCTATAAACACACTACTAACAAAAACCTTCCTCTCATGATCTTTGCCTGCTTAAGCAAATTATCTGTAAATAAACAAGTTGTACAGAGACCTAAGGAAAGTGTTAACCTGTAAATTGCCTGTCTGCTTCTCTCTTTGAATGTTGCTGAAATTGGAGGGCTGAATTTTGTCATGACTCAGGAGATAAATCATCATCTTTCCCTACAATATAAAAATAATATTTGTCTAGAAGTCCAGGGATTACAGCTACAATGAGTTTAATTAAACAAACTACAAATTTCTATGCTGATTGACTTTAAATAACTTTTCTGGGCATTTTTGTTCCTTTCAACCTGTTGGTGTATTAGAAGTATTTAGGTGTATTTACGCTTGCTTCTTTTTTTATTTTTTATTTTTTATTTTTTTTAATGTCATGGAATGTTAGAGTTAGATTCTCACAGCCAGGTGTGTTAACGGGATGGTTATTTGAGTTCACTAAAAGCACATTTAATTTTTACTTGTTTCCAGAGATAATTGGAAAATAAATTCAGTTGCATTGTGCAACAGACAGCTCTCTTTAAAGATGGTAGAAGTTGGTGTGTTTCTCCCACCGCTGTTGGAACTAAAATACATTATTAAAACCTATAATTTAACTATTCCAGGGAAATCATCCAATTTCACCATGGTCAGGAACCGTGGGTCAGGGACCCATCCCTGCTCAGCTCATCCTTTCTGCAAGAAAGTTGCATGAAGAAACAAAAAAACCTGAGCAGGACAATCGCTTCCTCGTGGCACGCTAGGATTATTCAGACAAGGTTGGGGCCAGCTGGATTGGGTGGGCATCACCCGCACACGGATGCACGGCTTCCCCCAAGCCCAACTGTGCCGGCACTTAGCTTGTCTGTGAACTTTTGTGACGTGCAGGTTCGGAGGTAGCACACATGGGAACAGACACAAGCGTAACCACAGGCTTATGTGCAGTGACACCAGCGTCATTTACATGTCACGTATACTTAGAGATCTCTCTTGGCAATTGAGAGTTATGAAATCCTGTTGTACAAAGTGTATTGCTTGAGACAACTGAAATTACAAGCAGCATTGCTAAACTGTGCTTTCAAAAGCTTCTATAGTTCATATGATTGATATATTTTTACAGAAAAGACACACATTAATCTTATGATATGAACATCCAGCACAGGAAATAAAGTCCTTACATTTCCAAGCAGCCCAGGCCATGGTTTAACAAGACAAATAGATGCTGGCTACACATCGCAGGCAATCCTAACTTGTGTTGGTTTGCTGCCCACGCTTAGCTGAGTCATCCCAGTGGCTCTGCATGAGTAAACCCTTACCAACACGAGGACTGCAATGAATTCCTCCCCAGTTTGGAGCTTAAATTCAACTTATTCTGAAACCAACAACTACGGCAGCGTGGGAGACAACAGGATGCCCACCCCTCTGCCTTTCGTACAGTAAGAGATATAGGAGAAAACCAAGGTATGATGAAACATTGTATGATTCTCATTAAGAAAAGTGACAACAGCAGCAGACTTTTTAAAAGTCTATTGGAAAGATGACAGAGACTTGACCCAGATAAAAAATAGCTAGTTCTGAAAATGAAGACTCTTCTCAGCAGTAAGTTATGGAAGGGGCACTCTCCTAAGTACACCCTAGTTTCTTTGGGGTAAGGGATTGATGTCTTCCACCTGCTCAGCGTCATGCTCCTTGGGCATCCTGATGTCTAATGTATGTTTATGTTTCATGCTGCCATGTAACTAGGGCTAATTTACCATGCTAAGTAGGGTCAATTTCCCCAGATAGATGGGTTGGTTGAAATTGCTTTGGGCAGCTAAGTTTGATCGCATAAGTACGTCCTGCAATCCTTTATTGGCTGCTTCCATGTCAGGTAGAGACATGAGCACCTCAGCCCCACGTCTTGCTGCTCATCATTATCCATCTGCCAAAGGTTACCACCCTAAACTATCTGCAGTATCAGCTGCTCACCTAATCATTCCAGACTTGTTTCAGTTAAAGAGTGCCTTAGCAAAGACCTACTATTTAAGCTGCTGAAGACACCAGGCTTTTGCAAGAACTACGTTAGGGATTGATCACATAGACAAGGGTGGCAGCAGTTCTGTCAGAGTGACTATGACGTGCAGCTTGACGTGAGACAGGGGCAAGAAGCTTTTCAGCAGACGCAGCCCCAGTCAGACAATGAGGCATGAACATAGCCTTAGAGTCTGCTCAGACATGTCTGCAATATTAATGACAATATCCAAAAATCACCCTGGTGGGAATGAGCACATGTGAAAGCTATAGTAAGTTAAAACACTAGCAGCAAAATTCTTGTTCCAAAAAAGCAGCATAAACGAGCTCCAGTATGGAGCATTACTGCAACATCGAGTTTAAAATAGACCGGGCAAACTCCTACATTGAAGAACTTTTGTTATAAGTTCATGTCTTATCCTCAGTACTCTAAAATTACCTAATGCTTATGCCATCTACACTACAAAAATGACACAGTGTCGTGCAGAAGTGAAGGAACTTCAGGAGGCAACAACAGGTCATTTTCTGCTGTTATTGGCTTGGGCTGGAAGAGCACGGATAAAAGCTGAGACTGTTCAAAAGCCCAGAACTCACTTACAGAGTCAATTGAAGCCATGGCAGAAACAGTCACCTTCTGTGAATGCTGGGCAAACTGAACCAGCATGGTTTGAAGTTGATTTCTCTTCCTTTCAAATAAAATAGCTTGTGAATTGATTAGAGGTAATAGAATTATTGGATGTTAGCAAGGAAGGGGATTTAAGGAAGATGTAATGACACCATCAAAGCTTTGTTGGGTTGCTTTTATTAGCCTGAATCAGCTTATAGCAGTCCTGACACTAAGAGGTTAGAGGAAGTCTGTTACAGGCTTGCCTATGGGATGAATGCATAACAAAATCCTTCCGCAAGGGAAAAAAAAAAAAAGAAGAAGAAGAAAAAAAAAAACAGAGACACGCACCAAAAAAGAACGACAAGTACAGTACTTTAACAGGGAAAATTTCCTCAGAAAGGAAGCAAGCAATGAGGCTAGGAGAGGAATAAATGGTGTAGAAATGACAATCGCTCTTCAGTCAGGGCCCATGACTGCACTCACTGCTGATAAGATCCAGCATGTGTCAGTTGTCAAGTGTCTCTTGTCACACTTCAATGTGAACTTTACAGCGAAAGGGGGACAAGAGGCAGTGAAGGGGAAAATGGCACGGCTCAGAAGGACTTGTGCACTCAGTGTGAAGCCATTTCAATTTTATATTCTAAAGGACTTTGTAGGTGATCCCATGAATGCAATTATTCGCACCTAATAAAAGCAACATATGCTAAGACAATTAAAAGATTTTATTATATATCTATTCAGTGTATTTAGTTTTAGACAGCAGATAAACCTAATTTGAAGCAAGATGTTTGCAAGGCAGAAAGCAGAAATAATCATGGTCTGTATCTATAAGAATGTTAGTGATTAATTATATTCTTTATATAAAAAGGTGAATTGATAGAACCTTCCTCTACTAATGACAATTTCACCTAGTAAATGAACAATCTAATTACAAAGCTCTCATTAAAACAGCATAACTTTTGACATATTGCGTCCAGTTTCGGTGAGTGCAGATTTAAGTGATTTTATTACCTGTCAGGAATGTCTATGTGCAGACATATTCCTTGGCTGACATAACACTGCAGCCTCCACACACTCTTACCCCCTCTCACTACGATGTGAAGGTTACCCATCACAAATGAGCTCCTCCACCTGGGGGCAGAGAGACACTATTGCCCTGATGGTCAACAAGCTGGGTTTCTCTTGACTTGCATATATTCTAGTGTGAGTCAAGAGATGAGCTCCCTTTATTGAAAATAAACTTGCCAGCTCCCGAAAACAAGCTGGTCTGCTCTGCAGTTTGTAAACATTTTGTGCTGTCAGACCAAACCAGGCTTAGAGATGCTTCAGAAAATAAAAACTTAGCGTCAGCTTTCATTTTGAACACACAAAAGTGCAAAAGAAATGCTTCTGAGTAAAGGATAAGCTCATGGGTGACGTTTCCTAGCAGACCTGGAGTGGCAGCTCTGGTACAGTCAGTCAGTGTGGAAGTGAGTAAGTCGTGGGTAATTATGGCAAAGATTTGCATATGACCGCACTGACTCCCCTCATTGAGGCAAATGAAGGGTAAAAAGGGACTCTGCTACTGCGAGCCTACCAGAATTAAGCAGAAATCTAACACTTCATGCATAACTAATATTATTATTGTGTCACCGAAAAATCTCATATACATAGCAAACAGCAGTTGTGGATGGGTTCAACTCCATACAGCCGGGAGTATCAAAGGCAGATACTGCATGTGAAAAAAATCATTGAGGACCTGTCACTTTTTTTCTGCTGCCAAGTAAGCAGTGTCAGAAGACAGTCCCTGTATGATGCTCTACTTGAAATCACAGTTATAGACTGAAGTTAAACTGCAAATAAAGTTCACTTGTTGAGGAATGAATTTTCAGTCCTCTCTACAATCTTAAATGGAGTCAAAGTGAGCAGTTACAAATCACTTAACAGCAACCAAAACTTCAGTGTTAACTACCAGCCTTTCATGGTTGGTAGTTAACTCTCTAAATTCATGTGAAAAATACTGTAAAAATCTAGTATCAGGCAAAATAAAAAGAAAAAAAAAAGTGTATAAGGAACAAGAATGTAAAAAAGATACTAAAATGGGCATTTCTTTGGTCCCCTATAGGATCCTGAGTCAGGGACAAGTTTGACATACACAGTGACCAGAGCATAGAGCTGCTTCTGTTTGTCTGGTCCTAGTAGAGTAGAACAAAACGTCTGATTTGGGACAGCAGAAGAGAAGCAGATCTAAGGAGTGTGCTCCACTGTGTGGGGAACAAGCCAGCTCCTGGCAGCTCTCCCACAACTTCTGGACAACAGCGAGCAAGTACTACAGCTCTACTTGCTCATAGCATGCCTTGCAGTTGCTACTGCAATGGCACGAGCGAGTTTGCTGGCATGAAATTAAGCTGGACCTGACTGAAGCTCTGCGACAATGTCTGTCGTTTTCTTTTCCTTTGACCGAGGATAGAAAAAGAAGTATCAGTCACCTACAGCAGGTACTCTGAGCCAGTACTGATACTGATACCGGCTATCATAATTGAGCTTGCTATTGAGGAGGAAAATGAATTAAGATTAAAAAAGTCTTTAAAATAATTCCTCTTTGCTAACAGAAGCATGGTACAATTTAATTATACAGCATCACACGTACGAATCCATCACAGAAATTTTCTCTGAGGTGATTGCAATTCACATATGGAGACACCAGTAAACTCAGTGGTATAGGCTTTGTACCCTACAAGTCAGTTCTCTCGACTTGTCTTTAGCAAGACTGAGAAAGGATGAAACACCACCAGGACAGCACCCAATTCAGGGCGCATCAGATGTTTTCAGAGTTTCACCTCAAAAAAGTACCGTAATACCCAAGTGCAAGTTTATAAATACTGTTTGACTAATGATCTAGAACAGTGAAGCAAATGGAAAGTGTACCTAAACCTGACAATCATAAGCTATTTTCCCACCAGCACTTGCATACCTATGAAGTGAAAATATCACCAAAGATCTGGTTAGTTTGAAACACGACTCATTAATAATACAGATATTTATCAGCATCCTGTCATAGACACAGTTAAAAAATATTTGTGAATCCTGCGTCAAATGGATCCTTTCCCTGGCTGCTGGTACTGAGAAGTTTATCATATTTAATCTTTGGACTACAACTTAACACAGGAACTGGTCTTTTACCTTCCTGTCCCACAGAACAACTCCAGGGATCCCAGGATATGAAGCCCCCCTTCCTGTAATGACAAGGACCTTTACAGAATACCAAAAGACAGATTTTCTTCAAAGGTCATAAAAACTTATTTTTGGAAGCATCTCAAGTGTACACACTGAACTTTTTATTTTTTTTTTAATTTTTTTTTTGATGCTGACAGACTTTTTTTTCTCTTTTATTAAAGTCACAATCTTCTACCCTCCTCCCTTGCGGGAAGAGTCTCTTTATTAAAACCTGCATCATTACTCCCTTATCCCCCCCCAGCTCCCCATCAACTCACAGGCCTCTACGCTTCCTTTAAAAATAAAAAAGTGCACAGGGGTGCAAAAGCTTGATGCAGAGCATAATAGGGATCAAACCGTAAAGGAAACAAATAACTGTGCATACCGACCTTACACTTGTGAGCATGCAATAAAAAACCACAGAGTCTAGTATTAATGTTCCACCTAGGTCTTTGTTTGAATATACAGATTTGGAAAGGAAACGTGGCTCTTTCATTATTTATATGACTGAAATCTCTTTTTCATTTGGCACCTCTTTATGATTATAAACTGGATATGTGATATGCAAGGGTATTTACTAAGAGGTCATACTGTTAGTATTTAGATTTAGTCACATAGCTGTTGTATGCAGCATTTTATCCTGTAAGCATCGCACATAATTGAAATGTACACCACAGAGCCCATGAACAAATGAGCAGCTTGCTGCATTACAGTATGCACAGATTATAAAAGTATACAGCCATTTCATTTCTGAATGCTGCCTTTATCGTTGGAAAACATATGAACATCGCATGATATCACTGTATTTTTCATATGACTGTATTATCTGTGTGTGAAGCCACTATTTACAACGTACCAAAACCACAGTCCAAATTTTGAGGTACCATGTTAATACATGATGGCTGTGTACATGAGGGAAAAAAAGGACAAGAATGATGGGCTTTGGGACTTTTTTTTTTTTTTTTATTGTCATCAGGGAAAAGCTTGGTGTTCTGCAGAGAAAAAAAAAAAATCACCTGATCTTGATGTTGGAGAGGTGCCAAGCCCATCTGAGGTCCAAATCTATATGTACATAAAAAAGCAGGAAGCAGTCTTAAAAGGAAATGCTAATTAGCTTCCTGGGACTTCAAATTTTAAAAGCTTCTGTGATTGAATTTATTTTAGCAATTCTTTCTTTAAGGAATGTGAAAATTGGCCCTACAGTTGAGACTTCAAACAAAACAGGATGAAGAAGCAAAATCCCTAGTAATATTGCTTATTGCACTCAATATGATTATAGTCATACATTGAGGACTGATCGATAAAAGGGAATTATACATCAGTATAATGACTATAAAAGTAAAATGACTTCTGGTCAACTTTATCAAAATACTTAGAAAAGCTGGAAAAGTATTAGCAATATTAAATTAAGAGCAACCAGCAGTTTGACTAAGGGGACAAAAATGGGCTCTCAGTGGCAAGAGTGCTATGATTTTTACATTGGATGGAGCATAAATTAAAATCTTCTGCATTATTAACAACAGTGAACACGTCCTTTGGGGCACAGATTGTAATGAAAGTTCACATTTGAATTAAAGCATGGATGCTGCTGAATAGAGACAAAAAGAATAAGGCAGAAAAACATACAGAACATTTATGAAGAACAAGGGAAGGCAAACACACTGCTAATTTGCAAAAGAGGACAGAAAAAGTAAATCAAGAGTTTGCAACCCAATTTTTTTCACCCATAGGATTACCATACCTCTAAGACCTATCATAGAATGGCTTTGGTTGGAAGGGAATTTAAAGACCATCTGGTTCCAATCCCTGCCAAGGGCAGGGACATTTCCCACTATATCAGGTTGCCCAAAACCTGTCCCATCCAACCTGGCCTTGAACACCTCCATGGGGCATCCACAACTTTGGGCAGCCTGTTCCTGTGCCTCATCACCCTCTGAGTAAAGAATTTCCTACTAACACCTAATGTAAATTTCCCCCCTTTTAGTTTAAAACCTTTCCCCCTTGTCCTATCACTATCCGGCTATGTTCGTCTCTTTCTTCTTGGATCCCAGACTCCAACTGGGAGGATAGAAGGGAACACTACCTGCACTCCCCAATCCCTTCAACATCTTTCCAAGGGACATAAAATCTCTTTCAATAGGGATTTCAGAGTCTCCTCATTGCAGCCTCATATGTCCCTACACAAAAGAGTAGGAATGGATGGTAGTCCTCTGGCTTTACCAGGTTGGTAGGTCATTCACAGTAGCATGAAGAGGCCATCTCCGAACAAGTTTGATTTTAATGTTATTGTGTTATAAAAAACTTTCAGTATGCAACAGATCCATCTGAATGCATCAGTAAGCCCTCTGATTGTTTTGGCATATAAGCTTCCTGATGATGGACTTTGTGGAGGATTTAGAAGATTTAGGCTGTGCAAATATCAGGAATTTCCAAATTAAGCATTTGATTTAACATTTTTACTAAAATCCTGTGTAGGGAGAAATTTTAAGAATAAAATTCAGAGAAAAATAAAAAGAAAGGAGACAGGTTCACATTTAGAAAGCATTCAGGGAAACATAGTCTGAAGTTACCTTTGAATTTGAAACACTGGATGTGACATTTAAAGGATTTTCCAAAAATTAGGCAACATGTAAGATCAGGTTTCTTGATACACTTTCTTGTGTGAACTGAAATCAGATTCTTAAAATTTTTACTAGCATAGTTTATTCTTGATTTCCAACATGTGAGTCTTTTTTTTTTTTTTTTATGGTACGCTTAAAATCGTTTTCACAATAGAGGAGGTCAAGATAGGAATACGGGTTAACCTCCCAGTTGTTCCGCCATTTCACTTGCATTTAAAGCTACTATTTGTTGCTGTGAAGCAGTCTTTTGAAAGATGATCACTGTACCTGAAATGTAGATAGTTATAAAAATGGCATTAATTTGCTTAGACCGAGAGATTTTCACAGGAGAGCAACTAGCAGAAAACATTATGAAAATGTCCAAGAGGACTGGTAATTGAGTTGATTAGTATGACCTTGGTTATGAAGGTAATAGAAGAATGAACGGTGCTTAGACTGAGTTATAACCCTGCTACCTTGCCCGGAGATGTAGCGAGGTATGTAATTTGTTCAGGGTGAATCCAGCAGCCTTGCCTCTCCCTGACAGGGCGATGCACCCTGAGCAGCAGAGCTTGGCTGGCCACCGCTCCTGTTCCAGCAGCGGAACCAGTGCTGGGGCAGCTGAGAGACCATGAGCTGCACACTCAGCTCAGCACGGTCATTTTCTGCTGGCAAATACTTTCTGCACAAGGTTTCTTGAAAAAAAAAAAATTACTAATGGAAACTTTACAGTTTCAGAGCAGAGGATCCACATTCCTATGAATTAAACTCCACGCCAAACATACATCCATTTATCTAAGCGCAAACTCATCCAACCACACCGTTCTGGTGCTGCTTTTGAACCTGTCACATTTCAAGCCTGCAATAACTCTCACAGACTGGGAGTCTTTATTTGTTCAGAAACTGACTCAGCCAAAGACCTGAATGCTCAAGTGCTCTGAGTGCCTTTCTTCCTTTAGAGTATCTGTAATTATCTGAAGATATTTTAAGTGGCTTACTTATACAGGAAAAAACAAACAAACAAACAAACAAACAGATCACCACCACCAACAGCAACAAAAATGACCCCAAAACAATTAGACAAAGAAAGTAAGGGAACAGAATTCTAATAGCTGTACTTTGTATTCATGCCCCTGCTGGTAACCTGGATGTGATATAAATTATCTATTAGGCATCCACAGAATATGTGCTTTGAGAAAAGAGTAGTCACAGAATGGAAGATATAGAAGCTCTGTGAGTAATCTTTAAATACTAAACATCAGGAAATATATTTAAAAAAAAGAAAAAGAAACAAGGAGAGGACCAAAAGTGGTATCTTTAAAGCCAGCATAATTTAAATATTACCCCTTTGTTTCTCTCCCTGACTAGCTGCCTTGCTATTTTATTGCAAGTTTCAGAACCAAATAACTGGTCAAGGTTCCCTAGAAGGAAAATGCCTACATAAAAGATTCAATTAAATTGAAATTACTCAATTCAGTCTGCGTGTGTCCAAAGCAAACTCTGCTTTACTAGGAAACCAGACACAGGTATTCAGCTAAAAATTGCCACACATTAGACCTGTAATTTCAGACCCTATTTCCCTACAAAGTACAAATCAGTGCTCTTCTGGTTTCATGGCTACCAGGATGTCATCACACTCTTTTTCTGAGAAAGTCTGAGAGGATGAAAGGAGGAGCTTAGGAAATAATTTTGTATTTTCTCTTAGAAATACAAAATATTTAATTTCTTCTCAATTATTTAAATGCCATGGAGAAATAGGATTAGAAGTGGAGTCAGAAAATAATCCAAGACATCGAAGAAAAACTGTAAAAACTGTAATCTCAATAACATTCCAAAAATAACCATTTCGGGGGGGGGGGGGGGGGGGTGGGGGGGGTGGCAAAAGCAGTTTCTGTGTGTCTGAATGCTTTAGAAACTTGCAAAAATATAAGGCTTTCTGAAATCAGGTGTTATATATTCGACTCTCATTTCACAGAGCTAAAATCAAACTGAATATTTAATTCTAAGTATAAACTAATGCCCTGATCTAGAATCATGTAGCATGAAGATAGATTACTGTTGGCATGGCGAGTCCCACTGAAATCCCTGGGATATTGTGTGAGCAGAGCAGCCCGCCTGCGTGCCACACAATGCTAAATCAGGGCTCGACACAGTAATGCTGAAACTGAGTTTGAGATATTAATTCACAGTTACCATTTTTAACATCACGCTTTTCTTTTCATTTCTCTCCTTGTTTTAAAGGTCGGTGCATCTAGGTGATATTTTCCATACCCTAAACAATATGCAGGGCATTCAAGTAATAACGTGCTTTCATTATAAAATGTTGCTGTTGAAGCGCTTACATCTCAAAATGAAATGAAAGCCACTCAAGCCAAACCTTGTAAGGTTTTGTAAAAGTTTGCAAGCTACAAGCGGGACAGATTTACTTGTGGTTTGCTGAGGTGACACTAATTATCACCCTGTAAACTTTGGATGAAATCCTTGTCCTGTTGAACTGATGGGAGCTTTGCCACCGGCTCCAGTAATGCCCAGGGTGCACCCTCTGGCGTAGGCTCTGTGCCACAGCCTAATGCAATCTGCACAGTGAGCCCCATAAGTTTATCCTGAAAGCCAAAAAACAGTAGGTCAGCTTGTAATCACCCGATCTTTCTCTTTTCAGACGGCCAGTTTGAGTCGCTCTGCTTGGTACCGAAGACCCAAGCAGCTTCCTGCCCTTATGGGAGCTGTGCACAGCTTCAGCCAGTGGATTTAGTCGGTGCTGATGGTAATTTATTAGTATGCGCTACCCAAATTCAAAGACTTTCCAAGGAAGTTTGACTGCAACAGTAGCATTCTGATTTATGAAGCTTGGTTATCATTTTTAAACCACAGCCCTACACCCAGCCTTGCTCGACTGACAATGACATATACCCAGCGTGGCTGTCAAGCGTCGCGGGCTGACTTCGGGTCCCCACGCCGGGCACTTGCAGCAACGCTGCCGTGCGCTCAGACACCTGCCTGTAACCGGCCCCAGCCGCAGGAGTAAGTGCAGAAGTGTGCCCGCAAGCAGTGCACTCCAAATAAAAAGAAATAAAAACAAAAATCTGGCTGTACAAAACCAGCTCTGTGCAATCAAAGCTTGCACTGCAGCTGCTATTGCAGCATTAGAGATTTCAATCCAGGTTTGGAAAAAAAAAAAAGGCAACAACAACAACAAAAAAACACACCAGAAACCTTATACTAGACATATGACTATATATGTGTACTTGCATGCCAGCACTGCTTCTAAATATGGATGTTGAATGCTCCCTCTCTCTCTACACCACACCATCGCATTTTCAAGAAACCACTTCAGAACATATTTGAACATGCCTACTTAATAGGAGCAAAACGTCATACAACCAAAACATCCTCCCCATGTGGAGAAAGTACATTCTCCACTGCAAACATACAGTAAATGTAACTAGAGGAGGTATGGGAGATCTAAGCGGCGGAAACATGCCTGCCTGGAGTCCAAAAGAATTACATTAAAGATGCTCAAGTGTCATTTTAAGAGTCTGTACCCTGACATCAAGCAGCCAAAGACTCTTTCATGGTCTTTCTTCAAACAAGAAGGCAGAAACACAAGTAGGGATTTTCTTTTATGCTCAGCAAGATAAAAACTGAGTATAAACACTGAAGTATTTATTCTCATAGCAACCCCATGAAACGCACTGTTATTCCCATTTTACAGACGAGGAACTGAGTCACAGAAAGACAAGCTGGCTCACGGTTTTAAAGGTGGCTTAAAAAAAATAAGCCGAGGACTCTGGGTCTGCATGCAGTGTTTGAGCCACAAAAACAGCATTCATCCTTCATAATAAGGTCAGCTTTGCATTCAAAGACTGTGAAGGTGCTGAAGGAATTCTTTAAATCCTTCTTGTGTAAATGCTGCTAAAAGCTACTCGACATTAAGATGAGAACTGGTAAACCTGAGCTCCAGTAACACATCCCCTCAAGCAGGCTCCAAAGAAAACGTGGAAAATAGGTGTTTCATAGCTGAAAAACAAAATGCCTTTGCAAATGATTTTGTTTGTGTGAGTGATGTGCTTTTGCTGAAAGACTGGTGTGTGCAAAAAGGGTATATTTTTGGTACGTCAGCTTCAATTACCAGCAATCTAAGAGTGAAAAGTGACAGCCTTTTCCCAACAACCTCTTCCAAAGGAGCTGCCCATCAGACCAGAGCCCTGTTCCCCAGTGTGAGCTTTCCTGCTTTATGACGGGGCATAAGGGCACTGAGCCATTTTATTTAAATTCGTTTCGAGAAAACCGCTTGTTGGATGTTGATTTCCAGCAGCCACTGCCCTCCAAAGAGAATATTCATAGCCAGTATTTCACTCCGAATGCTAACAGGATAAATTTGAGCCCCTCTATACTTTGTACCTTGTCCCTGTTTGATGCATATTCACAGCCATTTACATCACTTTGCAGAAAAATGCTCATGAGGGAGAAAGGGCATCCTACTAACTGCTGTGGGGATTATTACTAAGATGAACGTTAGAGAAGAAAGCAGAAAATGGTCCTAGCAGGCAAGCCGGCTGCTAGAAAAGGCAAAGTGTGGAAAAACCACAGAGCTTTGAGTCCATCACACTGCCAGACAAAGCAGCACAAGTTTCAGCACGATACCTAACACTTTATATCAGGCAGCTATTAAGAGGGCTTCGTAGCCTGCTCATTTCCTCGCCATTTTGTTTTCTCTATTTAAACAAAAATTACAGTCTCTCATTTCACTCGTGTGGCTAAAATGCCCCGTAATCCACCGTATCCTTGGCTCTGTCACTGTGCTTGCTGACCCTACAGCGAGCAGGCTCTGACCACCAAATGCGAGCAGAATAAATTATCGCTGACACTCCAATATTTAATTATGCAGCTGTCAGAGCGGCCCTTTCGAAATTCATTTTAATAAAGTGGGAACTTTTTCCTTTCAAGGTTAGAGTCAGGGGAGTCACCTTCTGTGTCAGGCTGAGGTCTCCACCATGAGCTTTGCATTCTTCCCCGAGAAGCCTGTCACTTGGCCTGATAGAAGGACCAGATAACGGCCCCGATGTCTATTGGCCTCCCCCGCCCTGCCTGAATGAACATCCTTCATTTAAACCCACAATAATGAGGACCTCAAAGTCAGACAGGCAGCCACAAGGGCAGCTCGTCAGGAAAAAAAAATGGCTTCTTATTATAAAATTCACTCAATGTTATAGCTGCAATCTAAAAGCAATCATGTTCATCTCACCGTTTTAACTGGTTAACCAGAAATATTTAACATGTTAAAAAATGTGAACAGAAACCAAATGTATGAAGCCACGTTAGCCTGTATTTATCTGCACCGAACTCAGACAAGTAGAGGAATATTGCTCTGTATTTTGTGACAGGCAAAGTATCCAGCTAAATCTTTTTGCCAAATATTTAGATAATAAAGCTACACAATGAAACTCTTTATAAACACATAGCGTATAATACATGATGTACGCATACCATGGTGTATACAGTATATTGATCATATATGCTCTCTGAGATATTTAAATGAAAAGCTGCTGTGTGTGTATACTTAGGTATCCACATACACATGTAAACATAGTATATTAATACATACATGAAACAACCCTGCAACAAAGTGCTGGTCTTGCAGAGACTATTTTAACATGTGGTCATCCCCCAGTTGAACCTTCAGATTTGCTTTCTAAACTTCTGATTTTTTTAGTGTGCAGCCAGGAGAAAAATAGATACAATTTTACCATAAATAGCCAAAAAATAGGTAAGCATAGTTGACCTAAGGAAGGAGAGAAAGAAAAACAAGAAAAAACAAAACAAAACAAAAAAACCACCATACATATATCCCAAATCTTCTTGTTTCTGTGTGACAACACTGCTAATTTCCAAGGTACAGTAACAACGTTAATAATAACTTTGACTTACATGCTATATTTCATCCTGGGTTCCTACGTGCCGTATAAGCACTGGAGATTTAGCTGTGTAACGTTTTCCCAAGTACAATTACACATCTTTTAAAAATGGGAAAGTGAAAAACACATAAATTGTGTGTGGGCTGGGAACTAAAGCTCTTAGGGAGGCCCACATCTCCTGCTTAAATCAAAAGAAGTTTTGCTAATGAGAAGGAAGTTAATGGGATACCATCCCATAGGTGCTAAGTAACTTGTCCCAAGACACAACGTGAGCCAGTGCCTGACCCAGGAAAAGAAATTCAAGCTTTTGCAAAAATGTTTTTGACTTAATTTGATCCACACTGAAGTCACAGCCAAGAGAGAACAATATGACTCACTAGTACAAAATGTTTTATTTTCTGGGTTCATTAGTATTAATGAAGAACAGGTGTGAGGTAACAGGGGAAATGCTGTGCGCAGCAGCTCTCCAGCACATTCTCCTGCCCAAGTCATGCCTCAACATTTGGTCTTTTGCACTTTCCCTGCAAGGGGGTGCACTTTGTATCTTACAAATAACACACAAATAAATCACTAACCACAAACCTAGCAGCAGAAAATACGTAGTGCATAGAAAAAGGGTAAAAGTTCACTGAAGTTTCACATTTTTCCCAAATTTGCAGGGCTGTGCTAAGAGACTTCACGTATACAGATGAAATGGAAATAGCTCAGTCACTGGCTGCTTTCAACGTGAGGTCAGAACTTACCACTAAAAATGAGATGCTTTCTACCATCCTTCTGTCTCATTCATTCGTTTGCCTCATATCCACATAAAATAGCCAATAACATACAGTAGGATTCATCCCACTCAACATTAGGTACCTAAACAATGCCCTTTGAGGAAATGTTGGTGTTCTCGTCCTCCTTTTGCCAGTGGAGTTACCTGCTATCTTCCGAGGCTGAGCTGGAACTTAACTGAGTTGAATGATCCTTTGGTGGTACCTCCCTCACTGAATTTGTGTACAAAATTGAGGTGATATCTCCTACCATATGTGCCTTAAATAGTGGGAATCTGGGTCTTGGACAGTTATTTATTAACTGTACATGAAGTACATAGCCAACGGGACTCCACTTCCAAGAGATCTACACGTGTTTCTGTACTATAAATATTAATAACTGCCACTCTTTTTGTACAGCTTCTGCTAATATTATCTCCCACTGTTTCCTGCTTTCGGTCCTCTCACTTTATTTTTGGCTGTGTAATTTAACTTTGATGGAGACAAATATTTTGACATACTGTCTGTATCTCAGCCTCAGCATGTACAGAGTTGAATGCATCTTCCCATTGGCTTGCAATTCACCATAGACACTTACTGTATGGAGACTATGCAACTGGAATTGAAAGTAAAACCCTCGTGAATAAAGAAAATGTACTCATATTCTATTATGAACCTGAGGAAATTAGCACCTTAAAAAATCATTGTCTTCAATGAGTTTTAACCATACAGCTTCAGCTTCACAGAAGCACCATACTCCCAAAGGTTTCTGTCGAAAACTCTGCTGTGAGTAGCACAGTCCACCTTCTAGGGCATTATACAATGTTGTTAGGACAATTCTTTTGCTGCTAATCCAAATGGATTTGCTGAATCCTACTTGTCACTATTTTTTTGCAGTGGAAAAATAATTACAGAAAAAAATATCAAAAAAAACACATATATCTATCCACATCAAAAAATACATATATCCTATCCACATTCTGTCATGTGCACAGACAAACACACCAAACTCACGTTTTGAGAGACTCACGTAAGTGAACAATTGTTGAATGTACAGAACAGCAAAGGCCATGATTCCAGGGCAATAATATGGAGAGTGCAAATAAATTCTGACTCAATGAGAAGGCTTACACTAACCTGGCGTTGGGCGAATTTTCAGTCCACAAATTCCTTCACAACTGAGTAAATCTAAAGAAATAAAACTAGATTGAGCATTGCTTTAATACGTGCTGCTGTAGTTTCCCACACTGTTCACTGGCTTGTTAAATATGAAAAAGATTTGCCTTGCAAAGCTGTGGTGAGAAATACAGTCACAGATGGGTTAATTGTTCACTCCTTGGATCTTACCGTTTTTATTTTGGTTTAAATATAACCTGTTATTATAACAAGAACACTCCCCGGCCTTGTGTACAAGACTCAAATATAATCAGCGATATCACACTGTCCCTTAATAGAAGGTGCAATATAAAAAAGATCATTTAAGATGCCAGTAGCTTCCCTCCTGACCCTGCCTGGCTGAGAGGCAAATTGCATTAGAAAATGACATGCCATTCATCTCACGAGTAGTTGCAGGAACATTTAGCTAATTAAATGATTAATAAATTTAACACTGCTTTATAATTTCATTTAGCCGTGTTGGAAATCACACGGTGCACTGCGTGTGCACCGAATGAGATTAGGTGGGAGTTGTGGGTTTCACCGGCTGCCCTGGTAATTGAGATTAGTCTATTACTACAGTGACCTTTTTAACTTTTATATTCTCTTGTTAAAGTGAAATAAAATTTTATTCACTTTTAAGGTGTATTTACTTAGTGAAATTTACGTGAAATTAAAGAAATACCAAGCGAAAAAGTATTTGTGGTATCTGTTCATTTTATTTTTGTTCTTTTAAGCTTATTTTGCACCCCCTTCAGAATTCTTGTTTTAATTTGGTGGTCTATCACCACCACCATTGCACATGTTGAAAAAAACTCTCCCTTTATCACTCTGAGCTCACAGGTTAAAAAAAATAAAAAAATAAAAAAAATAAAAAAATCAAATACTGCAAAACTAAGTGGCAGAGAGTATGGGGTTTAGTACATACAAAAAAGCCATAACCTAGACATACCTAAATATTCACATGCATTTACAGTAGCTTTATCACGAAGAAGCTACTTTGTGAGTTGCTGTTAAATGGTGAATCTATTTGTTTTAGCAGCCAGTTGTGCAAGGAAGTAAGCAAGCAGGAGGCTACAGCCATAGCCAGTGATGGACAAATACTACATTTACATTAGTGCAAACGTCCACATTTTTTGTACACCCATCCATATGTGTAACATAACTTTAGTGAAAATGACCGAGCTTATTTTTAAGTATCACCGTTCACTATATAACTATGTATTGTATAATCAGTGCTTAAACTCAGCTTCTTAGGGATAGGAGGGGACACTGAGAAAAGAGGCAACTCCCTCATTCAACCCAGCTTATGGTAGAAATAGAGACTGCTGTGACACACCCCAATTTTGTACATTACCTTGAAGGAAAAAAAATATTTAAAGTTTTTGCTGTGATTAATATTGAAAATCATTCCTAACAGTTCTGTATAACAATGACTGATGCTGCATCTTCAGACAGTCAGCGTAGGTTAGAAGGTTAATATCCAGGTAGTTCAAATAGCCAAATAAACTCAAAATCCCTACATGAAATAACCTTTGTCTATGCAGGCACAGCTTGCAGTTATCCCAATGTTAAAAGCATAAACATCTATCCACATAAAACTTCAGCAATACAAGGATTCATTTTATCAGTTCTTAGAAAACTTGTCAAGATTACTGACACTTAAACCAACTCAGAACAAATTTTCAATCAATGTGTCTAATGCTAGGAGGGATGTTTAATGTGTTTCCTTTTGAACAGATGAGTGTTTATAACGCAGGAAAAAATGAATTCAAATGCATATCATTACCGAAAACTGATCTCTACCTGAATCACATGGTGAACCATTTCAAAAATGTTTGAAAATGACATGTCAGAACAGTGTTGGCTTTTTCCTGAGATCCCGATCACTCAAGAAAGGGATAAACTACTTGATATACTGTTCATATGATATGGATATAAAATCCATGGTGGCTGAAGTGAAACGACGTAGTGGAAATGGGATCTGACAAGAGTAAGTAATGGTTCTGCTCACTTACTCTGGTAAAATTAAATTCCAATATAGATAGGTCCAAAAACGTGGGATAAAGAAACTATTGTTAGCAAATGCATTAAATATAGCAACTACAGCAACAATCTCATCTTGGAGGCAAAAAAAGGCCAAACAAATTATAGGCAATAATTATAACAGCTATTTACTGTGGTAATCGGAAGTGAAAAATGTTCCTGGATTTCCAAAGAGCACCATCACCACATATTTGAAGAATCATCAGTGGGATGCAGAGGTGCATTGGTGTCTCATTGTAGGGGAATAAATTCTAGTTCTTTTGATTCAATGATTAAGGGCCACCTGGTTTCAGCGGGACTCAATTTCTACCCAACATTGTCAGGCTATTTTCTTGCCTTCAGGGCAACAAAAGCTAAGCTCACAGCCATGGGAGACTAGTAATGTCTCCCCTACTTTTAGATGTGACTAATACAGATGTCAAGACTTCCTTTAACATCAACAGAGAAAAAGGCACTCTTTGGGAACTATCCATCTGACCTAATTTAGTCATTTACCCTAAAGCGAGATAAGCTGTGGTATAAATAAAAGTACCTTCTTCTCTCCTTGGACAACAAAGGGAATCATACCCCACTAATTTTATGGAAAAAAAAATCCTCTAAGCTTCAAGTTCTTGACAAGAACTGAAAAATAGTAAATCCACTCTGAGGCCTCCAGAACTAAGCTCTTTCTCTTGAAATATGTGTAGGATCAAGAGCTGCTAAAATGTTTCTGTGACAAATGCATGATACTTGGCGTATTCACAGATTTAGCAGCTTTGACTTATGAAGTTCTTTGAAACCTGATTCTTATATCCAGGACTTTCCCAGGAATGGTCAGTTATGGCCATTCTTGTTTTCATACATATTTTTTTTCTTATGGGAGTGGTCACTGGCATTTGGATGGATATATTATTTCCTCTGGGGAAGGTAATATATGAGGCTGATGATCTGATGACATGTACTCTATAGACAGTATCTTACAAATGTCAGAGGGAATACTGTTTTCTATAAAAACAATGACATATGTCTAACGGAAGCTCTGCCTCTAAAAATACAGCTTGTACATTGGGCTTTCTACAACTGAAAGTGTAATGTGAATTTTATTTCTTGGAAACAGATTATTTATGCTGGCAACCACAGACATGACAGGATCTAAATAGCCATTATCCACTCACAACTGTGAGAAGCAGGAAAACCTACCCAATTTTTCCAGGAACTTATGTCCCCTAGTGTCTCCCTAAGTCATGAATCATATTCCTTCAGACAAGATCAACTGTATATTTTATTAAAAGAGAGGTAACCTTTAAAATAAGACTGTTGCAAACAAATAGATAAGACTTAGCAAAAAGACTGGCAGAACTCCCATTAATAAGAAAATGTGTCTATAGAAAAATGTCATAAATGTTGAATAGATTGATTGATATTTTTTTTTCAACAATTCTTTGCAGTTCCATAAATGAAGTTAGATCTATGAGGGACCTGAGAGTACTAAATCTTCAGGAGTTAAAATGGTCATTATTAAGATAAGTATTTTTATCTTTTCAGTACTTTTGTCCACATCAACTTATATAATGTCCACTTTTGTATCAAGGTAAGTTGGTATCCATATTCAGTTTTAACTTAAATAAGTTTTAAGGGCTACCTGTATGAGTTCTAATAATGTGCACTGATGCATAAGTATGGTCATTGTTTCTTATAATTTGCATTGGGAAACTGTGTAAGGTCAAGCTTGCGTTTCAGTAAGTAGTCTTTGATTTTAATTACCTCAGTATGAAAGATGAAATCTTGGTTCCAGTAAAGGCAATATCAATTTTGACAATGGCATGAGAAAAGATGAGATTTCATCCTAGGTTACTGAATATGCAGTTGTATATATGCCTACCTAAACATATATCCCAGGCTTCATAGTCTAGGATTTCACATAGCTTATTATCAAGTCAAAACCAAAACCTTTCAAAATGTCTCATTCAATTGGCATAAAAAAGATCTGCACACAAGCTCGATATCAATCCCTTCTTAAAATTGTTATGTGTACAAATTAGTTTAGTCATGCCTGTAAGACTCATCTTTGGGGGCAAGGGTGGGTCAAAACCATATTTAGCCACTTGGCCATATGAGGTTTCCAGAAACACCAACGAGAAACACCAAAAAATCAGAAACACCAAGGAGAAATGACTGTCTTCTACTGAGAACCATTAGAGCCATATTAATTATCCATTGTCAGTAACATTTCGATTGCTACAAAGTTGTTATGGCTACAGGTCAGACTTTGCAGACCGGGTGACACATCTACTATCTTGACTCCAGATAAGCCACCCAACCCCACCAGACAGACTCTCTCTGTGCAGCAGCTGTGTTACAATGACAGAACCAGTGACTTTCCACATACAAAGCGAAACAAAACAAAACAAAAACAAACAAACAAAAATTTCTTCTAGAACTTCGACTCATGGAACTCACTCAAAGCAACTTGTCCTAAGCAACCATGTATATCCTCTTGAAAAAAATAAAAGAAAAGAAAAAAAAAAACACGCAGGAAAAGCAACCAACAAAAGACATATTCACCTGCTTTTAAAGTCATGCATTTTATGCCCCCTAAGTCTAGCTTCTCCCACAAATCCCCACAGAAAAAAAGCTTTCCTGTTCTCTGCTAACAACCCCTTACAACAAAACTCTTTCCTCTTTTCTTCAGGAAGGTGAGATTCACACCATCTATTTAAAACTACTGTGAGCTCTGACTGGTGTCTTCTTTCTCTGTCCTTTTGCAAAGCTACTTTCCTCTCTTCATTGCAGGTGTAGAGATTTTAGACTCCCAACTTTGGTCATCTGAATTGCATCAAATTAGATATCTGGGATTGTCTAAATTAGTGTGTTAGTTCCACCCATAAGGTCCTGTTAATCATAGTCCCTGAGCCATGGAAAAACAGCTGTGTAAATTGTGCTGGAGCTTGGAAATGGCTCCTTCTCAGTTACTGGCCAGGCCACCACCACCTACCCACAGGTTCCATCACAGCTGTTTTTCTGTTTCCTAATGGCAACTTCTTTTAATTCCATGTTCTCACAAAAAAAAGACCAAAGAGAAACAACAACAAAAAAAATCCATAATCTAAACAGAAGCAGAGATGATGCTTTTACAAAGTAATCTGTCTATTGCTTGCTCTCCATAAATATATAACCAGTAGTGGCAAAGCAGCTGCTATTTTTCACACATGAAGAGGCATAGTGATATCTCAGTTACCAAGAGGTGGCAAATGAAAGCATTATCAGCAGCTGGATTATAACCTTGAGCTTCATTTCTAACAGTGATTTGACAGCTCAGAGATGTCAAATTCATGAAGAGTGTGATATCTGACATCCTGGCTATTGAAAATGAGACATATTTAGAAAAAGTTAATGCAACATACATAGGTACGCTAAGGGGAAAGAATCCCTAACTCAGGTCCTGAGTCACTTGCTAGTGTCCAAAACAGGTTGGGAGTTTTGCACAGCAGCCTGCTGTTGCCTCTGGGCATTCCTGAAGATCTAGGAAGAATCCTTGTGGTGGCTGAATCAATTCTCCTGGCTCAATCAGAAAAGAGCAGTCTTGACCTCCCAGCCCTACTGTAAATAAAGACGTGTTGCAGGATATTTTTATGCATTGTTATTTTTGTATGTTGTTCATAAAGTAAATTCCAGACTAACTCTGACCATGTAGGTCTCATTATTACTTCCTCCCTTCCCCCAAATAGAAAAGTGTACACTGGAATGCATCTTGAATGGCTGCTTCACTAAAACTATGTTGGATACATGGAACAACTAATGCCATTAAAAGCAAAGAAACAAACCCTGTTACTTGTGTTTAGGGAAGCCTGGCAAATCTTGTAGCTCACAGTAATGTGAATTTAGCTGCTCTAATCTCTTAGGTTGTTTAATTTTAATTGGACTATTGATTCCCAAACTAATTTTTATGCCATCAGTGTCAAATCCCTGCCTTGTAACCACTGAGACAAACCCAGCTAGCTTGGTGCATTGAGCTCTGAAAGGTCTGACCCTACTCCAGCCTGACATATCTTCCAGGGTTATGACTCGCACTAATGGGCTATAATCAAGGCCACAATCTCTGTGAAGCCCCAACACAGTGGTTTGTGGCCAATGGACCTGCATAATCTTGCAAATCTACACCAGATGCCTCTACTGGCTCAAGCTCAAACCACCCTTCGACTTGGCATGTAAGCTGGCTGCACCACACAGAGGATGCAGATACTCCCACAAGATGTGCTGTCGCTGGTTCCATGCTCCTGGTTATGATGGATGATTTTCACTGCTAATGAGGAAGAGAAAGGGAAACTGAGTGTGTGTTGGTCCTCTTCCAGCAGCCTGTCCTGACTGACAGCTTAGCCGGCGCCTATCCGCTGGAAAAGATGTCTGAACTGGAGATGGATTAGTGGTCACGTAGGCTCATCCAAAACATTGGTTTCCACAAAGCTTGATTCTATGCCTCTGGGTCTACTTTAAATGCCAAAATGATTTTTTTTGCCATTGAAAAGCAACTGTGTACATTTACCCAATAAGTCACAGAAGTGGATCTGTAGGTCTACCCCTGCAGAAAGTGTCACCAGTGTTAAGCAAATTATTATAAGCAGGAGTAAAGTAATCAGGGGTGGAAGTTCTGGTGGGTGTAAAGTCCAATTCTTAACATAAGATGTGCTCCTTATCATGGATTTAACATTGTTTAGTGTGATTCCCCTGTAATTACTCAGAATTTAAGCCATTTGACCCTACTGCATTAAGCCTTAGTATTTCCTAAATCATGTTAATAAAAAGCAAATGGCTAGTCTCCTACTTTCTGGAACAAACGCAGGACTGTGCAAGGGAATTCAATGCACAAGCCATTATGAAGCCAGTTGTGGTTTAGCTACCCAGGATGATGGGAGCTGCTCTCCTGGGCTCAGCGCAGGTGTAAGTCTGCGTGCGTATCGCTGCCACCTCGGTACAAACAGGCTGTGCATTGTACTCTGCTCATCCATCACCCACTCTGTCAACACAGGTCAACTAATCCTGCTCTTTGCGACCTCTGACCAGCACGCCGAAGGGAGGCAACGAAAATTCAAATGCACTGCTGAGGGAGACAGAATTGTTAAAGCTGCCTTTTCTTCTCGCCGAGACAGGGTAAAACAAACTTCTAAATGCTATTAGAGAGCAAGCCTCCGTAAATAGGGAGAACCTGCTCTCCGAGTCTTCCCCTTTATGATTAATACGTTGTCAAGTCCTTCAAGTGCTTTCCCGTAATGCAGACACTTTTTATTTTTTTTTCTCCTAAAGATTCCTGCCTCAAATCAGTCACTCTATCTCAATATTTCATGGTTAAAAAATAATAACAACAACAAAGGCAAGCAGAGGCACGGCCCAACCCAGACAAAAGGGAATTGCAGTTGCACCAGATCAAAGCTGCCAGCTCTACAGAGGGAGCTGATTCCTCACTTTGCCAAGCAGAAACAATAAAAAATGTTGCTGCCTGAGTTAAAAGTGTGAGTGGTAAGAAATACATGAAAGTTAAAGTGAAAGAAGAAGATAGGCCAAACTCGCAGACTGGTGTGTCTGGAGCAGGATTTTCACATAGGTGTTTACTTTTAGGGCTTGGGGGCAACTCAACAGAAGAAAGTAGGCCGAAAAGGCTTTCATATTTGCAATAACAGTGATCTTATTCAAAATAATGCCGTTTCTCCTCATTCAGAGAAGTTTCAGTACTGGAATGGGTAAACTAAAAGTATCTACACGCCCCAACTTTTCTTATTTTTCTTCAGGACAATATTTTGAAAGGATGAACTGAAGAAATCACAAGACTCATAAACAAACCAAGCGAAGACATCTCCTGTCTTAGGTGTCAAGGTAGTCACATGTGTAATGTTTTTACTGAAAAATTGAAACAGGTATTTAGAGCAAATTCAAAACACCTTCCCACTTCCTGTAGTTACTAACAATATAGTGGAAAAAATGTACACATCCATTTGCATGTTTTGCTTGCAGGACCTATTACCATTTCTGTAAACAGAAGGTGAGATGTGGAAATTCCTTTGCATCGAAGAGAAACTGAGCACAGTAAACACGAGATAAACATTGCACATCATGTACTACAGTGAGTAGCTAGTTTACAAGAACCTTTCCAAAGACGCACAGTAGTGATTGCTGGTGATGAAAGGGAGGGACGCCATTTTAAAGAATAACTTCAAGGCAGACAAAATTGAACCCAAAACGCAATAGCAGAGTACATAAATGGAATGACCTGTTTTTGGCACAACTGGTCCGATACTCTACCTTGCTCTCAAAAACTGTGTTTAAGAAGACTTATTTTGGAAGCTCTACAATTTCGGTAACTCTCTCTTAGCAATTTTGCTTTTCAGTTTGTTAAGAGGAATTTGGTTTTCACATATGACTAGCAGCTTGTTAACCTATGGAACAAAAAAGCAAAATATTTAGGTGAAGCAAAAAGGTACACACAAATGCAGTAGAAACTGAACCTGAAACATAGATGCTAAAACCCAAACCATTTCAATGACTCCAAAAAATGGATGTATTCCCACTCGCTCATTTTCTCATGTTTAAGTGGAGGGCTGTATAAAGGACAAAAGTGATCAGCCCCCCACACTGGCACAATTTTTTGGACCACTGACGTCAATTGGAAAGTAGGTTTTAAACACAGGCCCAAGTTCTCAGCAAGATTGTAACTATTACTCTCCCTCAGAGAATACAGAACAACCCCAGAAAATGTATGTTCTAACCAAATTTTTGTTGCTAATGTGCTATTTTCTGATCTATCACCTGATATTTCTCCAAGACATAGCTCTTGATATGAAAAACTGGTGGAAATACAGTCCTTAGGCACAGTTCTATCTCACATATGTGCACACAGCTTGCCACTGATTTCAACAGGAGTCACATTTAAACAAATCTAAACTAAATGTTCAGCTTCTGGTAGTTCCCAAGATAAACACGAGCAGGCCCCTGTGGTGTGATAGCCGTTAATGCAAATGCACAGCTTTGTTGATATGTAAAACCTTCTAAGAGCCAGAAGCTGGTTATTCTTAGTCATCAAGATGAGATTTGAATCTTTGGGATGTTTGCCTAACCCTGTAGGCTTAATCCTTTCTGAGTTACAAATTATAATACTCCAGAAGTTGGTTAGAATTGATTGTAGATCATTGCAACATGTAAATTTGCTGGTCAGATTGTAGGCTGACCCTACATTTGAAAAATCATCAATAATATAGTTACCAAAAATAGTAGCAGAATCCTGAATAGAAATATTTAGATGGCCACAAAGGCTTGGATTTGAAGGGTGAAAAGGCAGGAACTGATTAGCTTCACGCTAGAAAATTGAGTTCAAAGTCATCAGAAGTGCTCAGGGCTGGAGGATTTTTATTGCCAGGGCAGGAACAAGTGAGGAGCTGCTGAATACAGCTGATATTCCATTGATAGCTAAGTAGGAGAACATCCTTATAAAGCTGTACAAAGGAAGTTTAAATAGGTTTTCACAATTCAGGCTGAAAGGCAATCTCACATAGAAAACATCTAGTTTCGTACAATGGCCCTTTTTCAACGGATGGGTTGAGATCCTCTTGCACTTGCACTTTCTTTTGTTGTTTTTTTTTCTAGGACACTTCCTGTTTAGGAAATGAAATGATATTCAAAACTGGGGGTTTACTGTAAGTGATTTCAATAATGTACTTCTCCTCCTGCCACAACCACAACTCCAGTCCCTGTCTCTCCAAAAATAATAATAATAATGAATGGTGAGTTCATGACATGTTACCTCGTGATGCCATTTGGCAGCAAGAAGGAAGAAACAGGAAAGTTGGCTCAAGACTATTATGGAGATAAATCTTGTTTGAGTATTTGTTTTACTACTTAAAACAATTGAAAAATACTTGCTTTAAGTATATTCCCCTTCTTTCCTCTATATCATTCTCACCCAAACAACATGGGGCTTGTGAGCTCTGTAAGTGTCCTTTTGAGACAATGCATAGATCTTCCATGGTTACCAGAAAGGCATGCAGACATAGCCTTTTACTACTAGCCAGAAACCTAACATTTGACAACATTTGTTACATATATTACATATTTACATATTTATTTGTTCACCACTGTTTGTTTTTTTTGTTGTTGGTGGTGGTGTAATTCACATTATACTCCTTTTTACTATACTACAAAACCAGAACCAAAGACGTGTTTTCAGTCACTTGTAGATTCCTGACTGAAGGGTCATACTTTTGAAAAAGATGATCTTGTTTTCCAGATGGGAGGATTTTATGTTAACCCAATCTGAGTTAATTGTAAACAGAGCAAATAGATACAATGAATGAAGAACTAAACTTCAAAAACATAATTATAAGGAAATGTGGAAGAAAGGTTGCAAATTCACAAAGAGTTGTTGACATGATCATGCACTGTTGTGAAAAGGAAAACAAAAAGACAGTGTAAATAAATTCTGTAGCAAATGCCTGATCTACCTCCACATTAAGGTTTTTCTTAGGTATTAAAGCCAGGTCCCTGTGCATACTGCAGTAACTTGGGAATAACACTTGCTTACTTTGTATAAATGATTGTGTAGAATTCAGAAAAGAAAAAAGAAGTGATAAGCCACTGATTCCAAGGATCAATGTACAGCTGGAAGTACCTATCATCTCAAGCTAAACAGCAAAACATTAATGATCCCTAGTGGTTGTTAAGAGTTTCAAAGTAAATTTTCTTAAGTATAAGGGTGTAGACACTGTTGTCCAGGGGAAAGTCCACCTCAGGAAACTTCCTTAGCTCTGGCTGTTTCCACTGCATGTGGTATTGCTCCCCTGTAGATTTCTAAAGTTCCAATTCTCAGGGTAAATAGGGATGTTTCTCATTGTCAGTTGGAGTGAATTTATTTTTATTATATTTATACGAATATATTCAGTATATTCACAGGGAGTTTGATCTCCCATGCTGTTGACTCTCTCGTATAGAATCTGAGCTGAAGACAGTTTTTTTTTTTCTGGTGTTCAGCACCTCAAAACCATTTATGTGAACTTCTTGATATAGAAAGGTTAACTGTTAGATTTGACGATCTTAGAGGTCTTTTCCAACCTAAATGATTCTATGATTTCTTCACTACAAAATACAACTTTGTGGAAACCAAACTTTTTTTTTAATAAAATATTTTTTATTAAATTTGGCTTAAATATCCTTTTTCTGGCAAGAAACATTGATTTTGTTACTAAGAAAGGATATTATTGTGGAAAATATTTTATATAGGTAGCAGTAAAAATGAAAATATTTCAAAATTTTTCTATTTAAATCTTTTTTCTTTTGTTTTTGGTCCTTCCCCACCCCCATTCTGGCCTTTTGACCCCAAATTGTGATTTGAAAGAGAAACTATTTTTCAAATGACCTCACAGGACCCAAACTTACTTTTAAAGCTTCTCTCAATGTCTGTAAAATACTTAGAGATTTTTTTTGAGGATGATAACCATGTAAATTCACATAATTTGTGTTAAAGTAAGACAGAAGAAGAAAAGATACGATGTGTTTTTAATCAGACTGCCTGGATTCTTTTTTTGCGTAACTTGCTCATCTTATAACATGAAAATACAGGGGAACTGAATGATCAAGCAACTCCCCATTAAAAAAATGCAAATAACCCATTTTTAATTTAAAAGATAGGCTAATTAAAAATAATGGCTGTGGACAGTTCCTGACAAAGCACTTCAAAAACAAGAACTACGTATTTCATGAGACTTTAGTGTTTTTTAATTAAGATGATTTTTCATTTCCCCTCTCTTGGACTGTGATAATAAAAAGCTCAATTGGAAACCAAGCAGTTTTTTTCCCATGGAGAAGTATAAAGAAGCAAAACTGATGTTGCCTCTAAGTGTGAAGAGAATAAAAATTCTAGACAGCTCCACTTAGCTTTAAAAGCTGCCCCCAAATTTTTAATCAAGTGAAATAGAGAGGAAAACTCAATGCCAGTGCTCAGCTTTACCACTGATAGTGAGCAAAATCTCCCTGCCTTACTGTTGGGTACTTCAACGTCCACTTCAATGGCACTCGCAGCTCTGCTTTTAGGCCAAAAAACATTCCTTTTGCTCATCCTAACTACATGACCCTCTTCCCTTCTCTCTAACGGTATCTTCTGTCTGCGATTCTTCAGGAACAAAAAAGCTGTCACCCACTGTGATGTCAACAGTGGAGACATCTGATCAAAACATAGAAATACAGATATTTCTAACTTCAGTTAATAACTATGTGAGGCTACTCTATCCTGTCAGTAGAGTGTACCTTCTTTTGCTTCCTTACATCCGTAATGGTACAGAAACTGGTAGCCCAGGGTTATCTAGAGTAGGGCCATGAGCAGAATAGCAGAAGATAGATAGACGTCCTTTAGCAGTCCCAAGATGAAGGAAAGTTAGGAGCCCCTATAAAATAATGAGCAATGTTTGGGTGTGGATTTACCATTGGAAGAATGATAGGATACCAGTGCACTCTGTCTTGTCCCATCAGCATTGTCAGTGTTCCACCAAGGCTCGGTTTGGTGTGATAGGACTCAGCCTTCTCTTCCTCCACCAAGTCAAACTGCAGCATCCAGGTCTGCTATTTGCAAAGCTGATTCTCAGACTGGATATATCAATATGCTATGGCCCTCTTGAGCTACTCGGGAGACATTAAGCAGTGTAAATGACTGGCTGAGGTAGATTTACACCTGCTTTCTGCCAGCATACTGGTGCAAAGCAGATAAAGTACACTAATCTGGACCCTTGTGTCCATCATGCTGTTTTCCAAAGATAGCGAGGTAGAAGAGCAGACACAGATTTCAGCAAACAGACACAAACACAAGAACATGACATCCACCTGACCCAAGCAGGATTAGAAGGTACACACTTCTTGGAAATGTTGTCTTAGCGGTCATAGTCTTAACGAGAGGAGGTAATGGGGACAAAAGAGCATGCGTGTGGGACTGCAGAACACTGATGCAGTTTTTGATAGGGAAGAGGTACCAGGTATTAGGGGAGGAACGTGTGCAGAGAACCTAAAGGGCAGAGCAGCCCCCGACGGGTGAGAACCACATCCTTCCAGCCTAAATTATTTTGCGATTCGATGATAATTTGCCTTTCCTGTGCATCTGTGCAGTCCAACCACTCTGTTTTACAGCTGTTTAGACTAGATTTTGTTAACTGTAATACCACATTGAGAAGTCATCACCTATTTCTAATTCTGACCTACCTAAGACTTACAGCCATGGTGTAAGAACCCACAGTCTGAAGAAAATAAGACATTATTTGCCATCTGCCCTCCTTGCCCTGAAAAACACAAATTTATAAGTCTCTATCCCTTTTTGGTTTTATAACCATATATTACCAAGGGGTGAGAAAAATCCCCTAGTGCACTGGAAAGGTGGGTTTCATGAGTAATCAGGAAACCTTTGTAGGCTTGTAAAATGTGAGAGGCATACCTTTTCAGCTCATAGGTCATATATTATGAATAGAGCCCACAGTCATTATACAATCAAATTTTATAGACTTTAACACACTCCTTGAAAGCAACCTAAAGCTTTTAAGATGGGAAGCCTCCAAGAAAAACAGTTCCAGAGTATCTGAAGATGCTTGCAGGGCTGTTAAGGAATTCATTCAAGTTGTGTTTCTTGCTGCAAAATTTATCAAGTTGAGAGAAATACGTGCCTTCAGTTTTCAGTCAGAATATTTAGCAGTACTAATACTTTTCCAACACTAATACAGAGTCTTTAGAAAAAGCCAGCCTAAACCATTTTCCCTTCTAGGAATGTAAGAAAAGCTGATTTATTTTAAGTTTATTTTTATCAATTTAATCTTCCAAAGTTCAAAGTTTGTTTTTTGCTGTATTTTTTAAGGCAGAAACCCAGTCTCTACAGGATTATGGTCAAATATGCACAACATCAGGGTACACCTGGAAGCCATTAAGACCTGCATTTCAAATCCTCCTGCAAGGAGCAGGGGGGAGAATCCATCCTCCCCTTGCTCAGTGTTGACACCCTGTTTCTATTAGGGTAACCTTGAGCCAGAGGTGTTCAAAATAAGGAATTAAACTGCAAACAAACACATTATAAAGAACTCTGCAGTACTGCTCCAGGGCAGGGTCAGAGGCCAATTATGTCAGTCTGAGATAGAGAAAGACAGAAACCTCATAAAGGACCAGAAAGCTCCCAAGGAATAATGCAAAATCATTCAGGGATGTTTAAACATGTGAATATTTAACTTTAAAATGTTCAGGAATATTTTTTCTTCTTTTGATCGTGTTCATTTAAAAATATTTACTTGAGGTTAAAACATAAGCTAAATTATTTATTCTTCCACAGTCATTCTCTTGAAATTTAGGCTCATTTCCATGGAGTGTTTGGATTTCTTTTTAAAAAACAGAAATGCTAATATGATTTAGAACTCCTTTTTCTCTATATATATATTTCCTGGTAAATTGTGACTTGATATAGATATGAAATGCCAGATTGTTGGAAGCAAAACAGAAATTGCACTGTGAACTGCTATACCAGCTGGTAACCACATTTTCTAGAAAATCTGTGGGCAGGCTGTCTTGACAAAACAGAATGGGAGCTAAAATTGTTGCTATTTTTGTGTGATAAGTAGATAACTGAAAAGGCAAAACAACAATTTCACTTCAGAAATGTTAGCTTTCTAACTATTAATATTTCTTTCTCTCTTTACATAGGCTTTGCCAAAAAATACTTTGCTCACTCTTTTTAGCTCACATATATGTATGTCTACAAAATGGACTTTTCATATTCTATTCATCTCCTTTCAAGCAAGGCACAGTACCCCAACGCAATATTGTAAAGAAATGAAGGGATGGCTGATGAGCTCAACTTTCATACTTGCAAGACAGAATCTTTTTTTGGAAATTATATTGATTTTAATGAGAAACACCATAGTGCTGCTGCCACATTGGACTTACGTGTGTTTATTATATGAACCACTTGATTACTTTTTTAGTATAAAAATCTGAGTTCTCCATTCACAAAGCAAGCAGCCTTTTGTTTCCTTTTAAAACAGTTGAGATGTAAGATGGTCCCCAAAAGGCTGGCACCGTACTTGCCATGGCATGCAAAAAAACCCCTCAGCTAACCAACCTGCAACTCACACACTTGAAACTAAACCAAACATTTAACATGGGTGGGAAGAGCGCACTTTTTACCTAGGAAAGGGAACTGCTTCGAGAAGCGGTCCGACCTCTGCTCCATGCAGTATCAGCACTGCCGGGTGAGCACCCCCGAAATGGCAAATACAGGAGAGAAAACAAGTCTGGGCCGTAAGCAGCTGTCTAGCCATCACTCCCGGGTCACGTCCAGGTAAACAGCGACAGACTTTTGGCACTTGGAGGCAGGTGGTGGTGCTGTGATAAATCGTGTTTGTCCAGGTGCAACGCCAGACGTGAGTTTTGCTGTTTTTTCTTCCGAAAACGGTAAGGCAGCACTGCAGGCACCGCTCCTGCAGGGCTTGCACGCCATCCTCACCCTGTACCAAGGGCTCTGGAGGCTTTAAGCTTGTTGGGGAAAAGCCTCGTTCGCTTTAAACATGGAGAAAAGCCTAAATGAATCCTGCATGCTACCCCTGGTAGCTTGGTAGATTTGCTGGGCTACTTCTCCCCCAGCAAAGCCAGATGGTTGAACAGGGTGAGAGAGCAATGTTTGCCTCCTAAGCATGATTTCATTATTATTACAACTTAAGGAACTGATTGTGAAGAGCACAAGTGTCAGGGCTAAGACCATATGCAGCCACTGCTGGAAGCACCGTGAAAAAGTGATGAAGGATGAAGCAGAGCAGAACTCGTAAGGCTGAGACAAACCAAGGTTGCGACTGATACACTTATACCCTGGAAGTGTAAATAAATGTGAGATGCAAAGGGATTTTGTTCCTGAGGTCTCACACATTTTACAAATGAAAAGAGGAAGAGATGGTCTTCTTTGCTGTTCTATACGTACATATAGAAACCACACCATGAAACAGCACGTATTTTTATGAATTTTCTTTCTTTGCAGCACATAATCCCGTCAATGCACAGCACCTTGTCCAGGTACCAAACATGAGTGCAAAATATGTCAGGGCAAAATGTTTCCTCGCCATGCACACATAGGGAATAACGGGAACGCAGAGCAAGCAAAGAGCACTGGGGTCTCTCCTGATGTCCCAAGCGTGGCCAACAGCAGAGGGAGGACTGACCCCACGTGAAGGCATGGGAGTGGGGGCCCAGTGACAACTCAGTTGAGGCCTGATGGATTTCCTGCTTGTTCTCAGGGCCGCTTAGTTTTGTATTTCTCCCATCTCAAATTACGATTCAGATTTTGAGAAAAATGGCAAACAATGAGGTAAGTGTGCTGGTGTGCACGTGGCAGAACCCAGACGTTTCTGAGGGCAGCCTCAGCACGGAGACGTTTTGCACTGGGTTAGCAAAGAAAAGATTCTTTGAAAGAAAAAACTTCGAAGGGCATCAGGAGCAGAATCCCCTCATGTTCAGCACTTACCTCTGGGACACATGAATACAGAAAATAACTGAAGTAGCATTATCCAGTGGTCTTAAGCGACTGAACAGCATTTAAGCAACCACCAGACTTCTGCCTTGACTGTTCTCCCAAGCCTAGAGCTCTAAACATCAGCCTAAACCACTGTCAAAAGCCAGGCAAATATAAACTTATAGTATGCCATTTAGAGTTTAGCTCCATGTATTTAATTACGCATAGAGTTAGTGTGCTAGTGTGTTTTAGTTGAAATTATAATGACAGGCAAAACTCTCTCTAGCATTTAATACAATCAAGCAAATGTTTTCCTTCTGAAAGTGCCCTGGGAGGTAGGGAGAGTAGGTTAACTGAGGTACTTAGAATTTGAAAAGCCCATGTAGCGTATCTCCAAATATATTTTGAGTTGCCTAAGAGATATGCCTTGTTCTACCAGCTAAATCTTAAACTCTTAAAAATCAGAAACACCTGCAGTGTGTATCTCAATGCTATATGTATTTGTTTGTGAATATTTATAAGCATTTAAGCTACTAATGTTGTTGGCATTGTTAAATCTTGATTGTGAAGTTTGTAAATATTCAAAAGAAGCAGATGTTTACTAATCCCATTTACCTTTAAGGGAAAAAAATGTAAAACTGGAACGAAAGCAGATTGTTAAACTGTTTTCCCAACAGAAACAACCAAAATAAATTACTGCAATCTGAAGACTATAAAGAGTGACTTCAAAGGTCAAAGGATTAAAGACAGTCTAAACCATGAAATGCATTTTATTAGATTAATAAAACATATGATTTTGCTAACTTAATTATATGAACAAATTAGCTGGAAAGGAACTTCAGTGCTTGCCATCCCAAATTAACGCCGGCTATAGAGAAGGTGCAGCAGCGACTGCGCTGCTCTCAGCTAGCTTACTTGCTTTTATCTGCGTACAGAGCCAGTTCAGAAGTAACGGGCAAAGGGAACAGCGAGGAGCATCCTCGGGAGCCACGGAGCTGCTGCAACAGCAGTGCGGGAGCAGAGCCCGTGCGGCTGCACCAGTGCCAGGGCAACTGAGGGGCTTCAAAGAGCTTCCCCTGCCCGGGGACCGTGCTGCAGAGCAGGCTCAGCCCCTGCCAAGAGGCCCATACTTGGCTTCCCTGAAACCAAAACACTAATTCAGCTCTCTGTTCATCTGTTTTAAATCATGCTTTTAAGTGTATTTATGTGATAAAGAATTGAAGTTGTTTCTTTTGGCCATCTAAATAATTGGGACACTCTCCTTTTCAAATAGATTGACGGTTAAGTACAACAAGCACATTGAAAAGTGAATTTTGGCTCACAGCACCTTGGATTGGATTAACTCTTTCAAAGCTTAATAGTGGCTCTTTTCAAAGGCAGGTTTCTCGAGGCAATGTGAGCTTTCCAGGGCCCTATCCTGTTCCCACACAAGTCAGGAAAAACCTCGTTTAATGTGATACTGAAAAGATTGTTGTAGCATGACCATTTTACACAAGCACAGAAATTATTTTCAGATAAAAGACTGCATTACTCCATTTATAAAAAAACTCCACCCCTAAATCAGCGACTGAAAAAGCTATCATTTATTGTCTCAGCAGACGTGGAGAAGCTAAGGAAAAAAGCACACCTTTAGAGCGGGCTGGCAACTCCACTGCAGTCAGGCAGAGCTGTTAGGAGACAGCAGCAGAGAGAAATCGGGTAGTGCTACATTTTGCAAGACCGTTCTCATTATCTTTACAAAAGTTCAGATTCACTTGGCTCATTCACCTGCCCAGATACAGCTGGAAGGAGCAAGTGCCTCCACGGATCCTTCTGTCGTGACATTAAACATGACAAGGTTATCATTTAATACAAAGTCACTGAAGAATTGATTTATGGCTTTGAGGGGCTCGGCTCTCTTCCCCAATATTCTGCAATTTGCCTAGACAACACTGTTCAGAAAAAAGCCTTTAAAATTTCTTAAGTAGAGACACTCAATGCTGCTAACCCCAATAAAAGAAGTGCAAATTTATCACCCTGCTCAAGAGCAGTTCCCTACAGATCCAGTTTTCCACTCACCATTCGAGATTTACATAGGGGAACAAACCAAAAAAAAAGTGAAGCTTTTGCCATTTTTATTTATTTTTTGTTCCTTAAATTATCACTATGTTGTGATAATGAAATACCATTTCACTTCCATAGCATCATCACCATGTGCTCTCCCCACTACCAGCCCCTCAGAATTCATTAGGTTTCTGCCTAGTAAGATGTGATAAAATGATTCAACACCCACTAAAAACTAGGGATTTGTGATGTTTCTATATGAGGGAATGCTTTGAAAGGTCTTCCTGATGGCTATTTTAATTTACATGTAGAACCCCATACAAAATCAGGCTTTTTTTTTCCTTGTTTTCTTTCTTTTTTTTCCTTAATAAAATCCTAATTTGTCATCAGCTTTGGTCAGGAGAGACGTACACAATTCCAACATTTTTCATTTTCAAAGTCACATAGCTCAAATCAAAAAGGAAAAGCTCTCTTGGTTTGTGCAAAAGCAGCTGAACAAGGAAACAAATAGCTAGATCTAGAAACAATTTCATCCTGATTTATTGGGGACTTGAGTTTTTTGGTTTTGTCTTACTGAAAGCAAAGTAAAACAAAGCAAAAAGCAAAACCTTCTTTAAAAAAAAAAAAAAAGTTTGACGATACAAGCCATTTCTTACTTCTGCAGTGTCATCTGGATCTACTTCATCTACTTCCCAGTGAGAAGCAGCCTTGGACAGTCAGGTCCAGAGCCAGGAAGATCTCCCAGGGAGGCACCTCAGATGCTCTCCTAGCTAAAACAGAGCACCCCACAGCAAGACAGGACGTAAGGGCCCCTTGCTTCTCAGCACAACATGGGCATGCAGATCTCCCGCATTAATGTCAAACCCCACCTCTAGCTGTCCCTACCAAGCCTTGCTTCTGCCTTCAACCACCCCTGAGTCAGCTGTATGCACAAGCCCAGACTCAGCCAGGTAGCCACCAAAAAGTGTATGTTTTGCTGCCCTACACCACAACGCGCAGCAGTACCTACTTTTGCTAATGGTTGCCCTTAGGGGACTGAGAAGACCATATTAATAGTAATTCACGTTGGGATGCTCTGAATCAGCAAGACTCATAGCAAAATGAAAATAGCAGCAGCTTTGCATCATTACAACTCTACCCCTTGTGGATTTTGTGCTAGTGGCAATCTCCCTGAGCTGGCGCAGACTAAAATATTCCCCTTTTAATACCATTTTTCCTCTCTCCAACTCCTACACTCAAAGAAAGCTGAGTTTACTAAGTAGCACTACTTTCCTATTTTAATGAATGCATACAAAGCATATTTATATGAATACTAAATCTTAGAGGTTTAACATCAAGCTTTCTTATTGTAGATCCCACACTCTAATATCTATACAGTTGTTTCCTCAGAGGAAGCTTAAACTACCAAGTGCAAGTCGGAGCACCAGCAAAAGCAACAAACCCTACTATTTAATGTATTAGCTCTACTAAGGGTCTTTGTCCTCTCCAAAAGGCTAAATATTGGGATATCAATCACTGATAAAACACAAACCAGCATTACTGCTTCACACAAGAAGTGCAAGATCCTTGCTCACACCCCTTTGGTATAAATCACGCAAGGGTTTCTTTGTCAGGCCAGCAAGATGCTAACCTTGTTTATCTGTGAATGCAAAACATGGCTCCCCATCCAGCAGAGCCCCTCTGACCTTTGTGGGGAACCTGAGTTCTCGCCATGCAGCATAACAATGCCACCTTTGTGCAGCCAGCGTCAAGCCATGGGAGTCAGGATTTACTGCACTGGCAATTTAATCATAACCTTCATACTTTGTGGCTTATTCAGTTCACATTTTAAAACAAAATATATAAAACGACACAACTTTTTCCCTGCTTCACATATCTGTTAGCTGATACTCATTATCACTCACTTTCCAAAGATTTCTTTTTAGTACAAACATGGAAATGAAAACCCCAGAAACAAAATGAACAGAATGCTTGCTCTGTTAACAAAAAGTGAAGGACATAACTTAAAAAGCTTTCTCTGAATTGACTTTTTGTATCCCATGCGAGAAAATCTAGTCATACTTAATATCCTGAGTATTTCTATGCCCACATTCAATCAATCTACAGAGAGCAAAAGTTACAAACCTTTTAACATTTGAAAACAGGTATTAGAATAGTAATTTTCTAACCTTTATTCATTGCAGGTGCAGGCCTTCTATGTATTTAAGATGCATTTTAAAAGGAGATTTACAAATAGCTAGAGCAGTGACTCCGAACTGCAGAAGGCCATAATATGGCAAAGATAACATGCAAGTGCAGAGTATTACGGCCCTGCTCCTGAAATGAGCTGAAAACCTATGATCCAATTAAATCAATAGAAAACACAGCTGCTTGAGTACTCTAGGGCCCAAGCTGTAAATCTGAGCACTGAACACGACCTCTGTTTTTCCCCCTAAGAGGGTTACCTGCTTATCCACGGGCTGTAGGGGTGACGTGCGCCAGGGCAGCTTGCATATGCATGCGCGCTGTCGAGCCATGCTCAGCCTGGCAGCTTGGCTCAGAGGGGTCGTGTGAACGCCTCCTTTCACTTTCAGTCCCATGTGGTTTCACACCTCGACCCCACAAGTTCACTTTGAACTTCAGGTTCAAATGAATGAAAAAAAAAAAATCCCAACACAAAAGACGGTCAAAACCACTGTTTATTGTGGGAGAACCCAGCCTTACCGTGTATCAGATGGTTTTAAATGAAAGATATACATTAATCTTATCTTTTCAATGAATGTTTTCTCACAGCTTCTCATGAAAACAGAATACTACTACTCGCTCCTTAGTTTCAGTACACAAGTCTCTTGATACCACCATGTTTTTCCATCTGCTGGCTACTGAGTATATATATATGCAACATTAAGTTCAATATCAGGACTGTTCAAATGTACTCAGATAGTACATACACCTACTGTGAGATTATTTTCTAATTTCATATGCCTATAATATGCCTGTGCCGGACTTACAGACAAACCTAAATCAATGTTATGCTAGGTCAGTCTGTAAGTTGCATGTGGCTGTATAATTATATCTATGTTTGCGAGACAGGGAAAGGAATGACATTTATAAACAATTAACTGGTGTGACAAATTTGGTGTCCCTCCCTTGACTGATGTTCAAATTCAAGTCTATCCTTTGCTCCCCGTGTCAGAAGAAACTTTATAATCATTTTGTTTTTCCAGCAAAACACATAGGGGATGGCTGATAACAGCCATTTATTTTGTCTCAGGTTACAAGTATTTGGCTAGGGCTTAACCCTACTGAATTCCAAATAGTTTTAGTCTGTTAGCATAGGGAAATTTTCAAATGTCTTGGAGTCAGTTATATTCCAGTACTCTTAAATGCTGCCCTGATAATGGCAAAGCACCAGGCTGGTTGGTTCACGTAGTTCCGAATAATAACATGCTTTAGAAAGTGAATGCAAAGCTTTAACTGGAGCCTGAAACTTGTATTTCTGCATCTAATAGATGGATTCAGTTTGGGGATTGCATGGAAAAAAATAAAATAAAAATCAGTCACTTGAACAGAGAAACTGCCACAGGATATGTAACTGGTCATCTTCAGGAAAACAAAAATACCTGTCCTCTACCAAAATAAACTCATAAACCAAAAGCAAGGCAAATGGATATGTCTGTATCCATAGATTGCTGTCCTAATCTATGAAACTAAAACTTTCAAAAAAATCAAGACCTCCTCCCATACATAGCTGCCATTGGAGAATTTGTTACAGCCTTTGCATTCAATATACACTTGCCATATATTGATTTATTTCCTTCAAAACTAATCTTTTGACTTTCTCACTGTAAAGAAGAAACATTGTCAGACTGATTATGAGGAAGCTTAGTAACACCTCCTGCATTTGATGCTCTGGCTATAATGTTGTACAAAATCTAATGTCATAAGTCCTGGATCATGTACAAATACAGAAAACAGCATCAAAGATGCAGCTTTTCCCCAGGTATTCATCTTTCAGCTTGCAGAAGACTCATTCATTTCAAAACACACTGGAACAACTGACTGGCTGCACTGAAGTCCTTAACTGCCTTTTTATATATAAGCCTTTATACTACATTATTGAATGTCTTGAAACATTTTAAAGTTTTATTATAGTGTTTGAAATCAACAAGGCAATTAGTGAGGCTTGAGACTGTGTACTGGTCAATCAAAATTGCTGTCAATAGTACTTTGTGAAAATCGATGGATGTCTTGGGTTTATGGGCCAAGGGAGTGTGTGCCCATACACATACCTTTTCATTTTTATAACTACAGCTTGGGTTTTAAGGAAAAGTCCATATTCCCCAAATTAACTTTTAACACTGTTTTCTGATATAAAAATACAATGGGGAGACAGGAAATGGAAATGCTTACACCTGACAACGGTATGGGTAGAGAAATGTATGTTTTTCCCCCAAAGCAGCAAGAGACAAAGAAATTAACATTCTTATATTTATTAAGGCATTTCTCTTAGGATATCAAAGAGGCTGAAAGGTATCAATTAAGTCCAAAACAGCTATGAACAGTGCTATGTGCTATTGAAGTGAAAAGCAGCCATAAGTCTTCTACCCAGAACACCAGAGTCAAAGCTGAAGGTGCAATGACAGATTCTGCACTTCCAGCCACAAGCTCCTAACAGAGATTTTTGGAGAACTGGCGTCCACAAAAGAAAAAAAAAAAAAAAAAAAGGAAAGAAAAAAAAAAGAAGAAAAACGTAATGACAGGGAGGACTTCATACATGTCTTATGTGCATGAGCAGACATAAATAAGCATATAAGCATACGTTTTCTGGACCTTTCAATATGTGCAGGAGATACCTGTAATCAATGCGACTGCCACATGCAGCTATCTGGCTTTTGGGAGATGACATATGTTCCTAATTTGTATCCTGCATAACCAGAAGATGTGTTTACTGCTACAAAATCAGGCTAACATTTACAGAGCATAATTATCTTTAAAAAATGACTTTGCCATAACTTTCAACAAACTCAGAATAGACTGGAAAAGAAATGAGGACTGCTGTGTCTTATTAAAGTTAACATTTTATTGAGCAGGTGGAAACAAAAGTCAGCTGTCTGTCATTAGCATCTTTCTTTTTCTCTCTGACCTGTACTGGAAAGAGGCGTATTCTAACAACTGAGTAAAAAGTTTATTCTTTTTGTTTGTACTCTGGTGCAATTCTGGTTAAAAGTTCTGTTTCACAATAGTCAAGATCAAAACCAGAAACATGTGGCTGTCTTACAGGCTACAGAACTTCCCTACTTAGGTTTCTAGCCAAAGTTTACAAAATCAAGCTGAGACTAGTCAAACTGAAGCACATCATAACAGCAAAACATTAAATGTGAAATTAAATGACAAATAAGTAATCTAACAAGACAATCACAACACCACCTCTGCTTTTCAGAGTCACATCTAGCTATAATTTATGGCATACATATTTTCACAATTTGATGCAACATTTACATTAGTTTAATCAAACACTTTCAGAGTGCTTGGTTCATTACTTGCATGGCACTATATCAATTGCACTTTACTTACTTTCCTAATCAAAGAATATCTGAATTCTTTGGACTGGACAAATGGGTATAGATTTTACAGGAACTGAACAAACTAAATGCATATGCATTATTTTAACTGTGAAGCTCATAGCTCTCATAGCTGTGATTTCTAATCCAACTGGCTAATATTACTCACTGAAAAATCACATTACAGAACACTAATTTAAAGGGATAATAAATACATAACAATAAATAGCAGTGTTTTAAGCTCTTGCCATGCTGATAAAGCTGTAATTCAGTCAAGTTCATTCCTGGACATGGAAGTAAGCCATTCCTATTTGTTAAAATGATAAAAACCTTATTAAGATCCATTGATTCCAGTGAGATTTAAATACAAGTATAGGTTCTGGATAGATTAAAGGTAAACACAGTCCTGAACTAGATCCCAAAGACATACACAATAATAGTACCAGAACTCCAGTGTTACTTCAACTATTTTCTGTTTAAAGCTCTATCAGTGAAATCTTGTCATTTCTTTGTGTGCAAAGCCTTAAGATCATATATAGACTTTTTAAAATTATTTCCTTTCATTACAGAAATGTCCTGTATTTTCGTGTAATTACAACTTATCGTAAATTCACTTTACAAGGAAACTTGTGAATGCTCTGGTTGACACATATCTGCAGAAACTATTGGAAAAATTCTTCCTGACTCTGCTCTGTGCTTATGTACATGTACAAAGTATACTTTAAAAGTCATATATATATATATTATATTCAGTGAAAAATCCATGAAATCTACTTCAGCTAGCTTAGTCATCTACCCTATACCCTACATTCAAGCTCAGTGTGTGAATGTGCCATACTCGAAGTGGGAGACACTAGAGATGAGACGCAGCACAGGCAGGTCTGTCCTACGCTTCCAGGAAAATGCCCGTTGTTTCCAATGCTGGCAAAAAATTTTTTCCAGTCCTAAATCTTGGTTTGGCAGGTGAAACAACAAGGAGGAGTTAGTGAGAGCATGATCTATGAGCAGCATCCCAGGCCACTGCTTTCAGCTTTTCAGTTTACCTTGGTAATTAAAAATATTAGAACTCAGCCTTCCTGAGTTCTAATGCTGCCATGGCCGGATTGATTCAACCAGCCTCTATTTTAATGAGTGAGCAATGAGAAGATGTACAAATGCCAGACAGATTATGATGAACACAGAAAGACAAAACTATTCTTCTATTTTTGTAGGAAAGTTACATGTATCTGTTTTTTTCCCCCATAAGAGTTTGCAGGTGAAAGTCCTCAAGGCAGAAGAAATTCAAACTATTTTGCCGTTCATCTTAGCTTCTGAATATTTTGCTCTCAAAATGTTTTTGAGACACGTGCAACCCTGTGCCAGAGAATTGCTATTTTTCACATAGAACAGCAAATACGGCTTTGAGTAAAACACCAGAAAAGGAGGGGGGGCAGGCTGAGCAGATTTTACCCCCAGTACAAAAGATTAATATAATTAATGAATTACTGAAAATCATTATTAAAAATAATAGTATTTGTTTTGTAGCTCCATATGGCATCTTTTTACTTAATGCTGGAGTTGTTAGGCAGCATTTAGAAGCTTTATTGTTTCAATGGCAAAGGTAAGGAGGCTAATTCCTCTTTAACAAGGGGTTCTCCCCCCTGTCCCCTTTCTCCCCCCCTTCTTTTTGGCTCAGCCTAAATTTCTAACACTACCTTATGAAATGTAGTATACAGCTTTTAATTGTGCCCAGAGGCAATACAACTTCAGAGAGGGTTTGGAGCAACTGGCAGAGGATTTGCAGAACAGCTGTGTTCCGGGAACATGTGCAGCGCGGTGCAACAGCCCCGTCAGCACCTGCACCCGCTTAGCGCGTCTGCCCCCGCTGCCACGCACACTCCACATCTGGGATTAATCACCACTTTTAAAGGAATTAATACTCTTAACGTTTTTATTTTATTATACCTGTAGGAACATGATGCTATATTAAAATCTGCAGCTTATAAGTAGTATTTTGTTTGAGCCAGAGTTACCGGGGGGGAATAAAACCTCCCTTTGCTTTGCCAAGAATGAATTGTTTTAATATCCCAACATTCAATATTATTTATTATTAAAGTCGAGCGCTGCTTTGTTGAGTAACTGGCTTTCTCGAGCTCTAGCCTCCTTTTCCCCACTGAACTCTATCTCACAGTTTCAGCATTTGTTGGAAATAAGCCCTCACAGTTCCCCCCACCTCCCCATTCACTCAGTGTACTCTATTCATGTTGGGAGGTTCAGAACAAGTCCTTTAAAAATGTGATATTATTTAAATGTCACTCAGTTCCAACAGCAGTATTTGCTTACATAGTTTAGACAGCACAGAACCCTATTCATGCATGACTTATGCTACATTAACCATTTAAGATAGATTTTCATGTTAATTCTACAGGGGAGGAATCATATTAGATTTGCCCATTTTGTGTAACTTATAATGGAATTCAGCAACACAAGCCCTGTAGATTATACTGATGGGGTCTAGAGAGGCGAGATGAAAAGAAGGTGAGGGAAATCAGCTCTGTTGTTAATTCAGTAAAACACACAAATTTCTCAGAAGTCAGATACCTCAGCGAACACTTTTAAGGCAAAACCATAAAGATTTGCCATTGGCATTTGGAAGCACACTACAATTCTGTTTTAATAGTTTCTCCAAATCAAGTTAATCCCAAAAACTGATGCACCAAAATCCAAAAGCAACAGAAAAACACAATGCTAATACTTCCTTCAGTATACTACAGAGCCAAAAACGCATAGTGTTAAACCTTGTCTTGCAATGTTTTACACTAAGAATGTTTTGGTTGGTTAAGTGTCAAAGATTTCTGTCTTGAAACCCATCATTTAGCTAAGAATTGGAACAGATATATATATCCCCCCAAACCTTATGGGATAAATACCATCCCAGGTTTCTCAGTACGTATTTACTTAGCTTTAATAGTTACCCTGCACAACTATTTATGGCATGAAGTATTCTAAAAATTAAGCTAAGAAGTACAACATCCAAAACCAGTGTGAATGCAGTGCTTTAGGATTTATTTTCCCAACAGTAGCTACAGGACATCCCTTTGTATTCCATCATTCAGTTGCTTACATTTGTTCTACCTATCTGGAATTGTTTTGTGGCAAAATACGCCTCAAGGCAAAGCCATATTGGTCATAGCCACTGTTAAGGTTAATTTTTCTCATCACTGAGAGCTGGCCAACCTCAGCAGACTTTTACTGTTATTCAACTGTGTTGGGAACCCTCTTCTTGAATCAGATGTACTGCAGTACAATACTAATAGATTTTTGGCTAAATATGCCCAACAACGTCTACAGACTTGTGCTTGATTGCTCTTCCTTCATAGCAGATTTCTCTATTTCTGTCCAAGTGCACAGTGAAATTATGACTGTAGCCTAAAAATCTACGTGCTTAATTAAATACATGCAGTCCTACTTTGAGAGTTACCATAGGCTGCTTGAATATTATGTACATTACATATTTTAACAAGGAAGATGAAAGAAGGTAAAACCTTGCTGCTCCAGCCCATGCTGGGAGAAAAGCCTTCCTTCCGCTTCTCCTTTCTGTCCCCCTCCTTGCCTCAATATAGCACCCAGGAAAATATACACCCAATTCCATGGGATCCCACTGCAAGTTTTGTTGGGATTCACTCCTTTTAATAGAGGCAGCAAACATGTTTTTAAACTTACGTGGTATTTCTTTATTATTTTATCACAGTTTTGTCAGAGGCATGACAGATGTGTGTTAATTTGAGCCTTAGCAGTTCCTGTCACCCTGATTTTAATGGAGCTGAACAAGTTCAAACGCCACTATCTAACTTATTGAGAAGTCATAATCAGGCTGATTTATGCAACGGGCAAATCCAAATCTTCTACTGAACCTGCCATCTAGCCTTAACAAAAACTTAAACAAGTCAGGTATTGCTGTCCTTGGAAGCTAAGTAAGTGGAGGGGAAAAAAAAAAGAAAAAAAAAAGTATTGAGACAGCAAGAGACTCGATTAAATGAGTAAAGCAAATGAACACTAGCACAATTTCAGATTTGGAGCCTTAGTACATGGCCTGTCCAGAATGTTAATTTCCTATCCCTTACCATAAAAGAAAACCTTTGGGGCAAAGCCTGGGAGGATATGCTATGAACAGGCTAGGTGCAATTTTAAGGACTGATGACTGGGGATGTGGGTAAAGGGATGAACAGAAGCACAAAACAAGCATTGCTGTTTTTTCCCAAAGTCTACTGTGCTTTTTCTTTTTTTATTTTATTTTTTTGGGGGTGTGCTGGGGGTAGGGAGTGTGGGGATGGATGTCTTTAAATATTTTCCTCCCTGATGAGTGAATGCACAGTTAGAAAGCTGGCCCTGCTCTGAGCGGGAGGATGGACGAGGTGACCTTCAGAGGTCCCCTCCAGTCTAAATTTTTCTATGACTCTAATCAAAACCCTCAAGAGATGCTGAATCTGGCGATGCCAAACATATCCAGGAAATGTAAAATTAGAACTGATTACCAAGATGTTTGTAAAACAGAACCCTCTGATGCCATTATATGGCCATCTAATACTTGGACAGAAGCCTTTGCTGCCTGAAAAGTGCTGGATGGAGCAGACTAATTTCAAAACACTATTTATTGCACTGCCAACTTTTCCCTACGGAAAATAAAATTGCAGAGATCTTGGGAACTGGTAAACCTGCCAAGCTGAAAGTCAGGTTATGAATTTAGAAAGCATAAAAAAAACACAACAGTAATTAGATGGCAAATTGAAAACTAAAACTGCATCTCAGAACTGCGGGAATAGATTACATTAGGCAAAGAACAATGTTTTCAAAAGTACTAAAGGGGTGTAGGAGCCTATATCTTGATACTAAAATAAGAACCTTGGTCCTCAAGGCCTAAGAATAGGCCTGCACTAGAAATTTATGTCAGTGTAACAAAGGACTTTGGACTTTTTTTTGTCCTCCTTTTCATTTTTTATTTTTTTAAGAGCTTAATATTTAGGCTATGTCCTACTTGGCAATTAAGCATTTTGCTGTTAAATAATTTTGGCACTTTTGGAAATTTTAACAAAAAGCAAGATGACAACAGATTGGTTAATAAAATATTTAGAGAACCAAGTAAGATCCAGGAATAACTATACGATTTGTTTCCCTCCAGGGAAAGGTGATTCACATCTACTTCCATTTATGAAAATCCTGTGACTAAATTTTGATGCAAAAAATCAGATTCATTTAGAAAAAAAAATAATAATAATAATCTCATTCCTCAGAAAAAAGCCCATAAAAATCCCGAGCAGCCCAGGCTGCAGACCTAAAGACCCCGCAGGACCAGGAGAGCCGCACATCACATAAGAGAAGATAAAGCCTGTAACAGACAGACCACTATGTTCCCTATGTTCCCCAGTGTTACCAATGCTCATTCCAATCTACAAGGCTTTAATTGGACTACATATTGTACTGCTTTCACATGACAATGTTGATCTAGCCTCCATTATCTATTTAGCAGCAGATATGACTTCCCAACAAGAGTGACTATATGTATCCTGGAACTAGATGTGGTCAGATTTACTTGGTATTAAACCAAGACACTTCTCAAAGCCACGTTTGTGGAAGCAGAAAAATACAAATGAAGGCTGAAAAAGACTGGCAGTGTGAAGAATTTTCCTTTGGTTTAAAACCAGAGTGGTAGGGCACTGTGAACTTTGTGCTATTCATTTGTCAACACACTTCCATACCACAAGTCCTTGTTACGCATTACTAGTGTCATCTCCCAAAAGTTTTCTATGCTGCGTGAAACAGGAGGAGGTAAGGCAGCAAGGAGAGAAGCAAGCTTTGCAGGAGCGTGTACTCAGTCCTGACTCAGGTATTTTTCTTTGTATCCTAAATAGAAGATGCTGATTCATCATAATTTTCATCTTATACAATAGCTATTACATAGCCAAACTGAGATATCTGTCACTGTTTTAGGTTCTACTTAGCCTGACCTTGTAATTACTGAAAGCATGGGTGCTATTTATGATTAAGACAAAATCTGTGCAATACTTATGTTCCTTGATGCTCTGGAGCCATCCCGTAACTGCATGATTTTTTCAGCGCTACAAAAGCAATTTTACAAACACTTGCACGCTTCGTGATTGTCGCAATTTCTGCCAGAGAGAGCCCATACTTGGTCCTGTGCCAAACAGGGCTTAAACATACTCAAGGGCTTCAAAGAGAAATGCACACAATGCTATTGATGTTAGCCTCTCACTCTAATAAATGCTTAAATTCACAGCATTAAAAATATCCAATCGAGGGTTTTTCTTTGCCACCTCCCCCCGTAGTGATCCCGAAATCTGTGTTAAAAAGAACACCGCAATTCTTGCTTCTGCATGGCATTCAGTGTACTCAAAGTCACAACATGATTTTCATTAGGGGAGAAATGTTTGGAAAATTGTTATATGAAGTCCATAAATCTGAAGATAAATAATGAAAATGAAACTTCCTATGAAATGCCCCAGCGTTCATTTTATTTAATATTCTCCATTGGTGAAAATAAATTAAAAATGAACAAGACTTGTTTATGCCTGCCTTACACTGTTCTCTGTGTTTGAATAGCAACTGCATATTAATTTATCAGGATCCCATAAATTATAATTAGCCAGGAGGATTAACAACATAAATCCTTGAATTTAAAACCAACCTGCCCTGCTCTCTCTTCCCTTAGCCCTAAAGTGAAAAGGAGCCATAAAACCCATCACCGCTGTTTGATCCATTAAACTCCTGAGACACTCTTATTTCAGCTGAGCTACCAGAAGTAGATTCTTTGCAAAATCTTTTTTAAAGTTTAAAGTTATAGCAGCTTTCCTGGAAGCCAGAGAGACTGTGCACAGGAAAGGCCCAGCCTGAACATGGTAGATGACTCTTGCTCTTTCCACTGCATCACTAGCTGACACCAGGGAGGCTTCTCAGTATGCAGGAAATGGGCAAACGATCTTACTCGTAAAATAGGTGAGACACAGAGATAGCATTTCCTAAGCACACCTTTGTGAAGACAAAAGGAAAATGTAACTAACAGTGTGTGTGCATTCAGTGTGCACGCAGTTTTGGTAGGAGCAAAAGTGGTCTGTGGGTGCACGGGGGCACTGGAATTAGGGTGCTCCCCTTTGGATAACTTTAACATCTTTAGACATCAGTTAAGGACAAAACAATGAACGTCCCTATGTACACGTGCCATCTAGGAAACTGCTCTTATACTAGCTATCCCAAATAACTTAAGAGTGCTTTGGTAGAAACACATAACCCATTCATAAACGTAATGAGGAACTTCAATCACAAATATGAACTTTAAAACCCAATTTATTCCCCCTCATTCCTGAAAGAGGCTGTTGCAAAACACCGGACAGTAATAAAGCCAGAACTCGCAGTGCCTTTAACACTGGGGTTCTGTGAGGTGGGACAAGGTGGCACAGCGTGCACCCACCAACTGCAACCTCTGGGAGAACACCCCAATGCACAAGCACAAGTCTTTCAAAACCACCCTGTTAAACAGCAATGTTCATTTAGTTTAAAGTAATAGGTAAATAACAAAGAAAAGGAGATGTTTTTGACAGGTTTTATTGTCAGTAACTTTGCAAAGGCCAGCCTGCAGCGTGAGCAACTCCAAAAAAACCCTTCAGCAGGCATCATAATTTGTACCAGGACTTGCTTTTTTTTTTTTTTTTTTTTTTCTCCTTTCTTTAAATTCCTTTAACAAGTTCAAACAATTTAGGAGATACCAACCCATTATGGTCATCACAGCAATGCTGCACACAAGAACACGGGGTCCAGCAGGAGCCACGCACCAGCACGCACACATGTGGCACTGCCTGGTTCAAGTGGCCAAGCAGCACACAGCCACCAATTTGCCCCCAGGTAGGATAATCACATTTTAAAAGCCTCTCCAGCAGCCTAACCTGACACCCTCTACCGGTCTGGGCTTCCCGGCCTTACAAAACAGTGCTGAGCTACAAAGGGAGAAAGTTGAGAAAAAGCACAGACAAAAACCAGCTGCTGAAAAATGGGCGAGAAGGGAGTGAAACAGCAACGTCAGAGAGGACAGCCCGGGCCTGAAAGGGGTGGGATTAGGAAGAGCAGAAAGCAGCGAGTTTCAGAGCCAGGAGCTGGCATTTATTGCCACCCCAGCACTAACAGGTCACCAGCCTGGGCCGTGCTCAGCCGATCCCACACACATCTCTCGAGCAGCGCAAACCCCGCGACCTGGGCCCGCAGAGCAAACCTCTCACAATACTGTTGACTGAGACTCTTTCCCCGCCCACCTACCCCCTTCATGATTAATATTTCAGGGTCTGACAAAATACAGGGGCAGCACTTTTTGAGCTCGATAAGAGTTATCCAGGGAAAGGCTGCATCAGGCACGCATCCAGTACGTGCAGACGAGGTGGCTCAGATCCGCATGCGATAGACCCCAGCGCGCAGCCCACGTTGGACAAGCTGAACATGACACAGAGCATTTCTGCTCGCTGCACACAGCTGATATTTATCACAGCTCCTTTCAAATGCTTATCCCCACACTTGAGAGCTGACTGAGAGCACAAAGGAGGGGAACTCCCAGGTGGAGCGCAGGCCCACAGGTGCCAAGGGGAGATTTTCATCCAGTAAAACCAGGACATCACCTAGTTTGGAGAGACAGGAGACAAACCTCAGGAAAATGAGCTTCTGTAGGATTCTTGTATGCGAAAACAGCATAGTGTGCATACACAATAAGATACATGAACCAAAGAAAACCAACAAACCTTTTCACTGTATATACATACGTATATATTTATTAGGATTTTCTAAACATATAAGCACAGACACACAAAAAAACTGCCTAGCTATTCTGTTTCCCTCCAATAGTAAAGGGATTGTAAAGCAGCTTTCGTTTCCTGTATTTCTCTTTCCTTCCCAGTAAGAGAAATGAGACCTACCAATTCAGGCAGCTATACTTAGTTGCCCTTCCTGATCACCACAGTAAATGATTGACTAAAATTATGCAGCTAAGGTGTTATTCGCCTCTCTTAATCAGAAGAAATCACAACTGAAATATAAAGTATTTGTCTCTTGTATTTAAGAAGGAAAAAAAAAAAAGGAAATCAGGTTGAATTCAAGAGAGGCGAAAAGGAAAGAAGTTCGTCATAAACACGACACCTTTGCAAACAGAAGCTGGAAATGAGCATCTTTAAAAAAAAAAATCACTGCAGCATATTGTAGAGGAAGATCCTGCACACATTCCATGAGGGAATAGGAAAGTGCACTCTCTGTACAAGGCTGCAGAAGAAGGAAAGCTCTGTAAGCCCATCCCAACTCCCTTAATTATTTTAATTGCAGCAGTGTGATGCCAAGGTGCTGAATTACCCCCTCAGGCTCTGGCTGCTTAGCCAGGAGGTACTGAATTAAACTGTCAGAACATGCAGAAAAATTGCAATGGTGCCTGTCAACGGTATTTGTTAAGAGACACGGGTGAGGCTAGTGACTTGTATAGAAAAAGAGCTGCCAATGCAAAGTCGTCAAAGCACAGCACTGGAACTAATGGGGTATTCAGAGGTCTTGTTCTACTTCATTGGTTAAAGCCAACAAAACTCCTGTAATATTTGGGGCGGTTTGCTATTTATGGCTATGGTAATAAAGGCCAGTTAAAGCTGCAAAGCCAGCCACACTTAGTGGTCCCTACCGCTCTATTTCTGTGGCTGAGGGGGCACTATGCTATGGCAAGCCCTGGTTTTAAGACAAAAATTTACTTAAAAAATGTTTTTTTTTTAAATATGAAAAAATAAATACAGAGTAAGCCACAGTTTTACAGTATCCTACTCTAGTTAGAACAACTACAGCCTGGGTGCCTTACCCAGAAGGTTTTAAATTCAGCTATGTCTTAGCTGCAAAGAGCTGGCTGAGTTGTCAGCACGGCTCAGGGTCAGCACACTCTTCTTCACACGTGGCAGTTTCTTTCCTGAGACACTTACCAAAGCCCAAGGTACATTCGATACCAAAACCTACTTTGGTAGCTTCTAAACCCACGCAACTGCTGATAGCGATCAAAGCGATTTAAAGTCCTATTTGCTGTGGGTCTCTTTTAGCTATTTTTAGAAGCAAAATCCTGTGCTTGTGAAATTGAAAGGCTGCTAACAATGGTTAGAATCAGTGTGTGGGCAAGGGCTATGCAAATACCTCACGGCTCACCAAATGCATGTTGGCTCCAATCTTTTTGGTCCCCCTGAAGCCAGATTTCTTCTGGACAGATAAGGTCAGCTGTTTTTTTGGGATGGGTGCTAGCTTTCACAGAAGGGCACGCAGAGAGCTGTAACCTAGTTAAAAGCCATAAAAGATCTATGCTTGGTAGGCTGGATGGAGGTCTGACACACTAATATGCAGGCTTTTTAAATGATCTAATAAAACAAACTTCTTATCCGTTCACTTGTGAGGAGCTGAGCACAGACAAAACTGAGACTGCAGAGCGTGAATGGTACACACACAAAAAAAAAAGAATTTTGATATGCATGCACATGGTCACCAAAGCCACCTTTATGGCAGAACAGGGAGGTGGAAATGGAGAAAATAAGCGTTTTCTCATTTCCTGCAGATGCCTGTTCCTGTCATCGGACCATCAAAGCAGCTCCCTGGCCATGGGTAGCAGAGTCCTGGTTTCCTCAGCCTACAGAACTGTGAGAAACACTACCCACCCCATCCCGCCTGGTTTCTCTACTGTGGTATCTTTCCAATTAGCACAGCTATTGGAATTCTTCTTAACAGGTCTATATTGCCATAATCCTATATTCACTTAACGTGATTTTCACTAAGAATATAAGTTCAAGAGAGGTTAATGTTCCATTAGTGTATGTTTTTAACTAGCTCATTTACATATTGAATGGCCTGTATTTATTTTATTAAAACCAGCTCACTATATTCAGCTGACTGAATTATGTGAGATATCACATGGATTACACAAGAATTGTTCAGTAATTAATTTTTCCCAGACATGGTATGTAGTTATTAAGTATATTTCTAAACAATTTAAACTGTGAAATGGTCTCTTAATGAGACTGAAACCTTTGCTGTTATAATGTGCGGGGCCTTTACAATTACAATGCTCTCTGAGCTTAAGGGTTCATTTCTGTAGTTCCTTTAGAATAAAAGGCACGCTACTCATGCTACATAGCACAGTACATCAGGCCACAGGAATTAAGGTTCAGGCCAGGTTACAAATGCTGATTCTAAGCTGTGTTTGTAACTAAATAGTGATGGCCATGCAAAAGCGCACAACAATGAAGTCATATTCCCTGCTCACTATCTGGAATTAAAGGAGAATCTTCATTAACTTTAATTAAAGACATTGCTTCCTTTCAGATGAGGGTGACAATCCAAGTACATGTTAAGCAGCTCGACCCACGTATTTCCCCCAAGCGTTACTCATGGCTCTGTTCCATTGGTCTACATCCAGTTTGCTACCATTTTGTGGCCTGTCAATAATCTGTGGGGACCTGAAGCGAGATGAGAACTGCACCCTAAGCCTTTGGGGCCCAAATCAGACAAGCGTCCTCAGAGTCCTGTGACTCTCCTTTTATCAAAGCACAAGAATGGGACTTGCTCCCTTCCACACAGGACAGATGAGGCACTTGGCATTCACAAACAGCTGATTTCTCAGATCTTTTAAAAGGTAAACCATATGTCGATGGTCTTGAACTCATGAAATGTCTTCAGATATTTTTAAATAATTCTGAACAACACGTTTCCAGGATTAGCACTGCTCCGTTTTTCTAGAGAGAGTGGTCGTACATTGAAATGCCTCCTCCGTGCTCCTCGCCAACTTCAAAATCTTTTTAAGCTGCGTTTTTGAATGTCACATTCACGAGAACACGAGGGGCTCTCTGGTTCTCAGTGGGAGAGCGTTATGTTTTTCCTAATGCCAACAAAGGATATTGAAAGCATTATAGTGTACATTATACCACCATAGTCCACCAGAAACAGAATATGGATTCACTCTTCCGCCACATAATGACTCTATCTTGTACAGAACCAGATGAACTAATTTATTACTTAGGAATCCTATTAATTGCTGGCCCCTCTGCCTTGGGTTGTGGTGACACATGCCGAGAAAGCCCAGCTTTAGGGCGAGATACAAATAAGATCTGTCATAAAGAAATGCTGTTGCTACTCGATCAAATCTCCCATTAGCTCAGCACTAGCGGCAAAGAGTATAGCTGAAGATAAACATCAAGAATTAAGATATTGTTCTGCAAGAATAGAAGAAAAACAGTATTAACATTTCTTGGAATGCAATTAGTTGAAATCTTTGTTTTCAGTGCCAAATGAGGTGTGTTTTCTGTTGAGATTTATTTTCCAGGGTAAACAGAGCCTTGCCTCCGATAGGATTAAAAATTAAAATAGCTGAATTGGATTAGCTGTCTTACTGTTAACAAGCCAAACACATTTTCTTGCACTGAATACATGGAAACATGGAGTGAAAGAGACTTCCTGGACCATCAACTCTCATATCCGTGTTATTGCAGACACCACATCATATAATTATTTTCACAAACGTATCAAGCTTATCATAATCTGGAGTAATTTCTATAATGATGCTTTCGGCATGATAATATCAGCGATGCGGACAGAAAAAAACTGCAAAATTTCCTTGATGCAAATAGTGTTTCATATGAAATTTGCAGTCATCATACCACAGGATTTCTGGGAAGAAATGTCTGTATTTTTTGGAAACATTATTTGAAGCTTTACAAAACCCTAAGGTATATATTTTTGTCAATATCATATCGTAACATGCAAAACATTGGAAAGAACTAAACAACTAAATAACCCCCCCCCCCCCGAGCCCTTCCTACTAATATGGCTCCATTCATTTATTTTCCAACAATCACTTTTAATGTAAACTGTATTATTCTATGTGGTCTTACTGTGAGCCTGAAATTGCACCGAAGCACTCATTTAACACGCTGCTTCTCAAACACTGATGCTGAATAATCTTTTGCTTGGAAATCAAATTAGCACTCTCCTAAAGGCAGTGTAAGACATTTGTGTGAGTGTGCAAATTCAATCAAAAGTAAAACTTGAGTGAGGGGAATTATATCCTAGGCCTGCCTGAATAAAGCAGTACTAAGTTTCTCACTAAGACTCAGATTTGTAAAGATATTTAGATGCAGATAGGGTACTTAGTGGTGCATTCAAAAAAGCCTAGGACTTTTCTGTCCTGATGATTCATTCTAATATACATTTCATTTACAAGTCAGCAGTGCAATGTTGTGGTAGAAGTGATGTGGAAAAAATAAAACAAAGAACAATAACAGAGGGCAGAAATCCAGGCACAGTGAAAGCAATTGTAATGTTCCCAGGGGCTCTAATACAGTCAGACTTTTGCCCACGGGGTTTCATCCATACCAATTCCTCTCTCGCAGACTTCTAAAGATTTCTTTTGCTAAAACCAGAGAGCAATGGAGGAATTATTATATTTAATGACACAGCACAGGACAGCTGCCTGTAGAAGACAGTCCCAGACCGTTTATTCTTCACTCAGGTCTGTTTGTTTTTGTAGCACTGAACAATACCCTGGTGAAAACTAATCTAGAATTGTCTCAAGGAGAAGTTCTTTCTCTCCTGAAGTTTGATTCGAACCTACTCTCTTCAAATATTTTAGGCTGATTCGGCTAGACCACAGCATGTCTCAGCACTAAAGCTACTTTTTGCAGATTGCAGCTGTAGGGGGAAATATGTCCTTATATGAAGAAAAGTGATGGACTGAATTAAACTCCAAACACAGCCTCCAGCTAATTTTTTAATAATCTGAGTGCAAAACAGAGCCTTGAGGGTAGGTAGAGCTTTTCAGTAAACCAATCAGAAATGGATTTTATTTAAACAACAGTAAAGTCAGTCCCAGAGAGCTCAGACACTTGTATACAAAGCAGCCGTATCGCACCGGGAGCCTATACAGTAGCTCAGCATCTCAATTTCAATCACAGCTCATTCCCTGCTGGTAGTTTTTGTCTGCAAACATGCTGAATGTGAGCTGACACAGGGCCTCCAGAGCAAATAATACTAGCACTGGAGGAAGGAACTCACCCGGACATGATGCTGACAGTTGTGCAGCCAATTCAAAAACTAAAATACCAGACCAAGGAACCCAGCAAATACGTCTTCTGCTGTAGTAGCCACACACCACAAAAGTCAGACAGAAAACTTGAGTTAATGAGTTCCACCTTCCAAACCACAACTTATCTTGGCAAAATAAGCGTGTTACATAGCATAAAACAAGGTCTTAGGTCTTTCTGTAAGGATAGAGTAAGGAGACAGGCTATTTTGTGAGGTTTTCTTGGCCAAATCTCTTCCACGCTCCTCTGTCAAGGCATTGGGTTGATGATGAAGCATCTGGCCTTCAAATTCTGCCATGTTCTGTAGATCTGCAGTGAATCTGTAGAAGATGTGCCCAACTGTACCACCTACAGAAAGCTTTGTAGATATGTAATTTTTCCAGTCTCACTCTGGCCAGAGAGCACTAAAGGAGCTTTACTTTTGGCCATGGCTTCTCCCAGGGATGATGGTTTCATCTGGCTGAGAGATACCAGGATGTGCTTATTCTCCCTGCCAGTCTGCCTACATTTGCTTATGTATAAGCACCTAGAAGTGGGAAATAATCTCAGAAGAGACCAGGATGATGAGGCTACACAGTATCTGGTAGAACAGGCTGTTCCTCCTTTCCAGAAAAATCTATAGTGAACGTGTACCAAGCTGTAAGACACATTGGAAATGTACTAGTACAGGTAGGAGAGACATTTTGGATAATAATCCTAACAACTACACTGTGCTAATTATACTCATGAGTTAAACGGATGCATTTCTGCATACAGTTTTAGAATGGGCATCCATTAGGTTGTAAAAGACTGAGACAAAGCCTGCTAAATAAATGGAAGCCACTACAATTGCCAACACTAACTGTTGTAAAAGACCCACCTAAATTGCTCAATGTGGAAGCGATAGAGATTATTTCTTTAGAATCTTCAGCTTTCCAACATCATTACCAGCTCTAAATGGATTTTTAATATGATCATATCCACTGGTAATGACATCTCTCCCTTACAGGAGGCATGTGACACCTAACTGGAATATAACAGCTAGGTATTTATTGGAAAAAAATTCTTAACACTACATTTGGCTTGTTTAGAAAAGAGAATGATCTTTTCTCCTTCTTTCCTCGTGAGCCAGGCAAATATTCCAGAAAAATCCTGAATAGTAATTTGTGACCTTCAAGTCCATTTATGGGACTATTGCACATTTGAGTTATTGAATTTTAATCTGAGAAAAAAAAAAGAATAGGTTAGACAACAGCCTGCCATATTAATTTCTTCAAGGAGGCATGATTTTCAGACTGTGGGTAAACAGAAAATAAACATTCACATCTCATTTTCACAAAAAGGATGTGCAACATATTGACATAATACTTAAAAACACACCGTTTTTATTATTCCATACCAGGATCTGGATGGGGTTACAGTCTCACTTTAAAGACACCTTAGTAGCCAGTATTACTGAGAAGAAGAGAGGAGTACAAGGCTTTTTTTTCTGCATTTAGTCTATACCTGCCCCAGGAGTCCAAAAATCCCTGCGTACACAAGAAGCCTTTGCAGATGAGCTAATGTTACCTTTACTTCGCACCATTCAGCCAAACCAGAGTTTATAAAACAACAACTCTTTATGAGATTTCCAGTAACATTAATTGTTGGTCACAAAACTTCAAAGGAAAATGGGTATTTATAGCTCAATTCATATTTCTTACTCTTTTTTTTTTTTTTTTTTTTTTTTTCCACACACTTTTACCACAACACTTTCCAATTCGGTTCCCATGAGCACACTGAAAACAGAGTTATACCCGCTTCCTGCTGCGGCAACCTCCTTAACCACTTCAGTCCTGGTGCTCTTGCTCTTTGCTTTTTTCTTTTTTTTTTTCCAGTGTTCATGTCTTCTCATTGTTTTCCCCGGTATGTCATATTTGCATTTTCCCACATCACTTTATCATTGATCTCTGCCCTATTCAGCCACCCGCACAATAATTAAAATGGTATGGGAAATGAGCTATATATACAAAAATATGTAGCTATATACAAACACATGTATGCTTGTGTGTATATATAGCTGTATATACACAAACTATACTGGGAAAAACTTTTATTCAAAACAAAAGACTATTTTTCAGTAGCAAATATATTTGAAAAATGTACCCATTTTTATAAACATGGAAGAGGGTGGTGGAGCTTTTTCTGATCTTATATATTTAATATATAATTCATATATATTTAATAATTTCTCCATTCCATTGAAGACATATTAATAAACATTTATTTATAAGAATGTAATCAGCATAATGATTATATTAAGCAGTCCCTGTAAATCTCTATAAGCTGAGGTTAACAATGGCTTTTCAAATGCCATTAACCATCACCTTGCAGCTTTCTCTCTATTATATACCATAAAGTTAATCATGTGCAAGACAGTTTTTCAAGAGAAAAATCTGCCATACAGTGCAATGATCACCTTGGTATTTTCCCAGAACAAAGAAAAGGTCTTTCTTAAATAGGAAAAAGTCTGTGCCATCAATGAGTGAGTGCTGGGCAAGATAAATCATAGTTTCCTGAAAAATTTCTCATATTATCTCATTAAAGTCTGAACTCCCCAGACCTTTCTTTTAGCATTAAAAATTTCTTTGCCTGTTATCATTAAATCGGCCAAAATTTGTTTTTCCAGCATGTAAGCTGTAATGGTGTGCAAGCAGATGCAATGAACGGGTCTCATGGGGAGAGCAGAGCCCCTTCTGTAGTTCTCTAAAACAGCAAACTCAAAGTAAGGTGGTCTTCTATGGCATGAGCAGAAATCATCCTCAACCTTCAACAATTGGAAACCAATTGTCATGGGATTTTATCTCTTGGTTCCAGAGGTGTGCCCACCATGCTCAGACATGAGCCAGGCACAGAGGTCCTTCACTCAGCACTCACAGGCCTCCAAATTCATTTCTCACCTAATGGGAAGTGAAATACAATGTGGTATACCACTGGCACGCGCAGTAGGAGGTTGCTTATGTAGATGAAGAGACATCCATAAATCATGTCCCCTAAAAATCACTAACCAAGCTTTACATGGTGGTAACTTCTACAGGAGATCATTCATTAACAGGGTCAACTCTTTTGTTGCCTGTAACAACAGAGGTGGTGTATTGCAAAAAATGCAGGCTATCTATATGTATTTGTCATCTGCTCAGCCAAATCAACATTTATCCTCCTTTATGGTAAATCAGATAAATTTATTTAATCTGGAAAAGTAACCACATAGCTAGCATGAAGCATGAACTTCATAAATTACCATACACTGTGTATGATATTCGGGAGTTAAAGACTTACAAAACATTTCACAGGGAAACCACTCAGAAAACCATTTCAATTGATCCTTTTTTTCCTCCTCTAAGTTCCTTTGGCAACTGATTTGAAACATAGGTGCCAAATTATGGTAGCTCTAAGGTTTCTATTACTATTTGGCACACTAAGGAGCCAATGATTTAAGACAATATGAGATGTCCATTAGCTGTAACAATGAATTTAAATGCTTAGAAGCCCAGCTATAAATCTACCCCCTTGGAAAGATTAACCACTGTTTGCCTAAAGTTAGCAACTCCATCTTTGACGATAAAAGGCAGCAGTGATTCCTCCTGCTAGTTTCCTTGCCCTCACCAGGAGCAGCCCACAAGCTGCATCCCACAGGAGCAGCTGCCAGCGTGGGCAGCACTGATAAAACAGCTGGGAAATTCAACCTTTGGACCACAGGAATCTCAGAAGATTCATTGAGCATGAAGGTCAGGTGCCTCTTGGGTGCTTACAACTCCCTCCTGCACCTGGGTGCCACAGCATCCCTGGGGTCACCATGCTGGGAAACCTACCAAAAAAACCTGAAGTGGACAGGGCAGGCTCTGAAGAAAGGTAATTACAGCAGAGGAAGCCTCCAATAAATTCCCTCTCCCACCACCACAAGAAATCCCCCCAGGCTGCAAGCATACCTGAGGGAAGAAGCACTTCTGGGTCAACCTCACTTATGAAAAGTTCCTGACTTGGCCTCATGCACATGGCTTGCCTATATCTTATGTCTCTCCACTCTTAGGCCAAATGTAAACTTAGTTTTGATTTTTGCTGAACGCACACATGAATAAGCTCTATGCCACAGGTAATGGTGAGATGGAGCTATGCTGTACATACCTAGTCTAAGGTACCTGGGATTCAGCAGCACAGTTTGCTGGACATACGACAAATAGTAGCTCACAGCAGATGAGTGGTAGTTTACTGCTCCATGTGCCAGAGACAGCAGTTGGGGAGTGGAAGACAGGAATGGATAAACGTATTAAAAGAAAAAAGTATTTAGTCTTCCTGATGTGCCTAGATTTACAGTATGTCATTCACTTCACCACTGGACAGTTACACTATAGACAACAGCAAAAACTAGCAAGGAACATGAATTTATTACCTCCATTCAAACTTTGCAGCAGGCTTTGGCATGCGGCTGAATCTGCTAATATAGCATTTATTGTGCTGATGGCCGTAAACTCATTTGTAGTACCATAAAACAAATTTGTATGATATCCACAAATCAATTGCTCCACTTAGATGCTATTTCTTATACAAACTAGTAACTGTGGTCTTAGCTAAGAGATATGTCAGAACCAAAATGGAAAGAAAAACATAACGAGGTACAAAAGAAAAGGATATAACTATTTTCAGTAGCGGTCTCTCCCTCTATCCTGCCACAAATTTCCATTCCCAATGTCTTTGAAAACAGGGTCAGAAGAAATATTCAAAATGCTGTTCTGCTGAATGATGAAGGCAGGTCTGTGGATATCACTTGTCTGAAGAAATAGGTGTTTGCAAAAGCAGCAAATGCCAGGACAGAATAGAAAAAGAAACGGCAGCTCTCAACCATGGAAAAAGCAAGCCGCGGTGCAAGGCCAAGAACACACAACCACTTCCTCTGAAGAGCTGCTACTCTCCTGTTTGTTTCAGAACAAATGTTTAGGGCACCACTACCTCAATAGCCATACTCACAGCAAATCTTTTAAGAAAACTAGAAGAGACTTCAATAAAACCAGCTAATAGTATTCTTCAGGAGACAACTGTGTCTAAAACGCTCAGCTTCTACCTATCTGTAGGTGTATAGAAATGCAGGCGTTTACCTTCATGATTTGCAAATTTAAAGGAAAGATGCTGATACAAATAAAGCAGTAGATGTGTGCAAACAACCCCCTGGTCCCACAAGCTGGCTATGAAAACTTCAAAGTGTATTGTCAGCAGTTTACTCTTGAACATAATTTGTTATGCTACAAAGGAAAATTATGCTACAAAGGGTGCAGAATTTACAGGGTTAGAGGACAATGACATAGCGTCTTCTAAATCCACAGTTTACAATCCCTCCCTGTGTTTCTCTCACATTCTCCCACCACAAAGTAGCTCACAAATGATGATGTTCTAGATGTGGTGTTTTATAATAGCAGCAAGTGGTTAACCAATGTAAATCCCACAGAAAGAGCAAGGGTGGGCTTTCAGAGTAAGGCTTCTCTTCAGGACACTGTTTCTTTCTATGAAACTGCAAATGAAAAGCAACTGACACCCACCCACTTATGATATGGAAGAAATTTACCATCAGTTTACACAAAAAGGAAAGAAAACATTGGCGCTTTACATTTAAGACCAGAATAGTGATATTTCGCAACAACAATGCATGAACAATGAACAAGTAACACCACTCCTTTTTGTAATATTCTTACTGAACTTCCAAAGACTTCTACGGTGGTGATGTGACTAAATATTAAGTTCCCATAACTTATTTTTAAAGCAAATAAAAAGTCATAATTTGCAATAATTGCAATTTTAAAGAATTGTTTATAGCAATGAGCAAATACTACTTCTACTGCACAGAAACACTGGAAAAATAAAGGCCAAATGCTGAAATATCTTCCTTTCACAATGATTGTGGTTTTCACAGGGACACTCAAAGCGATATCAAATACTGTTTTTAAACGGAGTCAAGCATAACCTTTAAGTTCTAAACAGTAGATCTATGCCAACACCGAATGATTTTGGGGAAAAACTCTTAAGTTATGCATTTTTTTCCCTTAATTATTTTCTCAACTGAAATAGTTCAGAGATGTGATTAAATTTCCTGGTTAGAATTGTTTACACCACCATTAAAAAAAATGCACATTTAAATTCCCTTGCACAACAGCAGTGTTGTGCTGGTACCTGCAGAGCACGCGGGCACTTCTGCGCAAGCCAGCATCTGCTGCGTGCTAAATAGCTGGTGAAAAACAATCACTCTTATGACAAGTGAGAAAACAAGGTCAAAAACTGCTCTGAATACTCACAAATACAAATAAAGCACTACCAGACAGCTGAATAAAAAAAAGTGAGCTAAGATCTCGTCATGTGAATGGATGGTTAAAGAGAAAGATCTGCAGGCAAACAGCAGCCCCACAGCTGTGAGTCCCCACGATGGGGGCAGGATGAGGCCCCAGGCAAGCACTGCTGGCACAGGGAGCAGGCAACTGGCTGAATGGGGATGGCTTTTTAGTTTCTAAGTGGAAAGTTTTGTAATTTATTAAGACTACATTTCCAGTTATCTAAAACTATTAACACGACTGTTAAAATTCACAGCTTCCAGTTACTAAGAAATGCGATTGTTTTATCTGGATTTCTATTATATGAATAAAATGCAACACTGTCTGGATAAAATGGCCCCAGAGTTTCATTAAAAAATAACAGCCTAATTCCCTAATATGAAGTTATTTTAAGTGTTTTATTAATATTGTCTTCTAAATGCACATAAGCGTGATCCCCCTTTAAGTGCAATATCTTTAGGGCTAGTTGTAATTGTATTTTCCTTATCAATTGCTTGTGCCTGCATTTCAAATATCCATTGCTTACTTCAGGCGCTTCACTCAGACAAGAAAGAGTGCAGTGAAAAACTATTTAATCTGGACACTATTTGAATATGAAACTTTTCAGTCCCCAGTACAACACTTTTCATCCCTTTTAAGCAACTAAAACTACCACTGACAAAATTCCTATGGTGCATATTCATCTTGCTATGACTTCTAGCTGTTAAACAAAGCTATGAATTAGAAAATTGAAAAGCCAGCCTGACGTGAACCGAAATCCTTGTCCCCAGTCAAGCCTACAACAAATTAAATTACACATAAAGGCCATGGATTGTCTCATGCAACTTTGAGAACATACTTGATTTCAAGTCCTACATACCATGGAGCCCCTTGGCAGTAGGTGGAGAAAGGAAATGAGGCACCTCTGGAGGCCAGTTCTGGTTTTAGTGGGTGCCTGGAGGCACGTACTGCTTTCCCTTGGATGGAGAGTGCCAAGGAGTCCAGCTTTTACCTAGGTAAGGGCTTCTTGGTACCTAAAATTCAGTGGAGGTATCCATGCTGGAGTGCATCAGTTAAAGGAGGGCGCCACGTTTCTTTTACTTAACATGCTTTAAAGGAGAAAAGCATGCACATCATTGAAGAAGAAAGAAATTACCAAAATGTAGCTGTTATTATACAGTAATTTTACCCTGCAACTCTGTATTCCCAAGAAGCTTTACCCTCCGCACTCCTCTCTTTTATGCTGTTACTGAGACAACAACAGGTAGAAGAGTGAGGGATTTTCTGTCTACCCCATTACATGAGCTTTTCTGTATCTTCATATTGCTTCAGAAATGCAAAATGGGGGCCAAGAACACTTGAATAAAGAGTTGGGTGAATGATTCTTGAATTGCACTTTCAATTTTGTGACATTTTGGCTTTGGACGTGAATAGCGACAGGTACTGATCGATTGTTGCTGACTAGGGTTTTCCCTTTCCTGAGAAAATCCCAAAATCCAATTTACTAAAACAAATTCGGAAAAGTGCAGCTCAGCACACAGATGATCCGCTCTGGTTATTTATATCTGTGCCCAGACTCCTGCCAGCAGCCTGGGGTCTGATGGCCCAGCATTACACCCGTCACCCACCCAGACTCCCTGGAGCCCTCCAGGTAAATCTATCCCCCATGGCCGGCTGGGCTACGCTTTTCTTACAGGGCTTATGATTTAATACACACCAAGCACCACAAAACCCAGTCGCAGAGGGCAAAAGGACAGTTACATCACCTGCCTGAGAAGGACTTCTGTCATTTTGCTTCAGAGTTCCTGTGTCTGCATCAGACAGAAGAAATGAAAGACTGATGTTTACAAAATTTGGGATAAATGCATTTTTTTCTCCTATTTTCCCCCCTTCACAGCAAAACAGTTTTAAAAATAACAACGAGAAAGAGAGAATAAAATTTCACCAGCACAAAACGCCTTTCCTTGTATGCATGTACTAACTAGCTGAAGATGGTAACCCACATACAGGCCAAAAATCTACTTATTTTTCCAATTTTCTTTGTGTTAATACCTGAAAATACTTGACTAAACTTGCTTCATGTTTACTGCCTATTTCATACAGCTTGCTGAACTAGACTGACACACAGACAGCTTTTAATTGATTTTTCCAAGAGTTAAGTCTTTTTGGTAGCATTTTTCTATGCTACCAACAGTGGGACTCTTCATATTGTCACAATGAAGTCGCATAATGACTGTTAAATGGATACTGTTTGTATACTTATACCTATCAATAAACTGAGATAAATAAACCAGCAATGCATACTTCATGTGTATGTAATAGCAGAATAATAAAAGCATACATGAAATGTGTTTATGGCAAATCAGGATTTTTTTAAATTTATTTTTTAATTATTTATTTTAAGCAGTCCTGTCTCAGTGAAATGAAGCGGTTTTGAACGTGTTCCCAATCACTTGGCTCTCTTACTAAAGTTGGTGTTTGTTGGTCATGATACAGCTTGGTAATGATTAATGTGAAGTTTACAGTGTCTACACAGAGTGCGTAAAAGAACTGGCAACTCAAAATGATATTCATCATACTTGCTCTCATGCCAGTGCTGCATGCTGGTTTTCTACACTCAAATACACGCTGTCTCAAGTAAAAATATACTAAGTCAGATAATATCTCTTTCTTTACCATAAGTAATTCTCCATTATGGAACATTATGGACATCACAGGAAACAAAATTCATTTTCAGATCATTTGTAAGGCTCTGTGATCTCCTGATAAATTGTCATTACATTATTCACTGAGAGCTTTAAACTGAAGTAGACATAGAATGTAAAACATACAGACAGTAATTCAATTTATATTTAATTATAATATTAAACTATGTGCGTACAAGAGGGTCATATTTGAGAAAGTCTTATCACAAGAAAATAGGTTAATGCAAATATAGGCAACCTTTTCTCTGTTAAAATAATTGGATATTAAAATTAACTGAGCCAAATATGCTCATCCAACAGCCCACAGAGAAGTATATTGGATAAAAAATACACTAAGCTTTCTGAAATACAAGGGCTGGAATGTGGCAAGAAGCCTCCGCTCTACATGGCTGATGGAGACACCTTGTCTTGTCCTTAAGGAATGACCAAAGGCACATAAAATGTCATTACTCTGCATATAAAAGGTCTGCACTTGAGTCTTTCAAGTGGGACCTGGGCCTTCTATGATCAAAGGTACTGGATAATCCCCAGAAGTCAACAGAAAATAACTTTTACCATTGACTCTGTTGAGATGGCTGGAGCTACAGTCCAGATCATTACATGCTCAGAAAAGGAATTTCACGTAGCGTAACCCTGACTCAGTAACCAGCTAAGCATACATTTGTAAATGCTTTGCTCAGCTGGCCCCAAAATGCTTTTCAGGGCTTATAACAGTAGGGAACGCATAAGGCTGAAGGCATGACTGCAATGCAAGTGATAAGTATGAAAATAATATACTTCCTATGAAGAGCACAGAAGCATTCTGTAACAGAAATAATTTTGGTACTTGCTTTCACAGATTAAACTGATTACAGGTGACAGCATGGATGCTCAGCATCTCTGAAAATCAGGTTCTAATTGTAGAAGTCTTGAACCAGGGTACACAGAAATCTTCTAGGAAAAAAATACCTAAGAGCACAGCTAATCAGCTGCAGCTCACTTATTCTACAGGAGGGATCTGCACCCGCCACACTAAGATGGACGAGGTTGTTCTTCCGTAGGGCTCTATTTGCCAAAAAGGACTATTACAGCCCGCCTCCATGCATGGCTGTTTAATGTCAGTTGTAACATACCACACAGTAAGAGAAATATAAGAAGGGGAGGGAGGAATTTTCACAGCACCTCCCACCTATGCAGAAACCATTGATATTCCATCGACTATATACCATGGTCAGCACTCTGCAACCTGAGGGACTTCTGAGCTTGCTAGTTAGCAAACATCCGGCCTGAGATGTTCTTTTAATCCTTCTTTTGAAATGACACACATTATTGACACATTTTTTTCCTAATACTTTGCAACGTTTTCTAACAACTTTACAAACGTCAATCACACTTCATTCCAGAAGCCCTATTGATTTGCTCACTTGCACTGCATCTAGTCTACTTTACAGATATTCCACATCACATCTAGTGTACGATAAACAGCGAAGTAGCTGCATGACCTGCATTCTGTGGATTTACTTATTTCTGAAGAACAACATTGGCTCTTCTTTCCGTCATGTGAGGGTGCTAAGTCTTTATGCTGATCTCAAGGATGCTTACAGTAACTACAGAGAACTCAGATCACGCATTACTTAGCATGTGTGATGACATACACAAAATATTTTATTCTATGTGAAAGTTTTACCGAACAGGCATAGCTGTGGGATGAGTATATACTATGCAAAAACCCTCAGCAAATGCAGCATTTGACAAGTTAGTGTGCAAAATCAGGGCTTCCCCTGCATTTGTTTTGGCTTTTTAAGAAATACACATGCTCCTTAATAAAAACAGGCACTTGACTTGTTATTAATTTTTCACATCTTTGGACAAAAGCCAAAAATATTTCAGTAGGAGTCTATATGGTAACAGTCATACCTAGAACTATTTAACAGATAGATAATAGCTGAGGAAGTTTCAGAGCATTGGAAGCTCTTCTCTAACCTATCTTCAAACTTTTATTACTAACTTACACATCAACTATTAAAGTAGTTGTCTCTAATTTTTATTTATTTTTTAATCTAATTACTGTTTTGTATAATTCTTAGTGGAAAACTTTTCATCTAGACTGGAAAGCAGAAAACCAAATATCCACCTGATGCAATTTGCAAAGACTCACAAAACTAGGTTTAAAACTGTAATGAACAGATTATGCTGCACTGAAAAACACCGCAATACTGGAGTTGAAATACACAGAAATTTCTCAAACAGAAAGAACTTAATTGCTTCAGAAAGCTGTTTATTCTTCCAAACCACCCAAAAGTTCAGTGTATATATAATGACTATTTGCCAAATACAGTTGTGTACAGGTGAATTTTGAGAAATTATTTACCTAGGGAATGAGTAGAAGTATTATATTAAGTTCTACTATTTGTCTCTTTCCTTTTCTTTTTTTTTTTTTTTTTGTAAATTTGTTACTTGTTGTTTGAACTGAAAAGGAAATCTCAAATTGCACGTTAGCCTCTTGACTGAACATGGCCAAAGACATACAAAGTTTGTTCTACACAAACCTGACGAAGCTCATTGAGAAGTTTGTTGTGTTATGACAATGAAATTCCCAACCTGTTTTTTCCATGGTATCAGAGTGATTTTAAAATAGGTGAGCTACCAACCAGCAATTGGCGTTTATAATTGGATTGCTAGCAACTCTAACTATAATGACAACAAAACGCTGATCCTACAATCCACCATACTGAAAGAGTTAAACTTACAATGTCTTCCCCATTGCCAGCACTTTAAAGTAGAGTTTTTTTTTTTTTTTTTTTGTCTGGAGAGTAAACTGTCACTTTGTGTTTTCAGGTTTGCAGAAAAGCCTTTTTTTAATGTAAACATTCATTAAACTAATTTGAAGTTGTCATTACTCTCCTCCCCTGCTGCTTTATATCAGATTATTCCTAAGTGCTTGGTGAAGAGCCCCATAAACACACAGTCTATTTCCCTGCAGGGTATAATCACACAGTTTGCACTGTGATTTATGCTGTATGGCACTTGTGAGTGTCCTAAACTTTGAAAGGGCTCGGTTCTTCAGCAGATGCACTACTCCCTTTATATTTAAACAAAGTTCAGCTAACCCTCCCAGTCTATTACAGACATTGTTTAGCTCTTTCGCTTCACAATAAGGCTTGTTAAGTACTGATTAAATACAAATCAGTGACACTTTTAATTAAGGAAATGGGAATTCAGAAATAATTGCCTTTAAGTTTCAGGAAAAAACATTTTCACAACTGTTGTGTTCCCTTCCCCCACCACCAAAAAGCATCCCTTATTTTGAAAGGAGAAGACTGGAAATCCAGTTCAGAAGTTCTGACTCTAGACAAGCTTTTCTGATGTCTTTTACAAGATTCAGATTTCAGAGGAAAGTCTATTATTTCTTGAACAGAGAAAACAAGACCATTTTGCTTTGCAATCTGAACACCTGAGGACAGCTGGCATTGTCATCCTCTGCTGCATTCATGCATACTGGAGGCCTCAGAAAGATAAAATTTCTCTTGTAGTTAAGATAACTGGTGAGAATTTCAGTCCATCCCACGAATAAAAGCTAATCTAGAAAACGCAGCAATTACATCAGTAATAAAACACTCTTCAGGCATTCCATTTACACACGTTGTGCACGTCCTGTGCCAATAACGAGCTGACAGTGTAACACTTCCCTATGCAGAGTCCCCCTGGAGTGCACCCCTGCAGGACAGGAGCATCAAACACTCAACACATGAAGAAGGGTTACAGACGCAGGACTCCTGGAATCGCTACTCACATGACAACTATTTGCCTCCATTTTGCCCCCGATGACACTGAGGTGAAATGGTACTTATCCTCAGCTGAGGCCAGTCTCTTTGCACATAACACTCACTTTACCACGAGCATAAAGTTCACCTTCCAGCAAGCCTCTACCATCAGCACGTAAAGATTTCCCTGGCCTGATAAATCCCTGTATCTGCAGCCAAGAAGCCAAAAGCAGACGCAGAGGAGAAGGCACGGTGAAACCAGAGCCAACCTCCCATAGCTGCGCTGCTAGCAGAACCAGCATTGCAGTGTGCTGTGCTCTCCAGAACTATTTTTGGCCATTGCTGCAGATGCAATCCTGGGGAGTTCAGGAAAATAAGGAGCGCCATTCTGAAGGCCAGTTTAAAATAAAATGAAGAGTCCCCTTCTTCACCTTTTAGATCTCTTCTCCTACCTCTCTCTTTTCTGTTATATTAGAAGCAAAATTCAGATCTTCGTTAAAGGGAAAGTACTCAACAGATCCAAACACTGTATTAATTTAAACCTTAATGATATCCAGTTAAGGTAAAGTTTCTCTATTTTTCATTGCAAATTGTGAATTTTGTTAAACAAAATAACTGACAGTACATAGGACATGCAAAAGTCCTAACAGTGCACTTAAAGAGAACAAAAAAGAAACCAGATGCTCAGTATGAAACATATTCTTTGCAATTAAAATCAGAATGTGCTTTTTTATTTACCTGCTTATGACTAATGGATACAGCTAAGATACACTTTGCATTAATATCACATTGTATTTTCTAAATATACTACAGTTGTTAACATATTTATAGGTTAGCAGTAGTAAAGGTCTGTACTTGGTGTAACATTTAAAAGAAATATTTGTCAGGATAATAAGAACAGCTATTCAGACAAATTAAGCCTAAACGCTAAAAAGAACCAGTGACAGATTCAGCAGTTCACAAGTGGCACTTTAAGTTCCACAAGATCAGTGTAAATTGATGTAAACCTACCTACCCACCCAGGGAAAGGAAAGGTGAGAAAATAGCAGGAAAAGCAACTAACAGGAAAGTGTAAAGTAGATTATATGTGGTGGGAAAGTTTTATCTGACACCTCTCAGATGCTTTTCCTCTTACTGTAGTTTTTCTCCCTATGAATTACACCCACCCACACTATGAGAAATAATGAGCAATACGCTATTTAATTTGATACACTCAATTCTAGGAATCTTAAAAAATAGCAATAATCCTAAATTTTACCTGTTAAAAAGCCAGCTCCTCCAGTCACACTCTGCTATAAACATTTATCAATCTGACATGGCAAGGCTGGGCCCCCATTATTATCCTTTTGTGACCTGCACAGCTGGTCCAAAAACCAGTTGTCTCCAATTATGCCCATAGATAATGGTGGGTAAATTCAGCTGTGCAGTATTAGCTCAACCTAAATATGATCCCATTTGACTAATTTCCTAATTCTTAGCAGGGTGCTTAAAGAACCTATTATCATGCAGACTCGAGGAACATAGAAGTCTGGTTATTTGCATCTGTTCTGTGAAAAGCATTTATCAACTGTGCCACAAATTAGAAGTTTGCAGCTAACGGACTAATTTGTTACCTACATATAACAATCACAGACACTTGGTGCCTAAAATAATTGCAGCTGGAATTTGTTTAAACTTTTAATGTCACATAAATAAGTGTTTGTTTCCAACAAATACATCTTATAATTAAACAGCTTGAAATGGGAAAGGTTGAAATTGGGTCAAAAAAGATATATTCCTTCATGAAATCATGTGTGTATTCGTTAACCCAGCTGGAATGCTGTTCCTGGCACGATTGCTGCTACTTGACTGAATTGTGATCATAAAGGTTATTAAATGGGTTAAAAATAAGGCAGCAGAAAAATGGAAATTATTTGCACATATAGCCATTTTTAATTTTTATTTGTTTGTAAAAAGCAAGTTCTGTAGTACAGTTTTTATGCTGTGGAGTACAGTCTACAGTGCATTACACAGGCTGGGTTTTTTGAAATCTGATTAATCTTTGTAGTAGCCTAACACAAACTCCTAGAGCTACTGGCATATTGATATTTGGATTTTCTTCCTACATTCACTTCTCTCTAATCTTCGTCCTGAACACTTCTGTTACTAAATCAATCTTCGCTGTTATTTCTCTGTAAACTTTGCATATCCTTTCGGACTTTTCTTGACTTTCTCCCTTCTCAAATGAGTCTACTCTGTTCTGAGGTCTCAAGAATAAAAGAACCCCCTCCTCATGTCTTCTACAGAGCCCAAACCAAATAAACACCCCCTGCTTCATTTTTCCAGATCGTTCACAGATACCGTTGTTTTCAGAAAGAAACGTATGTGAGGATGTATATGCAATTCCTTGTATCTTGCCATACTTGTCATCTTTCCTCTCAACACATTTCCTACATTTCTCAAAAATCAAACTTCTGTTTTCTTTCCTCCTCTCTGTCATGATTTCAAGAATCTATGTTCAAGCACTTAATTATACTCTTACTTTATGAACTGCTTGAATCTTCAAGTCTCCTGACTGACTTTGCTGTGTTCTGCATCACGCTATTCATGCTAAGGTGACAAGAAAGTGATACCAGCACGTCTATCCATGAATAGATTCATGTTAAAGGCCTACTGTACTTGACTACCTGAAGGGTAATTACTTCCTAGATAAGTCATATTTCTCTAAAGTGTATCAGGCTTTAAGGAATAAATTTTTCTGCAATTACAATAAAGAAACAAGATATAAAAACTGTGAAAGCATTACAGAGACAGAGGAAGTTTCTCCAGTTAATAGAAAGGCAAAGATATGTTTATATTGAAGCATATATAAAGGAAGACCACAAGAAACCCGGCTGAAAGTGACGAGAATTAGTAGTATTCAGAAAGGAAGCCACACACTTAAAGAGGGAACCTAAATCAAATGGTTTGTGATCAGATCAATAATAATCATAAATGATCACAATCAATAGCGGTGTGAAAAGCAGTGCAGAGATGCTGCACACGCATTTTGTAATGCACAGATGTGCACTATTTAAAATGAAGGTGGTTCATTTTGGCAAGGTTCTTCATGTATCACCAGTCTTAAGGGACAAAAGTTGTAGGTAGAGGACCTTCAAAGCTGGACCTCTGGGAAAGTAGGCACTAGAACTTATTTTTAAGAGGAGAGAGAAAAAGTCCTAAAGACTGACAAAAGAGTAAGCTGAGAATCTTTGTCCAGATAGGATGGTAGAGATATCAAAGACCTATCCATACCTATTCACACCAAGGGAAACGGATGATAAGTTTGACCAGACATAAATGCAGCAGCCTAGAAAAGGAGCTGGGATGAGATGATACTCTCACATAAGCTCCTTTATCACACCAAAGTAGTTATCAATCTGAATAGCTCCTTGGTATCTTTAGTCCTACCTATCTCCTTAATTCTTCAAATCCCCAATCCCTTTTTTCCCTGGCCAGTGATCCTTATCTTTTTCTACACCGTAAGCAACCAAAACATTACCGCTTGACCCACAGCTTTACAGTCTTCATTCTCTGTAACTTGATTGCTGAACCAGACTTCACCCCTGCCTTCCTGATATGGTAGGCTTCATCTCATTCCCCTGCAGGGAGACTTCATAATCAGATATAAAACAGTCCGTTTATTACTTAAAAAAGTCTTTTTTTGAAAGTGTATTCACTCTTAGTGCAGCTTGGCAGACCTACTGACTCAAGTGGCCTGTTCAGAGTAGAGCTGTATCAAAAGCATGTTCAAAGAAAACTTTCATCTTTATTTGCACATTCCCGTGCATATGGGCACATTCCTTGTGGGTTTCTATCCTGACCTGGCATGGAGATTAATTTTGCTTTGGTGATCATTTAGCCTTTGATCCTCTACTGAGCCCTAGGACAAAGTGATAGTTGTGAGGTGGTTACTGGGATATGCACAATTTGCTATTAGGCAATTGACTGACATCCCATCCTTGTTTCACATAAATCCTGTTCTCAATATTGATAAGAGCTTTCAATTCCTGCTGGCACGAGCAGGAGCTGAACGGATAACCAGGAAATGAAAGACATAACCAGTCCCTTGAGTGATCCTACCCCTTGAAAAAAAATCTGAATGAATGACAATGCAAATACTACATTGCATCAGAAAGACAATTATCACAGTAACCTATAAATGTTTATATAGATATACATACAGTATGTGTGGGGAAAATCCTTTTTTTTAGCTAGGTAAGATTTAACTGGTTTTCGCATTTTGTATTCTACCATTAATTTGCATTTTCTGGGGAAGAGAACAAAGAAAAGGTAAAATCTTAGATGCAGAGAATGAAAAGGACTGCTGGATGGCAAATGGTACTGTGACCACTTAGTTACGGTTTTCACAGGGATGTAACAAAAACCTGGGTGCGATGACTGTGAATGAAAGAGAAGAGAATTTCCCCTCAGAAATTCTGCAGTGACCTTGTCCTGCCAGACACTGTGAACAAAATAGGACACACAGAAACACTGACTGTCTAAACCCAGGGTGTTCATATAGCAGCTCATAGCAGTTTTCTTTGGCAATGATGAAGTATTCACAATATGAAGCATAATTCTCATAGAACAAGTACCACTGAAGTTGGGGGTAAATAGGATGGAATGGATCAGAACTAAGTGCAAGCTTTGAGGAATTTTTTTAGGTTAAATTCCACAAATTTTAGGATGGTGATAATAATGGTCATTACGGACCAAGTATTTTCCAGAGAAAGTGCCTTGAAATTGAAAACACACTAAACTAATGCTTAGTGAGAGCAGTTGGTAAAGTGTTACTTCTAGTGAATTACAGTTGTCTTCTTTCTTCTCTGATAATTTGTGACAATTGCATCCTAATGCTATTTCATTGATTTCTACTCCACTTCAGCTCTCATGCTGCGTTCAGTTAGGGTGACAATACACAAACATTAACCTGCTATGGGGAGATCTACTACACACACTTTCTTCATAGAAAAAATATCCTATGGAATATAAAAGGAGTGGATTTTCATGTAGTTCTACAGGTATTGCTTTAGAAATCCACCAAATTGAATTAGGAGTCATATCAGTCATATATATATTTTACCTTTTCCTTAAGCGTTCTTGGGAATTCTATTATATTCATATGAAAAGATAATATAAAGAATTTGTTTATGCGCAACAGTGGTTGATACACTGAAGTTGTTTACTTTACAAAATGCTTTATTGTATGTATACGTTTTGTATATCTGCTTTTGCTGATAATGCCTTTAGCATGCACTTACCAGATGAGAAACAACAGATAGCGTTAACCCGAACTAATGCGCTTTGACCAAATGATTACTATAATAAAACTAACAACTATTTTTCTCTGCAGGGAACTTCATTTAGAGAGTGGGAAGTTCCCAGGCACAACACAATGATGCCAGGTGCTGGAAGAAGGAAACATACCTCCAGGAAGACTCACAAAGGCACATGAAACTATAGGAGATGGAAGAGGAAGCCACTCAACTGATAGAAAAGACAGATAAATGTCGATAAGAGGGCTTATAGAACAATTTCAGCTGTGGCATCAGCTGATTTGTTAATGACCAGTTAAACTGGGAGAATTCCCTGGTTCATATGACAAGCACTGTTACAGAAGCATCGTGGTACAGCAGACCTTAGCTATAACATTTTAAATAGTCATGAGAAAGAAAAGCCAAGTAAATAAACATACTGTTCATTTTTGTCTAGATCTGTGTATCTCACGCTTCCAAATAAGCAGCAGTAATGTCTTAGAATCCTCTGCAAAGCCCATGTTACGTGCTATGCTAACAGAGATAACCTACAAAAGCAAAACTTTCAAACTCTAGAAAAAATACAGACCTGTGGGAGAGAGGAAGTGCTAGAACTACCAACAGTGCTTCTAGCTCTTTGGGTAAATATTTATTCAGTCCCCTCATGGACCAAACCATAGAAATATAGTTTTTATAAGAAGTTTTCAGAATCAGCATTGGTGCAGAAAACCATGTTGTTGTGGGTGTGTGCTCTGGCACATCCTCAGAGACCTGCTTCCCTTTGTCTCTGCAGCCTTGGCGTTGGCAATTCTCACCAGGCTGTGTGGAGCAGAGACGAAGCCACCAGAAGGAGTTTGGATATCCTCCTCCTTGACAAGGTGTCCTATGCAAATCCACTCATAGGTTGCAGCCTGCCTTTGGTAGAACTGCAGAGAGGCTATGCTGTATGATTTGGGAAAAGTTAAAATGGTGCATTCCCCTTTCATCTCTGTTTTCTTTGTTCTGCATGTGTCCCATTTCTGCAGTGACCTTTCAGAAAATCTCTCTCAGAATCAGGTCTTATTTCTACCATGAGGGTCTATGCTAGAAAGAGATGCCTGAACCATCAAAGGATGCGAGAGAAGAACCAAAATATTTGTATCACTTAAAGATGTGCATTTCCAGGCCTCTAAACTTAGACTAGTGCCTACCTCTTCACTTTATGCCTGATGTCACAGCCATTACCAGAGAAGTGGGGTGAGAAAAAGGTATTCCTGTTTGAGCAGTGAGTATTTATTTTCTTTCACAGTCTGTTCAGCTGGGTTGGCTACCACAATACATTTTGCACTTCTCCACTAGTCAAGCATGATGCCTTAACTTAAATAGCACAGGACAGAAAGTCTAAGCTTGTCCTTGTGAATGACAAATTCCTATTCACTAGGACACCAAAGTAGGTAAGACATATGGAAATCTCATGCACAGGAGGATCAACATTTATATTAGTATGTATTTGTTTAAAATTTTTCCATAGTTAGTGTGTCTTCTTTTCTAAGCAACAACATATAAATACATCATAAAATACTGAAGCATCATATGGGAAAATAAGTCTCTAAAAACAATGATCTTTCCTGAAAGCTCAATGGCAAACTCTCTGAAAGAAAAAAAAGCAACAACTTGATTTCAATTATTACATTACGCAGACACAAGGGAAAGATTCTGGAAAAAAAAAAAAAAAGATACAAACCCAGAATGAGGTTTTCACAGATGTTACCTTACTAGGGTTCCCACTATATTTGACAGGATGAGCCGGAAAACAGCCTATTTTTGTACCTCAGGCTAAGCTGTTAGAAGCTATTTTTAATTCTACTGTAATGATCAGTACTTTCATTTCCCTCAGCAAACCAACAACAATAACAAAAAAAAAAAAAGAGAAGACAAAGTCATATAACAGGGAATAGCAGACTGCAGGGAAAGAGCCAAGGAGTTCGCTCAAAGCTGCTAATTCTACAAAGAGTGGATGATGCATATAAGGTGAAATAAAATGAAAATTTTTCAAAACACTAAGGAATTTGAAGTGTTTGTGGATGCCACCAAAAATAGCCAACATAATAGGACAGATACAAACTCCTACACTTGTACCGATCTCTGCAGAGCTTACATTTTCCACAAGTTAAGAAGTCAGCACTCCATATGCATGACATGCTCAGATGCACGCCAACACGATAGCTCATAATTTATCTATAACGTTATGTTCGTTCTGTGTATAACTAGAGTTACACATGACTATCGGTGTAGATACACTGGTTTTCTGTCCTCCACTCTGCAAGACACAGCCTTTGTGAGACACAGTGCAAGATGCATACCTTTTTTTTTTTTTTTTGTCCTTCAGTCTACATAACAGATAAGGAGATTACTGCTTCTTTACAACGTTTCCCTTTGTTAGGCTTCAGTATTTTAAAGCTCTTTGGTTGCTCATTTTACTTATCTGGCAAATCTCACTTCTTAAATTCAGGCTACAAACTCACGAAGCACACCTTGAGAATCTGGTCACCAGAGCTGCCGGATTAACTGTGCCATTTGCATAACGGTAAACTTAATGTTGCACTTCAGAGCTTGTATCCTCTAAATTGCACTTACTGATGAAATACAAAATCCTCTAAAAGGGTTTTCCAACCTAAACCAATTTGTAATTTTTTTTTTTTTTATCTAAAACATTAAAGAAATTAAAGTGATCGGCATATAATTAGATTAATTATTCATATCTTCCAAGTTGCTTTAATTCTAATATATAAAAAAGATTAAATATCCACTCAAAGGATTAGATAAAAAGTCAAGCAGCAGCAACACATTTACATTACCTTACTGTGTAAATTATAAAAACTAATTAATCTAAACTTTCATAAAAATGAATTGGATCTTCATTCACACACTGACACAACTTTACATATTCAAAACTGACACCCATATTATTTTCTTGTGTTTGTAGTACTAGTCAGCCCTCTGCCTCTGCAACTGCCATTGTGCTAGAACAGCTCTGCTTTTGTTCTAACTAGTGAAAATTAAATCTTGACCTAAATTTATAGAAGCTAAAACTGTTTCAGTCATCTGCATGAAAACGAAAAGTCCAAGAGAGCCTCATTATAAATCTTACAGTGATACTGTTGAAACAGTCTAAAATAATTCTTTATAGAAATCAAAAGATTGGTTTGGTTGTTTTTTTTTTATGCTTCTTTCTGATCTAGATGCCTTTCTTCTGAAAGTGCATGTAATTTCCAGTGTGCTGCATGCTGTTTTTTCCTCTTGTCTCAAATCATGTGAACATTCATTAAAAGTCTAAGGCTGCGTGCTACAAACAAGTATACCCTCCTTCTTTGAAAATTGCTCTTTTCTGAATAAAAAGAGATTTCAGAGGAGTACAATGAGGACCGAAAAAAGACTTTCCTATCCCAAGTTTTTGCTGAGGTGGTGCTTTAGGGCTGATTTCTAGGATGTAATAAGTACTTTAAATATCACTAACACTCTCTATGGTCAGATAGTTTCTACCCCAGATATTCTGGGGTAGAAAACACTATTAAAGAATAATAATATTTCCATTAGCTCATTCACAACTGAAAAAAATATATGTACATATCTTGAAGATAATGTATGTTTTGATCTTGTGGGCAAAGAAAGAAACAGATTGTTCTAGTTTCTTAAGGTTGTTACTCACCCTTGTCTAAGGTAAAATGAAACCATTGCTTTTAACAGTTTTCCAAAGAATTGCTTTGCCTATTTTTAGCCATGCAAGCTATGTAACACTTCATAAGCAGACTGCACGGTATCGAAGTGTACTTTTTCATTCCACAAGGCCCGTAGGAAGTTAAATGAATTACCTTTAGAAAATCCTAAATAGGATATTGATATGAGATGACCAGTTAAACCTGAAGACATAAGTAAATATTTTCAAAATTAAACTTTATAAAGTGACTACTAGAAATGTTCCTTGGACTTTAACCTTGTTATTTCATGCGTTCAAGCAACTGGACCCTTAGCCAGCTCTTTACGTCTTCTGGTTGCCTGGAGCAGGAAGCCTAAGGAGAAGGTGGTTGTGTGCTGGGAGACTTCTGCTTGTGCACCTTGATTTTGGGAAACATTCACTGACTGTTGGCCACAACTGTGAACCCATCTGGTGACGCCTGACAAAGCAGAAGTTCAGAGTTGCAGTCAGGCTAGCACAGACAGCAATAGCATGCCAGCAAAATGGGAAGGCAGGTTTCTTCTAAACACTTCTCTCTGCAGCTCTGCTATATGTATCATGCAATTAACTCCTTGATGGGGTTAGGAAGCAATATTTTGTTCCGACTGATGGAAGGATCTGTACATGATCAGAAAACAATCATCTTGGATGGACTATTATAGTTCATTTCAACACCAAGTGGCCAGCTATTAGGCAGCTGGAAGTTCTGATGATAATAGAGAAGATAATTAGGCTGGTTCACTGACAGCAGAAGGAGCACTTGCCCTGCCATGAAGACAGCTAAAAGTTTGAAGAAAGAAGGAAAACTAGACGGAAGGTAAATTCACTAGAATAAGCAGTTGGTGCTTTAGAGTATAATTATCAGAAAGAAAACAAGTTATTTAGCATACTTTATGTTAATGGAGGGCTAGCATTGCCCACTGTGCATAATTTAGCTGAACAATTGATAAGAAATTTTAATACATATCTATATATATGATTACGGCTACAGAAAAAAAAGACAAAACACAAGAGAGATCATAATAGGCACACATGAACTCTGAAGGCCTAATTACATCACGGGGGAGGGTAAGCTGTTACTGCTGAATCAAGCAGAAAATTGGGATAATTTGTAAACAGGTAGAGCTGTTATCCAGGTGCGCCAGCATGTGCACAGGGGCTGGCAGAGGGGCTTCGAACGGAGGACTTCCATTTGCATTTCAGAACAAGCACTGCAGCTGAATGCTTCCCTCAGCTTAACCAAAGGAATTTAAATAAAGAAGAAGGGCCAAATAGCCACCCCCGCATGCCCAGCACAGCCCCTGTCCAGCTCCCAAAGAGCCAGCTATTGCAGCAGGATGTTTGCAGGAAAAGAAATACTGTCTGCGGGTGAAATGCGAAATCAGTGCTTGTGTGTGTGAAGCTCAGAGATAAAGCTAACTGACTTGGTGTTCTGCCATCAGTTCACTCCCTACTCCACTGAGCGAAATATTTTGTACACGGCTCCCTGACAAAAGAAGGAACCACACAGCAGGGAAGCTGCTGTCAGTGATACCTGGCTAGGGCATGCTCCCTCCCCTGCAGAAGACAGGAGTTTCTTCAGGTGGCTGGTTACGGGAGGGAGAGAGAGAAATCAAGCTGGTGGGACTTCCAGCAAGAACTATGCTAATGGTACTCATTTCTAGGATGGATGGGTGGGAGAAGACTTGAGATCTAGGGACTACCCAACCACACACTGAGAGTAGGTAGAAGGCTATCCTGGGCCACCATCCACAGCTGAGGACACCAGAGGAAGCTACCTCTGGGGACAAACATGATGACAACCACCCTTGCTCAGACTAAACATGAGCCTCTCTATGGTGGTCTCATTTAAACATTAATGCATTGTATTTTCTCTATGCAAAGTGCCAGCTGAGCTGTTATGGCGAACTCTGGAAGATGCACTGGCCAAGTGTCATAGATAAGGGACTGAAGCTTTATTTTAAACAAAAGCAAATAATAAGACATGGTATTTTAACAGGTTACAACAATTTGCCTATCACTCTCTCTTGGGGTGGACAAAACAGTTAAAAAGTCTCTCAGAGGCTTCAAAAGTCAGGTTTTGACTCTGGCCTCTGCCAACGAGAGAAACCACAACGTTCTTGTAGGTGCGTGACCAGTTGCCATTCAGGGAAGCACTGCAGCTGCAAACTAACCTGCTTCAGGACAGCTTCTCCCTATAGCTGAGTGCCTAGCCTTAATGCATTAAAAATAGGGGAAGAAAAAAATACTTTGGAAATCCTTGCATCTCAGATTGAGTGCTCACACATGTACAGATTTGCTACTCTTTGCACCCTGGAGGTTTAAAGCAGAAGGTCATAAAATAGCTCCTGACAGCACTTCACATGAAACATTCTTAATGTTTTTGGAGACATTGGTGTTTACCCAACAGGCCATCTACAGCTGCATTGCTATGGTAGATATCTAGCAGATTTTACAAAACAAAACAAAACACAAAAAACCAAGCACATTCACTCCTCCCATGCAGATCTGCTGTGCACGCACAGCAATTCCAGCAGGCCTAGGATGTGTATTTTTTTCCCCATGAGATTCATTCATCTCACCAGAAGCACAAAAAGCAACAATAAAATGGGCCGCTCTTCTTAGAAACTGGCGTGGAGGCAAGCACATGCTTCAGAGATGTGTTGTGCAAGGACAGAGCTGCCAGCGCCATGGCCCTACAGAAACCCCAACCTTAACTACCAGCCATGGAGGTCATTCATGCTCATAGACCTACACCCTGAGAGGAGCACTCTCAGGTGCACAGACTGTTCTGGTTTGTTCATATTTATGTTGCATCTTTGCTGTATTTTTTTTTTTTTTTTTTAAGTCTCCAGGATGACCAGCTAGCCTCAGTCACCAAATTCCAGATGGAGCTCACAACGGTATTTAAAGATGAGGAATGGGTACTGCAAAGTGCAGAAAACTATTCCTGTTTTCTAACGATTTTGTACATTAAACCTCCCTCCATCTGTGCCTTCTTGTGCCAGACAAACCAGTAATTATCAGAAAATCCCTTCACTTTTAATCTACATCAGTATGAATGCAATCTCAGAGCAACCCACGGTGACTGGAAGCTATTATTTTCATAGGAAATAATAGTGACTGGAAGTGATAACTCACGGCACTCGGTGTGTGTGTCATCATCTGATAACATGCAAGGCTGTACATCCCACCACATCGTTCTGTTGCAGGGCTACGATAGCCTTTATTAAAGGGCAACGATTGAACCAGAAGCCTTGTCAAATCTGCGGGGGAGGCAGTGGGAGTTGTATCAACATGGAACTTCCATTCATTATTTATGGTCATAAAAATTTGGGGCCTTGGAATTGGCAGCATGAAAAGCTGTTTTAATTTGAGCTATAATTCTCTTTTGTACTTTCAGTCATTGACTGTGTCTCAGATAAACATTCATTTGGGAGACCAAGATTATGGCAAGGAAAAAAAAAATATAACAACCCAAGGATATTTAGCTCTCCTCCCACAAATTCTTCCTGGAAATATTCTTGCAAAATCCTCTGCCCACTTGAACAGTATGCTTATGATTAACTGCAGATGAGCCCAGCAGCTTGCATATGTAGTTAATTTGCTCTAAATTTCCATGCAGTATTATAACATTAATGATCACTAATAATAGACAAACCCACAGTTTATTGAGTAAGTAATTTGAGACATTATGATTTTTATCATGTGAATAGGATCAGGCTGACCAATTTAAACTGGGCAGAAAAAGATAAATAACGTGCAAATCAATCTCAACAACAGCACACACTGTTTCTTTGCAAAATTACATGGATTGATTGGTGAAAAGAAGGCCCTGCTAGTAACTACTGCTAGGAAATAGAGTCAATAAACTCCCATGTTCAAGAGTAAGGGGTCAGACATGGAAGAAAGTTTACCTAAATCGTAAAAGTGATTTGGTCATCTGACTACATGGGCTCAGATGAGTTTGCATTTTGTCCCGATGGGCGAGGCATGCTTTTAGAGTAATGAAGACAGATAACATATCATGCAGCCAATAAAAAGGAAACCATGTTAAACACAGACAAAACTATGTGAAAAACAATTGCACACTGGCTTGTGGTCAAAGCTATCTTCTAAAATCATGTAAACAAGATAGACATCACATGCTGCCTGTTAGACAGCTATTTCAGGACTAAAACAGATATTTATACTTGTTTTTCTTTCATAGAAATTTTAGTTTTGATTGAAACATTTATTTTTAATGTGAAAAAACACTGAAGATTCATTAATTAAAAATCTTCTTTAGCACATTTGTAATTAAATGCTTTAAAGAAGAATAATCAAAAATAGAAAATAACTAAACTACATTTAATAACTTCACTAGCGATTAGTGTACTCGAAAGATGAGTACATGCCAGTGGTGGTGGGACTTGCAAGGTACTTTGAGAATTTGGAATGAGGTTTTATTTAAGGTAAAGCATTACTTTATTAATTTTTAATGAACAAAGGAAAGTAGAGGAAAAAATTTCTCAGATTTGTCTTTCTGTAGACTTCACTATATAAGCCTTGGACACAGACTTCACTCTAGCAGAAGGCAGCTGTACATACATCTCTCTAGAGCCTGGTAATAATGCTTGGAGGTATAGACAGAGGAGAGAGCTTGGTGTCTCCACAGTATTCTTCTAGGAATAAGAGTTAGCATGTGAATTGAACTTGCACCCAGTTATCTCATGACTGCAGCTTAGCCTCAATCACAAGACAAAAATACTACAAAATTTACTGTGGGGAACAATTCTTGATTGTTTCCAAGGCATGGATTAAGTGTAGCCAGATGACTTTTTTTGTCTAAGTCATAGTGTCTTATGGCCAGCAGGCCAGTCAAATCCTTCATGTTTAAACAGAAAACCTGGAAATGGATCACAATAAATTCCTTTTTTATTTTTCCTTATACATTTTTGAACACACTGTGCTCAAAATATATCTTTTTTCTTTCTTTCCTTTTTTTTTAATTTTTTATTTTTAATGCAACTAATTTCATGCATGGATATGCAGTGTCATGTCCTGGAGTGATTTTGTACTGACAAGTCTAGCATATCAGAATCCATGAAATCTTGGAATAAAAATACCCCAGCATTGACTATTGTACCTCTCAGGGAAATGTTTTGTTAAACACCGCAAATTCCCTTCCTTGAAGCAATGAGATGCTTTCTCAAAAAGCAAATGCAAAGAAAAGATGAATGCTGAGTAAAGAGGAAATAATATAATAAAGAGGCTGAAAGATGTCAAAACAAGATGATTCCAAGACTTCTTCACCTGTGTTTAGATAAAGTTATCTCTATTGCTAGAGGAGAGACTGACACAGCTAGCTCCCAGTTTAAACATTTCAACAAAGTATTAAATACAAGTAGCACTGCATGAAAATGGCCAGCTTGGTTCCTCGCTGATTTTTCTCTGAGAGCCCAGCTGAGGTGGAAAACAAAGCTATTTGCCCCAGCTGCACTGGAACAGATTACATGGGGCAAGCAGGACATTCCACACTCAAAGCCCTGCCAACGTTCCCCAAATGGAGGGCTTGCACAAGAGCCTCTGCTTGGTGCAGCTGCTTTAAAAGAAAATGTGAATTGCCTGCAGCAGCAGAGGAGGGCAGGCTCCTTGCTTCAGCCCTGAATTCAATAAAAAGAGGAGAAACTGAACAGAGAAAGAGAGAGTGAGAGTAAGCAGAATCAAAGCGTAAACTCTACAATCAACCAACCCAAAGTGACTAACTGCTGCAGTCAATTGCTGTTCAAAACATGACATTTTGGCCGTTACCTATCAGGTGGTAGACTCAACCGCACCGTCATTGAAATATGTGATAGGCGAGCGAAGCTCCTGTCACTCTGCTTGCTCTAAAGGCTGCTGTACTTACAACACTCCTGCCTCATTCATTTGCAGAGGTTCTTCTGACAGGGAGCCAGGCTTAAGGTAGCCACTTTTATCTTCAGGCATAATTCTCCATTCATACATTGTGAGAAACACTTCGCACCTTGTAAACTTTTAGATAGCACTGCTGAGCCAAAATGGACTCAATATTTTTATATTTTAAGGACTCACGGACCAAGTGTGACTGAAGGCTGCATGAATTATCTGCATTCAAGCCATAGTACTGGCTGTGAAATAGCTACTGACTCAGCGCACTATCAGCAGAATATGCTTAATCATATTCTATTTTTTTAAATTATTTAGCGTATTTTAAACATTAACCTTAAATGAAAAATACTAGGAAGAAAAGCGTAAATATAATCCAAAATAAAAATAATTATTAAAAATAATGCAATGATTCCCCAATAATTCATATGTTTGGTTTCTTTTATCTATTTTATATCGGTATACATAGACATGGATAATTATGCTGACTTGATAGAACCCATGTATTCATAGTCTGGGTCAGAGCAATAACATCAAAAGTCACAGGATACATCCATACTGATGTACACGTTCAACCTCAACCCATCAAGTGAGCTGCCCTGCCATGATACCCTGTATTCCATTATAATGAGGAACATCTGAGAGGACACCACCATCCTTCAGAAGCAACACCCAAGTAACAGGTCCCAGGCAATAAAAGTCCCCCTGAACCACATCTTTTCTCTCAGATGTTAAAGAATTGTCCTTCCTGCATTGCTTATTTTTTTTTCTCAATGATTCCTGTATTTCTGTATCAGTTTTTGTTCAATTTAAACATTTTAAATGGAAGCCGTTTTATCTTGGCTAGCCTAGAAATTCAACTTTTTTTTTCCCCCCTCTCCACAGCCATAATAAAAGGTCTTGTAGTTCCAGTGTTCAATTTCTCTGTCCTCAGTGGATACAAATGGGAGCAACTGCCATGGACTTTGACTACTCTGTTGATAGTTGCATGGGGAAGAAGATAATCCACATCAGTCTCCTGGAGGCGTTGGCTATGCCATAGCCACTGAAGTGAAGAGGAGCAATAATTTCATTTTGCATGAAAATGAGAAAAGATCACTGGGAGCCCACACTGGCTGAACCACAGTTTTACACAGGAACCTCTCAGAATAAAAGCCTTATCGAGACAATGATGCAGTGTATAACAAGTGGCTCAAGACCTGTAAGAATACCTCTTGGGCTGAATACGGTTTCAGAAAGAGACAATAGATTTCATTTCTATATAACGATTGTTCATGATACTCATTTGGAGAGTCAAAGTATCAGTCTCCTGAGAGTCTAAACTCTACAAATGTCGGTGGAAACAATTTTTCATTCCTCCTCCTTTTAGCATAGCTTCCCCTTCCTTTATAGATATTTATCAGGCTTGGTAAGAGCTGTATCTACAAAATGCCAAGAAATAGATCTTTTTTAAAAAACAAAGTAGCACTTTTAAATATGGTTTAAACTTAGTAATTCTTAAATTGTTAATGAATTTCAGCTTGGCTTGTCCATCTTAAAACTCCAGGGCCTACATCCAGGAACTTAATACCAGCAATATAATTTTAATGCTACTAAATAATCCCTTTATGGCAGGTAACAGAGCACTATTGGACTTGAAAAATGGAATTAAAATTAACTGGATTTTTAGTAATGTGAGGATGTTAGAATTACAGTTGTGAAGGTACTTAATTATATTAGTAGGATGGATAATTAAAAATTTCCTTCCCTAAAGAGGAAATCCAGTCTATTACATATTTGTCAAAATTTTGGATTGGACAAATGATTCCATGACCTAATTCCTGTTCTTAGACTTCTGCAGTGCTTTGTGGGGTGCCCTGTATCTTATATGATGTGCCAGAATATAAGCTATGCAACACTAAAAGTAAGAATAATTTTCAACTGGATACCTAATCTGAATTTACTGTGGTGGATGGAAGCAAAGAGAATGCTAAAGAGGACTCGGCATTGTTGAACTGGCAGACACTGCAATTCGTTTGCCATCTCATGTTAATTAGCTTTTCCTTGTTATTCAGGGAACAGAGCAGACTAGGAAAAAGTGGCACATTACATGCTTTCTAGGCTTGATTGAAATTGCATCTTTGCAATAGCAGCTGGCATTTCCATGGGCACAGTCAACCGCAGAAGGGTATAGCTGCACTGAATTTCCAACCAAAAGCACATGGGTCTCTGCAGAGGAGCAACAACTGCAAAAGTGTAAATGCTGCTGCAAACAGATACTTGGTGCTACAAAAAGGAACCACAGAAGTGTGAAAGAAGTCTCTACAATCAGTTATTCTTAAAATGAATATTCACTGTAAGGATTTCTTTTTTAAATCCTTTCACAGGAGGCATTCAAAATAAGAAGCCTGAGAACGATGGTCCAATGGGTATGGCAAATAAACTGAGATTCAGAAAGTCTGGCTCCATTTCCAGTCCTGTCTCTATTTCACCTGCAATTACTTAATTTTCCTACGCGTCATATGGACCTTCTATAAAGCGAGGATAATAATATTCACACACCTTTGTCAAGTTATTTGAGATTTATAGGGAAGAAACCCTACCAAAAGTATAGATATCGTACTAGTAATGTTATTGGCTTTGTTTGCAGCTGGTTTTTCAACAGATACCAGATGGCACAACCTTAAATTCATAAGGAAATATTGATCTTATATTGGAAGATTAGGTCCATAATTCATGTGGAACCAAAATAATACAGAGCACTGCAAAACTCTGCTACCTGCAAAAAACAGCAAGTACCAACCTGGTATCTCAAGAAAGAGACAGAATTAAAGTAATTCGGTTGATTTGTTTCAGAAATACCAACATCTATCTCCTGTGTTTCCAATATATCAGTTTTTCTAACCTTAGTAATGTCGTATTTTGCCCACTTACTAGTGTTTTCAATCACAACTTCATCTAAATGAAACCATCGGTACAGGAATTGTGAAGTTACTGTTTATTTCCAGCCCCGATTATGCCATTGATTCATCCCTGCTACTCAGTGTCCATATCAAAATGTTCTGTCAAACACAGCTTCTAACATAAAGACACATGATCCATCTGTAAATGGGAGGGGATTCTGGGGCTTTATTAGATTAATGTATAATTCAGACCTTTTTATGACATCTACATCATGAGGATCTATGAGGTTACACTCATTCATTCTCCGTGACACTAATGGACGCAGTGCAGGCATAATCTTCACTTCAGATGTTCTGATCTGGAATACAAAACCCACCATGCATTACACGGCGACACCTGGCAAGAGGTCAAATAATCTGGGGGACCTGCTTAGAGGTGCTGGAAAGGCCTGGTTAGTTACTTGGTTAGCAGTACAAAGACATGTAGAATGCACAGATTGGCTCGTACTGCTCGTGGAGTTTCCACAATCAGTGAATTTTAATTTAGCTACTGTGCTGTTTCTTTCATCTACAAGCACTCTCTAAACCTGTAAAAATTACATATGCCCCACAGATAAGAAGATCTGCTGAGTGGCTGAAGAATGTCCTTGTTGCCTATGGTTTAATGAACTGAAACCATGGGATAGCCAGGACTAAAAAATACTCTCCCAGGCAACTGAGAACATTCTTCAGAGTAGCTGCCCCCACAGGACCACAAAGTTAAGAGCAGAGTTATAGATTTGGCCTTCTTCTGAAAGATGGTGCAGCATGTCATAAGGAATAATGGTTGGCACTGACTCAGTTCCTTTGTGGTGAAGTCTGCAGAGGCATCTTAACCTGTCACAGCTAATGGGTTTTGCTACGGATGCCAAAGCATAACATGGTGAAAGCATTTGAAGAAAGAAGCATAAAAGTATCTAAAGCACTGATAGTCTCAGGGGCAATTAAAAATATATATCTATATATAGAGAGATACAGATATATATATTTTTTGTCAGATTGGTTTTCAGAAGCCCTACAAACACTGGAGGAGGCAAAGTTAATGAAGAAGTAATGAAATAACTGAGGGGAAAAAAAGAACTGTAAAAGTTTTTATAAGTAATACAAAATCATTACAAAGTCCTGGGTAGACATGCATTTTTAAACAATGGCTGTAATAACGGAAAATTAGGCTCCATGACTTATTCATAGGCTTCTGGTTAACACTGTTCTCCATTTCAGGCAGTTCACTTTATAAATAGCATCTTTAGGTGAGATAGTTTGTTTTGGACATGCAATATGAAAAATAACTGCCCGTTCTTGAGAATAAGAGATCATTTCTCTGCATTCTGTAACCACATCTGAAGATGAGCAGGACATGGAGGATTTACTTCTGTTTGGAAAGGCAGAGAGAGCCCCAAGTGATAAATATTCCACTTTCAGCTCTAAAACTGCAGTTGCCTATTTGATACAGAAATCGTAAAAATTTAAAGGAAGAAAACAGTATTTGATGAGTCTACAATCTTTATACTTAAGGGATATTCAGAGGACCTATAAATCCTCAGTGGAATTAATAATTGAGACTCCTGAAATCTCTAAAAGGAAATATTAAATATGCAAAATCTTGGTGAAAAGCATAATTAAGGCCATAAATGCCTAAAAGTTTAAAGGGCAGGCTACCTCTCTCAAAGATTTTCCAGTATAACATTTATATAAAACTATAACAATACATTTTTAAGCAGCATTCTTTATTACCTTTTTTTGCACCAATTTTAATCTTATGTTAAATAGTATTTTATATTTCAAATACAATTTCCAAGATCTACTGAATTAAATGTATGATATGAAGGCCCTCAGTTTTGTTTTCTGTTATTAAAAAGTTAAAAATCTCTCTCCTCCAATTTCCTACAGTTAATAGTATCTACTGTGGAGAGTAAATGGCATTTATTTGTAGGGCTGAGGTTTTCCCTTCTCTTTGGTCATTCATTCTTTCTCTTCTCTTCTAATATTCTGGGGTTGGCTCTTCTCCAATTTTAAGCAGTTTTAAGTTAAGAAGGAGGAAGCCTCCAAGCCCTGTCACAGAAGTCCTAAGGCCTGCAATTGAGTTAGCCCAACTGTCAATGGAAGAAAATCTTCCCTCCTCAGTTCCAGGCATTTCAACATTGCTAATTATGCTAATGAGTGTATCTAATTATTAGAGTCCTATACATATATATATACCTGGTGAGCTCTCTTGAAACGGGCATAACAAAATCAATTGCATATTGCTTACTGAATGAAGGACACCATTTTCAATAGTCCTGAATATTTATAATTGCATTTAAACATTTTAAAGATAATAGGTGCATAGTACCTTTGACTGTCAGGTCCTTCTGTTTTCTAGAGCCTGCTAACTTGATAAAAATATCAATCTTCAATTGGAGAGGAAAGAAAACAGTGGTTTTGTGTGTGTGTGTTAACTTTCAGAAATAAACTATTTCAGGTACTGAGAGAACTGGTGGAGGAGCTGTCCAAGCCTCTTTCCATCATTTATTGGCAGTCCTGGCTATCAGGGGAGGTCTCAGTCAACTGACGGCTAGCAAACGTGACACCCATCTACAAGAAGGGCTGGAGGGTAGACCCGGGGAACTATAGGCCTGTCAGTTTGACCTCAGTGCCAGGGAAGCTCATGGAGCAGATTATCTTGAATGTCATCACGTGGCACTTGAAGGGCAACCAGGTGATCAGGCCCAGTCAGCATGGGTTTATGAAAGGTAGGTCCTGCTTGACGAACCTGATCTCCTTCTATGACCAAGTGACATGCTTAGTGGATGAAGGAAAGGCTGTGGATGTGGTCTACCTTGATTTCAGTAAGGCTTTTGACACCATTTCCCACAACATTCTCCTCAAGAAACCGGCTGCTCGTGGCTTGGACTGGCGTACGCCTCGTTGCGTTAAAAACTGGCTGGATAGCTGGGCCCAAAGAGTTGTGGTGAATGGAGTCAAATCCAGTTGGAGGCCGGTCACTAGTGGCGTCCCCCACGGCTCAGTACTGGGGCCAGTCCTCTTTAATATCTTTATCGATGACCTGGACGAGGGGATCGAGTGCACCCTCAGTAAGTTTGCAGATGACACCAAGTTAGGTGCGTGTGTCGATCTGCCTGAGGGAAGGAAGGCTCTGCAGGAGGATCTGGATAGGCTGGAGCGATGGGCTGAGGCCAACTGTATGAAGTTCAACAAGGCCAAGTGCCGGGTCCTGCACCTGGGGCGCAACAACCCCAAGCAGCGCTACAGGCTGGGAGATGAGTGGTTGGAAAGCTGCCTGGCCGAGAAGGACCTGGGAATACTGGTTGATAGGCAGCTGAATATGAGCCAGCAGTGTGCTCAGGTGGCCAAGAAGGCCAACAGCATCCTGGCTTGTATAAGAAGCAGTGTGGCCAGCAGGTCTAGGGAGGTGATTGTCCCCCTGTACTCGGCTCTGGTGAGGCCGCACCTCGAGTACTGTGTTCAGTTTTGGGCCCCTCGCTACAAGAAGGACATGGAGGTGCTTGAGAGAGTCCAGAGAAGGGCGACAAAGCTGGTGAGGGGTCTGGAGAACAAGTCTTACGAGGAGCGGCTGAGGGAGCTGGGATTGTTTAGCCTGGAGAAAAGGAGGTTCAGGGGCGACTTTATCGCTCTCTATAGGTACATTAAAGGAGGCTGTGGCGTGGTGGGGGTTGGTCTATTCTCCCATGTGCCTGGTGGCAGGACGAGGGGGAATGGGCTCAAGTTGCGCCAGGGGAGGTTTAGGTTGGATATTAGGAAAAACTTCTTTACCGAAAGGGTTGTTAGGCATTGGAATGGGCTGCCCAGGGAAGTGGTTGAGTCACCATCCCTGGAGGTCTTTAAAAGACGTTTAGATGTAGTCCTTAGTGATATGGTTTAGTGAAGGTCTTGTTAGTGTTAGGTCAGAGGTTGGACTATGTGATCTTGGAGGTCTCTTCCAACCTAGACGATTCTGTGCTTCTGTGATTTCGTACAAAGTGACGTGCAGAAAAAGTCATTCATTACAGCACAGCCTATGCATAAAATTGCACTGGCATTTTTTCATCTGATACTAAACCCACCCCTGTATTTAGAACACCTTCCCTCTTGGCATGGATTTGTTTGCTTTTACATCTAAGCATCTCTGCTAACAGTAGGTTGTGAAGTAATGGGAGCTAATATCACACAATTCTGATAACCATCATGCTTTTTCTCCCTCAGTTCCACTGTGAGCTAAAATATAAAAAAAATAACTTTAATAGACTTAGTTTTGTATCATTTGAAAGAAGAGATTCCATGTCCCTTTTATGTAGTCTGATTGCCTCAAGAGCCTGACAAAGTGGGACTAGTTAAGTAGAACAGAGACGATATTCACATGACATAACTCTAGCAAGGTATTCCTGGGCCCTTCCAACCCTGTTAAGACCATGATTTTTCTCAGTATGATTACACACTCAGTCTAGCTTGTACTTCTTGCCAGAGTCCTGGAACAGATCATGTTAGAGACTTCAGTCCAAAAGCATTCTTGCTCTTCCACTCTCCTCTGTCACTGTAACTTTTTTGTAATATGTATTTTGCACTGAAGAATAAATTGCAGGGTAAAAAGATAAGAGAACTAAATAGGCCCATCCCATATGCACTTACAGACATTAATTTTCAAACAGATAGACTACTTGCAATGTAAGTTTTATGAATGCTGTATTGCAGCATATGAAAACAAAAATGAAAGCATTGAGGCAATTTTGAGATGCATCCTTTTGGAGTACACTTGTTGTGTGCATCAGTGGAAACCCTGCATATGCAAGGACAGAAGAGGTGACATGTTGGTTAATAATAGCTTTGTGAGAATGTCAGTCCTTTAACTGTACGTTTGTCATCATAAAGGCTCAGCTATATATATAAATATTAAATGTGTGTGGTAGCCAAACTGTTAAAAAGCTAATTTAGCCACACAGGCCCAGGCGCCTAGGTAATATAGGAGTATATAGCTGCATCTGGATTAGGATTAAAGAAGATAACTGTAGAGGTTATCATCAGAAGATCAGGAGAGCTCTCCCCCATGCCCTTCCTAAAGATTGGAGGAATTTTACATTGCCATGGGGGCATATTTCGTGTTACACTGTTGTTATGATACCCAAGCACTGGACTCTCACGACTATTTAACGACAACAGGAGCCTGATTATCAGGTTGTTATTTTTCTTCGCACAGATGCTGTTCTCTACATTTTTATATGTTCATCCATGAAGTAGTGAAACAGGACTCCCTGGACAACTTTTCAAGAACTGCTATTTGGGCATTTAGCTCCCATAGTTTCCTTCAGCTATTTTTAAGCTTTCGTTTGCCTTTGGTTTGATTCAAAGCCTGACTTAAAATGCTTATCCCTGTAGGTCAGTTCCCCCTTTAATGGATGGTTGTTCATGTCTTAAATCATCCACGTTACTGAAGTACATCATGTAAGCCCCAGCACAGCTGACAGATAAGGCAGAGATATGGCAGGCCACCCTGGGCCACAGGTTTAGAGTGTGTATGGGAAATATGGTATTTCTGACAACCTTTTAAAAACAGAAAAAGAAAAGAAATATGAGAAAAAATATGGGATTTTCTGACACCCCTTAAAAATAAATAAAAAGGCAGTGAAACATCTGAACTGCCTCAAACATGACTCCGAAGACTGCAAGGTAATGAAACACAGGATTTCTTCCAGCAAAGCCAACTCAACGCTGTGTCAGGTGGGCTAGCATATCAAGCTGCTTTTTTTCTCTTCCATAGTTACTCATTTTAAAATGAAGCCATCGTAGAGAATGCAATAAATATTTTCGACCAGGTATTTCTGACTGAAGCCACTGAAGTGCCAGCTCAACATTACTGCCTACAACAAACCACATCAGACAAGAATGATGCATGTAGCACTCTCCTGTGTACAGAAAACCCCCAAACCCCAAGTATCTATCAAAATCCAACCATCTCTCCAATTATTTGAACTCTATTACCGCACAGAATCACAATTAAGGCTATCAGCTGTTAACTTACCATTTTATCCTATTCTCGTTTTTCTGAGAGACACAACTGAGAAAGAAAAAATAATCCTGACCGGATACACAGAGGAGGTGATAATTACATCCCTCCTACGCAAAATCCAAATAACTAGAATTTCTTCAGGGAAAAAAATATACACTTCCACTTCAACCCATGGGACAAGAATGTGGTTATTCTGCAATTATTATACAAGCTAGAGCAGCATGCATTTCTGTCCCTAATAACCTAATAAGAGACTCACAGGCCACCGATGTGGTTGTGCCTGTACCCCATGCTCCTCTCTTAGTCTTCCCAAACATTCCCACCAGCTCCAGTGGAAAAGCAGTTAAGTGCCAAATGAAGGAAGCTTTCATCTCTCCATTAGCACACACTTTCTACCAACACGTAACCCATGAAACTTTCATCTGAGAACTGGCCCCAGGTGAGTTTCTCTCATTCTCTCCCCCCTTAACAAACTTGACCTCCTGAGTTCTCTCCTGGTGCATAGAATATAATTAATAAGCCACTCAATCCATCATATTGACCTGCATTATCTTAAATTAAAGTTAATGGCAGCAATGAAAAAAGGATTTAAGATGGCAAGTCTTTGTGCAGTTTCTTTTTAGTCATAGAGACAAAATTGACATGTAAATACAGCTTTACAGCTTTGTAACAGCCAGATTTTCACCAGCTATATGAATCACATGAAGGTCAAAGACTTTCTGCTTTTCCCTCATAACACTCTTCCTAAGAAAGAAGAGGAGCTCATCAGGTAGAAACATTTTGTTTTATGTAGAAAAGCAACCCATATTGACCATAATTAGTCCTCATCTTACAAAATTACTCATACTATTCTAAATGGTAAAGGTAGGCAACAGCACATACACATTAAAACTACAAGATAAAATAAAACTAAAAATGACAAGCAACAAATATGTGATATATTTTCCCTCCTTAGGGAGCACTGATGTAACAGAGAATATGCTTTAGAGAAATGGGTATATTGAACTGTTGTAGAATAAATATCTTCTTCTGTACTAACAATACTTCATAAATCTATTGTAGGAATAACTAACATAACAGGCCATCACAGGGCAATTGTGAGCAAAGGATTACTGAGGAAGCTGCTGAGAATCCTTCAAACTTGACATAGCTAAGTGATTCACTAACCCTGTAACGCTTTTCCAGACACAGACCTACACCTTTGCCAGCCAAGAACCCCAAACACTAAGAGCAGCGAGTCATATGATGGCTCCATCCCCAGTGACCACTGCAGAACTGACAGCCTCTAAATTACTGCCTGAAAAGCATATCACATGCCATCTGACAAAAGAATGAGAAGGAGAAAGCCCTACCGATCGTGTAACATCATCCATTCCTCTGAGGGGATGACATGTTTCCGTCTTTCGTTTCTTTAACCCCAGCAACCAAATGAAAAATACATGACTACAAACAACCTGCAAACAGTTCCACATCTATTATACAACTGAAATCATAAGAAATGAGCTTGTTGAAATAACAAATGAACTTGCAATTGCTTTGCTCCTCATAACTCCCATATGTTTTTAGATATGTTCTGAAAGACAACTTTTTAGATTAATAAACGTCACGTGATGCAGCTGAATCTCATCCACTGAGGACCAGGCCCAATCACAGCTAAAAGCTTCTGCCACTTAGAATATGAATGGAGAACATCACAGCACAAATAGAAAAAAATACATGTTTATGGTTATGAGAATATGCAAATATGCTGCCCAGTTTCCATAATGTCCTTGCCACGCTTGCAGAAGATTTGAATTTCTCACATGGGATTATATTTTACAGAGTGGAGAGCAAGTGGGGGAAGGAAGCAGAAATAACTTCTGTGGGGTAAGCAATGACATTCCACATCTACTCTCTCTGATTCAAATGAAGTAGGACCTACCAGTTGTTTTATTGCCTGCATGATGATACAGCCCATTATTCAACGTTCACGAGTTGAATATCGATAGCCGGGTATTGGAATCAGATTTCTCATAGACAAAATAAGAATGCTGTCACTCACTGGTTCCCCCTCAGTTGTGGGGATTGTGAATTTTCTTTCAGCATGAGGCGGATTTGTGTTTTGTTTTCCACATTGCATGAGCCAAAGCAGAGCTGGAAGGTCTGGAAATGGAAATTCCCTCAAAAACTGCTGATGATGACACTTGAGCCAGAAATAAGCTCTGGTGTAAATGTGACACATTCCAAAAAAAAGTTTCCAAATGTATGCGCACTTCTTCTTGAAATTAGTAAACACACACCTTTAAGAGCTCTTTATCAATTGTTTTTTACCTATTGTTCCCCTTATTACCAAATGCACCAGAAAATTAAATCAGAGGGACCAGACTGCCTCAGCAGAGTAACTGATGCAAAAGAAAATCTCAATTATTGGTTAACTCACTACTAACAAAACCCATTTCTAATTACTATCTGGCAGTCCACAACATGGGTGGCCTCCATGTGACTCTTCAAGGACTGCAAAACGCATCCCCATAAACAGCAAGCTATTGGAGCACAGTGGCGATGGACTTCCTGCAGCCAGGAGCATCCTTCCTCTGCTCGGGGGCAGTCTGGGCTGGCCAATGCTGAGCCTGAAGCCTGCACCACATCTGCATCCACCCTATCTTGGGAGAAGCAGCAAGACCCTTAATGCTTAGGCCTGCAAGTCCATCACTTTGTATAAGCACTAATTTCACTGACAGTGAATAAAATCGAGCTGTATAGAACAAGCTAATTTCGAGGAGTACAGACTTCCCTAGAGGTTTAAGAGCACTTAAGTATTAATTACCAGACTAAAGAAATAACACCAACAAAGGCTTTGCTGAGTAAAGCTTCCAGGTGTGTCTTTCCTTAAGGGCTTATTTTATTTCTATGCCTACTTAGAGCAGGTAGCACCATTTTAAAAGACAGACGCAGTGTTTTCTGTGAAGTATTTAACAGTATAATTGCCTCCAATACTTCAAGAAGATCCCTCTAATTTAAGCTTGAAAAGCAAAGTTAATAGCAGTGAAACAGCCATGATAGAGGCAGAGGGTGTGAGGGATGGAGACATTTATTTAACATCCACATTGAGTTTATTCATGACAATCACTCTTTCCTTATTAAATGTCACTGCCATGGATGACTGGCCCAAGGTGTGAGATCCAGCTGCAGCACTGTGTTTAGCATGGGTGTTCATCACACAGCATACAAGCCTGCATGGATACTCTCAAGTTTTTGTTTTCCCTTATCATTATTTAATTGCATGGATGTAACAGGTTCTATTTGTGTGGTTTTGTTTTTAAATCTAAAAATAGTCTTCACATTTCTGCATGCAACACAAGAGTAAATATTAGATGAGGGTTAGGGAATACTCTGCTTGGCCTGCTGTGTAGAATGATCCAGGATACAGATCACATCCTTAGAAAAGAATGCGTTTAGTGTGGGAAAGCAGATATAATGAAATAGATCAGGAAAAAAAAAATGCGGTATTAATGGCGAAAGACGTCTTAATAACTCTGCAGTTCCATAATTGTTTTATTTAAATTTTTACGATCTTTGAAAAACACCTTTTGAAAGAGACATTATGTCTTTATTATTTCACTGCCAAATCATCAGTATCTGCTGTAACTGAACAAAAATAGGAGCAGATATCAGATATACTGTACTTCACAGAGACTGGAAAACACAAAGGTGAAATTCTAAAGAATTTACACCAAAATTTGTTCTATAGGTAAGACATTTCGTTCCAAATGACGCAAGTATTTTATCACCGCTAAATACAATAGTGCGCTGCAAATCTGGTTATCAAAGAAGGGCTTAAAAAATCTCTGAGTTCTCCATCAGAATCTCTTCCATACTTGCATATTGTCGCTTAAGTGTGATTTTTTTCAGCTAAGACCATTTCAGAAAAAGAAGTGGCTAAGGGAAATAATGACCACAACCAAAGCATTTATGGAAAAAACAAAACAAAACAAAACAAACAAACAAAAAAAAACAGGACTCAAACCAAAACTCTGAGGATGAGTGGAAACAACAGCTAAAATTAAATAACTTACCATTGGCATTTCTCTAAAACCCTAAAAGCAGCATTTTGAGTGACCGTAAACTTACAAAGAAATTAGTAATCCCTTTGTCTACATTTAGACCACAAAAATGATTAATAAAAATATCTCATCTCTGTGGCAGACCTAAATGCAACGATCTCAAAGAAACATATCCCTAAAACATACATCGAAAAGGATTTTTCAAATCTATTGAAATACTTCAACTGAGATATGTGGAGATCACTTTTTATCTTATTTTACTGCAATTTTTTTCAATGTTACAAAACTGAATGGAGGAAAAGCTGCTCAAGATTATAGAAGGAGCAGGAGGAGGTGTAGAGGGACTCCCCATAGGAAAACAACTAGTTATGAGAAGTACAGAGTTCCCAGGTGCTCAGTGAGCACTACTAACACATGAGAGACTATAATTTTAAGTCTGATCCCACGTTATATTCCAATTTTTATTTCTTACAGGAAACATCAACTCTTACAAAAAAATCTAACAATCATGGAGCTGGCCATGCAACAGTAGGACTTTGCTGGTACCAATCTGAAAGTGTTTTACGAATGCTAGTGGGCAAATAGTAACATATTACAAGTGGGTATTTTTTGTAAGTAGGGAAATAAGGGTGAAAAAAGCAGTTATGAGACTTACTAGATTTCACAAGATAAATAAATGGCCAACAGGCTGGGGGGGGTGCAAAGACGAATCTATCTTTTACCAAGGCTGACACCCTTTAACAACAACCTCGTTATTTCATCGCTCTGCATGTTGTTTATAAGCTGAAATGTAATACAGAGCAAAAAAAAAAAGTGGAAGTTCATAAGCTGCAACTTATTTGAAGTACAAAATACACTCCTGAAATTACTATGTTCTCCAGTAGTTCTTAGAAAAGTTTGCAAATTAAAATTGGAATTTGCATATTGATATAGTTGTTTCTAAGATTTGCCACTCCTTCTCCTTTTTTTAAGGCTTCACAAAGCTGGAAGTCACAACCATTGTGAATGAAATCCCTCTGGGTCTCATCACTGGAATCAAAGGAAAACAAATGTCTGGGGGGAAAAGGTTATTCTGGAAATCAGGTCTGTTGAAAGGAGCTGACATGTTGCACAGTGATGCAGCTTGATTGGTTGTAGCTGTCATTTTACTATTACATATAAAGGAATACCAAACTATATCTTAGCTCTGTCAGTCAAAGTAAGACTTCCAAAAAATAAATAGTCTTGAAAACCATTTGGCCAATTTATACGGCAATTAGGTAAGACTCTTATTCATTGTACACTTCTTATTTCACTAGTAAATAGGAGCTAGAATAACTTGGCTGAAGACTGATAACTAAATTCTAAAAGCTAAAGTGCAAGAAGACTCCATGCTTAAAAAAGTCTCATCTTTAATGACCACGCCAGTTTTATTTCATAACATCTCTGCATGGATGTTCTTGATGTATTTTCATGATTTTTTTCCCTTCAGAGAGAAGATCACCATTAATTTAAGTAAGCTGAGAAACAGTTCAGATGGATGGTTTTGGTTACACTCCAGTGACATCCATGCAGTTTATTACATAAGTAGTTTATCGCAGTGAAGTTATTATGTTGAGTACAGCTACAGAATGGTTTCTATTTGTTAGATTTCTCAGCTGCTGTTTATCTGCTTTCCTCCAAATACATAAGCATACTTCCTTGCTATAGCACACCTTTACTTTTACTATTTGTTTTCAGTTGACATTTCTTCTTATTTATTTACTTTTTTAAGCTAATATACTGTAGATTATTACATAAGTGATTTATTACAGGAGCCTTACTGTACGAGGGGCAAAACTTGTTTAAAATAAATCCAACAGCTACAGTAATCCCTCAGGGCGAAATGTACTTCTACTTAATTTCTCTTCTGTGTATTACACACCATATAATTGCTTAAAACAGAAGCTACACATACAAATTTTGTTTGGCACCGAGTACCTGGCTTCAGAGAGTACACTCAAGTTACATGCTGTGTTTTGCTACAAATCCATTGCACCACCTAAAGTAATTCAAAGAGATCACTAATAGAAATATTTTGAACTACCTAAAATAAATCAGCAAGTAAGCAAACCACAGTGTTTTGCTAAAGGTTATATTAAAATAAGCCACAGTGTTACTGAAGGATATTTTATATGTGCATGGCTTCAGCATTCCTCATTCCCTTTTTCCAATGCACTAAATAAAATCATGAGACAAACTTTAGAGATGGAAAAGATCTGCTAGATCATTTAGCCCATCCAAATGCCAGTTCAGGATTGTTTCCTTTATTTTCTAGTGTTTTGTCAAACCTACTTTTAAATATGCTGTATGTTCCAAGTAATGAGATTTCCACTACATTCCCCTGGGAAATACATTTATATAACAAGTTTCTTCTCCAAGGACCCCAAAGTGTTTTATAAAAATATACATACAAATCACTTTCCCACTGGAGTACAATCACTTCTGAGGTATAGGGTGGCAGGCAGGATAGAAATGATGCATAGTACTCTGCAAATTTATAGCAGAAGGGAAATTCTTGCCAAGGACAGAGGGGCAAAACCTATACTTGTGACAAATGCCAGGAACTCATAAATGTCCACAGACAGCAAACAGAAGCATGGTTTCAACCTACAAATGCAGAAATGAGTTGGAGTACCTTAAAAGGTAAAGACCACTTTGGACAGAATTTGAATGCATGGCCCCAAGAACTGGGGTATCTGAATAGAGTACGTGTGTTATCCTGGTAGGAACACCAGAACAGGGGCTACATTTCTGGAACAACAATTGACTTGAGGACTGCATTCTGGATTTTCCATCCACATCTATATTGATGCTGATGTTAGAGAGTCTTGCCCTAAATGCTCACTGCTCTCAGCTAGCCCAAGTCGACCAGCTGCTCTTTCCCCTTGTAGCCCATTCACGTCATTTATGCAGCACACTTTATTGAAAAAGCAGAGCCCGACCATAAACACCAGGGACTGCTTGCTTTTACCTATGGGCAGGAGTGGAAGATGGAACAGGAATCTGGGAGGAAGAAGTGATGATTTGGTGCTGGCAGACCTCTGTATTTGGGTCTAAGTGCTGTGGCACACTGAAAGATCAAATAATCAAAAGGGCTAGGAAGCAAGTAATGCCAGAAAGCACAGCATATTTGGAAGGCTAACAGTTTCCAATTGCAACCCCCTTTGGTGGACTTCAGGGATTTTCAGTACGGTTTGTAAGCAGAGGTTGAGGGTAATGGGAGTGTCAAACCTCATTATCAGTGTAGTTTTAGCAACCTTTGCTCATCTTACAGAGGAGTGAGAGGGAGCAGGGTGGCCTGCGCTCTGAATCTTCCTTCTGTTCAGTTTTGGGCATAAGGATTGTTTTCAGGTCTCCAGTCGCTTACCCATTGCCAGTGCCCAGCCATGAGCTAGGCTCACAGGCAGGACATAAGTAATAGATCAAGTGGTTCAAGTATCTTCTCTTGCTAGCAAGGCCTACCTCTCGCTACCAGGCCTGCCTGTACCCATAAGGCCTCAAGGCTAACGTGCCAGCTACCTTTGCCTTCAGTAACCACAAAACAGATGTGCCATTCCTCACTCTTCACTGATTATCGCAACATTTTAACTTAAAATATAGAAATAAAGTTTTACACTAGAAAGAATTTAACATCTCCATGTTAATGCTCGCAGGTTAACGAATCGCTGTCGCCATTTGACTCACCATTGTGCCTGCCGTTGTACAGACAGTGACAAGCCATTTGATTCAGTGCTACTCCCATTCTTTGTGCAGAGGCGAGTCTTTGATCCTTCCCAGTGTTGAAGCAACACAGATGTGATTTCTGAGGGTTTTGCATAAGTTTCAAGTTTGTGAGATTAAGGATACATGGTACAGTTCCTAAATGTCTACGTTTGTTGCCAAGATGGCATTGATAATGGGTGTATTAGCAATGCAAAGATGGAAAGAGAAGACATTTTCCTGGATATTAGCTCAGCTCTTCCAAAGCCTGCTCTAAACAATGAACAATTTATTGTCAGATAAAAATGAGCGCAGAACACTACAGAGAAGCAGAACACCTCTCTGCCCTCTTCGAAACCCAGGTATCGAAACCCAGTTCCTTATTCACGTAAACCATTTTGAATAGTCACAACTTTGTCCCCTTAACTTTACACACACAAGCAGATACTGTGGTCACAGGGACACAGAGGGGCAGATTTCGGATCAGACCTACTCAAAGTCTGGATGCTTGTAAGCACGTGGCATGTGCAAGACTGAAACAGCAGACAAGGCAGCGAGTGCTCGCAGCAGAGTTCATTATTCTGAAAACACTGAATTGCAGCATTTTTAATCCTGCCAAGCAATGAGACTTACATTCTGAACTCAGTTACAAAAAAAAAAAAGATAACGAGACAGACATACAGGTGCTGGTAAAGGTATGGTGCTTCAGTGTTTTTGCATGACAACAAAAATCAGTAGTAATGCATTCAGGATGCTATTGAGTTGTAAACTATGACTGCTCTATTTAGAGGTTAAAATGCCTTCATTGTGATAGAGCCAAGTTATATTCTCCATGGGAGGAGTCATGCAAATGCCCACACACTCCAAATTGATTTATTTACATAACTTGAGCTCCAAAGATCCTCCACTGCATGAATGTAACGCTGCCCAGGCTGGACAAGCAGATGTTCTACTGACACTGGAGCCTACACTGGAGCCTCATAGCCTATTCTCCAACCATTTCTGACAGCTGAATGATCAGTCAGTGCCAAAGCAGCATTTTTAACTTAAGGGTTGCCAGAAATCAAATATTCACACCTTTTTTCTAACAGAGCATAAAGATTTAGAAATCAGGAGAAATATTACTGGCAGTGGATGACAATACACTTACAAGCTATGTGCCATGCCTCCTCATGCACAGCATGAACATTGTGTGAGCCCATCGTGGTTATTTATGTCATTAAACTAAACTGAAGTGATTAAGTATGCTGTGGAGTATTCTAAGCTATGCAAACAATTATAGGGTTCCAGCTGTAGGCATCCATATCCCATACTGTCTCAATAAATATTTTATTTAAAAAAATTAAATTTGGTGGCAATTACATTTCCCAAATGCAGAAAATTGTCTCTTAGCTAAAAAATAATAATAAAAAATTACCAATCGACAACACCAAGAAAAAAACCCAAAACCCCTCCAACTGATGAAAACTCCTCTTCTAATGCTTCATTGATGCTCTTGTTTCCAAAATGAGCAATATTTTCTAGATAAAATGCTAAATGTGTAAGTGGAAATTAGTTCATTTTAATTGGAAAAAGCATAGCTAAAGCATGGAAAAGATGACTTCAGTCAACCTGGACTTCATTAGCTGAAGGACACTGAATTGTTCATCCAGCAGTGCGTCATGCTTATTTATGCTATTTAGGTATTTCACAGCAGATGACCACTTTGAGGAGCTGGAAAGAGTCGGGAGACCTTTGCTACTTTACCAATATTTTCCAGTACTTTAGCAGATAAGATCACTGCTTTATACATCTTTATACATTCTTGAACCTCCATGGCCTTTCATACTATTTGTACATGAACAACAAACTTCACTTCACCTGCCAAATTAAACTGGAACTCCTTGAATGCCTCTGTGAATAGCTTCTGTGAAGCGTAGTTCTCATAAACACCTCCCTGCAATTCAGAGAGATCTCTTTAATAAATTAACAAAGCTGTCACAGAAGTATAAATGGGAAATCATTTTTTTAAAATAGAACCATTTAAGATCACACAATTTCAGAAGCCTCTTGCAACATTTCATAATTCCTTTAGGCCACTGCAGGTCTCCTTTACACTTGCAACGATGCCCCTTTCAATTTGCATTTAAAAGACAGTAAATTGCAGGGTTCATAAACATTTTTATAGTGATTTATTGAAGACTAGAATGTCACTCCTGTTCTTCACACTTTAGCAGTCCTGGGAATCGGCTGCAGGGCTGTATGTGTAATCTTGCTTTACCCATAAACTATACAAGAATGAGCCAGTTCTGAAATCTATTATTTATTTATTTTTGCTTAAAAGACATCTGTGGCACTATTTTACATCTATATTTATCTTTCAGTTCTGAGATGACCCATTTTATTCAGCCTCCAAGTTATAACCAGGTTTCCACAATTTACAAAGTACTTGGTTTGCAAATTAGAACTGTTCAGAGACAGGATTGCATTATGCCAATGAACAAAGGATTCTTTCTCTTCTCTTTTTAATAACACACACAAAATCCACAGACTATTGGATTTATTATCACCGCTAGATAACTTTACCATACAGGAATGTACTGAGCTATTTTTTTTTTTAAATTCAAAACCCAAACCACAGAAACGCACTCTAAAACTTTTGTTTGAGAATATTCTAAAGGTTCTGCTTCTTGAAAGACAAAGCAGGGTAAATGTTAGTTGCAATTGGGCTTCTGATACTCCTATCCTCCTTCCCAGGCAGCAAAGTCACAAAAGAAGGCAAACAGTGCCAAGAAGTGTTGTTTATAAGGGCACTGTGATCTTTCCTGCATCCCAGTGGAGTTTTACCAGGGGGAATCTAGAAACCTCCCTGCACAAATAGTGTAGAAAGGAAAAAAAAATAGAAAAATAAATAAATAAAAACCCTGCACCTCATTTGCCCTTCCAGTGACCAGGAGGGAGTATTTCTTTCTACTTTTTTCACATTACAATAATGGCTTCACAGCTCTTGAAAAGAGCGCTAGTGCAACAGCAAATGGTGCATGACACGCTGAAGCCCTGGTCTTTGTCGCAACAGCTCCGCTCCAAAGAAAGTCCTTCCTTGCCTTCTTTTCCTTGCCATTAACTGTGATGAAATGAGTTTTTCCCCCTTTTGATTCCACCCCCCGCTGTCTATTACAGCCTGACCTGATTGCACTTATGCACAGATTATTTCATAGAGACATCCTTTTATTCAGGTTTGCGAGTTCATGCCTGCAAGGTTATCTGTTCACAAAGCAACGCCTCATTCCTTGTATTCATTTTTTTGAAATCTGATCTCATTGATAAGAACAAGACCATTCGCATTGCATTTGTCAGATAACTAGCTCCATGCCAGAGCAATAATTTTTTGTGACTATTGTCAGGGCTCCAGTTAAAATACATCAACCGATAAAAATGCAAGTATTGTAAAAATAACCTTGCATCGAAAGTGTTGGCCCTCCGGTTTTTCCAAGGCACATTATGTCCTTTTCCTTGATAACAATTTATTGTAGGCAAAACCTGTTCCCTTCTTCACAAGAATTATTTAAAAAAAATCCTATTCCAGCACTGCCATTGGTAGCACTGAACTTGAAGGGAAATAAATAAAGAGAGGATCAATGTTCCGCTGATTGGTTGAATTGGGTTTTGACTCATTTTAATCAAATGGTTTCCTCCGTTCCGATATGCAGCTATTCCCCGCACCAGCACGCAGATGAATCACACCAGCATGCTCTGAACTGCTGCACAAGGAGGAAGCGGCCAGGGCTGCAGCTCAGCATCCAACATCATGGAGACTTTGGGATCACCTGCATGCTGATTATCCTCAAGTTTGTCTAGGAAAGCTCTACCCCAGTGCAGCAGAGCTAAAATTGAAGGTGCTGTTTACACAAATGCAGATGCACTCTCACCCACACTCCCAGAGAGGTCAAAGCAGCAGGAAGAATTAAATATATCATAGACAGGAGCTCGCTTTTTGCAAATCTTGCCACAAGAAGCTGTAAAGGTACACATGCACCTTCTCACCTGGAGAGCGGGGAAGTGTTTTACATAAATATTAGCAAGTGGCAAGTGCGAGAAGGGTTGCACTCTCCTTCCCTGCCTCCCGTGCCATCCCCTGCCCGTAGCAGCAGCACAAAGGAGCCGGTGACGAAGCGGGGGCCGACGGAGGTCTCGCGGGCAGGCAGCCACATTGAGCAGCACAGGGCCCTGGCTCGGTCTCAGCACGAGGCCACTGTACGCCCGGGCCTGCAGCTGATAAGGCTGTAATAGTCCTCCTTTGAGGACCGGGGCTCCTGCATGCTGATTACTCATTTATCACACCTGGCAGCCCTGCTGAACTATAATTACTCTTCTCTTATCCTGCTGCACTGTCATGTCCGAGAGGAGAAGAGAGGCAAAGGCTCCTGCTAATGACACATTACCCTCTTGACAAGCACTTGAAGGTTTTATTGTAAATATTCAAGATATAAAACATCTGAGGTTCCCTTTTTAATTATAAAAAGCAATTTTCAGTGCCTCCTGCTCGCCTCTCCCCCTGCCACCAACAGTAAAGTTTAGGCACTGTTATCCTCTGCTTACTGCAAACAAACTGGTTTTCCTTTGTTGCGTTAACTCATTTCTTTGAGGTAACTCCAGTATCTCTGTGAAATTATCAAACATAACGCCTGGAAAATGTGTCATTCGAACACACGGTGCTCTCCTACAAAAGTCACATTTCTGCCCCAAAAGCAGGGGAAAACGTGCATTTATATTGAGAAATTAGGGAGGAGGGAGAAGAGAAAAAATCATGAGGTCTAAGAGCAAATGGGCAGTCAGAGAGCTGTTCATTGGGCAATATTTGAGAGATGTGTCTCTTACTGAAAGGACATCCATAAACCAAAATTTTAAGGTGTGTGACTTGTTATAGCAAATCCAGCCTTAATGTTTGTGGATCTCCAGGTGGAAGGCTCATTTTCCCCCTGCTCTCACTATCAGTTATGAGTTGGGGACTATAGAAGCTGTAAGATTCCTCAATAGAGGGGGATCCTAAATACGTACCCGTGATGTGAAGGACTAAAAACCTCTCTCAAAGAACGCATCTTTGATTTGAGAAATAAGAGAGTCCATTAATATTCCAGCTCCTATAATCATAGATCTGAGCTCTGTTTTCCTCAGAAGAGAGCACAGAAACTTGCTTTTTGGGCCGCTGTGCAACGTGAGCTTCTCCCACTCAGCTTTTCCCTTTGTGTAATGACAGACTGGAGTAAGGACACTGGGTGCCCTTCTGTAACATTCACCAGCCATGGGGTGGGGGCACCAACCAAAAAAAAAAAAATCCAGAAAAGGCTAGCAGCCAAATATCTAATAATATGTTCAAAAGCGCCAGAAAAACATAATCTAAATATATAATTGACAGGGAAGAGCACCTTGGAACAAGAGCGCTAAAAGCACAGATCTGCTTCTTAAACCTTGACAACTGCACTTTCTCTGTTCACCTCCAACGTGCTGGCAGGGCTGAATCACTATATCCCAATGCTTAGATAGAAATCTGTATGTTACAACCTGGCTTTAGATTTTCTCCTACTTCCTTATGTGGTTTATATATTTATACACCATATTTATGTGACATATAATGCTCCCTTTAATATTTTGCACAAGTCAGACTCATTCCAGCGAGACAGTGCAACATTCTGTTGTGAAATAAGCTCAGGGGAAAAAAAATGGAAAACTGCTGCACGTCTTTGAATATTAAAATTAAATTGATAGAAGAATTGGTGTTTAGATGCACGTGAAGGTACGGACAATTCAGGATCAAATTTAAATCTAATGGCCAAAAATCCTACAAGGTTCCCAAGAATTCTAAGTTGCAAATGAGAACAAGAGCATGAAAGCAGGTCTTCAGAGTAATCTCACGTTTTCAGTTCAGGAGCTTTCAGGTTTTAAATCTCAACTAGGACAAAATTACTAGTGACTGATTCAAGCCGTTCAGACATGGGGACCCTTCTACCATGATCTGCAGTGGCAATAGATTGATACCTTCTTTCAGATTAAAGTTTTACCATGTCTCCTCCTAGGAACTGTCTGTCTGAACTTGTTCTCTACTTATTGCCTACACCCAAAAAGCTGAAAACAGAAATTAATCCATTTATAAGCATCCACAAGTGCATCTACAACACCAAACTGCAGTGTGTAACAAGGGGTCTGGAAGCCAGCTTTTCAGAGGGACCTGACCGACTGAAGACAGGGCACTGCGCAAGGGGATGCATGATGGTCACGTTCCAAACCACAGTAAGACACTTCTGAGTAGCTGCGATCTGCGCCATATTTTGCTTATTTATTTTCCCTGAATTCTAGGAACTATCCACAGTGAGAGGAAAGATAGCGTGCGAGGTAAACAAACCATCCATCAGAAATTGGTGCTTTAGTTTCTCGTGTAGTTTGCTTAACAAGTGTAATGGCTTTGATGGTCATCCTGACAAAGCTAGACAGGGCTTCCTTGTCAGGAGGAAAGTAACACATCAGCGACGGCTGGGAGACAGTAGTACATTACACATTGCTGTGGAAATTGCAGACATTTAATGAACATAAACGTCCTGCCAAGTTGACATACACAAGGATGGAAAACAGGAGTAATAAAAGTCACTCAGACTCGCACATGATTTAAAAAGTGGATACTGCCACTCTTTTCTAACAAATCACATGGATTTGTATATACTACTGACTGGTCTGCAAAGTACTTTCAAGTAATTAGACAGAAATTATTTGGTACTCTTAGAGGTAAATTATTCCAGTTATTATTAGGCTACAAATTACTGAACCCCCAGATACCCAATCTCAGTACACAGCAGTTCCTACCTGGGGGTAAAACTTGGCCATTACCATTTCATGTGCTCTTAACAAAGGAAATTGCAGTGGTCAGGTTTAAAATGACCATTTTCTCCATCTTTTCACGATGAGTTTAGGTTCCTAGACTGAAATATTAACAGTCTTGCTGAACCGCAATTATTCCACTTCTATCGCTTTCTGCCTGCTTCTGTCAGAAAGCCGCAGAGCGTACAATTGCAGCGCACAGCTAACCATATAATTGATAACTCCCTAGTCTATTCACAGTGGGAATCTGTCAGTTAAAGTCTAGAGACACATACACGCACACACACTATGAAAATGAACTTACATAAGTCTTCCTGTGAACTGAATGCAGCCAACATTTTGATGTTTAATTGGCTGGGTCCGATTTACCAGCGCCACACATGTATTTCAGCAGCGGCGTGCTGTACTCTGGCTCTTTCTGACAGATCTATTTAGTCAAAAGGAGGTGTATTTTCCCAAGGTAATTGCTCAGAATCATGCTTCCAAAGTCAAACTGATTCAAACTTTGCTTATTCGCTCTTTGCAGACACACAAGTCGGACTGTTTGAAAGCAAATGAAAAATCCATAGATCAATGTACAGAGCCTTTCTTACACAGTGCCACAGAGGGAGTCTATTTCAAACAGGGCTAGTTGTCAGCAGCAGTTACTGCCAGCATCTTTTTAAATATACATCTTTCAGAGTAATACAGGTCTTTGAGATAATGAAAGATTTGCAACTACTGTACTAACCAACCACCAAGACGAAAAACATATACTTGCGTTAGGTATACTCCCACACAGAGAAACGTTTTTGCTAAGTATGAGGAAAAATAATTGACAATTATTCAACTATTTGTGAACATTTTTCCTAGATCTATTGCTCTAATTGATAGAGCTTGCCTGATAAAAGTGTGATTTTTAGAGACTGGTTTTGCATGTGGGCTTAGTGACTTGATGTGAAAGCATTTGGAAATGATTTCCCTACACCTGACACAGAAAATACAACCTCAAATTACTCATTTTGCCCCTCTGTGGCTCCAAGTCAACAACTTTAACAAGACTTAGATGGTATCATCATGTATATCCCATGATTGCCACAGGTAAAACTAGTGTTTTACTGGTCTACATAGCAGAATAGACTCCGGGTCTTTCTATTGCCAAAGCAAATAGCTACTCATAGTTTCTTAAAGCTAGATTTGAATTTCGGCAATGTAGACAATCAAGACATACTGTTTTTCCTTTTTCCTCCCAAAGACTATACAGAAGAGTGCCTTTTTTTTTTTTTTTTTTTAAATTGTTCTTGTTTTTGTTTTCCCCCAAATCATGATTCAAAACCATTTTGGTAAGTGGCTAACCTCAGAAGGCTTTAGCACATGAGATACTCAAGGAAGGACACTGGCTTACAAATATTTTTCAATACAACCTGAAATCTTGTTACAGGCTGAATTGAATGGGAAAACTAAAGACCATCAGTAGCCTTATTAGCACTGGCCAGCACAGCCTTGTGCTCCTGTGTCGCACAGCAGGGTTGCACCACAACACCCACCAACTGCTTTCTCCATCTAGCCACTTAGATCAGGACTATATCCCTGTTGTACTGACACTTTATAGAACTAGCAGTTTTCAGAGGTGGTAAAACATAGACAGAGAACACGTTCAGCAGTGATAGAGAAAGAAAACATTCAACCTCTTCTTCACCCCCTGGGTTACAATCCTTTGTTTCCTTGGTTGTAGTTGTCACTGTCAATTTTTCCTGCCATACTCTATCAACCCTTGGACTTTCTTGTCATTGTACATCCAGGGTATTAAAAAGTTGACATTGTGACACATCTGGAGTGAGAGCACCCTGACTACAAGGAAGGATCAGCTTCCAGAATTAAAGCACTTCTTTCTGACACCATTCCAGAGCGTCCCTTCAAGCCCTTCATTTTCAAATAAGATAATAATACGAAGGACTGAGTGGCATTGCAGCTAGTGGCACAAGCCTTCATTTCCTTGAACACAGTGCACTTCAAAACCCGCAGGGCCTCCTTAAAGTTCATGTAAACACAGGGTTATTTTTCCCATTTATTTCATTTTTTCTCCTCTGAAAATATAAGGTAATGGAAAAATATTTTTATAAGGTATTACAACACATTAATGATAAAACTAGTGAGCATTAGTTCCAGAAGGGCACATTTTCTGTAATGATGAAAAAGGACATATAAATTACACTGCAGAGCTTCCCAGGTCCATTTCTGGGCCGACCATGATTAAATTAACTACAGAAGGACACTTGACACCACCAGTGTAACACTTGACTGAATTTGGGGGTCATGTAGGGATCTCACTGAACACTAGGATGTTAAACAAACCTGTCTTATAATAGTGACAACATTAATGTGTATTATTTAATACAGTGGGGTGCTTAGTACATTGTTAATGTTTCAAAAAAATCAAAATAAATTGTGCCTTCATCTCTATCTATGTTTCAGCTAATAAAATGGAGTTTTTCAAAATACTTGGCCTTGGAAAAAATAAAGTCTTCAGCTTTTCAAAGAAATAGTTTAAAGATGGAATAGCATGTTTTAGAGACTCCAGCTACTATTCAGCAAACACATTTATTAATTTGACTCAGACACCCATATTTCACCATCTGATCTGGAAGGTGGTTATTCAATTAACTGTTTTATTCCTATACATTTCAGTACATTTTACTGAATTCAATAAACTACTACTTTATCAATTCATTTTGTTAGCGGGCTGGTTTCTTCATTGGGACTTAATTTAATTTGATTTCACTGTAACAGCTGATGTATGGGGATATTAAAAACTAGGGTACTTTTGTACAAAAACTACTTCTTGGAAATGGGATAAAGACATTCAGAAAGAAACATTTGCTGCTGAATTTTTTTGCCTCTAAAAAAATAAAGCTACTTGAAAGAAGAAAGTTAAGAGTAAGTTAATTGCTTAACAAACCATTTAAAAAAAAAACAACCAAAAGGGATGTTCATGCTAGTGAAAATTCAGGACTATTTTTAATAATTGGAGTTCTTAAGGGCATAAGACTTATGCATCATCATAAAAGCATGAGTAAAGTTTTGCACTTTACAGGAAAAAAATTGTATCAATCCTTTCCTCCCCTGAAATGATAATTTCCCCTCAAAAGACTTCAATGTTCCTGTAACATTTTCAGAACTACAGAACCGAACATTCAGAGTTGAAATCTTTAATTTATGGAGCAAAATGATCAGGAAAAAAAAAATCCCAAGCCAGAAATAAACCTGCCATTCTTATATCCTTGTGAGAATAATAAAAAAACTCATTGTTTTCTGTTTATCAGATTGTATAAGTTACAAATGTTTTAAAGGAATCTTTTACACCAGACAGTTTATTTCTGTAGGCTAATTTTTCATAGCCACTTTTGCATTGAAACCTCCAAGCTTCATGAAGATTATATTTCTAGAACAATTCTATTTTTCTTCCTTTTTTTTTTTTTTTTTTAATCACCTTAGTAGTCTTTTCCCAGCTGTATCCACAGGGGAATGGAAATACCCAATTGCAAACGTGACAGCGCTGACTTCTGCAAAGTAGCTTAATTACTCATTACGAGATTCCATCAACAGAAGCTCCGGTCTGTGGTTTTGTAATAAGTGCTGTTATCTTTCCTTGGATTTTCATTCCTTCACAAAGGGGGATATGGCAGTGCTTTCCACATCCACATTTTATACAGAGAGGAATGAGAGAATTTTAATGCATGAATTTGATGTCATTAACAATGCTGACAGCTGTTTAATCCCAGAGGAAACAACAGCTGAGTCCCAACTGCACCACCAAAAAAAAAAAGTAAAAATAAATTAACTCTTCAGTGCATCTCACTGAAGGTACACTATGAATCAAGTGTGTCATGCCCTACTCTACAGTTTTTGTCAATTAATTCGTTACAGAATTAGTAACCTCCACTGGTGAAAAAAAAAAGCTACTCCATGCTGCCTGCTAAACTTAAGTTCAGAGAACAGACTTAATGGAAAATTTAAAACAGGACCGCTTAATTAAAATTAAATCCCCCTCCCAAGTATCACAATGTGAAATAAAGCAGCACATCAAACAATAATAATATCAAATACAAATGAGTTCCTGAAAAATAATGTAGATGAATCCAAAAGGGACAATGTAAAAATACATTTAATACTAATCCTGCAGCAAAAAATAGGAAATACAACATGAGATATGTTGCAACTCCGTTACCAATTAATTTAAAATGGAACGTTTAGATATGAGCCAAGGACAGCAAATTTGCTTTTGTTCTGTCCCCTCCCTCCTCCCCACCCCCCCCATACTAGAAGGACTTTTTAAGGGTATGGAATGAAAAGGAGTATTTATAATATGTGTATTTAGTATATATACACAGTTCTCCCTTTATCCACATTTTTTCATTGTTAATGTCACCATTTGCCATGTATATTTTTTTTTGAGTTTTGCTGCTTAAATATTAAAAGACACAAGCTATAGATGATTAAGACATATCTTTGCAGTCTGCAGTACTCGTGTACAGATAAAGCTTTATAAGCCCCATCTTTGGAAGACGTCCATTCATTTAGAACACTAGACTTTAAACAGATGTCGAAAGTATTCATGTTATAAACAGCAACATTATATGAATTTAAATCTCGCTCTCCGTCTGACCATCCTCCCTTTAATAGCAGCTGTTTCCCTTCATCTGGGTGAGGGGCTGCCTGTGCAACTCTCCGGGTGTCCCCTTTCCTGGGGACACAATCACCCCTCTCCTCCCATGTCCAATCCCTGATCCCAGGGAGGGCTCAGGGGGACGGAGATATCTGAGCGTGACAGCGCGAGTTGGATGAGCTCTGGGATGTGGGATAAGCAGCGTGTCAGCAGGTTGATGAACTTGAATCCTGGCATCATGAAGAATACAAAGGTCTCCCTATTAGACTAAACGAGACGACTTCGGGCACAGTAAATGTGTTGCTCAAATACTTGATAATGAGACATATGCAGTCATATTTTCTTGCAGTTAATATGGCAGAGGGTGAGGGGGAAACAGATTTTTACCTTTTGATGTTGTGAAACAGTTCATTCTCAATGAGGGAATATTATGTGACAAATGTGCCAGACTTCTTTTTTTTGTGGTAATATTGCTCTTTGCAAATGGCACACATCCAATCCAATTGAATGTAATAAAATGAAACAATCTGTGCCATCTTCAATGGGTTTAATCCATACCATGTTAATGAATCCTTAAACAGACGTGCACAATGTTTTCCTGAAATGCATGTAGTTATATTACGCTCAGTATACTTGTCAGCTTGAAAATAATTTCTGCTTGAGAGACCAACTGCTATCATCACCCTATTTAGAAGCAGTTCATATTTATTTGGAAAAGAGAAATAATAATAAAAAAATATAGGACCAACTCATCTTACTCAAGGATGGACAGCAAAATGGCTTGGATCCTCTCGGGGATTTTTTTTTTTCTTTTGCACAAGCTGCTTCAAAAAATTTCTGGTGTATTTGTACTCATGCATTAACAGGAAAATGCTACTTGTTACAAAGTACCAGTTTTCTTTCTGATAAACTAAAACATTATAGTTGAAAAGATTAAATGGATTACATTACAGGTTTCACACATTATAGAATATGGGTTTCATTACACTGTATCATATAATTTTGAGTTCTTAAATATGCCAGAAAAGCAAATATGTACTTGATGAAACACCCAAATACTAAGTATTGCATTTTTTTTTTTTCCTTGTATTTAGATTCTGCAAACAGAACAAAGAAATGTGATGTTTCCACCCACAGCATTTACATGCTGGAGAGAGTAAATTTTATCAACTTTCCTAAAAGTGTTTCCTAACACTTAAAATAAACCCCATTTTTCTGGCAAATGGTGTTAGTAAAACAAACAAACAAACTTTCTCCCACTAGAGAACAGAACTATCAATCAATAAGCATGTGAAAAACTTCACGAACATCAAGCTGCAATATATAAAAGGACACGTAGAAAATGTTTAACCACGCAGACCCAAAGTCAACAAACCCAAAAAACTATCAATGCAACTTGAGGTGTATGACTTGTCCAAATGACCATTTGATGCTAACAGGACTATACTGAAACTAAATTTGAATTTATGTAACTTTCTGGTTTGGTAACGCAAGAGCAGTAGGGTGAAGTTCACCACCACTCAGAGGAAATCAGAAAATTTAGTTTTCACTCAAAGTAATAACATTAAAAAAAGACAAGCAAGAGAAAGGGAAGGAAGAAAATGTATGTTACATGTGTACTAATCTGGGCTACTGACTTTTTAAAATGATTTTTATGAAGTTGCGGTAAGAATTTATTTCCTTAATAAGTACATTTAAAGCAGACATTTGTACAAAATGTAATATACACACTGCGTTTGGTTCTTAGTTTTAGTGTGTACTGGAATGTCAAAATGTGCAGAAAATTCACTAAAGCTGTCTTGGTTTGAACATGGAAAAATAATAGTTTCTGTACTGCTGAGGGACCCATAACTGCTACTGGGCACCAAAGAACACATAGATTTTCTTTTTCTTGATGTAAAAATTAATTTCATACTGGCTCACTGTTGTGATTAGGTTCATCTCATTGTATACAATCTTTGGTTTATTTTGCAGGAAAGCATCTCCTACTTGACAGCGTATGTTATTGGACTTAATAGATAGCTAGATGGTTCTACTTTCCAAGGAGGAGAATTTGCTCCCTGTTTTATATCCTCATACATGGTGGATTCACACTGATGGCTAGCTCAGCTCCACCATATTGCTTTCTTACTCCCCCTCCTCAAAAGGACAGGAGAAGAAAATATGATGAAAAAAAACTCATGGGTTGAGATAAGGACAGGGAGAACACTTTAAAGGTACATAACTTTCAAGGTGGAGAGAGCTTTATGTTCTGAGAAAATTTCAGCTGTGAATGATTCTGGTTTAATAACCATAATTGCCTGTGGAATAATAAGCCACAGCAGCAATGTGGTAGAGTCTGTGTACACTGTTGTTTTCTGATAGAACAATTTCATAACGTTACAGAACATGACAATTTTTAAACTCAGTGTAAGCACATTAACTGTAACACTTTGGACGAAGGAAATGCTCCTTTTTCTTAGGATGATGATTGCTTACCTTAATAATGGGTTGCTGCCACAACATGCTGTATGTCAGGTTATCTTAAGAAACCACATGGAAATGTCAGTTGCGTTACTGCTAAGTGGCATTTCTGATACAGCACATCTGAGTAGCTGGACCTCAGAGACTTTGCTAATTTGTTTCCTGGTGTAATTCCAAGTGTTGGTTTTGAACTGAGAAATGCTTTGTTGTGTTTTCTGTGTTGGTTATTAGAGAATTCTTGTATGTGTGTTTGTGTGTTCAGAGATGAGGAAGTCAAGACTATTGAACGCTCAAGCTGACAACACCTAGATTTGCATGACTGGGAGTTAGGTTATTCTCATTACAGAAGTTCTTCCTTCCCAAACTCTACGTCTCATTTTCCAGGGGCACTTAAAAACAGTCATAAATCCATGCTTTCCCTGAGCTCAAAAAGAAAAGCTTAAGAGCATTTGTAGAGTCATCAAGAGATAAATACTGCAGATCATCGCAGCCCTAAAGACACCTCTATGATGTCCAATTCTTTGATAAGGGGTTAGATCGCAAAAGATAGTGAACTTATTTTCAGGATTCAGTATGTCAAAGGATGAGAAGTCAGGAATTAAAAACAAACAAGCAAACAACAAAATACTAACTTATGAAGACAATTATAAACAAAAATAAAGGAAAAAAAGTACTGATCAAATACTATGAAGTTTCAACATTCAGATACTTTCTCAAATAGTAAGAAATGGGATGAAAACCTATGACATGGTTTTAGTAGATATTGATAATCATCTTTTGCAGATGGAATTAAAAAAAGTCTTTTTTTTGGTTGTTGTTGCTATTTTACATTTCTAGTAGTATTCCAGAGCAAACTAAAACTAAACAACACAATTGCACAAGCATATGATAACATGAGGAAGCCTTTTGAACATCACCAGTAGCTGAATGCGTACTTGAAAAATTTTTCCTTCCTTCATAAGCAACAGTGATCTGCTGCTGCCTTCTGTGTGCACTGGTTTTGCTAATTGCCAGTAAATTCAGGACAGTCCCATCTCAGTTCAGGAATTCTTTGAGATACCAGAGATTATTCCTGGTCAGGAGTGACAGAAAGCATCCTCTACAAAACATTTCTGCATCGTTAATGGAATTTTTAAAGAGGATAATTCATATTTTAAATGGAAAAAAAATAATTCTTAAGGCCTTGATGAAAATGAACAAGACTGAATATTGGCAACGATGGAAGTTCCTGCTGTCAGCAGAGCTCAAAGACCTATCTTAAATATGTTACAACCCAGCAAGCTTTGTGTAAACTTCCCTTTAAGACAGAAAATAAAATGACATCAAATTATAATGCCCCCTGTTCTAGAAGCTAAAGTGAATTGACTTTCAATGCTCAGATACAAATATTCACCCAAGTCTCAAATCCCACTCATTTAAAGGATGGTAGGCTTAAAAGACTATTTCTGCAACTGAGTTAAATGTATTGTTCAACTTTAAAGCTATGGAAAGGAATGATAACTTAGAAAATCAGAGTAAGTTGGTGGGTGCTATAGGTTCTATCAGAATGTGTTTTAAATTATTTCAGAATCGTAAAATCTTTCCATAGAGAGTACTTTGAAACTGCAAATTAAATATCGAGCTTCTATGAACTGTATCCATTTTTACTGGAAGCATATATTTCCATGGGGGTTCATATCATCTTTTTTGTCTAGCTACACTAGCTAATAATGCAGTGAATTTGCAGTAATAGAGTAAATGTTATTTTGATGACATTATCTGATTAAATTAAAGATGACATTAAAAGGTCCATTTCAATGGGAATCAAAACCTCAAAAAGCAACTGTGGTTGAACATTCAGTCAGCTAGTCTCAGTCTTAGAAAGACTGAGCAAATGCGGCAAATAAAACTGAAGACAGACATTTGAGAACTGGAATCACATTTGCTTGTACAGTGACAATAAACCACTGGAACCATAGAACAAAATCAAAGGTGGAAGCAACAGTCACTTTCCTCACCATGAAATTTTACCAAATTACTAAAATGATATACCCATATATGACAGGGTACAGAATAACATTAAGCGAATTATAATTAATTTTCTGGTGTATATTACTAAAGAAGTTGTAAAATAATCTCCTTTTATGAGCTACACATTCACATACAGAAATCAAGCAACTTTTTGAAAATCTCTTGACTTAAGCTTTCAGAGAAAGGAAACATTCTTGAATAATGTGATTGAGTTATGAATTACAGAGGCTTCACAAGAAAAAAGATACAAGATTAAAGGTATGCAGCAGCATCCAGGCCCACAAACAAAATACCACCTTCCATCACCACGAGCTGTGACATCTCTATTCTCCACAAACAAACTCATGGTCTCTGCAGAATGGCAGGTTCAGAGAAAATGAGTATGATATTGTAGACCAGGCTTGCTACCAGTCTTTGCTCATGGGAAGACTGTTTATCCCTGTGACCTCACTAGAGACATCTTTGCTCTTTATAAATTGCATGGTCAACGTATGTGGAGACGAACACAAAAAATCCATTACTATCAGTTTTCTCCAAGGTTGTGTTGCCAGAGTCCTGTGGCAGTTGTATCCTTCTACAAATTTAAGTGCATATATTTGAGAGACCTTCCCTCTCACTGTAAATATTCATATGCCTGAATTTTCACTTTCTTCAGAATCCCCATTTTAGATTACATAATGCTGCTCCCACTCAGCATGTGAGGAGTGACCCCAGAGGCCAGGGGACTGGCCGTGGAAGAATGTCCTCCCCAGCGCTGGGAAGGGGCACAGGCTCAGGCCATAAGTCAGGACACAAGCAGAAACCTACCAGTCTCTGCAGCTCTTACTAAAAATACAACTTAAGTCATATTAAGCTCCAAAATCAAAGTATCAAGCAATATTTACAAATCTGAGAAAATATTTACCTTCAAAACACTTCTCAGACAAAAGCCTTCATAAATTCATAGGTTTGCAGTGCATCCATGCGAACAACACGTTCAAGATGCAAGCGCTTTGGGGGAAATAAATTCAAGATATGAAAACCACAATTATAAGTAGTTGCCCCACACTGCCAACAGACTAATGTCTGTAAAAAACTACAACCAAGGTTCACCAACCATGGTACTGAGAAAAAAATTGTAGTGTTTTAAAAGTTACTTTAAGATCATTACTAGTAAACAATGACTTCTTAGCAGATATTGCCATATTGTATTCATGTTATAATATATTCACAAAAAATGCACCAGTGGTAAAAAAACAGAACAGGTATTCTTTGAAACTAACATATAATTTATAAACCACAAACTCTAGGTCATGAATTGTTAAGGACATCACAAATCTTACAGCTACTACCTAACAATTATAACATATAAAGATATTCTGTCTATATTTATATAGACCTTGAAAAGCATAGGTTCCTACTGTTTCTAGTTACTTCTTGTCAAGGATTTGTTGTATTATGTTCTAAATTCAAACATACAATGCCACATTTCTCAAAATACTAAAGAGTAAATTTCAAAAAATGTTAAGAGTCCCGTTCAATAAATCCAATCATAGTTTTCATTAGTCTTCCATACATGATAAAAATTATACAGATTATATTTGTGCATGTGTATTTTCTTGTACTCTTCTCAGTGAAGTAAACAACACAAAATTAAAAAAAATGTTAAGACAGATTTATTTTTTTTAATCACAGAAGCTGGCCATAGCAATTAACTATGAAAATCTTTCCATGTTTCTTTTAAGGCACAACATAACCAGTGTATTAAATTCTTAACTTTGTTGTTCTTCCTAGGACAATGAATAAACACCAAAAATCAGCAAAATGGCTGAATTATTACTATCGTCTTTTGGACCTATGTCACCAGCGGATGTATATAATGAAATGCAGTAAAGTAAAACACAGCACAACACTTCTACCTACCAATTCCACGTCCACAAAGGTTACTTGTTCCAGCTCCCAGATCATGAACTACATATGACATTAGGCAATTCTGAAGACAGAGCAACAGACTTTTGGAAAGGGCATCATCGTTTCACACAGCAGTTGCAGCACAGGCCTCTGGAGCACATTTAAAATAGCCCTTAGTTAATGAGCACATGTCTAGCTGAGAAGGGTTACCATGCCCCAATTAAAATTTTGACCTACAGCTGCCAATGGTAGACCATGCATGCAAACTTTGTTATACCTATCCATACTCTAAGGTAAACTCCTTTTTAAACACAAATCTCCAAAATTATGTTTTTACAAAAGGGGGGGAAAGTATTGCCATTGGCAATAATCAAGCAAAAAATGTTGAAGTATGATTTGTAAAATATTGATACCCATTTTTGGAGAGAGCACCACCTTATGTTGTGATTCACAAAAGAAAACTAAACCAGGTTGAAAGAATATTTTGCTAGGTTGCCATATGCCACAAACTCTTGCATACCTAGAAACATGTTTTTAGATAAGACCATTAGCAATCACAAGATAAATAAAGAGGCTGGAAAAGAAACTAACAAATTCTACAGGGTTTTTACTAAACTGGATTATTTTTCTTACACCTAGAAAACTGAGAACCAGCTCAGCACCATGTGAGATTTGGGAAAAAAAAAAAAAAAAAGCATGTTATCAAGTATCAAGCAGAAGAGAGTATTATCTTGAATCATACAGTATCAGGAAGAAGCCATCTGACTCAATGCTAGGTCATTTAAGATGTTTCTCCCCTTACAAAATTAGTTACCACACCTTCATCTGTTTCTCACATTCTTAGCTACAACAGTCTTTATTAATGCATTCACCAGATCCACTGGCCTACAGCATCATTTGCTGAATGGTATCTTACAATCAGGAGCAGCCCAGGAACACCAGTCCTCACTCTGGCAGAGGCAATGTTTTATTGAAAACATACATAGTGAGCACCTGGGGGGAAAGATTTGGTCTCCGTGGTTCTACTGATATTCCCCAAAGGGTGATCCAAAGATATTACTATTAGTACTGCAGGTCAGAGTCAAACACCTTGCATGTCCTCCAGATGGAGTAAAACCAGGCTTGGAAAGTGGGATTAGAACAATAGAAATGTGTTCAGCTGTGAAATTAAAAGTAGGCCAGCATGACATGCAACATTATGCATTGAGCTGAGTCAAAAGCAGTAATTAGGCTAAACTAGAATATGAACTTACTCATTATCAGAACGAATTTGTGTTTTGTGTCTCTCACAGTTACTCCTTGTAACCAAAGCAGTTGCTTACCCAGCCCAAAGCACCTTGCTACCCTCCCCACATCCTCAATCCCACCTGCAGTGCCCCCAGTCCTTCCCAGATCACCTAACTGCTCACAAGTATAACTCCATCTTTCCTTGGAGCCCCTGTAGAGTCACCTCCCCAGTGCCCTTAGCTCCTCCGTGCTCCTGACTGACGTGGTGCCCTGGCAGCAGGGCAGGAGGTAGCACTTGCTGAGGCCAGCCTGGAGCTATGCCTCTGCCAGCCGCCTGGCCAGGGCACACGCACCAACTGGCAACCATGAGCTACTCAGCAGATGTAAAAACTGGATTCTTCCTACCTTTCCTGCAGCAAGAGCACTAATTTGAGCCTGTGTCTTCTGCATACCTGCCAGCTTTCTATAATTTGGGAGGAACTGGGGTGTCTTGAGACTTCAGACAGATTTGGTTGAAACTAGCCTATGAGTTCACAAGTTAGTGGGAGGCATCGACTGGTAAACATATAGACAAAATAAAAAGCATGAAAATGAAAAAACAATTCTGTCATAAGTGCATAGACATTAATAAAAATAGCAACAAAGATGCAGGTTCCAGCCTGTAAGGCTGTCGAAGTACACACAAGCACTCTATCATTCATTTATATAAGCATTTACAATATAGCTGAAGAACAAAAAGCACATGTATGTTTACACACAGATGCTCATTTAAACTCAAACTAAATTGTCTATCCCAGAAAAATGCTGTGTATACACACCAATCAGAAACAAACAGGAAGACAATAACTGACTGAAAATGAGATTTTTTTTATTTTTTATTTATTTATTTTTTTTTTAAAGTGAAACCACCTAACCAAAACCCACAAGATCTGAGTATTTAAGTAACTACACATTTCCCCTGCCATGTTCTGAAAAACAGCAGACTGCGTTCTTTCCTTTGACTTCTTGTAGTCTGTCCTTGGTCACAAAACAGTAACCTAAGAAAAAAAATGATTTAATTGCTAGTTTTTTGTCAATGACATAATTATATATCCACTCCAAGGTAAATCAACCTGAACTTTGCCAGAGAACAATGCCCTGAAATGACTGTGAAAGCAGCCTAACACATTATTTTAGGATACTTTTTACATAGTTTGCACTTTTAGATCTGAAATTAGGCTTTCACTTTAGAATACAGAGGAAGTAAAAACTGTTATAAATAGTTGATAGGTGCAACATTATTATTTATAGTGACAAGGACTGTAGGATACGGGGTAGACCTATTACTATACTGAGCAATGCAAATATTATACACTGGCTCTATTATAACAACAGGTTATCTGATTACAGCCTACATTTTCTGGTCTTAGCACAGACTACATTTTCCCATGGCACTGGTAGTACATTTTAGAAATTCATTAGCAGCTAATTCACCCAGGAAACTTGAAATTTCTGTATCAATGCATGAAAATTAACATTCCTCATGCAAATGTCCAGCTGTACTCAACATTTTCTCAACAGAACCTTCCAAAAGAAAAGGGTTCCACTCGCCTGAGCTGTGAACTCAAAATCCTCAATGCACCTGTCCTACAATAGATGCAGAAATTTAGCTACAGGGGAAGTAATAAATGCAGCCAGGAGACTTTTTCCTCTCTCTTTTTTCTTCTTCTAAAGTTCTGAAGCTAATGACAATGCTTGTCTTTATTGCTTCAGGCACAAACAAAGAGTAAAAACCTAAGAGGCTTGAGAAAACACCATATTTATCAAACTAGTTTGGTTGCTTATTTCACTGGACTCCCTCCCCCCCCCCCCCCCCCCCATTTCTTTAACAGAAGGCTAATTTGCTCCTTGTATTTTAAAGGTTAGTAGTAAAAAGTGATTAGAAGTTACTGGGGTTTGACATCACAGAAATACTCCCTCCTGAAGTCAGTCTGCGCTGGCCGAAGCGTAGCATTGGCATTGCTCACCAGCCATCACACAACCACTGTTTCAGTATGTCAGGTTTCACAGATCCAAATGGCTTGGAATTCTACAAAATCTCCTGATACTGGCAAGTATCATGACAAAGAAATGCCACTTCAGGACCAAAAAAAAAAAAAAAAAGAGGTTCCTGCAAAATAAAACATAACCATACATGACCATAAAACAGAGGTTTAGAAAAGTTATGGTCTGTGGATTTCTGAAGGTCATCAGAGGTAAGGAAGACTCGTAACTGTAGTATCGAAAGAAGTAAATTGAAGATGGTATTTTGAGCTCTGCTTGGCATTGCTCAAAGTAACTGGTGTTTTACAATTGACTTAAATCTGAGAAGTAACCCAAAACCAGATTCTTGGGACAGTACCAACCTAAATGCCTTCATAATATTACCTTCTCCCATAAGCTGTTACTTCATTTTGCCACAAGAATGGTATGCTGAACACAAATGAAAGACGATGTGGTCCCATCTTGAATAGGAAGTGAGCTGTGTCCTGCAGTCATAATTAGGGAGGGCAGTGGCCCATGAAAAGATGCACACCATAAAAATATCTGCAATCCTGTGGTATATGGTGTACTGTTTTATAATCAATATTCATTCATAACACACTATAAATGAGCATTTTGTAACCTGATGCTGAATTTAAACTGCACTTTGTTTAAAAAATGATTTTGAGGGCAATCAAGGACAAAGGACAGAGCAGGAGCTTAGAGCTTCAGTACTGATATACGACAACACAACATGGATGGCTAGAAAGAAGCTTTTCTGTTTACCTGTACTGAAACCTTCAATTGGCCTTTGCATGATGTTAGTGTTAGAGAAGAGATAGTGTCTTTGAACTAAATTAGGTCAATATTATATGCAGGACAGAATTTTATGAGGGGAGGGGCAGAAAGCTGCCACTTTCTTTTAATTTCAATAAACCACTCACAACATCTTTTAAAAATTAACTAGCTCATAAAAGTTCATCAATCCTGAATTGTAATTAATTTCTGTATGTAGAAAGATCATTTGCCCATAGGTGTTGCTTACTCATTTAAATCAGAGCCACTGCAGCTACCTGACAATTCTATTAAAACAGTTCCTTATGAAACATAACTTTATTCAGCAACTTAAAACACTGAAGCATTAAGACAAAACAGAGCTATCCATTTACTAACACAAATAAAATTGCTATCTGTCATTCATTGAGGTGCTGAGGTAGAACAGTACATTGGAAATTCCTTATCTCAACTACAGTGTAAAAATATTCCAAGCCTGATCCTAGTGTGGAGACAAAATCCAGACATGTTGCCCTCAGAATGGATGGGGGGGGGGGGGGGGGGGAGGGGGGATAAATATACTATATCTACTTTGAAACAAGGGTGAAAATACCTGTCTCTCCCTATCCAGGAAAACCATTTTTATCCATTATGTATGCTATTGTTCAATACCTCAGCTAGGGTCCAAAAGCAATTCTTCTACCATAATGACATATCCAATATTATTATATATCAAGCCTTTTAAGAAATTTACAGAAAACAGATTCCATCATTTCCCACAAGAAGCTGCTGCTGTCTGTACTCAGCACACTCCTGGTACAAGCTTCCCCCATGATATGGGGCAGAGCGTGTTTTTTCAGCTACAATGATCTCTTGTTTACTCAGAAACAAATATGATGTGGCATGTTGGTGGACTGTATGCCACTTACAGCTTTAATACACATTTTTGCATGGCAGATAAAATGCATTCTCTTTCGCTCCTGGCATATCTCTGGGCTAAGCGAACACAGGAGCAGTGCCCCAAGCCCCACTGGAGCAGCACCCACCAGCAGGTAAGCTTACACTCCCGGCAGCAGTTTCTCAGGCCTCAGCAAAATACATTTTCACTATCACAGGGACAAGTTCTCCTAAACCCTGTGGAAAATCAACATCTCAAATGCCAAGCCTTCAGATCCAGGATTCAGATACCTACATGTGTAACTGGAGCCTCCAAACTTGAAAGTTCCAAGCTTTCGTTATCTTTTCAAACCGGATCCAAGCAGGGCTCATTACATCTAAAAAACAGTGTCTGCAGAAATTTCAGGAATAAATAGTGAGTTTGACCTTGACTTGCTCCCTCAGTTTCTACTGCAGAGGAAGCTCTGAGCTTCACGTTGGCAGGGATAGGCTTCTCTCATCTATGCACTTGCCTTAATAACAGCTTTTGTAAGCTCATCCAAGAGAGAAAAGAATGGTAATATCTATAAGGAGACAATATATCTCATTTGATCTTCCCTGAATTACAAATTAATAAAATAATACCACTCTTTTGTAATTTTAACATGAACTACATATGAAAGAAATATATTAAAAACACAAGCCACCCACTCGTCCCCCTCATTTATTTGTCAAACAAACAAAATAAAACAAAAAGCCAGGTAGCTAAGTCAAACATTGAAGTGTAAGAAACATCCTTCTCCTGCCTTGCTGGGGATCCACCCTTCGTTTTCAATTTGGCACACTTTTAGCAGGGTATAAAAGTATGGAAAGGTGAAAGAGAAGAAATGAATTTTAACGCAGATGCACAGGGAGGCAGAATTAACCTAGTACAGACAAGCATGAAGTCTGACCTATCTGAACATTTGAGTTCTGGGTTTTTCAAACTATAAATTATTTTATATATTTCTAGATAATGCCGTGAATTTAATGCACACTTCAATATTCCATTAATACTTTCTTTTTTTCCTAGTCTTAAATACATGCAATTTTCCTTCACTACCATCACTTTTGTTTCTATCAACTCTGGTCAAAATACATTTCCAAAAATCAAGGCCTTTCTCTTTGGCTCATTACAGATAATGACAAGTTGCTAGCTCATAACATTCCTGAAAGTTTCCTCTCCTGAGCAAACAGATGATTTTAAAGTATCCACACAAATACCACCATGTAATAAACGTTGACTTTTCACATCAAACTAGTTGTAGGTTTAATAGAGACCTGCATTTATCCCAAGTGGCATCAGGCTCACTGGTGAAATTATTGCAATATTGGGTTGTGAAAATACACAAAAAATACTGACAACACAGAAAGAACCTTAGCACAATATACACGTTGGTGAGTTCAAAAGGCATCAGAGACAGCTTTATTAATGTGGTAAAAATAGGATCTTTGAGTTTAAGAAGCAAAAATACCCATAAAATAGCACTAACTCATCAACTTCAAAATATAAAAAAAAATTGTCTATACTTGAACTCCTCTTCCCAGTTAACCTCTTGCTACATAATGAGGCAGAGAATGCCCTGCAATATTGGACATGTGTAAGAAATAGCTGGCTTCGTAACCAAACTAGAAAACAGACTCAGGATACACCCCGCCCCCAGCTAAACAAAGTTAAGTTAAAAAAATCATATTGTAAAGACTTCTTCCAAAATTTTGTTCTGCGTTTTCCTGTAATTGTAATGCAGAAAGCCCTAATTACTAGGGAAGAACAAATGCAGATCCGACCCCCCCCCCCCCCCCCATGCCCCAAGCCCAGATTGCGGAGGATGCAAATACAATCTATGGCAGGAATAACAAATGCTTTATTTTCCAAGCGCTCTCCCATGATTTATGAAAGGTGTACCTCACTGTGGGAAGATAATGCCATTTGAAATGGTCCATTTCATAAATCTATCTTCCTCATCCCTAGCTTCATACAGGACTACTATGAGCTCCTGAATCCAATAACATTTTCATCCTCTATTGACAAAAAAAGGACTTTATTTGGAGTGAGGTAATGATGCAGTTATAGAGGAGCAGCAGCTAAAGCTTGGTCTCAGGGGCTTTCGTTGGCAGTGCCATACAGCTGCAAAGGAGAGGAAACTAGTATAAACAGAAAAAAAATAATCAACACACACTACATCCCTTACGTCCTTTTACTTCTAGTGGTATTAATTATAACGTGTGCCTAATCCTCTGTATGAGCACATAAATGTTTTGCCTGCATTTTCTCTTCGTTCTGCCATAGATTTATCACTGGGAAACCCAGCTATTTCCTATTCATCTGTTCACCAGCCCAGTATATCTGCTTGTTTACCTATCTGCAAGAACACCTCCAGAAGAGGTTTTTTGGCCAAATGCAATGATTGCTGTAGTCAGGGACTAATCATAAACATAAGTGAAATTCATTGTGCTGATTTTTTAGTGTTTCAATTAATGGCAAAGGGTAGACAGAAAATACTATCCTCAATGTTATGCAAGGGGCTTGAGCTGAGACTGAAAACCATTAGAAGCAATGCTTGGAAAATGGAAGAACAGGGAAATGAGCAGGCAGAAGATGAGATGAAATGTCTCTGGGAGAATTTGACACGTAAATACAGCCAACAGAAATATTTAAGAGGTTTGCTATTATTATTACTATTCAAGAAAGAGGAGCTGGAGGCACCACAAGTTTCTCATTTCATTTCTGAAACGTTGGTTGTCCTACTCATCTTTGCCATCTCTGACACGGAACAGTAGAAAAGCAAATGTCATTAAAGAAAATTAGACGTATATCAAATAGTTTTAGATAGCAGTCTGGGCTTTGCTTTTGTTAGGAGCTGGAAGCTCTACACTAAACTGGCAACGTGTTCACAGTTTTCATGAGTAAATTTTGGCAGACTTCTTACCCTACTGAAGTGAAATTTAGTGCTTTGAGCAAATTTCCCTCTGGGCTTTTGAGCAATGACATTTTTCTACACTCTACTACCCACAGTTTTGGAGTCTGATAAATGGCCTTTGTAAAACATGAAATTTCCATGGCTTTGGCAAGAACTTTACAAAACATATACATGTTTTGAACTGTCACTCTGAGATCTTAATTTACATACTTTGACTTGTGCATGAAAAGCAATTTCAAGGTCAGATTCTGTGAAGAAATACTGGGTAACTCCATTAAAAGTCTACTGGCACTTTGCATATTTATTTTTCTTCCCCATAGTACGCATGGGATCTCATAAATCAGGATAAACAAACATCAGAGGTCATATATATGTGTGTGTGGTGTATGTCTGCACGCAGAATGAAGGTATGCTGCAAATACCGGACTGCCTCAAGAGTAACAGCAAAGAAACACCACCCCTTGAAACATATATTTATTTCCAGGGATACAAGGTTAGGACCAAAGCTTGGTCATAAAAATGAAAAAACCTACAGTTCTTTCACATTTGTGGAAGAGAATCTCCCACGATGTGTGCAGCTCCAAGTGTGTAGGGCTAATTATACCAATGAAATACAAAAAAAAAAAGAAACAAAAACACATCATGTCTCTGAAGAGGTAAGATTTTATCAGAGACTGAAAGTTTCATTGCAAACGTTTGCTAGATGATATTCTGAATGCTTCTGGAAATGAAATAAGGCTATATTGCCTTACCAACGCAACTCATCATATCCATGATTGCTGGCTTTTCTATTTGCTCTTCATCCTTTTAGAATCATACTACTCTTGGAAGCAACGGAAAAACCCAAAACTCACTAGTCATGAGTTTTTATATAATATTAGAGGCTACAGAGATTATAGGAGTGGATCTCTAAGACACAGAAGAGCTACAAAAAGCTACAAAAGCAGTGCTGCTAAAAGAATGGATACGAGAGCATAAAAAGCTATTAATTTTGAGAGCAGAGATGGCTTGTTTGTGCTAAGATGAACAATAAACTGTAGAAGGCCATCCTATAGCAAACTCTATGCAAAACTGCTCCTATCTTATCCTGCTGTCTTTTTCTTTCCTTTTTTTTTTTGGGGGGGGGGGGGGGGGGGGGGGGGGGTGGTGAGGGGGGAGCACAGGCATTTGTCTTTTTCTTGAGAGCTGCAGCCATGTGTGCAACAAGGAATAGGAATACTGTATTTAGAGATCCACTAAAAATCAGTCCCTTTTGAACTCTATTCCTCTAAGTAGAGCTGTACAGAAATGAATCTGATGTTTTTTGGAGCACCACAAGCATAGATCCAACATTAACGTTTGTATAATACAGCTCTTGAAACTGAAAAAATGCATCAAAGGCTTTTAATATAATACTATGACTGTACATTAATTAAGATATACATTCTTTGGTTTTACTGAAACATATAAATACCTTGGTCAATTTAATGCACAGTTTTGTAAACTTGATTGCCTTAAAAAAAACACTTCAGATTGTTGTGGCAAAACCACCCGTTCTGGAGGAATCATGGGTTTGTTCGTATCGTTTCCCCCCTCCTCCCCCTTGATGAACCTGAGTCAAACTACCAGCATTTGAGACATCAGGAAAGGATTTTATTGCTTATTCTGATGCCCATGAACAATAATGGAGATCTGCATACCTCATTTCCTGAGAAATCATCTGCCATTGTGAGCTACAGGCCAAGGTCAGGCCTCCCCCTTTGCACACTATTTCAAGTTTGGATGGGACAAGGCTCCTAGCCTCCCTGTATCCCAGTCCGAGTAGACTTCGATCCAAATACCACCTCGGTGCTTCTGACTGACACACATTGCAGGCCTTTAAGACTGATTCGATGTTCACAATCGGATTTCCTCTTAATAAGCAGTCATGATAGATATCTACCAACATGTTTATGTCCCCAAGGAGAAGTGGTGAGGATAAGAGGTGCACACCACAGGACAGTAGTTTATCACTACTAATAACTCCCCATTGTCCAAATTACTGTGCTCTGGTAAACGTTCTGTCTCCTTTTTGACCGAGTCAAGACGATGAAAGCCTAGCCTGCAACTTGGCACCGAACAAGGCATGAGAGAATGAGCAAGCTGAGGATCAATACAAACAACATAGAGGTGACATTAATCGCTTGGAGCATTAATAGGCCATGTGCGAGTAGAAACTAGCTTAGTTTTGAAAACCAAAGGTGCTTGCCTGCCTTTTGTGATCCCGTTTTGCTAGAACGGCCACAAATGTCGCTTTTGTCTGCTGAGCAGCCTAGGACCAGACTCTGTCTGAGAGGCAGCAGCAGAAGGTTTCCCTGGGGTGTTCTGCAGGAGGTGAATGCAGCGTTAGGCACCCCGGGATGTATGAGATGAGTTAGTAGCGCTGCCTTTTTGTTCCATCATTTTTAATTCTTGACAGCAGTCTCTGTGGCTCTTGATGGGTTCATTGTATTTATTCTAAACTTAATAAACACAACAAAAACATGCCACAAGTGCATCCAAGTCTAAATATATAAAACTTCTGTTTTAAAACTCTCTTCCCCTGCCCCCCCCCCAAAGCCACTCTTGATCTTTTACATCAATCACACTTAGACCACCGCTTCAATATGTTATTTTAGGAAGATCAGCAATTGCAGGATACTTCATGATTCTGGAGCAATAATAATATAATAAAAATAATAAAATAAAAAAATTCTTTAGGAAATTTCCCCACAGGAAAGACAAAACTTGGAGCCTCAGCACTTGTAAATGGCCTCTGAGAGCCCCCTGTAGTTATTTACTGGTAGAGTTTGAAGTAGTTTCATTATTCTTCCTGGAGATGTTTACCTTCTGAATACTCTTGCTAATGAAATTAGCTGGCAGTACTTTAGTTAAGTTTTGCTAGCAAAATGTAGGCTCTGTGTAGCCAAGCTCCTTGGGCCCCAGCTCACCTCCTTTCTAACACTGACAGTATATTTATTTTAACGTTTGACTATCTACCAAATTTTAGAGAGCTTGTTTAATGGCCTTTTCCAAAAATCTTCCATTCATTTCTTTAGTTTCTCACTTTATTTTGAAAAGAAAAAGGGAGAGAAATCACAGTTATAAAAACAAAGCCAGCAGAAGGGAAAATATTCAGTACCTAGAAACTGAAAATTTGAGTATTTGCTTTTTATGGGGCACTGGAGTCTCCTAAAATACAGAACTGCTAGAAAACTTAAATGCTGAGGACAAAAAAAGTTCACTCAATGGCTATGCAAATACACTACAGTTTTGAATAGCTTTGAAAAATAATTTAAATACTTGTGTTTCAATTTATGGTCCTAAAATGCCTGAAAAACACATTCCTACTTTTTAAATGGATTTTTTTAAGTGAGTCTTAAATACGCTTTGATTATTTCCATTCTTGACATTATGCCTACTCAGGCATTTTGTACAGCAATTTGAAAGCAGAAAGGCAATTCCTAGCAATACCAACAGGTATATATTGATTTAACAAACACCTCCTCTTAAAGATGCACTTTCTTCTTCTCATGGAAAAGAAAATGTGAATTTAAACTGAATAAAGCCAAAAGCTAAAACACATTGTCTATAATGATTTCTTTGATGGAGAAAGCTCAGGTTCAAGTTCATTATCTTGGTATTTTCAGAGGAGCTTGCCTGCAGCTCTTAGGAGCAACATTTAACTGAATTTTATATGTGAACATTAAAGAAACAGTAATGCACAGGTATAAAGTAAATGATCAAACTGGAAGTAAAGTGTACAGCTTTCTCCCTGTTAGCCTACACTGTTATTATCTTTTCAGAAGATGTCAAAACCTTTTCTCAGGATTTCTCATTTTTCATACATTTTGGAAGTAGGTACAATTACTTTAACAGCTCTCTATAGCACTAAGACATCTGTAGCAAAATCCGTTATTTACTTCAAAGCAAGAAGATTCTGAAGGCAGAAGGAAATGGCAGGCAGAAGCAGAGGTCCAGAGACATTGCTATTAAACTTCTGGGTTTAATGAAACACAAATACAAAGAATATTTTATGTAAATCTGTGTACGCAGAGGACAAAAATGCATTTGTAGGCACATATATTGTATAATACCAGAGGCCAGAGTGATAAGCATTCTCTTGTCAATTCCTGACTGGAGCTTTAGTGTAAAACAAACTGGAATGCACATACCTACAGTCATTACGTTATTTCATCCGAGTCTGACTACTGACTCCATTTCAAACACATCCCCCTGATCTCTTAAAACTAGGACTTGCATGAAAAGTAGTCTGAAGCATAAGCCTTGCGATAGCCAGGAAAACACATGCACCAACATATATTCCCCACACACTCAATGCAGGCTCAGTGTGAAAGGTGATGAAAGGTACAGATATTGTGCTGTAAAGGGAACTACACTTGAAGGCACACAACTCACAAAGGGCAGGACCATAGAAACCTGCTTGGAAATTGGACACAAAAGTCATCACAGCCCTGCGGCTGCCATAATTTATGTCTCAAACATTTATGTTCATCCTCCCCTTTCCCTCCGCCTTCTCTTCCTGCTCTTAAATTTTTCAGCTCTTCAAGAAAACAAAACAAAATGCTCTTCTTGTAGCAGTCCCTCCAACAGTCATAGTGGCCCAGCTAAGAGCACGTCAATGTCCCAGTCTGAAACTGTACTTTCAAAGGATTTTAAAACAAATAAAAACAAGCTAGGGAAAGAAGCAAAAAAAAAAGTTTGTCCCTGGCTCAGATTCAAAACATTTTACAAGAATCCAAGTTCTGTGTTGGCAAAGAAAGTAGCAGGACACAGTCCTGTGAGCAAGGGGAAGCAACACAGCATCATTTACACCCAGGGCTGTGTTCAGGTACCGTAAGGTTGTGTTTTTTGTTGTTGTCCATTTCTTTCTTTTTTTTGGATAATTACTTTTGTTTTTAAAAGCAGGATGGGAAGAAAATACAGCTGGGGTTGGGTGGTGCAAGTAAACCATGTTGTACCAGTCCTGCAGAATCTGTCTCTCTTTTCCTGAAGGGCCACCACTTCCCAGTCCCCTCCTCAAGCTGACTGAGTTGTGCTAAATCTGATATCTAAGATGCTAAAATATATAGGATAATTAAAATAACACACCTGGGCCTACGATAATTTGTGTCCCCAGTGTTTAGGCCCCTCATCTTCCGTTGTATTTACAGCAATTTCATTTCAATACCATTGTAATTACCTAGTGACCAGAGACATTCCTCTTCAACAGCAAAATACACTTTTACTGTGTTTTACTGCAGCTAAAAAAGGAAACATATATAAAATCTCAGACACAGACAATTAATCAAGCTTAACCGTAGCCTAATAACAAAGCAAGCAAAGTGGAAAAATATATATGCTGGCATCCCACCACGCACTGCCACATTTTAAGGAAGTGTGAAGGCTTAGTTTGTTAGGATTATAGAAGAGGCTTCAGCAACACACACCAATATGCATAATAAGCCATAGAGTCAGGCATACTCTTCACTGTGCTAAACTACAATAATCTAATTGTTAATTAGACAAAATAATCTGGAAAGTTATTTTTCTGCTTTACATCTGTGTTCAGGGCTCAGCTCCTAGTGACATCTGTCAGGTCGGGAATAATCAAGTTTCTAACCTTCATGGTCCAGGGAGAGGGCTGCTGTGCAGCTAAACACAGAGAAATAAACCTAAGGAGAACTATTTTGAGTGGCACTGTGCTACTAAGCCACAGCAGCACTAGCTTCCCAGGTGTAACACTTTCTGGTAGCAAAACATTGCTTTGGCATTTATACAGAATTACAACACATCTGCAGTTAATGAGTAGCTACATCTCCACCAGCCCCAGCTAGAAGCTGATGGGCAGCTCTGTGCATGCCACATCAGATGCTACTCACCCCATACCACTGTCAGCTGGGGCACGTTCATATTACCACACAATGGGAGCAACAGCATAGTAGGACTGGCGCTCAGGTGTGGGGGACACATCTTTCACACTGTGCTCTCAAAGACCATGAAATCTGGAGGCCATACCCTCGGAAAGTCTCAGAAATGCTGCAACGAAGCACGTGTGGTATCACAGGATGGGAGCTCAACACCTACACCACCACAGAGTTGCCACTCAGGTATCAACAAAACTTTGCTTTGTAAGAAGAAATAGCGCAGCTGCTAGAAGCATTAACTCTTACTGGCAGTGTAGCATTGATAAGAAAGGTTGAACACAGAAGCAGCACGTGAGAGTTTGGGTACACAGCTCGTAGTTCTGAGACACAGTTACAAGGAATGATTAAGATAAAAATATTTAATGGATTTGTGTGGTACTGGATTTTGCTAAAGGGATCACAGAAATCTGAGTTAGAAGAGATGCTTTACAGAACCGAATACACACTAAACATTGCAAACACTGCTGACAACTATGTTGCTTCCAGCGAGTTCAGAACAGAGGTTTATTTTTCCTTTATCAGATTTGCCTTCCAAGTCTCCTTAGAGCAAAAGCGCTACCACATGCACACAGTAGCCTCATCTTTAAAACCAAGGTCTGTTTGGTAAGCAATCCTCTTAAAAAAAAAAAAAAAAGAGGGAACACTAAAAAAATGTTAAGTGGAGATGAGCGCAAAATTTGGCTGGAAACGTGGTCTATTTGTCAAGCTGTAGTGATTGCTAATCAGATATAGAAACCTGGATGAAAACAAAAAAAGAAAAAAAAGAAGGAAGGGGGAGTGAGGAGGAGAATATGAATGAGATCGAGAGCAGGTATGAAGAAAAACTTTTCCCTCTACAATTATATAGCAACAACAACATGAAACAAAAGTAAAACATGTTCACTGTAACTGAGGACAATGCTAGCATGGTTTGAAAGTCACCAAAGAGTAATTGTACACGCTTTTGTTAATACATTCCACTAGGATTTCTCTGGGCACTAGAAACTGCTCACTGCTTTTGCATAATAAAGCCAACCTGAGATCAGACACAACAAAACTCCATTATTCCCACATGTATTTCAGTAAAGAAGTCAGAAAATGCTCTTTGGAATTACTATCATGATCAGCACAGAAGGATTTACAGATGTAACAAAGCTAGAAGAAAGCAAGACAGACATCATCTCTCCTTCATTTCCTTCCTAGAACAACTAATTTTTGAAGGAGAACTCACAAAGATTAGTGGGACAGAGCCCCAGTCACAATGAAGACTTTCATCATATCTTTTCATTTACAGTTCTAGCAGATTTGCTGAATTCTTGGAATCTGGTTGGTATGCACTAAGTGAAAGAGTGCTCCAAGGAAAATTGCAAATAATTTTTCAAGGCCAAATAAAATTTACTTGATGCAACTGATACCCAAAGGGAGCTACCTGGGATGGTAACTGTTCTGAACCCTTTCATATCAGGCACAAAACAACTTTCCTATGTTTTTATGACAATAGGCATAACAAAATAACTGCCTCCACATTTACCTGTAGCTTGCCTCACAATATTTTGCTAAAAAAAATAAATAAATAGAAAAACCCTATCCCCATCATGAGTTATTTATGAAGTCCCCACCTGTCTGGAGGTGACAAGCTCTCTGAGAGGAGGCCTCCAGACATATCAGATTCTAGGTATCTAGGACTCCTGTCATTTGACCCTAGGAAGAAAGGCACGTACACATAGCAAATGCTTTACTTAAGTAATTTTTTCCCATCTCTCCAACATGGCACTTCAGCAATCTGGGTAGAGCAGCAGATTTTTTCACTTTTTTCCTTCAAATATATACTTTGGCTCCTAATAATCAAGGGATATTTCCTATCATGGTAAAGAAGGAATTTCTTTAATATCTTCCTGTTGAAGCAAGCAATGTCACCTTAAAGTGTCAGGTAGAATTTATTTCAGTGAGCTAACAATATTCATTTCCTTACCCTGGTGTTCCTTTTAGCTTTGAGAGTCTACACACAGATTTCTCTGAAATGTAGTTCATTTTAAACATAAGGAGAGAAGTGGAGGAATAGACAAACTTATCTCACCAGAAAATCTTTATAGAAGCATGTCTCCCTGAAGAAGAAAGGCTTTATGCTTATAATTTCATCCAATATCTTTTCAAATGTTTGAATAATGGGCTTTACAGAATGCCTTTTTGATACTAACTGAACTTTACAACTAATAAAACCCTCTTTCTGAGCTTTGTTACTTATGTCTAGAATCCACAAAGTGTCTTTTATAAATAATAACCTTAGCTAATTATAGATAGTAAATAACCTCAGCTTTCAAGCCTCCCCATATATCATTTTGCTAAATATTAATCACAGCTTTAAGCTGTCTAACGAGCTCCTAAAAGCAAGACATTACCAAAGAGATCCCCCACTACAAGGAGTCTCAAACTATCCATCAAAACCCCTTGCATAAAAAGGGCTGATTAAAACTTCCTGGCATGGCCTTTTATTTGCTCACGTTGGTTCTCTATTTTCCACATGAGCCTCAGTTCACCTTCATCAGGACAGGAGAGTTATCAGCCTCAAAGAACCTGTTATCCTGAGCCTGACATGGTGCGAATGAGCCTGGGTAGGCAGAAAGTGCTGCATTAACTTGGATCTCCTCTTTCTTAATTAGGACTTCAAACAATAGGTGGGGAAAAATCAGGACCAACCACTATTATGTATTAGCTTTCATTTCTGTGCATTGATTGAGCTTATGTTGTTTTATGTGTGTGATGAAAGGGCAAATCAAAACCCATTTCTCTTTCTTGTCAATTCTCTCTCTTTTTCAACTATTTATCTTTGTATTGTATTGCAGCAACAGATGGCACATTAAAAATAAATTCACTTTTGGGGAACTGCGTACTGTGCAGCTTAGTCTTACCATCCAAAATGGATATGTAAATGATTTCTTGTTAGAAAAGTACCTATAAAATATAGTAACATGATACTTAATAAGGAATAATAGAAACACTTTGGGAAGAACACAGGTCTTTCTGGCATAGGAACTCTCCTTGACCTAAAGACTTCTGTATCTTACTGAGTTGCTGGCTTAGTTAAAGAAATAGCTATGTATATCTATCTATATAGACACATCACTCAGTTTATTTTCCTCTCTGATTTTCCTAGAGGAACTGGTTTCAAATGTTTTCCACATTCGTTTCCTCCTGGCACATTTACAAACAGTTCTCTCAACAGGACTCACTGGATATTATTAGCATTCTTTAAATAGTAGTTTCCAATAAATTCAAATAAACAATGTCACTGTCAGCAAACATCGTACAGTAGGTCAATTTACAATAATAGTATCAATGTACATTTAGCAAGATGCTTGGAAAATATGACCTCCCAGTCACGTTTAAAAAAAAATCTTTACAATTGTAAGTTTATAACATTTTAAGCCTTACTCAAAGGTCCACACGCGAAGTACAACAAACCAGAATAGCACAGGCATAAGAAACCTCACCAGCATTAACATGCATTTGCCACGTAAATAGAAAATAACGAGTTAAAATCCTTCACAGCACGTTCCCTAATTCAGTGGCAATTAATCAACTGAGATAGGAGAACTGTATGAGTATCAGTTTTATACACTCAGAAGAAACAGCAGCACGAAATACATTCCTTTCCTATGAGCAACAGCACCAAACAATTACAGCAATAATCATTAGCAGTGTGTAGGAAAAAAGTGTGCGTAGGAGGAGGGACAGGTCATAGTTAAGCTGTCTTTCTATTAATCATCATTATAAGAAGGGAAAGAAGAAATATTAAATTTCCATTCTTATAAAGTTCAGTCATTATTTTTCAAACTTCATTTGAAACCACTCTTCAGCATAGCAGTAACCCACAAATCATGGAGAAACCAGCAATGCACATGACGAGATAGTATCCAGTACAGAACGTGTTTCTCAGGACGAAATTTTGGTTATACAACCTTTATTTTCACTGTTTTGTAACAGTAGCCCCACTTTACTGCTTCAGTCTTTCTTTAATGCAGAAAAAAATAAAAATTGGGGAATTTACCCTTTAATAAAATTGAATACGGCCTCACTTTTTAAGCCAAGAATGATGAGCTGAACAATACCTTCACACACCTTAAAAATATTCTATTAAAAAGGACAGAGCTAATCATCTCTGAGAAGAGAGAACGGTGATTTTATTTCCCCCTTAAGGTGGATAAAAAAACCCTCTACATATATACATGCTTCCCAATGTTCAGAATATTGGGAAACAAATTATTTTTTAAAAGCATTGTTGTTAGAAATTACTTCTCCTACGAGAAAGACGATATTTAAACTGCTGTAACTTGGCCCAGTCAAAAGCAATTTGCAGGAGGACACTGAAAGGCAAATATATACATACAAGGGACAGGCCTGCTAACACATTAAACACAATCACAGAGCTTGACAGTTCCTCTCTCAAAATAAATTTATTTGAAAGTAAATAAATACCCCTGTTGAGCCAGGCTGTATTTAGCATCTCAGCTTTCCTTCCTTCCACCCCCACAACTGTGCGTCAAATATGTTTTCATCCTCTTGTTTGTCTGTCTCCCCTAATCAGGACTCTGTTGTTGTACAGAGCGAGTCGGGGCATTTAGTGGAAATCAAGATGGATTTAGTTTGGAATTAAGTAGATTCCCATGACAGGAAATATTAAGAGATGATGGATGTCTGACAAATATTTAAAAAAAAAAAAAGCAAAAAAAAAAAGAAAATCAACTCCTGTTTCAGAAAGCAGTCTGCAAAGCTAGATTTATGAAGCTGAACTTTAAACTAAAAGGAACATATTTTTCCAGGCTTTATGTATTAGCAATATTGCATTTAATTTAGAGATTAAATAAATGCTGTAGTTTGAGGCAGCCCATGAGAGCCTAGATGCTGCATGTAGGCAGGCTTACAGTTTTGAAGCTATGAAATATGTCTCCTGTTTTGACACTATTGTAATAGCATAGCTGTTCACTTTCCTTGTTTCCATGGGGTTTATGGTCCATAAAGTTTAATAACAATCTTAACAGCTGAACAGTGAGCACACATCTCTGGGAGGCTGCTGTACAAAACAGGACCTGAATTTTATCCATGCAGCTTTTAGTGGCAGTACATGCCCTTTTCTCACCACTACCCACATGTACCCGCACCCTTGAAGAAGGCACCAAACAACGGCCATTTACTCAGCTTGGAAAAGGGATCAGACACCATCTTGGCCTTCAGGAGGTGAACAAACAGCACTCAAAACACGAGGTTATGGAATCAACCAATTTCAGAAAAATGAAATAAAAACCTTGACCAGTAGGTCCTGTGGGAAAAATATCCATCCAGGAGCACCCACAAGCAGCACTGACTTTCATGCATCTAGGCTAGTAGAAAAATTATACGTTGTATGGTGCAAAAAGATTTTCTACATTTTGAGGTGTAGATGTTCCTCTTCACTTACCCTTTACCCAGGGAGTGAACCTCATCAAGCCAGGAAAGTTTCAGTTCCTAGCAAAACTGGCTCCTAGCTCGTACCTTGACTAATTACATTCCATAAGAGAAAAAGGGCTTGCTTTGGTGACACAGAGCTGGAGCAGGTTATCCTCAGAAGAAGACAAAACAAAGCTACCACATTCAGGCTCGTAAACATCTTTTTCAGAAAGGACATAAGCTTGTGCCCACTTCTATCTTCAGAGATAGCCCAAAGCAAACAGAAAAAAAGCTAAACGGACCACACAAGTTGTTTAGAGAGAGAGCAAGATCCCCAAAACACAACTACACATCCCCTACCTCTTTCAGTAGTCCAGTCCAGCCTCTGTCTTTGGCTTCTGCTTCCTTTCTGGCTACCACAAAAACATCAAAAAGATGTGACAACCCTGAAAGTACTTAAAACTAATGTGGGAGATTCACCTGCATCTTGTCTGGCATTAGGTCAGCAGATGGCCCTCAGGTGAGCAACTGTGCTTGCTTTGCCTGGCTTTGATCCTGGCTTGTTTCCATTATGGCCTGCTTGTAGGGCATCTGCTTTACAGGCTAGGTATTTTCTGGTACATGCTAGGCAAATTTATTCATTTGTGATTAGGATCATAAAGTTAAGTTTGAGCAGAAATACTGTAATAGTGGTTAAAATTTAACCTGAGTTCTCTTCCAGGCTGTCCTGTTGGAAAATTTTGAGTTATATCAATGATTGGTTACGGGAACCCTCCTAGAAAAGGAAACTTCCTCACTGGTAGGCTTTTATTTTGATTAATTTAGGACTGCCTTAGACTACATTCTCAAATATTGAATTTATTAAAAACATCCAAAGACAAGGTCCTTTGTCTACTGATAATTCTTCTCCACCACCTATTCCACCATTTTCATGATACTACTTTTTTTTTTTTTAAATAGAAGTGAAAAGGAACATTCAACTTTCAAATCTGGATTTGCATAACTATTTGTAAGGGAGAACTCTATACAGGTACAGGATATTAAACGACTTTTCCCCCCTTTTAAAATAATTGAATAGATTTCAACTTGATTGTGTCTCTTTAACATTTTACTGGATCTTTTTTTTTTTTCAATGAATTTGACACATCAAGTAATATCAGAGTAAATCTACCTAAAATATTTACAATTACTTGCAAGATATTTTCACATGAACCAGTAAATTGAAACTTCCTCTCAGAGGAGACACATAAAAAACTCATTTTTATGGTGGTTATTGTAATTTTAATAGGCAATTTCATAGGTAAACAGAAGTGCTTGATCTCCATTCACCACTGTATAACAGGCTGCGCTGCATATCTAATGGCATCACATGGATTTGTGTACAAAATGAACAAGAATTATAAATGTCTCCTTCTGTGATTTAAACTATACAGTTTTATGTACTTCAGCTACAGTGCCTAAGAAGAAAACACAACACATATTTATATTATACAAATAGGCAGTCTACTTCCTTTGGGAATAAAATTTTAAGAAGGAAATGCTTCAGGTTGGCATTAAAGCAGATGTTCAGCAGAAGGAGCTGTGCACACATCTACAGAGTAGCCTCCATCCAAGCTGGTTCACTGAAATGTGTGCATGCTCAAAAGATCTGAAATTTGTGTAGGCAAACGACACTTTCATGACTGGAGTAGATTAATAGAGTAATAGATTTAAAGGCTAGAAGGGATCATTATGATCATCTAGTATGACCTTCCGTTTAACAGAATTTAGCCAAGGGATTCCCGCATCAAGCCTACGGCTCATAACTTCTGGTTGAGATACAACTAGTATCTTTTAGAAAGACACTCAATTTTGATTTAAAGACTTCAAGTGATGGAGAAGTCACTACCTTGCTAGACAAGTTGTTACAGACCTTAATTACACTGCTTCATGAAGACAGTGCTTTATTCTTTCACTACTGGATAAAAAAATAAGAAAATGTCTCATTCTTGTCGTTTTTTTCTGAAATCTCCAAAATCTTTACATGCAAACAACAAAACCAGGACCAACAGTTAAATAATGTTTAAATTACAGTGGTAATGTTAATAATAATACAACAATGATTCCACTTGGAGAAGAAAAAAAGCCTGTCAGCCATTTGGTCTTTCTCTGTTACACATATTCATGAAGATATACTTCAAAGAAAAGGGTGAAATAAAAAATGATGCAAATACGCTAAGTTTAGTCACATTGGAATGCATGAGGATAGTAAAACAGCTTAATACAGATTTTTTTTTTTCATTTTTTGAAGTTATCTTTGATTTAATAGTTCATGGAGAATAGGAACAATTCATGGGAAATATGTACCCATGGACTCACCTACATCATGTCGCCTGGCTTGGGTCCCAGGCATGTTAGAGAAGCCTTCAGGTTTTTAATGTGCTATACTCTTCTGTTCTGGGCATGTGCAGATGTGGGCTACAATGGTGCAGGCTGCCAGCTACAGAGCATCTGAAAACTCTCTTATGGTACAGAAATCCTCAGCTGCTTGTTAGGACAGCTTTATGGAAAGTGAGATGAGGTTTTGGCCCCATCATTTAGCTATACTTGGCCATAATTCAATTTCTCACAAATAGCGATTTTGGCATGTTCTCTTTCTCTTGTACAACCATGATACATGCAGTGGGAATAATAAATTACCATGCTATTACATGACAACAGAAATCTCAATGTGTTTGGTTGTATGTGCAGAACTAAAACTGTGGGCTGTTTTTTTTCAGTGCACTTTCACTAGACTAGATTCTAACATATTTACACTGATTAGTATTGGACTACTGAACATGTGAGATTGAGAATTCATGGAGCAAAAGACTGCCATTATGAATAGGGTTTTGTTGTTTGTTTTTGTAAAAATGAAAGCCAAATAATATGTAGTTAGAATTGCTCTCATATATGTCAGGCGTATATTGCAATAAAATTGAGAACTGGGGTTTGGAGGAATGTCCACAAATGTTGCTTCTGCCTCAGATGTGATTATACACCTCCTTGGAAAACACAATTGTGTAATGCAAATGTCCTTTACAATTCATTAAAATTTGCTGTTAGAGTCCACTAATATTTGAGTTGGGAAGTTAAAAACAGGAAAGCAAAAGGTATGCAAATCAAGACAACCTTTTTTTCTGGGGAAAAAAAAAAAAAAAAAAGGGCTATTTTCATTCTAAGAAGCCAGTGGGTGGGAAAATATATTTCTGCTACAAAAATGAGCAGTCACTTTCACTGAGAAGGAAATACTGAGTTGCTTTCTCCTAAGCTCTCAACGGAGCATAGCCTGATGGTTTATCCATGGCATATGGGTTGCAGCCCAAGAGAGCTAAAGAGAAAATTTGGAAGCTTGTGTCAAATTTTCTGTTCTCTATATAGCTTTGGCCTAGGCCTCAGCAGTAGTCCCCTGGGATAGAATGATGTACTGCAATATAACAAGCTGCCTGACATTTTGAAATGCCTTAACCCCCAGCTTTCCATCCACCTTTTAGCCCTTGCAGCATCTTCCCTCCCCACATGGAGCTGCATGATGTACGGTATAAGACTTCACTAAAAAGAAAAAATGTTGTCATCTCTTTGTCCTTGAGGTATTTAATCAGCAACGACTCTCTGCTTCGTTAATAACATTTTCAGTTATATATTCTGAAATGCCAGTTATTGTATAGAAGACAGGCTCTATGAATGTCTCGTGTCCCTTGCCCATGCACATGCCAAGTCTGAGCAAAGTCTCGGGACTCTTTTCTAGTTTTTTTCTAACCAGAATGCAGGATAGGGGAGGAGGGGCTGGGTGCAAGACGATGAAAATGGAAAGCACTGTTTTCCTGTAACCTCAGAAATTGCAAGCTCCTGTTAAAAAATAAAGGCTCCTGGATTACTAAAAATGGAAAGCACAAATGTGAACATTTAAGCCAAGCTGATGCAAGTAAGAGAGAAGAAATTTATTATATACTTCCAGTGACTTTCAGATTTATAACTGACTGGTAGCAAGTAGACAAACTCTTGAAAACACCACAGTAATTATATACCCAAACCAAAGTCTTTTCCTCCTCTCAAAGTGGAAAACACTGATGAACCGGAAGCGTTATTAATTAAAAAACTCTAAATGCTATGGGCTTGAGCTCCAGTAGTTCATGTCACATTCTTCTCTTTCTCTAAAAAGTCAAAACATTGAGGAGTTGAATATAGCTCCTCTCATACATTATCCCCCTAATGACTTTGACCTATTAATAAGTGGAATCTATCAAGTATATTCTCTCTTACAGTATTTTGTCAATCGTTATACGCCTCAATGGGGCCACCATTAAAAATCTGCCAATTAATCCAGTATTTAGGACACTGTTACTATGAAATATACTATGTATCATGCTACTTCTCATTATAAATATAGAAATGCTGTAAATCACAAGGTGAGATTAGTATTTTCTGCAATAAGAAGTGATGCCTTTTAATGATAATCACTATATACCTTCCTTTTTTCTCTCCTTCAGCGGGGTTCTTTTATAGCAGAACCCTTCCAAGGGAAAACAATATGAATGTCACACTGAATATTGAAAAGATATGTTTTCTTCCCTCCCTTTTCTGTATTAAATTCTTGAGCATATCTATTTGAAGCAGTCTAAATAGTCTAAATATGCACCCTAAATATTGTGTGTTCTTTGAAGAAAGTTAACTGAAGATTTTCTTCGAACTTTAAGCGCTGTGTCTTATTAGAAATCAAAACAAGGTTTAAAATATCATTAGGCATATTAAATTGACTGAATGTTTATGTACTACACCTGAATAAAACGCTTATACTTACCAAAAACATAGCTCTTGCCCAAAAATGATTACTTGTGGCTTTCCAGTCAATAAAACACTAAATAAAATGAAGGATGGGAACCTAATGTGGCTGAAATTCTCTAATGGCATTTATTTATTTCCTTCTTTTTCTAAAAAAAAAAAAAAAAGTTTTGATTAAAAATATGATTTTATTTAATATCGCATGGATAAAAAAGCATTAAAGCTATTAGCATTAAGTTAGTATGATTGCAACGAATAATGCAGAAAGTATCTCTAATACAGTTCTAGCAATGGTTTCATTTATTCTAGATGAAAAATGACATTTATCAAACATTTGATCTGATAGGCTATATGGAGAAACAAAAGAGAGGAGATTAACTGGCATGAAAATTCGTTTTGATTAGACTATTTAATGTTCTGTGGATGTGTTACAAATAACCCTATTCCCAGGAGAATTCCTTTGAACTAGATTTCTTTAATTATTATTTTTATTTAGCATTAAGACCATATGACCTCCAAACATAACTTTTCTAAAAACATTTGATAAAAATCAAAGGTATTAGAGGTTTTTCTGTATTTTTTTTCTCTGAAAGTTTTATTGCTATATGGGACGTATAGAGAATGTTTGCTAAGTTAAACTTCTACTATTTTAAAATACATCTTTTTTAATATTATCATTTTAGGATGTCAAGGTGTACATTTCTGAATGACATTTTATTTGGAAATGCAGCCACTTGTCTAGTCGAAGCATCTGCGTGTTACATATGGACTGGAAACTTTCCACTACAATGATTGTGCTCTGCCAAAAAGACAGCAAAAGATAATGTTCTTATGTCAATAGAAGCTGATGCACAAGTTCTTTAGAGGTTTTGAATCTTTAACCACTTAACTAAAGGAGAGTTCATTATGGCTGTAGTTTTGCTGAAAACAAAAACTAAAAACAAAAACAACAAAACTTTAAAAAAAAAGAAACACAAAACAAAAAAAAAAAGGAAAAGAAAACCTGCAGAAACAGGCCTTGTGTATTGCAAATCCCCATTTTGGAAACCCAAAGAGGGAATATAAGCTTAAAGGCCTGAATTTAACAAACCTAATTATCAAGGCTTAATTAGTACCAAGGGTAAAGCTTCATGGAACACCTGCAGACTTAATTTATGTCCTGACAGAGAGGAACAAGTGTTAATGGGCTGTATTTATGTTAATACCTGAACCTTAGAGAGCCAGTGGGATAAAACAGACTATGCACTAGTTTTCTGTTTCATGCTACAGAACAAACATAAAAAATTTTAATCTTAATATTAGTTTGCACATAACTCCTTGGGGGAAGTATAGATCTATTTAAACTTTAGAATTGGATATGCAGAATCCTAAAGAAAAAAAAAGTCAGTTTAGAAAGTGGTGTTGAGGCAGAAAATATCAAAGCAAAAGCATCAGTGGCCATTTTCTGAACACACTGTGAACAGCTACTGGTTTTTCTAATACTCTTACACTATACCACTGGTGCTTTATGTCTGATGTGTAATATAACTCTTTGCTATATTCAGAGGGAAGAAAAAAAGGCTACCCACTGTAACCGTAGTGCTGAGCGCATTGCCTCTGTGTACTGAGGCTCAGGGGACATGATCTCAGTCGACTTTGGGCTTTGGGCACCTTTTCAGAAGGCAGATCCCTGTGGGGAATGGGGCCTCTTATGGTCTCCAGAGTTCTTGGAACCCAGTTTGTAAACAGACCATATGGTACCACCAGTCTCAGCTCTCATTTGGTGCCAGGAGGGTACAGAACATTATATATCCATGCTGTTTCTCTCTCTGTATGTAGCAAACTACCTTGAAGCTAAGGGTTTTTAAATGTGAATAAACAGTTGTACATTTTTACCACCAAAGTTGCAATTGCATTGTGACAAGACTAGTTCATCTTCACTTGTGCCACTGCCATTATCGTAACTAATCTGAGAAGAGATGGTGTTTAAATAGCATTTTCCTGTCCTTCAGTGCTCCTTTTGGCTATACACACTGCTTCAGGAAGGATCATCTCTGAGAGTATGGCCATAAGGACAACATTATAACTTCTGAATTACACCGAGACACAGGGGAACGTTTGTTATTACTACATACATGTCACCCAGTTTGTTTTTTGTTTGATATCAGATTCCACCAGTGTTTTCAGCTCTGAAATTGCTCAGGTTGCACAATGAAGAGGCATAAACCCATCCTATGCTGGACTGTACATCTCTTTATTATGCTTTTGTTGGTTCCCATATTCACAGGTAATACGGACAAAAAGTCGTCTCAAAGATAATCACCTCTGGTTCTCACTAAAGGCCACAATGTCACTAAGTGACTACTGCATTCAACTTGCAATTTCCTACCTCTCACAAGTTTTCAAAAGTTGTATGAATTCTCAAAACTGAATTGGTTGTTCTAATGCTTATTTGTCTTTGTTATTAAAAATGCTCTGGGTCCTCAGTGTACGTCTGGCTTAACCTGTACTGGATCACATTCCAGAAATCTTCCCTGGCAAGTACTTACAGATGGTGATCTCCCAGCCGAGATTCTGGTAAGTTAAATAGATTGAGACCTGTGCATTTATTCCTACAAACAAGCTTTCCTCATCTCATGTTATTCTTGCGGCTTCTTTCTGAATCTCCTTCTTATTTCTATCTTATGTAAATATAATATTGTTTCTTTACTCTTCTTTGAAATGTTTGTAGCTGTAACTGAAGATTTACTTTGTCCTTTTAAATACAAATATGACCATCATTTTATGCCACTTAAAGCGCTAATTTATCATTTCACTAGTGTGCTCTCTACTAGCTTCCCTCACTGTATAGCAACACCTCTTCTATATAGGGCTGAATTCAACATTCCCACAAAAACAAAATTTTCCTAACCCTTCTTTTACTTTTGATCACAAATCATCAACAAGCTGATCCTATGTTCTCATATTTACTTCATTAGAATTATTCACATTTTTTCCATTAATTGAACCTGTAATTCTTTGAAAGTATTTACAGTTCACTCTAGTTAGCTAAATCACTCATGCAGTATTCTCTACCTTTCAGAACAGACAAATTACATGAGTAATCAATAAGCTTGAATTATGTCATATGAAAACTGAATACACAATTTGAAACTGCATTAAGCAACACTCAAGCTTCCTTTTTGTGAGAATTCAGGCTACCAAGCTCAGTTCCTCAAAAATTCATAGGAAGTAAGTACAAAAGCGTAGTAAAGAAAGTCAACCCACTTTTTTCTCTGGCTTAAACAAATGCTATAAGAAACGTTCTTATTTTTAGTTCACTTCTAAATCTATACGATCACTGGCACACAAGAACAAATACCACTTTTTACATCTAGACCGATGGGAAAACATAACCTGCCACCCAGCGAGGCGCCCCCACATGAATGCAGCTTTGCATCACCACAAGTTGTGCCAAGCCACAGGGTGAGGGACAAGCTCTACATCAAGACTCATGTGACTTCCTGCACCCATTTTGTTGGGCTATCCACCAAGAGACATGTGCCCCAGTGCTGTGAGCCCAGGGATGCCATGTGAGTGGGGCTGCCCAGCAGAAGATCCATGAAAATCTCTTTTTCTCTTTGAACTAAAGGTTTGACACCATTTTAAGGCCTAAAATAATTTTGCTGTCAATCGCTTTTTGGAAGTACACCAGGCTCTGGTCTCTACAGCTGCCCAGGAGAGAGGTAAGAGTATTAATGTGGATAATCCATAAGAATTCAAGCTAATTTAAAGAGTCACATCTTGGACGAGGAGGAATGGAAAGTTTGGTTAGCATTTCCTCCCTCTACCACTTCCCCTAGGCAAAAGAATGGCAAAAGAATATCTTAAATGTTTGTTATCTTCTTTTCCTTCCTATTTTGTAATCCTCTTTAAAATATTGACACTAATGTTTCTTCCCATCCTGCTTTTTTTTTTTCTTTTTTTTTTTTTCTGGCAATAACTGTGGGTCCCTACCACCAGCCTGTTTGCCTCATTTCAGTGGTGGGCAGACCATCAGCACTTTCCAGGGCACCAGTGAAAATGTCAGCAAGGATGTTTGCACAGCTGTGAAGACTGGGGCTGCTGCAGAGCTGTCATCTGGAAAGTATGGCAGGCCCACATGAAAACCGATGGGGATCTGCATTATCTTGTAGGAGCCCCCATCACACTGCATCTATCGGGGGCTCCTTCTGTGTAAGGACAAACTTCCTGAGGCTACACAAGGTGCTCGAACAGCTTGGAGCAAAAACCATCCGGCACAGACACGGTGAGGTCAGCATAACACCAGAGGGGACCTTCACATGCTTTTGGTCTCTCAACTTAAAAAACTCTAGGTTTTTAAGAACAAAGCAGAGGAAGGCCCTGCCATCTCACGTGCAAATTCTGGTGTCCCAGGGCATCACCACAAACCCCAGCAAGAGAGGAGGCAGCCACCATATGCCCTACTCAGGCTTTCCCCATGTGCCCACTGTGTGAAGAGCCCCTGTGTTACCTTCAAAGAGCCACAGCTGGTGGCTTGGAAGCTACTTCATGATGTGAGAAGGTGGAAGGCACCAGATTTGAGTTACTTGAGGAGAGGCAAGCTAGGGACTTCTGCAGAGAAAACATGAGAGCTGCCTGAATTGCCTCCCATCTATCCAAAACAACGTCACAATGTGTACTTGCTCGGGTAACTCAGCCGCAGATCTACCCAGGATGTGTACCCACGGTTGCCAGACTCCCCAGGTCCTCTACCTGCCTGGGGCCCACCACACTGGTAACACCTTGGCTTTGGTGCTTTTGAAATATTTTGCCTGTGTTGAAGTTTGGAAACACTTTCAGAAACACTAAACAAGCCTCTCACTGGAATGAAAGTCTAGAGATAGCCATTGCTCTACATGTGTGACTTGTTTTCCCTGCCTGAAAAGCAGGAAAAATAATACTTGCTTCTCAGGGCAGTAATTAGATAATTTCATGGAGGGGGGCTTACCATGCAGAGAAAGTAGAAATTTAAATTAATGGTAGCAGTAAACTGCTCACTTCTTTAGAGTCTCAAGCTTCACAAACGGTCACTTCCTAAGCCAATAAAAAACTGAATTTTGATGCAAAAAATAGACAATTAAAATAATAATGGTCATTTCACAAACTTTGTTAGATACCTTTGTCAAACAAATTCTTACCTCTTTTAAGTAAGTTTTTACCTCTGGCAAATCTATCAGACCTTGAAATGTGGTTTTCAAAACCGGATGTTACACATTAACACCAATCTAATATGTACGATCATTATGGAAACAATTCAAGCAACGCATATTGATTTTTTTTTTTTTTTGTGAACAGCAACAGCATTGATGCATAACACACACAAGTTCTCGTACACATACATATATGTATACGTGTTCTCGTAAATCAACACTGCCACAGTGTTACGGGAAGAATATGGTTGAGGCCACGGTGTTGATAGGCGTAGGATTTTGCAGTTCATATGTGCTTTCATTTTGGTCACGTAACCATGTTTCAGAACAGTATGCTTTTTGTATATTTTGTAAAACTAGCTTTAAGATAGATGATAAACGGAAATAACCCATTAATCAGATTGTTAATGAAAATTCTGAGAATTAAATTACAAATCCTGGACAAATTTAGTCATCAATTTCTCAAAACATCTTTGGCATGGAAAGCCGGAGATCTTTGTGAGGTCAAAAAGGTTGATTTCATACAGTTTTTAAAAGCAGAAACAACACTTGTCATACCCAGTTTCAATCAGACTTCTTTTTCTGTTTTCTAATTTCATTTCATCCTACTTTAACATGGCATTTTCCACCTCCCTCAGACCTCCACACAGAATCAGACAGGCAGAAGAAACACTTGAGTAGCTTGTGAAGCCACAGTGCCTGAGCTGGTCACATTAATGTGTCCCTGGACACATGAACTGATTTTTGGCAGAGAATAAATAAGGAGAACTTTCAGGTTGTGCTGAAGATGAACATGGACCCAAATTGTATGATAGACAGTTGTCTTCGAAAACCTTGTAGTACCTGCTACTAAATATTCTGAACCCAAATAAGAATAGGAAAATAAAAACCTATGAAATGAAAAAAATAAGATTTTATTTTCCACTTGGGCTAACATCAGTGAAAATGAATAGCCGTTTTGCTCCAGTAGTTGCATTTCTTTTGGGGTCATCTTTTGCTCAGCAGGAGTAGACAAGAATGAGCTGGGATTTATGGGGCTTTTAATTTTTATTCTTTAATGTTTCTATTTTCTTGTTCAAATATATTTTTATTTAATGTTTTGAAATATAGCTTTCCAGTTCAACTTCATTTTAGTTTCCCCAAATAAATGCACTTTATGTGTTGAGGTGAAGGAAAATACTAAAAGTAGCGAAATTTTTCATATTTCAGACGAGCAAAATCTTTATCTAACTTGAAATATTTTTCATGCTTGCTTAAAAATCCATAAAATGAGCAACTGCTCATCAACTTAAGAGTTATATATGCGAAATCTCCTGCACTCAAGTCAGGACCAATGCATGACTGCAGATTTCTAACCATTTGTTAAATTTCCCACTCTGCAATTGCCAAAGGATTGAAGAGTAAAAATGAGTGAGCAAAGACAAGGTTCCAAGTCACTAAGCTGTAGAGATGTCGCAATCATTTTTGGTGGGAGTAACTGCAGTTGTACTGTAGTGAACAGAAATCTCGGTTGGCATTACAGCCAACACAGGATGTTAGACTTGTAACAGGAAGAAAATGGCAAACAGAAATGCATATGAAGACAACAAGAATAAGCAGCTCTACAAACAGACCACAAACTTTTACACCAGTACTGCACAGCTACATGAAACTAAGCATCGGCTCCTGAATTTATATCATGCAGGTAGTCTACAGACTTCACCTGTGCTTTAATAAAAGGGGATCCAATATGGATGAAAGTTATTTTATGAATAAGATACAGAAACTTTAGTTGTTGAAGTAAATATACAGACAGTGTCTTCCTGTGTATACAGGAGTGCTTAGTTAGATTGAAACTGACTAAACAATTTAGTCAGCACAATTAGTTCAAAATAGTAGCTTGAGGTTCCTATGTGTTAAAATGCAAACTTTTATCAAACACTATAAACACCAGTGGGCAAATGAGATCTTTCTTGCTTCCTATTTAACTTCAGTTAAAATCAATGAAGCAGTCAAACAACATGTTCCAGAATTTTTATTTCTACTTTTGTTGCTGTTGTTGTTGAGTTTAAACCTGTTATTTAAAGCATTATGTGATCTGTCTGTAATTATATAAATGTCATTTCAATTTTGCTAGAATTCAATATATAAAGGCAAATATATTGCACACTGGACCAATTATGCACTCAGTGATGTCCTTCAGGTACCTTCAACAAGTGATAAAAGGTAACAAAGTTCGCCTTACACTTTCAAAACACCAAGCAGACCTTAGACAAATAACTCTCCCATCACTCCCTGCAGCACTACCATCTGCTTTTTATAGATGGGGGAAGCAAGGCACAGAAATGCAAATGCCCAAGGCCATGTAGGGATTCAGTTGCATGGAGAGATCTGGAGGTCAGAAGCTCCTGATTTCTTCACCCAACCATAGCCTTTTTATGCTGCATTTCTCTTTGGTTCAGTTGCTTATCTAGGTGGGAGTCATTGGTAGTACTAAACTGTGCTCCTAAATTTTAGCATTTTTGTTAAAAAGAAAAAACAAATTCGGAATGGAGGCAAACTTCCACCAGAGCTAAAATGACAAATTTCCAGGCTTCCATGGCTTCCATAACTTTGCACCCTGTCAGGATTGAGAAGACGTACTGGGAACATGCAGACAGGCTGAAGGAACTGTAAGAGTTCTAGAACAAAGGCTTTAAAGAAGAAATTACTTTCCCTGTTTCATGGGGTCTATGACACAACCATGTTTTTGCTTTGGATTAGGATTTTCTGATTCTTGCTTCTCCTCCAGGTGACTTACGTTTTTAATTCACTCTATTTATCCCAAATCTTGTCAATGGATTTTGGTTAGTAAATGAGAAATACTATATTATAACAAGTAATCATTCGATATATCTATACTGCACCATTCCAAAACTCTGCAAATAGATCAGTTTTCCTTTTATCTTATAGCATTTTCCCCATCCCTGATTCACATATATTCATGGTATACACAAAAAGCCTTTCACTAGTACTAACAATTTTCACTGGTACACATTTTTACAGCTGTTAGAAGCAAGAAAAGAAGAAAATTCTGGTGTCCTTTTATTTAAGATATTCCTGAAAGTGTAATTCTGTGAGTGCTAGTATATAAATCTGTGTTCTTAAGAACAGATTTAAAATAAAGGTGTAATTTATGTAGCAGGGTACTAATTTTCATCCCTGCAGCAGCACTGTTAAAAAGAGAGATTCATAAGGGCAATGAGAATAACAGAGTACATTGGACACAAACTAAAAAATAAGAGGAGACTGGAAGAGAGCAGTCTGTGAAGAAGAGTGAATTTCTTTTTAAATTATTTTCTATGTCCACATGTCAGAGTAGTTTTGCCAGCTTCCCCCAGTAAGCAAGCAAAACCCAAAAAGTAGGAGCAAACACAGTTCCAGGTTTCATTCTTGAATTTCCTGGCTTCTGTGACTTTATGTCAATACCTTGATTATAACTCTGATTTATATGAGCCAAAGTCTTATTTCATAGCAGTTTCAAATACAGAAAACAAAACTTTTTAAACAATGTCATTATCAGTATCCTTATATTTTCTACAATTGTCAAGTATGTTCCGCGTCTTAAAATACACAGGGTGTTGTGATGCTCTCACATTGTCTTAACTTATGCTACACTAACCCAGAAAATGTTTACTATATGTTTATCTCAAAATCTTTTTTCTACTCAGTGGAAAGAATAGTTGTTAGCAAAATACATGTATTTTGATGTAAATCTCCCATGTTGAAGTCCTTCCAGCGAACACAGAGATTACAGCTGATTTCAGCAACAGATACATTGAACTTAAGTAGTGTCCTCTGATGTTTCTGAGATTGCAGTTATTCTATTTTCTTTCTGCTTCTTGAAAGAAGCAAAATTACATGTATCACAGATGCTACAAAACACTAAGTTGTAGACAATAACAAATAAAAACATACCAAGGAAGAGGATAGAAGTTTTTTTTTTTTTTTTTTTTTTTTTTACTCATATATATGACTGGTCATGTTTTCTTTGCAGTAAGAAAACTGCCCCTCATAACAAATCAAGTCTTCTAAACACCACTTCAGAAAATTTCAGAGTTTTCTTTTTACCCTCCTCATCTAACAAAAACTAAAAACCAAGCAAGAACAGATTTCTTTTCACTGCTTCAGTAGCAAAATGGACCAGGAGCTTTACCAGTCTCATCAGTTTCTAATTCCTCTCGCACATGAAATTTATATTTCTCAGTGTCAGTGTCCTTAGAAGAAGAGTGAACACAGCATCAGAATCATTAGTCATCTTTCATGCTCTGGAGGTCCTTCTCGACCAATTTAGTAAAGAACAATGCTGTGCAAAAGAGACAGGATGGCTGCTAATGACAGGCAACAGTTCAATATTTTATGCCACCTTAAAAAAGTTTCAGTAACTGAAGGTGTTCTCACATTAATTCTTTGCATCAATTATTGACAGAGAATTTAATTTAAAGGCAACTAGTCAGTAACCTAGGGGTACTGTTTTAAATAATTTATAATTGCTGCATGGGTGTAATCATATTGCTATTGATTAAGATCCAGTCACTTCTACCAGTCCAGCATGTCTTATGCTAATTAATTTTAGTGATATCACCTTTTTAACTCTGCATTCCCTGGTAACTGGAACTCATTATTAAAAAATAATTTAATCAGAAGCAGTCTTTTAAAGTTTATATGATTAGTACTTGCTATGCTGTTGAAAAAGTGGCTCTATATGAAAGTGAAATTAGGAACTGAAGAAGGATAGAGACAGTCTGTTAATTTCAACAGAAAAGCAAGGATGCTTTAAATAACAAAGATTTAGATAAGATATGGGAAAGAAGATTAAGACAGTGTTATCATTATCGCCCCTTGATCCTGAAGTTGTTACATGCATTAACACCTGTTTAAATCAATAGAAATTTTGAAGATCAGTACCATTCCAGTGAATTGCAATTCTCAGAATACCCAGCCTAGGACCAAACCCTCTTAACAAAACAATAAAATACTATACAACATTTCAAGGCAAGAAGAGACTCCCTTCACAACTGATCCTTCTCCTGTCTTGCATATCAGTCCTCAGTTAGGGGCTGATTCTTGTCTTCATCTGACCTCCCATGGCAACTTCCAGTTTCTATTTGTTATATTTCCAGCAAACACTTTTTTTTTTTTTTCCAATTTTTTCAAGCTGCCTCCATGTTTGAAAAGTGCTTCCTCGCATGTACATAAACGTACCTCTTTATCAACCTGAAATTCTGAAATTTCTAAATAGTCTTCACATTTTCTTGTGAAGTCTGGTGAAACTATTCTAGGTTTTTCAATTAAGACCTCAACAAACTTTATAGGCACTTTCAAACTGCAATGGAAGCAGGCAGATGTGTGAAGTCAATGCTAAGGGAAATAAAAATAAAATAAATAAATACTGCCTTTCTGAAAGCAGCTCATCTCTCCATTTCTCTCCAGTTAAAGACAGTGGGTAGGTGCTACCCACTTCATCAAGAGCAGAATCTTGTAAGCACAGATGCTTGGAAGGGAATTAATACAAGAACAAACAAAAGTCCAACATGAAAAGGAAGAAACTGGAATGCAAGAAGCATAATACTTGAAAACTAAAAAGGGCCTATTCCCTTTTGGAGTATTTCCATTGAGATTAGGGTGCTGGATGGGCACATGGACGGACAAGACAAAGTATATATCCAGTATGAGCAAGGACACAGGTCAGGGACTATGGAGACAATGGGTGTAAGTCAAAACATTTAGCCTGTAAGTAAAATGACAAACCCTGTAACTTGAACTTGACACATGCTTGGAACAGACATCCACAACTAATGCCACAAAGGACATGCAATCTTTGTTCCTGAAGACACCATTATGTAAATTGAATTGAATTTAGTCCACTTTGAGGTTTGCAATCAAATAGGTATTTTTAATATCAATAAAAAATGGAGCTTTCCCCAGAGAATCCAAATCAAGCTGCTTTCACAGAACAAAATCAAAATGCTGAAACACATATGCTTTTAAGATAACTCAACAAATGTAAAATTTTTAGCAAAAGCAGTACATTCAAATCTACTCTGACAAATAAACTGAAAGGAAGGATAGGAAGGAGAAATGAATCTGACATTTGTATTTCCTTAGAACAAAGAAACAAGAAGTTTGGGGACAGCACAAAATGCCTGGGTACTGATGGGGCATTGCTGTAGGGGACACTGCCCACACTGCACGCCAACTGTAACCAGCACTTACTTTAGACCATGGGGGAAGAACAAAATAAAACAAAACAAAAATCACAAGGGCTGCCTATGATTGTGTTTGCATGGTAGGGAACAGAGATACAAGATGGTGTAAATAGCTGTTGCTTAAGTTAGACCTACAACTTTCATGCATAAAGTCTCTAGTATCAATCTATTACTATGCACAACCAAAAATAAATGGAATACACCATTAAAAATAAAGGAAACACCAAAACAGTGGTTAAGTAACTATGCATTGGTTTTTAATACCAAAATTGATGTCCCATGGACCAACCTCATTGATAATCTAGCTTGAATAATGGCTTTGTTAACAAAATTGCAACTGCAAAAGGTTGTGTTTGACAGTCACACCTGGTAGTATGAGACAATATTTCAAACAGTTTAGGAAAAAAAAAACAAAAAAAAACACACACTATTAAATTTACTGAATACCTTGTCTAGGGTTAAGTATTTTATGCAGGCATCAGCATCTTTAAGGAGTTCACCTTTTAAAAGGAGCAGGTTTTTTGTTGTAAATGGCACTGACACTACAACAAGAAAGTTCATTTCACAAAGATGATTCATTAAGAAATAAAATATTCATGGCTGACAGCTTGAAGGATCGCCATACAGTTTTATTCTAATGCACCTGTCCTCTTTGTCAAGTCCAATATGAGATGTCATGTCGCCAAAGTTTTATTTAGAAATTGTTTGTCAGAGTGAGCTTTCTAATGTGAATGAAAAATTCATTCCCTCATTAAGAAGATTTTCCATGAAATGTCTAGGATTTTCAGTGAACACCAGGACATGAACCAATTACTGTTAAACACTTAAAGAGGCAGTGTCCTAGCTCACTCAGCAAAACCCTTAATGCACAACTATATGGAAAGAACTCAATATCTATCAGGAAAACTCAAATGAAATATCAGTTTTATTTTGGTTTATGTGCTCCTTCCCCTTTCGTTCTTTTCCCTTTTCTTTTCTCTCTCGTTCTCCTTTTTTTTTTTTTTTTTTTTTTTGTGACAAATAGAAAACCATGACATTTGAGAGATCTTATTCAAATGCAAATACTGGATGTTGAGCGTTTGTATGTGACTTGAAGGAGAAAAATAGGGCATACATTTACACAGACTCATATAAATCAGCCATAGAGATACATACATGTAAAGTTGACAGAAACATATGTATTTATATTTCTTTATTTATTTGCTGAAGTCCTCTGTTTCTTTCTTGTCTTTTTCGGAAAGTTTACCTCCACTACTGAAGAGAGCACCTGCCTCAAGCCGTGAACCTGGAGAATCATAGGACAGGTATACGGCAAAGAAAGATGCAATGCCAAATCGCTTTCAAGGGTGTCATTTTTCTTTGAATCTCTCATGGCTCCATAAGTAAGTTGAAAACTTGACTGCTTCCATTTATGCAATGATCTATGTCCCATGCACTTCATTTTTTTTCTCCTTAAAGGAATTTCACTTGGAGTGGCATATTCCCTATGACCAGAGATCCACAGTCACCCACTCTTTTCCCTCAGAGATTTTCCTGTGTGGAAGAAAACGTAGCTACTCATTGCAGATTTCAGGATGTCCAACAGCCCACCTGGAACAGAAGTGGGCTGCTGGACATTCTAGAAACCAGAGACACCTCATACACACTCTGATCTCTTCCCTGCCTGTTAATCCTGTTAGTGGTTAGCACATATCTCAACATAGTGGTCAACCACACTGATCCAGCCACCCAAATCTCCCACAATAATGAGTTCTAAACAAAAAATATATAAATAATAATAATAATAAAAAATTGGTGTTTAAGTGGAAAAAGGGTTCAGTTTGAATCTGTATGTGTAGCTAGCTTTCCCTTCCATGAAGCTCCAGGAATTTTCCTAAGCAATCTGTATCTTAGAAAGTATAACCCATAAACTTTGTGCAATGCTATTTATAATTACTTTCACTGGATGAATGGTCAAGAACTTTTTATGTTCTTTTAAAATTTTAAGTTTTCTCCTAGACAGACTACAGTAGGAGATAATTCAACAGATCCAGAAGTATTTTCTTAGCAAATCAATATTAATTTATTCAATTGTTATAGTCTCAAGAGCCAAAGTGCGTTCTTGTGCTAAGCTGCAAGGTATGTTTATTCTGAGCAAAAGTTATTCAAATATTTATAACATTAGATAACTTAGAAAAGAAAATACAGATGGCAGGATGCAACACTGAGCCATGTTTTTCTAGCCACCCTTTCAGTTATGAAAGGCAAGAAGTCTAAATGGGCAGATAGTGTAATCACTAATTTCCTCATGTAATTTTCAGCCAAAATTCAATTTCTGTTTAGTTCTTGTCTTCAAGAAATGATGCAGTATGTCAGCTAAGGTCACAGAAAGAAGTCTGCATAGTATCAGAGAGTTTATGTTCTTCCTTAAATAAAATTTTCAAGATGTTATGGAATAAAATCCTATGGAGACTGCATATTACACTCCGTAACGCAGAACAAGTTCCAATTTCTTTAACAGTTATATCCAATCCTAAGCACACCAATGGCAAATGTCAACAGCTTTCTGCCATGCAATGACACTGATACAAACCAATCACTTTTATTTACCCTACTTTTAGTCTGTTGTCTACTTTGCATAGGTGGATAATTAAAAGAAAAAGCCAGAAAAGATCGCTAATAGTTTTGCCATCTTCATAGGTCATGCAGTAGTGTGTCATAATTCTATAGTCATAAATGCAGTTCATTATTATTACATGTGGAGAAAAGTAGCTAATACTCTGTCAAAATTCACAAGGCAGAGGAACTATTCCAGTTCTTGCTATCTGATAGTATTTTTTCCTTCAAATAAGAATAGAACATGCCTTCCAACTACCATTCTTTTTTAAACACTGACTGTACTATAAGGTCCAATAAATTATTGCAATACCCTTTCACCCCTCTAAACCTAAGTTCAAATATAACCGATGTTAGAAACAAAATGAGTTTGTTATTTTAAACTTAATCACATCAGACACCTAAATTCTTGCAAGGAACCCAACTGAGACACTGCCTTCGGTTGGCTTGTTTCCCTTGTTCACATCCAAGGCTCCCCAGGAGCCCACCCACAGATCACAGCTAACCACCCCCTGCCCCGTGTCAGATGTGTAACCCTATCCACGCAAGCGGCTCACTGACAGTACCAGTGGTTAGGAAGGGCTATAGCACTAGAGAAACCAATGTGCAATAAAACGTTCTGTGAACAGATCAACTGCTACTTGCGTGCTAATACAACATTTTGAAAATGTATAAGTTTTTTAAAGGGCAACTTTGGAAGTTCTGGGGCTCTTAGAACTAGCAAACACAGAAAATCAATTAAACTAACATGTGAAGCTTAAATATATCACATTGTAAACTCATATTTTATGCCACCACTTTAAGTGCACTTAGATGATCTCCTGGAGGAATTCAGAAAGTGTTATCTTATTTTGTGCCCAAAATCAGAAAAAGAGCTCCACTGGGCTTGCCAGGCTGTTAAAATTAAAATAGCTGTTTGAGCACGGCATAATACATGAGATGTTTAAGGCATTTTCCCCTAGAATTTTGGTTTATCTTCTTTAGTTAATTTTCTGAGATAAAATCCAGTTATAAATAACCTGGAGGCACTCTCAGTCTGCTGCTTGTGGGATGGCAAATCTTTAATAGCCAGAAATTCTGCCTCTTAGAGATCTCTTGAGGGAATAATAATACTCTGAAAATTATCCGAAGGAAAATAAGCAAAAAGCATCATAAAAATTATAAGAACCTGTAATTATTCAGGAAGTTATATTGTATTTATAAGCTAATGAACTATCACCCATAGGCTCATTTTTTTTTCTTTTTAAATGTATGCTTAAAAATATTAATTGACTATAATCAATACAAACTGATGTTTTTAATCAAAATTTGTTATTTAAAAGAGTTCCAAGTCTTACAAGACTTGCTAAAAATAAATAAATCTGTAAGACAAAACCCTACAGATACGTGCCAGAATGAAAAAAAAGACAAGTCAAATCTAAAACTTAAAGCAGACATGGCTAAAGAATTGAAGCAGAACTGCCCACAACTTTTGCTTTTCAGTACTCTAGACTCAAGGAAAGAGTTATACCCTGATGGCATGTAAAACAAGTGAAATATGAAATTAATACTTTCTCTAAACCAAAGACTACAATAACAATATCCTGGCTGTCATCCATTGACTATGTATATAATTACCACAGTGCCTACTACTAGAAAAGTAGGAGGCAATTGAAAACAAAAATTGAGTCTGTCAGACTAGATACCCTAAGATTTATTCTTGTCAAAGATCTGTAGGCCACAAATAATAATTGAAGTTCAAGCAGTTAAAAAAAAAAAAAAAAAAGTTTGTTGAATACGAGCAACCCTTTTTTCTTTTCTTTTTTTTCTTTCTTTTTCTTTTTCCAAAAGGTCTAAAACTGCTGCAGAAATCTGCAAGTCAATCACTTTCTCACCATTAGCAAGGAAAACAGTTGAAAGCCATTCTGACAGGCAAGGTAGAAAGGAACACATATTTGTAATATAATGGAAAATAACTGTTAGAGAGATTGAGAAAGGAAAAATCTGCCTGACTATTCTCCTTGACTTTTCTGAGGTTACTGAGAAGGTTGATGATGGTAGTGCACATGGCATAATTTATTTGGATTTTCAGAGTACCAGCAATGAAATTTAATGTACAAAAGGTAAGAGCTATGAGGACAGACAAAAGAAATTTAAGTATTGAGAGAAAAGGTAAAAGGTATAATTAATATAGGGGAATTAATGACACCAGCAAAACGCAAATACAATATTGTGCAGGTAACATCAGTTTGACTTGCTACTTTTCACTCAACACAAATGATTAGACAAGTGAAAAATAAATTCTAAATTAGAGACAATCATATCAAACACTTTCTCATAGGAAGAATAACAGAAGTCTAGACAGGCTGGCAAAGCAAATTTGTTCTTACTCTACTGAAGAAAAAATACAAAATTTACTGCGAATCTCACATTGTTAAAGTGCTACAAACCCTGATGATTATAGTCGTAGTTTTCTTCACTCAACTTTCTCAATTTAGGATATAGAGGAGTATTTTCTTTCCAAATGCAAAGGCACTTTCTCTCATTTAAAATAAAATGTAATGAAACAATACTAAACCTTTGATGTACACAGTTTTAGACATACCATAAACTCTACTGAAGACATACTTGACAGGGTGTGTTTCTAATGCTACTGAATGATGAGATTTGAAAAATCCAAATGTGCATTTACTTCTCATTGATATTAGCTCTCATTTATTTAATTCACTGCTGTGGAAGTTGGAAGTCCTGTACAACTCATACAGCTTTTTTTTTTTTTTTTTTTGGGGGGGGGGCGGGGGGCAGTTGTACACAGAGCACTTTGGCAAACTTTTAAGCAATAATTCAGACATTCAATAATTCAGACATTCTCCCAGATATTCACTGGACACTGCTCACACAGAATTCAGATAAAGCATTTCCACCACATTTTTCAATTATTCATAATCTGCAACATTACCTAGAATTGGTACTAGCAAATCCAGTGCCAGCAATGTGTGTATTTCTGCATGTGCATGACAGAGATGCACTTTTATTGTGCTGAACCCTCCAAGTTCACAACGAAAACATTATGACTTCTCTCTTGGACAATAAAACAAACCTCTGCTTATTCACTGAAAATATATTTAATTCTGAATTACCGAAATCAACCCAACTTTGAACGATTCGCTCAATAGGAGAAGTTTCTGCAAATGATGGGACTGTACTTTGGAGATAGGTAATCTGGGCTGCCTATCTCTCAGTTCTCCTTTACCTCCTTAACAACTTCAGATGCATAAATAAAATCTAGGACATTCCATTTATATTTTTAACTTCAAACCAGGCATGAGAGAAAGCATTTTGCTGAATGTCAAGCTCACAAATAGTATGCATTAAAAACGTAGTTGCAAGACCGTTTTTTGAGGTTTCAGTTCCATTAATCACTTCGCCTCTAGTGGGGATCGCTGGGTTTCACTCTAAATAGTTTGTGTCCACGTGGCACACTCTACAGTTGCCCTTCCATTTTCTCCCTCCCTCTTCATCACTACCTAGGAAAAAAGGGCAGCTCTTCACATTAGCAAGGATGAAGGTTGACCATGAAGACATGCGGAAAGATCTTATGATGCTCAGCAACTAGGCAATAAAATGGCAGATGAGACTAAATGTAGCTGAATGTCAAGTGATGCACATGAGAAAAAACAAGTGAAACTTCACATGCCTTCACTAACTTATTGTTAGGATGCAAAACCAAGATGTTGGGGTTGTAACGTAGTGTTACAGAAACATTAGCTCAATGCTCAGTAGCAATTAAAAAATAAACAGAAATCTAGGAATTATTAGGAAAGGGATAGAGAAACAAGTAAAAGACACCGCTATGTCACTGAAGTTCTGGTACTCTCATCTTTAAAAAGATACCACAGCACTGGAAGGCTACAGGTAAGGACAAAAAAAAAAAAAAAAAAAAAGGATTATTATTATGGAATAACTTTTGTACACAGTTAAATTCTGGATTTTCTTTTTTAAAAAGAGGTGGCTGAGTGGAGACACGCTAGAGGCCTATAAACCTCTGAGCATGTTGGAGAGGGTGAATAGGGAGAGGGTGCCTTGTTCAGGACAAGGGCTGGGTGCCATCAGAGAAAGGAGACACTTGGATTTTTTATGCAATATGAAGTTAAGCTGTCAAATCCCTCCCACAGGACACTGTGGATGCTAAGAATTTACATGAGTCAAAAACTGTTTGATAAATATTAGTTACCAGAGGCTGGGAGAGATATGGGGGAAAAACATCTATTGTTTCCTGATTCTCCCTCTTTTTCTTAGTGTTTTACTGTTGTCCTTTGTTAGAGCAAGTGTACTAAACTGGTTTGAACTTCAGTCTGACCCCATATGGGCATTTTTTATGAAGAACCGCCACATAGGAAAGGCATCATTAAAAGAAAAGGTGAACTGTTGGATTGAAAGGTGGGTGGTAGAGCATCAAGTGCTGAATAACCCTGAAGAATGCCTCAAACAAATATTTACCTGACTGTCTATATACTATCAATAACACATACCAAAAAGCCTGGTCAGCCTCTTCATTTGTAATATTCTCCTTTTCTTCTTCGCTAAGTTCTGGGCAAATGGAGCCTGATTTTAAAAATAGATGCCCACAGGGATTGCACCCAGCTGCTTTCTTACACACCTGCAGCAAAAAGCACAAGCTTTCGCTAGGACATAGCCATCCTATACAGCTAAATGATGATGCTAAATCCCATTTCTCTTTACTACATACCCCAAAGCTGCAATCACTGATCGCACCATGCCCAAAATGATGATTTCAGGCCCCTGGGGCACAGACCCTGCCCTTTATTACTTTATTGGAGTAAGTGTAATTTTATTGCTTTAACTACAAGCGAATCAAGTGTAACAGTTTAATATAATAATCATTCTGAGCAAGAAATGGAGATTGCAGACTGGTGGTAAAATTAACCTAGGGGATCACTTCCTTGTAACAGGCCTTTATTTCTGCATTTGTATACAGTTCCAGTACACAAACTATGCAAGCAGAAAACCCTTTCATATTGTTTTTTCTCTTTTCCTTTAGCAAATGGGGGCTCAGCTGTTCCAGGGGACAACACACCAGCACTCCTTGTTTAAAATGTACTCTCATGATCGACAAATACAGTTAGTAGTTTAGCCAAAAGAAACAGATGACACTAAAAATGCTAGTCCTCCTCAGTGGAAAATCTTTTACTTCAGGACAGTTGCACTGGGACTTAATGGACACCTCCTGTCACTCCCCTTTGAACAGATCTCCACCATTCACAGCAGCATTCAGGATGGATACAGAGCCAAAACATTCCCCCTTCTTCCCAACCCCTCCATCCTCTCCCAAAAAAAACATTTTCCAAGGGGGATCTAGCTAACAGGGGAGCCCTCAGTTTAACAAGTATCATCCTGTTGGAAAGGAGTTTGACCTCTCCTGTGTGGATAAACAAAAAAATCCATCCCAGAAATGTACTTCTTTGGGGATTTTGGTCTTTGTTATTGACCTATCCATTCTCCTCTGTTAAAATCACCTTATACTCGATATATCCCAATCTTGTTTTTCACTTCCTCTTGTCAGTCTTAAAAAAAATAATAATAAAAAATCATACTTTCAGGAAAAAAAAAAAGAGAGAGAGAGAGAAAGAGGAAAGGAAAAGGACTCTTCCCTTCTTGAAAGGATTTTAAAACCGTGTATGAACTGACTTTCAAAAGATAGGGGCTTTAGTTATCCTCTGATACCAGATCTGGTTGCACTGTATTCAGTACCATTCAGCACCATCTTTTTCTGAAGACTGTGTCTTGGTTTACTGCCAATGTCCTTGATCAGAGCACAGAAGCATTTACTTAGGAAAATAACATTAAATGGCAGCCCATGGCAACAATAACAGCTCTATCGCCAGAATACACTCACAGAGGATGCATGGGTGGCTCGATGGCCCTGAACACTTAAGTACATTTTTTTTCCTTTCAATTCCCTCTGGTACATTAATTTTTATTGATAGCTTATAGCTATGGCAAGTGGTCTTGGTTTTACTAACTTGCAGGACTGAAGAATATCACTGATGTGGAAAAAAAAAAACAACAACAAAAAAAAAAACACACAACATAACAACAAGCTGCCTGGCCACCACACTATATATTTGTATTTTTGAGCACAGCCTTTATTTAATTAGAACAGCAAGTGATCTTCCCTTCCTACTTTATCTGCTCATTCATTAATTTCTTTCAAAAATGAAAAATCTATCATTTCCCTCATTTCACAGAAGTGTTAGCTGAATTGCTCTGCAGACCTGGGTACAAAGTGTAATGGATTTGGGAAATGCACAGGTTCTCTTGTTCTTTCACAACCTATTATTTATAACCAACTGAATCCTAAAGAAATTTCTGCAAATGCCTAATGTTACAGGGAACTGCAAACCTCAACAAGCTGCAGGGAGATAGAAAACTAACACCACTCTATTGCAAAGAAATTTAATAGCACTTAATGTTGTTTCCTTCTTCCTGCTTGTATCTTTATATGTATTACAAAGATGCAGTTTTATCTTAAAAAACTGATCCCCTAAGGCAAAACAAAACAAACAAACAAACAAACAACAAAATAACCTCATCTGATCATTTTTGTTAAATAGTGGACTTGTGACAAAATGATTGGGGAAAAACAAACAAACAAAAAAAGATTACAGCATCCAAATACAGAGAGTTCTCACTGGCCAGGTCAGTAATCAAGCACCTCTAGAGCCTGTGCTGGAGGTTATCCCCTGAATTCTGGTGTTAATGGATCATGCTGAGGTGTTTTTTTTTTTTTTCCTACTGAAATCTTCAGGGACATTATGTTAATTCAGGCTGAATACAATTTCTGTTATTTCTACATATGTGACATAAAAATGACCTTGCATTGTTACACAGCAACACAGCTGCATGTCGGTGGCAAGAAATCTGGAACACGCAGAAATTGCTGAGTCAAGCCTTTAAAAGCAACACACACATTAGTAATGCTAATGATACTTGAAAAAAAAAATGTTTAAAAATCAGTGTGTTACAAATCTTCCATTACAAAAACAAGAGTTCTTATAAAAGCAGCATTATGCTCTTCCACTAAACATTTGATTACTCTCCCTACATATATGGTTCATATCTTACTGGTCACAGAACCATCACCATATCCTCTGATTAACTCTGTGCAGGCATGAAAGAAAAGGGATACAGAACTGAGCCCAAAACACCCATCTGCACACACTCTGGGTTCAGTCTTCACCTGCAGTTTCTGTCTTGTATCAGCGAGCCACATAGACTTTAAGAGATTAAATGCATTGCCAGTACATGCTCTTTTCCATCCATTTTTTTCTACAGTCCTATGATTCAGCTTATGCTATTGCTACTATTAACATTCCTGCCTTTTGGTGGCTACTTGCCTTTGGAGGAAATAATAGTGCCATTCAATCTTGGTTTCAGATGTGTTAGGAATCACTGCTAAACCACATGGATGCAGAGCACTCTCACCAGTGGTGCCCAGTTGAATTCATTTTGCTAGCAGCAGTCACCCCACTTCCACCATCCCCTTCCTAAGCTGTGGTCTCAACACAGACATCTCTTAATATGTCTCTGCATCGTTGCTGGCATAGCAGATACTCATCTTAGGGGTCTTTGGACTCTGCAATTATACAAACAAATACCACCAATCATGATCATATCTAAAAGACAAAATAAAAACAAGATTGAAAATGAGGCTCAGCTTCACTCGTAAAAACAATGGGAGTTTTTAACTGATTTCACTGCAAACTGAATCAGGTTGCTAACAATTAGGCTAACAAAAAATATTTCACAAGCATCTTCTTTCCCAATTAAACAATGATTACACAGTGCAACATAGTAATTACCTAAGCTATTCTCCATTTTATGGCATATATCAAGGAGTGCTCCAAAGGAACCTCACGTTCTGTGCATGCTTGGGGCACGCTGCTGCTACATGGGATCACGCTAGTGCAACTGCAGGAGATTGCTAAGGTAAAGGCTTTTTAGAAAATGAGAGATATAAGCTCTTTTAATCTAATAATGCATCTAATTTTCATTTGTATACTCTCATCGTTGTTTTGCCTTTTTTCAATGTCTGAATACTCTGAAAAAAGGTAATGAAACCAGATTAATCAGCATTTTCAGAGATGAATCTGATCTCCAGGAGCTCTTTGGGAAAAATGACTGAGGCACATGGGCTTTCTAGTTTTGATTAGGAATCTGCAATCAAAAATTATGTTTACATAAAGAAACTTAAATATTATCAACAGCATTTAGCACTACAGAATTGGTACTAATGATAAAAATGAAGTACTTGTGAATCACATCTTAGATTTTTAATATTTAAAACAACAACAACAAATCTTTTCCCTTTTAACCACCAGAGCTATGACTTCCAGCTGAAAATCCCAAAGGTATCTTCCTCTTTTCTGGAGGGCATGTTTCCTTCTAATTAATTAGGGTAAGGGACTGAGGCAAAGCAAAATGATCAAGTAGAACCTGACTACTTTCTGCAGCTCTTGCTGTTCTTTATAAGCTGCAGGGGGAAATTTCCCTCGTAAAGTTATTTTGCTATGATTTTAGTGCCCGCTTACAAACTAGGGTCTCAGTCCTTCATTCAGTGAAGCATCCCAAGTATGTCAACAAAAATAGTGAAATAGTGACTAATATAAACTAGCTCTATACTGGCCAAACCCACTTATTTTGAGATAATAGAAAAGACTCAGAATGACTGTCCTGAAAACGGGCTCAGGACTCTATCATCTACTGTCTAGACTGGAGCAAAATATTCATTAGGACTGCTTTTAATATCCTTCCTAAATTAATGTTTGTTTTTCTATCTTTTCTTTTCCTTCAAGACTTCCCAGTAGCCAAATTTTAGAAGCAGCCTACCAGCCGTGAACACATTATGGCCTACAGGGGAGGCTTACTAGTCACATGTAAGGAGAAATACATTTTGACTGAATTGAAAAACATCTTTTATAACAGCAAGAAGTAAAGAAGGAAGAGAGAGATTGTTCTACAATCACATAAAAAGATCCTGGCAAACACTTTTGCTATACTTAGATTGATTAAAAGATATAACAGATATTTTGTCATTCCTTTCCTGGGTTTTTCACTGGCTATAGCATGAGGGAAGTGTTACCATAAATATCACTGAATTGCTAGCTAGAGGAAATTTTATTGTCTGCCAGATTCACAAACTGAAATTGATCTTCATTCTGCCAGCACCAGTTTTGCCAAAGTTTCTGCAAAGTAGACACAACAAAATATGATAGGCTTTTGGGTTACTTCTGATTAAATTCAAATCATTTGTCTTGAAAAAAAAGGTTTTTTTTTTTCCCTTTTTTTTTTTTATCTGGCTGCAACATATAATTTCAGTCAGCTAACACTAAATTAGACACCCACTCAGATTTATTATGATAAGAACATTCAGTAAGCTAATTTCAAGATGATGACTCCTATAAATTCTTATAATTTATTATTTAGTACTTTGGTTTTTAATCATTAAGTACGTGAAGACTTTGTAGGTCAAACCTGTATTAATGAAGACAGTAATCTATTTTTCAAACTCTCTGCTCCTCACCCACCTTTCAAATTGTAAATTAACAGAAATATCTTTAAACATATGTAGAAGAACAAAGGGAAAAATTGGGAGTATTTGCAGCACCATTTAGCTAACCATTCCTGAGACTGTCTATTAAACCCATTTCCTTACATTTTTTGCAGCTCTTACCAAAGGGAATGCTGAAATCAAACAAAACAAAAGATATTCCTTAAATGAGCAATTTTAATAATCAGAACAGCAAAAAATGAATTGGAATTATGCAAACATAAGCATTAAAGTTTTCATTAGATTGTTACATTAGCACAAATGGGGTCATTTAGAAGAACTTTCTCTTGCTGGCCACGGTTTTCTGAAACTTAAATATTAACCATATGAATTTTTTACGAAGGAAGTAAAGATATCTGAGAAGAATTTCTTCACCTGAGCCCACTGCCGGAGTACAGGCTGCCTGATGACTCTTATGTGGGCAGTACAGGAGGGAGCTCTGCTGCCGTACCAGCCACTGGTGATTTGGAATTTCCATCCTGATTCTATATGGACCTCAGCACATACTCACCTTTTACTTATTATACCACACCTATTTGTTTTTAAATCTAATGTTTCGTTGTCCTCCTTTCTCTGGTGCTTTTATCCCCCATGGGATGTTTAATCCTTAAAACAACATAGGACATTCTTTTCAGGAATGCATTAGGACTGAACACCAGAATACATCACACAGAGTACAGCATATTAAGCTGTAAATCAGTTTAAACGTATTTTTAGGAAGAACTCATAACTATTGCAGATCTTCTCACATTCGTACATTTATCTTTCATCTGCTGTTGTAAACTTAGTGACTCATTTGTTACTGGGAATAATAGTTGTGTAGTTTCTGTGCTCAATTAATAAAGGTTTGTCATCTATACTTCATAAATGAAATTCACAACAGGAAAAAAAGCACTGCAAACAAAATGCACTTGTTAGAGCTGAACCAGGTTCCCAATGGTTCACTGCTGTTTTCCTCTTGTAACCTGCCAATTCCTGAACAAATATGTCTGGAAAATATTTGATACTGTGTGTGTATGAAAGAGTGACATTGCAAAAGTTCTTATTCAGCTTGCAGGCAGACTCCTCAACTGGCAAAAATGTATTTGGTTCTGGTAGAAAACGTGAAAAGGAGTCTCATCTTCACTCAGATGTATAACAAGCAACTCTAAGGTATGGAAAAAAACATTGAAGAATTCCAAAACAGCAATAAAAGATATAAGAAAACTGAATCCTTTAAGTCCTGATTGATTTAGCTGTAGAATCACTGGCAATTACCATATTATAACTACAATTAAGGTAACAGACATCTCCCTGGTCCCCCATTATTTACACAGGTATAATCTCTGCCCAAAAGATAGTGTCTCAAAGGTGGTTTAGGGGGCTAGAGGAGACAGGAATTAGGGACAGAAAAGAAGGGAGGAGCTGCACTTGCTTGTGGCCAGGAAAAGAAACAGAAGGAAGGCAAAACTGCAAGTCAGCATCACTGTAAGCACCATGTGCACTATGACCAATGTGTAAATAAGCTGCAGTCCAAATGGAGGTGAGGTGGTGGCACTGTGCTTTCAGAGGCCAGAAACAAGAACTAGGAGAAACAGATCTGGTTCAAGGACTGAATTTTTAAGTTATTAATACTTTCATGTGCAAAAAAGCATCAGAAAAACATGTCAGAAAGCACATGTTAGTATAGTGCTGTCCTTGAACGTGTCTACCTTATGTCTCCGCTGGGTTTGTAAGTGTAAGCACAATGCTCTGCTAGCGAGGGCAGAGGTTTCTGAACCAGACAAGGTCCACCACCTGGCTCAGCAGGAATGTGCATGGGGGCACTCATCCACACAGACAGCCTGGAGAAAACCTTAGTTAATTCACTGCCTTCCCAAAGAGCAAATTCAGAAATCACCATGGACACAAATGCTTCAGAAAGATCCAAACATTTCCTAAAACATCTTCAGAGCTCACTGAGGGGAGACCAAGTGACACAGAAGTCAACCAGCTGTATTTTGAACATTATCATTTTTTTGGATGGGAATGGCACTGCGAGTAAGCAGAGATCATTTCAAGGCCTCTAACATCCAGCACTGCTCTGTGAAGAAAGCCAAGTGCTCCAGGCTGAAGCCCTCCAGGCCACGTTGTGAGATGGGAAAATCACGGACCATACTCCTCCCACATAACACAGTGCTGCTAGGAGCTCCAGTTCCTGCCCAAATCCTTCCTGAGACAACGCACCATGTGCCCCTGAAATTATCCATATATGACCGTGTAAGATTAAAATTCATTTTCAAGGTGTTAAAAAAAATAGTTAAAAAAAATAGGGTATTCCTAATTTAATTATTAGTACTTTACAGCAGGAGCCCCCCACCCCCTTTCTACATTCACTACTCATAGCAAAACTAATACACTGTTTACTTATAAAACTTTATCAAGCTTTTACCAGTAAGTTGGTGTACACGGCTAAACCAGTAGGCAATGTACTGCAACATCTCAGTCTCTGGGGCTAATAACTGAAATCAACCTCTATTTTAAGGAGCATGTGTGGGAATTCACATTACAATGGATGTGAAAAATGCTCTGAAGGTCTTTGCTTCATCTTTGTCTTTGGTTTCCAAAGAAAAGAAAAGGGAAAAAGAAGAGAAAGACATCCAGGAAATGACCCTTCACCCCCCAGCTGCACCCTCATTGGGAGGGATCCCTTCCAGGGACCGAGCGGACAGTTCCCTCTAAAGGCCGTTTTGTTCTTGGCTTCTGCTACTGGAAGGATTCACATCATAGGACTTTTAATGATGCTCTAACACTCCAAAATCCAAGCTCTGAGATAACGGAAGCCAACTTCTTTTGTTTGCACAGAGAACAAAACTGCTTGCAGCATGGATGATTTTGGTCCATGGACCCTTGCCTGCTGGGGTCTAGACCAAAATCAACAAATCTTTTTACAAAGGCCAATGCACAGCTGTGAAATGATAACTTTCAGGCACTGCAGACTTGGGTCATATTTGACCTAATGATCTAGAAGTGAAAGTCTCCTTAATCCCATTACTAACACTCTGACTCATCTAGTTCCTGACTGTAAAAATGTCTGTTAAATTCCTTAGAAAGTTATGTTTTAATCTGAGAATATTAATTACATTTAAAATTATGACTCCCCCATGATTTATAACCTTGCAGAAACTATTGCATTTCCATATGTGCTTTTGCCATTTTCATTTCTATATACCTATCATTTTCCATTGTTTATTTTCCTTGATTGATGGTAGGGCTTTGGAGGTTTCCCATTATGAGCTTTATAATTATCACTGGTAATAGAGAAGCTCTTCCTATTATATTCGGTGAGACTGCCCAAATTATTCATTGTAGACCATTGGTACAGGACTACAAGAAAATAAGAATTTATTTCCAGTCTCAGGCATATGCTAGATAAGAGGATGTATTTATTTCTTCATGTTTCAAAAGGATTAAGGTTTGAAAAAATAAATATCACTTAGCTTGTCAGCATGCAGAACATTATGGTGCTGAGTTTAAAGTCCCTTTTCCTGGGTTAAGTACGACAAATCTAAAAACGGGAGGGAGGAAATCTCAACTATATCCTTACTCAGCTAAATAAATGAATACTATATATTTTAGCTGTTAAGCAGGTTTACAGAACAGACTGCACAAAACCGTATCTTTGCTTTAACAGTATAATGTGCTTATTTAGAGAAATGCTATGAAATTCCAAAAGTCCTTGACCCTTGGATATTCCAAGAACTCACTGAATACATCATCTGGGTTTTGCTTAATTACATGCAATTAGGAAATGTAATTATGCTTTCAGTGTTACTCTACCGTTAGGTATATAGTGGACAGTAATAGCATTGGTAGCATACAGTTCCTGAAAGGAAAGAAAAAACAGAGAACCTATATGAACAGACAAAATGTAGAAAGACTAGCAAATCTAACAGTAAAAAAAAAAAAAAAAAAATTCTCCTGGCAATAAAGGAATACTTATTTTAAAGGCATTTTGCCAGTCCATTCACAGCATCATTTAATGATAGTGTCATTTGCACCAACAATCTGAATGTCACCAAATTATTATTTTCCCAATTATGTTGATGTGTTAACTTTCTAACTTATTTACCACTTTTAGTCATTATTTCATATGCTAAACTTCATCCAGGCCATGAATTAGTAAATTACTTAAATTATGTCATCTCTAGGAATTTAAACATTTTATCCATGTTCCCTGTACCAGTACTGCTAACGCACAATGATCAGGAATGTTGTCTGAAATAAGCTCATTCCCGAAGCAAAATTTACATGGCTTGGTAACGTGGGAAGGCAGCTATTTCACGCCTTGATGATTGCCCACCAAAGAAAACAGAAAGTAGATGAATGGAAGTTGACAAAACAGATATAAGGGAAACATATCTGATCTTCTAGTACATCACATTTCTGCTTCTTTTGTTTATCATGCTTTAACTGCCTATTATAGCAGCTAGCTATAATAAAATAATACACTCCATTAAATGTATTCGTTACATGTAATGTTTGCTCAGTGCTGAGAAACAGTTCACCAAAGCATACTTTAGTAATATAGCATTTAGTCTTTCACTCGGCTTTGTCCTCCAAAACTTCATGGTAAAGACAACTGTGAGATCAGCTGTGCTCAGTCCCAAGGCAGAATAAAACACTGCTTTTTGTACAGGGAGGATTTTATGTTTAACATCCCCCCCCAGTGCACAACCTATTTGCTGTGGACAGCCCCTACTCCTCACCCCTACTTGGGGTTCAGGCTGAGATCAGCACGTAGCAGCAGGGAGGAAGGTGGCCACTTTGCCAGGTGATTTTCTGCTAGTTATCCCAGCTTTCCAGCCCAAACTCCACCTTGCAGGTCAAACACATTACACCCACAGCCTCCAGCTGGCTGGAGGGGACAGGGCTGTGGCACTGGGGTGTCCCAAGCTGCTGGGGCTCACCCCTCAACTAGTAGCAGGATGAGGGCAGCAACATGTTTTAGACATCTTTGTTTTAAAGCTAAGAGAATCTGAAAATAGCGACAACTTTGTAGCAGTATTTCAGTTGCTATTACTAGTCCATTTCTATGTGGGATAAGGTCTTACATGCTACAGAGGTAGGTTATTTTTTATTATTATTTATTTTATTTATTTATTTTTAGAATTTAACATTCCACACATGCAATACATAAAACACTTGTTTATGGACTAGTTTCCACTATTTGTATTATATTGAACAGTGGCTACACCTTAAATGTCACAGGCAGTTGGAATTGGATTAGATACACTCTTATCCTTTCCTTGAAGTGGTTAGTGCTGCTACCGTGCACTCTGAAACCGTATTTTGTTCCAGAAGTAACTGCAAGAACTAAGGAGGCACATGAAATAACGCACTGTACAAGGCTCATAGCAGTTCCTCAAGTTTTCAGAGCCCTTTTGAAATCTGCAGTAAGCAAGCACCACGTTCTGTATTTATAAAATAAATGTAAGATACACTAAATGTAATCTATACTATTTTTATCTGTATTATATCTCTCACTATCTAGTATAAAGCTACTTACATGTTATCAGATATAATTACTGAATATATTTAGTATTTGAAAAAGAGTGTAGCAAAAGATCTAGAATTAAGATAAAATGTAAGGGAATGCAAGTAATTCATTACTTTAATTGCTTCAAGAAGCCATGATGATGTTATTCTGATATTAAAATAAGTTCCTTAATTAATCAGGAAAACACACTGACAAGGATCCTTAAATCCATTTTCACCGACAGTAACATTTTGACAAATGTATTTTTGAAAACAAAGCCTACATATTGTAATTAATTGTAATAAATGCCTTTACAAACTGTCCTTTTATCAGCCATTATACCTTCTTAATGAAAATAATTCTCACAGCACTAATTTGCCGTGACCCTTTATTATGAAGACAACAGATGATAATAGAATGTGTTAAATAAGAAAATAAATCTGCACTGCAATGTTGAACACACTTCAGTTGACAAAACAACACTGAGGGCAAAAGCAAGAATAGTCCCCCCGCCTCCGGGGAAGGGTCAAGGCATAAAGGCAGGGGAGAAGCTGGGGGCAATATTTACACAGAGATGAACTTATCAGGGATCTATCTGCTTAATTTTCCTATCAGGACATCTGAGTATTTTGAAACACATCCTAATTGAAAACAAGAATAAAGAAATATGTTTATAAGCAATTCCAAATGTTTCTTGAGATCCCAAGCAAAGGTCACATGAATCTTATTAGCTGAGCACTTAGGACAAGAAAAGAAAACAAAAAACACATGAAGAAATATTCATACATTGGATATTCTGTATTTGCCACTATGACTTCATCTAGCAATCTAATTACTCAGAGAAACTCTTCAGCACTTGGGTAAAAAGAACATTTCTAAGAACCTCTGAGTGGTCTCTTCCGCAGGAGCACTTTCACAAACCTTTGCCAGTGTCCAGCATTGCACTGGAGTCTGGGGTCTCACACGGAGGTTTTGTCCTATGGGCAGACTTTCTCTTAGAGCTGGACTGCCAAGGTACATCTGGGCTTTTGGTGGCAAAAGAAAAAGAAAGCCACAGAGTCCTAACTCACACACAGCTATGTAATGCTCCAGAAGCTATGCTGTAGAAGGGACAGCATTTAGGATGCGATTAAGATCTGAAAGCAGACAAGCCATCAAAGAAAACGTATAATTTATTTCCCCATCAGACTCCAACTCTGTATGCTGGATGAGTTTTTTGATTTTAACAGACTGTACAACAAGCTGTTTGGGCTTTAGTCCGCAAGGCTGTTCCACTGATACCGCTACACTTGTTTTTAAATTCTATTTTTCTTCTAAACAGTTTCTATAAATAGTAAAGTGAAAATACTCTTAGCTTAAGGAAGGATTGTTCTAAATACAAATTGTTGTCTGCTACTCTCTCAGGGAAGCTCTAATAAAACCTCACTATTTGGCTTCTGAAATTAGAGGAGAAAAACCTTGCTGCACCTCAAAAATGCGCTGGCTTTGAGCTGTGTCAAAGCCCTTTGAACAAGCTTTATAAATGACATCCATATTTGTCCGTTTTTGACTTAAATTGCTTTTGGTTCAACCGCATGCAGCACTGAATTGCCTTGATGCAATGTCATATGGAATGACATAAAACACAGAAAAAAGCAAGTTGCTGGCTAGGATTAGGAAATAAAGGAGTCACGGCCCTTGTTCACTTCAGTAAATGTTGGAGGAAATGAAAATGAAACTTCTGTTAAGAGGTAATCTCTTCGAAGCTCGATAAGAGCAGGTGACATTTTATAAGTCTCAAGTTTTTCATGTTATATTTAGCAGGTACAATGAAACAATTTACATACAGTCCAAGACTGCTCATGTTCCTTTATTCTTTTTCAGAGTAGAGACACATTCTGCAATTTATTAGGTTCTTATTGTAAAACCTGAGCTTGAAATTCAGTTTTGCCCCTGAGCCAGGAATCTCCCTCATTCTCCTTCACACAGTGAAGGCAAAAGCATGTGAAACATCCCAGCATTTGGGAAGGATGTTTTCATTCGTATCAGTGAGATTAAGCATTTATTTAAGCTTTTATATATTTAAATGCTACTTTAGTTGCTTAAATACAGAACCAGGCATCCAATCTTGAGTTCCCAGCTTCAAAGCTAAGATTTTTATTAGCATTTCTCTCTTTCATCCTCGATTTTGACAATCACCCTCATATAACCGCGGTGATATTTGCACTCCCCTGTGATTTTTCTCATCCTCTAGATATTAGTCTCCTCTGCCCTCCCCACAGCTCCTGTTTTAGCCTCTCACCCCTGGACTCCCACATGCCAGTAGTGCAGGCAAACAAGCATGTGTGCAGCTGTCCCTTTCCCAGCAGAATATTTTGAAGAATTTACCCAGATGCACACCACAGTGGTTCCTAGGAATGCCCTAGTGCACTACAGTGCAAAAGCACTTGCAGGATTCATCATTTCATTGAGTTATCTCACCTGGGTGCAGTGGCAGGACTGCCACAAACTCAACCCTACACCAGCTACCAGGAAAGCCTTCCTGAATTATTCTTCCTCCACCTCCCCTTTTATTTCACTTCTCCCACTGTATCACAGATATTTAAATGTTGTAGACAAATTATTCTCAGAGATGCCTAATATTTGAAATGTGATTGCTAATCCATATGAGCTCCATCTTTCCATGTAGCCCATCGAAAATCTCGATGTTCAAAAATCCCACAATATAACTGAAAAATAGAATAGCTTTCTGTATATATATTGATGACATCAGATGGCAATGTCTCTTGTGAGTCTGAGACTGAGGGACCTACTAGGATCACTTGTAATATGAATGCATACTGTTTGCATGGATTTAGTTGAAGTAGTTCACATCTTTCATGTTTTATGCAAATAAAAATAACTCAAGGGTTTACTCGTTGAAAGAGAAGTAGCACCCCCCAGTTTGGCAGCTTCTAAAAGCATCAACGTCTTCCACAGAAACATCCATTTCCATGAACTCCTGGAAGGTTTTATCTTTTTTTTTAAAATCAATAAAATATTCAATTTGTATTTAATTTTGCAGTTTAAAATCCTTCTGGAATAACATTTAAGTATTAGTATTTAAGTATATAGAATGTGTATTAAAGACAGACATAGCTTATAATTCAGAAGAAATTAATTCTATACTTTTTTTTTTTTAAACAGATAACCTCAAATTACCTATAAATTGCTGTAATTCCCCCACAACTATCACAAACTCATTTTTGATTTATACTAAGATAAAATCAAGTTGGGATAATCTTACAAGCTGACATCAGCTCCTTATTTGTTTAAATATCTTTTTATTAGCCCATGGCTTCCTAAACCTTTAGAAACATCACCTGATTCACATTTCTCTGTTCTCAAGATGGGTTAAGTCTTATGAAAAGAGAGACAGACAGTCTGGGGTCACATTTTAAAAAGTACAGGGGCTGAATCCTGTAAATGACACTAAGAAAGAGATACAAAACTAGAATCTTGACCTTCTCCTCATTATGATGTAGTGATTACACTCTAAGGACAGTAGTATTTAAGGAAGAAAAACTTTTCAAGCCAGGCAGATTAAAATACTTTCAATAAAACAGCACAGCATTTTTTTTATTTATTTTATTTTTCTGGGAGTGGAAAATCAGAATTTGGAATCATTCTAGTATTTCAGTTAGCGTTTTTTGAATCAGCTTTAGAATTCATATAAGTTTTATTTCGATCAGCAAATCTAGTTGCTCTGGAAAGTCTGCTCGCTGCTTCCTATAAAGCAGACATGAGGTTGACTGGAGAATGAGGACATCATTAATTTCTAGGATAAGGGTCTACATTCATTGCCTCTAAAAGGGTGACTATGAGCTGCACAAATTATTTTAATAAATGCAGATATTTATATTATTATAATAGCAAGAGGTTTGTTGAAGGAGCTAGAACATCTGAGACAATTTGAGTGGCCAGAAATGAAATCTAATGTTAACAGGCCAGTCATTTCTTTTTTGTAGTTTTCTTATTGTTATGCTAATGTTAAAACAGACAGCCTGACTTGAGCTTATGCATTTACTTCAGTCAAGACTGATACTTGTCAGAAATTCAAGAAGAAAAAAATTAAACACTACAACACAATGTACTGTGCCCATATATATTGCACACAACAAAATACAGGGTAATTTATTTCAGAGCTTAATAAATACCTTCAATAGGATGGCTGATTTGCATGAGTCAGTAAATATCCCTAGCATGATATTTAAGATGGCAACATCTTCAACACCTAATAAGAGTTTTATCAAAGAAAATTATATTAAATTTATGTTTTGAATGAATGTCTCATGGAGACAAGAAGTTCAGATTTGATCACATGTATTTTATTAGACAGAGAGACAGCTTTGTTCATTCGCATATGCAACAGCAGGATTAACCTTATGCTGTGAATGGAAACTGAATGAACCCATAGCTTTGTTTCTGTGAAAATGCACATCTTTTATACTGATGTTCTATTTCTGAGAAAAGTAGCAGCATTTTGAAGCAATGGAGCCCTACCTTCCCCTGCAGATCAACCAGCTCAACTGGCACGGCGTGCCACGTGCGGGAGCAGGAGGCAAGGGGTGGGGAAGTTGTGTGGTCCTTACAAAGCCCAGAGCTCTTGGGGGTACACAGAGCTCTGTGCACTTGGGGAAAATGTGGCACGGGGACATAGCCAGAGAGCTTTGCCAAGGAGAGATACGTGTGCCCGAGCCTCGCACAGTGCTCCCCCTCATACACGTGTAAGCGTTACCCACGCCTTTACCCTCGGCTCTGCAGGTAAAAGCACAAAGTGGCTCCATGCAGACCTCAGCACTTTGAGATTTTTCTTTAACCTGAGCTCTAGCTAGAAGCATATAATTTAAAGCAGACATTTCCCAGGTACTGCTCAAGGATCCAATGTTTGAAGCAAGACCTGTGCGAGTGCATGCAATCTGGGAGCTGAACAGTCACACACTGTGCTTAGAAAAAAAGAAGAAAAGAGAGACCTATCAAATTTAGATTTTCTCTTGAAAGCGCGACTGTTACAAGTAAGACGTGTGAAAATTAAGAACTATTGAAGTTTATGAAGTCTCAGCCCAAAGAAAAAGCAAGCAGATTTTGCATGTCTTTAACTGTGCACTCGTTTTTCCAGTAGTAAGCATATGGTTGCATTCAAACTCAGGACATTTTTGTCCTAGCTATGTCACAGATTCAGGAATGGCTTTGCATAAGTCACTTGGCCTTTGTTCAGCTTGAACACTGTAGAAAAAGCTAGCCTACTGCATTTATTTTTCTCTTTTTGCAGCAGGGAAATACAATCCTCAGACTTGCATAGTAATTTATATATCAAGCAGATGTGAAAAAGACAAGATCACAACCTTTACATCCAAATCTTGTTCCACTAATACTACTAACATCCCGTCTAACACACTTGCTTCAGTACAGTGATACATTTGTTTGCAATGATTGTTACATTGCTTTTGATTAATAATTAAAGAAAGATGCCTAACCCAGGAGGAAATCTTAGGGAATGACAGAAACATCCATTTATGATGGCAAGGAGGTAAAGTAGTACAGCAGTCCCAAGAGATCAGCCACAGCTCAGATGTTACCTCCAATACATGCTGATGCCATCCTGCACTGTCAAATAAAACTGAACAGCACAATAGAGATATGTGACCAAAACTGTCAGCACCGATAGGTATTGCAGAAATTGTATTAGGAAAATGGATATACTAAGATTCAATTTTTGGATTGTATAAAGGTTTAATTTGGTGACCTTGTAGGTCTCCTGGTGGAAGAGGGGAGAGATCCCACAGTTCTTAAAGAAAAAGAAAAGAATAATCCATTTCTGGCAGTGCATATTTATCCCTTCATTTGCAGTCCAGCTGACTGAAGATAAAACCTAGCCTGCACATCATAATGCCTCTTTGTTTCAGTTATCCCTTCTTCTTGCAGATAATGCCCAGGACCCTGCCTGTATTTAGATTCTGCTGCACTTGTGTGGGGGGAAGAAGGGGAAACTTTCATTTGCAATTTTCTGATACTGACATAATGCCAATAAGTCTATGGGCACCAACACATTTTCATGCACAAAGACATTTGGAAAAAAAAAAAACAAAAACAAACACCTTGACAACTAAGCCCACAGGTGAAATGGATGCAGATTTAATTGCTACTTATTACTTTGAACCTTCAGGCATACTTACACTTCGCTTCAATCATATCTACAGGGTCTGAAGATCTCCCTGCTGAGGCTGTAGGTAGACAGTTTTATCTGGATAAAGAACAAGATTACCACCCTCTACTTCTCATGAGCAACACATGCTCCAGTTGCTCATCACTGCCTTCCTGGCTTTTCCCATCATCATAGGCAGTTGCCCGCCAAATCTATCAATAGTAAAGTTTGAATAGAAAACTTGCTAATTTATTTCACTCTTCTGGGTTAGTATAAACTTGGGCTGTGCCTGCTGTGCATTGTAGGTCACAGGGCAGCAAGGGAAGAGAGAACTCTTTGCAAATCTGGGTCTAGTAAAAGAAGTCTGTCCACAGCCTTCAAGGACACTGATGTTACAGAGAACAAACTTTAAACCTTTCTAAACACATTCATCACACAGGTAGGCTGCATTTTCCAATTTGGTGTGATATATGAACCCAAGATTAATCAGCATGCATGGGGAGGGGGGGGAGGGAAATCAAGCATGTCAAAATTATTTCAACCACCTGCACAATATCTCTTCATTGTCAAAATACATCACCTAACTGACAAATGGTAACAAGATTTCACATGAGAAAAAGCATGCTGTTGATGGACTTAAACCGTACAGTCCGTTATGTACCGCTGTCGCCTTTTTTCACAAGACCACTTAAGCAACAAAGTGATAATACACTGTAGAAGAGCCAAATTTATCACACTTCACCACAGCCTACTAAAGTAATGCACGGCATAACGATACAGCAGACTCAAGTGCAGCTTCTTTCTGAGTGATCTTTTAATACTCCCACTGTACTACTTCTTGTGCAGGTTTTGTCGATGACTTTCAGAGGAAAAAAGACGCTCCCTCTGTCCCTTCCCCAGACACAGGCACAAGCAAATGGCAGCACAGCAAATGCACCAGGGAATTAAGAGTCAACACAGGGCTCTCTGCTAGTTCATACATTGTTTTCAACAAGACTGCAGAGGTGAACCTGAAGGTAGTATTTGGCTTTGGAATCAGAATTTAGGTTATTTATTTATTTGCAATGATAGTGATGGAAGACCCCGAAGACTGCTGCTCATTCCCCTTTCCTACGGTCTGTTAGCTCCAAACACACCAGACAGCCAGCAGACACACTTTGCCCTCTACAGCAAGCATGGGTAACACTGACGTGTGCAAATCTTTTATGAAAGAAAGTATAGTTTAAAGGTAGCCTTTGAAATGCATATCCTACAAACTGTGTATCCCATATGACATGATAGTGAACCCTCGTTGACTTCAGAAGCTATTGCAATTTATAGCTATGCAGTGTCACATATGCATCCCCCTCAAGTCTCCTAAACACATTACAGGATAAACTTATGACACAGTAGCTTCAAATCATAGTACGTTTCTGAAGAGCTGTTACTCCTATATCCTTAATAACAATCATCACGGCTGGCTATAATTATCTGTATAGACCAAGGAGAAAGATGGCAGTGATGAACTAGGAAAGATGACAAACAAAAATCACCGCAGCAGTAAATATCCAGACTGTCACTGCACAGAATGGCTTAACAAAAGGCTTGTCAGCATTTATCAGGTTTCACTTATTTGTTTTTAAAAGTACAACAAAATTATTTTTTAAATTGCTACAAATGAAAGGATGAAACTTTATACATGATTTTTAGCCTGAGAACGTGGCTTCACAAAATGTCATTAAAAACAAACTGGGAATGTGGCCGTCCTGGGTTCCCTTCTGTTTAGCAATGTTGGCCATGTTGTGTTTCTGAGTGGAAAAACACGAGCCTTTTCGGAACAGTGTGTTTTAGGAAGAGGTGGAATAGAGGTCAAACTTAAGCAAAAAAGAACAAGAAAGCATTAAGAATGCAATTCTGTATTTAAAAGTTTTTGCTTTTTTTTTTTTTCCAGTTTGCAATTCTGTGTTTACGTCATTTTAAATACCCTTATAATCAACAAATCATTACATCTGGCTACTGCACATTGCATGTCCCATTCTCATAACATTTTTGTTAAAAATCTACACTTGTATTAGCAGTGTTGAGTCCATACACCAGAACCTGCCCGGCAGTGTACAATTTTTTTTTTGGCTCCTTAGTTATTAATATTTTCATATTCATGGATATTTTCAACCTTTTATAGAATTACAACATTAATAGAGAACTAGATATAAAGTCTGTAAATGTAATACTTAAATTCTGATTTATACTAGGCAAATCCAAAGCATTTCAAAGTCATTCTTATGTGTCTCAATTTTTCTAGCCAACTGCAGCCTATTTATTTAAGTTTTTGCAACCTCCCAGGACCCTGACAATGACTAAGCACAATAGGGAAGTTAAGAAGGGCATAGGTAGAAAATTAACTCTGATTTTGCTTATTTTTGTTGGTTTAAGGCAGAACCTTCACCTTATTTTAATGCTTTCTTATTTCCTACCTCACAGTTCAGATGGAATGAAGATATAATAATGTGATAATCGAGTGCCTTCACAGAGCCCACCAGTGCATTACAACTCCAACATGCAGAATGCAAACATCTGCTGGCATCATTAAACCATTTCTATACTCCACATACCAAGACTTGACCCTGTGACCATTTCTACCATTAGATTTGAATGACCTCAGCAGAAGAGCTGAAAGGCCAGAGTATTAATTCACAGAACCACAAGCTCAATTTAAGATTTAATTTGAGATAACTAAGAGCAACTGAAAGTGTATTCAAACTTATAAGTGCAGAATAAAAGATCTTACCCTGTTTTTCAAGTTAAATATAAATTCAATTATTTTTAACAGATTTATTCACAACTTTACAAACAAGGCCACGGTTCTTTTAGCGTACCTCCAGCTTAATATCCGGCAATATGATGCTTTTTTTTAAATTTATGAATGTCTTTCCCATAGGAATTTTTCTGCATTCTGATTATATCCCTAAGGGGAAAAACGCTTCATTTATGAGCTATTCCCACCATACAGCTTTGAAATGCTCACTTTTATTCCAACTTAAATTAGCTAAAAGCCTGTTTGTTCAATCATGATGGTTTTCGATCTAAAATCTTAACATGACAATTAAAATATTTGACGAGTCACTATACAGTGCATCACAAATTACACGGTGGTGAAGATGATTCCTCTTTCTTCCTCTGCAGCTTTGGTAGGTTTTCCAGTGCAGGTTATGTATGCATGTTAAGCAGGTACACATGCATGCACTTTTATCCTATTACCATGTGCACCAGCGTTTACAAACCTTTGCAGTGAGGGACAGAGTGCTGCTCCGGGAAGGAGGCAGGTGGGCAGGCGTGTGGCAACACAGCCCCCCTGCCAAAGAGCTCACTCCTGCATCCTCGGGATGCACACAAACACCGTCCACGAGCAAAGCCGGGCCCGCAGAGGAGCTGTGTCTGGGCTTTGCTGCTGCAGCACAGCAAGACGAAGATTTCAGCCTTCACTGTTTACCACCTGTGCGTCGTCCCCAAGTTCACTACAGGAGGATGCTGTATAAACTCTTGGATCACAGCTTTTCTCATTTCACAACTAAAAGTCCCAACAGATGCGATACAGCTACATGGCACTCAAATTTAATTTTAAACCATATTTAAAAATTACTGCTCTTAAACTGAGCATTTTTTGGATAAGCACCTGAACAGCCTGGCGAGCTTTACTTGCACCTGTTTTTAGTCTAGGACACAACAGAATACAATACAATGTACAAGATGAAATTTTAAATCACCTATGGAAACTCAGGCATTGTACTGGAGTGAGAGAAAAGCTTCACAAAATTACTGTGACATTAGCTCTGTATGAAAATATTTTCTAAATCATTAGGACACAATGCACATGGGGTAAAAGTATTAAAAAGGCACAGACAAAAATCACTGCTCCCTAACACAGCCAAGGTGAGGACAACATAGATCTGTTTAATGAAGAAACACTGCACAGATTTTTAAAACAAAGAGCCTTTCATCATAGGAACACTGTAATCAGGATGCAAGGGGTCAGTCACACTACTTGATTACCTGAGGGGAAAAGAAAAGCAGGTATGCAGATCCATTTAGCACAATATTATATGTAGCATACCCTACTTTCGCTTTTTTCCTGCCTTCTCCTTTACACCCTTCCCTGTTTTTGAAGAAAAACATTTATCACTTTGCTCTTCGATGCAAAAAGACACTACAGCTAGGTAGGGCAGGTTAAAATTTTCTTTGACTCCTCAGCACATTTGTCATGCAGGCTGTCTGCCTGCCGAGGAAACCTTTTCACCCCAGGCTTATTGTGAAGACATACCCCATGAGAAAGGAATAAGGTGAAAAATGATGATGTCACTAGGTTGTTGCAAGGTTAGCACACCCTTAAATGGAGTAATGGTAAACGAAGCAGCTGCTCGGCTCCCTACATACATGACATTCATCCTCCCATCCCATAAAAGTGCAGGACTTAGTGAGGACTGAGCACGAACTACTTGTTGACATAATTAGTGCTGGCTCAGGGGCTCTTTTTAATAGCCAAGTTGGCTGTATTTTGCTAGCTTTCATTGGCAAAATTCAAGTAAAGTTCAGCCAAGTTCTGTATCTATTTTGTTTTCTGTCTTATGCATTTCCCAACTTGGAAAAAAGAGCCAAAATATCCTAGTGGCTTTTCAGTGTTGTGGTAGTTGGTATTTTAAGATATTAGCTTTTAAAATATACAAGCATTTTGGGGGAAATGTAACACTCTAGAAGGGGATGTAGATTATAAACTCATGAGGAAAAAGAAAAAACAAAACAGGAATAAGATTCATTAATGAGCCTTGGCTTCTTAATATCTCCATAGCAGGCTTTCTGCATATAGCACAAGGCTTTGAATCTCTTGTCCCTTGCGTTTTCCTCTATCCAGACAGAGAAAATTACCTCAAACAAAAGCAATGAATTTAAAGAAACCATTTTTTTTCCTTCTTTAGTTTCATTAAATGTTGAGTAAATTGTAACCAATTTGACTTTTGCAGTTTCGTATAATTATGTTTGGATTGTGGGACAACAAATGCTTATTTGCCTTCTGTGCAAAGTTGGTTCTAGTTTGCCAGAATTCTTCAGTCCAAAACTTTTACTTGCTCACAGAAAATAATTTATGCATGAAATGATTTTTTTCCCCCCATTTCTTCATATTACTTCAAGTCTGCTCTACTTTGCAAACAGTTCTGAAATGTCTTGGTAAGCAAAATTAGATAATGTAGTTTCATACTGCAATTTTAATTTAAAGGAAAGGAAATCAGTTAGCTGTGCAATTACGTTAACTGTAATGCACATTCTGTTACTTTGCTTGGTGGCAATAATCCACCCTTGGGTCATATTCAATTGTTTCACTTTTATCAGTGACATAATGGGGTATCCTATTCCACACAGTAGTTCCTAATGGTTTTACTAAAACACGCTTACAACTGTTGCAAACATTAACACATTCCATGCGGCAGAGAAGACGACTAGTTTTTAAATCAAAGAGATTTTTCTTCTATTGTATTTCTAACTATATATACACATTTTCATGTATATATAACAAAAGAACCTTCAAGGTGAAAAGTCTAAAACGCCCAGCTTTGCTCCCAGTTTTCTGTTTTTCTGAAAATGGCAACTTTAGTGACTCTGTAAGCTCTCATTTTCTATTTTCTTATCCCTGCCACAGATCTGCCCCCGAACGCCTCTGAAAAGAAGTCTTCTCTCCAACTGAAACAAACACTGACTCAAGCCTCCCATGGACTGAAACACTGCACAGTTAAAGCAAATCAGCAGAAAAAAAAAAGAAAAAAAAGACAAAAAAACACTTTTATAGAAGACAGAAATTTTTGTACACTTCAAGGCAAAACACACTTGTATTTGCTTATGGAAAATACCCTTTAATTATGACTGTATTTTCAGGATTTGCATGAGAAAAGACCAGGTTTCAATGTTATGTTAATATTAAGCGCTCCTACAAAAACGTGAGCTTCAGCGTCTTCCTTGCGATTAGTAACAGTGACTTCTGTGCTGGGTTTGTCTAATCCACTGCAACTGTGAAAACCGAGCAGATGCACAACTCACACTGTAGTTACAAAGTCCTAGAAACCGATGGCATGTTTTCTGTTTCCCGTGCCATCAGTAACACCACATTCCAGAACAAAACACCGACTTCTGAATTAGAAACAATACAACATTATTTTCATAAGGGACTGTAGATTTTCTTTCCCCCACCAAGAATATTATGCACTGACCAAACATAACATACATTCATACCGTCTGATAAGAGAATCACCCAATAAAAATTATATGATAACATTAATGCAGTCATTAACAGCAGACCTTTTCTCTACTAAGACAACATTAACCAAGCATATGGCATATCTCAGGGAGAATAGCAAATAGTCACATTCTTGAGATAGCCTGCAACTTTCTGGCTTGTTTAATAAACTCTGAACTACATTTCAGGCAGGAGAAGACATATGTCTAAGAGAAGAATGTGTAGCTTCATTTTCACAGAAATTGCTTTCTAAGTAGTAAGAAATAAAACATTTAAAATGAAAATAAAATAAAATAAAAAGTTGTTAAGTAGAATCAACATGGATTGCCTTGAAAAGAACTCTATCCACCCCAGAAAGCAGCCCGTGGAAGCACTACTTAATCTAAGTGATGTGCAGGTCACAGAGACTGGACAGATTCCAGCGGGAGCTGTAGCGCACAGGTTGGATGCTTGCATCCCACAGGACTGTGTGTTGTGTTGCATTGCATTTGGTGTTTGTCAAGACAAGCAGCATATGAAAAAAAACAAAAACAAACACAAAAACCTCCTGACTGGTAAAGTGGTGTTTTCCCAAGACAATTTAGAAATTCATGGCAGACTTTTGAGATTCTCTTAGCTTTGTGCACTCTAACTGTTATGATGTAAATACAAATTATACTTTTTTTCATGCTTTGCTCTATTTCTTTTATGACTATGTCGTAATACAATTCTGTTCTCTTCCTGAGATGAGCAACCCAAGCAGCCTAACTCATAGGTCCATTTTCCATTCAAGCATATGCAAAAAAAACACAGCTGGATCTAATATAGCCACCACAACACACAGAGAAACTGTGACGTGTCAGACAACCTGACAATCAAAGGAAGACCTGTAGAGAAACCTGAAAGAATAATTTGGGTGAGTCCTGGTAGATTCATATAACTGCCTATTTCTATTTAAAACAGTTTATGATGACCAACCTGGCAAATCTCAGTCTTAAGAAACTAGAGCATCTGCCTCTTCAGTGTCACTTGGAACACCGAGTTACAGATTAATTAGCTGTACTTTATGTAAAGTAGATTACAACAAATAAATACTTTTATATACAAATTCAACTGAAGTACTAAATAAGGCCTTTTACATCATTTGTTCACTAATTTTGTCTCATCTCTTTTCTGCTAAGTACTGCTGCATCCCTCGGATTATTACTTTTAAAAATAAATCACAGAATACTTTTGCAGGGGCAAAACGGTATGAATGCTGATAAATGGCTGAGAGTAATATGATTTGTGTCATTATTAGAGGGTCTACGCTCACTATTAGAAGTGCTTTCATGACAAGGAAGGTATTGAAATTTAAAAACGTTTAATAAAATGTAAACCTTATAATCTTCCAGGTATTTATCCTGCTGCTAATTACTTCCAGGGGGCCTGGCACACATGTAAAAGAGCAATGGATATCAGCAGGGAGCATTTGCTAACTCAAAAACTCAGAAAGACCACTTTCCCTGGAGATAAATAGCTGTTAAATCTGTCAACTTAAGCCTTAATGCGTAACATCTAAAATAATCTCTATTCTCCTAACAGACAGGCTATAAGAGAATTAATACGGTAGTAATCTGGTGGACAGCAACTGGCAAGAATTTACAAAACACAAGATCCCAACCAACTCAGGCTGACCAACTGTTTAAGGAGGTTGTTGCCAAAACCAACTGCTTCACAAGTGAAGATGTAATTTTCTCAGACTGTCAGAATACTTTTAGCCAAAGTTTCAAGTGACAGAGTTTTGTCTGACGATAAATTTGCTGGAAAACAATTTGTGTGGATAGACTTGTGCATGGATGCGTGCATCCAGGGCTATAGACACACCTGCAGACACACTCCTGAAGTAGCTTGCTGCTTCAAACACATGGTTCAGATTAGTGGCAGCTCACACAGTTGCAGCATTCAAGGTTATTAGCGAAAATATGAATTCTTTAAATATAGCACTGAATTTCCTTCAAAAAGTATTTTTGCTTTGACCAAACATACCAAGCAATCCTTTTAAACTGTGAGCACTAAGCCCAAAACTTCTTGTATCAGGGATGACTGCAGGCTCAGCAGCAGGTTAGAATTCAGCTAACCCAGTCTTTCGGGTTATTAAACTCTAAAACAGTGATGCACATTTTGGGATCACACATACACTCACATGAGATAAGCAGTGCTTATGGGCTTTTAGCAAGCATTGTTCCCCAAAAGTTACTACAGACCTCTGCAGTATCTAATCTAGACAATTGACCTAGTCAAAAAAAAAAAAAAAGCAACTCTACCCTAGCTGTGTTTGCTGACATTGCACAATAAGCAGCAAGAGCGAAACACGGAAGTGGCAAACAAAAACAAAAAACCCCCACACAATGCAACAACAAAACCAAACCAAAACCAACCAACAGCTAGGGTTTGGGCCTCCTCCCTAAACCCAAGTTGACTGACTCATGATGTATGAAATTAACATTGACACATGTAAAGTACCACACATTGTTTTGAAGTAAACAAATGCCAAATAAATGATTGATGTAGAGCAGAAGGAATTCAAAAAGGACCTTGGCATGATGGCAAGCTTATCATTAAAAAAAAAAAAAAAGGATGAAACGATAGGGAAAAAATGGTGACAGGAAGCACAAGTCCTCTTTGTTGAATGCTTATACCCAAAGTTGCCTAGAATGGGAACGCATGCTCATTGAAGTTAGAACAAGATTATTTAATTCTCTTGCAAAGCCCAGCCAGAATATTGTGTCACCACCTTATAAAATGATATTAATATAGCACTTGAAAAGGTATTAAGAAAACCAGAGAAGCTGATTTGTGGACTAAAAAGTATGAGCTTATAGGACCTAAGTTCACATAGCTTAGAAAGAAGATATTTAAACAGGAATTTGAGGCATATATATAAAGGAAGCCTTTAAAGTAGAGGAAGCCAGCTGGACTTGCCTTTTTGGGAAAATACAATACTACAAACTAAAGAAAATACGCATTTAAAATAAATCAAGACACTTTGGCATAAAGAGTATTGAGGAACAAAATACCCCTTTTTAGTCAAATGAAGCCTCACTTTACTCCACGTCAAGGACACTGAGGAAGATACTTTCCAGTGCCTGAATCTAGGTCATACGCTCTTTCATGTGAGAGGCAGAAGAAAAAAAATCACATGGAAATAGTAATTAAGCAAAGCCCAGAAGTGTCCAGTGATGGAGCCCAAAGCTTTGCAAGCCAGGGAAGAGGCAGCTCTCTGTGTTTTGCCAGGAAGAGAGAGGTCAGATTTATTTTCTTCCTCTCACTCTCAGTTCTATCTCCTTGAGGACCAAAAGCCCTGATGAGGTTTTCCTGGTCACCACCTTGTCCTCACCCAAGCTGATGGGATGGTACTGTGAATGGGCTCAAGACAGACCCAGCAACAATCCTCTCCGTTCCCTCCCTTCCTGACAGCACTAGGTACGGCTGCAATCTAACCCAAAGTGAGTCCTTATCTGCTAAAATAAAAGAGTGCAACCTTCAAGTGCTTATTCATTTCTTTTAACCACCACTTTTCAACATTAAGGATTATTAACTTTAATGCCATTGGTGAGAAACTTTATTATGTTTTCAAGAAATTGCTTTAAATCAAAACTGCAGATAAGGCATTTTTCTCCCTTCAGAATTACATGGTTGTGTTGGCAACCAGCAGGAATCCATTTGAGCAATAGAATTACCACCTCCTGGAGGTGAAAAATGGGACAAAAGCAGGAGGAGTGTCTCTCTCTTTAAAGTCAAGGGAAAAAGGGCAAAACAGGAAGGAATGGGAACCCCGGGAATGGGAAAAACTAAACAATCTGCTGTTGACTTAAGCCTTGAGGAAAATTATCCTGACAAAATAGCAGCAGTCCTGTTGTATAGAGATTTTCCAGCAAAGCTGCAGAAATCTGGGACAGAGAAAAATCTCCCCTTTTCCATTCTAATCACAGTCCAAGTTCAATATCACTGTGAGATTGTGAGGTCCCAGTGAAACCAGCAGAGCTGAATCATTTGACGTCAGTAAATTGACCCCATCATTCAATGGCAAAGAGATTGCAGCAGTTTTCACGAGCCTGAAACACATGCCTACGTTTTTCCTGAATGAGCTATAATTCTTTCAAGTGAAAAGATTAAAAAATAATAATAAATAAAATAAAGATATCTCTGTCTGAAATGACTTGCAAGAACTTTTTCATATCTGGATTATGATACACAGTTGGCTTCTAAGAAAATATCCTATCCTGAACATAGGGAAAGTTAAAAAAGTGTCATGCAATCAAGGTTTAAGTAGAAAAACAACTTTCTGACACTAGGTTCATTTACCCACAAAACTAACAAAAACTTTATATAGGTGTGTAGGAGTCAGCAATACACGTGCATGCTAACATTTGTATAAATGTTTTATACTAATAACAAAGAAAGACTTTCTTTTTGAGTTGACATTTCATTTTAAAGATTTTGTAAAATAACTCCCTGCTGGGCTGATTTTCTATCCTATTAAAGATCACCAAGACTTTTTATCAGAGTTATAAAGCCACTGAAAATAAAGATGCTTTAATGGACACTACATTAACTATTGTGTTCTGAACACAGTGCAGCAGGACAGACCAGTAATATTTCTTCTTCGTGTAAATGTACAGTGCAGTATAGGCAGTACGCATGGATAGTCACAAATCCCTAGCATTATGCCAAGATGACAGAGTACTTGTCTTTTTTTGTTCTTGTGCTGTAATTTATCTTAAAAAAAAAAATGCACTCAGGTTTTCCTGCATACTATGAAAAGTGTCCAAGAGAATGTCATAATGGCATTACTCCTGCTGGAAAAGCTAATCTGCTTTACAGTGTCCTCCTTTACGAGTCACTGTCACTTCCCAGAAACAAAAGTATCTGCATAACACTTGCTGAAAATAAGTTGTAAAGCACTGTCAGTTGCTCTGCAGAAAAATGCCAATTATATTACGTTTTTCTTTCCTTAGCTTATAATATATGTAATGCTTGATGAAAACTGTGCCATGGCCTCATTTAGACCCACATGATACAGATGTTATGCCGTTCTCAATAGTGGAAAGAGACCATGTACACAGTAATAAAGATCCAGGGGAGTGGCCCTTTTGCAGCAGCCAGGTACTTGCACAGAATGATACCACAGACAGTGCAGTACCATCATTTTACATAGCATAATATTTTCTCTTCAGTAACGTACAGCACCAGTTGTGATTTTAACACTAAAAGTATTTAAGCCTTTCACATCATAACTTACCCAAGCTGCCTTTTTTCCTTAACTTTACCTTAAATTCTTAAATTACCTTAAATGTTAAATGATGTCTTTATTATTTATATTTCCCAAGCAAGATTTACAGTATCTCCAGAAACATAAATACTGAATATATTAAAATAATATTTATAATAATAAAAGATTCCAAATATCAGATGGAAATTTCATAGAGTTATTGCTCATCAAATAAAGGATCTCTCTGATGCGCACATCAGCATCTTTTGCATTTGCTTCCACCTATTTATTTTCTAGGCAAAATGTTTAATTCCTGACTTTCCGGCACCTGGCATTCTAATGGCAAAGATGAATTGCTCACAGAGTAAGCACCCACTTGCTTTTGTTTGTTCATTCCCACTTCTCAAAAAATAATTTCTTAATGCCAAACAAGCTTGTAAAGGCTAAGGCTGACTTAGTAATTTAGTAACAGCAAATACATTTCACTGATTTTATGCAGGCCAATTACAGAACACACAAGAATATAAGGAATATATAGAAATTAACATCTGAAGTACAATCATACCACACCAGAGGATAGTACTTTCAGAGAAACTAACCTTACTGAAAAAAAAATAATATATATATTGTTCAATTTATTTGAATCTGAGCTGCTCCGTCAAGCGGGTTTTTCCACATGCCTAAATCCAGAAGCTAAAGGACATCACCAGATGAGAGACATTTAATAATGGTAAAGTAATTCGTGGTGTTAACTGACATGGTAAACAGTTCTGAATAGCTTATCTTGGGACCTCAATAGAGGAAGAAAAAGTTTTTTTTTTTTTTTTTTTTATCATTTTAAGAACAGAGTTACAAGCTACTGTGACATACAGAATTATTTTATTGGCATAACATTGTATTTCGTGTTTCCTAACTAGCTATGACGTCCCTGTATTGTGCATTGAATGGCAAGAGGTAAGGCAAAAAGTAATGGGGGAAAGGACATTGCTGACAACTGCCTTGGTATGAACTGAAAAGAGATAAATAGTTACTGCTGAGGACATTAAGTGCCTTCAGTATCTCTCAAGATTTATATCCTGTTTGGAAGACATCTACAAACCCAAATCTGCTCAAAATTCCTATTAGGTAGGGTCACTTTATCTGGTCTAAGCCTTACATAAAATTTTCCTGCGCTCAAATACAGGACTGTATTCCACAGCCTTTTTATTTGGCTTGCATTTATCATCTACTTGTTGGGAAAGAGAACGACCATGTTGTTGGGCATCTCAGATAGTTTGTCTCTCCTAATACAGCCCATTGCAACCAGAGAAATCTAAATCACAGTAAAGTTACACTGAGAAACAAGATGCCTTCTAGCCTGCTGAGGTAAGAGGACCTTTTTTTTTCTTTTTTTCTTTTTTTTTTTTTTTAATGGATTCTCCAGATCTTTTCATTGAACTATCAACTGCTTAGGGCCAAATGCTAACTCTTTTCCTGCCGATGCTGTGTTTAACACCGCTTAGTTTAGAGCTTTCAAATGATTATTTTAAAAATATTTTCTGGTTCAGACCACATATTTGTCTCTGTGAGCATCTGTTTAGAAGAAACAAACTGGTAGAGAGAATTACTCTGGTGCACAGAAAATATATCTTCTTTCAATCCATCAGAGAAACTGCTATTTTCGAAAAATAAAAAATAATGATCAATACATAAACCTAAAACTTTTACAGTGCTGTTCTGTTGATCCTGATCACAGGTCAAAGAGAAACCAGTGGATTTCAGCAGCATATATGCTGAAGTACAACACTCCCTTTTACAAAAACTTTATCAAAAGCATTCCCGTCAGATTGCAGTTTACATTAAAAGAACACCTCTGCCATGTTCTCTAAAACCAGTCATTTCAATTTAGTTTTCAACACACTATTTTACACAATGTTTTTCTAGATGTTGTCTTCCAGTGACTTATTTTTTAGGGATCAGCAACGGACCTGAGAGGAAAATGGTGGTAGAAACTTGAGCACGAACATGTGCTGTATGAGCACACACACACTTCTATAATTGCTCTGTCATCTGGCTTCAAAACCATATTCCCTTTACCCAGATCCCCAAATAAATCCATAAATAGAAAGGCTAAAAGACATTAAAGTACAGTATCTGATTTTCTCTCTGTTAGAGTAAGCTCTTCCCTGTGAAGAATTGGCACCACTCAATTCATGCTGAACGCTGCTGCAGTAAATGATAAAATGTCCTACGAAGGAACGTGAAGCCACATCCCTGTGTTTCTGATACATTTAAATCAGGTCGTATAGGCACTGTTATTAATTAGAAACAGTGTTGAAGTAAAAACATTTTAAATAAACCCAGGAACTGAATGTTAAAGCTGTCATTTTTTTACACAGCCTCATGATTCAAGGATTAATGGACCTTAAAACAACCATAAACCACTAAGGTCCCTGTTCTGGTTTAGAAGAATAAGAATAGTTTTATTTCTGCTTCAGTCTCCCGGTCTTAAATTCATTGTGTGTCAGTGGGCACTGTAAACACTTTTAAGTATTTTGACATTGTGGTATAAGATGCTGCTAATCTCTTTCCTGCCTGACCTTCACCAGTTCTATGCACTTTGTGATTCAGAGGAATTAAAACAAGTAAACTAATAACAAAGATACATATGATACATACATTAAATATGTATATGTAAATACTGTCATATAAAACTGAAATAATATTTGAAATGTTTACCTACACACATTTTTGTCCTACCCATTAAAGGATGTAAGATACAATGCAATAGCTTACAGTACTTGTGAGGTAGGAACACTTCAGAACAAAAGGCTGCAATTTTGAAGTAAAATCAAGTATGCGGAGTACATTTTTGGAAGGCCAACAAGATGAAGTAATCACTACTGTTTAACAAAAAAAATTATAACAATATTCAGCAGTACAATCATGATGGATCCTGGGGGCTGCGATTACACTGGAATTCAAGTATGTGTAGTTATCACTAGAAACAGCAGTGGGATGCCAACCTAAGCAAAATGATGACTGATAAGCAGAAAAAAATATTATTTTATCTATTTTTAACCTTATCAGATATGAAGGTCAGAGTTTCTGTGGTTTAAAGATCAGAACAAGAAAACTGAAAACCAAGGTGGTTTCAAATTCCAATCCTCTTTCTAATAGTGGACTTTCTGAATGACCCTAAAATCATGCTTAACCATGTTTTACTTCAGCCTCACAACCTGGAAAATTGGGAACTAAAGGCAACTTCATTTAAACCAAATATAGCATGTGAGTGAAGCTTAACTTGATTAATATAATACTCATTAATTTTTACTATTTCCTAGTATTTGTAGCCCCTTTCTTTCTGTAGTGCACTAGCTGAAGATAACTGTTTCATGAATTGTTTGGACTGACTTTCCCAAAGGTTTTACTGTACTGATTTCAAATGTCACTTGGTTACAAGCTTCTTTTTCTGATTTCTCACAGAAGAACATTAAAAAAAAAAAAAAAAAAAAAGAGAACAAATTGGGTCATGAGGAAACATTATACCTATTAAAATAACAAGCCATAAATGTTTAGCAGATAAAGTGATCAGGACCTAAAGTTTATTACCAGAGTCCATACTTGTCATGCAAAATAATTCTCTGGCAGTTGCTGAGAAACTAAAAATAACTGGACCGTCATTATTAGGTACATGACAAATATTTTTGTCATTCAAATTATAAATAAATGTCATTCTCAGGATTAGAAAAAAATCCAAATGGTTTGAGTGAAAATGAGTAAATTGTTTTTAAATGCAATTTTAGTATTGATGATTTAGACCGTGTATATCTAGCCACCTATAATTTTTTTCGCTATGAATCCACCTATCAAGGTAACTTTTGCTATAAACAACATTTTAAAATTATCACATAAAAAACTATCAAGCACTATATTAGAAAAAAAACAGAATTTTGAAAGTGATAGTTAAATTTATGAAGCAATTCTGTTACACTCAAAAGCTTGTTGCTTGACGTGCAAGCAAATTCTAGGGTGTATACTTGCCATGCAGGTGAGCCTCCTTACATGGTATTAAAAGGTGAGAGAAAGGATGAAAGCAACAAAGGCTACACAATTACAGCCATGTGCAGGACACATGTACTTTTGGACTTAAGCTTGTTTGCATGACTAATAGAGATAATATCAAATGTCTTTTCTCATCTTTTTTTTTTTTTTTTTTTGGCTCAGTGCCTTTTTTGCTACCTCCAAGAGCTGTTAATTTTGTTCACTGCTGAGCAAAAGTCAAAGTCAGAGTCTAAACAGCTTGTAATGAGTTTTCAATGGCCCATCTCACTGAAATTGAGGGCAAAGGAGCAGCAGACTTAGACACTGTCAGCCCTCTGAATTTATTATTGAGTGAGCAACGCATTCAGTAGAAAATACATAAAGGAGGGGCTGAGAATTCTGTAGGTTTTGCATTTTGCCTTTAACACAGGTGTGTATTACTCATGTAAATACCTTGACCACACAGAAATTAATGTAATATAGCTCAATAAAGTGTGCAGCTGGATTGCTAATCAGGTATGTTGCAGTAACTTTATTTGGCAGCCACATAGCACTGGAAGTTTTCAGTCCTCTTCCAGATAAGTGATTTATACTTTGCTAAATACCTTAAAGTCACAACAAAACTAGGGGTTAAAGGGTGCTTAGCACTCTTTAGTCAATGTTAATTTTCTAAGTCAGTAGTGACCATTTTTATGGACTGCACGAGAAGGGTTATCTTTCACCTCCAGAGCCATAACGCTGCTTGCAAGGCAGGATGGGCTCAGAGGAAACCTAGCTCTCACGAAGATTTCATATCCCACTTCTTTAAGTCCGTGCTTGAATATATTTCAGTAACCTCTACATCAGCTATATGTATATGTACATATGTATATGTATGTATTTCTGCTTCGCACATTAACGGGGTTTTTGTTTTGTTTCCTATTAGTGCTCTTGCACATTGAGAATCTTATTGCTTCATCTGTACTGAACCTTTGATCCAAATTATGGATGTAAGCTGTTGTAGCAGGTCTTTTCTTTCAAAAAAGAAGGAATAAAGCTACTATTATGGCATCTAAACTGAAGGAAAAGTTCTAAACCAAGAACTTTTGTATTTATAATTACAATTCTTTGTTTTCCCTTGAAGCCTGTAGTTGAGTTCATGTTATGAAGGAAGTCAGGCTTCATGGGTAGAGTGGAGAAAAATAGTACTGTAAGATTTTTAATTACTTTCTGAAGAAACAGTCCCAGAAGAGAAAGCATTCAACAAGCAACATGGAAGAACACTGGGGATAACTCCAATCCCTGGCATCCTTCCAGGTGCCCCTAATTCATCTAGGTACCCACACATAAAGCATAATTCCGGGATTGTCATTTGGTTACTGTAGTGATGTGCCCTATTATTGGTTCTTTTCCAAACAAAACAAAACAAAAGGTAAAGTGAAGTTCTCAAACTTTCCAATAATGTAATGCCCATATTCAGAAGCAAGGACAGATTGAAATGTCTTAAGAATGTGAATGAATATTAAGAGCAGGAGAAAGTTCTGTACCATGTCATTCGATATTACATGAAAGCACAAAGAATTGTATGGAGTCAGTAAAACATGGGTAGAAGAAAATTTAGTATAGAAGATTTAGTATAACTTACTTGGTACATTCAATTCCTCTGTACTCAGTATTATCGACATGCATTATATTCAGGTAATTGATGTTTAAATGCAAATGAATAAGAACACCATAACACCAGGAACAGAATTCACTGTGGAGATACTGCTATGCTGAGAACAAGTGGATAGAATATGTGGCAGCAAATAAAGAAGTGTCAACAAAAGATACTCAAAAACACAATAAGAGGAGAAATGAAAACTTAATTGAAGGAAATATATGTTATAATGTCGCTAAATCTTTCCAAATAGATTATGGCAGTTTATATGCTCACATTAAATCTCTTATATTTTGCAAACAAGTCTCTTTTAAGATACAATACACTTAGTGTACTCTAAATTTTAAATTCAATTATTTTAATGGAAAAAATAATCCGTAATGTATATTTGGTAGTGTGAGATAAAAGGGTTTGTATAGTTTGAGAGGAATGTCACATCCATCCTCTTTTGCGTATGCATCACATAATAGCCTGTTTTATATAGGACATAAGACCTTTTCAAAAAGGGCCTTGAATGAATAATGTACTACAGAGAGTTGTGTATGTCACCACATATAATAGAAGAGTCTCTTGCACCATGTATTAGTGAGGATAGATCTCCTTTACAATTCTATCATCACATAAAATACCTTCCAAAATTGTCATAGTCAGGTCGGACCAGGCATTTCAATTTTTCATGGCACTATTTTCAGTTTTCCTTCCTCTCACTTTAAGTATCACCAATAGGACTTCAGATACTTGTGCACACCATTTAGCAGGAAAAGTAAAGTACAGAACAGCAAATCATTTCAATAGCAGCTGTCTGCTTCTGTATCTTCCCAAGGATGCTAATTTGGATTGTGCAGCCTAGTTCACAATACCATTTATTTACCATACATACTAAGCTAAGGAACAAAGTGCAACATATTGTTCCAGACAAAGCATCTTGAAGTCTGAAAAGGGATATATCCTCCTATCATTACAAATCAAAGCAGACCATGAGTTTTTCTTCTTCGTACAGCCTTAACACCTCCAGCTTTGCAAGCAGAAACTAAAACACAGTTTCTATGCTGAAAATCCACATATTTCTTTGAGTAAAAAATTTGGCCCTACACTTGCATTTCACTATTATGCCCATGTTGAAAAGCTCCATTTTTTTCCATGGAACAGTGAACATTTATACAATCATTAAAAGCTCATCTTGCACCATATTTTTATCCTTCTCAGTTTTAATACATTTTTATAATTGTACTGAGGATATTCTAACCCTGTTTTTAGTGCAATGATAAACTTTATGAACCATGACAAACGTATCATACCAAAGACCACCTGAAGAATAACAATGTGCATGTCAATAGAAGAAATCTGGGCTTCTGCTTCATAGGAATTTAGGATTTGGGACAGAGGGATGAAAAATACTTAACATAGTATTCCCTTTATAACAGTACAATGGTGACAAGATCACTTACTTTTTTTTTTTTTCAAAAGCAAAATAAAACATGTGGTGCTGTAAAATACATTTTTTTTTAAACGTACATGCTGTGTAGACAAGTTTAGTTGTAATGTGACTTCACATTAAAAAAATCTGGTAGTTGCACAGACTTTACTGATTTTATCATCATGTTTTCTGGATAATAAATATAATAACTAATTACCTTATAGCTCTTGTGCAACAAGAGCTATTTCCAATATTCCTATTTTTATGTGTGCAAATTTCCGCATGGTCCACACTCCTTCACCACAGCTGCTGAGATCCTACTGTATTAGCCAGTTAGAGACAATATTCTCAGAAAATAAACAGTTTTCAATCAGAAAACCCTTAAAACCAAACCTTGTTTTCATATCGTGTTACTGATTACAAATGCTTTTAAATATGTAGTTATTAAAGAACATGCAAAAGAACTCCTAAAATTTACTGAAGCATATTTCTAATGTTTAAAAATGTGTGCTTTCCAAGTAAACATAGTATGTATTTAAGAGTGTACACATTTCTGGAGGTTCTCTGCTGTTTCATAATACAATACCATATTTTTTAAATAAATCATGAAAACGAGGGGTTGAGGAAAATCCATTTCAATACTTAAAGTTCCCAGATTATTCCAAAAGTATCACTTCATGTTCTCCATATAAGAGAAAAAAAAATCCTGTTAAGGTTCAAGCAAAAGTACAGATAATCTACCCAATTTTTTAAACAGTTATTGTGACAAAATGGATTGAATAGGTATTGTAGATACAAGAACACATAAATGAAATGCATCCCACTGGAAAAGCTTTTTTTTTTTTGCTCACATTGTCATTTACAGCTTCTGAATTAATAGACCAAGAAAGACACCACAGGCACCAACAAAATGCAGTAAAACCATTGGCAGCCAGTGGTGTCTCAAAGTTTAATTCCCCTGGGGAGAAAAGGACACTGCCTAATCTGTATTCAGTCCTGACATTGTCCACATCTGATATGGAACATTAGCTACTAACTCTCTCAATAGACTAGTGTCCTTCAGTTTATATTACTTTATGTTAATAGTAGAAAAATTACACACAACATCATTTATCATTGTTATACTGTACTATACAACTCATAGCTTATTTTAATATATTTATTTACCCCTAAGAGGTACAGAAATTTAAATATATATCTCTAAGCGTATATAAATTTAAAGATAAACTTCTAGTGCCAGAACCAGTGCAGAGCTGAAAAAAGGGATATTCTCCTTAAAAACGTGTTTTAATTGTACATATAATCTAGTGAGTGATCACCCTGCTTTCATCTGAGAAAACCATGTTATTTGTGTTATAAATCTTACAGAATCAGTACCTAACACAATGTTGTACCTTAATCATAATTTATCTTCTGCTTTTTTTTCAGTTCTTCCACGGGCAGCAGCTCTGTTTCTTTATTCTCACATCCTTTCTTCTCCCTCAGCTATCTGCCCTTACATAATTTACCTATAGCTCAGATAGGCAAGTCCAGACCCCCTCTGAAATTCGAAAGAAAGCAGCGCATGAATCAACAAAGCAGTGATATCTAATACTACAACTTATTTTTTTTCTGGATCACAATCTACATCTCAATGCATCTAAATTTCAATTAGTCTGTTTAAAAACACTCCTGCAGTCAGTGATGTGTGCAGTTTGCTTAGGCTATCCAGAGAAGAAAAAAGACAGCAATGAAGGAGAGAGAGAAATCTATACTCTATTAAATGTATATTACTTTTATAGTTTTTAAAATCTAAGATGTCAAAAAGCTTATTAATGATGAATCTATTTTTCAGGAGGAGTAATTACATACAACATCCAACCACACTGACTTTTGGGTAATAATTCTTACATAAAGCTCAGATTTTTTTATTTTTTTGGGAGGTGGGGTGGTAATGGATACTGGTTTTGTTTCATTTCATACTGGAAGGAATGGTAATCTTAATTTAATATATATATATTAAATATATATATATCATATTATTATATTATATATATTATTTAATATATAATATAATAATATATTATATTATTATATATATAAATATATATATATAAATAAAGGCTCAGGTAATGGAAATTGTAACACATATACACAAATAAGATTTTTGCAAAATTTAGTGCCTTTCCTATTACAAAATTCTGTTTACAGAATTTTACAAAATGCTTATTTCCAGGCTGAATTTGTGCAACTTCAGCATCCATTCTTTGGATCTCATTCCACCTGAACTTTTTCCACCTTGCTTCTATGCTGTAGAATAACTCACCAAAGTCCCACTGGTTTAGGAATAATTACTCCAGATTAAATGGAAGCTACGTAAGAGATTGGCAACAGTAGAAGCATTTTTGGCTTGTGAACAATCTTTGGTTTTGATAGTTACCCACATTTGTTTTTGTTAAATTGCATTGAAAACAAAAAGAAAAACAAGCAAATCCCTTATATCTGTGATTATTAAGAACATTTTAACATCTCTCCACAAATATTCAGTACGACCTATTCTTGGACCAGACCATTTCAAATAGCAAGAATACTCAAACATTTTCTACGTACAAAGTTCAGATTCTGACATCCCAGTGAATATTGAAGCATTTGTCAAGAAATCATGACCACAGCTTCCTTGTGGCAAGGAGAGCAGGTTATGAAAAAGCCTCTTTTGCCATAAAACACAACAAGGACTGGATCTTTAAACAGTCAGAATTTCCATTTCACAGCAGTTTTTCCCAAGTAAGAAGAGAGTGATAAATTCAATATTGGACTTTAGAATTTGTAGGGCAGAAAAAAAAATATATATTGCAACTAACTATATTTTAAAGAGAAGTGTCCCCACTTAAGATTGTTTTGAATTTTTGTTCTAATTATAGTACAACTTAAGAGTCCCACCTGGATACTACCTGCTCTAAGAAAAAACAACAAACAAATAATAACGATTTAAACATGGCAATTAAATAGGAGAGTTTGAACATAAATGTTATCACAACTGCGCTAACTTACATTTGCAAATACGATCAACTTCCCAGGGCTGTTTCTTTTTTATTATTTGCAGTATAATCGTTACAATGGGAAAAAAACCACAAAACACTATCAAGATAAAAGACTGAGTGAAGAATGTACCAGTTCTAGTGCGGTGCTCTAGCAAAATGAGGACAGACAGACAGGCTGGTAGATAGACCTTCTCGCTTGCTCATTCATTAAGGTCATCTCCTGACCCGTGAGCCACTAAGGAAAAGGCAACAGCTGTTTCAAGTATCAGTGCTAAGAATGATGGAAGTGAATTAATCCACAGATGGAGACCAGCACCTGAAGGGACCAGTCTGGTGAGTAACAACAGTCTTTGCCTGACAAACATGCTTAAATGTTACCATATGGAGTGCTAACAGAAGACAGAGGGGGATGAAAAACTCCGCACATTGTGTTATTGCCACAAAAACTTAAGTATCGTATTATTGATAAGTATAACAAAAAGACTGTCTGCCTAGGCACTTCTTTTTAGAATTCATAAGCTATCAAATTAGTTAAGATGCCTTAATTAAGGGAAACTAGGTGATTAAGTGACTGAACTGGATGGAAAGATTGCACTCAAAAAAATTGTAAAATAAGATTGCAAGAACTCAGAGATGCAAAAGGCCCATTAAAATCTGCATCAATTCATCCCGCATGATATGTTTTTAGACTGAAAATGCATCAGCTGTTAAACTGATCCGACACTTCACGTTAGTCAAAAGGCTGAAAAGCTGCAATCATGTTTTATTAAAATAACTACACACACTGGACTGGGCTGAGGGAGAGTACCAGAAAACACGAACAATTAATTCACTGCCTTGGAAATCTTACCTGTAGTTCAGACAACAGAATATAGCTGTCTATCTTTACTTGAATGTATTATTTTCTGTATACAGTTTCAGGGAGAGAAAAATCACATAGCTGAGCTCTGCTCGGAATAACTGACAGGACAAAACAGCTGTGCTATCATAAGTGCGGAAAAGAAGGCTTCAACATATCAATGAAGATGGGGAGCTGGACAGCAAATATTTGGGATCACTGACTGGTTTCATCTCTCCCTTACGGACCATGAAACTATAATAAGGAAAACAAATGTTTGCGGTTAGGAAGCCTGCATCCTGCAGTGCCAAGGGCTGCATACAGCTGGTCTTCACCAGGGCAAAAAAGAAACCTCTCGTTGCTATTCAAACAGCCAACAGGTGCAGAACTTGACAATTTTCACTCTGCTCATTGACAACAGATCACGGTAGCCCTGAGGTCTTCTCTGTGCATTTTGCCATAGCAAGAAATTCTAGATTAAATTAAAAGGACGGGTATGACTTCCCACTTCTGAGAACAGGCACTTGTGTCAGCTCCACACCACACATACTCCCTTGCACGCTTTCATCTAGTTTGATTGAGCATAAGCAATTGTAAGCCCATAACAAACGTGTTCATGTTGCAGAACAAATCAGAGACTTTCCTTGATTTTTGCTCCCTGAAGTGCGTCCCCAGGGTATCATCTCTGAGATCATCAGATTAAGAGGTAAGCGTGTGTACACTTCTACTTCTAAGGCTTTTTTAGTGTTTACATTAAAAACCACATCTTTAAGTAGTTTTTAGAACTAAGATGTCAATAGATCTCTAAACACAGACTGGGGGAAACAAGATTTCAGCCCATTCAGGCAGCCTTAAACGAGGAGGAAAGGTTTACCTACTTTAAAGGCACTTTTACATTTCAATAGGTTGAAAAAGCTTCAGTCCAAAATGAAATTTTTCAGGTCATTTACTGATTATGATTAAATCACCTTCATTTATTACCAAATGGAAAATAAGCCACTGTACTCTACATGGGAGGTAATCTTAACTGCTTAGCAATTTATTCAAATACTCAGAAGTTAAAATCATTTCTGGGCTGTTCACTCGTTAATAAGGGCAAATGGATGGCAGTTTGAGATATTATTTAAATATATTTGAAATATAATTCCTAGTTTATACAGGTCAAAGAGGTTTCCCTGTTTACATATTCAAAACTTGACAATACAAAGCAAGGGATATTTCAAGATGGGATTCTGTGAGGAGGTTCAACTTCTAGGGAAAAATGAGTACCACTCAAATACACGGATTTTTTCCTGCCTTATTTTCTTCATCATGTGTAAGCAGTTTCAAAAATGAAAAAGCAGAACAAATTTGTGAACAGATATAGCCAAGGTGGCAGAAGGTAACTGTTCCAGAAAGCCAAGCAAACATAAGTAACATGACATTGCCTCTTTCAAGAAGCACCTTTTATACTTGTTCCCAAGGGTTTTGTAAAACCCTGTTCTCCAGTCCCAGCTGGGAAACCAAGCCTTTCTCACTGCTTTCGTGCAGATTGCTCAACATGTGTTGAGTGAGAGGATTTGGGTGTTGCAAAGTCTTTTTGCAAAGTATTTTGTTCATACCAGGTGGTGCCAATCTATATTACAGTATCTTGCTATCAGAAAGGGAGAACCCTATCACAATTTCAGAGCATCTTCTCTAGTGTGGGTGGGGGGACAGACAACGTTTAACTACACCAACTAAGTCTCTTTAATTAGGTCATTAATCACAATCCTTCACAGATCTTGAGATTCTTTTTTCAAACCCCATATGTTTAAGGTTTAGAAAAAAATTCTCAGCTCTGAAACCAGTAAAATGCTTTTACCATTCCTATCATAACAATAATCTGCACATTTCCCTATCATTTACATTTTTCCATGCATATATTTTCATCAGTGCACTAGCTGTTCTCCTCCAACGTCTGCTTGCTGGAGTCCAAGAACAAGTCGCAGAGATCCTTCCCCATACCCCGAGGGGAAGCTCTGTTCTCATCTGTAATGACGTAAATCCTGAGCAACTTATTTACATCGGCCAAGTCACCCAGGGGTCACAGAGATCTCCTCTGGCTTCTTTTGCTTCATCCTTTTCCTTTATCTGTTACTTACACCTTTTATAAAACAACAGGTGCTAAAAACTAAAGAGTGTACAGCAGAGCTCAGTTTCCAAAATGATCTGCAGAATGAAATGTCGCTTCAGAGAAATTCTGCATAAAATCTGTGCTGTAAAAAACTATATTTGTTCATGGAAAGTAAAATGACTGTTAGCCATACAACCAGATTCTGAGACTGAAAAGGAGCATCCAATTTTCTAAATTTAAGCTATCAAACACAGATGACTGATTTTTACTCAGCTTCTTCTGTATTTAGAGCAATCACTTGCATATGACTAAGGCATATTTTCCAGAACCAGCTAGTCTTGAAACATTCATAATTATGCCCTTTTACAAACAATATTGCTGCTGTATATTACTATAAATTATTGTGAACAGAGAACTGGAAAATAAGCTTATCTGTGAAACCCAGCAAATGTTACGTAGTTCAGAACTCCATTACATAGTTCAGAATGAAATTAAGCTGATTTTTGTCCTGTGAAAAGGACAGTGGGTATAGGTGCCACCCTAATGTGGAGTATATCTTACAGATAGGCTAGAAAAGCTGAAAAGTAACAAAAAATGACATTAAAATGCACAACTGTTACATGCCCTTTATGGTATATCATGAGTCAGGATGGAGATACCTAGAACTAACCTTAACTTTCTTTTCTACAGGCCAGTGCAGCACAGACAGGTCACACACACAGGAGTGTGTAGCACACACATATCCCACTCTGGCACCAGGGAAAGACAATGACAGCAGCACTCTGTTTAAATGCACCTTCTACCAATGATTCTCAGAAGTAGGCCCCCCAAATCCATAATTTACAGCTTAGTTGACTTTTTGTAATACATATTATCTACTTTCCCAGCAACTGGACATAACTTGTAAGGGCTGTCTCCATGATGGACTAGACCAAATTGTTTCTGAAAGACAGCAGTGTGGAGATGTGGTATCCAAGAGGGTCAATAATTCTAAGCTGATGTCTTAGTATTGGGGGGGTGGCCTGAAAGAGAGAGAAATAGTGGGGAGGAGAAGAACAGCCGCAGCAGAGTAGCAGCTAGGGTAGGTCTAGGCAGAACTGTAAAGGCATCAATCAAATAAGGAAATATTCAAAGGCAGATTCTTAAACCATTTAAAGTTAAACAGATAGAAGTACAAAATCTTCACCCACTGAATCTCCTTTCCAGAGTTTAAGCTCTGAAAAAGCAGGGGAGCAGAGAGAAAAAGAGCTAAGGAGAAAAGTATTGCTATCTGGACTTGGTATAGTGCCCCTGAGGCAGGCTTAATTTGTTCCAGGTCTCATTTTTGGGTCATTTTGTTTCTGGAGCTTCAGAGCAGTTGCAAGTAGAAGTTACACAGAAGCAGAGGTGAGAGCTGCCCAGAACCAGAAGCCACTGGAGCAGGACGTGAGCGCTCAAGTCTGGAGGCAGCAAGTGCTGCTGCCTGGGAAGGAGAATTACGGCTGCCATTATTTAGTTATTTTACTTAGCACAACTGCTGGCAAAGGACATTTTATCTTACTTTACTTAATTCTGGACAGCCAGTCATATTCAGTTATTGTTTTTACTTTTATATATTATTACAGAATTAGTTTTATAGCTGTTATTTCTCAATTAACATACTCCCTTCAGACAGCTGCAGCCTTTGATGTTTAGTTTCTTTCCAGATGAAGCCACCATTGCCACCTCTAAGTCTTTAGACCTTTTTTAAACTTCAGCCACCAGTGCCACTATCCCATACTGTGGACTCTCCCAGTTTGGTTGCCATAGCTGCTAGAAGTCACAGTGGGCCTCATATAATTTTTGTCTTGTTATGCTTGGGCCTTAAGAGGAGATAATCTTACCATCTCCATCTTGTGCTGCTTGTTGTGAACATTTTGGTCTAACTTGTTTATCTTTTCCTTTAAATGACTATGTTTTTTTTTCCTTCTATTGACTGCCAAGTGTTTACTAGATAAACTGATGAGTTCAAGGGAGAAACTTCTCCATGGAAATGGTTACATTTTAATGAGCCTCTGCTTTCTCTAAGTACCAGGACATTAAAAAGTATTTAAATGGCACAACTCCTATTGAGAACCTATTGTTTGGTTATGGGTGATGTCCTTCATTCCATGTAAGACGAAACGCAAGGAAATGCTCAGAAAATTCTAGTTAGTGATAGTTTTTGCCAAGAGTTGACTTCTAAATGAAAGCCATAGTCAGCTGTCATGAGGACACATGGAAGGAAACTCCTTACCTGATCTCTGGGGAAAAAAAAAATACGAGAGCCTGCACTTTCTAATGGAAAGACAAATGATACTGATGAAGAAAGACGTGGATTATAGACCTAAAATATGGGGAACAGAAAATGGGTAGTAAATCAGTTCCATTAGCACAAAATGTAAAGCTTTCTGCTTGACTTAAAACCAGTACATGGAAACATGAGACTGAAGTAAAATATTATCACCACTGCGAGTTAGACTTCACGGGAAGCAACCTTAAGGAATGCTCTCAGAATGCCACACAGCAGAGTAATCATCAAAGTAAACACAAGTTTTAAAACAGCACTTGTAACTACATAGCATGAACCCAAAGATGCCAATGGCAACAGAAAACATCAAGGCATCCTTCTTCTAAGAGGCATGAAACCCTCTCACACTTACTATATACCACTACAACTGATTAACATGTTTTCAATAAACCTGATAAACTCCAACATGTATGCTAACATAATCCACATCGCATGTTTTTTGATCTGTGCTGCAAGCTAAATCTTCAGTTGCACACAAAAAGACAATTCATGTCTCCAAGAAAACCAAACTTTGGTCAGCATTTTCTCCATGGCGAAAATGAGTCTGAAATTTCCATTTCGTACGATGGGGCGATTACAGAAACCAATGAATGTCTTTGCAATACCTTCAACAGAATCTCCCACGTAGACTGACATAAATACCATCTCCTTAACTATCTGAAGCATGAAATGCAACCATCTAGGCACTGTGCACATTTACTCCAAAAGCTCAAAAATGATTTTTAGATATTATTGGCAAAATAAACTTGGACTTATCTGGTGGATGCCTACTTATGGAATATCTAGAAAACAAAAAGGCTTAATCAGGAGGTTTTGTAGCTACTGGCTAAACTGAGAGAGAGTCTTTCCCATCTATTCTTTCTATATGCTCCAGAAGCCCTAACTCCTGCTAGCCTGTGAAGGGATTGCACATCCCTCCTATCCCTCCCCAGTGTGCTGATACATAGCAGCAGCCTGGGAACTCCAGCTCTCAGCAATACAATCCAACAAACAGTGAAGGCAGAACATTTATGTAGGCAGAAATGGAATGAATAATTGGGAATCCCACAGCATTATTGGAACTGCTTGTAGAAGCTGATGGGGGTTATTGAAAACGAAAGGAAACATAGCTTAATAAAGAAAGGAAACAAATTTTTACCACGGTTAAATAAAAATGCTATACAAGTAGTTGTTGGCAAATATTGAATAAAATAACAACTCTTCTAACTAATCCAATTCTAGCTAGAACTGTTACCCCATCAGAATATAAATATTTTTGTGGTACCGTATTATCTGCAATTATTTGTTCTGCATTTATTTATTGCATTTACCAAAGGATTTGTGGAGGAAGGAAAGAAAAAAAAAAAGGCTTTCCTAAGCAGGAGGGAACAAAACTACATTAATCAATCATTCTGCCTCAGATCTCTGAAAGATCTGTTAGCGATGATGTTTTACACTTTCAGTAATGTTATAGCTACTGGTTCAACTTATTTATAGGCTGCCACCCAATTACAACTAGCATTTGAAAGAACTTGGCCTGTCTATTTAAAGGGTGGATATTTGCCCCTTTCAAAGCAGAGCTTTCCTTCTAGAGACAGGTAGTGAACAGTTCTCTGACCTATGGATTAATCAGAATTTAAATACTATATTATTTCAACAGGCACCTCTAATATCTGTGTTTCCTGCCATGAAATGCAATTAGGGAAAATTAATTTACCAGGGGATCTCTAAAGCTTTACCTTCTTGCCCACTGCTATTTGCGCTGGCCGACATTCAATTGTAATTCCCTTCTGCTCCAAGTATATTGGGGCTATCTCCTCGAGACTGCCTCAGAGCAGAAAATGTCACCCATTATTTGGAAATTTCACGAATGTGACATTTTCCCAGTAAAGCTGTACTACAGCAGTCAGCTTCAATAGGTTTGTCATTGCTAATGAAAACAATTGGAAACACACTGAACATCTTGCTTCATGACTTAAATCAGTCTCTAACTATATTAGAGACGTAAGCCAGTGCTCCAGGACACATTATCTGCCTGTGAGTCTCTGATGGACTTTACTGTTTGTAAATGCAGCTGGTACTCACTGTTGTCAGGTGGGATAATGAATGAGGTACGCTTCTTTTCAGATCCTGTGCACTGGTTTTCTTGTTATGTTCTTAACCTATACTACCTTTTATTTTTCAACGTTGTTTTTGATTTGGAAGCCACATATTCAGCTGCACTGCTATATCTTTACATTCAACTTCAAATTTTTTCTTGCAGCCTGCATTCAAGTCCTCTGTGGGCTGCAGGCCAGCCTTTGGAAACTCCTTTAACGCAGGTTTTCTGGGGATAGAAATGAAGATCTGTGTGGCAAATGGAGCCCACCTTTTGCAATCAGGTTTCATGGATTTTCACTGTGAAACAAAAGGCCATGGCAGGCTACAAGGATGAGTTACAGAAGTAGCTTCTATTTAACTCAAGTGTCAGGCATATAACGTGCCCTTTATATCTATAGTTTATTTTAACACATATCAAGAGGACAGAAAATTAGTGATCAATGTAGAAGGGAGCATGAGGTTTCATTATAAATTAATGTAGGAAGACTTGGATTTCAATGATGAGATGAACATGAATCTTAAAAATTGTCTGTCTTTACGAAACGGATGAAAATTATTACAGTATATAACTTTTTGGTGACATTTTACTGCAAAGGGCATATTGTTACAAAATTTAGCAATGATGTAGCTAACAGAAATACTGCAGGGATAGATAAAATTATTTATGTAACATGATAAAACATGAAACATGGATGTATTTGAGTCACTGGGTTGCAGAGTGGGAAAAATACTTTGTCCTGCTCTTAAGTGAACCCTCCTGTTAAATCAAGGAGCAACACACATGGGACTTGTTGGGAGCCAAGACTGCACAACAGTAGTCAGTAGCCAAACACAGCCCATGCAGTTGTGCTCTGGTGCCTGGAAAGCTTGAGGAAATAAAGATGAAAAAGAAGGAGAAAGGGCGAGAAAGGTTCAGAGAACTTCTCCTGGATTTCCACTTTAGTGTTGCTCTTTTTGTCCAAATACAAACCACATGACAATGTGCTGATAACTGGACAAAGAAGTCACCTACTGAAACTGAGTAAAAAGCACATCTGTAAGTAGTGATGTTGCAACACAGAACTGGTGGAAGATCTCTGCGAAGTAATTCTACTGCCTTAGTATGAGCTAGAAAAATACCATAATCTCAGAAGGGGCCCTGGGTTAACATTTCTGGAGGTCTGAAATGAATTTCAGATTCTGGAATATTTCTAACATGGAAAGAATACATACATTGATTGACTCACGTATGTGATTGACTTCTAACAAATCATCAGCAAAAGGATTTAGAGTTAAGAAACATACCTTTGGTATAATAGTAAAAGAGTCTTTATCAGCTCAATGTATCTTGGATATACACTCATTTTTTTAAAAAATAAATCCCGCATATCAAAACCAGATTGACTTCGATACTTAAAATTTGGGTGAACTCTATTGGGCACATTTCTCTAATGGAAATATGATGGCAAAAATAAATTTTCACACAGAACTCAGGTCAAAATGAGGTTTAGTTTGGAACCAAGATTTTAGTCTTCCCAAAGAAAATATTTTTCCATCTGTAAGTTTTCAGCACTATTCTCGTTAGAATTGTATAACAGAATTCAAATATAAATTATTTGCTGTCCTTAATTAATAAAACCTATATTCAATCTTTGTCTTTTGTTTCTTTTCCCTTGTCTTTCCCTCCTACATTGCCAGGATAAACCATTCTGTTACATTTGCAGGCTTCAACTCTACTCATACCACTGTGATTTCTTTTAAACAAACAAAAAGACAGTAAAGGAAAGAAAAACATTGGGAACCACCTGCAAACTATTATAAATTCTAAACCCACCCACACAGCCTGTAAGCTAGAAGTAAATTAAAGCAAGAAGATTCAAAGAAAGACGTAAATTATTTTGAGTTGTTTTTATTTTTTTATTTTTTTTCCTATAAATATTCTGCAAACAGAAGATACTAAAATCTTTAAGAAAAGATTTTTGCACTTTTTGGTTGTGTGCAAACCACAATTTAAATTTCCTCTTTTCTTTGGGAATGGTTTGACACCATCCCTATAATCTGAAATTTTCGTGATGGGCTAACTCATCACTGAATGAAAATCACTTGATCTCAGTAGCGTGCCAGCCACATTCAGCCATGGCATTTACAATGTTCCTGAAAAGCCAATTTTCCTCAGATTATCACAATGATATTTTTGCTGTTTATCAGACCAAAGAGGTTATCACTTCCTGAATACAATTGAGAGAAACAAAAAAAGCAAACTAATGCATTTTTCTTACACTCTAGAATTTTTTGTTGCTTGATTAGCTACACGTAATTCATGACATAACTATGAAAACTTTCTTTTGGACAAAACAGAAAACTGAAGTTCATAAGCTCTGTTATATGTGAGCACCTTACAAAGATCTTCTGTACAAGATGAAGTTCTACTAGCTTACATCGAACATAATTCTTTTACGAGCAGAAACTATTACTGTTCAGCTATGAACTACCTTCTAATGGTTAACTAGAGAAGGAAACCCCAGAGATGGTATCGTGGTTCTATTGTATCCAGAAAAATTCTGCTGTGGACATGGTAAGCTAGGTTTTCACATAGTAAGTATGTAAAACATTGACTGTGATCTAAATTATTCTTCCCTGGAAATAAATATAATAATAAATAAATAAATATAATAAATTCAGTTTAGTGCATTAAGATTTACTATTTTATTTTTCCAACAGATCTATCAGTATTCTGTAAAACCGAGCATCACGCTAAGATGTCAGTGTAAAAAAGCTACTCGAGTATTAAAATGCTTATCACTTACATAGTAACTGAACACAACCCAAGTACATTAATTAACTCCAGTGCCACAGGAAATATTGGAAGAAGTTCAAGATCGGAAAACACAGGAAATTTTTCCTTTCACATATCTGCCATACTGTTCAGCTGGATAAAATTTAGCATTGCTATGTTTTCATTTATTACATGTAAAATAAAGGCACAATAGAAATACTTTAAAGGTAACGGAATGATTCAGTATTTGCCTTAACGTAAGATAAACAGAAGACGCACTTATGAAATATGAATGCCAAGAATTACAAGGTCTGAGCTTGGCCATAGAGGAAATAAAGTAATATTGAGATATCCATTCAAAAATCCAAAGTGTTATGTGCAGTGGAGCCACCCATGAAGTTTTTCAGACTGAACTTTCAGCAGGCTAATACAATTATACATACCTTCCTTTGCATGGGATGTTGCCAGCCTCAAAGCATGTTGAATTGAAACTATGCAATGTAACATAGAGCAATATATTTTTGTAATAAATAAGCTCAAATCACTCAATAGGTGTTAGACATAATACTATTCAGTATTAACTACCACTTATTTAATTTTACCTCATTACTTTTTTCCCTTTGTGCCTTTATTTTCTACCAAAGGATCTGTTTATCAATTATTTATTTATCGTTGATGAGTGGTATGTGAGAAGTGAGCCCTTATTGGACTGGGTAATTGTAGATAGGAAGCTTCTGTGAAGTTATAGGTTTATATTAAAACATCAAAATTCATACTGAGTTCATCATCTGCCTCTTGCATCTTAATGTTATCTACTGATATAAATCACCAGAAGTTTCTAAAACTTTTCAAATTATTGTCTGTAAAACAAATTTAACCTCCAAACTGTAAGCAAAGTAACAGTAAACACTGTAAACTCAATCAGTGGAGGAACGGTGATTTTATGATTTGTTTTGTCACACCTGGACACTGTTACTTGGGACCTCAACTTTCTCAAAATCTGTCAGCGGCTAAAAACTGACTACCCACTGATAGAGCAGCAAAGTTTCTGAGGTCAAAAAATGTTCACCTATTACAAACCACAAAGACAGGCTCTTGGTGTGAGTAGCAGAAAGAGACTTCTCATGTAGACCACAAGTTTGACCACCACAGAACTAGCTCTGGCAGGGAGGGAGGTGCTGGCTGTCTAGAAGTCAAAAGGTGCTGCTCAAGTAAACACAACAAATTCTCCAAGAAAACTCAATGTCTCCACTAAGCTGCTAGAGAAGAGAAGCCAAGAAAATTCAGGCAGATTAATATAAACCAGCTGATCAGAGTTTCTGGAGGCTGCAGTGCTTTTCTTTTAAAAGGCGTCTTAATCTTTTCTGACCTAGAGTACTAATGGTCTACTACAAACTGATTAGGGAAAACACAAACACATTAACCTTACAGTGATGAAGCAATAAAGACAGAAGACACTGCTCTTAAAGCAGCAAAGGAAATGGTGCTTTAAAAAAAAATAAATTATTCTCATCTCTGGACAGTCCCTTGCACAGAGTTCAGGGCATATCACAGGTAGTGTTTGGAGCCTAAACCCAGTGAAAAAATTGGGGGATTACTTCATAATTTTAGTTCTTTAAGTCATAAATACTGCTACCACGTCCTGATAACAACTCATGTACAACTTCATATACTTATGTACATGTACTTATGATACAGTTCTACACAGGCTTTGTATATAATTAATAATGAAGCTTATGATCCAAATTCTCTTTAGTAACACACTTTCTGTAATAGCATTTTCACTTTTGTGAACCTTTTTCTGTAACCATTTACACACTATCTTCATGCAACAGCGAATAGCTAAATATATGTGCATATCATATGTGCATGTGCTATATGTACATACTTCTGTTTATACACAGCATATATGTATGGACAGACACACATGTTATGTGTATGTGTGAAAATTTTATAGGCAAACCAACAAATAAGTTTTCCTATACCTTTCTTAAACATTTGAGCGTAGGGAAGCTTTTTTCTGAAGTTGTAGGATTCCCTGCCATTGTAGTTTCCTCTGTAACACCTCTCCTCACCAAAAAGACTTTCCACCAGGCTGGCATCTGTGTTTACATGGACAAGTTTTGTATGTACATATACATCTGTATCCCACAGCTGTGAAAAACAGCACTTGAAAGACATTTATTGAATGTTTGAAGATTTTATTTTTCACCTTTCTTTGTAAGCTGCAGTCCCTTAGAAAGCTCACATTAATGTGTTTCATGAAATACATTTCCAAGGTATTAACTCCAGAGCATTCTGGATACAAAAAAAATTATCGTATGAATTTTATTTATAAAATATCATCCACTGGAAGTGTAAGAGATACTTCAAGAAATGTTGCCAGCACCTCAGCTCTCTTGCAGAGAGCAGTATGACCAGCGTGTTCGACTCAGTACTTCTACAGGCCAAGTGCCACCTCCCTGACTTATGCTGCTGCTGGGAACCCGGCTGCGCTGTGAAGTTCTGCTTATCCCTCCATGGAATAAATCTGCAATGGTGATTATTCTGTGCTCCAGCCACCTGTCCTAATGAATAACGCCTCCTGTGTAGCTGTTTCAAGATATTGGAGTTAGTTACTCAAGCTTGAAAGACAAGTAGAGAAATTAATAACTAGTGCACATGCCCTTAAATGGCACAGGGGCAAAGTATGGAAACAGGAATTCATTGCCAGGGATTTCCTACGGTATTGAACAAGGATTTGTGAGTGTCAAAAGACCTGAGTCAGCGTGAACGTGACTGGACAGACAGGTGAGCAGTACCATTACTGTGTTTTGGATTAAATTTGGGTTATTGTATGCTAATTACGAATTTACTTTGAATTTCTGAAAAAGAGACTCCCAGACAGATCAGGGCAGGATTACATGTGTGTGTTAGTAGCTGAAGATGGGAAACCGAACCACCAGCCCCCCAGCCTGATTTAATACAGCACTGGTAACCACATTTTTTCAGATTGTTGTTATTTTTAAAACAAACTACAGAAATTTGCAGTAGAAGGGTTTACACATCACATAGCTTTTTGAGTTGGTACTATTTATAAAAGAACACCGTGTGGTGAATATACACTAAATGCCTTTGCCAGCCATTTCCATCAGCAGATCCTTACAAGCCAAGCTATGTGATGCTTTGAGAGCTGTAGCTACTTTTTGCCAAGCAGTGCTGGATTGACTAGTTAAATTCTGTAACGCAAATACACACATCATAACAAACAATGACAAAGAAACACATCTCGACAGCCAGTGGAAACTTCATAATATGCTTTTCTAGTGTTTAAAGTTGAAACAAGTAAGCAATACTGTTGTCTCCTTAATTTGTTGATTTTGGTTTTCCTCCAGACCTGTAAAGATCAATTCAGTGACACTCAGAAAAGCAGAAAGCGTTTGTTCAGCGCCTCATCCAGCAAACTCCACGTTTGCATACAAAGATGCATCTTTGTGTTCATGCTACAGTATACTGAAGATGCCTTCCTATTGTAGTTATTTACTGTGTCACAAAAAGTTATCTGCATGGAGATTTAACAACACCAATAAATGAAATTTGAATGGACATTAAGCATACATATTATACACACTCTTATATCCAGCATGTGTATGTTTAGATATTTTAATTCAAACTGACTGATTGCTGATGAAATTGAGATAGCTAGTATGTTTGTGGGGGTAGTATTAGTCACTTTGCAAATTATTCCATTAAAGAAAAAGTCACAAGTATAGAAAAGACAACAACAACAACAACAACAACAACAAAATCAAACGTTCCCCACTATCCCAATACACCAAAACCTTTGTTTTATAGGTGACGGACCAAGACTTTGTCTGGTGTACGTTTCTAACCAGAACCCACCTCCCCTTTCATTTACACAGAGCTCTTCCGGCAAGTGCTTTTCCTAACCACCAGAGCTGGCCTGCCCCTGGTGTCCCTCTGGCTGAGTACTTCTGGAAACAAAATGCATCTGCTTCCTAGTTTTACTAGCTGGCTAGTTTTCTAGTCCTAGTTTGGCCACATACAATAGGATAGAAGTGTAGGTTTCTGTTTGGACACCATTTATAAATTCTCACTTAAAGTATTTCCATTCTCAGCATTTATTATAGCCAGAGACCAGTACCAGTCTTCAAATGAGGGCATGCAATGATCGCTTTTCTACAAAAATGTGATGGCATTTATATAATAATAAAAAAATATATAATCTCATGAATTCTAATTTAGGAAACACTAGATTTTATGATTTTAGAATACACTTAGATGCCCACGCTAACCCTAAAAGAACTTGCAAGGAGAAGAGACGAGTTGCTTACATCCCACTCTGGGCTGAGTGACAGCTTTAAAATAACGCACGCTCCGCGGCTCAGCCCAGGCTCTGAGTGCGAGTGCCGTGCACACGCGTGCAAGCTCCAGACCAGAAGCTCGAGGTGGAAACACCTGCCCTGGCAAAGCAGGCTGTATGGATGGGGCTTGAGGTGAGTGTGCTCCTCGCTATGCAGCCTAAGGAAATGCTGTGGAGCCTTCTCTAGGGAAAAGCATTCATTCTTTCACTACTTACTATGAAAGTTCAAAATAATGGCTAATGCCACCCGGTTGCAGCTCTCCCTGAGCAGATCTACGCCAAATTTAAATTTCTGCAGATGTCGCTACAGAAAAAAATAAAATAAAATAAAATAAAATAAAATAAAATAAAAGCTATTCACTACATACAAGTGATTTTCTGTTATAATTTCCTACAGACCCATCCAAGTCAATGAAGTTTCTCCAATTTACGATGCTGAGAATTAAGCGCCCTCCTTTCATAAACCACCCACCTCCTGTCAGTCCAGGGCAACCTAAAAGTCACTGCTACTGAATCTTATACAGCTGTTTTCTGTACAGCCACAAAGCTGCCAAACATTAACACTGTTATACAAATTCTATTTATTTCTTTGTTATTACTGTCTCAAGCCTCGGAAAGCTTTTCCAAAGGCCCCGTTGTGAGGACATATCACATGAAGAGTAATGGTTGTGTTGCTGTAGTCTATAAGCAGACTGATTTGCTTTTATTCTTCCTTTTTTTTTTTTTAATGCTTTTGATTTGCTGAAAAAAAATGTTTAAGGTAGAAAAAAACCCAACACTCTCCTCTGCCCCCCCACCAAAAAAAAAAAACAAACCACCAACTGTGGGAATGTTTGCTTTTTTTGGCAGCACTAATATTTATCCCTTACTTAATAGGAATTCTTCCCTGCGTTCAAAATGTTGCTTTTACAGCTCGAAGATCTAAACATGAAGTATTTTATCAGCATGCTGTTTTTCTCCCCTCTCTATGCAACTTTGGAGCAGTTAAGAAAAAGCAAATATTAAACCAAAAATTACTGTCTTTGAGTGTCTGTGAAAATTTATGTACTAAAAAGCAGCTGTAAAATTTTAAATGTTTAAATTAATGTTTTATGTTTACAATAAAAACTCTCCAGCCATGAAGGGCTTTTAAAAGCTACATGCGAAATACAAGCAAAAGCAAAGCAAACAATAATGCTCCTGTGAAGCCCAGCTTCAACACAGAAAATGGCAAATCGGACTTTTCTGCGGACTTCATAAGTTTTTGTGTCTTGCTATACTACATTAAAAAACAAAAACAAAACAACAACAAAAAGCCACAAATGTCAAAGCTACAAAAAAAAAAATAAAATCTGGTTAGAACAGGAAGGCAAAAAAAAGTTATGATTCCTTAATAATAGATTTTTCTGCAATTCTGAATGTATTTGTGGTGGTCTGATTTACTCTTTTATTTGAACTGTGTTATAAATAAAGCAGCTTCTCTCCTCCCCCATTTCTGCCAGCTGTAAGTAGTCTGTCCTCCAATAAAGGTTGAAATAAATGAATAGTTTTAAAAGAGACCATTATGCACTATAGCAAGTGCAGACCGAGGAGACGAAATGTTGCCAAATCATGCTCCTTTTAAAATCAATAGGAATTCTTGTTATTAGATTGAATGGAAGTATAATTAGGTTCTAAATTCACACCCTTTCTTTACTTTTTTCATTCCTGTTGCCCTCTCAGATATGGAGAAGTCTCCTTGTTCCAGAGCACTCTCAGTCTGAACAGCATTTTAGCCACTTCTCTCCTGCAGTACTTGTGGCACCGGCTAGAGAAGGCAAACTCTTAGCGCAAGTAACCTCAATTACCTATACTGAAATTCAGCTATAAGTTGACACGTTGACACCAACAAGAGCACAGCCCAACAGTCATTTAAAGCCTTGATTTCCTATGTTCCCTCTCCACTGTCACACTCCTGGACATCGCTTTCTCCGAGACCCGGTCAGAGTAATCCCATGTATTAAATTATCACCACCATCTTTTTCTTTAGCAGCTCAGTTTGTTCTGCAGGTCTCACTGTGGGGAGACAGACTAGGTCCAGATATATTTAGGTGGAATCAGATATAGATCTGTCCCACAATTTGAAATGACTTTAAAAAGCCCTGTCAAAGTAATTACAAGAAAACAATATAAATAACTTTCCATGAGAGGTCCACATAAGGAGGACCCAGAATTTACCACATCTGCGTGCTGGGCTCCAAATCAGCCACTGGGGAGACTTCTGTCCACCCCCATTAATCTCTCAATGACTTGCTTTTATAAACAGCACACTGAACAACAACAAAAGTACATAAAGCCACAGCATCCCCCCAAGCCCAAGAATTGTTATCTTTTTCATTTTTTTCCATACACAGACATATGACGGTTCATAGGCCAAATCCTACGCAAATAGTTCTAACTCTTATCCACAGTGCTATCTTCAGAAGTTAATTTGAGAGCCTTCACTTTGTTCCTATAAAAGGGATGCAAGAACACTTTTTAAACTGTTGGTTAGAGGTAAAGTGCATATATATATACACATATATATATACTGGAAAGCATTTAAAATGGTAATTTTCCTTCCCCCCCTTTTTTTTTTCCACTTATCTAAAAATGAAAAAAAAATAAAATAAAAACACCAAAAATATCTTCCTCACTTTTCCTCGAATTTGTCTGCAGTAGAAAACATCTCTGATGTCAATTGTGTTTTTAAAGTACACACTACTCAAAAAATTAGAGATGGTCAGAGCGTGTAAGCATTAATGTACAAGCTTCAATGTTTATTTGGATAACTGAATTAAAATTTACTACAGGTGATAACAGTGGCTTCACCTTCCTACACTTTAAGTCATTTGTTCCACTAAGCACTGCTGAAGGTGACCTTAGAAAAGGCCAATCCTAACTGCTTAGCACCTTGCAGAATAATTGTCGCTTGTCAGAAGCATGCACATAGCTTTTAGCTTCAAGTATTTCCAGTTCTTGTCACTGGTATAAAACGTAGGACTTGAACGATTTTGAGGACAGTGCTCTTCATTCCTACTGATCTCAGTGGGAACTGTTTTATCAGAACTTTAAAGTGTTGAGCCCAGAGGTTTGTGAGGCTCCTCTCTTCAAAGATGAGGTGGGCTTGTGTGCATATAAAATATACGCATACATGTACAGACAAATAAACAGTTGAAAAAGTTGCTGCAGAAAACTCACCCCATTATTAAGGTCAAAATTTTGAAAGAAAGTTTCTGAGGACTCTTTCTAGAGATACCATATTGAAATTCTGCTCAAGTCCATCCCAGTAGAGATGAGTCTGGAGAACATCCAGGTCCTAAATATGGCTTGTCTTGAAGAGACTCTCAAAGCTGTTTAGAAACTGAGGCAGCACTACTGAAGTGAACATATTTAAGAACATGCATTTAAATAATTTCCAAGATTTCCAGTTGTGCACTTTTAGCACAATTTCTCCCTCCTGCCCTCTATCGGCATTTGCATGACTAGATTTTGTGAGACTATCTGTGCTTAGCTCTTCCTTCAGTCTTTGTACATCTGTAATTAATTTGTCCATACATCATGATTAATTCTTTTAAACATGCCAAAATATGCATGTTCTTCTGTACATGAGATATTCCTATTGCAGAATAGTTGCCAAAAATAGATGAGGACTTCAGATATTTTATTAGTTTTATTATTTCATATCAGGTCTGTGACAAGCAATTCAATTAAATTAATCAAGCAAATCAAGATTAAGCTATCTTGGTTTTAAAGCAAACCAAGCACAAAAAAAAAAAAAAAGTTACTTAGTTTTCCCTAAATTTGGAAGCCTTCATGCAACTTTACTCTCCAGTTTGTGAACTGTAATGAATACTATCTGACAGAAACAAGATAGACTGACTGATAGCAGCAGTGACCAGAAACAGTGTGCATTCTCGAACAGCCACATTACTGGTGATCAAGGATCAGCAGCCCTTCAGATGCAGTGAATGAGGATGCAAAGCCAGCAGTACCATAAAAATAAAAGAAGCAGTGACATTTTAAATGAAACTACCCGTTTGGTCTTGTCCATAGCCGTAACTCTAGAAAAGAGCTTCTTTTCTAACATGCTTTCCAGGATTAAAAATATATAGCCATTGTGCTATATATTAACATTAGTATTTCTTGGCCTTGGATAGTTCCAGATCAGACTCCTCGTGTCCTGGACATTATTCAAATAAGCAACTTCTCCATTGGGTAATTTACCCTGCTCGTGTATCTGGTAGCTAAGATTTATTACCTCATCGGCTTAGTTAAAACTTACAAAATAAGGTTTGGACAGAGGAGAGGAATGTCAAGAGCACTTGCAGAACTGCTGTAGTATGGTGCAGAGGTGAAACAAATTTGAATACTGTAATTCTTAACTATTGTTTAAATGTGGATTAAAAACAAATAGATACAAATAAATGTGAGGGACAGCAATAAGACTACCCACACTTTCTAAAACCTCCCTACAGTAAAGATTTATAGTAAAAATGGCTTTTCTTTTACTTACTAAACAGGGAATTTGACTAGTATGTTAATTAAAAAGGCTGAAAATAGATCACTAAAAATGCTTAATCAAAATCTATATTTAGCATTACCCTTAACTACACAATCTTATTTATATATGGAGCTTTTCCCCTATAGTGCTTTACAAAAGAGTTCAGTATTGCTATCTCCCAGTAAGAACAAGGACATGGAGATTAACTGACTGTTCAAAGCTACCAGTGCACGGGTAGCAAATCTGGGAAGAGAATAAAATTATCCGAATTCTTGTTAGGACAATTATCCTGAATTCTTGGTGCTAGGAAGGAAGCACCAAGCAGTTCAAACTAAAGACCCTTTGCCTCCCTGTATTCCCAGTACAATTTCTAAAAGCTCCCAAGACCAGAGGAAGACCTAGATGGCATTTCATTTTCCTCCCACTGTTCTTTTCCCAAGACACCAAGGAGTCATCCCTGGCAGTCCTACTGTGGTCACCGGTGTTTCTGACAAGTCATAGCTGAGGATATTTTGATGCATTTTGGCATGCCTCCCGGAAACATGAAAACCATGCTTTAGTTGGAATGGTATATAGGAAATGCAAAAGAAAATTCCATAGAATCAGACAAATTTTCTTTCTACAGGCACATTTTAAATTATCATTTCACAGAAGCCAACGAGATACAATCCAGACCCCACTGCTGGAGGAAGCCTGCACTATATTGCTCTCTCTCTATAAAAGATTTGCCTGGAGTTCCTTTCTCTCCCTGCTTCTATCTAAGGTATTTGAGTTGGCCCCAGGAGGGGGACATTTTGCCCTTATGTTGTTCACTGCTCTAATCTGTTATCCTCAAGAACGGGAGGGCACCAGATCATTGTGCCAGTTACCCTCCCAAATCTCTAATTAATGTTGACAGTAAAATATTAGCCACAGCATTAACAACCAGATAAGAGAGAGCACTCCTGAGGTTTGTGCATCCCAGTCAAGAGGGTTTCATTAAAAAGAGACTTGTTACCAATAATACCAGACTATTTCAACATTTTCTTAAACTAGCACTAAAATAAAGATGACTCATTTATCTTTGTACCGCTATAAATAGTGGTTTGTTTCTCTTCCCCCTATTTCCTTCCCTCCCACTGTCCTTCAATCAGATGTAAAATTTCTTTGTTTTTCTGCTATGGGAGGATGGGGAGGAAAAAAAAAAAAAAAAAAAAAAACATACCAGAAGCTCAAAAATTCTGTATTTAGGCTAGGTCTTTCTGCCACATCGCAGCATATGAGTTCCAAATATAGATGCACCCACCAGCTCCTCCGAGCAGCAGCATGGCCTACACTTCCTGCAGGCCCAGAGGCACAGCCAAAAGCTGCACTTGGGAGAGAGAAACCCAGTGGCCAAAAATGCAGCAAAAGCTCAGTTCTTCCCACAGCTTTCAAGCAGTCGTTTTCATTCCAGTTACCTGCACTGCAGTGCACGTTGTCAGTATGTTTACAGTACTATTTATATTAATACCTGATCCAACAATCATTCCGCAAATATAGCAGAATCATTCCAGAGACAATAAGGAACAACGCTGCTTCACTGCAAGGCAATGTTAAAAAGCAAAGCACCTCCTTGTTCTGAGAACATCTTTGCAATAAAATTCATTGTCTTAGCACGTAATATCCTCCTAGGGTACGTGCTTCATGATAAAAATAACACAAACATCCTCCACAGTCCCAAGTCCAGAGTAACCCAAGCCCCAGTCACATATCACCAGACCAAACTTTGGGTAGGACGAGAGAAGCAAAATACCTCCCAGGACACTCTCTTCTCCTACCAATTCTTCCAAGTTTTGCTCTCTCTTCCATAGCTTGCCAGTCTCCTTGTCCATTGTATGACTTTTTCATGGCATTACAGATTTAAATTGTTTTTAAATAAAGCAAGCACAGCATCTTCATCTACATTTTAAGGAAATATTTATCAACACAAAGGCGGTTTCACCCTGTACAGCGTTTACAATGTTTTTTACCTTCAGGCTACATTAGGATTTGCTGAGAAATGGTATTTGGAATGACTTGTGAATCACTGCCAACTGTGGTTGCACCAACCATATTGCAAGGTTTGGAACAGCCGTAATCATGGGGTATTTCTGACACTGGGAGCAATTGGTCCAGAAGAGCAGTAAAAAAAGATGGTCTGTTCTTTTCTCACTTAATCCCTTCTGTTGAAGCACTCTTAAAAATCAGAATAAAATATGAACTAAGATAACAGATGCCCTTAATGAGGCCCTCTGTTACTCGACTATAGCATCTCTGAAAAAAAAAAAAAACATATATAGATGCTGTTTCAGCAACTAAGACAATAGAATTACAGAGAGCAGAAACTTCGTGATTCTTTGGGGTAGAGGGTTATCGTCAGACATGAAGGAATAGTTGGCATGCTTAGAGGCAAGGATTCAACTTGCAGAATACTAAGATATCATCTGTTTCTACTTCCCAGTATACATCTCTTGACTCCAAACCCCACTCTCCTCCTTAAAACCAGAGGTAAATAAATAAATATCTCTGCAACTAATAGATTAAAAACATGGAAAGACAATTTGCACTTGATGAGAAAGCCCATGTTTAAAAAGATTTTAATGCAGAAAAGTAATGCTCATTAAGGGAAACATGGAAACATCACCATTCTATCTGGTAATTGCACTTTGTAAGAAATCTTACAAAAAGTGCAAAATCAATCTCATATGCTTTAATTCTATGAAAAAAAAAAAAAAAAAACACTCTAAAGACTCTACAGGGTATGTCCAAACCGTATTAAAGTCTTTTTAGACTAAAAAATCTCCATATTTAATGGAGCAGCCATTTCGGCTGATGTGTGCAATCCACAGAACACTGACGGCAGAGCTACTAGGTGGTGTTTCTGACTACCCTACTCTAGCATTTGAACATGCTGAATACTACCTGGACACTAGTTACCTTCATCTCAATAATTTCAAAAGGTTATGTATAAATGCACCAGTGGTAAGTAAAACTTTGCAAAATACAAGATTTTTATTAGCAAACATTATTTGGCATTTGCTTATTTCTCTAGGAAAAAGATCCAGCAACAAATAGTCTTAATGTAAGAAAAAAGCTTTATACTCAATATTTCCTAAGACCAGAATATTAAATCTAATGTCACTGTACATTCTTCCTTAAAGCAGATGTTTATTGTCCTCAAAAGGAATTAGTTATTGCAGTTGAAGAGGAAACCATTACAAAGTGGTTTGTAATGCAACTGGAGAAACTTCATATGCTAATTCCTGAATAATTAAAATGCAGAGAGCCAAACACAGATTTGTAGTCTAGCATCAGCTTTTAATACTTTTTTTTTTTTTTTTTTTTTTTTTTTTTAAGTTCTCTGTGTACCTTTACGTGGTCAGACCACATTTTCACCCAAGGCCTAATGTGAACCTGCATCAGTTACCTCTCTTTACAAGCATGTTATTTGTAAATATTGCATATATGCCTATGTTCCTCTAAGACAAGCTATGATAGACTATTCAGAGGCTTGGGAACTGGTTGTTAGGGATTTACAGATAACAATAAAATCCAAAGACTTATTTTAAAATTCAGTATGGAGTGCAATGATTTTAGTTCAAAATTGCCATCAACAATTATCATTTATTTAAATAAAACAAAAGAGGAGAGTCTCAAAAGAACTTTATGCATGTCACTCCTACCTTGACAAAAGAAACATATTTTTAAACTTCATACATCCCAGACAAATCACAGTAGGTCTCTAGTCACTTCAGTATACTAGGGAAGGAAAGGGGGAAGTTACACGTTTTCAGCCACTAACAATTTAAAATTAAGACAAGAACAAATATTGTTAGTAAAAGCAAAAGACAGTGGGAAAAGCTACTCAGCTTGTGGAATAACAATATTGTTAAATAGAAATGGTTGTTTTCTGAACACAGTCATTTTATAAAATGTACAGTAAAGCTTTTATATGCAAATTACCCAAACTCAGAAACCTTTCACTTCAAATTGAATTGAGAATAGCTTGAAGTAGAACATTTTAGTGAAAACGTGCTTAAAATGAACAAAATCAAGAAGTAACACGCACACACACTATCAGTGGAAAAAAAAATAATCCTTGTAAATAAATATTTGACTGATGCACTGCTAACAACAACAAAAAAAAGATTAAAAATGGTTTCAAATATATTTAGATAGCCTTTATATAGATGCATTTATTATTTGTTTTTTCATAGGTACTGATTAGATTTAGTAAACTACGGGTTTGGCCACCAAATATATACCTACATTACATAAAAGATTAAAACTACTACAGTGGAAAATAAGTGGAAAAATGAGCGGAAAACCTCATAAACAGATATTATCACATTTAAAACTTCCCATTGCTAACATACTACAACAACACAATTTCCCTTCAGCTTTTGAACTGGATACGTATGATTCTTTCATTGTACTTTTACTCTATGGAGAGGTTGCAGTAGGCTGGAAACTGCTATTACAAAGCTCACATGGATTTTAAAAGAAGTTGAGTGTAAAACAACTGCTGTATCTGCTGTTTTCAAGAGCCTTAAGATGTATTTACCTTAGGGGTTTCTAGCCAGCCTGGAACCTCTAAAGGTGTACCTGCTGAAAATGGTAATTGACACAGACCACGTTATTGGAATGCCAGCTCCATTTTTTATTTTTTTTTTCAGTTATAAATTCCTGGTAATTTATTTAACAACTTTGATGAAACCAGCTGTGATCCAAATGTATCCGTTTGATTACACGTGGCTACTTTTGATTTGACTGCTGCATCAGGACCTTGCATGAATCCAACTGTCTTGTGGTGCACTCGCTGACTAGGGCTGACAAAGAAGATGCAATGAGGTGACCCACTGAGGTATCTCACTAGGGGTAAATAAAGAAAGAGCTAATCATAGGGCAAATGTGAAGGAAGTAATGTGAGAGGAAAAGAAAGGCTATCATCAAGAAAAGGATGTAGCCCTTATCATAAAGAAACCCACACATAGATTCTCAGTTTATTAAAACATTCATCCCATGGTAGTGACAGATCAATCTCTATGTAAAGCTAAGTCCTTAGTAAAATGATTTTGAATTTGCTTATTCATTGTATACTTCCTCATGGCTGAATATAGAAATTGGACTTTATTTGATGTTTGGAGGTTAATTCTCCCATTGGATTTGATCCTGGCTATCAATTACATGAGAAAGAGGCATGGAGACGTTTGTCTTAGGGCAAAACTTGGTCCTTAATTTATCAGTTTTTGAGAATAGAAGACAAATGTAAGTAGTAACCAATAAAACACTCTGATAGACTTTTTAAGCTAAATAGCACTCTTTCTCACATCAGCTAGGAATAAAGCTTGGAAAAAAAAAAAAACTAAAAACATTAACAAGTCAAACATTAAAAATAAACTTGGGGCCAAGTAAACTCTAAATGCAACACACAGTTCCCTTACACTGAAAGTCTTAAATCTGAGAAGTTTTGAGTTGGACAGTCTGCACACCTAAGTTCACCTATGTGAGAATATTAAAAAAAATAGTATCGATAATATTCCATATTTATCCCTGTCAAAGTGTACCTACAACATACAAATGAATATGGCACTATTGAATGACACCTGCATAATGACATAATTGTATACAAATTTCAAACACATGTACCAAAACCAATAATACCTAGGGCATTCTCCCAAAAAGACAAACTATACATTGAATAGTTAATATTTTCTCTATAAATATACATGAAGTATTTTATTTTTTTCCAGAAAGTAAAGAATGTTTGCAGTCTGGCAGTTTTATATTGTGCCTTCACATGAAAAAAAATGCTATTATATTAACATTTATAATCTCCTTGCCGTTAAAGCACCTGCAGTGAAAGTGTAGCTAAAAAGCATGCTATATTTATATTGGAGATAAGGCAACTTACTCTGACTGGAAAATAAAGAGGGTAGTTCACTCTTTTAACTTATGAAGCATGTATGCTCAAACATATTATATGACTATCCTACTAGGTGCTGGCAGAGTAGATAGGAAGATAGCCAAAGATTTAATTTCCACAGATGACATATTGCACTCAAAAGATTCAAACAATAAAATAATAAGCAAATGCTGAAAATTGCTTACATTTAAAACAGCTTTTAAAAAATGATTCTGCAGATTCTTGTCTAGATTAACTGTGATGGGAGTTTGGTTCTACCTGCGCCAGCTTTCTGCAAACACTAACTGATATCTGAGAAGAGCTGAGGGTTTACACTTTCACATACTCTAAAGTATATATTGGTGGTAGGGGGATGGTTGGATCAGATGATCTTGGAGGTCTTTTCCAACCTTATGATTATATGACTTATTGAATGTTCCCCAAGACTTGTATATAAAGCTAACTCAAGATTTAAAGCAGGTGTTCATTTTAAAATTTGATAATCTTACCCCCCTCTTTTTTTTTTTTTTTTTTGTGATGGGTACAGCAGATGGAGTCTATAGGGCTATTTTTCAATACTTGTGTGTTTTATTTCATGCAGCAACACTGTTCAGCCCCCTCCACACTTCTCTCCAGAATTTCCAAGCCACCTGAATGAAAACGGTACCCATCTCTTCCTTTCAGCCCATGTGTAATGACTTTAAAGACCTCACCGGCCTTCAGGCTCACATGGCACAGATATCACTTTAGACTTAGAAATTTCAGCCTTTCTACTTGTACTGGAAAGTGTAATTTTTTTGGATAAAAAAAATGTCATGTGACACAATTCATTTGAGCTCTGTGAGGCTTACTTGTGTTTAGCTTGGTTAGCTTTATTGGAAAATTAGAACCCAAAATTTCATTTTGTAAACGTTTACTCCCCAAACTTCAGTGGTATCTTTAGCTTAATTCTGAAGTTTAATTCAGAGTTCATGTGATGATTCAAAGTCTTTTAGATTCAATATTACCCAACCTTACAAAATCATCAGGAAGATGTAGCAACCTGGGTACAAGATCTCCTCACCTGCATTTGCCACATAGATGGATGGTAATGAAAAGCCCACACCAAAAAAACAACCTGATGATATTTCCTCAGTCATCAAAGAAAATTACTTACTTGGGGTGACTGAATGAGTAGAATTTGAAAGATGGCATTATAATTATAAGCCAGAAACTCAAATGTTATTATACTTCTTGCTAACTGATCTTTCAACTGTTAATGCCAAACTCCATCTAACTCGTCTGAAAACTTTTGCACTGTCTCTCTTTCCATTGCTAAATGTGTGTACAATACCATGAAGGAGACTTAGGTATATTACAAAGGTTGTATTTTAAAATGATATGGGATGGACGCATTTGACTTTTTAAATCTTTCTCACTCTACTTCAGAAAAGGAATCTGAAATCAGTGTGGTTTTGCTGCACTGTATCTTTCAGTGAAAGAAGATAGATATTTTCAGCATGAAAACGATTTATGAATTTTTGCACATTTATTAAAAGCAATACTGCGTAACAGTTCAGGAAATATAACCCATCAGAAATCTTCTCATATTTATATCTAAGAAATGAATATTCTTTCCCCCCTGAGTAAAATGATATATACAATGGCAGGAGACTTAAACGCTAAAAGCACTTTCAATATTTTCAATCATTCTTATATATGTTCGTGTGTATTTCATTCCTTTTATTGGTAAATATGCAGTATAACTTGCTAATAGAACACCGCTGAGTTAATATTTAGCTTGATTTTTGAAGACAATATTGTCAAAATTTTCCTACCAACAGTATTCTAGTTGACCCTTCCCAAAGCACATACAGCTGGACCATGGCTGCATGGCCATTACGGAAGGAAAAGAAAGGAAAGGACTCCAGTTCTCTGCAGAAATAATCCTTTTTTCTCAACGTAGTCAAACACGAGCATTACGAACAGGAATGAGGCTTTACTAGCCTCTTCCTGTTACAAAGGCAAAAGTTTTTAGACGAAAGTGTATCTGAGAGAGCAATACCTTTGCAATTAACAGGTTCTCAGTTCCCTTAAAGCACCTCCACCTATGTGCTGCCTTTCCCTTTAGCGACACCAGGGAGGCAGAAACGTATCTAGATTCTTCAGTTCCTCTTCCCCAGTTGCTGCATTTAGTTATTTTACTGTCTAAAAGAAATAGCATTCTGTCTTAACTTTTTTCTACATTTCTTTGTCTGGCTTGCTCTGGAACACCTTTTAGAATTACATCAATATGCAGAATACAGATATTCCAGATAATTAAGAAATCTGTTGTGGCATTCAGAACAAACAAAGCACAATTAAGCTAGGATGATAGCCAAAAAAAAAAGTTAGGAAGCAGAAACAATTACAACTAGAACGTTTAAAAACTGTACCCAGCCTACACGGATCAATGCAACTCCTCTCTCCTAGTAGCAGCTTAACAAACAGTGACAAAAAGGGTGAGTGCTCCAGAACATCCCCAAGTGCAGTTGCTACCAATGTATTTTCTGTTCTTCCTATGATTTAAATGCACAGATTTTAAATATAAACGTATTTATTTATAAGATTTATAGTATTTCCATAACATTTTGTATGATAAATCCAGACTAGATAACAAATACAAGACTGTAAAAAGTATGTTAATATCAATGATGCCTATAATAAAGCAAGAAAATCAAAGAATTTAAGATACCAAAGGAGAAAAAAAAAAAGTTTTTTTTTTTTGAAAAGAGAAAAAAAAAAACATCATAAAGAATGTGAACAAATCAATAAGCAGTAGCACTGTAGCCATTTCAATCCATGGATTAAAAGACCAAAAAAAGGGGCAAAACTGCTTTTCACCTGTGACACAGCCACAGAGGCTCAGCGCCCACCAGTACACACATAAAAGTGACGAGTGAGTTGTTGTAGTGAAGAGCAGAGGTATACAGCCTTTATCAGATGAGAGGGGATTTGTCAGAGATTAATAGAATTCCATTGTAATATCCATATCTCACAAAGGCATACTCTGACAGGGTCCAATTACTTTCAACAAGCTGGGCCTGCAACACGGACCCTCTGAACCGGAATGGCCCTCCAATCTGTATGCTTTCGTTCAAACAGATAACACCAACGTGTTTCTCTCTGTGATCACTGCCTAACTTAAATGAGTTAATCTCGTTTTCCAGATGAATTGTTATTTTGTCTCCCGCAGGCTGTGATTACCGGATAAAAGTATTGTGTTAACAGGAGGGCCAGGGTCTTTTCAGCAGTGGATTCCACGTTCAGATAACCAGCCAGAGAGGGCTCTTTTTTTTTTTTTTTTTTTTCCCTAATGTGAAGTAAGAAAGTGGCACTAACAGGAGAAAACTGTGAAATGACACAGAGATAAACTTTCCCAAATAATTATGTAACTTCGTCAGAGGTCGAAGAGGCAGTTTATCTTCATATTTCAAAAGAGTGTCCCAGTGAACCAATCCAGTTTAAGGACTACCTCTACATATTTTAAGAAGTTATTTGCCTATAAGTTCATGCCTGCCCTTTCTTTCTCTAATGGCTCTTGCTTCTTAAGCCATTATAACGTGTTTGAGAAGTTCACATCAGAGGCTATCAGAATATAAATATTTGGAAGCACTGAAATATATCTGGGTAGTATCAGACAACAGGAAGAAGAAAACAAGCCCATGATTTCACAAACAGTTCTCTTAAGCCGATGAGGTAAGAACCATATGGTGAGAGTTATAGTCTACAGAACACTTTTTCTGAGCTAATATATTTTCTCAGTGACAGCAGGGAGATTCTTCATTTCCTTTGCTAGATAAAGAAGAAAAAGCCTCACTATAATGCCCACTCTTAAAAACTATGCCTTTGGGGGGTTAATGTAGAAGCACACACTCAAACAGCCAGTCATGTCTTGACCACCAGGAAAATTCTTTCAGGGTCAAGAATTAATCACATTTAGACCTGACCCAGGCAAACTCAAACCCATGAACAGCAGCAGAATCGCACTGACTTATGTCAAGTCTGCTTTTCATACATTTTCATCTGCATAGAAAAAAATGAAAGTATTATGTTATTTTAGCATCCAGTGCCAAAAAGTACATAAAATTTGATCTCTGATTGTAACAGACTTCTCGAGTGGCTCTCCCAGTATGCCTAGATACAAGTTTCTCCTGAGGTGGCTTACATTAACAATCTGGAACCAAGATGGAAAATCCAGTTGTAGGCCAGGGCCTACACACTGCCCATGAAACGCAGTCAACAAGCTTATGAAAACTTCCTGACAGAAAGCCATAACTTTTGATTTCAAAAAGACAGTATTTTCAACAAAATAAGTATGAATACTGGTGTATAATATGCATCCAAAGCCCTTGGTGGCTCTATCCACCCTGTGGGCCAGGTCTGCAGCACAGCAGGCCCTACCAGGCCCAGGCCTTGGTTTTGCAGAGCCAGGGACCCAGTGAAGCCCTTCACAGCTGCCTCTACGCTTCTGTGCCCACGTTTCTGCTCACAGGGAAGGAGAGACTGTGGCTGAAGCGAAAAGTAAATCTGAGGAATATCAGTCTCTACACAGTCTATTTGGACTGTCTTTTTTATGCAAAGAATAACTGACATCAGTAGACAAGAAAATCATTCACAGGTAGCCAGCTAAATTAATGAAAAGATAACATGTTTTGGAGACTTTCTATATTACGGAGTTTTAATATTTAATATCTCATAAAGAAGTGACTATCTGTGCAGCTTGAACCACAGTCACTGCATCACTGTCTTCCGTCTTGATCAAGTTGGCAGTATCCCCACTTCCGGCCAGAGGGTAGTAAATTTAACCTCCATACTGGGAACAAAATTCATAATCTGTCATTTAAAGATCCCTGGTATTTTTCAAAATGGGTAGATGATAACCTAATGGTTCACATTCTCTTACAAAAAAAAAAAAAAAAAAACAGGCTTTAGGATTATGCATTACATACAACAGGATGCAAAATGTCTATACAGTGTAAGCAAACAATCAATCACATGCTATTTTTGGAAAAAAGCAAAGAAAAAAATCTAAGTACTCAGGGTGTAAAACCAATGTTACAGACAAAACATGTCTTTGCTTTAGAAGGTGAATAGAAAAGATCATTTTTGGATAGGAGCCTCCCTCAGGTATACAAGGAATCACATCTGTTCGCTGGGCAACAAAAAGACACATTCCTCTCCTCACCTCCACCCAGCGCCGCAGTTTATTCTACTTAGCAGGAGACAAGTGATGCAGCTAGGAGAGTGTGAAGTGCTCCTATGCATCATCATAAACGAGATAAGCAGGATTATTTCCTAAATTACAAACACCTACACCTGCAACAAATCACCAAGAGGAGCGGGTGATGCTGTGGGTGCAGCACAGGCACAAAGATGCGTGCTTTTAGCAGGCTTTTATCAATGCTGCTGCTGCTTTAGGAGCAGGACACTGGCGTGACTTTCTGGTTACATGTTGACTTTGCCTTGTCTTTGTCTGAAGAAGGAAGGAACAGTATATTTCTGTACTTTTTTACACGTGTTTTGATTGCACTGTTTCTCTTGACTTAGTAGAGGAAAGGGTAGGCCTCAATAGAGATCTCGGAGGCCATCGGTTCCCTGAGGTACGGCCTCAGTAGGAGGATTTTTTTGTTGTTGTTTTTCTTGCTTAATTAACAGATCAGATGTGGGAATAATTATGAATAAACATCAGGCAATGTCATTTAGAGACCGGTCACTTTGACTAACCCGTGATGAGTCTATACAGAGCCACACAAGGGATTAAGCTCCCAGCACAGCTGTAACCAGCACTGAGCACATCCTGACTCTGTTCTCTGTGCAGGGCACAGCCCTGACATTCTGCTTATTACATCAAAATTCAGAGTTTCCAGTGAACAGTCCTATTTCGGATCTCAATGGAAGCTAATAGCGGTCCTCCTCACAGTAACAGTCTTTTTCCAAACAAAGCCAATATTGGTATAGCAGAAATGATGCTAGTAAGAAGTGATGTGAATTGGTAACAAAGAAGCTTGATCAGCATGATGGAGACAGTCACAGACACAAATTAAATCTCAGACACAAATTAATTTCTCATTCATTTTTCTGTAAACCAGTGCTACAAAACACTTTGTAAAAGTTGCAGTGAAGGTAGCAGGTGGAAATTATATTATGTCATGAGCTAAAAATATTCTCTGTGAAGAAATTTTAAACACATAAACTTTTCCTTTTTTTTTTTTTTTAGTGCATCAAAATACATGCACAGCAGATCTGTGTTTTGCTACATGGTTTTATTTTTTAAATTGCCCGTCTTTTTTATTCGGTAGTCTTATAAACATAAAATTGATAAAATGGACAGCATTCTTTCTAAGCTAGCTTACATCTCTCCCTTTATGAAAGCTTCCTAAACATGCAAGCACTCCATAAAAAAGTAACTGGTGCATGCAGAAGCAATGCAGTTCACAAATGAAGCAGTATAATGTCAATGGTTTGAAATTGTTCAGTCTCAGTTGTTTTCCAAGTCAATGCACTGGCAGTCTTGCCTGAATGCAACTAGTCAATAGAGGGAAAATAAATAGAGCATTTCCAGAATTCACCCATCAGCACTGAAAAGTGTCTGCTTACTATTACACAGTTTTAACATGTCATAATCATTTTTCACAGTAAAGAAACCCTCCTCATACCTTGGACAAAGAATGAATGACTATTTTAGCACCCTATCATTTCTTCTAATAGAAATTCCAAGCAAAGTGCATTGATTATAGTATTGTAAATAGCATGTGGCATTAAAGTAGATTGTGAATCCTTCAGCCTAATTTTAATGCTACATTATGAATAAAAAATTCTGATTTGGATATTTAAAATCAGAGACTTCTGTATTTGGACTTTATTTAACATCTCTTTAGGTATCTGTACATTTTAAGAGCTCCCTGTAATTTCAGGTAGAGTTCAACAGCACAATTTATGCACACAGTATTATTCCCATATAGAATCCTATTGACTATTCAATTGGGTAAGTTTTGCTCATACAGGTAAAAGCTTTAGTGGCACAGCTATATGACTCTAAGCGCCCATACATTAAGAAGCAGAGGGATACAACTGTCCATATCTTTCTATCTTTTATTTCTCCCATGCCTGTACGATATGCTATGTCAAATAGCACCACTAGGTTGAATACTACACAAAGAAAGAAAGGAAGCAGACAGGACAGCAACATTGCTACACTTTCCTTTTGAAAAAACAGGTTATGCCTGCTTCTCCAAGCATCTAGATGCTAAATTACATCTAAGGTGCTATGCCTACTTAGATAAAGCCCTTGAAATGCCACATAATTACAGAAAGGATCTACCATAGTCAGAAAAAAATAAAAATAAAAAAGAAGTATATATTTTCCAATCCCCTGCCTTGTTATCTGTCACCTGGATGAAAATCACATAAAAAAATAAAAAAAGGGGAAAAAAAATCCCCTTCAGACCCAAGAACAAACTAACGCCCATGGATATAAATGTTACAATAAAAGAGCAGGACAACTACTAGCAGAGCTTTTATAGCTTAACAGTATTTTGACAACAAATGTTCATATTTCATTTGAAATTTATGAAACCTTTGTGCCTGTAATCCCATGAGCAGCTACATGGTAAATGAAAGTAGCAGGCAGTCTAGATTAATAATATTTCGCTTCATACTGGAAGAGCATTCTAAGGAAAAGAAATCTTGCTTTATCTGCTCTCCCATTTTCCTTTTTTATTTTTTATTTTTTTTACAGTCTCTGTATTGGAGCAGATTCAGAGTTCTAAAACCTGCTTGCAAATACCCACAGATGCCTTATTAATTTATGAGAAACTGAAGGACCCATCACAAGATATAAGCAAGCAATTTAGGAATAGCAAGTAGAGGCGTATGATACATGGCAAAATACTACAGCTCCTAGTGTTAGTGAGCTACCAGTGGTTTAAATCAAGTTCAAGGGGAATATCTGGAGTAAGCTCCTGTACTTCCTAATCTAATAAAAAAAAAATGATATGAAAAAAAAAACACACACCCTATGAATCATAACCTTTGCTTTCACATTTTCACAGTTTAGAAATACATGTATGCTAAAAGCTCAAGTGTGGCTTCTTGCACTTAAATGTATGAGTGCCTAAGTGTCTCTTTCACCAACTCTATTTATCTTCAAGCATATCCAACATAAATAGCCATTTTTTTTCACTTTTTTAAAGTAGTATCTTAGTGCAAGCTATCTTGGCAAACTTGATGTGGGCTAATTATGTGCCTAGAAAGCAGATACTTATTAAAATCCTTATATCTTTTTTGAATTCTCTTGTGGACTTACCTCATATGCACAAGGAGTATTAGGTTGGTAAGGACATACTTTGATTTACTGTTTCATAACAAACGACAAATCAAATGAAATTTAAGGGAGAAACAAAACAAAACAAACAAACAAACAAAAAACAGCTTATTTCAGCTACTGGAAGTACATTTCTTAAAGATAGTTATTAAAAACAGTCCTTTTGACCCCTTTCCATAAAAACTACAACCTTTGTTCAACTACTTTAAATTTCAAGTATTTCTGTAGCATTTCATTTTCTGAATTTTGTCAAAGCTTAACACTTTAGCTTTTGAAAAAAAGAAATCTGAAAAGCAAATACTGAATTTGCCATTAAAAAAGTTAAGCAAAAATTCATAGGTATGTGATCTGTAAGATACTGCAATAACAAAAATACTTGCTAAAGAAATAGGCATGTAGGTCAAAAACATTGTTCACTGGTGGGTGAAAGGCCAGGAAAACACTGGGTGAACCAGATACAGCTGGGGAAAACTGAATGATGGAACAGAGAAAGAGTAATATAATAGCAAAGTGAAAAAGAGAGCCTAGAGAAACTGTTTTACTCACCCAGTAAAACAGGTAAAACAGTGCATTAGACAGCTTTAGGAAAAGCACACAGAAGATACAGAGGTAAAGGAGGGTACCTGAGAACAACATTACTGTGGATGCCATGTCACTAAGGGGCTTTGCCATTTCCAATCTATTGGACTTACAAAGAGGTAGAGATATCTGGCTAGGGTACCAAATCACTGAAAATAAATTACAAATAAACCTTGTTATCTGTGACATGCATACAAACTACTTTTGTGACTGAAAGAGATTCCAGAAAGACATCCTCATCATAAAGGTCTAAGACTTGCCATCTGGAGCAGACCACTGGTCAATATTTTGGTAGTGATGAAAGGAAGAAGTGTTTCTGGAAGATATTGCCAAGAAGTGAAAGACAAAACCCACTAAACGTACAGTCCTGTGTTTTCACTAATATATTGCAATTAATGTTTACCACCAAGAACAGAAGATAAGAGCTATATTGCTTGAGCTCTTTCCTCATAAGAACACGTTGGATTTTCAAATATATTAGCATCCAAAGAAAGGCTTCCACCAGCATCTGTGCTGAGTGGGTTCAATAACAGTCTAACCAATTTACTATAAAACTTTCATAGAAGCATTACATACCTGCATCAGGTTCACAGTTTTATTAATTTACACTGATTTTATGGTTTCTTGAAGTTCTTACATCTGAAAGAATGAACTGATATTCAAAGAAAGCTGAGTCTAGTGAGAAAATGATCTGCTTAAACACCATTCAGTCTCATAAAAGAGTAACTATACAGTAGTTATAATACTACCTTCCATAGTCATAAAAACTGATATAGGTATGATCAACTAAATCAGTTAATAACTTCCGTTTCTTCTAATGCAGGAAAAAAAAAATTACTGATCAGCTTTGTGGTTTAAATACTAATTTGGGGATTTGGGGTCAGAAGGCAGAGGGGCGCATGCTGGAAGAAAGCAGGCCAAAGGGAGTTCGGGGTTTGTCTTTCTAAACAGAAAGGTCCAAGAAGGGATTACACTTCTGAGTTCTCTTTCAGGATGCTCCATGGCAACGTATTGAAGACAGGCATACTTTCCAAAAGACTGAAGCATTAATGTATTTTAATATTAATATATTTTATGAAGTGAGATTTGATCAGATCCTGCACGGCAGCCAACTAAGTCCAAGAACTAACTTTAATTTCTACACTTAGGTTTGGCCAGCAATTCAGACGAGTATACACTGTACAATATTATATTACTTATGATAGCAGAAACTATTCAATTATTGAGTAGCTATGCACCTATCCAGAGCCTAAAATCCAACTCCGTTATTTACACTTACATAATAATTCCATGATAGTACATCTCCTCTATTACCCTACACATAAGCACAGTTATTTGCAATAACCGATATTTTTTAAATCTCCCCAAGAAAAGACAGTAACGTGTACCGCTGTGCATCAATAAGATGAGAAACAAGAGTGGTGTGGAAGAAAAACTTGTGTGAAGTAGAGTGGATTGTTTCCTACAGGTAATCAGATGGCTTTGCTAAGTAAGAACTAACTGCCCCACTCTCCTAGACCTAGACCACTCTCTTACACAGGTCTAGTTTCTTATTTTAGACTTCAAGTCTCTCAAGCTAAGTAAATGGACTGAAGCCAGAAAGCTTGCAAGTTTGTGTACTTTCAAGTAAAAAAAAAACTGTAAATAAATTGGGAATTCTGGGGAACGGAGTGTGCTTAACCTGGGCCTGCTCTGAACTTATTTCCCAGCTGCTTAAACTTTGGTACTACCCCAAGAAACAAACAAAAACTTTTAGTGAGTAAACAGTGGTCATTGGCTCTTACGGCAGTTCCAGAAGAGCAACTCCAAGAAAGAAGCTGTTGTGACTTCGAAGTATCTTAGTTCCAGAGGCTATTTTTATCATCTGCAGAAATCACGTTTCTACATGTGTACATAACTTGAAAAATAAAGCTACACTAAAGTAGAAAGCCTAGCCCAAGTAATTTATTTTAACATTAATTCTCCTAATAATTTCTCCACACTAAAATTAAATTAATCAAACTTGGATAGTTTAATATCAGAGCACTGTCTTTAAAGGTATATTTCCTAAATAAGAAAATATACGTTTTTCAAACAGTGACATCTGTAATGTATGTTTGAAGTAGAGAAGGATATGGGGGAATCTGATAAAACTTGGGGTACTAAATCTTGAATATACAGGAAAAAAAAAAAAAAAAGGAAAAAAAATCACTTCAAGAAAGAAATACCACATAATGATTTGGGGGCTGAAAAGGAACAAAGTAACCAGGTAAAGAGACCAGCATCAAAACACCAAAGCTGTACTTTACTCATCCCGATGAGGCTATTTTTCAAGCTGGATTTGTCACAGACAAAATGCATCAGGCAATATACTCATACCATGATGTAAAGTTTACTTCAAGGTATGACATAGAAGGGAGTAAACAAGTGAAAGAAGTCAATGAGAAATTTTATATTAATATCAGATAGGTCCATATTTCTGTAATGGATATGATTTCACTTAGGTGAACCCTCTATGGATTTTATAACCACTCTTCTCAAAGGGCCCAGCTGGATATTCCTTCTGTACTTCACCCCAGTGTCCTGGGCCATTGGGTGACCTCAGATTGTACTATTGGCAGTTTTTAAACAAAAATTCTGGTCTCAGTTAAGAATTATATTCATAAAAAAAAATTAAAAAAAATATTTATATTTTAGTAAATTATATCATAAATCAAGACACAGTACTCTCATAGAGTCCTAAATGACTTTACTATGCCACCCACAAAGACCACGTTAACAAGGAGTGTTGATGCACAGATAACAGCTACCCATCCAGCAGGCATTTATTGGGTTTTCTCCCATCTTCCAACCTCATAAAGTTTGAATGTAAACTTCCCAATAAAATGTAGACAAAAAATGCAGCTACAGCTATTAGGGAACCCCAAAATTATAAAAATGCACATACCTCTGAATGCCTGATGTTTCATTCCAAAACTATTAATTGTTTATAACACTTAGCTGAACAAATGCTTTAACATATTAAACAGTTGAAGGCTACAGTAACTCAGATTTCCAATCTGATCTCTCTTTTGCCATTTTAGAGCAACAAAACAGAAACCCAAATGAAAGCCAGGGCTTTTTTTTTTTTCCTTCCATTAAAAAAAACAAAAACAAACAAACAAACAAAAACTAATAAACTTTATAAATAGATGTATTTCAGATGTAGAGACTAAAATCTATTTGCATTTCATCAGCCAAGAATTAATAATGTTGAACATAAACACAATTTCTATGAAAGTATTATGAATGTGGTAGCTGTACATTCATTCCAACTAATACCTTTTATTTGTCTTTATGGCATTAGACCAGTTCTACAACACACAAGAAAAAGAAATAGTCTCTGTTTTTTTTGTCTGTCTTTCCACAGGGAAGATGAAGACTGGTCTGGTTTTGGAGAGTAGTTTAGTGCTAGTGGTAGTTTGGTTTTCCCCCATGTGCGTCTTCCCAAACTATACTGAAAGAAGTAAAAAGAAAACTATCCTGATTTTTCTCAGCAGAAGTGGATGGGGTTATAAATTGCTCTGAAAGCTCCCTTGACTTTAAAGTGATATCAGATTATGCTCCTTTACATCAGAAAACTGCCTTCTCTGCTAAGGATGATTTGTCCCAATGCTGTCTATTTCCTTAGCTGTCATCTTCTGCTACTCATACTCTTTCCTATTCCTCATACTTGACAATTTATTTTCTCTCTACCCATTCCTGCACCCCTCCAATTTCTTCATCCCTGGATAACACCAGTTTAAACCAACTAAAAGCCCAGATGAAATATAAAGGGTACCCACCACTAATCTTGGTTTACTTATGTGTTATGCTTCATTTTGGCCATCTTAACTACTACGCAACTTACAAGAGAAAGGTTTTGCCACTTCATAAATTAAATAAAATGATAGTATGAGGGATTCTGAGTAAACCTTTGGCATGATATCAATTATAATAATTCATATAGTGAAAAAAAATGACAATAATTTAGAACTTTAGTTAGATCTAGGTAGATTTTGATGGAAGTCTCCTTCATCTGCAGGTTTTATAGTTAGAAATTTCAATTGCTGCCTTCAAGAAAAGAAATCAAAGGCCAACAAGGAAAATAAAAACAGTCAGTTTAAATGATGTATCAACCAGGGAACCATAAGGTAAATTGAGATATATACACTTATGTTACAAGTAACTCATGGCAGTCAAGACTTCTCTTTTCTGGTATAGAATCAATACATGGCTCAGCTTCTTCAAGAGAAGCAAAAGTAAAACATATCCTATTGGAAAAGAGATGATCTTACATATAGTATAAACAACTGAACCAAGTAGATAATAATAATATATATATATAAAATAGTTATTTTCACCTTCAGTTAAATTGTGCCCTATTTTATAATGCTGAAATCTAAAAAATCTTAAAATAACAAATCCCTAGGCACCTACTAACAAGGGTATTACAGAGATTTAGGGGCCTCTAGTGATTTCTAGAGTGCTAGTTTCTGTACCAGCATCAAACTGATGTTTCTGCATTGAAAAGCTGCAGTCGATTATTCTCGTATTATTTTGTTTTTGTTATGTGTGATGGGGAGAGTATTATTTTCTATTGCATTAGTGCTCTGAGGGCTCAGTCAAGATCAGGTTTCATTGTTCAGCACAACGACAAAAACAGACGCAGAGCGCATTCCTTCAGCTCCTGCAAGCAGAGACTCCTACCACTCATCTTCACTATTTCAGAGAACCAAATCCCGCTACAATATCCCTGTCTGTGGTATACGGCATGTAGAAACACGGATTAGCACAAGCCTTGTGTGGGCACAGGCACCCAGAGTCTCCTCTGCCTGCACACAGGTTGTAAACAAAGTTACCAAGTTTGGAGAGCAGACTTAAAGGCTGTTCATTTATTTTTAGTTCAATAACATTATGCATTGCTTACAACAAATGAAACCTATGTGTGGTGAATCATTCCAGAGTTTTCCAGCTTATATTCTCTTGCCATACCTTTTCAAGATTGCGAATTGTTTTAAGTATTAGAGTACAGTAAACATAGAAAAAAAAAGAAAAGAAAAAAAAAATCAGCTGTTGTCTTCATCAAACCAGCAGTCATGACATACTTCGCGTGTGTAGTCTAAAAACAAAGTGACAACAGACCAAAGCTAAAATGTCAAGGCATCTTGGCATGAACACTGACCCAAATGCACCACTTAAGAAGTACAAGTCAGATAGGCAGGGCTTCTCAAGAGACTCCATTTTTCTGCAGCCAAATTTCCTCCCCTCCCACACCCTTTCCTACAGATTTCATTCGCAGAAGCAAAGCGATTTACTCTAGTCACTAGATCTGCAATGCTAAGAGCATTTTTTTTCTTCTCAAAGTCACTTAGAGGGATGGGTAAACCAGACTAGGTTAAAACAAACAAAAAAATGAATTACGGAGTAAAATTTTCACACACAGATATAACTAAACCTTTTTGCTAGGTGGATTAGTTTGCCATTCCTCTGAGCCCTACATTTGGCAGCGAAGCTGCACGCCTGGAGCTGCGACTGGAAAGTATACCGCTGGCACAAAGACGCCATCTATCCCCAGTGCACAAAAATTCCTGAAACAGCCTCATGTTTCGTAAAGAAGCAACAAAGTGGCCTGAGTAGCAAAGTCCAGAAAAATATCTAAGACATATGATTCTTTTGGTAAATCCGGTCCCAAACATTCCTGTTATTCTTGCATAAGTACCCAAGGAGAGAAGATTGCAGAAACCTTCCTGGTAGCTAGGAGAAGAACAAAGGCACTGGCATTCCCTATAAAATCACCTTCATTCTCAAAGCCGTTTAAAATAATCTTTCTAATAACATTTTCTAAAAACATGTATTTTTCCTGTCTCACAGAAATTAAGATCAATTTTTAAAGATGTAGATTTAAGAACATTTTTAAATTTGCACCTTGTTATTTTTCATGTTTCTTTACTCCACAGAAACTATGAACATATGATGCAGTGTGTTCCCTAAATTTAACTCATCCACAACCGGATGGTTTATATATAGTTTGTGGTTCAATACTACAAAAACTCTTACTGTGGACTCATCACTAAAAACAGCTCAACTCTCTCTTTTTCTATATCCTGCCTCAGGCTGAAGATCTGGCAAAAAAATCAAGCGCTGAAGCCTCTCGTGCTGTAGAACAGTTTCCCTATGGTGGTAGTAAACACCCCATAGCATGAGTTGTTTATAATTTATCCAGAAACAAACAAAATGTAATTATATACTCTAGGAAGTTATTTTAACTACACAAGTGGCGGTTAGGCAAAAAACTCTGGTATGGTGTTTCCACATATGATGCCTATGACAAAAAGAAGCAAATAGAAATTATGACCAGTGGTCGTATATTTTGCATCTGAAATATCCTTAAAAGCAGGAGCAGCAGATGGCAGGCAAACTGGGATGGAATTTTTCTTACAGTGTTTTTTTTACAGTGATTGAGTCGATAGTGGACGTTCAGTTCCACTTCCTCTCAGCTACAGAAAGATACATATCCTCATGCAAACGGAGATCACATACTGGTTAAAGATGTTTACAGTGCAACAGAGGCAAAATCGGCCAGTCCGGTAACAGCCATCCTGTACAGTAAGTTCCCTGCTAAGAGCTGTGAAGATACTGGCACAAAAATCTGCACTGCATATTGCTGCAGCATAATTAATTAAGTCTGACAACACCCCTGTGAAATACAATAGGTCTAACCACTAAACCAAATCATCCTTATAAACATCCAAATGTCAGCAAGTGAATTTATGTCAGATTTACTGTTCAATCACAGAAAAAAATCACATATAGCTCCAAAAAAAAGCACTTTATATTAAGTAAAACTCTCTCATATTTTTGAATAATAATAAAGATATCAAAGGTATGACAGCCTTTTTACAGGGATAACACCTCAGAACATCAGTAGATAAATCTCTGAAGAAGTAAGAAGTATTATCACTATTTCCAACTGCAAAATCATGCACTTGACAATTCTCTGGCACTATACATAAAATATTATAACTATTAATACATAATGGCAATCTAAATAATTGAAATAAAACGAAATCTCATTAATATCAAGATTTTGATAGTTGGATAGGTTCAAGGCCATTAAGGCAAAACACATGTTATGGGGTATTACACCCTTCGGATCAGGTGTCCCTAATAACACGCATCGAGACAAACACAGACACGTGTTCCAAAAGTAACTCCAGCTTGGTTCTTTATGACTTCGGCTTGAAGGATCTTATTTTCTGTATAATCTTTAAAGTGAAAGTGCAGTCACTAGCCTCTGGCTGCACTGTTTATCATACAGTCAGTCCACTTAGTGCTGTCCAATTAAAATAAACTACAGCTGCAATGTATCAGTATTTTTTCTATGTATCTGAAAACATTCCTGCAAAGCCCAACCTCCAAAAATAAAACATAAGTGAAAAGCAACAGTTCACTTGGCAGCCATCTAGGAGAGGATGTTTTGACATTATTTTCATGTTATTTAATGCACATTTTCCACTTAAAAACAAGAAGCTCCTGTCACAAATGATTTATATTTGAAAATACTTTATATGACATAAGAAAGGCATATAATGGCTTGTTGCTGTTAACCTTTTAAAATAAAAAAATGGGATACAAACAATCTATATTTCCTTTGATAGTTTCTTTGACTATTTTGCTGCTTACTGTGTCAGCCAGACATTTCAGTGATAGCCAGTGCAATATAGCAGCATTAAATAAAATGCCCAAACTCCATCTGACTTACTACAATATAGTCACTGATTTTTAAGTGATTTTTCCTCTATTGCACTGTTCTAGTTCACACCTGGAAAAATGACAAACTATAAAATTTTTGTTTATCATCTTTTAATAAACTGATTTCAAAATGATTTATTTACATAAATTAGGGGAAAACAGGGTCTCATGACATGTTTGTATCTTTCATTTCAAGGACGATGAAAGAACAGGAAATAAAATGCAAACTTTTCTTTGTTACTGACTTTGTTCCAGTTCTTCCAGGCATCACACTTCTAAACTCAGGCTGCCACCAACAGACAGCACACAGACAAGAAAAGGTGATGTTCATCTGCAAAGCACAGATCTAAGTCAGCATGTAAGGCCTCTTTTACTAAACAACAACTAATGAATTTATATGGTATAAAAACAATGTAATTTGTGTATGCTGTATAAAGTGCCTGTGCAGAAGATTTCTGATTGGACAGCACATCTTGAAATAATTGTTAAAACTCCATATCTAAAAGAAGATTTCGTGTGACTGCGGATGCAAACATTTTCTTACAATTTCTAAAAGTTAGACATTATTTAGATAAAGAACAACACTGCACCTTTAAGAAAATGTTATTTTTCCTGAGGCCCTATCAAGGTAAATTTCATCAGTATTCAAAGAATGAGCAAAGCACTTCAACAATTTATTTCAATAAAAGAAGACTTAGCTGAAAGGAGTATAAATGATGAGAACTTGCTTTAAACTGATTTATTCCCTGCAGCAATAAAAGGAATGTTTCTTCACTCAGCTGTTTAATATGCAAATATGCAGAGCATCCAGCTTCTGACAGCACATCATTAATAAAACCTTGCACTAAGCAGAGCTCCCGATATTTCATCTTGATGAAAATACATGATGATGATTTTAGACTGTATAATTTCAGAGTTGGAACAATGTACTTCCCAGTGATGGAAACTCAGCAATCCACAGTTCTAGTGTAGATTTTTTTAATAAGTTAACCTGTTTCTGTGAGAGGGAGACATCTGTTTACAAGAATAACAAATACAGACAAGCTTGTAACCAAACACCCTCAACTGGACACTCCAAAACTTAGTTTGGGAAATAGTAGAAAATGAATCATTTTGTTTAGAGAAGAACACAAAAGTTTTGTTTTTTTTTTAATCAATTAATGTCTCTCTATTTAGCGAGCTACCCGTGCTAAAAAAAAAAATCCACTTTACCTGTACTTCCACCATCCACTATACAATCTGACACATTTTCAGCAAATATGGAAATTAATGCTATCAGGAAGGAAGGAAGGAAGGTAGGAAGGAAGGAAGGAAGGAAGAAAAAGAAAGAATGGGTCTGCAATTTTACTTCTTTCTATTAATAGCCACAAAGATGAACTCCTATATTTGATCAAGCTGTAGCACTCCATTTCTTGTGTTCATAGCCAAATTAAATACACATCCTTTATTCTTCATTGCTTGTGCTAGAAAACTTACATACATACGCTCTCTCCAAAGAAGTTTTTTAAAAGTCTAAACACCTATTAAATATTTGGAATAGAGAAAGGAATATTTGCCAATACTTTGCTGTGAAGTCTTTCCAGTCCAAAGTTGGAAATTGGAAGATGTACAGAAATACTAAATTTTTCAGATCATCCCTTTATGTAGAACTAACCCCAATAGATAACCCAGAACATCCATTTTTATCTCAGAATTAATACTCACACAGATGATGTTGATCACTTTACACACAAAACCTCAGGAACATGCATTTGCTTGAAAAAGTATGTGAAAATTACCACAATAGTTAAAGTCTGGTAAGTTTTTCATGTTGGTTTGGGGTTTTGGGGGGGTGAAGGTGGGCTTTTTATTATTTTTTATTATTATTATTTTTCTTTTTTTGGCTGCAGTACGCTCTTCTTTTACCGCTGTACTGCTAGGTCAAACATAAAGAGAGACCCCCCTCTGCACTACAAGAACAAGAAAAAAAATGACTTTGCGTTTTAATTCAAAAATATTTCTATTATGAATCAATCATTTAGCGTATTTTGTAGAAGTTTGAAGGATTTGCCTTTGAATCATTCCCCACCGGGTACCTAGGAAACAAAACATCTTCGGGGCTAAATTTCAGGGGAAGTCTTGCAGGTTTTAGTAAACTTCTCCTAGCCAGTACTTTACATGTTTCTGTTTTCTGTGCATGGCAATACTCCTTCATAACTCAAATGGGATTAACCAATTAAACATTTCCCAGTAGTCTCTAAAATAGCTGCTCTTGGCATGTTTTTTGCATGGAACAAACCTCAGCGGGAGGATATGATAGAAATCTTGCACTATTTAAATATAGAATTGGGACATCAAAGAAAGGGTTGTATTGAAATAACATGGATAATTAAGGAAGTGGAGAACAGTAATAACTGATTTACATAAAATGCTAATAAGCCTCTTGACTTGTTCGGCAATTTCTGCTTTAGGCATGGTAACTGCGGGTTCAAATTTGTGTACTAATTTTATTTTTTTTTCTTTTTCTTCCTTTTTCTCCACCTATTTTTAAGCTCTCTACAGCCAGGCTACTCTCTGTCTGGCAACAAACACCTTTTTTTTCGAAACAAAACCCTATTGGAACCTGAATGGAAACTTGTGTAAAAGTTTTGTTCACATTTATATCCACACACGCGTACAATGTACAAAGTGTAAAGGCCTTTAATTACTTGACTGCATGCGTATGGATTCAGACTGCATGCCTCCTCGTTTAGCTCACTTTTGTGTCATGCTGAATAATGTGTTACAAACAATCAATGACGTATTAAAAATGGTAAATGCTCTTCACAATTACCAGGACCTAAAAATTTTGAAAACAACTGGATTGTAATGGGAACAATGTGTTTCCATGGTGCTATGCTTCTTGCTACTCGGATGGGATGATTAGGGCACCGCACCAATGCTGTAGGTTATAGCTATTTTATACTGTACCCTTGTGCCATTTGCTTCTGCAAAGAAATTATATGCCCTGAAATTCTTGTTTTATTTTACTCTGCTAGTGATCTCTCCTCACAGTGCTACAGCAGCAGTGGATTTGAGATGTGAATGTGAATGAGTGTCTGAGCTGTTCCTTCAGGACATGTCTGCGTATTGACCTTCAGCTTACCCTGTTTCCCTGTGAGCCCTCTAAGCATGATCCATCGCTTTCTCAGGCCATTCTCCCTTCACCCCATTGATGGGTTTCAGAGCTACTTAAATTTCAAAGTCCTGATGCGTTGCAGCAGTGGCCAGGGCTCAGCTTTGCTCACTTATAGATTGTACAAGGTCACAGTAAGGGAAGGGGAAAAAAAAGCCAGAGCATTTATCAGGATGTATTGCTTTACTTTTTCTATCCATCACAAAGGCGATGATTCTATTTTAGTGAAAATCCATTGAACTCAGATCAAGTCAGATGGCTGTTATCATTGGAAACTCAAGAGCTGTCACACCATAATCGGTACAAATGATGAACACTGAAATGTGGGGCTTGAGGCCGCTTAATGGTCTTTAGTGAATTTTTTTCTGTTGCTTTTTAAACACCACAAAATCATTTTACTTAAGTAATTTCAATTTGAGAACGCTAAGATTTTGTTATGCAAGCACAGCTGATTCAATTACAGACAATCTGACAACTACTGCGCAATTAAATGCTTTCTACCTGCGTGCCCTCTCCCCCATACACACACTGGTACACACGTGGACCACGCATACAGTCACAACTATTTCCCTTGGAACAGAAGCTGTTCTGATTCTGGTCATCTCCTGTGATACGTTTTCAGCTTACAGTAGTCAATGACACCATGCAATATTAACAGGACCTTCTGCAGCAAAATATTGCTTTGTATTTTGTGAATGAGCTTTGGTAAAGCTTCCTTCTTCTGCGGCTACCCCTGCAAGAAGGAGCTGTGTGTACAAGGGAAAGGGGAAAGGAAGTGGAACTTCATTTCTCTTTTCTCAATGACAAATAACTTGGTGAGTATTAAAAGAAAAGAAAAAAAAAGAAAAAGAAAAAAAGATATTAGTATAATTACATAGGTATTTGAATTTCATCAGAGCATGGTACAGGAGAATGCATGGGGTATAGCCATCACACCTGAGAGTTCTTTCTTCCCATCAGTCCAGGCACGGTCACTATTCTGCTTACACTTCCCTCTTCTTTCTATTAGTTGTTTCAGACTCACCCTCTACTTACTTGTTTTAACTTCATCATATGCACACAAGACCAGCTATCCCAGGTTCTAGGGAACCTTGACAGATAACTAAAAATGCCTCTCTAATTAAGAGAAAAATATCAACAGACAATAATTTTGCTCCACAGAAAGCAAGCCATTCCACAAAATAGTTATTTTCTTACCAAAATCACATAATAAAAAAATTGTTCATCAATTTTCAAAAGAAAAACAAACAAAAAACAACAATGAAACCACCAACCTACATTCCTCACTTCCCAGACAAGCCTGTTCCCCAGACAGATGATTTACAGCATGTATTCAAAGTCTGCATATTGAGCTTCACAGGTTCAAATCTTTGCCTTCGGTACTCCCTCCTCTACAACACCCACCTCAATATGGTGGAAGCTCTGTCTATTATGTAGGAATGTCCTAAACTACCTGGATCTTTTTATTGTTTAGAATTGTGTTTAGATCTTAGGTTTTGACCTCCTCCCATGGAGCGTGAACAATGTATTTTCTATGAGAAGTACCTCAAATCATATGAGAATTCAGGAGGGAGGAAAAGGACAAAGGAAACTTTTCCACTGGATGATGGACAGTACATATTCATTACTACTCTTATTATAAAGAACACACAGCATCTTACAGAGAGAATAGGCAAAGCTTCCTCATTAAATTGGGAGATTTAAGTTACCTGCCACTGCCACATTCACCCAGCCACTCACAGCAGCTTCAGGGCTGTTCCAGTGTGGTTTCAGCTTCTAGTGATCCCCAGGAAGTGCAAAATGGAAAAGAAAAATAAATCAAGTACAAAACGGACTGAAGCCAGGCTGCCGTCTCACTTCCTTCTTATCTGCTCTCTCTTTAGAGCAGCCAGTGCATGCACATTTTGTGGTGTAATGTAGTGACATTTCCAAGCAAAGCCCAGAGATCACACACCTGTAGTTCCTCTCCTTTTTCACCCATCAGTTCTTCCAGAAATCTGGAAGAGTGCAAGGTGAAGGCTGGGCAAAAACTCTCCAGGAGCACTTTTAAAACTCCTGCAGGGTGGCATTAATAAGCTTTAGTGTAATGGAGGATCAACCCCTATGCTCTGTGCTTCAAGAAGCAGAAAATCTTATACAGGCTGATATTATGTCTTCAAATCTTTTTTTTTTTCTTTTATATATATACACATTAAAATAAATATAATTTTGGAAAGCTCGATGTTTAAAATAGTAGATTTTTCCATAATGAGAAAAGTACACCTTAATCTTTGGTGTGATAAAAAATTATGATAATTTTTGTGGATATTTTAAATGTCCCAAGTAACAGTTCATAGACTTTTAACTGCAGTCACCTGTGCATACACTGCACGCTTAGGGAAGAGCATACAACAAAGTAAGATCTGAGTTACGATGCATTTTCAGCAATGCAATGTCTTGGGCAAATAACCAGTTTCCTCCTATGCTACAGTGGATACCCAAAAAGATGTAACAGCTACAAACATATTTACAATGCTTACAATGTGAAACTTCCATCACCTCTCTGCCTCTTTTTGACAACTGTCTCAGTGCTGGGCTATTTGCAAAGGAGATGTTACACAAATCAGACATTTGCATTTTTATTCTTTAAACCTCTTGCTTCCTAGCTTATCCCAAACTTTTAATGCAGCTTTTCCTCCCACTTAGAAGAAATATCTTGACCATTTCCAACCGCCCTGGTGTCTTCTGTCATCCTTTTCGGACAGCGGGCAGCAGTGGGAGGCACTATTTCACATGGGCATTTAATTCCTTTTGTTGTAAGAAGCCAAGAAACGGATATGCTTACTTCAGGGCATGTGCTTCACAGGTCCCGCTGCAGCACAGCAAGGCCTGACTTCTTAGTTTTAATGTCACACGGTCTCCCAAAGAGCAAGGGCCTACCCAGGTCATTTTTCTTCTCCCCACAGTCAAACTTTTCAAGAATACATTTGTAAAAGTCTGAATCTCTCTGGTAAAGACTGGTGCAAATCCTGACAGCTCAGTCTGAACACAATTAGAACCTCTCTCTCTATGCAGTAGTTTAAAAAGAAAAAAAATATATGTAAACAAAGCCAATTGAAAGCCTTTAGCTTCTATTTTGTATCAACATAGACATGTTTTCATCATATTGCTCTTACAGGTTGTGAATCTTAATTGGCCGATGTCAGTAAAGTGCTCTGAAATCCTGATATGGTATTGAAGTTACCATAGAAATATGTAACACTTGTCATCGATTCACTAAATACAGTTCACAGAGAAACAGAAATAAAAGACAGAGCATGGATTCTGCAATAAAAATATATACAGCATTTCCAACGAGCTTCAGGAAATGAAAGAACAAAAAAGGCTCTCTTAAGCAGTATCTGTCAGACACAAAATTCACTGTAACTTCCATCACCTGAGAGGTGCTTTTCCTTTTCCGTGGCTTATACTGCCTTCAGCTAGCAGGGACGGTGGCTGTAGGAGTGCAGAAGAGGTGGCACCTCTGCTTGGGAAGGGAGCATGGCGGCTGCCCCCCGCAGCGCAGTGGGCACTTGCACACAAAGGAGGCCTGTCATTACATGTCCCCATCCCAAGTAACAGCTTTATGTTCACTTCCACCCACCAGAGATGTCAGCAAGGCAAACAAAGTTATGTGGCAACTGCTACCATATTTTACCTATCTATAAAAATACATTTAAACGTGTGGGATATAAGGTTAGCGGAGTGACCTTGAGGTACAGACTTCGGGCTAGTAATTCTCACATAACCGCGTCTTGAACGCTGCAAATCAGAGGAAAACCAGTGGATGACACCGATACACCAACTGTGAACATCCACGTGGAAGAATTAAACCTGCTCTGTGCTTTAACGCGACCCCCGTCTGTGAACTGGGAATGCTTTTGTGCTTAGTGTGCTGCCTCATAGAGCAGACAAGCTTCTTAATAACTGGATGGTAGGAGAATTACAGTAAAACTTTTATCTTTACTGTTAAATCTCTCTTTTCAATCCCTAATCTCCCCATGAAACAACTTAACAATGCTCCTATTAGGTAAGCAAGGGACAGAGTGGAGGCAAATCCCCAGTGAATCACCGCGGCTGCTCCTGCGTCAGCACTGGGGCTCCCAGCCTGGACCTCGCTACTCTGCACGTCCGCTCGTCCCTTTTCCCAGCCGCACGGGAATCAGCCTCTGCACATTAGCACCACAAAACAGGGTGCATTTCAGAGTCTAACTAACTTTACTTGAGGTTTTTCAATAACCTCTGTGGTATTTAAGCAAATCAGATTAAAAATTGGGGCCATATAAAGTATACGGTTAGTTAATAGCATCGGATAGGAAGAAGATGCGCACACCTATCCATGGCTCTTTGCCGGCTTGGATTATCAGAATTAGGGTATGAACTTGGGATCTCCCAGTGAACAGATGCTAATATGCTGGTAGAAGGTCATCAAAGCAGTCTGACTTCGAATACCCTGTAAAGATACTGAAGTCTCCCATTCCTTCGCTATCTTTTGTCCCTATCAGGTTTACCTAATAGATGATCCTACCAATTCACATTGGCAGTCCTTTGTAGTGTAATGAACACTATGTGGTCTGATGAATGCAACCACTGCACAGAAAACGTCAGTTCTTTCATTAAGAAAACCTTCCCAAGTTCATTGTATTGAACCGGCGCTCCAGCTATTAGGCTGATACATGACACAGTCAATTCCAGTTACACTTTAAGTGACTATTCATGTTCAGTGAATTCAATTTTTAAACCTAATTTATATATGTTTAGATATTTACATGAATGCACATTTCTTCCAGCTTCCTCTTATAGGCGTTTATCTGAGTTTTCTCTTACTGCGGGGTGGGGAGAGCACAGGGGGAGGAAAGGAACTGTATTTCCCAACAGATCCTGGAAATGCATGGCTGATGGAAAAGACAGAAAATCATAGCAGCAGCTTCCTGAGAATACACTTGCACTGAATTGCTTATAGGTAAAATAAGTTACAGGGTTTGCATTTTTTCTTTTAAATAAAATGTCTGCATGGATTTCTTTCAACAATGACTATTTTTTCACATTTATTTCTTAGGACTCATTTTCTGATATTAGCCAATATCAGAAATATATATATATATATTCATATATTAATATTAGCTTCCTAGTACTCCCAATTAGTGGCATGTAAACTTTTAAACCAGGTAATGAAAAAGTTAAGCTATTGCTGGTACTGAACAAAAAGCATCAGTTCTTTCGTTAAGAAAACCATCCCAAATTCATCGTATTGAACTGGGACTCCAGCTATTAAGCTGGGTGATGACACAGTCAATGCCAGCTCTGGTATCAATTCAGTTTAAGCATCTTTTCACTATTGCTATCCATTTTGTACTTTCTTTAACTGACTTTGTTTATTGATAATTATTAGAGGACCACTGGTTCCAAGAGATAGGTAGGTATCTTCTTGTTATATGTATCCTCTACAGCCCACAGTAATAACATTATTTCTGTACAGATCGTGCTAAAATCTTTGAGGCATTTACAGTATGTACAGATCCTGGTGCACAGATACAACTCCTTAGAAATAAAACAATAGATAAAGTCTCTTCTTGAATCATTTGGATATCCAACTAAAGAAATTAATCTTTCTGTATTCAAAAAGAATACAGTGTCCTTATTTTGAAATATATTACAAAAATGATTCCATTAACATGGATTTGTTTTAAGTTAAACTATCAAGTCTACATTTCTACAATGGGAAAAAAATAAAGTTAATATCCTGACTTCACCAGGCTTAACATGTTTGTGGACTAAGCCTCTACTGATTGAGAAGCAAAAATACCTTTCTTAATACTGCATTTCATAAGAGAAATTACAATTATGGGATGCAGGGAGTTCGTGGCTTGATATACTTTGCAAGCAGAGAAAGGGATGCCCTTCAAAGTTAGAGGGTAATCATTACTGACCTTGTGCATTCAAGACAGCATAGCAGGTTTCTATATAAAGAAACTTACAGAGAGGTCATTGAAGCAGTAGTGAAGAGACAAAAAAAGAGATCGGACAGAATAGAGCATCGGTTAAGCAAGTTAAAAAATTAACTATAAACAGATTCAGTAAGTAAAGACAAAAACACTGGAACATTTTCTTTGTGTCATGCAAATTTATGGTTCTGCATTAAATGCTCATTATCAGTTAAGTAGCCTTAACAATGTAATTATTAACTTTTATAGTTTCTGCAAAGTTTTTTTTTCTCTTCTTTTCCAACACAGCGTGAGCACTCTGTGGTTTTTGAACAAAGGGACATGTGCTTAATGCAGGCACTGCGCAGGCAGGATTTTGCATGCTTGTCTTCATTCCTTTACTCATTCACAGGGTGTCTGTTAATCCCTCTTTGTTTTAATTTACCTGTCTGCAAAACAGGTACCGTAAAACCACCAGGCATCTCCCCAGGGTTATATGACACTTAGCTCGGCACTTCAAAAGTACATTTAGTAGAGCATTTTGAAATCATTGAAAGAAAAGCATTACGTAAAGAAAAATAAATTACTTTAGTATGATGATGTTGTTTGGAAAACGTTCAGTTAAAATGCTCTGGTTAGGAATATTAAAACAACCGGGATACACAATGGACACCCTTAATATGCCTTTTTCCTTCAAACAAAATTTTAAAGTAAGCTGTAACACAGAGATGGTCTTATTTACATGTACTTTCTGCTCCCATTTAATTAAATCACAGTCGGTGTTATACAGAATTCACATTTTTTTCTGTTTTCCACTCTAGATAAAAAATAAAGAAACGGAAAGAGAAATAAAAAGAATGAGATCTTACTTCTTCACATTTATAAACAGAGAAGACACAAAGCATTTACCTTTCTGCCACCTGTGCTAATTCTTTCCAACCTACAGCCTCACAGTGGCCATGTAAGCTTGGCCTGGTTAGGCAAACCTCTCTCTGTTGGTTGGTGTTTCAGCTCAGAACACCAGCCTACTGTGCAGGTAGGAAAATGCAATCTTAATACACTGAAAATCTCCACCAGAAGAGTCAATCATTCTTATTAATAGATGTCCACAGCATCCTAGAAACAATTCACTAGCATGACTGTCCTGCCCCTTAAACTTCCCCTCACCTGTCAGCTGATAGCATACTGTTTCCCAAAATATGTTTCATTTTCAAGAGGGAGATTTATTACAGCCCCGTTATCACATTCATACCCTTCCTGAAAAGATAAAAATAAGAAAGACCTTACAAGACGATGTTGTAGCAAAAGCTAAATCATAAATGTTTGATAAGGAATGGTTAAATCTAGACAAATAACTGTTCAATCCCACTTTGTATTAGGCAGATAAAGTCATACAGGAAATCAATGTGATCTATTGAAATGAAAAAATGTCCAGCTTAGGGACTATGCAGTGTTATAGAATATGTGACATTATAAAAGGGCTGCTTCCATAAGTATTATATAACAAGAAGTTGCATAGTTTTTATTTATTTTGTGTTTATGAGTGTAAAAGCAGGATGTGAAAGTCACTATTTGTCAACAGGGCAAATGTGGGCAGCAGTGAAGTAGGTGAGTATTTATAACCTTTTTACTTTCCCACTCTCGAAGGGAATACATAATCCTCTCTAGGGATAAAAGGAACTTCAGTCACCCACTAGCCCTGGGCTCCTTTTTAGCACAGGCTGACAGATGTGCTAAAATTATAAGTGAAGTGTTGTGATGTTGACTCCTAAAGCAGCAATCATTAAGGTTGAAATTAGTATCCCCCCCCAGCCATTCAAATGTTAAAAAGTTCTGACACCAGGCATAATTGGACAACTTTACCTAGTGGGGATAGCACTGCATTTTATCCTACTGACTTCTTTCTGCCTTTTTCATCCCTGCTCCAATTTAAATGAAGCAAAACAACTTTTCATACATCTTTCACTTACACAAAACAATACAAAAATCTGCTTATGCAGAAAGACATCTCAAAAGCAGACATATGAGTTCACAACTACATATACAAGTAGTATTGTTTAAGGCTATATTATTTCAGCTGACAACAGTATTTTAAATAAGATGCAGTTAGAAAAAAGACTGAAGGAAAAAATAAACAGATGTTCTAATATGTATTAGCATCTGCTGAAAGAAAATACTCATTTGAAAATGTAAAATATACTTTTCTGGCTATATGTACTAATTAGTTGCATGCAGCGATCAATATTTCATATATACTTGTATATATATACCTGTATATACCATATATACTTGTATGTACCTGAATATGTCTCCAGCAAATACAACAGTTGCTATAAATGACAGTAAGTGTTAAAAGTTTTAAGGAATTCACACAATTAGATTTCAGGTCATTTAGATCAGCGTGAACTAAAAAACATGTTAATGTGCTATCCGCACTACCACGTCCACAATACTGCTGAGTTTGACACATCATTAACTAATGGACCATCACCTGATAAATACTGGATGTGTGTGGATGACTAAAGGCTCAAGTTTTCTATACTGGCTGAGACTAATAATGACATAAAAACAGTCGTGCAATTCTGCTTCTAACTACTCTTGTGCTGTCTAAAGAGAAATGAAGGTTATGATTTAAAACAATTTTGTGATAAACCTTCCTTCTTTATTTTATGAGAAAAATGTAAAATATAGCTCAAGATCCACACTGCAAAGTAAAATGTGGGAAAGGTGACTGTGGAAACTAACCGCTGGTTTAAAATTGAATAAAATTCAATGTTTGTGAATGCTTAACACTTTGCTATTGAGAGTTAGATTTAACCGATAAAGGTTGATGAACACATCTATTTTGGGCACAAACAAAGAAAATGTTAATACTGGGACTCTCATCGTCTTGTACTGTATGTATGTCAAGTCACCAGCTTCAGCAACCTCACTGAGGCCTGTATCTCCTCTTTCAGCTGAACCGTACATATTCCTTCTCCTACACCAGGCTCCTGCCCAGGGCTGCTACACATCTCCTTCCAACTATACTGGCCTTACACGGAGGGCAGACACACCTAAATTTCTGTTACACTGCCTTGCTATGCTCCCTCTAGAGTGTGTCCTTCACATGTCCGGCTGTTGAGGACTTACCTGGTCAATGCACAAATCTTGTTCTAATTACAGACATGAGGCAAGTTAAGGTACGCAACTTAGTTCTGCTTTGACACGGCAGCAGCATGCAGCTAATAGCTGACTTGGCTGGGTTAGCCTTTGAGGCTGTTAGCACAACTAGATGGGGAGTGTTAACACAGGCTGCACAGATCCTGGGCCAAGGCCAAGGATCGGATTCTCGTATCTTGGATTCAAAGATATTCTTGCCTCTTTCATCTTATAATTACATTTTTTGCTTTGGACTTGCTGTGATCCATCTCTCTGAGGTTGTGGTTGGTCAGCTCCCTTTCTTCGGTGTTGCCTGCCAGTCCCCTGGACTTGCCATGGCCACCAGCTCACCAGAACTGACCACATCTGTGCTCAGATTTCTGTTCTCTATCCATTCTCTCTGGTTGGCATTGATGATCCTTTCTTTTAACTGTAAGACTTTTATCCAACACATCCACATGAAGATGCAACCCAAAAATATATCACTCCTTTTCTCTCTGCTCCTGCACTCATTATGCTGAGCATCTTTAGAAGAAAACCAACTTACTTCTTCACAATAAATTCATCCTTTCTTCATCTAATACTAAGGTTGTCTATACAGAAATCTGCAATTTAATCTGGTTTCTACCTGATTCACTATCAACATGTTAACACTCATCCTAGATCAACTTGGAGATACTGGTTCTCATTGATGACTTCCTTAAATTTTCAAACAAGCATTTTCATGCTTTCTTTTTATTCTGCTTACAGATCTGCCCACAACCATCTGCAATATTATCTCATTATCTTTCCTCATAACCCACATTAAAATTCTCCTTTTCTTTACTATCTAATCTTTTCTTTTGCATCAAAAAATCATGCCTAAAACAGGGCCTACCATATTGATTAATATGATCTCATTATATGCTTGTTCTTTTTATCTATATGTATCCCTGACTTTTGATTAACACTTAAATTTTAAGCAATACAAACTTGGAACAATCTTTCTGGTTTTATTTTGCGTATTTATTAATATGGCAGGGTCCTCATCTGTGACTAACAGTCTAGGCACTGCAGTAATGATAATTATCATCATCTTGTTGTTCCTTCTTTGTTGATATATAAGCATGTAAACTGGATTTTGTTTTCTGGGGAGGACTGCCAGGGATGATTGTTAGGAGTTCTGCTTGAAGAAGAAACTCGGGTGCTTTTAGTAATCATTTTCAGACTAAGGGCTGGAGTATTTTTTTATTATTATTTTTGTTAATGGAAATTAAGGATGGGAGAATTTTCAGAGTAACAGTCAGGAAAAATGGTTTGGAAAGTACTAATTAGAATGACTTTATGTTATGTTGTCAGAGAAGCAGCATACACATAATGTTTTTAGTAAACGTATTGTAAGGAAATAAAAGAAAAATGAATTGCAAATTATGCTTGTATCAACAAGGACATACTAGCATAATACACCAAAGTGACAGACAGTCTCCACATGAGAGAGAGAACTTGAAATGTTAGCTTGCATAGACAAATCTACCAAAGATGAGAGTTTAAATACGTAGAACCCCATTTAAGAATGGAAGCACCACGTATTCTGCTTCCAAATCTTTATGAGTTGGAGGTGCTAGATTATCTAGTCTGCTGCCAGCACTTGGATTACATTTTAATATATTACCATGCACTAATTCTATTATTAGGGAATAAAAAAGGGACAGAACATGCAAGCATATTTTCATGATCGGATAAACCATATAACTTATTTGGAATAGAAATTATTTGAAGGATATCTAAAGCTCTGTTTTTCTTTTGTAGAATCTGTGATGTGAACCTGAAAACAAAGGAAAAGGGCAGAAAAGCGTGCAAACAAGTTGATTACGACAGTTCTATCATGAAGAAAGTGAAAACAAATGAAATAGACATTTTCTAAATATAGTTTAATTTATAAATAAGTCTTCACATCACAGATTTGTTTATCCTCATTTGGTGATAATTGTTCACAGCAGAATATATCAGAAAATTCTATAATAGGAACCACAGCCAGGAAACGTTAAATAATTAATCACCCTCCCAGCCACTTGCATTTCTGTTGATATAAATGACCGTATAATTCCAAACCCAATTATCACTACTTAGCCATTCCATTTTGTAGTTAAAATCCCACAAAATTAAAGTGCATCAATTGTTAATGGTAATAGACCAGACAAGGGATTAAAGATTATTTTAATGTTTATTTCCTGTCAAGAGGTTTTTTTGGCAGGAAGCACTACAGACAAAAGGCTACATTAAGATGAGATTCATACAATGCATTTAAATCTACTAACTTCTAAAAACCTTATGGTATAATTACTTGTTTAATTTACTTGTTCCCTAAAGATGCCAATGGGGGTTTATCAAGCCAATTTCATTACATTTGCTTCTTAGAAATCAAAATATTCTTTTTAGCTTTTCAAAAAGCAGTCAAGCTTACCATAAGCACAATTCTAACAACAACAGAAGTGAAAAAGGAATAGACTACACTAAAATACATGGGCAATCAGATCACCGTCTGGACTTTTTTGTGTCATATCCTGCTTGGTTTATCCTCTCTTACTAGTGCCACTAGGTATTTGCATAAAAGATTGTGAACACACTTAAAACAGTCGCTTTAGTACCAATAAAACTTCACTAATTACAGAACTTTTCATCTGCCACCAAAACTGTGACTTTTTTCCACTTTTCAGAGAAGTATTTATGCAAATGCTTTATATACGTGCTTTATAAATTTGGGGAGGGGTCACAGTGTGCTGTTTCAGTAAGCAGAAAGAGTAAACTTAATCTTATGCACTTCAGAAAGGCTTTTTATCTATGTAAAGTTAGAGACATGCATGTGTATCTTGGGTCTTCTCTTACAAAACCATCAGATTTGGAGCTGGTAACAAGTGTAACAGTTGTTTCAGGCTGTGCAACCTCATTCATTTGATTCCAGTGCCTTTTCTGTATGAGCAGAAATGGACACATGCACTAAAAACAAAAGTTGAGTGGGAAATGTTTGAGTCCATGTGCACATGCATGCCCTTCCTTGCCCTTTCAGCATTAATGGAGAATTCTCCAAAATCTCTGGGCAATTTACAGCACAAGAACATTATAGACTCTAAAACCATATATTTTTCCTGCAGAAAACTCTTAGCCTGCATATACTCAATTAAATAACACACTAAATCATAATACAAATAACACAGTACATAATCACTTCATACTGTGTCAGTGGCAGATATTGTTGCTTACTCTGTTTCAAACATTTCGTTAGGAGTATAGCTGCTGCTGGGCTGAAGTTGACTTTCTTTCATTCATTCACTTCTCTCTCCCCTTTATAGGGGAGAAAGACGGCCAGGACAGGTCTGTGGCAGTAACACTTTGGAGCTGTCACAGGGAGGGGATTTATAGCCCAAGAGATTGCTCAGGAGGGCAGTGAAGAAGTTCTTACCTAAAACCAGGATCGCCTGGCAACAATATCACTAGTTTGTGAGCAGCGAGTTTATGAAATGCCCGGTAGTGTTAGTAACTCAAATGTCATCAGATGCAGGTATTGAGAAAGAAGCTTCTAACTGAGACAAACTGGAGTTCTAATTGTTGCCAGAAATTACATTGATTATGCATGTTTGGCATAAAGGAGCACTGCAGATTTAAAATTGCTATATAAAGTGCTTTTCCCTCATTTTTCTTTGTATGCATGCCCCTTGTTCTCCACTGTCCAGCCTTGCCCCGTCTGCATGCCACCCCCCCAAAAAAATTTAAAAAAAAATAAAAAAGCACAACAATGTTATGACTCCATATCTCTTCTGAGATTTGTGAGAGCAAGTAGACATGGTATGGAAAACCATTCCATAACCTTTCACCAACATAAAATTTACTGTGAATAAGGCCCTAAAACTCTATGCTCAGCTCTGATTTAAAACTCTGAATCCCAGCCTCCCAAGAATACTTCCATTATAATAAATACCTCACCATGACATGATATGCTAATTATTTTGGTCCTAGGGAGAGTTTAAAGAACCTATCCACAAGCAAGCTGTACCACAACTCTCGCTCAAGTGGCCAGGACAGGATCTGGCCTAAAGTAGGTATTTAGGTACCTTATTTAGCTGGTTCTAGGTATTATTTAAGGTAAGAAAATGCCAGTCATCCTAGCTTCCTGTGCCCAAATGGTACCAATGTGGTAATGAACAAAGCAGGTTTGGTTTTCTAGGCTGAAAATTTCTCCATAATTTTCGACAGTATTTAAGACTTTATGAAGGAGAAGAGTTAATTTGACTATGGAAACAATACTTCCTTCAAAACTCTAATGTTCTGTATCTTTTATTTTTAAATTGTGGCATTAATAATGGTCTCAGCAGCAAGTGAAGAAAACATGTGAAGTATCTGCCCTCTTTATAGATTTCCTGTTTCTGCAATTTCACTTGAAAAATGGCAGTGCCCTGCCATCTGAAGTTTCCAGTTTGTTTAACTCTAAGCAAAAGACAATTAAACAACCTACAGTATATGGTCATGAGAGTATAATTGCTCACCAATGCTAGTCAGCTGCCACAATGAGCAGCAGTGTTTTAGTTTTACCAGCCTAGCAAGCCTGTGGGAGGTTACTGACTATGGTAAGGGCCTCATGCTAAGGAGAAAATATTTCATGGGTAAAAGAAATTTCCACAGTGTTCTTGAGATGCTGAGTTAACACCAAGTAAAATGAATAGCCTTCATGCTGGACATGTATCTAGAAGTACAGGGCATGCTTTAATAACTTCTTAGAAGCCAAAAAATTACTATTTCATTATCTGAGAGATTTTTTGTTTTCTCACACACTTTCTTATAATTCTCCCATCTTCCATAAAAAAAAAAAATCTTTAAAAATCCTTGTCAGTAAATTTATATCCTGAATCTACAGCTCTTACATTATTCTCTGCAACACGGAAGTTATAGGTGAGAAATGAAGTATTGGACTTTAATAGGAACTTTAAAAGGAAGTTGATTTAAACCATCCATTCTTCAAGTTTTAATGAGAGACAAAGATAAATCGAGCCTTTCTAATCCTGCTTTGGGTAGAAATCATACCCATACCAGTCTGACCTAAATGAGTTCCTGTGTGGGAGACATTCAGTGCAGCTTTGTGTATGATCCGGTGTTCTCACAAAGACTTTCTGAGTTGGTCCTATTTTGCCATTTATAGACAAGTGACTCGTAGATACGACTATCACAGCCCAACAACTACCATTAGTCCAACATCTACCTCTCCTATAGGCTGAAACAACAATAGCCAATGCACATACAAGACATTGTAGTTCTCAGTCAGTCTAGCACACTCTCAGGATTACCTGCTATCCACATCAAAGACAAAAAGCACACCATTAACATCATTCCCTGGAATGGCAATGCAAGGAAATTCATATTAATGGTAGCCTAAGAGTAATCACAGTAGACTCTTGGCATTAAGATGAGGAATATTAATTTTCCAGAACATAAAAGCATAAATGACACCTACATCTCTATGCAAAACCAATGCAAATCAGTTGCTTAAATGCAATTTAGTTCATGATTCTTGGTATATCAACACAGAGACAGAACTCTGTACAATCAACAAGACAAACAGGTAAACTGTACTTCCAGCCACATGTCATTACTTAGTCTTTTTTTGTTTGTTTGTTTGGTCCTTCTTGGTATGCAAGAAAATATTAGTTTTTTAATGAGTGCAAAAATAGAACACAAGGCATATGCAAGGTGATAATTTAATGGTTGGACAATAGATCTTAAGAGTAAAAGGATAATGAAATGAATTAAAAGGGAGGAAATGTAACCATTTAATATGATGTTTTAATCTTACTAATATCTGTACTAGAGAGTTAAGTAAGTTCCCACTTTCTATTTAACAAAATAATTTTCATGGATTTCTGATTAGTTTCTTTGGTTATTTATTTGAAAATACAAGAAAATTACTATATATAACCTCGTAATCATTACCAGTGTGCCATACTGGGAAATGTAACTCTAATACACCAGAGCAGATTTCTCAAGGTACTGTCTCTCATGAACCTCCACATGAAGTTTGCAAAGTATCTGACTAAAAGAATGTTCTTTGTTTTTGTTTCTGCTTTTCTAAGTAACTGCTACCTCTACAGAGTCATTACAGAATTAGAATAGAATCTAATCTGTTCTTGCAGAGCTATGTTGACATCGCATCACCAAAGGAAATAAAACACTTCTTAGGTACTGAGGTGACTGGTTACAGCAGCGACTCCACACCAGCCTAAGACACAAGAAGATGAAAACTGCCAGTTTTATGTGGTAATCCTTCCGCCTAGAAGTGTCTGTTTAGAGAATGCACGTAGGCAAGAGTAGGATGTAACATAATTTATTCAGCAATAACACTATGGGGCACAAGTGCTGAAAACAGGCTCACACATACCCCTCCTTCCCAGTTTTCCATTGAGCTAAAGTGTACGCATGAATATTAAATATTTATTCCTTTATTCATACTGCTGCCTGTTCCTTCTTCTCATTTATTTACTTAATTTCTTTATAAACATTAAGAATTAACTCACACTGAATAAATAAATCAAAAGATGAGGAACCTGAAAACAGACAAAAAGCTCTGGGAGTTTTGCTACTGGCAAAAGACAAAATTGCTGCTCATGGATGTAATGAGTCAACTACCAACATGCAAATCTGGCAGAATTCCTGTATTTTAGAATCACAGGATATATGACCTCATTTTAGCATATACAGGTTTTTCTAACAAAGTTGATTCTGCAGGTATTTTTGCAGTTGGTTTTAGTTTCTTCTGTCTTCATGCCTCCCTCAGAACTGTTATGAGTTCATCAATAATAACCAACGGGACATCTTCCCCATCTCTTTTATCAAAGTCAGAGGAGTTTTCAAATATACCAGGTTGTCAAACATATATACATCATGAGAAAAACTAATTCCTGGGAATAATCCTATTCAAACTGTGAAGAAAATTCATCTAAGTTCAGTTCAGTGTATTTTACTCTGTGGGGTAGGTAGTAAAACGTTCTTCCATCCCGGAAGACTTTATTTTATAATTCTTTCATCTGGGATTCCAGGAAATGTTAAGATGTTAACTATCTGACAGAGTTCAAATCAGTGCCAAGTAGTTTATTATAGCACAGGTTTTATTCCCTGATTCCAGGGGACACGGACTTCTGATGAAAAAGGTGGAATAATTCTTGCCTCAGTGTGTAAAATCAAGATCAATTTAGTAACCCACTCCTCTAATACCGTATGTGCAAAGAAATAATTTAGACTCCTAGTTAATTTGAGTATTGAACTGAAATTCTGCAGCTGCTTTCTGCCAGTCCTGAAAACAGAAATTAATTTCAATGACCAAGTCGAATGGAGTTCTGCTCTGTCAGGTAATTAGTCATCGTCTTTTGCCACTCAGGGTCTATCACTGTGCTAATCCATACATAAACCCCAGTATTCCCCTAGTCACTCACAATCTAAAGAGCTGTTTAACTACCTATTTCTCCCATTCAATGCTACCCCGGATATCAGATGCAAAATGAGCATTCTTTCATGTTTAGCTTTCTTCTTACTATTTACTGCCAGCAGAATTAATGCAACTGATTTACATTTTCTTTTTTGTGTTTGATCAAGTCTGCTGTTGATTAAGTAGAGCTTAAGGGAAAAAATTATACCCCTGCAGCTTTCCTACTTGACTTACCAGTTTATTAATGAAAGAAGCAAGGATATTGATGGCCCAGAAACTACAAGTGCAGCAATTAAAGGGTATGTCCTTCCAAGCTTCTAATTAAAAAAGAGTTCTTTTGTATTAAAAGATATAGTTTAGTGTCATATTTATATCTAATTCTCACTTCTGCTGTTTTGCTTTTTTTTCTTTGTTTATTCTTTTTTAACAAAAATCTACTGGGAAAACTTAGATCAGTCAGAATAAAGAAACTTTCCCTGACAACCATTTCTGGAAGCTTTGTTCCCAGACAACAGTCTTAATGATAAAACAACAAAACCAACCCTGCCCGCCCCCCGCCCCCCAAATCCTTACAGCAATGAAATACACATTGACAAATACTGTTCTCTAGGAAAACCTTGATTATTTTTCCCTTGTGTAAGTCAGCAGAGATTGTCCAACATCACACTCAAGAAAATTAAAGATTTTTGATACCAGCCCTTTTGTATATATAAAGATAACTAGGCCCTTCCCCCTTCGGTTAGTATCTGAACTCCAGATTCACTTTTTACATGTCAAATTTTCATATGAGCAAATTCGCTGGGCTTACTTCTGCCTCCTATCCAGTTTGACTTGTGCAATTTCTTATAGGAGCACCTGCAGCCACATCACTGCCAGTATTCTACTGCTATGCTGTCAGTGCCTTGCACATTAACGGCGTAGCTTCAACATCAGAACTACAAACAGACAAACGAATGACTCCTGTTCCCGTCTAGAACTTTGGGTTTGTGCTGTGCAACTGATCTGAGCATGCGCAACAGAAGCCTGACATGTTCTGGCTAAATCAAACATGCACTTGTGCAGTCAGTGTTATGGATTCAGTCAGCACCAGCCCCACACCCAAAGCATCCTGCACACAGCCCAGGGTAAATCTCCATCTGCACTCCAGGCACCTCTCCCAGATTTCTGTACAGCAGCATTCTTCTCTCATTGAGTTACCAGGTGTTCAGAAATCCTTGGGAAATTGTATTAAATTATATTAATATAAAAGCTGCAGTCTAGCACCGCATATGAGTAATGGCAGGCATTTAATGTATAGAGAATGACTGTTCCCTGCACTGATGTTCAAGAGAGGAAGAGAAATAAAACATCTTCCTCTTCCTGGCCTCTGCCCCCCACAGCCAACAAAGGGCGAGAAGTGCTGTGATCAGATTAGGCAGGTAATCTTGTGTACTATCGCATTCCCAACAGGCAGACGTGGCTGTGTGTTTAAAGGCAGTAAGCTTTTCTTAAAACAGGTACTAAAGTGAATCACAAAATTTCCCAGCGCTCCCAGCTGGACAAAGCCCTTGTTAACAAGAGTGATTCTTCCTTAGGGAGTAACAGGGTTAGAGATGCTGCGCTCTGAAAAGACTTGTGTCATCTGCAATAGGACTGTCACCTTTCCCCTTCAACCATCCTAGACACGAGCCTTTCTGTTTGGCTATTAACCTGAAAAAATCCTGTGGAGGGGGTGTCCTAATGGACCTTCTGTGATTGAAATTTCTCAATCACTTCCAGTTTTAAGGTGACTTCATAGAAATTGTGACCCTCGCAAGTACCACTTGAAAGACACAGAAGCTTTAATCTTTTTCAATGGAATCGGAAGAGCTCTTATCTCTCCTCTGACCCTTTTTCCCCTCTAGCCTTACACTCCTGGCACCATTGAAAAGTCAGAACCATTAAGTTGGTGTCAAGTGGCTGTGCTATTCATATTCTATTATAGTCAATGACAATTAACAGTGCCATTCAGAAAAGCCAGGTACTGTATTACACAATTGGAAAATTGATCTTATCTGAGGCTCAAAAATCATCAATTTTCAGACCTCAACTCACAGGAAAAAAGAAGTAAGGAACGAAAAGGGGGAAGAACTGCCTGACCTCAGTACCACACAGCAAAAAGCTATGCGCAAGGCTTAAAAACAACTTGAAGAAGCAGCCAAATCTCTGTGTGAATATAAACTCTGATTTTTATCATCAAGCAAAATGATGTTAGAAAGAAGTGTACAAATTCAACCGAACGCTTTATGATCACCTTCAAAATTGTTATTGCAGACAAAATGCAACATCTTAGCTTAGCTGACACATCAGAAAACGTCTGTGTGTTTCAATTCCAAGCTCTTTGCAGCACACGCCCACAGGCAAGCACCCCTGCACCTACAACATAATCTTCATTTCTACTGTTAGCACTGAACATCTATTTTCATGAATGTTTACCCTATAAATGACCAGATACACATTTTTCTTTTAATGAAGTAGTAAATTATCTAAAAGGAGAGGGTTAGCAAGTAACTCTCCACTTTGGAAACTGAGAATGTTTTCCTGTGCCAGTGAATCTCAACATTAACTACAAACCTATACAATAGTTGATTACAGTTTAGTGTATCTGCTTGAAACCACAGGGGGGATTTTAAATAGCGAAACTCAATTAGCTTGAATTTAACTGACGCACCTGAGCTAAAACCTTTTCAAGTGGAGGATGGACTTGTACAATCAGGAATGGCTCCAGCTCACCATTACCCTCCCATTTCTCATGCCTCGTCTCAGGGCACGGTTCCTCCTCACATACCAGGGGACACTGGCTTTGAGCAGAATCCAAAAACAAGCAAGTCTTACTGAATCAGCAAACCATTATGTCACAAATACTCCCCAGTCAAGTACTGACTTAACCCATGCAACTGCAACATAACTGGACAAGCTCACCACCTGGAGGAGCATGACTGCAAGATCTGCAAGATAGAGTCACAACTTCAGTTCAAGCACTGTAACTGGCATACCTTGCAATTCGATGGAAAAAAAACAGCAACAAATACTCTTCCATTTCAAATGTCAGGTCCCAAAAACCCAGTGATGGCACAGACTGATGCAAGGAATGTGCCATTACGTGCAACTCTGCTTCAAAGTGCTGTTTGCCAGGCAAGGACCAGGGAAGTCCTGGTTCTCTCTAATGTCCTGAGCTTCTGTGATGAACTTTGGTGCCTTTTTTCCCCCTCCCTTCACTTCAGGTATGAAGTATCTATACAAAATACTGGTGAATAAGGTCTTACACACATTACTCTGGATATCCCTGCACAGATCCATTCTAGTGGAAAAAGTCATAGTCCCAAATCCACTTTAGGTGCGTGTGGAGCTGAACAGCTTGTATTCTATTGGATGCTTCATCCGCTGCCAAGTTTTCCTGGGAAATCAGGAACAGACCGAGCACAGAAATCATCTTTGTCTGTTCATCATTTTACTTCACAGAATACAATAAGAAATCATCAGCTAGTTTCTGTTCTCTGTGAAAAAGTCTCAGATTGTTGCTTTAATGAAAAACATAGAATAGGTATAAAGCCACTATAGTTATACTTAAAAATCAATACTTCCCATTGGTCTTATAATTTGTGTACCAAATATCTGCTTTAAAATGCGCACGAGCCTCAAAATAAAAGCTAGGGGATTTATATCTCAGACTTTATATCTAGGACTTTTTTGACGTTTTCTACAATTTTAATATTTGCAAAATAATGCAAAATGTTATATAGGATTCTCTGCTTGGCAGTAAGAGTCTATTCTTTTCTTTTATTGAGAAGTAGAAGAAAATTCCCAAACTGCTCCAGTGCAATTAAAATTACTTTTATTCATATGGTTACCTTTATGTCCACCATAAGCATTCCACAGCACTAATCCTTTTAGGCCCTGATCCAGCAAAGCACTTTACTGTGTCTTATTCTTAAAATTACGAGTCTCCCCACTGATTTCAATACAGTTATATCAGGGATGAACTTGGCCTACTGTAGCAAAAATAATGTTAAAAATACAGTTTAAAACCAAGCAAGGAAACTGAAAGCCTAAGAGACTTCAATATTTCTCTGTTTCAAAGTAAGGTATTACTAGCGTGCATTTGAGTACAGTCCAATAGTGGGTTATTTTTGTACAGTTAGGGCAATTCAGGTAAGGAGCCTCTTTGTATTAGGGATGCATTGATTTCAGATCTAGATGACTTCAATAAGCTTCTTACACCCAAATGTTACAAGGACAGGGACACAAAAATATCAATTACATAAATAAATCTGTAAGTATTGATAAATGTCCCAAACTAAATAAACCCACTTCACTCTAAGAGGCTTTGCAGCTGATACGGTTGTAAAACAATAAGAAAACCATCATAATTTGCATTTTTATAGCTACATTCATCAATAGCTCAAATATTTATCACAAACACCAACCCACTACAGACAGACACTGTATGATGGCATTACCCTGCTTTGACTATAGAGAAACCAAACCATGGCTGGACACTCGTCTACAATCTTAAACCAGTTTAAACAGTCATTGTCTTTGGCCATTTCTTTCTGCCTTGTTTTTGCTGGTGCAAGAATTTATATAAGCATGCAATGAACTGGATCAGGAAACTAATCTGGCTGAAATATAAACCATCAAAAAGTGCTGACTTCAATGAAGAGGGCAGCTCAGGAAGCAGGAGTCTGAGACTGCTTAAGATAGCATCGCCCCAAAATAAACGTACATCAAACCATACATCCCAATGCTCAGAGTGGCAGCCAGAAGCAGAACCATGGATTTTTACCAATTTATCCATGTAAGCCACGGGGGTGTACTGGGATGAGAGGTGCAACATGGATGGGGGACATTTCTTGAGTGGGTTCCCAGCACAGGCTGTGATTGCTGTGGAGGGAAGGCAGAATTTAACTTGCCAGGGATGGTTTAATGCTCCAAGCACGAGGCCTCTACATGTAAGCATTTTCCAGTGACTTCCCAATTGTTTTTCCAGCCTTATCAGACAGCCTTCCTAATTGGCTCTCAACAATATTTTTAAGCTTGTGCTTTACAACCATTTAAAACAATGTGCACGAGAGAGACTGAATACATTAGGTAAATGAATTCCTGTGGACATTGTGGAGTAATGCCCTCCTATTTGGTTTATCCCGTACTGCGATAAATGTGTATTTTTTTTCCAGTCAAGGTGCTACAGTAACCCAAATGATGGTCATATTACACTTATAAAAGACAACTTTAAGAAAGATCTTACTGCAATAAAAGTGAGGATTTTTTTTCCCTTGGCATCTCAGCTTGCCATAGAAATGAGTGAGCTGCTGAATTTCTGCCAAGTATAGATGGTTCAGCATGCTATTAGATTAGTCTGTTTATACAGAAACAGCCAAAAATAGGAAACACACAGAAGCTATTAAAGATATTGTCCTGTGAGGGAAATATTTGAATGCTTTTGTTACTGCTACTGGGAAATAAGATATGAGTCAGTATTAATGTGATAAAGAAGTTAATGTGTTCTAAAGCAAACAGTTAGTTTCTTCAGCTTGTTTCTGAGCTGACAATAAAATAAATGTACAGACAATTATGTAGGGTTGGATGAGCCTGCAAGTATGTGTATCCAGCTTAAAGCTCAGCACTGCCAGTGGGTTCGAATTGAAACTCTGTTATCAAGTAATGATATGCTAACCCCAGGTAGTCTGCAAAGAAAATGGATGATTCAAAAAGCCATGCATCACTGAGCTGGTAGAAGAATGGTCAATAGTGTTTAAGCTGTTTGAACTGGTCAAAGAGAATTTCCTAGAGAAGTTCCTTTGCCTTGCCCATTTCACGTTAGATTTCCTAAATTCTTTTAACTTTTGACTTAGTCCAGAGAAAAATAAAAACACCTTGGGGGTGTGTGTGGGGGGGTGTTAATCAGGACACCAGTGATATTTCCTTGTGCATTTTACTGGCTCTTTAAAGAGCCAGCACAGAGAAAGCTGCCTGCCCCGGGTATGACATGCTGCGCATTCATTTCTAAACAGTCACAGACGGTTCTGATGACCTGACCTCCTTCTCCCTCCCCACTCTACATATAATAAACCTAATTTAATTCTTAAATGGTTTCAATTCTCTAAAACTTCTAACATAAACAAAAAAAAAGGCTATTATCAGTGTATATATTTTCTGTGCAGTGACCCACTTGTATTTCTCAAGCCCAAAGACCATACATAGCATTCCTTAAGGTCAACACATTTGACCAGTGAACAAGAACAAGTCCAATGCTAAATGGTTCTCCCACTGAGAAATGCCCCTCTGTAGTGTCTTTTTTATGGTGAGAGTGCCCTGGGCCAAGCATCTTCCCTGAACTTAGCTCACTCATTAGGACTTGAGAAGAGGAGCAGCATCTTAAAGTGCACATGGAAACTTACTCTAGTCGATGCAGAGCAAAATTTCCCAAGTACACAGAGACATTTGATTAGCAGGAGCCTCTTGAACTCTACACCAGTGGCTCATTTCCAGAGGGATTTGAAAACTGACCTCATGTAATTCTGGTATATAACTGCCCTTGTTATGTATATACAAAGATTAGGCACAACATTTGGAATAGGAAGCAGTTTCAGAAATTCTCTTAGGGTACCACAATTAAATACGTTTACATTGCAGAGACAGAAAATAAGTGGCATAACGATACTTAGAGTAAAACTTGAGAACTCTTAAATAAGTAGCAGCTAGATCTTGTAGTCAGGCTTTTCCCCTTCCCCTGATACCAATCAGATAAGGACAATATTGTCGTCCCCTACTTATCCGAGGGACCCTGAAAATTGAGGGAAGGCACTGTATTTTCCTTCCTCAGTCTATGTTTCCTTTTTGAACATGCAGTCCATTTCTAGCACGGGATTTTTTTTTTAGCTTGAGAATGGATTTGCAACACCTTTTCAGTATTCGTGGCAACGTAATCCCAACCTGAACGGTTCAGAGCATATATTGCTATCCAATACATATTACTACGTGTTTAAAGCATCTTGCTATTTTTTAGATAGAACACTGGAGTCTCTATAAACAAGCAAATTCAATTTATTACTTGTTTGTGACTGTGCAGTAAGCACCTGTAATTTTGAAATGGCATAAACTAACAGCAGAGACATAGCGGTTACTCTGAAATGAAAGAACAGACACAGGAAACATAATGTGCCTTAAAGATGTATAGGAGGTTTAAAAAATGAGAACTTCCTTTTTCAGTAAAGGGACAATCTAACACAAAGAAAAAAAAAAAAAGGAAAT